>NW_026622841.1:51845957-53095957 GCF_023065955.2 Ursus arctos
TCAACTGGGCAAAGATACACAAACTCCCTCAGGTTGTTGGCAAAATTAATTCAGTCGTTGTTATAGCACCGAGAATACCAGTTCCTGGCTAGCTCAGGGCTGAAGGTTGCCTTCAGTTCCTGAAGGTCTGCTCAATTTTTTGGCATATGGGCTCCCCCAATGTGAGTGCTCACTTTATTAAGCCAGCAAGAGAGTCTCCTCACAAGATGTGCATTAAATTTCCACAGGATGTAATCACCTACCCGTAATCTCATGTATTTGAAGAGTACCTGTGTTATGGCCAAAATGCCATAATATATATGTAAGGCGGAAAGATTTAGATGTAGATAAACTGGAGGGAGAGGTATGAGACAAACCATAAAAAGCATAAGGAACTTGAACTTTATGTTTAAATCACTGGGAGCTATGGAAAGGTTTGAAGAATGACTTTAATACATATTAGTATATAATATGCATATTAATATAGTAATGTAATATGTCAATGTGCTCATATTTGTATTTTAGATAGTTTATTCCAGCAGGTACCAGAAGGATACATTGGAAAATAGTGAGATTACTTGGAGAATTATTCAAGCATAGAGTATAAGGAAATAAGTCCCTTCAAATAACCATATTAAGCTCACTGACAATAAGTATAAATTGTCTACTTATGAAACAGCCAGTAGAAATGTGATCTTTGGCCGCTAATCTGAGATTGACTCTTTCTTTGAAGATACTTGTCCCATCCTCCTACCAACGTTCTGCTCTTAGGTGGGTTAGCAGTTCTCTTGAAAATACCTATCAAGGAACAATTTCACTGTAGTTGAAAGAAACCTGGAAAATTTAAAATACTTAGATTAGAAATAAAGGATTTAAAATGTGTTTCATACTTGACATAATGAAAATGGTGACAATGGAAATAAAGAGAACAGAAAATAAACTTAAAGGTCTGCAGAAAGAAGAAATGATAGGATATAATGACAAAATGGAAATAAGGGATTTAATTTGAAAAATGTTAAAGATGAAGCCTAACTTCAACTCAAATATTTTATGTTTCTATGACTGCATAAAGGTAGGCTGGAGCCTGAAACAATTCATGGAATATAAAAGCAAGACAAAGTCAAAATGAGAGCTAATGTAAGGTCAAGAGCCCTACCAACGGCTTTTTTTTTCTTTCTGTCCAAGTACCTTCTTAAACAACTTGGACAAAAATCTATTAGTTTTACAACTATCAAAGTGTAAGAGGTCTCTCTCCAAACTGCAAATTACTGTCAAAATGTATTCCCATACCTTCATAAATTAAGAAACATGGCCTTTATTTATTTTTTTAATGTTTTTTTATTATATTATATTAGTCACCATACAGTACATCCTTGGTTTTTGATGTAAAGTTCCATGATTCATTAGGTGCATATAACACCCAGTGCACCATGCAATACATGCCCTCCTTACTACCCATCACCGGTCTATCCCATTCCCCCACCTCCCTCCCCTCTGAAGCCCTCAGTTTGTTTCTCAGAGTCCATAGTCTCTCATGCTTCATTCCCCCTTCTGATTACCCCCCCTTTCTTTATCCCTTTCTTCTCCTACCGATCTTTCTAGTTCTTATGTTCCATAGATGAGAGAAACCATATGATAATTGTCTTTCTCTGCTTGACTTATTTCACTTAGCATTATCTCCTCCAGTGCCGTCCATGTTGTAGCAAATGTTGAGAACTCGTTCTTTTTGATAGCTGAGTAATATTCCATTGTATATATGGACCACATCTTCTTAATCCAGTCATCTGTTGAAGGGCATCTCGGCTCCTTCCACAATTTAGCTATTGTGGACAATGCTGCTATGAACATTGGGGTGCATATGGCCCTTCTCTTCACTACATCTGTATCTTTGGGGTAAGTACCCAGTAGTGCAATGGCTGGGTCATAGGGTAGCTCAATTTTTAACTTTTTAAGGGACCTCCACACTGTTTTCCAGAGTGGCTGTACCAACTTGCATTCCTACCAACAATGTAGGAGGGATCCCCTTTCTCCACATCCTCTCCAGCAATTGTTGTTTCTTGTCTTGTCAATTTTTGCCATTCTAACTGGCATACGGTGGTATCTTAGTGTGGTTTTGATTTGAATTTCCCTGATGGCTAATGATTTTGAACATTTTTTCATGTGTCTGTTAGCCATTTGTATATCTTCATTGGAAAAGTGTCTGTTCATATCTTCTGCCCATTTTATGATTTATTTGTTTCTTGCGTATTGAGTTTGAGAAGTTCTTTGTAGATCTTGGATACCAGTCTTTTATCTGTAGTATCATTTGCAAATATATTCTCCCATTCTGTGTGCTGCCTTAGTTTTCTTGACTGTTTCCCTGGCTGTGCAGAAGCTTTTTATCTTGATGAAGTCCCACAAGTTCATTTTATCTTTTGTTTCTCTTGCCTTTGGAGATGTGTCATGAAAAAGGTTACTGTGGCCGATGTCGTAGAGGTTGCTGCCTATGTTCTCCTCTAGGATTTTGATGGATTCCTGTCTCACATCGAGGTCTTTCATCCATTTGGAGTTTATCTTTGTGTATGGTGTGAGAGAGTGGTCAAGTTTCATTCCTTTGCATGTAGCTGTCCAATTTTCCCAGCACCATTTATTGAAGAGACTCTTTTTTCCAATGGGTGTTTTTTCCTGCTTTATCAAAGATTAGTTGCCCAAAGAGCCGAGGGTCCATTTCTGGGCTCTCTATTCTGTTCCATTGGTCTATGTGTCTGTTTTTGTGCCAGTACCATGCTGTCTTTGTGATCACAGCTTTGTAGTACAGCTTGAAATCCGGCATTGTGATGCCCCCAGCTTTGTTTTTCCTTTTCAACAATTCCTTGGCGATTCGGGGCCTTTTCTGGTTCCATACAAATTTAAGGACTATTTGATCCAGTTCTTTGAAAAATGTCATTGGTATTTTGATCGGGATAGCATTGAAAGTGTATATTGCTCTGGGTAGCATGGACATTTTAATTATGTTAATTCTTCCGATCCATGAGCACGGAATATTTTTCCATCTTTTTGTATCTTCTTCAATGTCTTTGAAGAGTGATTTGTAGTTTCTAGAATATAGGTCCTTTACGTCTCTGGTTAAGTTAATTCCAAGGTAACGTATGATTTTTGGTGCTATTGTAAATGGAATAGATTCCCTAATTTCTCTTTCTTCAGTCTCATTATTCGTGTATAGAAATGCAACTGATTTCTGAGCATTGATTTTGTATCCCGCCACATTACTGAATTGCTCTATAACTTCTAATAGTTTGGGAGTGGATTCTTTTGGGTTTTCCATATAGAGTATCATGTCATCTGCAAAGAGAGACAGTTTGACTTCTTCTTTGCCAATTTGGATACCTTTGATCCCTTTTTGTTGTCTGATTGCTGTTGCAAGGACTTCTAGTACTATGTTGAATAATAATGGCGAGAGTGGGCATCCTTGTCGTGTTCCTGATCTTAAGGGAAAGGCTTCCAGCTTTTCCCCATTGAGAATGATATTTGCTGTAGGCTTTTCATAGATGGTTTTTATGAGATTGAGGAATGTACCCTCTATCCCTACACTCTGAAGGGTTTTAATCAGGAAAGGATGCTGTATTTTGTCAAATGCTTTTTCTGCATCTATTGAGAGAATCATATGATTTTTGGGTTTTTCCTTCTGGATGAAATCTATGACACTGATCGATTTGCAAAAGTCGAACCACCCTTGCATCCCAGGGATGAATCCTACTTGGTCATGATGGATAATCCTTTTAATGTACTGTTGGATTCTATTAGCGAGGATCTTGTTGAGAATTTTGGCGTCCATATTCATTAGGGAAATCGATCTGTAATTCTCCTTTTTGATGGGGTCATTGGCTGGTTTGGGGATCAAGGTAATATTGGCCTCATGGAATGAGTTTGGTAGCTTTCCTTCTGTTTTTATTTTTTGAAATAGCTTTAGGAGAATAGGTATTATTTCTTTGAATGTTTGGTAGAATTCCCCAGGAAAACCATCCCGTCGCAGTGTTTTGTTTTTTGGAAGGTTTTTTTTTATCACTGTTTCAATCTCTTCATAATTAATTGGCCTGTTTAAAAAATCAATTTCTTCCTGTTTCAGTCTTGGTAGTTTATAGGTTTCCAGGAAGGCCTCCATCTTTTCCAGATTGCTTAATTTATTGGCATAAAGCTGTTGATAAAAGTTTCTAATAATCCTTCCTATTTCATTGGTGTTGGTTGTGACCTCTCCCTTTTCATTCATAATTTTATTAACTTGGGTCCTTTCTCTATTCTTTTGGATAAGTCTTGCCAGTGGTTTATCAATTTTATTTACTCTTTCAAAGAACCAGCTTCTAGTTCTGCTGATCTGCTCTACTGTACTCCTGGTTTCTAATTCATTGATTTCTGCTCTAATCTTGATCAACTGCTTTCTCATGCGTAGATTAGGCCTGTTCCTCTGTTGCTGTTCCAGCTTCTTGAGGTGAGAATATAAAAACTGCATTTTAGATTTTTCTATTCTTTTGAGTGAGGCTTGGATGGCTAGGTATTTTCCCCTTAGGACTGCCTTTGCAGTATCCCATAGGTTTTGGACCATTGTGTTTTCATTCTCGTTGGTCTCTATAAATTGTTTAAATTGATTTTTGATTTCCTGGTTTATCAAATCATTCTTGATCAGGATGGTTCTTAGTCTCCAAGTGTTTGAGTTTCTTCCAAATTTTTCCTTGTGGTTGAGTTCCAATTTCAAAGCATTGTGGTCTGAGAATATGCAGGGAATAATTTCAGTCTATTGGTATCGGTCGAGACCTGTTTTGTGACCCAGAACATGGTCTATTCTTGAGAATGTTCCATGGGCATTAGAACAGAATGAGTATTCTTTGGTTCTGGGGTGTAGTGTTCTATATATATCTATGAGGTCCAACTCGTCGAGTATAGCATTCAAAGCTCTTGTTTCTTTGCTGGTTTTCTGCTCCGGTGCTCTGTCTATTGCTGATAGTGGAGTGTGAGGTCCCCTACTATTAACGTATTTTTATCTATATGTCTCTTTATTCTGGTTAAAAGTTGGCTTGTGTATCTTGCTGCTCCCTTGTTAGGGGCATATATATTTATAATTGTCATATCCAATTGTTGGATACATCCTTTAAGAATAATATAGTGCCCTTCTGTGTCTCTAACTATAGTCTTTAGTTTAAAATCCAATCTGTCTGATATGAGAATTGTTACCACAGCTTTCTTTTGAGGCCCATTGGCGTGAAAGATGGTATTCCATCCCTTTACTTTCAGTCTGAATGTATCTTTAGGTTCAAAAATGAGTCTCTTGTAGACAGCAAATGGATGGTTCATGTCTTTTTATCCAATCTGCAACCCCGTGGCACTTTATGGGAGCATTTAGGCCATTTACATTGAGACTGATTATTGAGAGATATGATTTTAATGATGCCATGTTGCCTGTAAAGTCTTTGTTTCTATAGATTGTGACTTTCTGTTCTGTATCACTCGTGGGGCCTTTTTACTTTTATAGAACCCCCCTTAATATCTTCTGTAGGGCTGGTTTCGTGGTTACGAAATTGGTCAATGACTGGCGATTCTGGAAGGTCTTTATCTCTCCATCAATTCTGAATGACAGCCTTGCTGGATAAAGGATCCTTGGTGGTATGTTTTTCTCTGAAAGAGATTTAAGAATGCCCCCCCAACCCTTTCTCTCATTCCAGGTCTATGTAGAAAGGTCTGACGTAATTCTGATACCTTTGCCTTGGTACGTGAGAGATTTCTTTGCCCTGGCCACTTTCAATACTGTATCCTTGGATCTAATATTTGCGAATTACACTATGACGTGACGTGTTGTAGGTTTGTCGTGGTTGAGCTTGGGAGGGGTCCTCTCTGCCTCTTGGACACGAATGCTTATTTCCTTTGCTAGATTAGGGAAGTTTTCAGCTACAATTTGTTCAAATATCTCTTCTAGACCGCTGTTTTTCTCCACCCCCTCAGGGATGCCGATGATTCTCACATTATAACGTTTCATTGAGTCAGTAATGTCCCGTAACCTACATTCTTGAGATTGGATTTATTTGAACCAAGTTTCTATTTTAGCTTTCTCTTCTACTAACCCATCCTCCAATTTCCGATATGTTCTTCTGCCTCATTCACCCTGGCCGTCAGAGCCTCTAGTTTTGACTGCATTTGGTTCATAGAATTTTTAATTTCTGCCAGATTCGCTCTTTTTTCTGTCCTTAGAGATTCTATAGTCTCATTAACATTTTCATTAATACTTTTTTCAAGTCTACACATCATCTTGACCATTCTTACTCTGAATTCCATTTCTGATAATTTGGTTATATCCATATCCATTAGTTCTGTGGCAGAGGCCACAGACTCATTGTCTTTTCTTTGCTGGGGGGATTTCTCCTTCTCGTCATTCTTATGAGGAGAGGTTGCGGGGTTGTCCAGAGCCCAAATTATTGACCAGGACCCAGGCAGTGTGCACTTGTTTTATAGGGACCTTAGGGATGTGGGCTTCTTGATTTTTCAGCCTGCCTTCTGGGGGAGGGGCCTGCCGCACCGATACTCAGGCAACCCTGTTTGGGTAGAGTCTCCGTGTCTCCTGCGAGGGGGATGGGGATGGGCACGCTGTGAGCCGGTATTTCCAGGCTTTTGTTCTCTGGCGGCTTTCCCTGGCGGTTTGCTGTGCCTCTTCTGAGAGTCAGAGCAGCAGTGGCCGAATCTCAGCCTCTGTTTCAGAACAGAGGGATCGCAGACCATTCTCCACTGATGTTCTGGCCACTTTAACTCTGTTTCTGTTGGTGCTGCTCAACCCTGCAGCGTCCCGGGATATGCACCCCACACCCAGCGTTCCAGCCCTCACTTCCAGGGCCAGCACATCTCTGTCCCTTGTGTTTCTAACACCACCAGCCACCCTGCGTGCTCCCGGTCTCAGTCTGGATCCAGTGAGCACACCAGGATTCCGGAGTTCCGTGAGAAGTCTGGTGGCGCGTGCTCCCGGCTCATGGTCTCAGTCTGTTCTCTCGCAGGTGCCATCCTTGAGTCCGCCGGCTCCCCCGTGCAGGTGGCTACCACTTCCCGGCTCCTGAACGCGGCGGCTCCCTCCCCATTCCATTTATCTTCCGATATCTGTCCGCGGTTTCATGGCTCCCTGCTTCGTACCTCAATTCTCAGCGCTGGAGATGTTCATTTGTAGAGATCCAGATGTATCTTCCTGTGTCTCAGGCTGATTCCGTGGATGTTCAGGCTGGTCTGGTACCTATCCAGCTCGACTCGGGGGACCGGCTGAAAAAGGGGTCCCCTACTCCTCCGCCATCTTAACTCCTCTCCCTAAAATTTTCTAATCTTTTTATTTGCTTGATTGTTTTCTTTCCTTATATTTTTACATTAAAGTTTTGTTTTTTGTTTGTTTGTTTGTTTGTTTGTTTGTTTGTTTGAAGTAACCTCCACACCCAACATTGGGCTCCAACTCAGGCCCTGAGATCAAGAGTCACATATTCTTCTGCCTGAGACAGCCAGGTGCCCCTACATTTGAAACATGGCCTTTAAAATAAAATTGTTTACATTTCCAATAAAGGCAGACTAGTATCCTGCTGACCAAGCCTTCCCACTGACAGCAATAATAATTGTTCGTAATTAAAAACATTAAAAACAATTAAAAACATAAAAACACATATAAGTGCTAGCATCACAAAGCTAACAAGGCAGCAAGTACTTAATGTGTAAAGTTCCCAGAGAGAACAGAAGAACCTACATTTTACTTAGCCTTTATCTGGCCATCTGCCAAATCACAATGAAAACTGATAAGCTGAGCACTGATTCCAAAGTATTAATAGCCTGACGTACAAAAGTTGAAGATTAGGGTCCAGCAAGGAGAAAGGGTTCTCATAAGAACCCCTGAGAAGCTGGCTAAACTCAAGAAATAGGAGTGAGTCACAGATAAATCTGGTTTCCACAAAGGCTAAAGTCTACTATGAAGTTAACTCAATCTCTGCTTGTGTGAAAGTGATCTGCCCTTACATAACTGCTTTCTAGAGGTAAAAGCAAATTATTCCTGGAGAAAGATAACATTAGCCAAAGCTGAAAACTGTCTTTACAATTGTTCATACACAATGAGCAGCACCCTATCAATACGATTGTTCATACACAATGAGCAGCATTCAATCAAATATTACCAGATAGATACAACAGGGAATAAGACCAAATGATTAAAAAGGGAAGGGAGGGAGAGAGGGAAAGAGGGAGGGAGGGAGGGAAAGATAAAGAAATAGAGCTATAGAAGACCCAGAGCTTATAGTTATCAAAAACAGATTTAGAGTTATCAGTAACATAAATATTATAAATGCAATTAGTATATTCAGAAATTAGATAAGAGAGGGTTTTAGAAAAGAACAAGAAACTATAAAAAAGAACCAAATGGAAGTTTTAGAACTCCAAATACAAAAACTGGCTATAAAAATTCAACTATTGTGTTCAGCAGCATATTAGATATAGTTAAAGACAGAATTAGTAGAATGGAAAAAATGCTAGAAAAACATAACCAGAGTTTATATGAGACTTACAAAACACAATGAAAGTCCTAATACGATGTAGTTGGATTCCACAAATTAGAGCACAGAAAGAATGAAACAGAAGTAGATTTTGAACAGATAACAGGTGAGATTTTCCAAAACTGATAAAAGGCATCGAGTTACATATTAAAGAATTAGAATGTATCCGAAGCATGGTGAAAACTAAGAAAATTACAACTATGTACAGAATTACAGTGTTGAAAACCAAAGACAAATAACCTTTTTAACAAGAGGTTAAAAACATCTTGCTTTCAAACAAGCAAAAATTAGACCAATAACTGATTTATCAACTATAAAAAAAAAAAAAATGAGACCAGAAAACAACGGAATTACAAGTTCTGAAAAACAAATAAAAATCTGCTGACTTAAAATTTAACCCGGTAAAATCAGTATTAAAAATGACGGAAAAATAAAGACATTTTCAGACAAAGGAAAACTGTAAGAATGTATCACCAGCAGACCCTCCAAAAGGAAATATACAGAATTTTTTTTTTTAAGGCAGAAGGAAAATGACCCCAGATGGAATATGGAGATGTAAGAAAGAAGAAAGAGAATGGAAAGAGTAAATACATGGATAAATAAAACAAACATATTAGCAAAACTGTGGAGAAAAGAGAACATTTGTGCACTGTTGGTGGTATCCACTTGGAAAACAGTATTGAGATTCCTCACAGAAGTAAAACAGAGCTTCCGCATGATCCAGCAGTACTGGTTCTGGTTATATATCCAAAGGAATCAGGCTCTTGAAGAGATATCTGCACACTCATGTTCATTGCAGCATTATTCACAACAGCCAAGATAGAGAAACAACCCAAATGTCCATAGAAATATAAATGGACAAACAAAATGAGTTGCATACCTAAAATGAAATATTAGACAGTTTTTAAAAAGAAGGGAATATTAGATTTGCAATAACGTGGATGAAACTTGAAGACATTCTGCTAAGTGAAATAAGCCAGTCTAAGAAAGACAAATACTGTATGATTCCACATTTATATAATTATAGAAACAGAGAATAGAATGGTCATTGCCAGGGCGCCTGGGTAGCGCAGTCGTTAAGCGTCTGCCTTCGGCTCAGGGCGTGATCCTGGTGTACCGGGATCGAGTCCCACATCGGGTTCCTTGGCTGGGAGCCTGCTTCTTCCTCTCCCTCTCCCCCTGCTTGTGTTCCCTCTCTCGCTGGCTGTCTCTCTGTCACATAAATAAATAAAATCTTTAAAAAAAAAAAAAAAAAAAGAAATCTATCTAAAAAAAAAAAAAAAAAAAAAAAAAGAATGGTCATTGCCAGAGCCTGAAGGGAAGGGGAGATGGGGAATTATTTAATGGTATAAGGTTTCAATTATTTAAGATGAATAAACACTAGAAATTCATTGTACAACACAGTGTCTATAGTTAACAATGCAGTATGCTCTACTTAAAAATTTGTTAAGAGAGTAGATCTTATGTTAATGCTCTTGTCTCCCTCCCAACACATACACATAAAAGAGAAACAAACAAAAAAACTTTTGGAGGTGATGGATATGTTTATTACCTTGATTATGCTAATAGTATCACAAGTGTATTGATATGTCCAAACTTCTTAAATTGCATACATTAAACACATGCAGTTTTTTGCATATCAGTTATACCTCAATGAAGCTGTTAAAAATATCACCCCTCACACTTCCAACTCCTTCTTCAGTATCTTTTTCACCAATCTCCATTGAAAATAGATATTAGTACTGATGTGAAGAGCAAAAGAATAAACTTCTAGAAGATGACATAGGAGAATATCTTTGCAAACAAGAAACAGTCAACATTTTCTTTAACAGGACACAAAAATCACTGACTATAAAAGGTTGATAATTTGTACTGATCTAAAATTAGATGTAATCAAAAGAGAACTTTATAAAAGTGCCAAGCACTAAATGGGAGAAGATATTTAATACATGTAAAACCCACAAAAGACTTGTATCTTGAAAACTTACAGAACTTCTAAAAACCAATAAAACAAAGAAAATGATTTAAAAAAAAAGGCAGGGGGAACCTGAATAGTCATTCACAAAGGAATATATTTAAATAGCCAATAAACATGAAGAGTTGTAAAATTTCATTAGTCATCACGGAATTGCTAATTTGAGCCACAATACCTGAGGTAGAAAAAACTGACAACAGCAGTACATCCTTGGGCAAAAGAGCTAGCAATAAAACAATATTTTCTATTTCTATTTCTATTTCTAAAACTTTCTGATGTTGGAAGTCAGGTTAGTTGTTACATTTGGGAAGGAGATAGGGAGACATAATTAGAAAGGGATACAAAAGAGATCTCGGAGACTCTAGCATTGTTCTATTCCTTAACCTGTTGATGGTTATACTGATATTTTCACTCTGTTATAATTCATCAAATTGTATACATATACCACTTGGGCTTTTTCTGTAGGTAATATACATTTTAATAAAAATATTTTAAAAGGAAACAATTTGTACCTATATAAATACAAATTTAGTCAGTATAGAAAAACAGAATATTTTTTAAAAAATTATAAGGTGTAGAATCTTATGACTAAACTATTTCCTAATGGCAAAATGTAACACTAGCCACCACTGGCTGAATTTAAATAACCTGTATTTCCCTGTCATCAAAGATATGAACATTATTACACTAAGAAGGAAGATAACCTATACTCTACTTCTCTATCCCCAGGAGATTATTATATTATCATTACTACATGCATATTTATAACATTTATATTCCATTTTTAATCACAGTGTTTACAGTTGTTAGCCCTTGTTTCATATGAAAATGGTTCAGTGCTAATAATCCATCTCTTTATTGTGGCTTTGCCAGTCAGCTTTCAGGCTGGTTGGCATTTATTCTCAACAGGTGTTTTTCAAGAAGTATATTCATAGCTGCTGCAAGTTCTCAATTATTGAATGTTTAAGAATATGTGTTTCTTGATTTGATTCTTGAAGAGGAACATGCTGGGTAAGACTTTCATCAGAATTTCAGGTATCTATTTATTATCTCATCTTTGAATATGGCAGTGAAGAAGTATAAGACCAACCTAATTATTTTGTTCAGATGTCCATATAATTACTTCTTTACCCTTAAAGTCCAGTATCTTTACTAGGTTTTCTCTGATGTTCATTATTTTGTACCACTAAAGCTTTTATTCTCCCTTCGTCTATATCCGGGAAGTTTTGCTCTATGTATTTAATACATAATTATCCTCCTTTTGTTCTAGAATACCAGATGTCAATTATGCTTTGTCCATAGCACCATTTTTTTCTCTTTTAACTTTTTAAGCATTATGTTCTTTTCTATTCTATTTTGTTTGAATTTCTCAAGCCTATCCTACAGATATGCTTCCAATGCTGTGTAATCTCTTTTTTATTGCTTTTGATGTATGATTCTTTTCTATAATAATTAAATTTTATCTGTTTCTTTTATAAGAGCTCTGCCAACTCATAAAAATTTACTGAGCAACACATCATACATAAAATAACAGCATAACATATAAATGCACAATATAAATAATGATAATGATATTAAAACAACAAAGAACCAATCATCTCACTTGAAAAATAGAACCAAACAAACCTTTGGAGAACTTTGTGCACCTCTCCTTTCTCTTTCCTCCATTAGATAACCTAATTCATTCTCTTGCCTTTGAATTTTAAATTTTAATGTTTTAAAATACATCAATTTATTTATTAATGATTTATACATTTTGGGGTCTTACTTTAGGGCCCCTCTATTACTCTGAGGTCAATTAATACAGTGAACAAACACTATAATCTGCAGAATATCCAGAAGATTAGGTTGTCTTCAGTCTTTATTGAGACAGAGAGCTGTAGTCAGTGAGGCAAGACACAGCCCTGCAGCAAGACAATGAATATATATTGTCTATTTCAAGAGAATACAGACTTCTGATTCTCTTTCTGGTTAAATTGAAAACACTGAATTTACAACGTTAATAGCCATGCATGAATTCAAAGTCTGAGTTGATCTGCTGAGACACTATGCCCCTACAACATCTGTGATTATGGATCCAACTTTGTTAAGTTTCTGGTTGTCCAACATTATCCACTATATACTTGCTGCTTTTTCAGGGGCCAGACTAATGAATCCTATGGGAATATTGTTTATTTAATATAACATACAACAATAAGAAAACAATATATGTTAAATAACTTATACATAATACAGTATATAGATAGTATAAGCTATCTGCCTAAAATTTATAAAAATATAAATATATGCTTGGAATGCCTGGGTGGCTCACTCAGTTAAATGTCTGCCTTCAGCTCAGGTCATGATCCCAGGGTCCTTATTCAAAATCATTAGCCATCAGGGAAATTCAAATCAAAACCACACTAAGATACCACCTTACACCAGTGAGAATGGCAAAAATTGACAAGGCAAGAAACAACAATTGCTGGAGAGGATGTGGAGAAAGGGGATTCCCTCCTACATTGTTGGTGGGAATGCAAGTTGGTACAAACACTCTGGAAAACAGTGTGGAGGTCCCTTAAAAAGTTAAAAATTGAGCTACCCTATGACCCAGCCATTGCACTACTGGGTATTTACCCCAAAGATACAGACGTAGTGAAGAGAAGGGCCATATGCACCCCAATGTTCATAGCAGCATTGTCCACAATAGCTAAATCATGGAAGGAACCGAGATGCCCTTCAACAGAAGACTGGATTAAGAAGCTGTGGTCCATATATACAATGGAATATTACTCAGCTATCAAAAAAAAAAACCAATTTCTCAACATTTGCTGCAACATGGATGGCACTGGAGGAGATAATGCTAAGTGAAATAAGTCAAGCAGAGAAAGACAATTATCATATGATTTCTCTCATCTATGGAACATAAGAACTAGGAAGATCGGTAGGGGAAGAAAGGGATAAAGAAAGGGGGGGGTAATCAGAAGGGGGAATGAAGCATGAGAGGCTATGGACTCTGAGAAACAAACTGAGGGCTTCAGAGAGGATGGGGGTGGGGGAATGGGATAGGCTGGTGATGGGTAGTATGGAGGGCACGTATTGCATGGTGCACTGGGTGTTATACGCAACTAATGAATCATCGAACCTTGCATCAGAAACCAGGGATGTACTGTATGGTGACTAACATAATATAATAAAAAAACATTAAAATAAAAAAAAATGATCCCAGGGTCCTGGGATCAAGTCCCACGCCGGGCCCCCTGCTCAGCTGGAAGCCTGCTTCTCCCTCTGCCTGCTGCTCCCCGTGCTTGTGTTCTCTTTCTCTGGCAAATAAATAAATAAAATCTTTATAAAAAAAGAAATATAAATATATGCCGATATAGTCTAAATAAATGTACATTTCTCATTTTTATTTTTTAACTAAAAATATTTTCAGCTTTTTTGAAATGTAACTGACATATAACATTGTGTAAGTTTAAGGCAAACGATGTGTTTATTTTGTATACTTTTATTGTAATATGATTACCAGCATGGTGTTAGCTAGTACTTCTATCACTTCACATAAGTACCTTTCTTTTTTCTAGCGAGAACACTTAAGATCTACTCTCTTAGTAACTTTCAAGAATATAATACATTATTAATAAGTATAACCAAAGTGTTGTGCCTTAGATACTCAGAACTCCTTCATCTTCTAATTGGAAGCCTGTACCCTTTAACCAACATTTCCTCATTTCCCCAATCTCCTAATCCCTGGCAATCACTGTTCTATTCTCTGTTTTTACGAGTTTGGCTTTTTTAGATTCCACACTTAAGTGAGATTATGCAATATTTGTCTTTTTCTGTCTGACTTATTTCACTTAGGATAAAGCCTTCAGGGTCTATCCATTTTGTTGCAAATGGAGAAATTCTTTTCTTCTTATTGCTGAATAATATTACATATATATAATAAATATATATTTATTATATATAAATATTATATATATTACATGCATAATAAATATATATAATAAATATATATATTACATATATACATATATATAATTTCCATCCATTCATTCCATTCATCTATTGATGGATACTTAGGTTGTTTCCATGTCTTGGCTATAGTGACTAATGCTACAACAAAACAAAACAAAACAAAACAACAAAACAAAACAAAGAAACAACAAAAAACAAAAAACCGTGGACACACAGCTTTGCACTCCAGTTTTGTTCTTTCTCGTGATTCCTTTGCTTACAAAGGGTCTTTTGTGGTTGCATACAAATTTTAGGATTTCTTTTTCTATTTCTGTCAAAATGTCATTGGAATTTTGATAGGGATTGCATTGAATATATAGATGGCTTTGAATGGAATAGATATTTTTAACAATATCATCTCTTATGATTCATGAACATGGAATTTTCTACCATTTGTGTCTTCAGCTTCTTTAATCCAATATTATAGTTTTCAGTGTTCATATATTTCACCTCTTTGATTAAATTTATTCCTAAGTATATCATTGTTTTTGATGCTGTGAATAAAGTTTTTCCTTTAATTCTATTAGATGTTTTATTGTTAGTGTATAGAAACACAAGTGCTTTCTGTATGTTGACTTCGTATCCTGTACTTTACTGAATATATTGAGTTCTAACAGTTTTTGGTGGAGTAATTAGAATTTTCTGCATATATAGGGGAAGAAAGGGATAAAGAAAGGGGGGATAGTCAGAAGGGGGAATGAAACATGAGAGACTATGGACTATGAGAAACAAACTGAGGGCTTCAGAGGGGAGGGGGGTGGGGGAATGGGATAGACCGGTGATGGGTAGTAAGGAGGGCACGTATTGCATGGTGCACTGGGTGTTATACGCAACTAATGAATCATCGAGCCTTACATCGGAAACCGGGGATGTACTGTATGGTGACTAACGTAATATAATAAAAAATTATTAAAAAAAAGAATTTTCTGCATATGAGATAATATCTACACATAAAGGCAATTTTACTTCTTCCTTTCCAATTTTAATGCCTTTTATTTCTTTGTCTTACATGATTGCTCTGGTGAGGACTTGTAGTACTACATTAAATTAGAGTGGTGAGAGTAGGCACTTTTGTCTTGCTCCTGATCTTAGAGGAAAAAACTTTCAACCTTTCACCATTGGGTATGATGTTAGCTATGGGTTTGTCATATGTGGCCCTTTTAAAGTTGAGGTATGTTCCTTCTACTCCCAATTCATTGAGGGGTTCTATCATGAATGAATGTAGATTTTTGTCAAATGCTTTTTCTGCATCTATTGAGATGATCATCTGATTTTTATCCTTCATTTTGTTAATATGGCATATCACAGTTATTGATTTGTATATGTTGAACTATCTTCATATCTCTGGAATAAACCCCATTTGATCATGTTTGCTAATATTTTACTGAGAATATTTGCATCTATACTTATCAGAGATATATGTCTGTGGCTTTCTTGCCGTGTTCTTACCTGGCTTTGGTATCAGAATAATTCTGGCTTTTAAAATAAATTTGGAAGTGTTCCCTCTTGTTCCATTTTTAGAAAGACTTAGAGAAAATTTGGTGTTAATTCTTCTTTAAATGTTTGGTACAATTTACCAGTGAAACCACCTAGTCCCAGACTTTTTTGTTGTTGTTGGGAGATTTCTGATTGCTGATTAAATCTTACTAGTAACTGGTCCATTCATATTTTCTGTTTATAATTCAGTCTTAATAAGATGTGTGTTTCTGGAAATTTATCTATTTCTTTTGGGTTATCCAATTTGTCATGTAATTATTTATAATAGTCTCTTATGATCTGATTTGTTTCTTTGGTATTATTATTTTTATAGGTATTTATAAAAAATATTTTATTTATTTGTCAGAGACAGAGAGAGCATAAAGCGGGAGAAGCTGCCAGCAGAGGGAGAAGCAGGCTCCCCGCTGAGCAAGGAGCCTAATGAGGAACACAATCCCAGGACCCTGGGATCACGATCTCAGCCAAAGGCAGACGCTTAACCAACTGAGCCACCCATGCACCCCTGGTATTATTTTTAATGTCTCCTTTTTCAATTATGATTTAGAGTCTTCCCTTCTTTTTCCTTTAGTCTAGCTACAAGTTTATCAATTCTGTGTTGTTTTTTTTTAATTAGTTCTTAGGGGCGCCTGGGTGACTCGGTCAGTTAAGCTGCCGACTCGTGATTTCAGCTTAGGTCATGATCTCAGGGTCCTGGGATCGAGCCCTGCACTGGGCTCCACATGCAGTGGGGAGACTGCTTTAGGATTCTCTTTCTCCCCCCTGCCACTCTCCTCCACGCTCTCTCTAAAGTGAATGAATAAATCTTTTTTAAAAAATAGCTGTTAGTCTTATTCTTCTTTTGTTTTTCTGGTTTCTTTTTCATTTATTTCAGTTCTGATATTTGTTATTTCCTTCCTTCTGCTAACTCTGGGATTGTACTACTCTTTCTTGGTCCATTTGTACTCAGTGCTAGATTTGACAACGCCCACACAGACACTATTATTTGTGGATGAATGCCAAATTTGTTTGTTGTTGCATGGGTAGAAAAGGAGAGATGTCTTATGTTTCTATGGTGTTAATGTCAGTAACCTAAATTTATATTTCTAAGGTGCTTAGATTTAAGTGCTTTGTATTAAAGACATAAAATAAATCATGACAGACATACAAATAGGGAACATTTCCTCAACTCAGAACTATCCATTTTCTTTTCATGTTATCTTTTCTGAAATCTGGATGCGTACATGGAATATGTGAATATTTTCCTTCACATTAACTGTTACAAAATTGTCGGTGCATTTTACATGTTGCTAATATGACTAGAAGAATAAAAACTTTTGTCATATTTCTGTTGGCATAAAAGTTGCATTGAAGGTATTTTGTTAAATAATATGTTGCAAAATGAATTCAGGTTTTCCTTAACTAGGTCCATTTTGGTTTTCATCTGAATATATTGCCATTAAATTAATAGTATTGCAGATTTGTATGTAAATAATCTAGTATGCTTCTGATATAAAAGTGACAAGGTGAAAGTTGCATAACCTTGAAATTAAATAATAGTACATTTAATGAAAAGTAGAAAAATATGTAATAGTTAATTTGCTTATTTGAATTTGATTCTTTTAAAGTTTCACTCATAATAGTTTTCCTTTTAAAAGCTATGTGTTTGACATGGAATTTCCACTGAAAGTGTCCCAAGACATCTGCATTCAACTCTTTTAAATTATTTTAATAAATGAGATGCAAAGAAATTTGGTAATTGATTTTAACAGTAACCCAAAACTTATTTTACCCTTGAAAGAACATTATGTTTTTTAGTACTGCTTGTTCATTCCTAATTTTTTAAGTATGCTATAAACAATTATGACACAGAATTGCATAAATTATTCCCAAGATACTTCTCATATGTTCATTTTTCTCATTTCAGCATCACTCTTTAAAAAATAGTTTAATTATTTTATAACTAACAATAAGTATCAGTTTGGGCTATAAAAGGAAATTAATATATTTTAAGCACATATGGAATAGCTTTTACAGCCATAGTTTTATACCTATCAATGTATGAAATATATGCAATTCTTGCATACAAGGCACTATTCTAGCACTTACGATAACTCACTAAATCATTCCACTAACTCAATGAGTTTGACACTCTTAATATCCCCATTTTATCGTTAAAGAAACTGGCATACTATGATTTAGAAACTTGCTCATTGGTTTCAACACTTTGAACATTGGCAGTTGCAGATTGCATGTTCTTTTCCACTATATATAACTACTTCCATAAGAGAGCTCACATTTGTATCATGGTAAAAAATAGAAATTATGTATAGAATTATCAAGTGATGAGACTTTTCAAGCATACTATTTGCAATATATGAAGCTATGATGATATTGGGATGGAAAGCAAATACTGAATTTGGAAGTATTTTGTATTAGAAGATGGAAAGTGTTAGAAGATACAGTGAAAAGTTCAAGTTAACCAAAGAAGTAGTGACAGAGCTTTGGTTTTCCAGAAAATTTAGTGAAAGAGTCTTTAATAACATAAATACCAAGAGATGCTACTATAAAATTAAGTTATTCTGTAATGAAATATAATAAGAATATTATAATAAACTATATAATTATATTATATATAATTATATAAATTATATTATTATAATAAACTATGTAATTATATTATATATAATTATATAAATTATATGATTATATAAATTATAATATAATAATATTATAATAAAATATAATGAGAAGATAGATAAAATTCTATAGGCATTAAAGCAATTTCAGAAGTATTTGTTATATTTGAGGAACTTAACACTTGTTTTCTAAATGGTTGTTAAATTATTTCAAAAAATGTGAACAAAATAAAAAATTTAGTGTTCAATTTTTACTGTGGTGCTTACTGTGATGACTCATTATGACATCTGTTGATGAACTAATTAAGTATTTTAAGAACTTTGTCTCCATATGTCTTAAGGTGTTTTTGTTCCTGAATTTCAAACTTATTTAGATATTTCAAATGATCCACTTTGGCTCTTTTAGCCAAGGATGTATATATAACATGCGTTTGTGCTATAGAATGGTAAATACTTCAGCAAGGTTTTATAACATACATTTTGAAAAACCAGTTGTAAGATGTACAAACTGATGTATTTAATTCATCCTCTAATTAGCCCCTCTGTTTCAAGCACAAAGCAGTAACCAATAATATATTCAAAGTTGAATTCAAAGTCCAAAAGGACTTACTAGAACAGAAATACCAAAGAATAAGTGAAGCCAAAGCCCTGGGTCTTCCAGAAGGGGGCAGTGCAGTCTGGTATAAACTCTAGAGCAGAGTTTAAGAGGGGTCCGTCCCTTAGAAAACAGTATTGGAATTATCATATGATTTCTCTCATCTATGGAACATAAGTACTAGGAAGATCGGTAGGGGAAGAAAGGGATAAAGAAAGGGGGGGTAATCAGAAGGGGGAATGAAGCATGAGAGACTATGGACTCTGAGAAACAAACTGAGGGCCTCAGAGGGGAGGGGGTGGGGGATAGGATAGACTGGTGATGGGTAGTAAGGAGGGCACGTATTGCATGGTGCACTGGGTGTTATACGCAACTAATGAAGCATCGAACTTTACATCAGAAACCAGGGATGTACTGTATGGTGACTAACATAATATAATAAAAAAACATTAAAAAAAAAGAAAAAGATAGGCAGACCCATTTTCACCATTATTTAATCAACATCATTTTGGAGGTTGTAGCAAGTGCAGTGAAATAAGGAAAGAATATAAATTTGGTAAAGAAGAAATTAAATGATCTTTTCATTGATAATATGATTACATATTTATAACCCCCAAGATATGCTTTCAAAAGGGGCCTACTAGAATTAACAAGATAATTGAGTAATGTAGCTGGACACAAGATAAATATAATATAGAGACATATACAAATATACATACAAATGTATGTGTGTGTATACATTGTTCTCTATATGGTAGAAGCTCTCTTAATTCACTTCTACATAAAAGGGGGATTTACACAAGTTCTCGATTTCATCTGTAGTACTTACAGACTATTACCTACGGCAGGATAAATGCCCTCACCTTGTGAGATAACCATGTATTCCACTTTACCAGTTGAATTGTATGCTTACTAATATCCAGTTGTGTATTCTCCTAAACTTTTTTTTTGTGACGGGTGCACTGCTATTAAAACTAAGTAATTTAAGTAAATATTACTGAACCCAATAAAAAAAAAAAAAAAAGAAAACAGTATTGGAAAAAATCTCCCAGAAACAAATGTAAAACAAGAGAAACAAGGGAAAAGAAAAACCACAAAAAAAAAAAAAAAAGAAAGAAAAAAGAAAAGAAAAGAAAGAAAGAAAAGGGGGAAAAAAAACACCTAGAAAACATTATGGATGCATAGTGAGGCTTCTACATTCATGAAACCAGAAATTCAGTAAGAGCAGAATGGAGCAATTTTCCAGATCACAAGTGTACTCCAAGTACTCAGCAGAATGATTTAAAATAAATAAATGCATAGACATATAGTGGTAAAGTTGTAGAACGTTAGAACAAAGAGAAAATCTTAAAAGACACCTATTCTATGACAATAAAACTTTTTATTAAATATTATTTTTAAAAAAAAAAAGACGCCAGAGAGAAACAACTTATTACCAACCATGGCATGACAAATTAAACCAAGAGACATCAGCAACAATAAATGCTAAAAGACAATGAAAGTGCTGAAGGAAAATAGCTGTAAACCTAGAATTTTATACACAGATAAATTATTATTCATGACTAAATGAAAAATACAGAAGTTTCATGCTAACAATTACCAGAAGAATTTACCACCCACACAGACTCTTATTAAAAGAACTATCAAATATATACTTCAGCAAGAAGAAAACCAAACAAAGAAGGAAGCTGTAGCATCCAAGAAATAAATGTAAGTTCCAAAATTTACTAAATGCCAGGAAATTTCATTAACTATTCACTATAAATATTAAGTAAAAATGTATACTTTAAAATAAGGATCTAAAAGTAATCGCCCACGCAGTAATGGTGAGATCGGAGAGGTATCTTCGTTTAGTAATGAAAGTATTGCATCTTTTCAAGTTTGGACGAGGGAGAGAATACTGAATACTTTTGACATTTTCAAGGAAAAAAAATGCAAGGATAGAAGTGCTCCACACTATTTATAACTTTAAACCGGCAGAGAGGTAATGAAAGAAGTATATTTTTTAAGTTAAGAGTACAATAAAAATCAGGAAGAAAAAGAGATTCAAAGTAAAATTTTAAAAAATGGTAAAAAGAAAATGATATGACTAAGTCCAAATATTTCAGAAATCACAACTATAAAATTTATGCACAAATATTGATAGACACATTGGATTTTTTAAAATCCCCTTTATGAAACTGAAATGAGTAACCAAAACCAAAATTAGTCAGAAAGATTGAAAACAAAATGCAGAAAAAGAAAACATGGGAAATTTTTGCAATTATCTGAGAACAGGGAATGCTTTTATAATTGTAACCCAAAACACAGAAATCATAAAGGAAAAGAGTGACAAAATCAAGCAGATAAAAAATTTAAATATCTGTATATCAAAAAATACAGTCAAAAGAAAAATGAAAAGTGGAGAAAAATAGTTGCAACTCATACCACAGAAAAATGCTTAATATTCCTGATATATTAGAAGATGCTATTATGTATATTTATATTATTGTCATAAGATATGTGTATCTTACAGAAACATATACCTATACAGGCAGATATCTATAATAATGATTTTGTAGTACCATTTATAATAGTGAAAATTAAGTATGGAAAACGTCCATCAACAAGAGCATTGATACATTGCTGTATTTTGATACAATGCAAAATTATGCAGTGGTTAAATTAATTTGGACTTCCAAATTATACACATTTCCCTACATATTTTTGTACTCATAAGCATTACGTAGTGTTTCAATTGCATATAAATTGTACCATCCTTCTCTAACCTGCTTTTTATCCTTACCAATGGGGTTTTTACAGCCTTACCTATATTGTTTCATGTAGCTCAAGTTTATTCATGTTTACTACTCTTGAATATTGTATTAGAATCGGATCACAAACAATCCTCATTTTCCTAGACTGGGCCACAAATGACTTAAAAATAAACTAAACATTTGGACTATATTTTTTAGAATTTCCTTCATGATCATCTTCTTTTGAGTAAAAATGAAGCCAATTTTCATGATCATTATGGGCCTCCAGAAATTTGTGCCAGCACTATTAACCAGATGTGTTTCCCAAAATATGAATGGAGTCACACCAAGCAAGCATTTGTCTCCTTCCCCACTGCTTGTTCCAATGTGCTATCTGCAATATGAGATGAAAATTCCCTCAGCAATGGGAGGCTCCCGTCCAGCTTCTAATGTCCTGACTCTGACACCTATGTTCTGCACCCCAAAGGGAGACTGCCATCCTAATACACCACACCTGAAGGCATTCAAGATACAGCAACAGTTCAAAGACACGGTGAGTTCAGGATAGATGCTAAGGAGAGTCTAAAGAAATGAGAAGTCATGTTATGTTTGAGCTGTCATGCAGAATTAGGTCAAAAATTATTTTGGGATATAACACTTCCAATTCCATTACTGATACCTTGAGTAATATTTAACAGCAATTTGTGTCATTTGATGAATTTTGTTTTAAATAAGGATGAATTCTTTTTTTTTTTTTTCAGTAAAATGTTCATTTATCTATTGTCAAACTGGATATTTTTTAATGCTGAGTTTTGATGGTTCTTAATATATTATGCATACTAGTATTTTTTAACCCATTCTGGGTGCTGTAACAACATACCATAGGATGAATGGCTTAAAACCGAAAGAAATTTAATTCTTACAGCTCTGAAGTCTGGAGGTCTAACATTGGGGTGTCAGCATGGTCCGGTTCTAGTGATGGCCCTATTCTGAGGTGCAGACTACCACCTTCCTGCTTTATCCTTATGTGGTAGGAAGAGGACTAGGGAGCTTGGTGGGAGGTCACTTTTATTAGAGCACTAATCCCACTTATGAGAGCTCTCACCTCAGGACTAATCATCTATCAAAGTCCCCACCACCTAGTATCATCACATGGGGAGTGCGGTAGGTTTCAACATATGAATTTTGTGGGACACAAATATTCAGATCGTAGCAAGTCCTCTCTAGGTTATTTAGTTTGCAAATATTTTCTCTCAGTCTGTAATGTTTTTTTCATTTTCTTATCAGAATCTTAATTTTTTCCTTTTTTCTTTAAATTTTATTTTACTTAACTCAATTAATTAATATATAGTGTATTATTTGTTTCAGAAGTAGAGTTCAGGGAATTCATGAGTTGCATATAACACCCAGTGCTCATTATATCACGTGCTTCTTCTGAGAAATGTCTGTTCATGTCTTCTGCCCATTTCTCGACTGGATTATTTGTTCTTTGGGTAGTTGAGTTTGATAAGTTTTTTTTATAGATCTTGGATACTAGCCCTTTATTGGATAAGACATTTGCAAATATCTTCTCCCATTCTGTAGGTTATCTTTTGGTTTTGTCGACTGTTTCCTTTGCTGTGCAAAAGCTTTTTATCTTGGTGAAGTCCCAATAGTTCAGTTTGCTTTTGTTTCCGTTGCCTTCGGAGACGTGTCTAGCGAGAAGTTGTTGAGGCTGAAGCCAAAGAGGTTGCTGCCTGTGTTCTCCTCTAGGATTTTGATGGATTCATGTCTCACATTTAGGTCTTTCATCCAATTGGAGTTTATTTTTGTATGTGGTATAAGAAAATGGTCCAGTTTCATTCTCCTGCATGTGGCTGTCCAATTTTCCTAACACCATTTGTTAAAGAGACTGCCTTTTTTTACATTGACTCTTCCTTTCTGCTTTGTTGAAGATTAGTTGACTATAGAGTTGAGGTCCATTTCTGGGTTCTCTATTCTGTTCCATTGACCTATGTGTCTGTTTTTGTCCCAGGACTATACCGCCTTAATGATTACAGCTTTGTAATATTGCTTGAGGTCCTGAATTGTGATGCCCCCCCTTTGGTTTTCCTTTTCAACATTCCTCTGGCTATTTGGGGTCTTTTCTGGTTCCATATAAATTTTAGGATTATTTGTTCTAGCTGTGTGAAAAATGTTGATGGTTTTTTGATAGGGACTGCACTGAATGTGTAGATTGCTTTGGGTAGCATAGACATTTTAACAATATTTGTTCTTCCCGTCAATGAGCATGGAATGTTTTTCCATTTCTTTGTGTCTTCCTCAATTTCTTTCATAAGTGTTCTATAGTTTTCAAAGTACAGATCCTTTGCCTCTTTGTTTAGGCTTGTTCCTATGTATCTTATGGTTTCGGGTGCAATTGTAAATGGGATTGATTCCTTAATTTCTCTTTCTTCTGTCTTATTATTAATATATAGAAATGCAACTGATTTCTGTAGATTGATTTTCTATCCTGCCACATTGCTGAATTCCTGTATGAGATCTAGCAATTTTGGGGTGGAGTCTTTTGGGTTTTCCACATACAGTATCATGTCATCTACGAAGAGTGAGGGTTTGACTTCTTTGCCTATTTGGATGTCTTTTATTTCTTTTTGTTGTCTGATTGCAGAGGCTAGGACTTCTAGTACTATGTTAAATAACAGTGGTGAGAGTGGACATCCTTGTCGTGTTCCTAACCTTAGAAGCTCTCAGTTTTTCCCATTGAGAATTATTCACTGTGGGTTTTTCACATATGGCTTTTATGATATTGAGGTATGTTTCCTCTATTTCTACACTGTGGAGAGTTTTAATCAAGAAAGGATGCTGTATTTTGTCAAATGCTTTTTCTGCATCAGTTAAGAGGATCCTATGATTCTTGTCCTTTCTTTTAATAATGTAGTGTATCACATTGATTGATTTGCAGGTGTTGAACCACACTTGCAGCCCAGGAATAAATCCCACTTCGTCATGGTGAATAATCCTTTTAATGTACTGTTGGGTCCTATTGGCTGGCATCTTGGTGAGAATTTTGGCATCCATGTTCATCAGGGATATTGGTCTGTAATTCTCCTTTAATTTTGATACAGTCTGATTTACTGATTTTTCCTTTCCTGAATTATGGTTTTGATGTCAACTTTAATAACTGTTCACCTAATCCCAGGTCCTGAAAATTTCCTCCAATGATTTTTAAAATTTTTTAAATAGTTTTATGTTTAAGTCCACAATCTACTTTTAGTTAATTTTTGTGTAAGATTCGAAGATTAGGACCAGGCTTCACCCCCCCCCCCCCCACCACGGATATCCAAATGTTTCAATACTATTTGTTGAAAAAAATTGGCATATTTTTTCCATTTTGAGGTTCCATTTTCTGTTTTATTGATCCGTATCTATCCCTACAGCAATACCACACTGCCTTAATTACTTCTGTTATACAGTAAGCCTTACCATGAGGAAGAATATTTCCTTCCACCTATTTTTTTTTTTTCTAAGTTGTGTTAGCTATTCTAGGTCCTTAGTCTTTCCAAATAAATTTTAGAATAAGCTTGTCTATGTCTACAATAAAACTTGCTGGGATTTTGATCGGAGTTGCATTAAACCAATAGATCAATTTGGGGAGTATTGATATTACTATGTTGAGTATTTCAGTCCACATACATAGCAAATCTCTTCAATTATTTAGACATTGATTTACTTTATCAGCATTTTGTAATTTTCAGCATACAGATTCTGTATATTTTTTCTATTTATTTAATATAAGTTTTTGTTTAATTTTGAGTGGTTATAAATGATGTTATACTTTTAATTTTGGGCTTTCACATGTGGCTTTGATATAGAAATTTAACTGATTTTGTGTGTCAATCTTGTATTGTACAATCTTGATAAACTTAGTTTTACCAGGTTTTTGTTTGTAGAGTCCTTGGGATTTTTTAATGTTAAAATCACCAAATAATCTGTAAATTAGGAAAATTTTTCCAATATGTATGCCTTTTATTTCTTTTCCTTGCCTAATTGTGTCAACTAGAAGTTCCAGAGCTATGCTGAGTAAGAGTAGTGAGAACTTGCCTTGCGTAGAATCTTGTGGGGAAGCATTCACTCTTGCTGAATTAAGTACGATATTAGCTCTTTTTCTTTATTTTAATAGATATTATTAAGTTTAGGAAGTTTCCTCCATTCCTAGTTTGCTGAGAGCTTTCATTATGAATATGTTGCATGTTGTGAAATGTTTTTCTGTATCAACTGCTATGATTATATAATTTTTCTTCTTTAGCCTGTTAATATAGTGGATTACATGAATTAAATTTCAAATGTTGAACCAGGCTTATGCGTTCTACTTGATGGTAGTATTTAATTCTTTTTATCCACTGCTGAACTGATTCTATTGAGGATTTTGCATCTCAATGCAAGACAGTTATTGGTCAATAGTTTTCTTGCTTTGTGCTACCTTTATCTGGGTTTGGTATCAGGGTAATACTGGCCTCAGAAAATGAGAAGTGTTATGTCCTCATATGTTTTCTGTGATTCTATCATTATGTAAATGTAACACGAATTTTTTAGGTAAAATCCTCCAGAATAATGACTTTTGCCTGGGATTTTCTTTTATGGCAGCTTTTAAATTATCAAGTAAATGTATTTCATGGTTATAGGACTATTCAGATTATCTATCTAGTTTTTCAGATAATCTTTGTTGAATTGTAGTCACTTGTAGTTTCAAGGAAATGGCTTGTTTCTTCTAAGTTATCAAATTTATAAAGCAGCAATTTAAATATGTTTAACTTGCACCTTTATTATGTATGCCTTATGTTATGTAGAGTTTTAATTTATAAAAAATGGTATGGTTGCTCACATTTTTTTTCTTATTACTCTCATTCCACTTTATTCCTTGTATATGCTTAATATACTCAAAAATATGGGTTCAAACTGCTATATAATACCACCTGGTGTCTATCTACCATCTTTGACCTATGAACTCCAGGGATACACCCTAAATTACCTGCAACTCTAAACTATCATGAATGGTTCAAAAATATTGTGAACATATCCTCTTATGTATCCACAAGAAATGTTTTCAGACTGCTTTCTATATAAAATATGTACAATTTAAAAAAAAACTTTATTTATATATTTATTTATTTACTTGAGGGGTCAGGGGAGGAACAGAGGGAGAGGACAAGCAGACTACACAGGGGCGCCTACATTCCAGGTTTCTGATGGTCATTGTTCTTAAAGCCCATTTCCATATTTATTCACTTGTACTGATTACCTGAATTTATCAGGATCTATCTATAATGTCTCTATAGCATAGCAGGTACATTACATTGCCTGCCTTAATCCCTATCATTTTGACTTTGAATATTTAAAAAACTCTGGACTAATATAAACCTAATTTTGAAAAAATTAATTTACCAATGATAGACATGAATTTAAAAATTATGTTATTACAACTTTTTAAAAGATTTTATTTTGTTTTTTTTAGGTTTTTAAAAAAGTTTTAAGTAATCTCTACAGCCAACGTGAGGCTTGATCTCATAACCCTGAGATCAAGAGTCACATGCTCTACCAACTGAGACAGCCAGGTGCCCCTAAAAAATTATTATAATTGCAAATGATTCTTAGACTATTTCTTCATAGAGAAATGAAAATTATAACAGAAAACAAATGTTTCAAATAAATATTGATTCTTTCAATATTCCAGGTATTTTAATAATCCCAATAGTGATTCTGAATTATTAAATTTTAAAAAGAGCAAATATTCTTTCCTGGGGATAAGAGAATAAGGAATAAGTGTGGTTCTTGTTATGTAGATCTTAGTTTAAATGTCACTGCCTCAGTGATATTTTCCCTAACCATCCAGCCAACTCTGTCATGTCACATCACTGTATTTATTTCCATAGCACTTATCATTATTTAATTTTTTTCCTGTTCAGTTATTATTTTTTTATGGCTTGTCACTCAGCACTAGAGTGAGAATATAATCCCTGTGAAATCAGAAAGAGGACAATAACTGGTGTTCAATACATGTTGGCTGAATTAACAGATACATATTTGTAGCTTAATTTTAATAGATATGGGTTAAAATAAGATTACAGCATTGTTACAAACATTAATCACATGACATTTATTATTTTCATGACAATTATTTTTGAAGAGTTGTTTTGTTTTGTTTTGTTTTGTCTTCCTTCTTTCTAAATTTTCTTTCTTCCTTCTAGGAACAGAGGCAGATAACACATCAGAATCTTTGGTATGGTTGAGTGTATAATCTTTAAATATGAGGTTATTCATATTGATCTATCATATTTTTCCAGGAAGTTCAGTCCTTTGGGACCAAAGTCCAAGATGGTTCAAGATAGCTAAATGTATGAGAATAAGGTGTTGTTCCTCTCTTTGTATGGAAGTGCCCATTCCCAGCTTGCCTGCCCTAAAATGCACTAGTCTGTGATTAGTAAAACAACATTCTCTTATTATGGTGCTTCATCACTCCATGTGGAAAACAATTATTCCTACTCATCCATGTCACTAGAAATAGTTTAGTAAAAGAAGTATTTACTCTTTTTATAACTAGACACATCCTGTAACTCTTAGAAAGTAAAAATCAGATGGTAACAAGAAAACAGTGGCGTTTGTATATTCTGAGCAGTAGAGTGTCTTTTGCTTAAAGACTTTTCAAAGGCTGAACCCAAGAACTGCAACCATAAAGAAAACTTGACACAATTTAACTTTTCATCATAAAATATCCTAAACCAAACTAAAAGGTAAATAATGACTCCTCGGGTTATGTTTTATCATATGTGCAGTAAAATATAATAATGAAAAGATTTATGAATTAGAAACAAATGAATAAAATATAGAAAACCAGAAATTCACCTATGGCACAATTGATAGGGCATGAAGATAAATCCAAGAGGAGAAATATAAATCGTCCAACAACACATATAAAAGTTTATTTTTCCCTAGTTATAAACACATATAAATTCAAAGAATAAAAAATTTTAATTTTTACCTAGCAAATTTGCAAATATTTACAAGCTATAATACCAAAGTTTGGCAGGTTGGGAAAATGTAGTCTTCTCTACAATTTAGTGAGTACCTTGTTTCAGTCTTTCTGGGAGAGAATTTATAGCTGTACATGCCAAGAGAGCAGGCTATGCTGTGCCATACAGGGTTCCAGCTTCGCAGTGTCACCCTGAAAGCTTTATCCCTCAACAGTCCCTACACTGCCAACAAAATGAGCCACACCCAGTATTCTCAAACTAACTCTTACCACCAATATCATGCCAGAAAATATGCTGACAAAACTAATTCTATGCATCCTTTGCTCTCTAATATTTTGAAATGCCACAATTTAAAAATAACAATAGTCCAAGCATCACCCTTGCTCATAATTGGGTTGGCTTCTCCTATTTATGAATCCTGCAGTTAATAGTTACTTCTTCAACAGTCATTTCTGATGCTGTAGTTGTTGATTCCTCCTTTGGTCTTCATATCAACCCAGAAGTTGTATATATGTATGTATGGGGAATTAGACATCTTTTTTCTTACCTACAATGCTCCCTCTTTCTTTTTTTACTTAGAACCATTCCATCAGTAACTTAAAAGAGCATTAATGGGTAGCATTTGTTCAGAGACTTCTCTGCATACTTGTCATGGACCACATTATATAGTACTGCTCTTTCTTTGTACTCATTCTCTCTAATCTTCAGCAGTCAGTACCTTGATAAAGGGATTATCAGAACTATAAAAAATCATGTATAAAAGGAAGAACTATTTTAACAGTATGTTAATTTCTAGAAAATAAGAAACCATGATTATTAAATCACAGTATGTCATTCAAATACGTATGGTATAATCTCTTTATTTAGACTGCCAACCTGCTGCCAATACCAGCAAAATTTTGAAATTATATTTTTTAGAGCACAGGATCCAGTCTTCGAAGCAGTCACTGTTGACAGTTTGACATACCAAAACAGCAAGAACATTGGGCTTTTGAGATGTCCTTCCTTGAGGCTGGGACCAGGAAGCAGAGCCCAGGGTCACTTATATCGAGTGTAATAGAGGAGACTTGCATGGAGATAGCATTCCCTGTGATATCAGGAGTAGGTGGTTAATGGGGAGGATGCTAGGCTAACAAATATGCTCCAAGCAATATCTTGTAGGAAAGTGATTAATGATTTATGATAGACAGCTGTAAGATAGTAGAAAAATACATTTATATTCAATAATCTAAGATTTTCCCAAAATAAGAGGAGTAGATACTGCTTCAGGTATGTATCCTTCTTCAGAATAGTTTAAGATAGGATACCCAATCTGAACTTTTCTATCCACTAAGGTCACCATGGATGACACCAAAGGAGTCCTTTGACTGAATACTTACACATTGTATCATTTGAAATAAGAATTTCTGGCCCACAAAAGGCTATTAGTGACATGTGCCAGATTAAAATTGACATTGAGTAACAATGCTCACCTACCAGGTCGAAAGAATAAATATGAGTTATTACTAATTTTAAATGGTCTGAAAGATTATGAAGAAAATAAAATTCCAGATTAACAAAAATCCCTATCTGAGAATAGACTTGACCTAGGCACCAGTCACCCTTCAGACTATGTCTTATGAATAACTCTCAATGGCTGAGAATGTAACTTCATTCTTTGAGTTCTTCAGTTGAAGGTAAGTGTGATCCCTCATTAGGTAAGTACAGCACTAGCCTTCTGTTACACAGATGCAACCAGCTCTACCACTGTGGAAATGTGGCAATTGTAACACTGAAATATAAGAAGTTGAGAAATTAGAGTAAAATCCGTCAGAAGATATGATTTGGGGGAAGATGATGGAGTAAGAGGACCCTAACCCCACCTCATCCCATAGATATAACTAGATAAGACTCACATCAGCATAAATAACCCAGAATGTGATCTGAAGACTGGCAGAATAAGCTCCACAACTAGAAGTAGAGAAGAGGCCACATGAAAGAAATTAGGATGGGTGAAGACTTATTTTGGGAGTGAAACAGACCATGGCCATCTGCAGTGTGGAGGGAGCCAGTGGCACAGAGAAAGGCCAAAAACAGACCATCACATTAGGGATCCATCAGAGGAAGAAGAATCCCCACATTTTGCTTGGAAAGTGAGAGGGGCTGAATTTTATGAGTTATTATAACTAGTGAGACTTAAAGCCTGGAATTTTAAAAATCAGGGAGCTTGGCTCTGGGACAGCACAGAGGGCATTAGGAAGCTGAGTCTTCACCATTCAAGAGACAGCATAATGAACAGGCAGGTGGAAATACAGCAAGGAAGAAACAGTTTGAAAGACACTGGCACAGATGGGAGAGAAAAGTGATTTACACATCTTAGAGCATGGCCTGGAAAGGCAGGGATCACAGGAGACCCCTCCAGGAAAAGATATGCAGGCAGGCACCATTTTCCTCCCTTGCCCCCCCAGCATAAACACACTACCACCAGCTAGAACCAGCCCAGTGTGGACACTTGCTAATAACTTACTTACACCAGGCCCTGCCTCCCTGTGCCTCAGTGGATCCACCCTTCCCAGTCACACTTGTTTCAATCCCTGAGCTATGGGCCCTCTCCCTTAGAAGACTGGTGCAAACCTCACCAGCACTATCTCCTGACCCATGCCTTTTGTGGAACCTCAGTTGTGTTGGCAGTGGCAGCAGGTCAGATTTCACAAGCACAGCAGTGCATACCTTGTTAAAACGTACTTGAGGGGCGCCTGGGTGGCACAGCGGTTAAGCATCTGCCTTCGGCTCAGGGCGTGATCCCGGAGTTATGGGATCGAGCCCCACATCAGGCTCCTCCGCTATGAGCCTGCTTCTTCCTCTCCCACTCCCCCTGCTTGTGTTCCCTCTCTCGCTGGCTGTCTCTATCTCTGTCAAATAAATAAATAAAATCTTTAAAAAAAAAAATGTACTTGAACCAGCCAGGGACAAAACATTGCCCATAAGAGGCAAAGAGAGCCTTTGCAGACAACTGGACTGAAATGAAAAGAGGCCAGGACTCAATGGTAGAGCATAGGCAATGCACAGAAGATACTCCTTGTAGCACCAGGCCCTGGGAAACAGGCAACACTGCACTGCAGGGCACTACAGGACCTCTTCTTCATAGAGCCATTACCTTCAAGAGTAGGAAATGTAGCTGGCTTTCTTAACACACAGAAACAAGCACAGACAGTTTGACAAAATGAAGAAACAGAGGGATATGTCCCAAATGAAAGAATAGGACAAAACCATAGCAAGAAACCTAAGCAAAGCAGATACCATAATATTCCAGATAGAGAATTTAAAGTAATGATCAAAGATACTCACTGGACTTGGGAAAAGCGTAGAGGCTATCAGTGAGACCCTTAACAAAGAGATAAATAAGAACCAATCAGAGATGAACACAATAAATGAAATTGAAAATACATCTGATAGACTAAATAGAGGGCTAGAGGAAGTAGAGGAATGAGTTAATGACCAGGAAGACAAAGTAATGGAAAGTAATCAAACTGAGCAAATGAGAGAAAAAATATGCAAAGTGAGAATTGACTTAGGGAATTCAGTGATTCCATCAAGTGTAATAACACTCACAATGTAGGGATCCCAGAAGAAAAAGAGAGAGAAGGGAGCAGAAAATTTATTTGAAGAAATAATAGCTAAAAACTTCTTCCCTAATTTCGGGAAGGAAACAGATATCTAGATCCAGCAGGCACAGAGATCCCCCCGCCCCTGCAAAATCAATCAAGAATGTCCATAGCAAGCATATAGTAATTAAAATGGAAATAAAGAAAAAAGTTTAAAAGCAACTAGAGAAAAGAATACAGTTACATACAAGGGAAATCCCATTAACCAACAGAGGATTTTTCAGCAGAAACTTTGTGGGCCAGAAGGGAGTAGCATGATATATTCCAAGTGCAGATATATTTGCAGCCAAGGATACTCTATCCAGCAAGGCTATCAGTCAGAAAGGAGAGATAAAGAGTTTCTCAGACAAACAAAAACTAAAGGAGGTCATGTCCACTGAACTAGCCCTACAAAAAATATTAAAAGGGATTGGGGTGCCTGGGTGGCTCAGTCAGTTGACCACCTGCCTTTGGCTTGGGTCATGACCTCAGGGTCCTGGGATTGGGCCCTTCATTGGGCTCCCTACTCAACGGGGGCCTGCTTCTCCCTCTCTTCCCCTTCTCCCTCTCTCCCCTGCTCATGTTCTATTTTTATCTTTCTCTCTCTCAAATAAATAAAATCTTAAAACATATATTAAGGGGAGACTATGAGTGGAAAGGAAAGACCATAACTGAGAGTATGAAGAGTAAAAACACAAAAAGCTGTAAAAATAAGTGTATCTGTAAAAATCAGTCAGAGGATTCATAAATAAAAAGAATATAAAATATGGCCCCATATCCTTAAAATGGGGGCAGGAGAGAAGTAAAGAATGGATTCAAACTTAAGTGACCATCAACTTAAAATAGACTGCTATACGCAGAAGATGTTATATACAATTCTAATGGTAACCGCACATCAAAAAACCAGTAATAGATATGCAAAGAATAAAGAGCACGGAATCCAACTATATCACTAAAGACAGACAATAAACCATGAAAAAAGAAATGATCAGAGAAAACCTAAGAACAAAACAAAACCAAAAAAACCCCACAAAACAAATAATAAAATGGCAATAAATACATATCTATCAACAATTACTTTGAATGTAAATGGACTAAATGCTCCCAAAAAAGAAGACAAAGAGTGACAGAGTGGATAAAAACAAAAAACAAAAACAAAAAACAAGGCCCATCTATATGTTGCCTACAAGAGACTCATTATAGACTTTAAAAAAGTCACCTACAGATTGAAAGTGAGGAGCTGGAGAAACATTTATCATGCAAAATGGTGCCAAAAGAAACCTGTGGTAGCAATACTTATATTGGACAAAATAGACTTTAAAGCAAAGACTGTAACAAGAGACAAAGAAGACACTATAAATAATAAAGGGGATAATCCAACAAGAACCTATAACAATTGTGAATTTTTATGCACCCAACATGGGAGCACTCACATACATAAAACAGTTAACAATAAACATAAAGGAAATAATCAATTATAATACAACAAAAGTAAGTGGCTTTAATACCTCACATCAAAGGACAGATCATCCAAACAGAAAATCAACAAGAAAACAGTGGATTTGAATGACACACTGGATCAGATGGATTTAACGATATGTTCAGAACATTCCATCCTAAAACAGCAGAATACACATTCTTTTCAAGCGCACATGGAACATTTTCCAGAATAGATCACATATTGAACCACAAAATTAGTCTCAACATTCAAAAGGATTGAAGTCTTACCAGGCATGTTTTCTGACCACAACACTATGAAACTAGAAATCAACCACAAGAGAAAATCTGGAAAGAGCACAAATACATGGAGGTTAAATAACACACTACTAAATAATGAATGGGTGAACCAAAAAATGAAAGAAAAAATAAAAAATTACATGGAAACAAATGAAAATAAAAATACAGCGTTCCAAAATTTGGGGGATGCAGCAAAAGCAGTTCTAAATGGGAAGTTTATAACACTACAGGCTTACCTCAAGAAACAAGAAAAACCTCAAATAAACAACTTAAGCTTCCTTTTATGGGAACTAGAAAAATACACAAAGCCCAAAGCTGGAAGAGGGAAGGAAATAATAAAGATTAGAGTAGAAATAAATGATATAGAAACTAAACAATGAAACAGATCAATGAAACCAGTAGTTAGTTCTTTAAATAGATCACAAAATTTGATAAGCCACAGTCAGACTCAAGAGAAAAGGAGACAGGACTTAAATAAAATCAAAAATGAAAGAGGAGAAACAGCAACCAAGACCACAGAAATAGAAACAATTGTAAGAGAATATTATGAAAAATTATATATCAACAAATTGGACAACCTAGAAGAAATAGATAAATTCCTAGAAACATATAGCCTATCAAAACTGAAGCAGGAATAGAAAATTTCAACAGACCAATTGCCAGCAATGAAATTGAATCAATAAAACAAAAAACAAAAAACCCTCCCAACGAACAAAACTCCAGAACCAGTTGGCTTCACAGACGAATTCTACCAAACACTTAAGGAAGAGTTAATAAGTATTCTTCTCAAAATGTTCCAAAAAATAGAAGAGAAAGGAAAACTTCCAAATTTATTCTATGAGGCCAGTACCACCCTGATACTAAAATCAGGTAAAGACACCACAAAAAAGAAAAAGAAAAAAGAAAAAAAAAAAGAACTACAGGCCAATATTTCTGATGAACATATATACAAAAATCCTCAACAAAATACCAGCAAACTGAATTCAACAATACATTTAAAAAAATCATTCACCAGGGGTGGCTGGGTGGCTCAGTCAGTTAGGCATCTGACTCTTGATTTTGGCTCAGGTCATGATCTTAGGGTCATGAGATCCAGCCCTGCATTGGGTTCTGCACTCAGTGGGCAGTCTGCTTGAGATTATTTCCCTCGCCTGCTCATGCATGCCCTCCTTCTCTCTCTCTTTCTCTATCAAACAAATAAATCTTTTAAAAAATCATTCATTAGGATCAAGTGGGATTTATTCCTGAGACACAAGTGTGGTTTGATATTCTGAAATCAATCAACGTGATACATCACATCAATAAGAGAAAGGATAAAACCGCATAATTATTTCAGTAAATGCAGAAAAAGCATTTGACAAAGTACAAAATCCATTAATGATAAAACCCTCGACAAAGCAGGGTTAGAGGGAACAAACCTCAACTTAAAGGCCTTATATGAAAAACCTGCAGCTAATATCATCCTAAATGGAGAAAAACTGAGTTTCCCCTTAAAGGTCACAGACAAGACAAGGATGTCCACTCTCACAACTTTTATTCAACATAATACTGGAAGTCCTAGCCACAGTGATCAGACAACAAAAATAAAAGGCATACAAATTGGTAAGGAAGAAGTAAAACCTTCACTATTTGCAGATGACACGATCCTATATATAGAAAACCCAAAGACTCCACCACAAATCTACTAGAACTGATAAATGAATTCAGTAAAGTTGCAGGATACAAAATCAATGTACTGTTGCATTCCTATACACCGATAATGAAGCAGCAGAAACTGAAATCAAGAAAACAATCCCATTTACAGTTGCACCAAAATAATAGAATACCTAGAAATAAACTTAACAAAGAGTTGAAAGACCTGTATTCTGAAAACTATAAAACACTGATGAAAGAAATTGAAGATGACACAAAGAAATGGAAAAACATCCCATGACCGTGGATTAGAAAAAAAATATTGTTTAAATGTCTGTACTGTCCATAGCAATCCACAGGTTTAATGCAATCCCTATCAAAATACCAACAGTATTTTTCACAGAACTAGACTAAATCCTAAAATTTGCATAGAACCGCAAAAGACCCCGAATAGCCAAAGCATCTCAAAAAAGAAACGCAAAGCTGGCTGCATCATAATATCAGGCTTCAAGTTTATTACAAAGCTATAGTGATCTAAACAGCATGATACTGGCATACGAATGGACACATAGATCAATGGAAAAGAAGAGAAAACCAGAAATAAACCCACAATTATATAATCAATTAATCTTTGGCAAAGAAAGGAAGAAAGAATATACAATGGGGAAAAAATAATCTCTTCAACAAATTGTATTGGTAAAACTGCTCAGCTACATGCAAAAGAATGAAACTGGACCACTTTCTTACACCATACACAAAAATACACTCAAAATGGATTAAAGACCTAAATGTGAGACCTGAAACCACAAAAATCCTAGAAGAGAACACAAGCAGTAATTTCTCTGACAAAGCTTGTAGCAACATTTTTTTCTAGACGTCTTTTGAGGCAAGGAAAATAAAGGCAAAAATAAACTATTAGACTACATCAAAATAAAAAAATTCTGCATAGGGAGAGATGCAATCAAGAAGACTAAAAGAATGGAAGAAGATATTTGCAAACGTCCTATCCAATGAAGGGTTAGTACAAAAAATATATAAAAAACTGAAACAACTCAATACCCCCAAACCAGATAACCCAATTAAAAATGGGCAGAAGACATGAATAGACATTTCTTCAAAGAAGACATACAGATGGCCAACAGACACATGAAAAGATGTTCAGCATTACCCACCACAAGGGAAATGCAAATCAAAACCTCAATGAGATATCACCTCACACATGTCAGAATGTCTAATATCAAATCCGCATGAAACAAGTATTGGGGAGAGTGTGGAGGAAATGGAACCCCTTTGCATGGTTGATGGGAAGGCAAACTGGTGCAGCCACTGTGGAAAACAGTATGGAGTTTCCTCAAATTTAAAAATTGAACTACCTTACAAACCAGTAAATACCCAGTAGGGTATTTACAAAATACAAAAACCCTAAATACCCAGTAGGGTATTTACAAAATACAAAACCCCTAAATCAGAGAGATATATGCACCCCTATTTTTATGGCAGCAGTATTTACAATAGCCAAATTATGGAAGCAGCCCAAGTGTCTATTTTGATAGATGGATAACAAAGATGTATGTGAAATACTATTGAGCCATAAAAAGAAAGAAATCTTGGCATTTGCAACAACATGGATAGATCTAAAGATAATAATGTTAAGTAAAATAAGTCAGAGAAAGATAAATACTCTGTAATTTCCCTGATATGTAGAATTTAGTTAACGAAATATATGAGCAAAAGGGAAAAAAAGAGAGAGTGACAAACCCAGAAAGAAATTTAACTATAGAGAACAAACTGATGGTTACCAGAGAAGAGGTAGGTGGGGGGTTGGGTGAAATAAGTGATGGGGTTTAAGAGTACACTTATGATGAGCACCGAGTCACCATATTGTACACCTGAAACAAATATAACACTGTATGTTAACTATACTTGAATTAAAATTTTAAAAACTTAATAAAAAAAAGACTAGCACAGGATTACATTAAAAAATAAATTTGAGTAATATCCAAGCATCTTTAAGACAGGCATTAAGTGAAATTCTTCATGGTTTTCCAAATGGTCATTAGCCAATGTCAAGAGGCCATCAGCAGTGAGGGTTGCTATCTAAAACTCTGAATTAACAGATTATAAAGGATTATTGCAAAGTTTTAGCATGCATTTTTATAGTCAGCTTGCATGCATATGATAAATGAGTTAGTGGAAACCTCCTATATATTTCTCTGATAAAAAACACCCGTGTTGTGTGCTTTGTACTTGAAGGTAGAAAAGGATTAATTTACAATTTCATCAAATCACACCATTATAATAAATTAAGCCTCTTAGTTTTGTTATGGTATTTTATGCATAAGTAAGGTTTGTATGAGGAAAATTTTCAAATGCTAATTACATATCCCTAAGTCCCTATTTATCATGAAATTAACTCCCACTTAAATGGATCGGGATTTTTTTTTTTCTGGGAATACCATTACAAATTCAGATTCAACTAGATTTTTAAGTTACACTTTAAAAAAATAAAAGATGATCTTTATGTAAGATTTTGCTAAAATGATAGTAAAACTAGGAAATTTCCAAAAATACGCCCTTTTACTTTTTTTATTTTTATTATTTTTCTTAAGATTTTATTTATTCATTTGAGAGAGAGAGAGGGTGAGAGAGAGAGCACAAGAGGTTGGAGGGTCAGAGTGAGAAGCAGACTATCTGCTGCGCAGGGAGGCCAATGCAGGGCTCGATGCCGGGACTCCAGGATCATGACCTGAGCCAAAGGCAGTCGCTTAACCAACTGAGCCAACCCAAAAATGCGCCCTTTTAATTGTCTGAAGGGAAGATAAATTCACTTTGTTGTTGACTTTGTTCTTGAAATATTTGCATTCTAGGTAACCAACTAATCTTGATAGTCATTAAGTTCATCCAAGGTGCAAAATATTTAATATAAATCAGAAAATAAATGGCTTAGTTTATACAGACTGGGAAATGTCGATGAGGTTAAACATCATGACACTAAATATGATGAGGTCAAACAAGGCACTGCTTCAAAATCCCAGATCCTATTTCCATTTCCAACATGGGACAAGTGGAATAAAATAATTTATTTACCTTTTCTATCCATAACATCTAATTATACACAAAATGGAAACTAAGTAAATGGTACAAGAAACGCCAACCCCAAAAAATGTTAAAAGCAGTTGTTTAAACTCAGATGCCACATTAAAATGTCTACTTTTACAGTTCTCTTAAACAGTATGCTAACCTTCCTAAAATCACAGTAAGGAAAAACAACAAAATTAAAGGCATACACACTGAAGTGAAGGAAATAAAATTATTATTTTCAGATGATGTGAGTGACTATATAGAAACTCTTCTCAGAATGTATAGATCATTAGAATCATTAAGAGAGTACAGCAAGTTGCTGCATATAAGAGGTACATAAAACAGTCACTTGTACTTCCATCTATGCAAACAAAAAATATTTAAATAAAACCTGAAAATTGATAGCAATATAATATTATCAAAAATATAAATATTTGAGGATACATCTAACAGAGGATGGGCAAGGACAATATGTAGATTACTATAAAACTTTAATTAAAGATATTATGGACCAATATTCCATTTCATTGAAAAGAATCCTTAATATAGTAAACATGCTACTGTTCTTCATGATGAGCTTAAGAAATATCTTAAGATTCGTTGCAACTTCAAGTAATACTCCCCAAAGTAATTTTTTAACTTAAAAAGTTAATTCTAAATTGTATAGGAAAGAGTAAAGCCTCAAGCCCCATAGAAAGAATGACAGATTGACAACAGCAGCAGCAATGGAGGGAAAATATTATGAAATACCATCTTCAGTATGCTCAGAAAAAATAACTGTCAACTTAGAACTCAAAAACAAGCAAATATATCTTCCAATAACGAGAGCAAAAATAAAGGCATTAAAAACAAGCAAAAACTGAGAGAGTTTAACAGCAGATCCTCCAGAGAGAAAATGCTAGAGGATATTCTTTAAACAGAACAATTATAATTTCAGATGGAACAGCCAAGTTGCAAGAAATGATGAGGACTCGCACAGTGAAACTACAACACATTGTTGAAGTGATTTTTAAAATTGAAAAATATGCCATGTTCTTGGATTGGAAGACTTAGTATTGTTAAGATGGAACTATTTTCCAAGTTGATCTACAGATTCAATGCCGTTCCTATCAAAATTTCAACTTCCTTAATTATAGAAATGATAAGTTGATTCTAAAATCCATATGGAAATCAGAGAAACCAGAATAGGAAAAATAATCTTGAGAAAGAAGAGCAAGGTTAGAGGACTCACACTTTCTGAAACTGAAATCCATTAAAAGCAACAGTCACCAAAATAATGTGGTACTGACACAAATATAGACATAAGATCAATGGAATAAAGCAGTCTAGAGATGAACTCAAATACCCCTAGTCAATTGATTGTGACAAGGGTGCCAAGACCATTCAAGGAGGGAAGCCTATTCTTCTCAATAAATGGTGCTGGGACGACTGAATGGCTACCTATAAAAGAAAGAAGTTCAACCCTCTACCTCATACCATAAACAAGCCAATTCAAAAAATGTTAAAAAAAGTAAATGTAAGAGATAGAAAATATAAAATCCGTAAGAAAACAAAGGTGTAAGTCTTCATAGTTGGCATTAGGCAATAGCTTCTTACATATGATACCAAAAACAAGCAATCAAAGATAAAATAAATAAATAGAGCCTCATCAAAATGAACAACTTTTGTGACTCAACACTGTTAAGAAACTGAAAAAACAACCGTAGGATGGAGAAAAATTTGCATATTATATATCTGATAAGGGTCTAGTATCCAAAATGCATAAAGACCTCTTATATTCCAATAATAAAATGACAGATAAACCAATTTAAAAATAAGCAAAATATCTGAACAGACATTTCTCCAAGATAGATGTATAAATGGTCAACAGGTACATGAAAAGATGTTCATCGTTAGACATCAGGCATATGCAAATTGAAACCAAAATGAGATACTACTTCACACCACTAGGATTTCTATAATCAGAAAGAAAAAACAAAACAGGAAATAACAAGTGTGGATCAGGATGTGGAGAAAATGGAACCCTCATAGATTGCTGGTGGAAATCCAAAATAGTGTAGTCTCTGTAAAAATCCGTTGGCATTCACAGTAGCATTATTCAAATGACCAGAGGGTGGAAGCAGCAAGCAAAGTGCCCCTCAAGTGATAAACAGATAAACCAAATGAGATATATGGATACAATGAAATGTTTTTCAGCCATAAAAAGGGGTGAGGTACTAATACATACTACAACATGGAGGAAACTTGAAACATTATGCTAAGTGAAAGAAACCAAACATAAAAGGCCACATATTGTATGATTTAGATACATAAATTTCTACCAGAGACAGAGAGTAGATTAGAGGTTGCCAGAACCTTGAGGGAGTGGGACAGGGAGTAATGGTAATTCATATGGACTTTGTTTTGGGGGGGTGATGAAAATATGTCAAGATATTGGTGACGATTGCACAACATTGTGAATATACTAAAGCCTTTGAACTGTACATTTTAAAATGGTGAATTTCATATGTGAATTATATCCCAATAAAAAAATGATCAGAAAAAAATATTGGTAAAAACATCGGTTAAGGTAACAACAATCAACTGTATTTTTTTCTAACTTCTTAGAGGAAATATAACAATATGTAATTTTTGGTGGAAAAATAAGCCAGATCTAAAATATTAGAAAGTAGTAGCATAATGCCATGGACTGGATATTTGTGTTCCCCCAAATTCACATGTCGAAGTTCTAATTCCCAATGTGATGATATTTAGAAAAAAGGCCTTTGGAAGGTAAGGAGTTTTAGATCAGGTCATGAGGATAAAGACCCATGATGGAATTAATGCCCTTAAAATAATAAGAGACCAGAGCCCTCTCTCCTTTCCATGTAAGAGCAAGAAGGTGGCCACCTGCAAAGCAGGAAGAGCGTTCTCACCAGACACCAAATCTGCTTGCACTCGATCATGGACTTTTAGCTTCTAGAACTACGAGAAATAAATGTCTGTTGTTTAAGCCGTTCAATCTATGCTAGTCTGTTATAGCAGCCTGAACGAAGACACACATCAAGCTGGAAGGGACAATCAGAGTTAAAGTGTGGTAACATTCTTGCATTGCTTGGGACAAACATAAAGCTATCGATTACTTAAAAAATCTGTTAGTTTTGCATATGTGTCAAAATATCTCAACTATACATTAGAAGAAAATCATAAAGACTATAACTCTTTGGAAGTGTGATTTCCAAACCATGGAGCAAAAAGTATAATTTTAAAAGGAAAAGAAAACGCCACTATTTTAAAAAATGCAAAGGTATCAGAAAAAGTGGGACAAAAAAATTCATTAAAATATATTTTGCATGTGGGAAGAATATGAATTATATGACCAAAGGGCAGACTGCAGCATGTTGTATTTTCCTAAAATAGCCACAGCAGCATTTTTGGTCTGATATGTTCTTCCAGAACTTTGGCAATCCCTTACCAAGAAGTAGAATCCATTCCCATTTCTTTGGACATTGGGTGAGCCTACGTGAGTATTATGTCAAATAGAATGTGGTGGACATGATATTGCATGGCTTTTAATGTTGACTCCTAGAACACTTTCATGTGTGGAAGCCATGAAGACATGGCTGCCATCTTGCTTTCTATCTAGAGACACTTGCGCTTAGAACTGATACCATGTCTGCAGGAAACCAGATTAAGTGGAGATGCTGTGTGTGGGCGTTGTGACTGACATTTCCAGGTAAGCTCCCAGCCTACAGCCAGTACCAAGAACCAAGCATGCGAGTAAATGAGGATTTTCACCCTTAACCTTTGAATGGTTCCAGTAAATACCAGAGTGGGAGAGATACGCTGTCCTCCATGGGGCCGGCCCAAGTTACAAATTCATGAGCAAAATAAATGCTGTCATTATTTTAAGCTACTAAATTTCAGGTAGTTTGTTATCTGTAGTATAGTCAATCCAAACTGTTAAACTCTTTAGTTTAACAACCCCTGCCTTTGGGGTAGCTGTTTTCTATTATGCGGAAGAAAATATTAAGCTTCTTTACAAATGGCTTTATTTATTAATTGAAGTGGCTTTGGTTATCAATGCGGTGGTTCTCAACCTTTTGGAATTTATGAATTGCTTTTAAATCCTGGATATGTTGGCAGGCACTTGAAGAAGTTATATGATTTAAAACAATGTAAAACATATCAGCAATAACCACTGCTGGTTATTACTGAGAATCACAATAGCTCACAGAATTTCTAGAAATCCACAGCTACAGTATTCACTCGGTCCTCCTTCAAGGCTGATCTGTTCTTGTAGAACTACTTTCTACTGTGACCTCCTCGTTGACACAAAAATGAGTGAACACATTTATGGCTCCAGTAAATCCATAGCCATCCTTGGCATTGGCTCCTGTTCCTTTCTCCCCTGCAGCCAGTTGTCCCCCACTCTGAAGCAGGTGGTACAGTGTGCTCCCTCAATGTCCCTTTTGACAATTGTTACAAAAATAACTGAACTCATTGAGAGTTGGTGTCACAACTGGGATATCACCGACTACTCTGATGAGAAATAGCATCAATTCTTAACTCTTTGAGAGCTGTAAACATGGGAAATGGTTGTTTCTTAGTATTCCAATTCTCTAAGGAAATGTATCATCCCTACAAGATGATGAAATAAGGTGGGATGGCAAAAAATTGGGAAAATTAGTTGTGGTTGTATAATTTTTGAAGAGTTTACTACTATACAAAGGCTCTTATTGATATTAGAAAGATGGATTCTTAGAAAAACAATTTCCTTGGACTGAAGAAAATGTCACTGCTGTTTACTCTCTAAGGCTGCTGCTCCTTTTTTTTTTTTTTTTTTTTAAGATTTTATTTGTTTATTTGACAGAGAGAGAGACAGCCAGCGAGAGAGGGAACACAAGCAAGGGGGAGTGGGAGAGGAAGAAGCAGGCTCCCAGTGGAGCAGGGAGCCTGATGAGGGGCTCGATCCCAGGATCCTGGGATCACGCCCTGAGCCAAAGGCAGATGCTTAACAACTGAGCCACCCAGGCACCCCCTAAGACAGCTTCTTTTCCAGGATGCAGAGAGTAGACATTAGGCACAATACAACTTGTCACCTCCCTTAAACCTGCTTAAAAATTAAAACTGCAGGGATGCCTGGGTGGCACAGCGGTTAAGCGTCTGCCTTCGGCTCAGGGCGTGATCCCGGTGTTATGGGATCGAGCCCCACATCAGGCTCCTCCGCTATGAGCCTGCTTCTTCCTCTCCCACTCCCCCTGCTTGTGTTCCCTCTCTCGCTGGCTGTCTCTACCTCTGTCGAATAAATAAATAAAATCTTAAAAAAAAAAATTAAAACTGCAAAGAAGCCCTGAGAGGAGCACAGGAAAATTAGTGGAGAGAATGAAGCAGGATTTTGTTACGAATTTACATGCTCCTGGCTTTCTAAGGGGACCTAATTCATTGCTTAAACTTGTCCAGGTGACATAAACAAAGCTAATTATTGCTAAGAAGCACATTTGGCATAGGGCTATCTTATTTAAAATAGAACATGTTTCTGGCTGTTTATTTCACACATGTTTTTTAGGCATATATGTTCCAAGGAGCTACACATAAGAATATATTATGATTTAGACATCCATATAGATAATATGTATGGGATAGATATACTATATATATATACAAATAATATTATATATGTGGGTAATATATATTATACTTATGTGCAGGTATCAACACAATTTCTATCCTTTTGGTGTTCCTAGTCTGCATGAAGAGAAGCCCACATCCTTGGAAGTCATGGTCTAGTCTCTTAGAATTACTCAATCCCATTTTCTAGCTCACTCCATGGCTAGCCAGGATTGGTGGAGTTCTAAGATCTCTGAGAAAAGCCAAACTAAGAAGCATCAAGGCTTCATGCATATCAGACTGCATCAGCTGCTACTGAGATTGTCAAGAAAATATGAGTGTTTAAGATATACTAGAACTTTTTGGAAATCATAGAAGGATAAATTAAGGTTAAGAATTAAGGGAAAACTTAGGGGCGCCTGGGTGGCACAGTGGTTAAGCGTCTGCCTTCGGCTCAGGGCGTGATCCCGGCGTTATGGGATCGAGCCCCACATCAGGCTCCTCTGCTAGGAGCCTGCTTCTTCCTCTCCCACCCCCCCTGCTTGTGTTCCCTCTCTCACTGGCTGTCACTATCTCTGTTGAATAAATAAATAAAATCTTAAAAAAAAAAAAGAATTAAGGGAAAACTTAAAACAGAGGCATCAGGGTTGTGCAATTTTTCATAGCCACTATAATGGGGGGACTAAGGAGGAGTTCAGGGGCTTCTCTTGGATTCTGTAGTTTCCCTTAATATCTTAAATATTTAGAGTATTTCTTGAGATACAAGAAGACAAGATATAAGTGATATTTCATGAATATTGTGGGGGGAAAAATGAGAACTTTTAGGTTTTTTTCTGCCACAAAGCTAAATTAACTTCAAAACTGAATTACTTCATAACTTTAAAAACTGTTAAATTTGGCAGGAGATGATATGGTAGTCTTAGCATGCCCATTTTCCTTTTTGGTCCCTGTTTTCTATGATATCGCAGGCATTTGTATTTCTGTGATAAAGAAGGTATCATGTGATTTCCTAAAATATGATTTCATATGGAGGCCAACTGGTTTGGGTGCTTCTGTAACTTCAAATACTATAGGACCATAAAATGCAACTTATACAATTCAATCTGCTACGTTTATTACCATGCTTAGTATGCTAAATATAGAAATAAATATTACCCAAAACTGTTTAACATTTACCAATTTAATTACATTTATGTAAGTATGTACGTATGGTACGTATGGTACGTATCTAATGTATGTAATCTCTGCGCCACGTGTGGGGCTCGAACTCATGACCCCAAGATCAAGAGTCACATACTCTCCTGAATGAGCCAGCCAGGTGCCCCTAATTTAATTACTTTTAAAGATGAGTTTTTATTCTGTCATAAGTTACTTGTATTCATGGAATGTAGAATTTCTTAGTTTTTGCTAGTTTCACAAGGTTAGTGTAAAAACTTAAAAATAAGGAAAATCTATTGTTTTTGGAAATGTAAGCATTTAAAAATATTTTTCCATATGCTATAACAGAGGCGAGCACAGGGGATAAGAAAGCATGGAAGGGTGGCATCATAAAGGCCTGATTTGGGGATGGTGAGGGACAGGCTTTATGCAGAAGTAACCTCTCAGTAGGAGTTAGCCAGGTGTGAAGGGGAAGAACGTTTCAGAAAGACAACATGAACAAAAGCAAAGAGGAAAAGAGTAATATGTTTGTGCAATTGCTAGTAATTATGTACTCACTTATGGTGAGAGCAAAGGGTGTATGTGGAGTAGTTGGAATTGCAGCCAGGATTGGGGGGCCACGTTTGTTGTGCTTTGCTAAAACACACAGATGGAAAGTCATGGTCCCAGGAAGTCATGGTTTCCTATGAAGAAGAAGGATGATATGGTCAATTTTAAATGGCATGAATGAGTGGGTAAAGGTATTTTTGTAAGGTAGGTCACATCAGAAAATTATGTCTTATTGTGATGAGCACTGAGTAATGTATGGAATTGTTGAATCAGTATATTGTACACCTGAAACTAATATAATATTGTATGTTAATGATACTTTAATTAGAAAATAAGTAAAAAATTTTTGAAAAGGTTAAAGAAAAAGGAAAAGCTAACGTATGATGTTAGAAGTCAGGCTAATGGTTACCTTTGGGGGTATACATACAAGGGGACAAGGGGAGGTTTTGGGGGTAATGGTACTGCTCTATTTCTTAATCTGGTTATGTGAATGTATTCACACTAAAACTTATGTGTACTTTTCGGTATGCATGTTATACTTTAATAAAAAACTCAAAAATAAAAAAAAATTGAAAAAATAAATATGTTTTGGGATGAAGAGAAATAAGTTACATTTTTGGCATGTTGAGTTATAAATGTTGTTATGGTAACCAACTAAGGTTATCGACAAGAAGACTGGAGATACAGTTGTGGATCTCAAGAGAAAGTCCCATGCCAGAAATAATTGCTTTGGGATTCACCAACATGTGCTGTATATATATTACTATATATAATATATAAATAAATCATAAAAATTAAATAAATTGTATATAATGTATTATATAATATATATATATATTACTATATAAAACGTGAGTAAGAGGACCAAATCATACCCTGAGAAAATATTATTTCTCATAGGTTCATTTCTAACATCATTCCATTGTGTTTTGTGTATTCACAAATGTGAGAAAGATTTCAGAATGTGTAAAGTGTCAATTAACCAAGATGTTTGTAAATTACAAAACTCTTCAGGGGCAAAGTTTTGTATCTGTTTTACCCATTGTATGTTATCAGCACCACAAAGAATACCTGGCATTTAGTAGGTTGGTAGTAACCTACTACAGTATTTACTAATTTTAAAAAATTAATAAAGAAATTAATACTGGAGAGGAAGAGAGGAAGGTGATGGAGTAGGTCGATCCTGAGCTCAGATTCCCCCACAGACAGACGGAGGCAATGGCTACATGTAATGTAACTCACTCTGGAAATGACCTGGTCTTGGCTGAGCAGATCTTCCACAGCTAGAGGTATAAAAGAGAAGGCCCATCAAGAAGGCAGGAGGGGAAGAGACAAGGGGCGCCTGGGTGGCTCAGTCGTTAAGCGTCTGCCTTTGGCTCAGGGCGTGATCCCGGCGTTATGGGATCGAGCCCCACATCAGGCTTCTCTGCTGGGAGCCTGCTTCTTCCTCTCCCACTCCCCCTGCTTGTCTCTCTCTCACTGGCTGTCTCTGTGTCAAATAAATAAATAAATAAAATCTTCAAAAAAAAAAAAAAAAAAACGAGGGGGAGATACAAATCAGGAAACCAAACACCTGGCACGCAGTAATACATAGTGGGAGAGATATCACGAGTGTGGAGGTCTTCCCTAAGGAGCAAGGGATCAAATCTACAGAGGGCACCCCTGTCCCTGGGGATTCGCGCTGGGAAGATGAGTCCTCATAATGTCTGGCTTTGAAAATCAGTAAGGCTTAGATCTGGGAACTTTGAATATTAGTGGGCTTAACTCTGGGAGAGTGGGAGGATGACAGGAAACTGAGTCTCTGCTCTTCAATGGCCTATACACTACATCACTTGGCCTGAGACTCCTCATGGAGGTGGCAGTTTGAATTTGGTAAAGATTTATTGGTTGGCTAATTTTAGGATGTGTCTTGCCCACCTTTAGCCTAGCCAGTCGACTGCTTGTGGGAACCAGTTCTGACACTCTCCATCTACCTTGCTAGTATCAATTCCACAACCCCCGCCTCCCCCCCACCACCCAAGCATTTCCCTAGGAACCTGCCCTATGCAATTCACCTGCCCTGGCAGATGCCCATCCAAAGCAGCCCCTGCCCTGCCACATCCAGCAGCTGGGATTAGAATTTCCCCCAGGGCAACTGTCACTACATCATACCTGGCAGGAAGTCCCAGCCGGTACTGGTGCCCCTCCAAAGTAACTTCTGACTTGGGAAGGGGAGTGGCTAGCCCACTCTCCAGTGCACCCACAGTAGCTACAGCTGGGCTTCTCAGTCAGCTGTAATAGGAGCCGGCCCCACATACCAGATGCCCACAGCAGCTGCAGCTCAGCCACAGTATGAGGGTGCACACAGCCCACACAGGGGACACCCCTGGAGCACTTGGTTCTGGTGACTAGGGAGGATTGCCCTATGGGTACCAGAAGATGCCTTCTACCCAAGGCCACTATTTTTAAGAGCAGGAGATGTAGCTGACCAATTTAACAGTAACAAACAGATAGTCGGACAAAATGAGGAGACAGAAGACTATGACCCTAACAAAAGAACAAAACAAAACCCCAGAAAAAGAGTTAAACAAAATGAAGTTAAGCAATCTATCTGATAAAGTGTTCAAAGTAAGGGACATAAAAATACTCACTGGACTTGAGCAAAGAGTGAATGAACTTGTGAGAACTTCAGCAAAGAGATAGAAAATATAAAAAAGAACCAATCAGAGCTGCAGAATCCCATAAGTAAAATAGAAAATACATGAGAGGAAAACAAAAGCAGATTACAGGATGTAGAAGATGAATCAGCAATATGAAAGACAGGATAATGGGAAGCAAGTAAGCTGAACAGCAAAAAGAAAAAAAGAACTAAAAAAAATAAGAATAAGTTAAGGGGCACTGTGACATCAGCAAGTGTAATAATATTTGTATTATAGGGGTCCCAGAAGGAGAAGAAAGAGAGAAAGGAGCAGAAACCCTTTGAAGATAGACTAGCTGAAAACTTCCCTAACCTGGAGAATGAAACAGACATGCAGGTCCAGGAAGCACAGGGAACCCTGAACAAGACGAGCCCAAGGAAGTCCACACAAAGACACATAAGAATTAAAATGCCAAAAGTTAAAGATAAAGAGAGAACATTTTTTTAAAAAAAAGATTTTATTTATGTATTTGAGAGAGAGCATGAGAGCATTAACAGGGGGAGGGGCAGAAGGGGAGGGACAAACACTCCCCACTGAGCTGGTAACCTGGATGTGGGACTCGATCCAGAGATTGAGATCATGACCTGAGCTGAAGTCCAATGCTTAACTGACTGAGCCACCCAGGCACCCCAAAGAGATAATCTTAAAAGCAGCAAAATAAAGCACACAGTCACACACAAGGGAAACCCTACAAGACTAGTAGCTGATTTTTCAGCAAAAACTCTGCAGGCCAAAAGAAAGTGGCATGATATAGTCAAAGCGCTAAAAGGAAAAAAACCCCAAAAGACAGAAACGACCTACAACTGAGTATACTTTACTTGTCAAAAGATATTCAAAATTGAAGGAGAGACAGTTCTCCAGACAAACAAAAGTTAAAGGAGTTTATCACCACTGAACCAGAAATGTTAAAGGAACTTCTTTAAATGGAAAAGAAAAGGCCATAAACAGAAGTGAGAAAATTATGAAAGAAAAAATTTCAGTGATAAGAGCAAACATATAGTAAAGGTAGAAGTTTAATCACTTATAAAGCTAGAATGAAGGTTAAAAAACAAAGGTAGTAAAATCAATTATATCTCCAAAATTAGTCAAGGGATACACAAAATAAAAGGTTGTAATATATGATACCACATACATAAAACATAGGAGGGGGACAGTAGAAATATAGTGTTCGGAAGTTTTATAGTTCACAATGCGTTTGAACTTCAGCAATTATTAATTTAATATAGACTGCTGTATACATAGGATGCTATATATGAACTTCTGATGATCACAAAACAAAAACCTATAATAAATAAGAAAAAGAAAGGGAAATGAATCCAATCATAACACTACAGAAAGTCATTAAATCACAAGGAAAACAAACAACAGAAGAAAGGAACAGAGAACTGCAAAACAACCAGAAGACAATTAACAAAATGGCAATAAGAACATAATTACTTTACTTACTAATTACTTTAAATTGAAATGGACTAAATGCTCCAATAAATTACTTCAGATGGAAACAGACTAAATGCACTAATAAAAAAACATAGGGTGACTGAATGGGTAAAAAATCAAGACCCATCTGTGTGCTGCCCACAAGAGACTCACTTCAGACCTAAAGACACATACAGACTGACAATAAAGGGATGGAAAAACATACTTTGAGCAAATAGAAGCAAAACAAACAAACAAAAAACACAACCAAAATAGCTGGGGAAGCAAAACTTTCATCAGACATACTAGACTTTAAAATAAAGACTGCAGCAAGAGATCAAGAAGGGTACTACATAATGATAAAAGGATCAATCCAACAAGAGGATTTAACAATTGTAAGTATCAATGCAATAAACATAAGAGCATCTAAATATATAAAGCAAATATTAACAGACAAAAAGGGAGAAATTGACAGTAATACGTTAATACTATGGGACTTCAATACCCCACTTACATTAATGAATAGATCATCCAGACAGAAATCAATAAGGAAAGATCATCTTTGAATGACACATTAGGCCAGATGTATTTAACATGTATTTGCAAAACATTCTATCTACAAACAGCCGAATGCCCATTCTTTTCATGTGCATGTGAAATATTTTCCAGTATCCTGGAGCACCTTAGGCCACAAAAATGTCTCAATAAGTATAAGAAGTTTGAAATCATATTTAGCATCTTTTTTAACCACAATAGACTAAAAGTCATTACAAGAAAGAAAAAACTGGAAAGAACACAAACACATTGAGAATAAACAGCATGCTACTCAACAATGAATGGGTCAATGAAGAAATTAAAGAGTAAATTAAAATAAAATACCTGGAGACAAATAAAAATGGAAATACAGTGGTTCAAAATCTTTGGATCTAGCAAAATAGGTTCTAAGAAGAGAGTTTATAGTCCAACCTCAGAAAGTAGGAAAATCTCAAATAAATGATCTAAAATTACACCTAAAGAAACTGGAAAGAAGATCAAACAAAGTCTAGAATTAGTACAAGAAAGGAACTAATAATAATCAGAGTTGAAATAAAGGAAACAGAGACTAAGAAAATAATCTTTAAAAAAAGGGCAATGAAATTAAGAGCTGGTTCTTTGAAAAGGTAAACAAAATTGATAAACCTTTAGCCAGACTAATCAAGAAAAGAGACAAGAGGACTCAAGTCAATAAAATTGGAAATTAAAGGAGAGAAGTTACAACTTGATGCTACAGAAATACAAAGGATTATAAGAGACTACTTTGAAACTGTATACACTAAAAATTAGGTAACCTAGAAGAAATGTATAAATTCCTAGAAACATATAATCTTCCAAGACTGAATCAGAGAGAAATTTAAAAACTGAGCAGGCTGATTACTAGCAGGTCAATTGAAGCAGTAATAATAATAAAAAAAAAAAACCCAGGACCAAAAACATTCACAGGTGAATTTTACCAAATTTTTAAAGTAGAGTTCTTAACTTTGTCAAATTATTCCAAAATACAGAGGGGGAAGGAATATTTCCAAATTCTTTCTACAAGGCCAGCATTACCCTAATAACAAAACCAGACAAAGACACTACAAAGAGAGAGAGAGAGAAAACTGCATGCCATTATTCCTGTTGAACATAGATGTAAAAATCCTCAACAAAACAAATTCAAAAATACATTAAAAGAATTATTCACCACAATCAAGAGACATCTATTCCAAGGATGGTTCAATAACTGCAAATTAATTAACATAATACACCAATTAACAAAATGATGGACAAAAATATGATCATCTTCCATAGATGCAGAAAAAGCATTAGACAACATCTAACATCCTTTCATGATAAAAAACTTTCAACAAAGTGGGTATAAAGGGAACAAACCTCAACATGATAAAGGCCATATAGGATAGCTCACAGCTAACATTGTACTTGATGGTGAAAATTTGAAAGTTTTTCCTCTAAGATTAGGAAGAAGATTAGGATGCCCACTCTCACCACTTTTATTCCAAATGGCATTGGAAGCTTTAGCAATTAGACAAGAAATAAATGATATACGAATTATTAAGAAAGGATTGAAACTGTCACTATTGGCAGATGACATAATACTTTCTATAGAAAACCCTAAGGACTCCACCAAAAAGCTATTAGAACTAATAAGCGAATTCAGTAAAGTTGAGAGATACAAAATCAATATACAGAAACCTGTTGTGTTCCTGTATAGTAATAATGAAATAGCAGAAAGAGAAGTTTTTTAAAAATCTGATTTACAGGAACACCTGGTGGCTCAGTTGGTTGGGCAATTGACTCTTGGTTTTGCCTCAGGTCATGATCTGATGGATCATGAGATCAAGTCCCACGTTGGGTTCTGTGCTCAACGGGGAGTCTCCTTGAAGATTCTCTCCCTCCCCCAACTCTCTCTCTCTCAAATAAATAAATAAATCTTAAAAAATCTCATTTACGATTGTATCAAAAGAATAAAATAACTAGGAATAAATTTACCAAGGAGGTGAAAGTCCTGTACTTTGAAAACTCTAAGACATTGATAAAAGAAATTGAAGACAACACAAATAAATGGAAATATATACCATTTTCATGGACTGGAAGAATTAATATTATTAACATATCTATACTATCCAAAGCAATCTACAGATTCAATGTAATACCTATCAAAATACTAATAGTATGTTTCACTGGACTAGAAAAAATAATCCTAAAAATTGTATGAAAGAAACCACCTAAGACCCTGAATATCCAAAGCAAATTTGAGAAAAAGGAACAAAGCTATAGGTCTCATGCTCCCAGCTTTCAAGCAATACTACAAAGCGATAGTAATAAAAAGAATATGATACTGCCACAAAACCAGACACAGCGATCAGTCAAAAAGAATAGAGTCCAGAAATAAACCCACACTTATATTATTAATCTATGACAAAAGAGGCAAGAATGTACAATGGGGACAAGACATTCTCTTTAATAAATGGTGCTGGGAAAGCTGAACTGGACCACTTTCTTATCCCAGTCACAAAAATAAATTTAAAATGGACTAAAGACTTAAATGTAAGACCTGAAACCATAAAACTTCTAAAACACAACATAGACCATAAACTCTTAGACATTTGCCTTAGCAATATTTCTCTGGATATGTCTCACCAGGCAAGGGAAATAAAAGCAAAAATTAAAAATTGGGACTACATCAAACTAAAAAGCTTTTGCATGGTGAAGGAAACACAGAAAGGCAACCTATTGAATGGATGAGATATTTGGAAATGATACATTTGATAAGAGTTAATATCCAAAGTATATCAAGAATTTACATAACACCAAAAAAAATGACCAAATAATCTGATTTTAAAATGGGCAGAAGACTTCAATAGTTATATATTGAAGATATAGAGATGGCCAACAGATGCATGAAGAGATGCTCAACACAACTAATACTGAGGAAATGCAAGACAAAACCACAATAAGGGGGCGCCTGGGTAGCGCAGTCGTTAGGCGTCTGCCTTTCGCTCAGGGCGTGATCCTGGCGTTATGGGATCGAGCCCCACATCAGGCTCCTCCACTGGAAGCCTGCTTCTTCCTCTTCCACTCCCCCTGCTTGTGTTTCCTATCTGGCTGGCTGTCTCTCTGTCAAATAAATAAATAAAATCTTAAAAAAAACACACAATAAGACATCACCTTATACCTGTCAGAATGGCTACTAACAGAAAGGCAAGAAATAACAAGTGTTGGCGAGGATGTGGAGGAAAAGGAACACTTGCACACTGTTTGTAGGACTGCAAATTGGTGCACCCACTATGGAAAACAAAATAAAAATTGCTCAAAAAACTAAAAACAGAAATATCATACAATCTAGTAATTTCAGTTCTGATTATTTACCCAAAGAAAATGAAAACACTAATCCAGAAAGATATATGCACCTTTATGTTTATTGCAGCCTCATTTACAATAGCCAAGGTTTGGAAACATCCTAAGTGTGCACTGACAGGTGAGTGAATAAAGAAGATGCAGTATACATGCATAATGGAATACTATTCCGCCATACAAAAGAATGAAAACCTGCTATTTGTGACCATATGGATGGATCTAGAAGGTATCATGCTAAGTGAAATGAGTGAGACCAGAGAAAGACAAATACTGTATGATTTCCCCTACATGTAGGATGTAAAAAAACAAAGCAAATGAACACAGAAACAAACAACAACAACAAAACAGAAACAGACTCATAAATACAGAGAACAAACTGGTAGTTGCCAGAGGGGACAGCGATGGGGTTATAGGTGAAATAGGTGAAGGGGACTAAGAAGTACAAACTTTCAGTTATAAATAAGTAAGTAATGGGGTTGAAGAGTACAGCATAGGGAATATAGTCAATTGTTGACAGAGGGTAACTATACTTATCACAGTGAGCACTTCATAGTATATATAATTGTTGAATCATTACGTTGTACCCCTGAAACTAATTTAATATTATAGGTGAACTATACTTCAATGAAAAATATAACAACACCAGATACTGTTTTAAGTGTTAGGGATACAAAATGATTAAGGCATATCTTCTATGTTCAAGGAAGTCATTCTCTTCAAGGAAGAGATGTGATGTGTTCAAGGAAGGCACATCACAAAGCAATAATTGCAAAATAATATGATAAACAGGAAGTACAGAGGACAGTTTAACTGGGAGCACAGCAGGAGAAAGGGAATGAGGACATGGAAAAGCACAGTGTTTACAGAGAAGAGTATTTTTTCAAGTGCCAGAAGCATGAGGCGTTCCAAGTCCTAAACATGCAATATGTTTAATGTGGCTAAATGTAGTAGCTAGTCTCATGTTTTAGCCTTTACAATTTAGATACAAAAATTTAAAGCTGAATACTTTTTTATCTATACATGTATTTGTTTGAAACTACCATTTATATTATCAATCCGAATTGCATTCAACTGCATGTACCAGAGTCTGAAAAAAAGCAGGTTAAACTAGAAAAATAGTTTACTTTTGTCATGCAACAAGGAATCCCTATACTGGAGTTCAGATCGGAGGCATGTGGTCAAGGAACCAGACTCCTCGGTCTTCCTGCTTTACCATTTTAACATGTTACGTTTATCTCCTGGCTGCAAGGTGGGTGCTCACCTCCAGGCATTGGCTTAAATTTCCAGGCAGGAAGAAATAGAAAGGTCATCTTTTTTTTATTAGGAAAGTGAAGGAAGCCTCACCCAGTGGAATTCCATTTACATGTCTTTGTCCTGAACAAGGTTACATGGCATAAATGATTCTATAAATAATTCTAATAAATAATTCATAAATAATTCTATAAATAATCCTAATGTATATCTTAAAGAGAAGACTAGTTAGAAACTATGGGATTAGACTTCAGTTGTAACATTATGTCTGACTTGATAACATAAAAGCCATCTTTCTTAAAATACCTAGAAATTATGTAAAGATCAAATAACACGCATTCTGTTATGTACAAAGCTGTGAAAGAGAAAGAGACCCCAGAGGCTGAAGACGAAAATGGACCCAGAGATGCAGCAGTTAATGTTGCTGCTCAGTGGGATGGGAAGGGCATTGGGGGTGGTTCAGCCTTCGTACTCTAGGGATTTGTGTTTGAGTACCCATGTGGGGAGAGACCATAGATCTTGGGCTGCTTAAGGTAAGGTATGAAGATTGAGAACCCACATTAAGAGAAGACCTTCAAGTGGTGGTCCTCCCAATAAGAGGGTGTCAGGAAAACATCACCCACCTCAGAGAGAGATGATAAGAAAGGTATTGTTTCAGCTAAATCGTGGAAGGAGCCGAGATGCCCTTCAACAGATGACTGGATTAAGAAGATGTGGTCCATATATACAATGGAATATTACTCAGCCATCAGAAAGAACGATTACCCAACATTTGCAGCAACATGGACAGGACTGGAGGAGATTATGCTAAGTGAAATAAGTCAAGCAGAGAAAGACAATTATCATATGGTTTCTCTCATCTATGGAACATAAGAACTAGGAAGATTGGTAGGGGAAGAAAGGGATAAAGAAAGGGGGGGTAATCAGAAGGGGGAATGAAGCATGAGAGACTATGGACTCTGAGAAACAAACTGAGGGCTTCAGAGGGGAGGGGGTGGGGGAATGGGATAGACGGGTGATGGGTAGTAAGGAGGGCACGTATTGCATGGTGCACTGGGTGTTATACGCAACTAATGAATCATCGAACTTTACATCAAAAACCAGGGATGTACTATATGGTGACTAACATAATATAATAAAATATTATTATAAAAAAAAGAAAAAAAAAGAAAGGTATTGTTTCCTTTTGATGTTTTCATGGAAAAAAGCTTCTCCTGAGAGTTCGATCTGGACCTTCTAAGCATTTAAGGTACAAATTCTGGTTCAATAAAATCCAAGCCAAAAAATTAACATGGAAAAAAGTCCCTGGATGGTGACCTGCTTGGGATCATAGACAAAGCAGAAGCAAACTGCCCTGAAGTGATACTCCCACAGCCCTGGCCGGTGTGGATTCCCGTAGGAAGCCAGCTTATCTAAAGATGAACTCACAGTTAGGAAATGGCATAACACTTAAGTAAACAATTTGCTTTGATTAGAAAAAAATATCCCAAGAATTTAAGGAAAGCACATCATAATCTCGGGAAGAGTACAAAAAATTGATTTTAAAATAATTACAAACATTAAAAAGAACTGAAATTCTGTGACAAAGGAAGTAAAATACTAAAAAAACAAGGTACTAAAAAAGTAAAAGACATTTGAAAAGATCTAAATTGATTTCAGATGAAGAAAATATTGTCAGTTAGATACAGGTGAAGAGACAAAGACATGGTATGTACAGAAATAGGAAAAAGTCACACAGGATATTGTCCAGAGAGGTGAAAGGTGGGCAAATGCAGGGGGTGAAGGATGTGGAAGTTAAAATAAAAGAGCTCAGAAGAAAGAATAGAGAGAATGGGCAAAAAGCAATATTCAAATAGAAGGATAAGTAAAAAATAATTTCCTAACTAAATACATTCTAGTGAAATTTTAGAAAAGCTAAATGCAGAGAACATCTTAAAATTAATGAGACAGGAAAAACAGGTTGCTTCCAAAGAGACAGTGATTTGTTAGACAACTGACTTAATAATAACCCTTCATGTTAAAACATTAGATGGGGGAAATCAGTAGAACTGAGAATATTTCTAGGGCAGTCATTCTAAACAGTAGTTCTGCAAATGAAAACTCAGTACAGACTTCTCCCTTTGGGTCAAAAGCCTCTTTATTTCTGACCAGAACAAATAAGTATTCCAACAAAGAATCCTGAAGTATATAATAACTTTTTATGTAATATACCATTTATGTGTTTAGGATAAACATAGGGAAAGCTCTGTCCTCTGGTACTAGTCCCATGCCTTTGTGTTTTCCATAGCCATAAATAAAGGAAAATTTTCTTTATATCCTAAGCAGTATTATAGGGAATAGAGATTTATATTTAAAAACTAATTGAGTCAGATGTCTATCAATATGGAGAGCAGCGGCACCACAAGTACCCTAACATGTTATCAACAAAGCATAAATTTATCTTGAAAAGCTACACCAATTTTAGAAATCCTTATGAAGAATGTATAATATACACCTGTCCTTTTGCTGTAAGCGTTGAATCAGGATAGTTCTCAGCAGGGACAATGCACAGTTCTAATCTTCTAGACCTAAAAAATATTTGGCACATCTATCTTGTACAGATTAAATGCACTCTGATATATTTAACCACAATTTAAAAAATCTATGAGCTCATTGTGATTCTAAAATGGGGGGAAAGATCTTCCTTATGGAAGAATACCAACTAGTAATTGCAGAAATAATGGTACAATTAGAAAAGTCACCACATGAACCGGTGTAACCATGGTTACATTATTGTAATAACTGATTCAGGCTAAAATCACAACTTCAGTAGTAAAACTACTAGGTGAAAAGTTGCTGAAGAACAGGACCTACCCACTCTCGAAGTGTTGCTTCATAGATTATTTTTCAGAAAAGGAAGAGAGGAGCCTGTAAAATGATGAAATCTGATAGATGATCCGAGATCACACTTAGTATCACAAAGAACAAGACGCCGGGTGCCGCCCTCACGAGGCTCTCAGAAGGACCCAGCACCAGCTGTGCTAGTTTCTGGCCGAGAAGCTGAACCTGAATCTAGGACTAAGGGACAAGCATGAAACAAATGATCTACACTCTGCAAATTAGTGATCCTGAAAGAGAGAAAAAAATATGGGGATTTTCTCTATTAAGAAAATAAAAAAAGAAAGCAGAAAAGAAAAACAAAAGAAACAGTACCATAAAAAGCAAATAATGATCCTTGATCATTGGGCTCTGGATCAAAATAAAAGTAAAACAGTTACAAACAACATTATTAGGACAATTGGTAAAATAGGAATATAAACAGTATGATACTTAATATACAGTATAAACAGTATGATACAGCATGTCAGTGTTTAACTTCCTGAATGTGACACTTACACTGAAGGTGTGTAGAAGAAGGTCCATGTTTTCAGGAGATTGCACATATGTATTAAAACATGAAAAAGGAGAGAGATAGCTAACGTGGCAAAAAGTGAACAGTTGGTGAATCTTGGTAAACATATAGTGTTTACTGTGCTATTCTGGAAGCTTTCTAAGTGCTTAAAATTTTTCAAAATAAAAAGTTGGGAAAATGTGATTGTCCTAAGTTTTTTATTTTATTACACTTAGAAATTCACAATTCCAATTTTTTGTAAAACTTTTCAGAAAACAGACAAAACTACTGCCTCATGGTTGGTAAGATTTCACCTATGTACTATGTTAATAATAATTATTCTTGCCACTTACTGTGCCAGATACCATGCTAAGCACTTTAAATATATTCTCTCATTTGCTTCTCAAAGCCTCTAATTGGTTATGACTTTTACATTTCACATGAGAAAATTGGATTTTAGTAACATTACATTAACTTGCCCAAGAGGCTAAATTAAGACTTAAATGCATCACTCTGTTCCCAGAGTCCAAGTTCTTACTTGTATAACCTCCCTAGGAAATGTCCTTACATCAAGACTGTGCATCTGAACCGGGAGAGGCCCCTGATGATAAAACAGCTCTGTATTCAGCTGCAGCTGGGAACTTCCTGACACAGGTGGGCAGTGTTATTCTGGAGAAGTGAAGTAAACGAAAACGCAGATTTAAGTACAATAATAAATACAATCTCTTTCAGAAATGTTGAATATTATTTTTGTTGAACTGATACTATTTGTCAAAGTACATGAATACATTTTTGTTTCTCACATTCGTGATAATCTTTTCCTGGTTTATCGTTTAATGTGTCGCATTATGATTCAGGTCTCATTCCTAATCAATGTAGATTAAAACATGACATGAGAATAAATCAGACTATCTTACTAACATGTAAGGAGATGAAGCCTCTGAAGATGATCAGTTGAGTCACACTTTTTCCCTTTGATGTCTTTAGTTTTCTACTCTCTGAGATAACAAGGCATCTTTACATAATGCTTTATAGTTATTGTAATAATTAAGCTGGATAACCTTTAACTTTTTTTGTTAAGATTGTAGTAAACAACTTGTGAATAGTATTTCAGCTCTTATACGTGGATTCAACAGACACATGGCAAAATGGTAGGAACAGCATAAGGCATATAGAGACATTTTTATAGAAAGAATTAGAGAGAAAGCTTTGGAAACACCTTTTTAAGAGAATTATACCCCAAATGGCAAAGTTCTATTAGTTGTAGAAAATACTGGTTTTTTCACCCCTCCTTACCTAAAAGAACACCCAATATAATTTCTTTCAGCCTAATAGAACAACATTGTATACTTTACAGAAAATTAGTCACTCAATATAATCTTGTCAAAATGTAGAAAAGGAATCCATTCATTTATTTATTCACATAAAAACTTTTATTTGGCTCTTTCTGTGCCAGAAACTGTGCCAGTTGCTCGAGGGATAAAATATCATTAAGATATGGTGATGATGCCATTGGGTTTCACAAATTGTGGGCAGCAAATGAATCTATTATCTCCAAAAAGATCAATTTGTCAATGCCAATACCCCGCGAGCTAGTCCTGTAATGCAGCTTCTACTGAACATTAGAACTATGTAGCCATTGGCAAGAACTGTAGGTCAGAGCCAAAGGGTGTTAAATTCTCCATAAACAATATAGCTAAGTTAATTAAAATACAGGAACCTCTTTTTTCCTTTCCTCTTTTTTTTTTATTTTTTTTGAGCACAAGAGTAATCGGCCTGATGACTCAGAATGAAACATTGCCATTTTCTAAAAGGTCAAAAATATATGACTTAGAGCTAATTAGCCAACCAGCGAATGCAGTTAAGACCTGTTCCAAACCAAGTAACTATTTTCTAATCATTACATGAAAGGTTAACTCCTACCCTCCTTGCTCTCTCTGGGTACACCGAGGTGAACTAAATAGCCAGGGGCATTTCCGGATCCAAAGTCAACGGAAGAGAAAAAAAAAGTACCCAAAAGATGATTCAAGTGCAGGTCAAACAAGATGCAGGCAACCTTCCCTGAAATTAACATAAGCTCATAGGTTAACCTTTACGGTGAGATATTGCCAAAGGCGACCTAAAAACTCTACCAAAAAACCCCCACAAAAAAACCCAAAACCAGAAACAAATCAACATTTAAAAAATTCTAGGGAAAAAATAAATTCACCGGTGACTAAAGTCTACCAAGAGGAAAATGGAAGCTTATTTGGGAGCTGGGTCTGAGAGTAGGCGGAGGCACTGATCAAGGCTCTGACACTGTTACAAGTATCAGGCCAAAGGCACTGAGTGGGCGGAAGGTGGTGCTGGGGTGGGTTCTGTGTTTTGTCATTTGGTCATTTTTTCCTTGATATTCCTCTAATACTTCAAACATGCTGTTATTAACCTTACCCATTACACCGTGTGCATTATTACTAATGCCTCCCTGTATTACAGAGAAGAGAATAGCCCCTGGCCGAGCCTCTTTGCATTTCCAGTATATACTTTTGAAGATTAAGGAGAAAAAACTCACAAATACACCTAAAAGTCAGAGTGAGGATAGAATATTTTTAGTGTCCTTTCAGTGTCCTTTTCTGTTGCGGTGACAGAAGTGGAACACAAACTAGATTAAACAAAAACGGAATTGATCAGATCATTAAACTGAAAAGGCTAAAGCTGGCACCGGCTTTATACACAGCAGGATCCAGGGCTCAAAGGATGCCATCAACCTCCCCTCTTCCCTGGAACTCTGGGCTCTGATGGTCATCGGGCAGCTTCATTCTGCATCTAGCTATGAGCATAGGGCTTGTTCACATACTAATCCCACAAAATGATTCTGATCGTGTCAACCTGGCTCTCATCACCCCGCTCTCTCAGGACTGGGGGAAGGTACAGTGACTGAAAACTTTACCTCGTGAGGAGGAGGGGCTGGTTTGCCCAAGGAAAGGTAATTGCCCCACAGTCCGCCATCACTGTTTCTTGAATGAATGAGTCAATCAATTGGTGAAATCATTTCTAGAATATTGGACATTTTTTTGAAGTGGTCAAATTTCTGTACTCCTTTCCCTGACCTTATGTCTTGCATTCATTAAAATACTCTTAACAAGTAGAAAATAAAACGTTATGGGTAGGAATACAAAATATCACGAGGAGCACCTACTGTAAGTAAAATGGGGAGGTGAAAAGGGAGACTCTTAACAGTCAGGTAGTAAAACTGGCAAAGGTGACCTGACACTTCATGACATTATTATGGACGGGTAGAGAGGTATGGGGAAGGGCACCTGGGTGGCTCAGTCGGTTAAGCATCTGCCTTCAGCTCTGTCAAGATACCAGGGTCCTGGGATGGAGCCCCACATGGGACTCATTGCTCAGCGGGAGTCTCCTTCTCCCTCTGCCCCTCCCCCCCGCTTGAGCATGCTTTCTCTTTCTCAAAAGTAAATAAAATCTTTAAAAAAAAAAAAGAGGTATGGGGAAGAAAAACAAATTAATGGAAGTTTGAGTCACTATCCAGCAAAGTAGGGATTCATTTGTTTTCTATTTTTAATAAACTTTGATTTGGAAATAATTTTAGATTTACAGAAAAGTTGCAAAGATAGTACAGAGGGTTCCTGTGTACCCTACACTTAGCTTCTCTAATAATCTTTTTTTTTTCGTCTTTATTAGGGTATACTTGACAAATAAAATATATTTAAAATATACACAGTAGAGATTCTTAAAGGAGAGAATATAACTGGAGTAACCTTGGTAACATTTTTTAAGCCATCATCACTGCCCAAGAAAGATTCTCATATGCCCCCATAGAAGAAGGACCCATATTCGAGGTGCTAATAAACAAAACTGGTTTTTGACATGCTCTTATGTGACAAAGCTGGTTTTGATGTGATCCCAAAAATTTGAAGCAATGAGCCCAAGCTAGCAAATTTAAGTTAACAGATATAGCTGTCAAGTTCCATGAGCGAATTTAAAATGTATAGAAACAGAACAGAAAGGCTTAGGAGATCATTGGGGAGGGGGACCTCGGGATCAGAGAACTCAGTTAGGAAGTCATAGCTGCCATCTGTCTTTTTCGACAGCTCAAAATAATTTAATCAGTCTCCACATTTTGATATTTTCTTATATTGTCATCTTGCCTTCTCCATGTAAAATTCAGCAAAACCCACATTGCTTAGCTTCCCTGGTTCCTAAGGTGAAAGCACGTGACTTATATCCTACCCTTGGGATGCACCCACATAAGTCAGGTCAGAATCGAGCTGCTCCCCGAGTGTGAGGCATTGATTTTGGGGGTGCTGTGGTTCTGGGAGTCCAGGTTGTGTTATGTACTTGTTCTTACAGAGTTGACCAAGTTTCTGAGCACTCTCTAACATTTTGAAAAACAAACAAGCACATAAATAAATACAATTTCCCCACTTAAATGGGATTCTCTTGTTTTTCTTTATAAATGCTGAGAACAGAGGCCTCTGCTGTTTCTTTGCAAAACTGAGATAATCCAACTTCTGCAAGCCTTAGCGGTAGAATGAAATGAGGTGAGGTATGTGAAAACACTTGAAAAGGTACTGAGGAATGATACATATGTAAGATTTTCATGTGGAATAAACCTATTTTCAGATGCTCCAAAAAGCAGACCTAAATCATTCTGGAGCCCACTGCAAAGAGAGAAATTCTGAACAAATATTCCAAGAGATTAGAGCTGGCTGGTGTTGGGACAGGTAGGCTTCTCTTACTGAAGATATCAAAGCACAACTGGGTGATTAACAAATACGCAGTAAATGGGATTTTTATTTCTGAAAGAGACTTAGACACTACTTAGATTTCCTTATAATTCTATTCCCTAATTTCGCTTTGGCAATTTTGCATGAAGATACTTTCTGGTCCATTCTCTATGTTTTTTCCATGTGTACACTGATTGTATGATATTTATTTAATTGTATGCTATGATAAAACTATTTGGTATTCCTTTAAATGATATAAATATGTGGTCACTAAATTTATATATATGTATTATTATAGATATATCAAAATACCAAATACACACACACACACACATATACACACACACACACACACATACATATGTGTGTGTGTGTGTGTGTGTGTGTGTGTGTGTATTTTTTTAAGAGAGGAGAGAGCAAGAGCAGGGGGAGAGGCAGAAGGAGAGGGAGAGAGATAATTTCAGGCAGGCTCCTTGCCCAGCGCCAAGGCTGATGCTGGGCTCAACCTTATGATCTTGAGATCATGAACTGAGCTAAAATCAAGAGTTGGACGCTTAACCAACTGAGCCACCCAGGCGCCCCACAAAAACCAAAATATGTTGATATATATTTAAAACTAAAATATGTTGATACATACCAATATACTCAAAATATATGTATATAATTACCTAAGAAGATATAAATTAGTATAATTACATTGATTAAGAGCATGTAAGACATGCATAGCTACATTGCATGCTTTTGCAACATAATTTGTCATGATATGGTTTTGTGCTTATTTTTTTCAGTTTTTATAAGGAAAGATGATTTTAATCTATATTTTCATTTGAAATATATACTTTTTATCTGGGGTAAGTTTAGTATGGATAACTCGAGTATATCTAAGTTTAGTATAGTAAAGGTGCTTCTGGGGTGCTGAGTTTACCAACTCAACCCCTAGCACTATGAGGTAAACACACACATACATGAGTGTGTCATAATGTGTGGCCTCCCCACACTCTGCTCCAAGGGGGCTTTACTCATGCTTTTACTATCACTAAAGTATGTATTTATGTGCCATTCTACCTAGTTGGATTAAGAACTCTGCAATGACAGGCTCATTAAAATAACAGCTTCATTAAGATACAATTCATACGTGATATGATTCACCCATTTACAGGGTACAATGTTTTTTTTAGTATATTATCAGAATTGTGCAACCATCGCTACAATCCAATTTAGAATATTTTCATCACACCTAAAAGAAACTCCATAACGTTAGCTGTCTCTCCTCCTCTTCCCACCTCTCCTCTCTCCCTAATCCTACATAACCACTAATTTACTTTCTGTGTAGATTTGCCTGTTCTGAACATTTCATATGAATGGAAACATACAATATGTGGCCTCCTGTGATTGGCTGCCTTCACTTAGCATGTTTTCCAGTCTCATTCATATTATAGCGTGTATCAGTACTTTGTTAATTTTTATTGCCAAATACTGTTTATCATCCGGATATACAAGTTTTTATTTATCCATTCATAGGTTGATGAACACTCAGGTTATTTACAATTTGGAGTTATTATGATAAATGCTGGTATTAACATTCATGTTCAAGTTTTTTCTTGTGGATATGTTTTACATTTTCATCATTATACACCTAAGAATAAAAAAGCTGAGTCATGTGTAACCGTTTAAGAAATTCTAGAATGTCGTCCAAAGTGGTGGCACCACATGATTTCTCCATGTTCCCTCCCAACACTTGCTATCACCTGTCTTTCTTATCCTAGCCATTCCAGTGTGGTATGAAGAGGTATCTCATTCTGGTTTTGACTTCCTTTTCCCTCATGATGATGTTATTAGTCTATTCTAAGTGCATTTTCATGTGCTTGTTGGCCATATGTGTATCTTCTTTGAAAAAATGTCTATTCAGTTCATTTGTCCGTACTTTAATTGGGCTATCTGTCTTTTTACTACTTAGCTGTAAGAGTTATTTATGTACTGTAGATATACGTCTATTATCGGTCTATTATCGGGTATCTGGTCCGCAAATATTGTGTCCCATTCTGAGGGTTGTCTTTTCACTTGCTTGGTGGTGTCCTTTGCAGCCCTAAAATTTTAAATTTTAATGAAGTCTAATTTATTTATGCTTTCTTTTTTCACTTGTGCTTTTGGTGTCGTATCTAAGAAACCATTGCCTAGTTCACAGATACAGAGATTTATAACTGTGTTTTCTTCTATGAATTTTAGGTAGTTTTAAATCTTACATTTAGGCCTTCGATCCCTTTTGAATTAATTTTTAATATGGTGTGTGATAGGGATTCAATTTTTTTTTTTTTTTTGCATGTGGACATTTAATTGACTCAGCATCTTTGAAGGATCATTCTTTCTCCGTTGAATTGTCTTGGTGTTCTTCTCAAAATTTAATTGACCAAATATACATGAGGCCTAATTTTTTGGTCTCTCTATTGTGTCGATCTATATATCTATCCTTCTTCACTTTTGGAACTTCTACAACTAGCACTGTGTATGTCTCCTACTTAGTGCAGTATATATACATATTCCTAATGAGTGGCAATGTATCAGGAAGATTAGACTTTTCAGTTTACTGTCGAGAAAAAGATATATTCTGCTATTGTTGGATGAAGTAGTCTATAGATGTCAATTATATTTAATCAATCAATCAATCATTGAGCTCAACTACATCCTTATTGCTTTTCTGCTTGCTGTCCATTTCTAAGAGAGGGGTGATGAGTCTCCAGCTAGGATAGTAGATTCATCTATTCTCCTTGCTGTTCTATCAGGTTTTGCCTCATGTAGGTTGATGCTCTGTTATTAGGTGCATAGACATTAAGACTTGTTGTGTCTTAGGAGAATTGACCCTTTTACTGTTGCGTAATGTTTTTAGGTGGGTCAAGATGAGTAGAGAGGGCTGGAGCTGGGTATTTTCCTTCCCAGACCTGTCAGGTTCTGATAGAACCCTAGCAGGTTAGGCTCTGGTTAACCAGTTTCTCCCATGGAAAGGCTTTGTTAATAGGAATGGAAGGCTCTGGCATAGTTCATAATGGTTCCTTTTCCTCTTGCCCTGCCAGGAGCATGGGGAGAATTTACTATGCAAACCTGATGGAATTCCTGAAGCTAAATCTCATGATTTTGTGGGGTCCTCTCTGGCTGAATTCCACTGGACTTTTTAACTCTGATAGTTGTTCACACTGAGGCTCCAGGAATTCATCAAGCATAGTTTAGGTTTTCCTATCCTGGCACTGGTTCTCAAAAAGGTTCTGGTCATGAGTCTGCTCTGGTAAGTGGCAATGACCTATATTCAACTGTCTCTACAATCTGGGGGTCAGTGGATTGTCCTATGTCTTCCCCTCTTATGAATCTGACAAGAGTTGTTGACTTTTCAGGTTGTTCAGCTTTTTACTTGTTGTTGGAGTGAGGTAGAAACTTCCAATCTCCTTGCATGTGGAACCAGAAGCTAGAAGTCCGTGCTTATTGTCTTAACAGTTGCATAGCTGTCTGTGGTAGCTTTCCATAGGTTTATAGCAGTGGAAAGTAGCATTTCAGTCCTTTAATTCGCTATGTGTTTAATACAACAAGAGCGTCTAAGCTCATGATAAAAAGGGCCTGCACAGTGTCACACAAAAGAAAATCCCTCATTTTTTCATGTCTGTTTTTCCGTTATGCAATTATTTCTTGCTTGTAACATCCTTCTATGTTCTTGTCAATTCCATTCGTGTATGTAGCTGATAAAGTTAAATTTATAAGAATTTCGACTCTGATTTTTTTTTGAAGCAGGAAAGAGTCCATTTTGGTATTTTATATCTTATATTCTTCTGTATCACGTAAGTTCAAAAACTAGAAATGCTAACTGAGATTGCTAGCAAGCCCCTTAAAGTATATCAGATATAATGTTGTCTACTTTCACTATTTGCCAGGCATTGTGCTATCCTTTAGGCACACGATCTCTTTTTGCCTTGACCCCAACACTGGAGGTAGGTGCTATTAAACTGATTCTTCTAAGACTAGAAAACCAAAGCACATATAGGTTGAATAACTTAACCAAAGTCATAGGGGAAGACAGATTTAGCGACAGTTATTCGAGTATAGTTATGATCAATTTGAGAACTCATAATCTCAACAAATAATTACAATAGGGATTATTATTGTGATTTCTTCATTTTATGAATAAGGAAAATAAAATCACAAGATATTTAATGATTAAGCCTAAACATGCAAAGCCATGGAACACAATCGTTCAGGTTGTAAATCATACGAAGGTAGGAGTATTAGTTACATCACGCTGTTAGAACTGAACTCATTCAGTCCATTATTTTCCATGACAGCCCTTCAGATATTTGCAGATTGCTATCATGTGCTCCTTAAAACTCTACGTATCTGCGTTTTACTTTTATTTGTGTGATCAGATTCGATTTTTGATCTAGTTTTCTTCATTTTCAATACAGTTAGGTTTGTTTGTCACAGCCTGCATTATGTCCTGGGATCCCTGTGACATTAGCTGAATTTTTAAAAAGATTTCATATGGTAAAATTTCCTTTTTTTGTTGTAACAAAGACATAGAGCCAAGTATCTACCAAGCCAGGACCAAAAAGAATACTTCCATGTAAAGTCACCAACAATCCTGGTTTGCCTGGAAGAAGGATTCCTAGCACATAAGTCTTTTGGTTTTAAAATTGAGACAGTCTTGGGGCGCCTGAGTGGCTCAGTCGTTAAGCATCTGCCTTCGGCTCAGGACGTGATCCCAGAGTCCTGGGATCAAGCCCCGCATTGGGCTCCCTGCTCTGCTGGAAGCCTGCTTCTTCCTCTCCCACTCCCCCTGTTTGCATTCCCTCTCTCACTGTCTCTCTCTCTCTCTCTGTCAAATAAATAAATAAATAAAATCTTTTAAAAAATAAAAAATAAAAATAAATAAAATTGAGACAGTCTTGAGCAAACTAAGAGGAATAGTTGGTCCCTATTTCTATCATCTCAAAAGCTCCCCTCTGCAATGATTTCACTCATATGTGGAATTTAAGAAACAAAACAAAGAAACAAAACATAGAGGGGAAAAAAAGAGAGCAAGGAAAACCAAGAAACAGACGCTTACCTATAGAGAACAAATTGATGACTACCACAGGGGAGGTGGGTGGGCAGATGGGTTAAATAGGTGATGGGGATTAAGGAGGGCACTTGTGATGAACACGGATGTTGTACAGAAGTACTGAATCACTAAACTGCATACCTGAAACGAAGATTACAATATATTTTTAATTAATTGGAATTTAAATAAAAACTTAAAGAAAATTCCCTTCTGCAATCTGTTTGCAGGCACCCCGCTCACCAAATGTCAACCTTTGGCGACCAGACATCTATTTGCTGCCATCTCTATAGTTTTGCTTTTTCAAGAATGTCATGTAAATGTTATCATACAATGTATCCTTTCAGAGTCTGGCCCCGTTACCTCAGTTCTCTGATGGACTTAAGAAAATTCATTATTTTGCAGTTTGTCCAGATTTTCTTTTATTGTAAGGTGGGGTTGCTGCTTTTTTTCCAGCTCTATTTTTCTAAGCCAAAATCACTCATCTACCTTTTGAATTAAGGCGGGGGGGGGGGGAATCTCAAACAATACAGAAACCAAAGAGTGGTCTAAATTTATGAATTGCTTACATATGATAAGCGACAGGAAATATATGATAGTTTGATAGTTTTTTTCAAAACGTTATGCCAGAAACAGAGTAGGCTAAAACAAAGAGAAGAAACAAAAATACTCAAAATTGTAGAGAACACAAAATGCAGACCTCCGTGCTATTTAGACTGTAGGAAGAGAGTGGTCCCTTTATGACCATCTAGGGGAAAAAAATATACCTTTAAGCAGTTCTCTGCTAGCTATTATTGTACGCTGGTATCACCAATTAAAGACCAATGTTTCATGGCGAACAGTGATTGGTATCATAATTCTCTTTCCATGGTGCTATAAGGAGTACACAGTTGGCAATCACTGTTTCCTAATAGACTCATCTCCTCACAACAATAATAAAATTATTACTCAGCAACCTTGCAAATGATTACAAATTCCTGCAATAAGCAAAAGGTATTCAATCTCATTATTACACAATCAAGGCATTTTAATATTAATCAAAGAAATTAGTAATGAACAAATGAGGCATTTCTTCTTACACATAGAATTGTATAGTTTTATTTAGCCCCTCCCCCTTTCTCCCTGTAAATTCTTTGCAAGTTTGATCATGTAAAAGCAAATTATGGTCCTCTTCAAAGCACTGCCACTCACTACATAGCACACTTCTTAGATTCACATGTTTAAGCGTCCTTTATTGAACACAAGAGTAATAATTTTATGTCAATATTTAAAGAGAAATTTTACTCTGGGTAACTGATGAGAAAGGGAGAAGGCAAATATTGTATAATGTAGTTCTTCAAATAATTTTCAGAAATCAAAACTGGCAAAAAAAAAATTATTCACTTCAGTAACATCATCAGAAACATACCAAAGCCTAAGGTCATACTGGTAACAAGACAGGACCACCCCTCTTCCTCATCTAACACAGAATCTAAGATATGCGTGAGCGAGAAACATGAAAACAGGGAAGCACAAACACAAATTCACTGGCTAAAATTGGATCTATAGTAAGAATGACGTTGGGGAGCAAGACAAAATACCAGTTGCCAGAATTGGCACAAAGTCAGAGCCAAACTAATGTGACGTGATGCCAATTCCAAACAATTTGGTCACGCATCCTGAAACTACTTCCAGAACAAGGGTTTCAAAGTTAAGTCAGGCATTTTGGGTAGAATGGTATATGTTAAAAATGGAAAAGTAGCAGAAATTGCTAACCTGGCAAAATCTGAAATAGCCAGCAAAACAGCACAAGTATACTTGACGAATTTATCTATAATGCCTGCTCAACCCACCCTTCCACATCCATCTCAAGGAGGCTGTACTAACTTAACTATGAGAAGCTAAATGTTCTTAAGGATTTTAAAGCCACCTAGTGACGCAAAGGATACCAGCTGCCCACTCCAACGTCTATTTTCCCTTTGCTTCTTGGTAATAGAACCCCAAATTTTAGCTGGGCACACTGCCTCCTGGATCCAGAAACTACATCCCCTACCCTGCCTCACAGCAATATGTGGCCATGTGAGTAAATCCTGGCCAATAAGGCTTAAGCAGACAGGTGAGACTTCCAGGCTCCTTTAAAGGGGAGGCGGATAGCCTTTCTCTCATTTGTCCTTTTTGTTGCTGGGAGAACGGAAATGAAGAATGGAGCTCCAGAAGTTTTCTTGGACTGTGAATTAACCTTGATAATGGAAGAGATCTGCTGAAGACAGTAGAGCAGAAAGGTACATGAAAAATATGAAACTGAAGAGCCACCATACCAGTCCTGGGTAGTTTATCTCCACACAGCTCTTATGTGAAAGAGCAATCGAATATCTTTAAAACAATGTTACCTTGTTGCTGTTGTTGTTATGCAAAGTCAAACCTAATCCTAACAGATATGTTGTATTTCTTTTAGACTATGGCATGTTACCACGTGACTTGATGTGTATGTGTGTGTGTGTGTGGTTGGTGGTTGATAAAAACACATCTAGAGTCTATAGATAATTTTCAGAGTCATGAATCATTTTTTAACAGCATGGGTGTATCTATGAATTCATATTCCCTGTGATGGTCAGTTTTATGTATCAACTGTGTATCTGCCTGTGAATTCCAGCCTGCCCTTCCTCCTACCCTGATACCCTGCCATGTAGATTTCTGTCATGCCTACTCAGACTCCCAAATCACATAAGCCAACTCCTTATAATTACTCTAATATGTATCTCCTACTGGTTCTGATTTTCTGGTTCAATCCTGACCAATACAGCCTGAGATTTTAAAAATATATACATAAAAATAGAGCAAAAGAACAATTAGGACAAAAAAGGAAAAAATTATATGAAGAAATTTACTATTTTTACTCTATCATATGTAAGTTTTAATTGGAAAAATACCTTTTCTTCATTTCTTTCTTCTTCCTCTAGGCATTAGAAAATTTGCCATCTTAAGCAAAATTACTCTATGCTTTTTAAAAAATTTCTCTAATACTCTCTCAGATTATTTTATCCTATGACATTTCATTGAATGAGCTTTATCCACATTTCCCCATTAAGACCACAGCCAATGGAAACATCCTACTTTGCCTTAGGAAAGAACATTTGTGATAGACTATAGACACTGGCTTTGACTCACATATTCCATCAGTTTGATCCAGTTTTCTCTTTCTCTTTCAAGATAGAGTCTGTAAATGGTTTCTAGGATTCACAGATTGTCTCATGGATGGATAATTTTCATCACTTCCTGACATCTTTCCAGAAATGTTAGGGTCTCTGCTTATGTTCTTTGTTCTAATAGATAAGAGAATAGGATGTGTATTTTGAGCATTGACAATCGAGACTCTGCATTTTTGTGTATACTAATTATCTCTTAGATCAGCTGTGGGAGATCACCTATCACAATATCCTGCTGGATCCAGAATTACTGTGGTATTTTTAAGTATTTTAAAGATGGTAGTTAGTCAATGTCAAGATAATTTGACTTTGTAATCAGGGCATTTCTCTTGATCTGATTTTTTTTTAGAGGGTGTTTTTAGAAGACAAACTAGTGGAAATGCTAGTGTGTTTTATATGAAAAAAAAAAGCCATAAAGATTTCATAGTTGCTATGGAGCGAATGTTTGTGTCCCTCAAAACTCATGTGTTGAAGTCTAATCCTCAGGGTGAGGTATTTGGAGGTGGGGTCTTTGGGAGGTAATTCAGTCATGGGGGTAGAGTCCTCATGAATGGGATTAGTGTTCTAGCTCACACACTCTCCACCATGTGAAGGTACGACACAAAATTGGCAGCGTCCAACCTGGGAGAAGGCTCTCATCAGCACCTATGACCATGGTGGTACCCTGACCTCAGATTTCTGGCCTCCAGAACAGTGAGAAAGAAATGTTTGATGTTTCTAAGCCACTCCGTCTATGGTATGCTGTTACAGCAGCCTGAATTGACTAAACAATAGTCAAGTGATTTTGGGAAACAATGAGTTAAGCAAAGTTAAAAGATGTCTCTACTTAGGATTTCTGAAAGCCCATGGCATGTGAATGTGCATCTTAAATTACCCAAAAGCGTAGTCAGCATATAGCATTTCCTATTCTACAGAAACCAGACTTGAACCAACTGCCCCAGATAATCTATTTGATGGGATTATTGCCAAGTGGAATACTCTTTCTAAGAGCTCCCACTAATATCTGAAATAGAGACACATTATCATATTGTAGAGTTACCCCAGGTAACATAATGTAAAACACTATATATTCATCTAGTTAACATTGATTGAGTGCTACACAGTACGTAATTTAGAATTTGACACTGAAAATTCCAGAACCATCACAGGCAATATGTAATTTTTGCCTCATCTACACAATGAGCTTAAGGTTTAAGAAATTTTGTGACTTCTTCATAGTTTCGCTCCTGCTTCCAAACTCCACTGAATATTTTATTTCAGTCCTCTCCAATACCGACTATATATAGGAATTGTCATCAACTTTTCACTACCTCCTTCTTGCACAAAGTATTCATGAAATCTTGCAAATGGGCAGAAACCTTATAGGTTTTAAAAATAATGATTCTTCTAGTCTAGTCTGTGTGAGGCTAAAATTCATACAAAAATTTGTTTCTGACTTTTAAAATATGATGTTTTTGCATGGCTCCTAAGAAAGCTGGGATTTTTGCCAACTTTCCTTTAGTAGGCCTTAGAAAATCTGTGTACTTAAAAAAATTTGGAAGGGTATTATTGCTCATAAAATCGGAGATAGTCTTAGCTCATTTACATGGACAATGAAAAATGGCCTAAATTTAGCATGACTCTAGCATTTGTGTATTTAGTACACATTCCATTTATTTTCTGTGTTCTATTTTGTTTTCTTAGGCAGCATCTTTGGCATACATCCCTACTTGCTCTGACGACTAGAAGAAACATACATGTTGAATATTATTGGTGCACAGACCTTCCGCCTACTAGGACTAGAACAGACACTGTCAAGTCTATATGGTGTTATTACTTTTTCATTGTTGACATCTAACATAAATGCTGTGGGGAAAGTGAAAAGACATCTAATTATAGTGAAAAAGGTTTATACTGACTTTGAAAATATTAAGGCAGAACTCAATAATTTATTTTGAAACTTACCTATGAAAATGTGTCTCTTTTCCCCTTTTGTCTTTTCAAAGTTTTTAATATTCATCAACTTATTTAAAAAATACAAACTTTAATTTCCCTATTTAATATTTTAAAGCTAAAATAAATGTGACATGAATCGTAAGATTAATCATTAATTCTACAAAAAATATTAAATTTGTTTTAAAGCCCTGTAAGTTGATCCTCTTTTATTTAGACAACTTTTCTGTTGTCCTAAAAATAACTTTCTTACAAAATATACTAAGGCAATGCCACTTTTAAAAATAGTATAACCAACTTGTAAAATGTTTTAAATTTTCTACTTTTTAAAATATATGCTCTTGAGAGGAGAATAACAAAAACAAATACATCATTTCTAAAATATAGGAGAAAAACTTAAAAAAAAATCAATGGTTATCCTATATCCACCCAGAAATAACAAAAAACATTTGATCCTTCTCTTCCTCCCTCCCTCCTTATGGAAGACATCAGATCCTTATTAAGATAGTCATTCTGTGTCTATAAAGTTATGTGTAAATCATGAAATGCTGTGACCCACAGTTTATTCCAAGAGCACTGCAAAAAAGAACTGAGTGTATGAAAACAATGGAAAATATAAATAAGTTCCCTAGTGGTTTTCAGCAAATCTTCAATAATATGTTAGAAAATTCATTTTCCCCCTCCTCCTTTCTCTCATATATCACAATCGCTTCTGAATCTGTCTCCTTCACCAACCACAGAGAAACAACCCAAATCTTTCCCCAGGCTATGTTCTCCACCTTCTCCTTTTTCTTTTCATTTTCTAGCACATTGTTGAAAGAATCTAGGAAGAGGGAAAGGTAGTAGTGGACCTCAGTTTATTTGAGAAGACAGACAAGAGAAATGCCTGAGAAAATCTAAATTATTATTTTCCACGTGCTCTTGTCTAGTACACATGTGCTTATAAATTTTCGAGACCTTTGGGAATTGTTTCTACATTAGCCTCATCTATTTCTCAGTCCGAGTGTTTGCTCTTTATCTTATTAATTTTTATATGCATCTTAATTATCAGTTATGTGCATTACAAAAATAATTTTCCCCAAGTTTATCATTCACGTCTGTGAATTGCATACGCATTTCCTTCACTTGTTTGTCTACTTGGGTCTTAGTTATTGATGTATTTATTTTAATGTGTTGTCAATTATGTAAATTGTAAATAGTTTGCCCAGCTTCTATTTTCAGGTCATTTATAATAATTTTTCCATATGGAAGTTTAAACTTTCATGTATTCAATTCTATTGTCTTTTTCTTGTTAATTGTTTTGGGGTATAGGTCCACTTTCCATGTTTATAACAACATTAATGTGTTTTTCTCCTAGCACTTTTAAGGCATTTAAAAGAATTTGAAACTGTTTATTTACTTGGGGTTTATTTTGGTGTCATGTGAACTAGAGACCCTAACTTTAATTCCTCTATTTGGTGTATTTCTTCATTAATAAATAAGATAAATTGAAATGCTTTACTTTTGGTTGCTAGGGACTTAAAAATCCTAAATAACTTAAGTAACTTTGCTTAAGTGTTTGAATACATTTATATGTCAGTTTGGGGTAAGACCCTGATGTTATTTGGGAAAAATAATTTTATGACTTTTCCTCCATTATCTGTTTGGTGTGGTTTTCTGTCCTCCCCCCCCCTTTTTGAGCCTGTTATTCTAATTTATTTTAAAAATGGAAAGGTTTAAGTAATCTCAGAAAAGGGAATATCGTTGACATCATAGATGAGTTTTCAAATGTATTATCTAACACTACCAACAACTTGCTCTCACTTCTCTTAAGATGAGAAAGCGCTATGGATTTTTTGGCATCCCGGACAATAAGGGCACTGTTTTGCTACAGGAGGGGGTCTCCTGGCTTGATATTGTTAGTGCTCTGTGGTGGCAGGTTCACTTTTTCCTTTTTCATCCATTTGTTTGAGATGTTTGCCTGACCTAGAGCGACCCTTATGACATTGCAGGCTGACTTGCTGTCACTCACTGCCTTCTGTCTTCCTTGGCACTGTTTGGTTATGATCAGTCAAGATCTGGGTTTTGCCTTAGGAAATAAGGAGACCAATTAGTTCACTTGCCCAGTCGACACATATTCTAGCTCAGTTAACTGGAGCTCAGATTAGATTGAGGCCAAAACCTACATGAGAGCTATAACTGTTTGTGTGTTCCTATGTCATTATTCTGTTAGGTAACTCCCTTGAGAACTTCTTGAAAAAGAACTTGTGTCTGATTTATTTGTTTCTGGCCCTAATACCATTTAATACAAGTGCAAATTCCTCATGAATTCTCAGAAGCATTTTATATATATAAGGGCTTTTAATATGAAAGAGCTTCATGCATTTGAATACGAATTTGATGAAGGCTAATATGGATAGAATTGAGAGAATCAGGGAGGAGTTTGGTGAAAAAGAGGTGTAAGGGGGCGTGAGGGCCCAGCTCCTTCAGTAAATCCCTTCAACACCTTGTTAAATGCTGGCAATTTTTTCTAAAGAGTAATGGGAAGGCTTTTGAGGGCTTTAAACAGGGGAGCAAAATTATTATAATATCCTTTTAAAAAGATTCTTGATGAAAAGTATTCTTGAATTTTCCTTGCTTGACAACTAGCTTCTGATTATCAATTCTATTATATCCTTATACAGATTTATTTAGCTTTCTATCATTTTTTATTTTGTTTATTGAGTAAAGACTTAAAATGGAATGTTAGAGTGTCGTTACTGATGGTTTTGTCTATTTCTCATATTTTTTTTACTGATGTATATTGATATAATTTATTCAGCACATAAAAGTTCCAAAAAAACATGTCTGTATGGTAAAGGGGAATCCCTATTAAAATGCCAAATACACACAAATCACAGAGAAATGAATGTTTACCCATAATTAATTTAACTTCGTAAGGTTTGTGAAATAGGTTTTTTTTTTTTTTTGTCTGACTCCAGAACATAGAAAGCAAAATTTGAAAGTCACTCTGAAAAATACATTAGATTTGGAAGAAGGTAAAAGAAAACCACTAAAATTTTGTCATCACTTCAGCAGCTTACCTGGCTCTCCAGCTCATTGTCATTCTCTGTTAGGTGATCCCCTAGGGACCAATAAAAGGTGTTCTGGTCGGAAAACTCTAACTACTAGTGCAGAAAAGACTTGTGTTGGGTTTATTTAGCCATGTCATGGAGCCTTAAGGAAGGCAATAAAAATCTCAGATGCTCTTTAGAAAAGGAGAAGCTTACTACCTGGAAACAAATCTAAAAGACTTCGGCCTTTGAAGAAAACAGTTCAACTCCTTTTAGCGAAGGGAAAGAGAAACTGTGTATCCATGGAATATGTAATATCAGATGGAATTAAAAGAACTCTATGGGAAATACAAAGACAAACAACCCAGTTGAAAAACGGACACAGGATCTGAATAGACATTTTTCCAAGGAATAGATAGATACATATGGCCAACAAGTACATGGAAAGATGCTCAACATTAGTCATGGGGGAAATGCAAATCAAAACTATAATGAGATACCATGCTAGGATCTCTAGAATCCAAAAGTCAGATAATAGCAAGTGTTGGCAAAAATGTGGAGAAACTGGAACCCTCCGCTGTTGGTGGGAATGTAAAATGGTAAAGTTGCTTGGGGAAATGGTCTGGTAGTTCCTCAAAGGATAAAACATAGTTATCTTGGGGCACCTGGGTGGCTCAGTCATTAAGCGTCTGCCTTTGGCTCAGGGCGTGATCCTGGGGTCCTGGGATCGAGCCCCGCATCTGGCTCCCTGCTCTGCTGGGAGCCTGCTTCTTCCTCTCCCACTCCCTCTGCTTGTGCTCCCTCTCTTGCTGGCTGTCTCTCTCTCTCTCTGTCAAATAAATAAATAAAATCTTTAACAACAACAACAAAAACATAGTTATCTTATGACCCAGAAATTCTACTTCTGTATACACCCAAGAGAAATGAAAACATATGTCCACACAGAAACTTGAACATAGATATTCATAGCAGCATTATTCATGATAGCTAAAAATTGGAAACGAGTTGTGTCCATGAACTGATCAATGGATAAACAAAATGTGATCTATCCATATAATGGATTTTCTTTTCATAAAAAGGAATGAGATCTGTTAAATGCTACAACATGGATGAATCTTTTTTTTTAAGATTTTATATTATTTATTTAAGAGAGAGTGAAAATGAAAGAGAGCACAGAGAGAGAGGGAGAAGCACACTCCTGCTGCAAGGAGAGCCCGATGCGAGGCTTGATCCCAGGATCCTGAGTTCATGACCTGAGCTGAAGGCAGACACGTTAACTGATGGAGCCACCCAGGTACCCCTACAACATGCATGAATCTTGAAAACATGCCAAGTAAAAGAAACCAGTCACAAAAGCCATTCACATGAATTGCCCTGAATAGGGAAATCTACACAGTTAGAATGTATTAGTGGTTGTGTAAGATTGGAGAGGACAAGGATTTAGGGGGTGGGACCTACAAGCATGAAGTTTCTTTTAGAAGGGATGAGATAGTATAAAATTGACTGTCATGATATTTGCACATATCTGGAAATACACTAAAAATCACTAAGTTTACATTTTAAGTGGGTGAGTTGTACAGGTATGTGAATTATTTCTAAATAATATGTTTTATTTTTTTTAAACAAGAACACAAGAAGTTGTGTTATTTGCCCTTCTAACTATAACCTCTGAGTTTACCACGGATTTTAATACAGATTGAAAAACCAAAATACACTTGTGCAGAATCATATTCCAATCATATTTCACATTATTGTGACACCTTAAAGGGGTAAATACTCTGAGATACTGCAAACTTTCATGTTCAAAATTTGCTCCCTTTAACACAATATTCCCAGGGTCAGATAGTATTTGGGTTACACTAGCATTTAAAAGACTATTTCCTCTCTTGTATGCTATTTGGCAGAAAGCATAGATCTTATTGAAGCACTTAATAAACCACTTATCTTTATAAATTATGATTCTACAAAATATCCATAAGGTTGGATTCCAGATTTAAAAATAAGCGATAAGCAATACTTGTATTAATTATAATACCAGAGCAATTATGTTATTCTTACCTTGGTTAGATAAGTGGATAGTAGCTTGATACTAGTATAAATTGAACATTGTAATGACAATTATATACACAGATTTTTCTGGGATTTCATCAATTTTAAATTACCAGTTTCAGTGCCTCCACATATTCATACCTATTAGGCAGCATGTCCAAATTTATCGCTTGACAATATATAATCATGTTGTCTTCATAGTTATTGGATGATGGACTTCAGAAATGCATCCCATCATATATAATTAATAATTCAAATCGATTATTTCATTTTAGAAGTTTCTTTGAGAGGGGCGCCTGGGTGGCACAGCGGTTAAGCATCTGCCTTCGGCTCAGGGCGTGATCCCGGCATTATGGGATCGAGCCCCACATCAGGCTCCTCTGCTGTGACCCTGCTTCTTCCTCTCCCACTCCCCCTGCTTGTGTTCCCTCTCTCGCTGGCTGTCTCTATCTCTGTCGAATAAATAAATAAAATCTTAAAAAAAAAAAAAAAAGTTTCTTTGAGAAGCTCAAATCAAGTGTAGAGGCCATGTGCCATAATGATATCAAAATGCCGTATGCCAGACTATCACTATAAAACAGAAGTACTATTACTGTGCAAGATAAAATAAACCTTTCTCTAAAGGGGAATTCCACCAGCTGGCTTTCTGGAATTCTCCCCCTAAGTATTCCCTTTGACTTAGGGGGACAGTGGAAAGCATATATTCTTAGATGCCTGCTTAAGTGCTATTATTCTCTATATTCCACGAAACCTAGTTATTTTAGTCCTTGGCAACCAAGTCTTTCCCAGAAGTCTCTATTTCTTAATCGTTTCCCAGAAGATAACTGCCCCCACCCCATTAAGAGAGATTTACTAAGTCAGTGCTACATGCATTTTCGTTATTCAATTCATGTTTGCTAGATTGAAAAACCAATTGCCTTTGAACTCCTTAGCTATTCGCATCCAAATAGCTAGATATATAAAACTATCATCAAAACCTTTAAACTTGGGGCGCCTGGGTGGCACAGCGGTTAAGCGTCTGCCTTCGGCTCAGGGCGTGATCCCGGCGTTCTGGGATCGAGTCCCACATCAGGGTCCTCCGCTATGAGCCTGCTTCTTCCTCTCCCACTCCCCCTGCTTGTGTTCCCTCTCTCGCTGGCTGTCTCTCTCTCTGTCAAATAAATAAATAAAATCTTTAAAAAAAAAAAAAACCTTTAAACTTAAAAGTACTAGTTTATAATGAGCCAGGTCCTTCCAGACTTAAACTATGAGCAGGCTTGGTTAGGTACTTTTAGAAGCTATATTAACTCTTTAAAACCACAAGGGATCTATTTAGCAAATTGCTAGTTCTGTGCTTATTTGCATGGCTGACTTGCTCTAATTTTTAGTTGGGATGGGAACTTGGTAGGACACAGTGAATGAGCAGTTATTGTGAATGACTACATATGAATGAGGCAAATTACAACTGAACATTAGAACTTGACAAGTTTACAAAGTGTTTTCAATAGTGTATAGGCTGAGGTCCTGTAACAAAGATACTTTGAAAGACAGTGGTTCAAAGAAACAATATAAACATTTCTTTGTCACATCATAGCTTAGAGATTATAGGAAAACATGGTAAAGATAATATATTTTCTTCATTAGTGACCCAAATCGGTGGCAAACTGCTGATGTAGTGCTGTTGAGAACAATTATGCTTCTTGAGATCCTTCGGGGACTAAGAATCCTTCCATCCTGCTGCCTCATTGTGTTTTAAAGTGGTGTCTTTGTTTTGTGTCAAAGCAGAATACAGCAGCATATTTGCTTCCCAGCTTTTAGGAAGGATGGAAGGGAAGATTTAGAGTGGCGACATTTCCTTTTAAGGAAGTGGTACTCATTATTTCCACTCATATGTCATTGGTGAAACAGTCACATGGTCATTGGAGGCTGCAAAAAGAGTTGGGCAGCCATGTGCCCTGCTAAAACTTGGTGAGCTTCTATGGTCAAGGGGGAGGATGCACAATGGTGCTGTGGGTGGAAGGCAGATTTGAAACAGTAGCTGTGACATGGTTCTTTTGAGCCTTGCGGTGAGCTGGCGGTTGAATGCTTGCTGTTTTCTTACCTTTTACAGAGGATGAAATTAAACCTTGGAAGATGAAAATAAATTTAAATTTGTATCAATTATAACTGAAGCCAACAGATAATTTCTAAAAGAGATAAGAACAAATATTAGAAGAATGCCAGAAGAAATTATTGAAAGAGCTAAAAGTGAATGCCTCCAGGGAACAGGACTTGAGATTTGTGAAGGATGGAAGGAGATGCTGGTTGTCCTTGTAAATATTTTGGTTTAATCTGATTTGTTAAAAATATATGTGTATAGTGCTTTGATAAGAGTTGAAAATATAAAGAACGGATTTTAAAAGATTTATCCATTAAGTAAAACCACCAGCCATAATTGCCTCCAGTTATCTCTAATGGCCCCTGATAATACCAATGCTCTCTCTAAATGTCCTCTAGGAAATGTTAAATTCTAAGCCATGATATTGTTTTGAAAATAGAGATGTCAAAAAATTTCATCTCATTGTACTGAAGTAAGTCTTCACCACCTCCACATCAGAAAATCACCACAGTTTTTGGGTAGTTAGAGGGAAAAAACACAGCTGTTAGGCTTCATTTGGCTGAACATTTTCTAACACCTCCAATCTCAATGAGCAATGACCTTCACCCAGTTCTATTCAACTCGACCAGCCTGGGCAGTGAAGGAATCTAGAGGCAGCAATGTCCTTAGAGATTTCCACGTGATGAGTCAACATATGGAGTTTATATATAACCTTTGTTACTGCATGGTCATTCAGCATTTCCAGTAATGGGGAGCTCACTAGCTCACAAGTCATTCATCCCATATTTTAATATTCTACACTTCTCCACCTCTATCTATTCCCATGTCCTCAGTCTGCATTCCTCTCTTCTTGTGGCACCCTCTCTTCTTCATAGGACAGATACTGTGATCCTTTTTTAAATCACAAATCTCATATGCCCTAGACTGGGTTATGCATCCGTTACAGGTGTTCTGGTAATATCCTTGCACTCTCTGTAAAATGGTACCCATGACACTGTGTTATAATTACCTGTTCGTTACTCCTTCTGAAGAGCAAACTCCATGAGGAAAGGCATCATGCTGAGCATGACCACTATTTTATCTTTAGTACCTTGCACTGTAATTGGATCTTGGTAGATTCTTGAATGAATTTTTTTTTGCCCCTGCTTTAATTGTTAGAAATGTTTTCCTATATTTAATAGACATTGGTTTCCCTCTGAGGTTATACAGAATAATCCTTGTTCTAAAAGAGAGTCCTTTACATATTTAAAAACCATTATTATTCTCCACCTGTATATCTCCTATATTCTTGGCTAAAAATTAATCCTTCTAAATTGTTTCATATGACAGATTAATCTGAGTTTGAGGGAACACAATTGCACTTTTTGCCCACTTTGAACAAATTGAAAAATTTTGTCATGGACAAGTCACATGAATGGAAATTTATTAAATATACAACCTACATTAGAGTATGTGGCTTAAGTGTGGGATACAATGGGTTTGCTACTGCTTATACCTGGTTCCTGTGAACCTGGGTATTGGGACAATGTAATCATGAAGAATTTGGTTTGTAGAGTAGATGCATTTACCCTTAATTGCTGTTTTGCCATGCCCTGGGATGGAGAGGTAAACATGACTTTCAGTGTGTACACATTTAGAAGATCCAATTCCTGAATTAATGATTGTCAACCAACAGCAAGGTAGGTCATGGGAGTAACGTCACCATGTTGGAGGTCTCTCCATATGGAAACATGAAGAAGAAAGGCATTACCCGTCTAAGACTGTAGTTAAGCCAGGCTTCCTCATACTCTTTCATGCCATTAATCTGCATTACTGTAGTGGAGGACTTTATTTTTTTATTGCTGTCTAATTTTATTGTTTATTTCAGATTGTAATTCTGAACTGTCGATTTTGTTCTATCCATCTGCCACTTGACGTACAACTGTTTCCAGCTTTGTATAAACTATGTCTTTGATAAGTACTTCTATGTTGATTAAAGTCATTGGCTATACATTTCAACAGAATGATACAAAATGCTAAAACAGGTCACTAGAGACTTCTGACCAGTGTAAAACTGCAGCAGGGAGGATGCTGTATGTGCTGCTGGTCCCACAGCTGTGTCCTTGTGTGAGTGTACACGGTCGCCTAAAGCAGAAGCCACGTGCTATCATTTGAGGTGGCAAAAAAAAAAAAAAAAAAAAAAAAAAAAAAAGCAACAAATGTTACATCCCTGCATTACCACTTCCTGGTCTTATCTGTAGATCAGTTTACTTGACTTGACTTCCAACAGATAGATTGTTCTCAGTGTAGAGATACCCTCTTAGGTGTAGGACTATGCAGGAAACAAAATCAAGTTGAATACTCTTGATTTTCCTATGACAAATAATTTCCTGTACCCATGGCAGTCTTAGTCCTTCAAGAAAAAAGTTGGGATTGAGTACTTTACAGTTGCTGGCTATATTACACTTGTAGAGCTAATTCAGTCTTTCTGTTTCCTCTCTTTCTTACAGATTTGTCCGGGAGGCAAGGAAATGATCATGTGATTCACTCAAGGATCATTGCACTTCACACATCGCGGAAGTGAGATTGTGCCATGATAGCTGTGTCATCTACAGCTTCCATATTTTTGTTATTGAAAAAATACCCAAACATTTTGTTTTTGAAAAACAAACAAAATTGTATTGTTACTGGATTTTCTATTTATAATATCAGAAAATTGGTTAGCACTTAAGAATGTTACATTTCAGGAAAATTAGTCTATATAAGTCAGATCTCTTATTAATTCTACTTTTACAAAACTTATTCGGCTTTCTATTTTCATTCAGCGTTACTTCATATGTTTATTACAGATCTCAATTTTATATTGTGCCTTTAAAACTCAAAGCCCCACTGGCTCATTTTTTCTTACTTGAGTTACAAAAGGGAATTATAAGCTCTTTCAAAAATAGCCTGTTCTTCCCATGATCTATTTTTTGACATTTAAAAGAGTCCTTACACCTATATTAAAATATTCATAATGAAGCACAATGGGTCACATCTAGTCACCCAGAACACATTTCATGCTGAGAGATGCCTCATATTTGTACAATTCACAACTGAAACACACTCTCACATGTACAGTCTAATTTGTCCTATAGAATTCCAGTGAATACGCAGGATAGATGCTATTTCCTCCATTTCACACGTCAAGAATCATAGCCTCAGAGACGTCATGTTCCTGTGATAAGCGAACATTGCCGGTAGCCAGACCGGAAGCTGAGCCTTGGTCTGCTGAACCCATTCACGTTACCGTGACCAGCAGCAGTTGGTGCTGTAAGAAATACAAAAGAGAACTGTCTTTTGAATGGTAAATTGAGGAAAAGATAATGGTGGTTTTCCATCATGGTTGCATTTTAAGGTAGTTCCAGTTTTAAGAAGTCATACATGTCCAAATAATTCTGCCCCATCATTTTAAAGTCCCAGTCCTAGTTGACATTTTCATGTTCCTAGGTTAGTTACCATTTCAGTCAACCAAATGCCAAGATATAGTGGCAGGCATTGAAGAGAACACTGAGTGCCACGTCCCTGAAAAATAGGTGTGTGTGTGTGTGTGTGTGTGTGTGTGTGTACAGAGAGTTGTAATAAAGCTAAAGCACTGAGGACCTAGAATAAAATATGGTTCCTGTCCAACTCAGTCTCATCCTACTCAAGGGACCTCAGCCTAATTCATTTAAGTCCTGGACTCAGGTTTTCCTTAGAGTAGTGTGGGAATAATAAACTCTCCCTCCCAGTGTTGAGAAGGCAGCCACGTATGAAAATATTCCTGAAGAGTTTTGTAAACTATAAAGTATGTATAAATGCTATTTTTTTTTATGTTTTGATAGAGTGTGAGTGGGGTTAAGGGCAGAGGGAGAGGAGAGCAAGAGTCCTAAGCAGGACTCCATGCTGGGCGTGGACTTGGGGCTGAGATCATGACCTGAGCCAAAATCAAGAGTTGGACACAATCGACTGAGCCACCCACGCACCCCAGAAGCTATTTTTAATCCTAAATCATTTTCAGATTGGAGAAAAATATAATATGGCTTAACTCTGCTTCTGGGAAAAAGCCTATAAACGTAGAAAATGGTCCCTTTTGAACAAATACATAGGCTACATCTAAGAATATAAAATTCAACCTCTGAATTGTTTGCTTATGCTTTGTACCAATGTTCTGGGAATAAAGAAGAAATTGTTCTGTTCTTCTGCTGTGAGCACAATATCCAGTATATGCTATCATAGTTACCCAAAACGGGACACAATTTGGTCACTGTGAAAGGATGCTTCTACTCAGGTGGTTTAGTGAAAGCGGTATTTCTACCAGGTAACAATGCTATCTTGTTCATGTGCTCCCCAACACAAACCTCGCAGTTCACAGACTCAGAGAGTGACGTCATGGCAAGCATGGCTGCAACCCATAGAACCACTGGGCTGGTCTCAGGCCACAGAATCTGCAGGTGCAGCAAGGGGAGGGCGACCAACAAGCAGTCACAGCTCTGCACTGCTGATTTGCACATCTGGGTTGGTGTTCTCTCACCAATTATGGTGCTACCAGAGCACCCCACCGTCTTCTCGGGGAGCCCTGATTATCCTTTCAAACTCTCATTCCAGGTTGCCGAAAAAGCTATGCCCAGTGTGGCCTGGCCTCTGAGTGGTGCTATGATCACAGAAACTCAACCCAAAAGTAAATTCAAATCACCTGGAATTCTTCAATTGCTTTGCTTGAACTCCTTTTGGATCTGTCATCCGTATACATACACGTTTCACCTGCTTCTGTACTTGCAAATGATTCATCTCCGATTCTCTATGGTACTCTTTTCCATCTGTCCTTCCACAATCTTTCCTCCAGATTCTTCAGTGCATGCATGTGGGCATGAATGCGTGCTCACGGGCGCACACACATGTACACACACACACACACACACACACACACACACACACACACCAGCTGCCTGGTAGGGCAGCTCTGTCCCTCAAGTGCAGAGAGAGGAAGACACTGAGAGAACCAAGGCAGAGTCCTCTTTGGTGGGAGGCAGGAAGGCAACATCTAAGAACCTTCTTATTTTAGTTTTTATCCCTTGATAGTTCTTTCTGTGGTTACCTTCAGAATAGTTAGGCTAAACTGTAATACTCAGGGAAAATTTATTAAACATCAAGGGGACAAACAAAAATGAACACAAAATTCATAAAGAATCAGCTTCTTCCTGTGACTCAGAAACACTGCATTATATACAAAAGCTGATAAGAAAAAACCACCTCATGCTAGATCCAACCCTAATGTGCGGCCTCAAACACTATTTGATTCTCTTGCTCTTGTCCATTTCATTTTTTTTACCCCAAAATCCCAGAAACAGTTTTTATTTGCTCCAAACGCCTGCTTTTGGCTCCAGGAGGTGCAGTCATCTTTTTCTTTCTTTCTTTCTTTTTTTTAACTGTCAAAATAATTTTCTTTCCTGGAATAAAGGGAAAGATGTGAGATTCTCCGAGGGGATGGATTATTGGTCACTTCCTCTTGAGAAAAGTTAAGTGTGATTCAGTGCAGTCCCTTTAAACTTCATTGTGCCTCAGAATCCTCTGAAACTTGATAAACGCAGACTCGTGGGTCCAACACACAAAGATTCTGATTCAGTTCCTTCTGTCTGGACTGTAATGTGCATTTTTTATAAGTGCCATTGTTGTTTTCTTATACGGTCCATCATGGACCATAATTTAAGAGCCCATGATACATTGGGAAAGGCATTGGCTTTGAAGTGGGCAAGATGGCGATCAAATCCCAGCTTGTGTCATCTACTAGTTCTGTCTCACCGAAGGCATTTTCTAATTTTTGACCCTCAGGTTATACTTTTGCTTTAAAATATAAGAAACAACCATAAAATACATATGCATAAAATACAAATTTTCAGCTTGGCAAGTGCTTAGAAAAATCACAATCTGTGTGAAAACCTCTGGCTCAAGACATAAAATAACCAGCTCCCCAAGGTGATTGTTCTCAATCATCGCCCCCTCCTGCCCGCTGGCAACAGCCACTCTTCAGAATCTTAAGGTACTCCTTTCCTTGTTTTTCCTTCATGATTATATTACTTAAGTTTCTCTAACATGTATATTTGATTTCTACCTAATTTTTGAAATTTATACAAATGGTATGATGCACTATTCATTACAATGTGTCTGGCTTCTTTTACTCAACATTATGCCTTTAAGATTTGTCCGTGCTGTTGTGTTTCTCCAGTTCATTTCTGATGCTGTATAATGTCCATGGTTCGAATATACCACACTGTGTTTATCTATTATATTATTGGTGGGCACTGATTTCTTCATGTTTGGACCTTTCTTTGAACATTTCACCCTATATTCTTTTTTTAAATGTTTTTTTTTATTTTATTATGTTAGTCACCATACAGTACATCCCCAGTTTTTGATGTAAAGTTCCATGATTCATTAGTTGCGTATAACACCCAGTGCTCCATGCAATACGTGCCCTCCTTACTACCCATCACCGGTCTATCCCATTCCCCCACCCCCTCCCATCTGAAGCCCTCAGTTTGTTTCTCAGAGTCCATAGTCTCTCTTGCTTCATTCCCCCTTCTGATTACCCCCCTTTCTTTACCCCTTTTCACTCTATATTCTTTTGCATGTATCCTGGTGCATGTAAACTTATATTTCTGTAGACTATGAGACCCTTTTCTAGGAACAGAAAGGTGTATCTTTCTGTATCTTTCTAGGTGTATCTTTAGCTGTAGTCAGGACTGCCAAATTGTGTTCAAAGTGGTTTTATAAACCTATATTCTCATTAACTGTGTATAAGAATTCAGATTGTGTCACTTCCTCACCAACACTTGGTATTGTCAAACATTTTAATTTTTACCAATCTGGCGGACACATACTACTATCATTGCAGTTTTAAAATTCATTTTGGTTTTCATTTGTATTTCGCCATAATTAAGGAGGTTGAAAACATTATTATATTAGCCCTGCTGCTACTCTCTTCTGTGAAGTACCTGTTCACATTCCATGCTGTTCTATTTTAATAGATTCTTATTCTTTCTCTTTTTAATTTTGAAGATATTTACACATTTTGTATAAGTCTTTTGTTGTTGATGCGTCAAAAATAGATTTTCACAATGTGGCTTTCTTTTTTCCTCTCTTTAGGTTGTTGTTCAATGATTTCAAAAACTTATTCAAATTTATCCATTGTCGTCTTATTGATTAATGCTGTCTTGTTTTTCAAAAAATGTGTTTTAACCTGGAGATCATGCAGATAATTCTATATTATATTACTGCCAATATGAATTGATTTTTGTGTGCATTAAGCGAGATAGAATTATGTTCCATTTTTTTTCGGTCAGTATGGATAGCCAACTATTGCAGCATCATATCTTGAAAAGACCACCTTGCTCTCCCTGGTCTGCAGTCTGCCTTTGTCATAACTGAAGTGTTCAAGACATCTAGATCTGTTTCTCTTCTACTGCCTTTGGTTTTTCTCTCTGAGATAAGACCACACTCATCCCTATAGTTTAAGGCTAGGCCTTGACTCCTGATGAAGAGGTCCTCTCCCCTTGGCTCTTTCAGAATTTCTTTGCTGTTTTCTGTTTATCATATTTTCCTCTAAGTTTTAGAATCAGGTTTTCAAGTTCCTCCAAAAATAAAACAAAAACCTTTTTTTTTTTTTAAGTATTCAGATTTTCATTAGGGTTGTATTGAATCTATAAATCATTTGGGGGAAGAATTGACAACTTTTGAAATATTGAGACTTCTAATCCACCAACATGATTTATGTCTCCCCCATCTCTATATTTCTTTAGATGTTTCTCTCATTATAATTTTATAGTTTTCTTTGTTGTAACTTACATATCCCTTGGGGGTTATACTTCAAACTATTTAATAATTTATCTGTAGATTATTTTGCATTCTCTGTATATCAGCCACAATAACATAATAACATTTTAATTTCTTCTTCCGAGTTTTAAAACATTGCTACTCTATCTTGTCGTACTGCCCTGGCCAAGACCTCTAGTAGAATCATAAACAGAAAGAGACATAGCACGCATCTGTTTTTTACCCAATCTCAAGGGAACACATGTATCCAATTATGATGTTTGCTGTAGATTTTTTGTAGATAGAGTTAAGTAGTAAAGAAAAAAATTAAAAAAGAAAGTTAGCCGAGATTTCTGTCAATCTTTCACTTCCTACTTCTTTCTTGCTAGCACCTCTCACCACCTCCAGGGACCACTATCAAGGACCAAACCATCATTACCTCTTGCCTGAGTTATTTCAAAAGGTTCCTAAGTGCTTCACCTGATTCTACCATTGCCTGCCTCCTCCATACAACCCTCAGATGGCACTTTCTAAGTGATATTGTGCCTTTGCTCTGCTTATCCACCTTCAGTGACTTCCCATCCTACTCGTTGAGAGCCAAACCCTTATGTGGCCCATGAGGCTCCCAGTCTGGATCTGATACACTCTGATGTCACTGCTACTGTTATCCCTTCATGCCGCATGCTCCAGCCACCCGATCTCCTCCATGTTGGTCCTCAAACACTCCAGACTGCTCTTGCCTGAGGTCCTTGGCCTGATAGGATACACACACACACCCATATGTGCATGGTTCAACTCCTTTTTTCTTTAGGTTTCAGCACGAATTTTATATTCACCTTAGTGAAGCCTAAGATATTATTTTGACAATGAGACCTAAGCGTTATTTTATTTTGTTTTGTTTTATTATTTTATTTATTTATTTGACAGAGAAAGCTAGAGAGCACAGGCAGGAGAAGAGGGAGAAACAGGCTCCCTGCTGAGCAGGACCCTGGGATCATGACCTCAGCCGAAGGCAGATGCTTTACCCACTGAGCCACCCACGTGCCCCGAAACCTAAGCATTTATTCTCCCCCTTTTTGGGGCTGTATCTTTATCCATAGACTTTATCACTATATTTATTTCCTCATTTTCAATTTGTAGTTTCCCTCCACTATAATATAAGGTAATGACAGCAGAGGATTTTGTCTATTTTTGTCCACTAATACATCCACAGTACCCAGAATAGTGCCTGAGAGTCAGTAGTCACTTAAATCATTTCTGAATATTTCAGATCTGTGAATATAAATTAAGGAATAGCAAACACATCTGTTATATTCTCAAATTTCACAATTTATTTACAGTTAAGAGTTTTGTTCCTAAAGGATCTGGAATTTAGAAAAAACAGTAATTTCTAGTTTTTTTTTAATTTAAACAAAAAATAAATACATAAACCCTAAGTTGTATATAAAAGTTTAAGGAAACATGCCTTTACTGGTAAGATACCCACACATCCCATCTGCAGCCTGTGTCTGTGCCATTTGCTTTGCAGACAAATTTTGTCTCTTAGTCCATTCTCTGACCAAAGTGTTGGATATTAAGAACAACTCTATGCCTATCCTCCATCACCAAGTTATGCTCAAAGACAAAATTCAATAATCAAATGGATAATAACAATGCCATTTACCATGTCCTATTGTTTTTACCTTGTACTTTATTATGTCACTGATATCACTATATTTGGATTTAAGCAGGCTTGGTTCTGTCTATTCGACATCTAATTTAAAAAATATATTTTTAAAACAATGCTGTTGGCATGCTGAAACCATTCAGCAAATCTGACTTAACACTTTCTTTCAGTGGAGTGACAGTATTCTTCAAAATAGTCCTGCAAACCAGCTTCTCAGGAGGGTCATTTGAAATGAATGTAGAAGGGAGAAATTGAAATATTTTCAGAGCAGAAAGTAACCTGCAGTTATCTTAAGGACAAAGAGGTCATTTAGGAGATCAACATGTCACATTTCACTTTTTGCTACCTAATTTTTGTGGACACCATCTCCTCAAAAAAGCTTATAATGCCAAAAACTTAAATCCATCCCCGGTTAAAATTGTTCTACAGACTGCAGTACAAGGATGTAAATGACGTTACTAGTATTCTCTGTTTTGAATTGAGGGCTCATTCCACTAGACCCACTGATCAAGTAGTCTACCAGTAGGACGCAGCACACTTAATGGGCTCAAAGTAAATGTGTGCTGAATTAATAATGAAAGAATTATCTTGTAATTTTCTGCATAAAGTTAACAAGATTTATAAAGAGTAGAAAACATCATAATTCTCCTGACACAGTGAGGAAATTCTAATCATCACTAAAATCATATAAAGCCTGGAAGCAGAAGACTGAAGAAATTACGGTATTCTATAAACTATAACAATTACCTATTTTATATTATGGTGATGTCTCTATAGCAAATAAGAGGAAAAATCTTATTTACCCTAAAATTTATAGTATATCTAGACAATGAGCCTTGAGCTAAGAATTTTGCATTTTTGAAATGGCTTACGAAAAGGAAGAAAAAGCAGCAGCAGTAGCAACAGTAGCAACATCAATGGAGACCATATGTGGTCTGCAAAGCCTAAAATATTGGCCACCTGGCCCTTTGAAGAAGAAATTTGTCCATCCCTGATCTAGAAAATTGAATACTACATAGTCATCAATCATGACAATGTAAACATTGCTTTTAAAATAAAATAATGCCATTGTGGATTAAAATCAAAAAGCAAGTTAAAGGATTTTGGGAAGATGGCCCATTAGGAAGGACCCAGCATCTGTCTCCTCACCTAGACAACAATTGCACTGGCAAAATCTGTCTGATGTAACTCTTCTGGAACGCTGGCATCTATTGAAAGCTTGTAACACCCAGAGGACGTTTGGACAGTGAATTATTGATGTTAATTTTGGTCAATTTCAGCTTTAGCATAGTAGCAGCTATCCATTTTTCCCACCCGAAACATGTGGCAGGCAGCTATGCACATGTTCCAAGAGCCATCAGCCCACAGCTTGCATGAACCAGAATGGGCAAAGGGACCCTGCCTTCCAAATATCAAGGATCTGTGCTCTGGTCACATCAAAATGCAAAGAGGCAGGTGGTGATTGTTGTTGAACCTTTTTTCGTTGTTGTAAGCCCTTCCCTCTCTGTTTGAAGTGACTTCCAAGGGACTTAAAGGGCTGGTGTCCATACCTCATCCCTTGATTTCTCTCTCTTTTTTTTTCCTTTTGGGGACAGACATTAAAGACTGGACACTGAAAAGCAGCTGTATATATGGGGAAATTAGGAAGTGACTGTGGATGCCTAGGAAAGGCACAGTCTCGAAAAGCCTGAGAAGATTTTAAGTTTATACTTTAGGCTGGTCCTTAGCACAGAGACAGCCTACAACAATCAAAATCAAAAACAATCAACAGGAAAGAGTAGGTGGGTCTTAAGCTTATGACTCTTGATCTTAGCTCAGGTCTTGATCTTGGAGCTGTGAGTTCAAGCCCTGCACTGGGCTCCATGCTGGGTGTGGAGCCTACTTAAAAACAAAACAAACAAACAAACAAACAAAAAACCAATAAGCAAAACAGAAAAAAGCAAGCCCTGGAGGAAGAAGAAAATCTGATTTCCAGAGTTACCACATTATAAGATTCAAATATCCCATTTTTCAGAAAAAAAAAAATCATAAGACATATAAACAAAGAGGAAAGTATGGTCCATTTAAAATAAAAAAGTAGGGGCACCTGGTTTACTCAGTCAGTTAATCCACTGACTCTTGGTTTCAGCTCAGCTCATGATCTCATGGGTCATGAGAATGAACCCTATGTCAGGCTCCCCACTCCATGGGGAGTCTGCTTGAAGATTCTCTCCCTCTGTCTCCCCCCCCTCCTTGTGCACGTGCACTCTCTCTCTCTTTCTAATAAATAAAGAAGTCTTAAAAAAATAAAAAAACAGTAAATCAACAGAAATTATTCCTTAAAGAAAAACCTGATCTACTAGACCAAGAATTTAAAACAACTGTCTTTTTTTTTGTTTTTAAGATTATTTGTGTGAGAAAGAGAGCAGTGTGAGGGGCAGAGGAAGAGGGAGAGAGAGTGTTTTTTAAGCAAACTCCATGCCAAATGTGGAGCCTGAATGTGCAGCCTGATGCAGGGTTCAATCTCAGGACCCTGAGAGACCCTGAGATCACAACCTGAGCCAAAACCAAGAGTTGGATGCTTAACTAACTGCACCACCCAGGCTCCGCTAAAACAACTGCCTAACAGATGCTCAAAGAACTAAAGGAAGAGGTAGAGAAAGTCAAGAAAACAGTGTCTGAACCAAATAGAAATATCAATAAAGAGATAATAACCTAAAAATAAATTATAGAGCTTAACTACATAACAGAAATGAAAATTTCAAAGGCAGATTTGAGCAGCAGAAGCAAGAATCAGTTAACTGAAGTTAGAACAATGGAAATTACTGACTCTGTGGAAAAGAAAAAGGATTGAAGAAAAATAAACAGAGTCTAAAGGAACTGTGAGATACCATTAAATGGATCAATATACACATTGTGGAAGTCCTAGTAGGAGAAGGAAAAGAGAGAAAAAGAATATTTGAAGAAATAATGTTGGAATACTTCCCAAATTTGATGAAATAGATGAATTTAAACATTCAAAATCAATGATTTCTGAGTAAAATGAATTCTAAGAGACCCACACTGAGAAACATAATAATCAAACTTTTGGAAGCAAAAAGCAAAGAGAGAATCTTGAGAGCAGCAAGAGAGAAGTAACTTGTCACATTTAAGAGATCTTCAATAAAATTACCAGTAGATTCTCATCAGAAACTTTAGTACCAGAAATCAATGGGCTAATATATTCGAACTACTGATAGAGGAAAAAAACCTGTCAATCAAGAATCCTCTATCTGTTTGTCTTTCAAAAGTGAAGGAGAAGTTAAGACATTCTCAGATAAACAAAAGCTGGATGAATTTGTTACCACTAGACCTACCACACAAGATAGGTTCAAGTCCAGCAGAGTGAAATGAAAAGGCACTAAACAGTAACTAGAAGCTACATGAAGAAAAAAAGATCTTAATTAATGAGACTACATGGTAAATTATGAAAGCTAGTATTATTATAACAAATATTTGCAACTCTACTTTTTGTTTTCTATGTGATTTTATTTTTTTTATTTTTTTTTTAAAGATTTTTTATTTATTTATGTGACAGAGAGACAGCCAGCGAGAGAGGGAACACAGCAGGGGGAGTGGGAGAGGAAGAAGCAGGCTCATAGCAGAAGAGCCTGATGTGGGACTCGATCCCGGATCGCCAGGATCACGCCCTGAGCCGAAGGCAGACGCTTTAACGACTGCGCTACCCAGGCGCCCCTATTTTCTATGTGATTTTAGAGACTGATGCATTTCTTAGAAACACAATTATTAGTCTAAATTACTAAACAATTATTAGCTAGTATTACTGTAACTTTGGTTATAACTCCACATTTTGTTTTCTACATGATTTCAGAGATTAATGTACTTAAGAGAATTATTAGTTTATGTTTTTGGGTACACAACATAAAAAGATGTAGTTTTGTGACATTAATAATCAAAATAGATGGAGATAGAGCTGTTAAAGGAATAAAGTTTTGTACATTATAAATTAAAATTAGAGTGTTGTAACTTCAGGATGTTAAATGCAATCTCCATGGTAACCACACACACACACACACAAAAGCTATGGAATATATACAGAAGGAAATAAGAAACATTTAAACATTTTGCTACAAAAAATCAACTAAATGAAAAGGAAGACTATAGTGCAGGAAGAAATGAGGGTCAAAATCTGTAAGGAATATAGAAAACAAACAGAACTAAGTCCTTTCTTATCAGTAGTTACTTTAAATGTAAAGGAGTTAAAGTCTCCAATCAAAAGACAGAGACTGGAAAAATGCACAAAAATAAATACATGATCCAACTCTATACTCATTTTAGACCCAAAGACATAAATAGACTGGAAGTGAAAAGATAGAAAGAAAAACACAGTCCATGAAAACAGTAAACAAAAGAAAGCAGGGGTGACTATATTAAGATCAGACAAAATGGACTTTAAATTTTAAAAAAGTTTGCACAAGACAAAAACACATTACATATTAATAAAAATTTTTAAACACCGAGAAAATACAATAATTATAATTATTTGCATACCTAATAACAGACCACCAAAATATATGAAGCAATAACAGAACCGAAGGGAGAAATCACTTATAATTATAGTTGAAGATTTTAATACCCCACTCTCAATAATGGATAGAAAAAAACCAGACAGGAGATGAGTAAGTAAACAGGCCTTAAACAGCACAACAAACCAACTAGATGTAACAGACACACACAACACTCTACCTAACAATAACAACATTCTTTAATCACACTCTTCTCAAGTGCACAAGGAGCATTTTCCAGGATAGACCATGTATTAGAACATAACTTAAGTCTCAATATATTTAAAAAGATAGATATTGTGCAAAGTATCTTCTTCCACCACAACAGGATGAAGTTAGATCAATAACAATCAATAACAGAAATAAAACTGGAAAGCAGCCAAAGACTCAAAGAAAAAACTCACAAAGGAAATTTAAAAATATTTAGAGACAAATGGAAATGACAACATAACATACCAAAAAGTATGGGGTGCAGTGAGTGGGGTGCTAAGAGGAAAATTTACAGGTACAAAGGCTTACATTTAAAAAAAACAAAAACAAGAAAGATCTAAAATCAACAACCTAGCTTTATAACTTAAGGAACAAACAAAACAAAACAAAACTAAACCAAAACCTAGCAGAAGGAAGGAGATAATAAAGATCAGAACAGCAATAAATGAAATAGAGAAACAAAGACCAACAAAATTGACAAAAATTTAGCTAGATGGATTAAGAAAAACAGATAAGATAAATTACTAAAATCAGAAATAAAGTGGGAACATTACTATGATTACACAGGACATAAAAAGGATTATAAAAGAATACTCTGAACAACTGTACACTTAAAATTGGATAACCTAGAAGAAATGCACAAATTCCTGAACTAACAAAACCTAAGAAGGCTAAATACAAAAAAAAAAAAAAAAAAAAATCTGAATAAACATATAACTAGTAAGGAGATTGGAGACTGAATCAATAATCAAAAAAATCTCCTTATAAAGCAAAGCCCTGGACCTGATTACTTTACTAGTGAATTCTAACATTACAAAAGAACTAACTTCAATCCTTCTCAAACTTTTCCAAAATAATAAAGAGAAGGAAACTCATTCTGTCAGGCCATTATTACCATAAAACCAAAGCCATACAAAGACACTACAAGGAAAAAAAACTACGGACCAATATCCCTTATGGACCATGATGCAAAAATCCTCAAGAAAACACTGGCAAACTGCATTCAGTAGCATATTAAAAGGATTATACAACATGACTAAATGGGATTGCTTCCTGGAATGCAAGGTCGGTTCAATATACAAAACCCAATCAGTGTAATATGCCAATCAACATCAACATCATGAAGGAAAAAACCCCACATGATCATCTCAACTGTTGCAGAACAAGCAACTGAAAAAATTCAATACTCTTTCATGATAAAAACACTCAAGAAACTAGAAATTGAAAGAAACTACCCTAACATAATAAAAGGCGTGTATGAAAAGTCTACAGCAAGCATCATGCTCTATGGTGAAATACTGACAACTTTTCTCCTTACATGAGGAACAAGGCAAAAATGCCAGCTTTTGCCACTTCTATTCAACATAGCATTGGAAGTTGTAGCCAGAGCAATAAGTCAAGAAAAAGAAATAAAAAGCAACCAAATTGGAAAAGAAGATATAAAATTATCTGTTTGCAGATTGTGTCCTAATATATAGAATGATCTAAAGATAAAAAAAAAAAACCTGTTGAAGGTAATAAATAAATTCAGCAAATAGCAGGATACAAAGCCAACATGCAAAAGTCAGTTGCATTTCTATAAACTAACAATGAACACTCTGAAAAGGAAATTATGAAAACAATTCCATTTACAATATCATCAAAAAATAAATAAAACACTTAGTATTAGCCAAGGAGGTGGAAGATTTATATAATGAAAACTATAAAACATTACTGAAAGAAATGAAAGAAGACATAAATAAATAGAAACACATCCCATGTTCATGGCTTGAATTACTAAATATTGTTGAGACGTCAGTACTACCTAAAGTGATCTACAGGTTCATTCTAATCCCTATTCAAATGTCAATGACTTTTCTTTCTACAGAATTTATAAAAATCCACCCTAAAAATTATGGCATCTCAAGGGACCCTGAATAGCCAAAATAATCTTGAAAAAGAATAAAGCTAGCGGATCCACTTTCTGATTTCAATACTTACTACACATTATAGTAATCAAAACAATGTGCCACTGGCATAAAGACAGACAGGAAGACCAATGGAAGAGAATAGAGAGCCCAGAAATCAACCCTCACATATATGGCCAAACGATTTTTTGGTAAAGGTTCTGAGACAATTTAATAGGGAAAGGACAGTGCTTTCAACAAATATTGCTGGGAAAAGTTGATATCAGCATGAAGAAGTTGGTTTCTTAATAAAATATACAAAAGTTAACTCAAAATGGATCAAAGATATAAATGTAAGATGTGAAACAATGAAACCCTTAGTAGGAAGATAGGGCAAAAACTCAACAACATTGAATTTGGCACTAATTTTTTGGATATGACACTAAAGACTCAGGCAATAACATAAAAAATAGATAAATTGATGGGGCACCTGGATGCCTCAGTTGGTTGAGCATCTGACTCCTGATTTTGGCTCAGGTAATGATCTCAAGGTTGTGAGATCAAGCCCCACATCAGGCTTCATACTCAGTGGGGAGTCTGCTTGAGTTCTCTCCTTCCCTTCTCCCTCTGCCTCTGCCCCCACTGGTGTGCACACACTCATTCTCTCTCTCTCTCTAAAATAAATAAAATCTTTAAAAAAAATAAACTGAACTTCCAATTAAGAACATTAAAAAATTTTATGCATCAAAAGAGTATTGAATAAAATGGCAACCCACAGAATTGGAGAAAATATTTGTAAATAATATGCAGGCATACTTCATCTTATTGTGCTTTGCTTTATTGTACTTCACAGATACTGTTTTACAAATTGAAGGTCTTTGACAACCCTGCATGGAGAAAGTCTACTGGCACCATTTTTCCAACAGCATTTGCTCGTTTTGTGTCTTTGTGTCACATTTTGTTAATTTGCCCAATATTATAAATTTTTCCATTATTTTATTTGTTATGGTGATCTGTGATCTTTGATGCTACTATTGTAATTTGTTGGTACCACAAGCCACCCTCATATAAGATGGTACACTCAAAATATAAATGTTGCATGTGTTCTTAGAGTCATCAAAATCATAGAGACAGAAAGTAGAATGATGGTTGTCAGGGACAGGAGGAAGGGAGAATGGGTTATTACTGTTTAATGGGTTTCAGATTTACAAGATGAAAAGAATTAGGGAGATGGATGATGGAGATAGTTGAACACATTATAAATGTCATTAATCCCACTGAACTGTACACTTAAAATGGTTAAGATAGTAATTTTATGTTCTGTGTATTTTATGTTAATTATATTTGTAAAGAAAGAGTTTATACACATGCACAATATATACAGGCATATACAGGCACACACACTATATATATAGAAAAGCCATAGTATAGAAACAAAGTTATTAAAACTCATTCCCTTTGCATAGCGGAACTATAAGGAATTTGAATTCCTTTTCCCGATCAAATCTTTAATTTTCTTTTAGCATGGTAAGAATAAGGGATCTTTTTACTGCTACATGAAATGATGGCTGATAATATATACATATACACACATACATCTCAATAGGAGGAGTAACATTTGAAAAGAAAGGAGGAATATCTGGTCAGGTAGGCTGTAAGTGCTGTCTGTGGGATTACAAGAATCTGGGGATATAGCAGGGTCATTGAGTGCCACTATGTTCCTGGTCTGACAGCTTCTCCTATGAAAAGACGCACAGCTCTCCTCTCCTAACCCCCCTTGACTGCACTTGGAGGGTTTTTTTGGTTTGTTTTTTGTTTTGTTTTGTTTAGGAATGGGGGGAGGGGCAGAGGAAGAGAGAGAATCCCAAGCAGGCTACATGCCCAGTGTAGAGCCCCATGTGGAGTTGGATCTCACAACCTTGAGATCATGACCCAAGGAGGAATCCAGAGTTGGACACTTAACCAACTGAGCCACCCAGGTGCCCCTGGAGTTTTTTCTAGTGGGTATAACCATCCTTAGAATTTTGGCTGGACACTGTCTAATAGCAGCAGGAAGCCCAGTAACAAAATGCTATTATGCAGGTGGCCACAGGGTCAACGGGTAGGGTCTAAGCAGTAAAACCACCTCCCTTCTAGAGCCATTCATGCAGTAGAAGTGATGCAAAACCAGAAGCAATTCAACCAGGAGCTCCAAGCATACCAGAACTTTCTGGCAAAGGCAGAATACCGCTGGTGGGAAAACAGTTGTACCAGGAGGTTCTTCATTGTCTGCAACATTGAACCAAGATATGTTCTAAGAGTTGGTGGCCCTCAAAACAATACGTTGCTCAGTAGCATGCTCAGGAGAGTGAATCAGAGCACCAGGGGTTAGCATGGCATTTGGGAAATGGTACTGCTTTGGAGGAACTCTTCTAAATATAGGTTTCTGATATCTCAGTATTTATTTTATTCTATTCTTCATCAATAAATCAAAGTTGTCATGATTTAATGTAGGCACAGTTATAAATTTGGCTTTCTTAGTTAAATGGCTCCAACTCTAGATACTTACTTTCATCAACTGCCACATGCCTCAACAATGGAAGGATTTAATTTTCTATTATATTTTCTCTTCCCCTTTCTAAATCCTAACTTAAAACATTCACTTTAACTGGTTTGCTTCTGAACATGTGAATACAATGGGGGGGGGGGAGATTCCAGTTTTTATCTCTTAAAAAAATTGAGTTGTCTGTTATAGAGCTCTGAGGCTGGTTCCTTAAATGACCCTAGCTCATGATAGTGCAGAAATCATGTTCTTCAGGCTTCTGCAGTCCTTGAAAGTCTGTGAACTTCTTCTTCTTCTTTTTTTTTTTTAAAGATTTTTTATTTATTCGACAGAGACAGCCAGCGAGAGAGGGAACACAAGCAGGGGGAGTGGGAGAGGAAGAAGCAGGCTCATAGCGGAGGAGCCTGATGTGGGGCTCGATCCCATAACGCCGGGATCACGCCCTGAGCCGAAGGCAGACGCTTAACCGCTGTGCCACCCAGGCGTCCCGAAAGTCTGTGAACTTCTAAAGTCATTGCAAGGAGAATCAGCAAGACCACTAATGGATTTTTATCACTTCATTGAGGAGATGTGATATTTGGTCCATGATTACAGATAGTTCTGTGTTTTCATACACTTGAATTTGCATAAAATTTGTGTAATTCTTAACTCTTTTATATATAAGAACTTTGTATGATGATCTTTAGAAAGCCACCATTACTTTTTCACAAGGAAGAAGAAGGGGGAGGAGGGGGAGGAGGAAGGGAGGGAGGGAGAGGGGGAGGGAGAGAAGAAGAAAGAAGAAGGAAGAAGAGAAGGAGGAGGAGGAGGGGGGAGGGAGGGAGGGGGAGGGAAAAAATAAAACAAAACCCAAAACCCTCAATTTCTGTAGGGCAACAGGAGACCAATACATTGCTTTTCTTTTCCCCTTAGAGTACAACTGAATTATCTTAATCAAACACCATTGATATATTGTATCTGCTTAGGTCTTGTTTTCAAGCTACAGAAATCACTCTATTCAAGTTAGGATAAGGACACTTACTGGAAAAATCATTTAGCCTTGCAGAATTGGTAGAGAAATAGCAGAACTTAAAAGGAAACTGGAGGGACTTCTGCTTCCAACGAAGATGGAAGAGTAACAAGGACAAGATTTACCCTCCCACCAGAAATCCTCACATATCAGTAAAAATATATGAAACCATGGATTTTAAGACTTGGACATCAGAGGATGAACAGTGATCCCTGAAAGACGGGAAACAAATAAGGTGAGCCCTATGATTTTTCCAGCTCACAGAGTGGAAGAGAGTTGCCAGGCAACAGGACAAGGAAGGGGGAACCCAGGCAGATCCTAATATAAAGCAATTGAGGAAAACTCCAGAGCTCAGACTCTAGGCACAACAAAGCAGCTCAAGTTCACAGGACAAAGTGCCAGAAAAGAGAGAGCTGCCCAGAGAGAGAACCTCAGACATCTTCAGAGGATCCTCCTGAGTATTCAACTGGGTAATGATCAGGGCTTGCAACTTAGGAGGGTATCCAAGGCTGGAGAAAGACCCATCAGAAAGGATTAGAGAAAACAGTACTCAGCCAGGAACAGTACCACTTCTGACTGAATGAAACCCCATGAGTAGAATCCATACAAGGATTTTGGCTTCTGTAGTGGAGACTGTAAAAAACCCTAGACTGAATTCTGTTCTGGCCCTTCCTAAAAACTCACATAAGTAAAACTCAAATCCAGTTGTCAACAAGCTATGGCTTGTGGACAAAATCCAGCTTCTAGCCTATTTTAACATGGCCTGCATGCTAAGGATTTTAAATTTTTTAAGATTTTTTACAGTATTCAAGATTATAAGAAAAAAAATATATATATATAGAATATTTGACAAAGTTTACAGAAAAAGTTGGCCAGAATCCGCTCAAAAGGAGCAATCTTTCCAAGTAACTACCTCATAGAATGAAGCTCGAGAACATTTATATGAATAAATATATAAATGAATATCCGCACAAACTATTAAAACATGAAAGGTATTTTCATTTAAAAAGACGAATTGAATGTCTAGATAAAAAAGATAACTGAACTTGTTAGATAAAACACAAACTAGAAGTATAATATTAAAGGCAGATTAGACACGACAGAAGAAATTATTAGTAAATTGAAATCACAGCAAGAGAAACCTTCCAAAATGAAGTACAGTGAGAAACAGGGGAAGAACATCAGTGACTTGTGGGACAACTTCATGCGTCTAATAACATGTTTTGGCAATTTCCAAAGGAGATGAGCTAGAGGGAGATGGGGGGAAAAAAACCCAAAACAAAACAAAACAAAACAAACAAAAAAAACACCTGAAGAAATAGTGAAAAGTCGACAAATCTGATGAAAACAATAAAACCAAGAAGCTAAAAGAACCCCAATTATAGGAAATGTGACACAAACTACACCAAGACACATCATGATCAAAATGCTCAAAACCAGTGATAAAAAGAATATATTAAAAACAGTGAGAGAAAAAAAAAAAACATGTTGTAAACAAATACTGGTTTTCACTGGCAACACTGAAACAAGAACAATATCTTTCAAGTGCTGGAAGGGAAAAACAGACAACTTAGAAATCTCTAACCACTGAAATTATCTTTCAAAAATGGAGGTAAAATAAAGACTTTTCAAATGCACAAAAGCTAAAAGAATTTATCACCAGCAGATCCACACTACAAAAAAATGTTAAAAGAATTTCTTTAGGTATATAGAAAATTACTCCAGAATGAAATAGGGATCTATAGAAAGAAATGAAGAGCCACAGGATTATTAACTATATAGGCAAACCTATAAGATTTCTTTTTTATTGAAACATTTTAAAATGTGACTGATTATTTACACAAAAACAGCAACAACATATTGTGGGGTTGGTACATATGAAAGTAAAATGCATGACAACAGCAGAGAAGTGAGGAAGGGAGAGATGTAAATGTAACTAAGGTGCTTATACCATATATTAAAAAATATAATACCACTTTAAAGCACAGTGTGGGGGCGCCTGGGTGGCACGGCGGTTAAGCGCCTGCCTTCGGCTCAGGGCGTGATCCCGGCGTTACGGGATCAAGCCCCACGTCAGGCTCCTCCACTATGAGCCTGCTTCTTCCTCTCCCACTCCCCCTGCTTGTGTTCCCTCTCTCGCTGGCTGTCTCTATCTCTGTCAAATAAATAAATAAAATCTTTAAAAAAAAAAATAAATAAAGCACAGTGTGATGAAGTAAATACGTTTGCTATTAAGCCCTAAAACAATTACTAAATTAACAAAGTCATAGTTAATAAGCCAATGAAATATAAAGTGAAGAGAAAGAGAACAAAGAGCAGATGTTGTAAATAGAAGACAAGTGGCAAGACGATGGATTTAATCCCTAGTTATATCAGTAATCATGTTCAATGTAAAGTGCATTTAATCCTGATCATAACAATAATCATACTAAATAACCATACTAATAAATGTAAATGGCCTAGATACTCTAATGAAAAGAAGATATTTTAAGTCTGGAGAAAAGATACAAGACGATTCAAATATAAAGACTCATAAAGGCTTAAAGTAAAAGGATGAAAGAAGATAAGACAGGCGAAAACTAGTCAAAAGAAAGTTGAATTAGCTATATTCATATCAGACAAACTCGATTTCAGGGCAAAATGTATTACAAAGAATAAAGCAAGCTATTTCCTAATAGTGGAGGGGTTAATTAATAAAAATTACATAACAATCCTCTATGGTTATATACCTAATAATAGTTTATAAGAACATAAAGCAAAAATGAAAAATAGATACAAATTCACTCTAAAATAGGTCATAGATCCAAACAGAAAACCTAAAAATATATAACTTAAAAAGAAATTACAGAACAAAACTTTGGGTTAGGCAAAGAGTTTTTAGAGACACCAAAAGCACAAATCATTAAAAAAAAATATTTGTTAAACTGGGGTTCATCAAAAGTAAAATATTTGAAAATTGTATACCTGATTTAAAGAAAATTGTTTCTAAAATGTATACAGAACTCTCACAACTATTTTTTTAGAGGTATAAAGAACATAAACTTATTATCTTTCAGTTCTGTAGGTCAAATGTTCAACACAGGTTTAACTGGGTTAAAATTGAATTGTCAACAAGGCTATAGAACCCTCAGAACTTAATTAGAAAAAAAAAAAAAAAACACAACTCACTAAATAAATGGACCAATGATTTGAACAGGTACTTCCCTTAGGACAATACATGGATTGAAAATAAGCACATAAAAGATATTTATTATCATTAGTCTTTAGGGAAATTCAAATTTAAAACCACAACGAGATGGCCCTACACAGTAGCCTGTCTAAACCTAGTAAGATTGACCATACCAAGTGTTGGTGAGGATGTGGAGACCCTAGAACTCTCATATACTTCTGGCAGGAATATAAAATAGGACAATCGTTTTAGAATTTCTTATTTTTTAAACATACATCTACCATATGATATAGTCATTCCATTCATCTGTATTTACCCAAGAGAAATGAAAGCACATGTCCAAACAAAATGCAGTACATGAACGTTCATAGCAACTTCATTTCTAATGCCCTAAAACTTACAATAATTCAAATTTCCATCAACAGATGAATAAACAAATCATTATATGTCTATACAATGGCATACTACTTAACAATAAAAATGAATCAATTGTTGATGTGTGCTACAACAATAGATGAATTTCAAAATACTTATGTTGAGTGAAAGAAGACAGATAAAAACACTTTGTAGGATTCTATTAACATAAAATTTCATAAAATGCAAGCTAATGACAAGTGACAGAGAACAGATCAGTGGTTTCCCAGAGACTAGGAGATACAGAGGAGCAGAGGGTAGGGATTACTCAGGGGTGCAGGAAATGTTTAGGGAAAATGGATATTGACTGCAGTTGATGGTTGCATGAGTGTATACACATCAAAACTTGTCAAAATGTTATGTGAACTGTATTGTTTGTTTATTATACTTCAACAAAAATATTAATAAAATGAAGGAAGTTGGCAGAGATCTGGAAATGGATAAAAGGAGAAAAAACAGGAAGCAGAGAGATGTTTCCAAGTCAGGAGACAGGACAAGCCACCATTGACACAGTTGCTGCTACAGATCCAGCATCCTAGGAGAGAGAATCTGATTGACTCAGCCGATGTAGCATGCCAGCCCTGGTGATGTCCTCATGCCCACTATGGGGAATGGACACCTAGAATGAGACTCCCTTCCAAACTCACAAAGTGTAGGGAACGATAACTCCCCAAAAGTAAACTGGGGAGGATGTTTGGAGAGAATACGTATGCAGGAAAGCAAAACAAATGAAAAGTAGTCACACTAGCTATCTATGACTTTGAAGGGGTTTTTTTTGTTGTTGTTCTAAGCGTGCTTCTATCTTTTGCAAAGCTAGAAACAGTAAAGAATCAAATACACCAGCTTCTGATATTTTTGAAATCTACTTATTGAAATTCTCACATTATTTATTCTTTGGCAAGATTTTATATAGAATTTCTGCCACGATGCGGCACACTTCCGTTTGTGAGTGTGTGCACGTGTGTGTGTTCATCAAATACCTATCCCCTAAATGAGTTAATATGGACCTCAGAACCAAGTGCTTTGTTGTTCACTACTTCTTAATAAAGTAAAAATATTCGTATGTTTGCTCACCTTTAAACCCAGCAGCACCCCTTTCTCATCTGGCTTTAATAACAATTTATTAGCACTCACTTTGTACCTGACAAAACATCAGCTCCATTATCACACTACAAGCTAAAAATGTTTGAACACCACGTGTTGACAGCACTATATTAAACTGTTTTTCTTTGTCTCTAAAACAAAGAGATATAATATTCCTGTCTTAGAAATGTTCACCCATACATTTCCTGTTTTCTGTCAAGAGTAGAATGTAGGACAACTCGTAAGAGGCTGCATCGTTAGCACACTGGATGGGAAGCCAGTTCTCATGGCTTTATTTCTGCTTTTCATGCTTCATTTCACAGAAAGTTCACTTTTCTGTGTCTTAATTTCCCCGGCTACAAAGAAAGAAGAAACTATTTCTTTGGTGAATATAGGAGTAGACAAGGTTTCAATGACTAGGTTTAATGGGTTCATTTAATTTCCTACCTAGATCTATTACTAAATATGCTGTAATTTGCAAAAAAAAAAAAAAAAAAAAAAAAAGGAAGAAGTACATAATTTCAAGGCTGCCAGCTTATATAAATCTGTATATTAGAACCAACCAGTTTGTGCATATTGTCATGACTACAGAAATTCTTATGCATATGAATCAAGAAACAGTTTATGGTACTATGGAAAAGTGGATGAAAATGACCTTAGGTTCAATTTGACCAGTTATGTTTAAAAGTCAATGGTAAAGCAAAAGAGAATATAGTCTGTAAAGAATCAATTCAACAATTACCTCCTTGAATACCTCTCTAAGATAATAAATCCAGAAAATCAAGTAAATTATTTTCTGTTTAGTTCCTCTGGATATTGTTGCCTTTTACATATTTGGTAAGAGTTTTCTCTTTGTTTGAAAACCTATTTGCATACCCTTGTTTGAAAAATCATTTCTTCTTGAACTTCTTGAATTTGTTGAGGTTCGTTTTGTGGGCTAACATGTGATCTATTCGTCTTGCTATTTGCAACAACATGGATGGAGCTAGAGAGTATAACGCTAAGTGAAAGAAGTCAGTCAGAGAAAGACAAACACCATATGATTTCACTCATACATGGAATTTAAGAAACAAAACAAATGAGCAAAGGGAAAAAAAAATAGACAAACCAAGAAACAGACTCTTAACTATAGAGAACAAACTGATAGTTACCAGAAGGGAGGTGGGTGGGGAGATGGGTTAAATTGGTGATGAGGATTAAAGAGTATGCTTGCTGTGATGAGCACAGGGCGATGTGTGGAACGGTTGAATTACTATACTGCAGACCTGAAACTAATATAACACTGAATGTTCACTAACTAGAATTACAATAAAAACTTGAAGAAAAATAAGTGAAATAGAGTAAAATGAAATAAAAGAGGAAATCATTTCTTTACATATGATAAATGATTTGTAGGGTTAAGAAAATTAGCATAGAGGCATAAGTTATAATGTTAACCTAACTAAGTGTCTTACCTTAGTTCTATGTCTTAACCCTTCTGTTTCAACTTCTTTAGCTGCAAAGCAAGGCACAGAGCAGGGACAATCTAAACATTCTCACGCTCATTGCAAGCATTACTCATCAAGCATAAAACTTTTTCCTGTTGACCTTACCTATTGCTCTAGAATCCTTTTCCTCACAGCATATTTCTGGATTAGATTTTACCTGTTTATTGAATGCTTACTATATGTTAAGCACTATTTTCAATGCTCTACCTGGGCTAACTAATTTAATTATGGCACAACCACATGAGATATGCACAATTAACATCCTTACTTTGCAGATGACAAAAATGGGGCCTGAAGATTCACCTATAGTGAATGACAGAGCTTAAAGTCAAGCAGCCTATGTTTATCTACACTTTGCTACTTTGCCTTTGGGTTCTCTAGAGTCCATTTAAATACGAACACTATGGTTAGTACTGAAAGCATGCCACAAATATTTGACAGTGCTCTTTGGGGACTTTTTAAAAAGTGTGTTCGCAGCTTTATTCCCAGCACGAAGCTCAAAGCCCTGCACAACATCTGGCATAAAACGGGCACTCGGTAAATAATGATTGAATGAGTGAATGCTGACCTCTCCCTAGATGGTACTAGAGTATTCTTTCAAAATGCTTTAAAATTATTTTCTTTTTATGTTGTATCAGTCTGTTATTCTGCAAAGTCTCCATTGATCATTTTTCAGGCAGGATCCTATTTGGTTTCCTAATCAAAGTTCTATCTTAGTTCTTCACTAGTGGAGTGTTTATTCTCATTTTAACAATTTATTTGGACCCCACGAGTTCTGAGTTCAATAACAGGCAATGCTTAGTTGTTGGGATAGTAATGGTGCTTTGCATAAGCTGCCTTTTTCCATGCAAGAGAAGCAGCCTGAAAGGAGGGTAGTCAATTGCCAAATTGGGGAAAGCCTTGACTCGCTGAGGAGCAGATGCTCTTGAGTATAATTAGTAGAGACTTGCAATGACCTAGGTGGTTATTTAACTAAAAAAAGAAACATAAATGAAACCAAAATTGGACAATTTTGAGGGGATTTCATGGTGAGTCACTGAACAGAACTTACTGACACAAAAAGAACAAACTGGTAAGCTAGTGTTTATAGTAAAGTATATGGAATTAGAGTCAAGGCAACTTAAAGCCAATGACATTTTTTTCTTAATTATTATGCACTAACAGAATAAACTAGGACCTAACTTACCTGAATTATAAATAACATAAAAGCTACAGATAACCTGAAAGGCACACAAATTTAGAGTGTGCTCACCAATGGTATTTTCTACAAAGAATTACAGGCATAATTGGGGAGTACATAATCTTACAAAGTTGCTGACATAAATGTCGTAAAACCATGACTTTTGATACCATTATATTTCTCCCAAACACCGTCTCAAACCCAGAGATGAAGGCTTCAGCAACTTCAAACAACAGAAAGAAGAGTGTACTGACATCTACTGCAATGTATAAGAAAAGAACTAGAAGAGAAAGGGAACGATGATATACCCCCAAAAATCTACTGACAGGAGCTTGAGGAGGATTAAAGAGCAGAGGAGCCCAAGGGGAACTTCTAGATGATGCTAATTGTACTGTAGCCACCAGCTGCCTCGCTGAGTTCCTTTCTGGTCTGTACAACTCCTCCCTAAGAACAGAGTACCGGTTGCTGTCCTCCAGGGGTAATTTTGCACAGGTCTGAGAAGAAAGCATTCCATGTATATACTGACTTGGAAAAAAAAAAAAAGTGACTAAAATAAGATGGAGATTTGTCATTATAGGAAAAGGGAAAAACTACTTATTTTAATTAAAAATAACATTGGGAGATACAGCAGGATGGAGACAGAAGAGAATTGCCATGCATATGCCGCTGAAAAGTTATGACCACAGACAGGCATCAGCAGTTCATATGACATGACATTCCATGTTAGGAGGGTCCAATGTATCAACCACAACTCAAGCAAGATGCACCCTAGGAAAATCTGGAGCAGTCGGAAGCCACCACCGAAAAAACAAAGCCAAAATGAACCACAAGAATAAAATTTATAAAATTTATAAAATTTTTAAAAATTTATAAAGAGGGGGTGAGGGAAAGGGGAACTATAATGTCTCAGTGTGGACAAAGCAGGGTGTTTCAGTTGCTCCTGGATGTATTTTGGTCTGTTTGTTAGAGGACACTATTTCCCAAATTTACTAGGAAAGTTAAATTTGTATATATAAAAAGGTAAAATTGAATAGTGAAAAATGAACTATAATGAAGCATGTATCTATAAAAAAATACAGGTGTGAAAAAGCACAAAAAATATAGTTGTGAAAAAATATAGGTGTGGAAAAGCACAAAAAAATAGGTGTGAAAAAGCACAAGTGAATAGTGAAAAAAAGACTAAAATAAAGCATATATCTATAAAAAATATAGGTGTGAAAAAGCACAAAAATATATGTATAAAAAGATACTATGAAATATAAGTTGTACTGAACATCTAGTTTGGATAAGAAAAAGGTAAAAAGAAAAAAACAGAAAAAGCATAAGAGAAAGAATAAAAAGAGAGTATCACCTGAAAAATAAACAAGCCATGAGGCAATGCCTAGAGCTCAATATACAATTTTCCCCTGGTGTTGGGATTTTACAGTTTTATGGGGACCATAGGGCTGTTGTCCTCTTGTTCTTCCAGTCTGTCTTCTGGGGAAGCGGCCTGCTGCGCTGTTTCTCAGGCAACCCTGTTTGGGCAGAGTTGCCCTGCCGCCTATCAGGGGGATGGCCTCAGGGGGTCTGAATTAATGTGCTTTTGTTGTCTGGCAGCTTTTCACACCTGTTCCAAGGGTCAGAGCACCCAAACCTCTGGCCCAGAGCCAAGAAATCACAGTCTGCTCTCTTTCACTAAATCCTCCAGGACAGTCACCATTTCTGTGTGCCTGCTGGAAACTGCAGCCTCTCGTGGTGCGTGCTCACAGCCACTCATATTCTGCTCTCTTCACTATACCCTCCAGGACAAAGTCTCCACTTCTGTATGTGCTACTGAAAACCACAGCCTCCCACAGTGCACACGCACAGTGGTCGTCCCAGGGGCCTGGGAGAATCCCTGCCCTTTATGCTTCTAAAACCGCCAGTGGTCCTGGGCTCTCGCGTGCACCTGCAGCTCCTGGTTCTTGTCTGGGCACCGCTCTAGAGCCCTTTCACTGTCACTACTGCTCTGCGAGTTTTTGCTGGTCCCCGGTGCAGGCTCCTGATTTTTTTTTTTTCCCTTAGGCTGCCCAGGAGATGAACGAGTATCAACCAACCCGGTTTGCAGTTTATGAAGATCTGAAGATTCCAGGAAGGGCTCAGTGACCTTAAGCAGCTTCCTGGATCCCCTGCTCAGGCACTCTGCCAGCCCAGGAAGCCCCTTTGGCTTTGAGGCTTCTTGTATCCTGAGCCCACAATGCTTTACCTATAATTCTGCCTTTTCATTTCTAGAGCCCCTTTCAGACAGGGATGTCTCTCCCTAGAGCAGGTTTCTAATGGTTCCAATTTTGAGCTCTGGTGTTGTATCACTTTCCAAGTGCCAGCTTATGGAGGCTCCTACCTCTTTCTGTTACTCTTCCAATAACTCCCCCCAAATTCATGACTCTGCACTTCCTCACAAAAAACTGTGCTTTTCTGTTTGTAGAGATCCAGATACCTATTCTTATATCTCAGGCTGATTTTGTAGGTGTTCAGAGTGGTTTAGTAGTGAATATCCGGCTAAATTCAGGGGACCGGTTGAAACTGGGTCCCCTACTCCTCTGCCATCTTGCCTCATCCCTAGGAGAGACTAATTTTAGACCCAAAGACACACCCAGTTTGAAAGTGAGGGTGTGGACAACCATTTATCATGCTAATGGACATCAAAAGAAAGCTGGAGTAGTCATCCTTAATCAGACAAATTAGATTTTAAACCAAAGACTGTAATAAGAGATGAAGAAGGACACTATATAATAATAAAGATCTAACAATTGTAATATTTATGCCTCTGACTATGAAACAAATACATAAATCGATTAATAACAAATGTAAAGAAATTAATTGATAATAATACAATAATAGTAGGGCGCTTTAATACCCAACTTACAGCAATGGACAGATCATGTAAGCAGAAGATCAATTAGGAAACAAGGGCTTTGAATGACACACTGGACCAGATAGACTTAACAGGTATATGCAGAGCATTTCACCCTAAAGCAGCAGAATACACATTCTTTTTGAGCGCACATGGAACATTCTCCAGAATAGATCACATACTGAGTCACAAATCAGGAATCAATGGGTACAAAGAGACTGAGATCATACCATACTTATTTTCAGACCACAATGCTATGAAACCTGAAGTCAACCACAAGAAAAAAATTTGAAGGACCACAAATACATGAAGGTTAAAGAACATCCTACTGAAGAATGAATGGGTCAACCAGGAAATTCAAGTAGTAAAAAAAATATATGGAAGCAAATGAAAATGAAAACATGACAGTTCAAACCCTTTGGGATGCAGAAAAGAGGGAAGTATTTTGCAATACAGAAATACCTCAAGAAGCAAGAAATAAGTCAATCAGAGAAAGATAATTATATGATTTCATTCCTTTGTGCAACTTAACAAACAACATAGATGAACATAGGGGAAGGGAAGGAAAAATAAAATAAGAGGAACATAGGGAGGTAAACCCTAAGAGACTCTAAACTATAGGGAACAAACTGAGGGTTGCTGGAGGGGCAGTACATGGGGGGATGGGTAATTGGGTGATGGGCATTAAGGAGGGCACTTGATGTAATGAGCACTGGGTGTTATATGTGACTGATGAATCACTAAATTCTACCCCTGAAACTAATAATATATTACATGTTAACTAAACTGAATCTAAATAAGACAATAGAATATTATATATATATATGTATTTATTTCATCCTATATATATTTCATCCTCTCTCTATATATATTTCATCATTTATATATATATATATATATATATATATATATATATTTCATCCTCTCTCTATATATATTTTATCCTATATATATTTCATCCTATATATTTCATCCTAACCCTAAATAAAAGGAACCCATCCAGTCCTGCTTGGGGAGTCACAGCTTTGGAAACCATTCCTGGTGATCTCCCTATTTGCTGCAAATAAAGTTTTCTTCGTGTGACAACTCAACCTGGTGCAGTTTCTGACTCACTGAGGAGCGAACCCATGTTTGTTTAGTTACATGGTTCTGACCTTTCCATCCAAAAGTACTGAAATTTTCAAGAGCTGCTTATTTGTCACATAAGTCCAATTGGCATAAGGTCTACAGGAGATATCTTGAGAAGGGGAGTTCCCTGCGCTCATTTTTAGTACATGACATTTATCTCCACCATCATGATGGAAAAACAAGGGTTAGCAAATTAACCCTCTGCTTCTGCAGCTGCTGACCCTTGGTAGAGAATGTTAGAACAGACGTAAGCTAGCCCTGGAGACTTGGACTAATGCCAACAGCAATAACCACAGCTTGCTTTGTGGCTGTCATCCTGTCTTAAGGACTGAATGGTCAACGGAAGCCACTATCTCACATTGCCGTGCTGCGTCTGTGTCTCCCGTTCTGCTGAGCTGAAGCTGGCAGGGCATCTGCACAGGAAGAATCAAGCCCTTCGGTACATACAGTGTCCGGTAATTGGGTACCGCATCTGGTGATGGTTCCTATCGGGATGATACCTTCTTAGGGCTTTCCTTAGGCAAAGAAATCAATTTTGCCAAATCTGAAAAGCAGGCATCTCTATCTGGTTCCTGTCATCCAGACATCCATCCTGGACTTCGTATATATCCATAAAATCATGTTCCAGGGTATTATGAAAATTACTCTAAGGCATTTCAAAAAACTGGTTCACACTATTCTGGGATCTCTGCACTCTGTTATTTCAGTCCCTGAATAAAATGCAAATGGTATATAATAGCAACACTGTACTCAAAGAAAGGAGACTTTTCTTCAAGCAGTAGGTAAAGGAAGGCAATTTAAATGACAATCCTTTTAACTTTTCCTCACCTTTGCCCATGCAACTTTGTCCTTGTTCATCTAAATTCTAACAGAATGGAGCTAATGTAAAAGGAACTCTGAAATAAATGACAAATGTGAATGACTGGGACAGATGAAAGATGTCTTTTAGAGTTATTTGGACTAAAAATAACTTCCGTGATTCTTATAGCTTTCCTAGGAAGCAATGAAAAACTGTGCAGGGTACACTGTATTCACAACAAGAATAGGACCTTTGCTTTTGAAAAGGACAATCTTAAAGTACTGTGAATTGGGAAAATGTTCAAAGTGATACCATTTAACAAAGAACATGGTTGGATCCCAGAGAATGTTTCACTGTTCAATTCAATGAATTCAATTCAAAAATAATTGCTAAACCCATATAGGTATTGTGGGAAAGAAAGGAAAACTCCATCTAGAAAAGTACCTTGTTAAATATTAATTTTAGAATAACATTCTTTAGAAGTCCATCTTAAATACGTGGTACAACCATGTATCATACAGATGTAAAGCAGTGTTTCTCAACTAACATTTGAAAATGTTTTCAGTGTTTTAAATAAGTGGCAGCTATAAAAAATTTTTGCTAGGTGCCCACACAAACAAAACTGCAAGGAGGAAATTTTTTTCTATTCACCCAGCTGACCATCACTCAGATGTAATGGGCTTGAAAATTCAAGCGGAACTCAATGGCACCATGCTCTAGAATGTACAGGATCCCCAGGGAGGGATCTCGGAGGAAGAATAGATCTTACCAGATTTAGGAATCATTTTCACTCACAAGGTAGCGAAATAAAGAAGGATCTTTTATAACTATATTTTGTGGAAATTCCAAATTTCAATGGGTATTATTCCTCTAGGGAACAATCCAATGTGAAAAGAGCCCAAAGTGAATATGCCAGTGGTAGATTTACGGAAACCAGATATTATTTTTAACTATCAGAATTTTAAAATATATTATGTTGTTTTTTTACAACAGGCCAGAACTAATGAAGTCAGTTTCTCTGCTACAAGTGATAATACCCAAACATGAATTGAGAAAAAATTATTTTCATACTCATATATAATATAAACCTTTTAGTAAATAAAGGTCATACAGTTTGAATATGGGAAAGAGAAAGTATAACTTTCTCATATTCAATAAAAAGGGAAATAATATTGAAGGAGCAAAAATGTATAATTTTCTGTTATTTCAGAGAAGTAGAACACACACACAAAAACAAATTTAGGTTCCCCTATAGAATGTAACATTTATCAAATAACTCTAACATGACACCACAAATATAATCCTGTGTAACGTTCAAAACAGCCTATAAATCAATTTTTGTCACACTTTCATTCTTTTAGAAGATTAAGAGACTGGTTGAGAGGGGCCCAAACCTAACAAATGGCAAACCTAGTCAGATGACTGGAGATAGAAAGTGTCAATTATTTATGCCTGTTGTCCATGTAACATTGGTTAAGGCACTAAGAAGCATAGAGGAATTAGGGGCACTTGGGTGGTTCCGTTGGTTAAGCTACTGACACTTGATTTCAACCCAGGTCTTGATCTCAGGGTCATGAGTTCAAGCCCCATGTTGGGCTACATACTGGATGTGGAACCTACCTTAAAAAAAAAAAAAAAAAAAAAGCGAAGAGGAATTAGTCCAGCTCCTGTACAGTTAAAAAGCTCTTCTACAAAGTAAATTCTATGAAGTTCTGCAATGGAAGTAAATATGGAGCCCACAGGAATTACCAAAAGAATAGTCTTCATTTCTCTGTCAGTGAAGAGATGGGGGGACAGGGAGCAAAAGGTGTTAGGGGAGATAAGTTCCGATGATGAGAAGTTCATTCTTCAGGCCTGAGCAGTCTGGCACAAGGAGGGAGGAGATGAGTGGAACCAGTGAGTGGCAGCATAGCAGTAAGAAGCAGCTTGGCATCACTGGAAGCGCTTGTGGTTTGGTATGGCTGTTTATATGGAGAGCAGAAGAGGCAGAGCTACAGATGGCAGAGGAAGGTGAGAAATGACGCATCTAGAAAAGATGAGAAAAAATCATGAAAGCCTTTTTGTCCTTTGCTAAGAATTTTAATTTTTTTCTTTGCCATTGAAAAACATGAAAAAAAAAAACGTCAGCATGTTTGAAATTACATTCTAGCATCTCATTCTGCTTAGGAGAGAGAGAGGATGATGAGAAACAAAACAAGAGGGGAAGGAAAAATTGGGAGATATTCCCCTAGGCAGACTGGACATGATGATGGCCCTAGGCAGCAGCTCGGCTTGCTCTTTCATGTTTCACACATTATTGCATGCAGATTTACAAAGGTGTTAGATGAAGCAGTTTAGCAATATGTACCTAGAGTAATAAAATTGTTCCTACTGAGGAAAACAACTTGTATTACTTTCAAGAGAAAAATCATTCATATGTTCAATAGATCAGAGCATCTTTACACCAGGAAGAATAGAATAATGGGCACAGAAAAATCCACAAGACAACTTCAAGTGAGAAATGTCCTTAACAACTAATAATTTACGGACTCTGGGAAACAAACTGAGGGCTTCAGAGGGGAAGGGGGTGGGGGAATGGAATAGGCTGGTGATGGGTAGTAAGGAGGGCACGTATTGCATGGTGCACTGGGTGTTATATGCAACTAATGAATCATGGAACTTTAAAAAAAATAAAATTAAAAAAAAAACTAATAATTAAGGCCTGGATTTAAAACATTAGATCTACCATAAAAAAAAAAAATCCATAGTTGGCAAAACAAAGTGATATCTCCAAATACCTTGGGTGAGATTGTGAGTTGATCCAAATACTCTGGAAATAAATTGGATAATAGCTAAAGGAAAATTTTAAAATTTTTGCATTCTTTAATTCAGTAATTAAACTTCTGGGAAATTATTCAAATAAATAACAAGCAGCCTATTACAATGGTTAAGATCATAAACGCTGGAGCACTGGATTGCTAGGGTTTAAATCTAACTGCTGTATGACCTTAGGGAAGTTACTTGATATCTTTGTTTCTTAGTTTCTTCAACTGTAAACTGTGAATCATAATAGGACCTGCCCCAAAGTACTGTTTTGAGTCTGAAATGAGTTGACTTAACAGTCAGCACTTAAAACATATAGTTTTCAATGAATATTTGTTAAATAAATGTATGTAGATATGTGTGTATGAACATGTTCATCACAACATTATAATGCAATATAAGAAACAATCTAAGCAGCTAACAGTAAAGCAACAAACTCCATTATATTTAGTAATTGTAATCATAAGGGAGACAAAAAGTGCCCAAATTGGAAGTACCAGAATGTGTGGTCCAATAGTTAGAAACATGATAAATAGATGACAGATAGTTAGGAAGGTAGATGGATAGATGATAACAAAGTAAACAGGAAGGAAATTTAAAAAAGAAGAAGCAAAGAAAGAGGGAGGGAAGAAAAAGGGAGGGTGGGAGGGGGAAGGGAAGGAGAAATGCAATCATCATCACTATCTCTTTCCAGAACTCTTTCTTTTTTTTTTTTTTTAAAGATTTTATTTATTTATTCGACAGAGATAGAGACAGCCAGCGAGAGAGGGAACACAAGCAGGGGGAGTGGGAGAGGAAGAAGCAGGCTCATAGTGGAGGAGCCCGATGTGGGGCTCGATCCCATAACGCCGGGATCACGCCCTGAGCCGAAGGCAAACGCTCAACCGCTGTGCCACCCAGGCGCCCCAGAACTTTGTTTTTCTAAACTTAAACTCTGTACACATTGAACAACTCCTCATTCCTCCTCCCAGTTCCAGGCAACCACTTTCTCTCTCTATGAATTTAACTATTCTAAGTATCTCATATGTGTAGAACCACACAGTATTTGTCCTTTTGTATTCGGCTTATTTCACTTAGCATAATGTCTTCAAGGTTCATACATGTTGTAACATGTATCAGAATTCCATCCCTTTTTAAGGCTGACTAATATTCCATTTTATGGATATATCACATTTTGTTTACCCATTCACTGTTGCTTCCACCTTTTGGCTATTGTGAATAATGCTGTTGTAAACATGAGTGTACAAATGTTTGGGTTTCTGCTTTCAATTCTTTGGGATGTATACCCACAAGTGGAATTGCTGGATCATATGGTAATTCTATTTTAAATTTTTTGAGGAACTGTCATACTTTTTTTGTATAGAGCCTACACCATTACATTTCCATTTGCAACATACAAGGTTCAAATGTCTCCAAATCCTTGACAACATGTTATTTTTTGTTTAATTTTTAATGTTTTGATAATAGCCAACCTAATATGTATGAATCAGTACCTCATTCTTGTTTTGATTTGTATTTCTCTAATTATTAGGGATATTGAACATATTTTCATATGCTTACTGGCCATTTGTTTATCTTCTTTGGAGAAATGTCTATTCAGCTCCTTTGCCCATTTTTTAATTGGGTTGCTTGTTGTTTTGTTGTTTTTATTGTTGAGTTGTCGAAGTTCTTTATATATTCTAAGTATCTGAAGAGATCTATGATTTGCAAATACTTTGTTCTCTTTCCATGGGTTGCTTCTTTACTCTGAATAGTGTTTTTTGATGCACAAAAGTGTTTAATTTTGATAGTTGATTTATCTTTTTTTGTTATTGTCCATGCTTACAGTGTCCTATCCAATAAATCATTGCTAAATTCAATGTTATGAAGCCTTTGCCCTAGGTTTTCTTCTACACCTTGAATTTTTTTTGTTTTTATGAAACACAGATTTTTAAAATTGAACTATAATGTACAATGTTATTAGTTTCAGATGTACACCATATTTTTTGACAATTCTATATATTACTCAATGCTCACCACAATAAGTGTAGTTGCCATCTGTCACCATACAATAATTATTGACTATACTCCCTATGTTGTACTTTTCTACGAGTAGCATTATTTTTAATTGGTTTATTTTTTAGAGACCCCTTCTTTTACCTGTTGACCCAAGGAATAAAAATCCCCAAGGAATACAGTTTTTAATATGTACTCTAATATCTAGCCTCAATGATGCCAAAAAAGATATTTATTCAGCCCAATAGTAATTTAAAAAATGTCAAATATGTTTTTTGGGGGGAGGGTTATGTATGTAGTAGCCAAAAGATTCTGAAGAAAACAAATTGATACAATGGAATATAGTTCATTGTATTTTTCATAGTTATGGGTAAGTCTTTTTGAAAATAGATGTGTTGCATTTGTAGCACATGAACAATATATGAACTATATCAAGTCACTATAGATTGAGCAGTTGTGAGAAATAAATCCCATCTGTGAAAACAGACGATCTGGAAGTCATTCAACATATTTATTACATATTCAGTTGATGCAGAGATAATGGAGCTAAATAATAGAGATGATATTAAAGGATCAAACACTTAAGTGCTTATGCATCAATTACTTAAACTGCTAAATTCGAGACTGCCTGCCTTTTGGATTCAAGAGCAAAGAGAAAATTTAAAAGACCAATAAAGTTTTGGGGTTTTTATAGCTTCATTCCAAAAATATTAATAAAGTGATTCACATTATGGTTTTGAAGGTCCTAGTTTCATTCTGGTAATAATGGAAAAGAGAAAAAGGAATTAGGGACCTGATGTCACTATTCAGGTTAAGAACATTTTTTTGCTGGTTTTAGTGAATATATTATCCATTTATTAAAATTATATTGGTTCTATGGCACCAAGACAATTCAATTCAACTGTAATTCAGTTCTTTTCAAAAACTGGATATCCACGGGGTATCAACTGGATCAACGTTTATAAGAAAATCTTACTCTTGGAAGTAAATCTTCATGATTTTGAGTTGGGCAAAGCCTTCTTACAAACACCAAAACCACAGTGACAAGGAGGGAAAAAAGGTAAACTGGACTTCATCAAAATTAGAAACCTTTGTGCTTCAAAGGACACCATCGGGAGAGTAAAAATACAAAATGCATAATGAGAGAAAATATTTGTAAATAATATATCTGATAAGTGACTTGTAGTCAGAACATGTAAAGAACTTGTACATCACAGTAATAAAAAGCAAATAATACACTTTAAAAAGTGGGCAAAAAATATAAGTAAACACTTCAATGACGATATGGAAATGTGTAATAAACACATGAAAAGATATACAACATCATGAGCCATCAGGGGAATACAAATCAAAACCACATTGAGATACCACTTTATACCTACTACGAAGGCTAGAATCAAAAAGTCCGATATAAAAAAGTGTTAAGAGGTAGAGAAACAGGAGTCCTCATATATTGCTGGTGGGAATGTAAAATGTAAAACAATTTTTTTGCCACAAGAAAAAGTTTAGTGGTTCCTCCAATGAGTTAAACATAGACTTACTGTATGACTACTCAATTCCACTTATAGGTATGCACTCAAGAAATAATCTATGTTCACAAAAAACTGTGTACCTGAATGTTTATAGCAGCATTATTCATAGAGCCAAGAATGGAAACAACCCAGATATCCATCAGTCGATGAATGGATAAATAAAATGTAGTATACCTATACACTGGACTATGACTAAGCCACTAAAAGGAACACATCACTGATGCAAGCTACAACATGGATGGACCTTGAAAACATTATTCTGAGTGAGGAATTAAGACATCAGAGGAATAGGGGGACCCTAAGCTTGCCTTCTCCCTTAAATACAGCTAGATAAATATCAAATCATTCCCAACACCCAAGAAATTGATCTGAGGACTGAGAGAACATACTGAACAGCTAGAGGTAGAAAAATGGCCACATCATGGAAGGTAGGAGTTGTGGGGAGTTGATTTGAGGGAGAGAAGAAATGTGCATGCTGAGGGGAGGGAGCCCTGATAACGGGGAGGAGTGTGAGAGAGAAAGAGTGAAAGCAGCGTGCAGGGAATTGCACAAGAAAAATTCCTTCCCAAAAGCGTTGATTTGGAAAAGGAGAGGGGCTGACTACCTCAAGTTTTTATATGCAGTGGAACTCAAAATCAGGAATTTTAGAAGTCTGTGGTGGGGTCATGCCTGGTGGGCTTAGCCATGCTCCAGTGGGGAAGGAGGGTGGATGCCCAGGAGGAGCAGTGAGGTCTGAGGACCCCCAGGGTTGCACGGGGAGAAACAGTTACCCTTCTTGGAGAGTATTTGGGAGTGGCGGCACGGCCTGTCCAGAGACAAAAGAGCTGGTGGGAGCCAACATGCTGCCCTGTTCATCAGCATAGGAACAGAGACACCTGCTGCGGGCAGCACACCTTGGTGCCGGCTTTTTGCTGTGCTTTACTATAAACTCTGAATCACTGCATGATTGTGTGATTGCTTTTCTGGGACAAACCAGCACTGGCCACAGTGCGGTGAGACCCTCCCCCAGAGGATCAGTGTGGGTCCACACTTCATGGGTCCCTAAAATTTGGGGTTTTGAAACCCAGCCATGTGCCTGAGATAAAACACAGGAATACTGTGCTGCCTGCTAGGGAGATAGTGCAGACATAGACAGGGTGAAAACAGGGATGTGCCAGAAGCCAGGGACACAGGAGGGCAGATCGTTTTTTCTTCTGTGAGGGTTCCCGAAGAATGGCAGGCACAAACTCCTCGCTCTAGGGACATGAGAGCAGGCCTGCACCGTTTTCTCCCAATTCCCATCCACACTGACCTACTCCAGTGAGCAACATGGTGCCCCCCAGTGGAAGCTGGAGCCACTTACAACAAGCCTCAGCCCCCGCACCACTCAGGTCCATCTCCACTAGGGCAAGTTGGCCTGAGAATCAGCGCAGCAGTCCCCTTCCCCCAGAAGCGCGGCAAAACCCCCTTGCACACACCAAATCTACTGATCATAGAGTGCTGCAAAACTTCAGCTCCAGGGAAAATAGGATCTAGCTTATTTTATCAAGTAGACCAGAACACACCTAGTTAAAAATTGCCACGCGGTGGACAAGGTCCAAACACACCCTACTGGATAGGTAAGGAGAAACTGCAGAGGACTGATCTGAGGAAAGGAGCAGCCAAAACACAACAGCAGAGTGCACACTCTGAAACACCTCCTGAACCACCAGGCCCAAGACGGTATAGGACCTCTTCTTAATACAGCCATTATTCTCATGAACAGGAATACGACAGGCTTTCCTAACAATCACACAAGAAAACAGTGACATAGACAAAATGACAGGATGGAAGAATTCACCCCAAAAGAAACAACAGGAAGAAGTAACAGCCAGAGATTTAGTCAATGCAAATATTAGATGCCTGAAACAGAATTTAAAACAACAATCATAAGGATACTACCTGGGCTTAAGAAAAGCACAGAAGACACTAGAGAATCCCTTACTGCAGAGATTTTAAAAACCTAAAAACTAGTCAGAAATAAAAATGCTATAACCAAGATGCAAAACTGAATAGACAACAAGGATTGACAAAGCAGAAGAATGAGTCGATGATATAGAAGATAAAATTATGGAAAATAATGAACCCGAAAAGAAGAGGGAAAGAAAGGTATTGGATCACGAATGTAGACTTAGGGAACTCAATGACTCCTTAAAGTGTAGTCACATTTTTATCACAGGAGTCCCAGAAGAAGAAGAGAGGGGACAAAGGGGCAGAAGTTTTATTTGAGAAAATTATATACCATAACTTCCCTAGTCTGGGAAAGGAAACGGACTTCAAAATCCAAGAGGTACAGAGAATTCCCATTAAATTCAACAAAAGCCAGCCATCACCAAGAGATATTGTAGTCAAATTCACAAAATACACAGACAAGGAAAAAATCCCGAAAGCAGCAGGGGAAAAAAGCCCTTAACCTACAAGGTGAAGACAGATCTGGTTCACTGCAGATCTGTCCACAGAAACTTGACAGACCAAAAGAGAGTTGCCTGATATATTCAACATGCTGCATGGGAAAAATATGCAGCCAAGAATACTTTATCCAGCAAGACTGTCATTCAGAATAAGGAGAAATAAAGAATTTCTTAGCTAAACAAAAACTAAAGGAGTTCGCGACCACTAAAGCAGCCCTGCAAAAAATATTAAAGGGACTGTCTGACTGGGGACAAAAAGACCAAAAGCAACAAAGACTAGAAAGGGACAGACAACATCATTAGAAACACCAGCTTTACAGGTAACACAATGACACTAAATTCATATCTATCAATTACTCTGAAAGTAAATGGACTAAATGCTCCAATCAAGACATAGGGTATCTGAGTGGATTTAAAAAAAAAAAAGACATTTATATGCTGACTACAAGAGATTCATTTTAAAACTAAAGACCCTGGCAGATTGAAAGTGAGGGGATGGGGAACAATCTATCATGCTAAAGGGCATCAAAAGAAAGCCGGAGTAGTCATACTTATATCAGACAAACTAGATTTTAAACCAAAGACTGTAACAAGAGATAAAGAAGCACATTATATCATGATTAAGGGGTCTATCCATTGAGAAGATATAAAACTGTAAATATCTATGCCCCTAACTTGGGAGTACCCAAATATATAAATCAATTAATAACAAACATAAAGAAATTCATTGATAATAATACAGTAATAGTAGCGGACTTTAACATCCCACTCACAGCAATGGACAGATCATGTAAGCAGATCAAAAAGGAAACGATGGCTTTCAATGACACACTGGGCCAGATGGACTTAAGAGATACATTTCATAACCAGAAAACAGATATATAGAGGTTAAAGAACAGCCTACTAAAGAATGAATGGGTAAACCAGGAAATTCAAGAAATTAAAAAAAAAATACATGGAAGCAAATGAAAATGAAAATGACAGTCTAAAACCTTGGGGATGCAACAAAGGCAGTCCTAAGAGGGAAGTATACTACAATAGACATACCTCAAGAAGCAAGAAAAGCCTCAAATACACAACCTAACCTTACACCTGAAGATGCTAGAAAAGGAACAGCAAATAAAACCTAAAGCCAGCAGAAGGGAAATAATAAAGATTAGAGCAGAAGTAAACCATAAAGAAAGAACAACAACAAAAAAAACCCCAGTAGAACAGATCAACAAAACTAAGAGCTAGTTCTCTCAAAGAATTAATAAAATTGATAAACCCCTAGCTAGGCTTACCAAAGGAAAAGAGAGAGAGAGAGAGAGAGAGAGAGAGAGAGAGAGAGAGAGAAAAGACCCAAATAGATAAAATCATGAATGAAAGAGGAGAGATCACAACCAACACCACAGAAATACAAAGAATTATAACAGAATATTATGAAAAACTACATGCCAACAAACAGGGCAATCTGGAAGAAATGGACAAATTCCTAGAAACATACAAACTACCAAAACTGAAACAAGAAAAAGTAGAAAATCTGAACAGACCCATAACTAGCCCAGAAATTGAATCAGTAACCAAAAAATCTTCTAACAAACAAATTTCAGGGCCAAACGGCTTACCAGGGGAATTCTAGTAGACATTTAAAGAAGATTTAATACCTATCCTTCTCAAACTGTTCCAAAAAATAGAAATGGAAGGAAAACTTCCTAACTCATTCTACGTAGTCAGCATTACCTTGATTCCAAAACCAGACAAAGATCCCACTAAAAAGGAGAATTATAGGTCAATATCCCTGACGGAACATGGATGCAAAAATTCTCAGCAAAACACTAGCAAACTGAATCCAACAGTACATTAAAAGGATTATTCACCATGACAAGTGGGATTTAATTCCTGGGCTTCAGGGGTGGTTTAATATTTGCAAACCAATCGACAAGATACACACATTAATAAAAGAAAGGATAAGAACCATATGATCTTCTTGATGGATGCAGAAAAAGCATTTCACAAAATACAGCATCCATTCTTGATAAAAACCATCAACAAAGTAGGGAGAGACGGAACATACTTCAACATCATAAAGGCCATATATGAAAGTCCCACAGCTAACAACATCCTCATGGGGAAAAACTGAGACCTTTTCCTCTATGGTCAGGAATAAGACAGGGATGTCCGCTCTCACCATTACTATTTAATATAGTACTGGATGTCTTAGCTTCAGCAATGAGACAAAAAGAAATAAAAGGCATCCAAATGGGCAAGGAAGAAGTCAAACTTTCACTCTTTGCAGACAACAGGATACTCCATGTGGAAAACCCAAAAGACTCCACCTAAAGATTGCTAGAACTAATACAGGGGGGATTCAGCAAAGTCGCAGGATATAAAATCAACAAACAGAAATCTTTTGCATTTCTATAAACCAATGATGAAGCAGCAGAAAAAGAAATCAAGGAATCAATCCCATCTACAATTACACCAAAACTCATAAGATATCCAGAAATAAATCTAATCAAAGAGGTAAAAAAAAAAAGTGTATTCTGAAAACTATAGAAACTGATGAAATAAATTGAAGAGGACACAAAGAAATGGAAAAACATTCCATGCTCATGGTTTGGAAGAACAAACTTTGATAAAAATTTCTATACTACCCAAAGCAATCTACACATTCAATGCAATCCCTATGAAAATACTACCAGCATTTTTTTACAGAGCTAGAACAACTCTAAAATTTGTATGGAACCAGAAAAGACCCTGAATAGCCAAATAATGTTGAAAAAGAAAACCAAAGGTGGAGGCAACACAATGTCGGAGTTCAAGCTGTATTACAAAGCTGCAGTCATCAAGACAGCATGGTACTGGCACAAAAACAGGCACACAGATCAATGCAACAGAATAGAGAATCCAGAAATGGTCCCTCAAATCCATGGTCAACTAATCTTTGACAAAGCAGGAAAGAATATCCAAAGCAGAAAAAAAAAAAAAAAGACAGTCTCTTCAATAACTGGTGTTGAGAAAACTGGACAGCAACATGCAGAAGAATGAAATTAGACCACTTTCTTGCACCATACACAAAAATAATTTCAAAGTGGATGAAAGACCTAAATGTGAAACAGGAAACCCATCAAAATCCTAGAGGAGAACACAGGTAATAACCTCTTTGACCTTGGCCGTAACAACTTCTTACAAGACATGTCACTGGTGGCAAGGAAAGCAAAAGCAAAAATGAATTATTGGAACTTCATCAAGATAAAAAGCTTCTGCACAGTGAAGAGAACAACAAAACTTGAAGGCAGCCTATGGATTCGGAGAAGGTATTTGCAAACGCCAAATCTGATAAAGGGCTAGTATCCAAAATCTGTAAAGAACTTATCAAACTCAACACCCCAAAATAAATAATCCAGCCAAGAATGGGCAGAAGACATGAATAGACATATTTCCAAAGAAGACAAACAGATGGCTGACAGATCCATGAAAAAATGCTCACCATCATTCATCATCAAAGAAATACAAATCAAAACTATAATGAGATACCACCTTGTACCAGTCAGAATAGCTAAAATGAACAACTCAGGAAACAACAGATGTTGGCAAGGATGTGGAAAAAGGGGACCCCTACACTGTTGGTGGGAATGCAAGCTGGTACAGCAACTCTGGAAAAGAGTATGGAGGTTCCTCAAAAAGTTAAAATAGGGCTACCCTATGACCCAGCAATTGCAATTCTAGGTATTTACCCAAAGGATACAAAAATAGTGGTTTGCAGGGGTACATTCAAATGTTTATAGCAGCATTATCAACAATAGCCAAACTAGAGAAAAAGCCCAAATGCCCATCAACTAGGTAATGGACAAAGAGGTGGTATACAATGGAATATTACTCAGCCATCAGAATGAATGAAATCTTACCATTTGCAATGATGTGGAGAGAGCCAGAGGGTATTATGCTAAGTGAAATAAGTCAGTCAGAGAAAGAAGGAATACAGTATCAGTATTTCACTCCTATGTGGAATTTAAGAAACAAAACAAATGAACATATGAAAAGGAAAAAAAAAAAAAGAGGGAATCAAACCATAAGAGGCTCTTAATGATAGAGAACAAATGGTGGGTAGATGGAGGGAGGTGGGTGGGGGATGGGCTAAGTGGGTGATGGTCATTAAGGAGGGCACTTGTTGGGATGAGTACTGGGTGTTATATGTAAGTGAAGAGTCACTAAATTCTACTCCTGAAACCAAATATTACACTATGCATTAACTAAATAGAATTTAAATAAAAATTTGAAAAGGAAAAGAAAAGGCATTGTACTGAGTGAAAGAAGCCAGACAGAAGAACCATACATGTATGATTATGTTTATATGAGATGCTCAGAATTGGCAAATCTATATATAGAGAAAATATATTAATATTAGTGTTTTGTTTTTAAGGTGATGAAAATGTTCTAAAATTAGATTGTGCCAATTGTTACACAACCATAAATATATTTAAAAAACAATGAATTATATACTTTAAGTGGGTTAATTGTATGCAATGTAGATTACATCTCAATAAAATTGGTAAATATATATTGGTATTAGAAATTTTATTTGGGAATCTCTCTGAAATTTGGAGTAGAAACGAGGAAATTAGGTGTTGACGTTTGCAACTTAGATAGGGAAAAGTCATACAATCTGAATGGTTCTTACTACATCATTGAGCTTGACAAATAATTAGCAGGTTGTTCCTCTTCAAAGCTTTCATTTATTCATTTATGCCTGGTTACAGCTATATACATATACTAGGCATTTGAGATACAAACATGAAAAAGAACATGCTTGATCGCAGGTTTACCAAATAATGGGAGAAGCAAGAATTACATCAAGTATGATAGAAATATGGACTCAATGCAATGCGAACACGGTGTTAGAGGACCTAATTATCCTTATGTATAGTTGGGAGCTGGGCGTAAAGGCAAAGGAGATTAAGAGGAACTTCCTTGAAGGCGGAACTGAAGTTTATCACGTGATCAAGAGAAGACATACACAAAAGAGTAAAGATGATGCAGGAGAGGGAGGAGTCAAGGATGATTTTTCTTCCTTTAATTCTTCTGGACTTCATGGCTGTTGATCTCAGACTGATCCTTAGGAAGCACAAAGTGGTATAGCTATACCAGAGTTTACTGTCCATGTTAACAAAGGCCGCTCTTGGTCAGAAAATGGGAGGTTTTATGTTCTGCCTTACCTTTACTGACAAGGGTTGTCTTCCACTGAAATATCACAATAATTATTTTCTAGACTTCCTAAGTTTTATGAAAAGCACCCTTGACGCAGAAGAGAACTCTGAGTTGGGATCTCTTCCCTATTACTTACTACCTATATGCTTAGCTCTCTGTAAATTGCCTCACAATGACAATAACTGATGTGGTTCTGTGAAGATGAAAGGAGATAAAGCATACAAAGTACTTCCTATACACAATTTTAATACATGGTAGCTAGTATCATCGTATATTATTTCCTTATATTGAATATATAAAATATGCTTTAATTTCTACAGAACATTTTAATCTCATAGCTCTTTTCATTTTAGTGGGCAGGACCTACATGTTTCAATGAACCTACTGTTCACTGACAAATATATTCTAGGCATAAAGAAACAAAATCAGTCCTCTGTTACAACAAAAACACCAGAGCTCATATGCACAGGGACAAAAAGCTAAAGAAATGAAAACCAAACGGGCAAGGGAGTCAGGCTATATATAAATAAGAAAAGACAAGGCAAAGGCGGCTTATGCAACAGGCACATAATCTAGTAAAGGTGGAGAGCCAGCTGGACTCAGAGGTCAAGCTCAGCAGCGGATAGGTCATCAGGCAGCAGTTAGGAGCCAGGAAATTAGCAAGGGCTAAAATATATTAGCTGGTATCTGTTTCTTAAGAGAGAATAAGCACATATTTTGGGGGTCTGATCTCCAGCAAAGAAGGTGAAGTGTTTTCACTACCTTCCTATAGTGCTTAGCGATGGACTATGTCTGATTTGCAAATTAGAAGGATTTCTGCTGTACAAGTGAGAGAACATGTGTGTATCTTTATACATCTGTATACTGTATACATTCATATGCACATCTATACACATGTACGCATGCACGCACACACACACACGCGCGCGCGCTCGCGCACACACACACACACGACATTTCTACCATGCACATTGCAAATTTTTTTCAGAGTTAAACAACCTAAGTTCCATTTCTTTCCATGTGTGGCTGCTTTTACTGAGACCACTCCTACATGTTTCTCTCTGTAGCATCAGTGGAAAGCCAGTTTTTTTCCATGGTTCTTGCATGTTGGGTATTAATGCTGAAATATCTACACTGAAAAATGGAGAATAGAAAAAGGTCATTTCCTACATTGGGCTTTCATCAAGCTTTGAATGGCTTTTCAAAAAGCTATTCCAAGGAAGCAGGTAAAATGCTTTAAAAAACATCTAGATGTGCAAAGTAGAAGGCACCATTATTACTCCTCGTCCAAGATCCTGCCTATCCCAACAATGATCTCCATTCACGGATCCTCCTTTGTCCAGCAGCTTTCTTTCTAAAATTAATAAAATGGTCCTTCAATGTCCCTCTACTGAATAAATGTTATTATGCCCTCACAGTATGATTCTTCCAGACCTACTTTTAAATTTGCTTCTGAAAAGAAAATTCACTAATCATTTTGGTTATTATTATCAAAATTAATAAACATTTGGTATGCCATTTTAAAAATGAGCAGACTATAGGTCCACTGAGTAAGGATTCCACTGAACTTAATGCCAGAGATTGTAACTTATTCATTGTCGCTGCCCAGTGAATTAAGACTAATAATTACAGGACTGGTTATTAGACACCAGGGAGAAATATTATGTTAAAAGTAATAAAGAAGTTTGGGTATACTCATTTTAAGTCCATTTTTTCTTTCCTGCGCAGAGTAATCATTCACTGTAATTCTTTTTATAAACATGTTTAATAAGGATTATTTTTTTTGTAAAAAAGTATTTTGCATCATTCTGTTCATTATAGTCATATGCAATATAGTTTCACATGTGTCTCTGACACTAATCACACTAATGACTTATTTTGGTCTCATGGCCAAAACAAGTCAGCATCTGGGACAATTTTTTTAAAATGGAACAAAAGCTTCTATTTTCCAAGTGAGAGACTTGTTATGTGAACTTCGAGCATTACTGGACCTCACTTTGCTATGCTTTAGTTGTACTACCTGTTTAATTACCATTTGCAAAACATGTAACTGGATTAAATATGAAAAATAATATTTAGTGGTTGCTTGATATGGGTACTTTGGAGAATACAGAAGCAACATCCATTTTCAAGGAGTATACATACATTCTTCGTGGGGACAAAATGTAGATCTCAGTCGTTATTCATAACTAATGGCCATCATTAAAAACTCCCTGCTATTTGATAGCAGAAAATATCTTCAGGAAAAAAATGAGAGGACAAAGCTCATTTGGCCTTAAACTAAGTGACTTCAGGTACAGTGTATTAGATTCCAATTCCTCTTCCTGTCAGCTGATATTTCTAGTTACTTTTAACCCTCCCCTGACTGTGAGGTGAAAAGTCCATAAGCTGAAACTGTTCATTTCCTTAAAAGCCTAGGAACTCCTTCCAAGGGCAAGACTACTATAGTATCTGTTACTCAGCTTACATAGTATGATGAATTTACCAAATACTTCAGTACTTTATCTAATTAATCAAGAACTACTCTATGAGGTATTATTCTCCCCATTTAATAGATGAGGTGAATGAGTCTTCGAGCTTTAAACTGACTTGTCGAAGACCACAGTGTCAATGAATAACACACAAGACCAGGGGCACAACAGTGTCCAATTCTTCCTCTGACCAACTCTATGGACTGTAAAATTAAATGCCTCATTTTACCTTTTTAAGAATCTGTGTATAACACAGTGTGCTAAAATTAAAAAAAAAAATCAAGTGTCTCACATATTCAGTACATCACTCACATGTTTGGTAGTTTGAATAGAAAGAAATCCTTTTCCACTAAAGTGGCTCATATTGGCTTTATACAGGAGATATCATACAACTGGGAGGATTTGATATTGAAAAAAGGAAGGAGTTACCTACTTTCTTACTGACTTTCCTGCCAAAGATTTCTGTTTATCATCATCAACTACCAAGTTTGAATTCTTAATTGAAAGTCCATACAAAAAAATCCTCCACATTAGAAAAATCATGAAAGCAACTGTAGAGTAAGAAAGCATATTTTCCTCTAAATAAAAGCAATTAAAATAATGTTTATATTTTTCTAATCAAAATATATGGTTGATCTTCCCCTACAGGTAAATTTGTGTATCTCAGTTAAAAAATATATATATACATGTTAGTTCACAAATGTATATTATATAAAGCAGATTTTGTTGTCAGGAATACATTCTTCCTGTATTTGCCACGAGAATTCCTTTGAGAAAAGTACTAATGTAAAAGTCTACCTTTATATAATTTGAGCTTAAATTTTTTCAAGAAATCCAAAGTACATTGCTAATTTTTTTAAAAGATCACATTTCTGTTATCAACATAACTTTTCTTAGTGTTTTCAAAAATTATGCCAGATTTACTAACAGGTATTACATTTAAGATACTGAGCAGTATCATCAGATTATATAAAATTTATAATGTCATTTAGAAAGATGTTTTTAAACATCTGTTTTAAAGATTTTTAAAAACAGCATTTGTTGATATTTTTCTCCATGAGCCAGAAGTGGGTCTTTTACTTAACTGCTTCCTCAAGTAAATAAAAGACCACGAAGGTCTTCAATCTGTAATGTTAAAGAGTACAGCAAGTGAGACTTCTGCAACGATGAAATGAGGACCCCAGTGAACCCACTCCTCCCCTGACAAAAGCTACATGAATAATGGATATTATCAATGCCAATAACTTCAGAAACCTAAGAATAGTCACAGCACAGAACAAATTTAAAAATGTCTATTTAAGAAAGACTTCTGAGGAGATGGGGCAAGATGGCAGAGGACTAGGGGACCCCCTTTCAACCGGTCCCTGAATTTAGCTGAATATTTACAAAACCATCCTGAACACCCACAAAATCAGCCTGAGATGTAAGAATACATGTCTGGATCTCTCCAGGCAGGAAAACACCACCTGTCGGGAGGTAGGAAGGGCAGAGTTGTGAACCTGCAGGCAGATATTGGCAGATAAGCAGAAGGGAGAGGGAGCCTCCATAAGCTGGAGCCTGGAAACTGAAATAACACCAGAGCACAAAAGCATCCTGCACTGGGGACCAGGCACAAACTCGCAGAGTGGTAGTGGCCGGGAAAGGGCTTTAAAGCAGCACTCAAACAGGATCCAGGAGCTGCAGGGGCACACCCGCAAACCCGGGGCCACTCCCGGTTTTAGAAGCACAAAGGACAGAGACAAGCAGGGGCCTGGCCCAGTCAACTGCTGAGAAGGTCGCTGTGGGCACACGCTGGGGGAGGCTGCAGTTTTCAACAGTGCGTACGGAAACAGAGAATGTGTGTTCTGGAGGGTTCAGAGAAGAGCAGACTGATTGCTCTGGGACAGAGGTCTGGGTACAGCCATTTTTGCTCTGACCCTCAGTAGAGGTGCAGAAAGCCTCCAGGGAACAAAAGTTCAAAAAATCGGTTTCCACTGAGCCCAGCCTCCCAAAAGGGGGCGGGCCAACTCTGCCTGAGCAGGGTTGCCTGAGAAAGAGCACAGCAGGCCCGGCCCCCAGAAGACAGGCTGGAAGAACAAGAGGACAACAACCCTAGGGTTCCCATAAAACTGTAAAACCCCAACACCAGGGGAAAATAGTACACTGACCTCCAGGCATTGCTTCATGGCTTATGTATTTTTCAGACACAACTCTTTTTCTTTTTATTCTTTCTCTTACGCTTCTTCTGTTTTTCCTTTTTACCTTTTTCTCATTTCAACCAGATGTTTGATATATCAACTTATATTTCATAGTAGCTTTTCAACTTGTACTTTTTCATGCCTATGTTTTTTTATATAGATACATGCTTTAGTGTAGTCCTATTTTTCCCTATTCAATTTTACCTTTATACAGATATGCATCAGTTTTGTTTTCCTTGTAATTTTGGGAAGTGGTGCCCTCTGGCAGGCAGAACAAAATGCACCCAGGAAGAACTAAACACCCTATGTTGTCCACACTAAGGGATTATAGCCTCCCTTCCCCTCACCCCCCCCTTTAATTTTTAATTTTTTTAAAGTTTTTAATCTTATAAATTTTATTCTTCAGTTTCGTTTTGACTTTGTTTTTTCAATGGTGGCTGCCAACCACTATGGGTTTTCCTAGGGTGCATCTTGCTTGGGTCATGGTTGATATTTTGGACTCTGTACATTCCTTCAAGTATCCCTCAACAGAATGACAGAAGGAGGAACTTCCAACAAAAAAGAGAACCAGAGAGGGGCGCCTGGGTTGCACAGTCATTAAGCATCTGCCTTCGGCTCAGGGCATGATCCCGGCATTCCAGGATCGAGTCCCACATCGGGCTTCTCCGCTGGGAGCCTGCTTCTTCCTCTCCCACTCCCCTGCTGTGTTCCCTCTCTCTCTGGCTCTCTCTCTGTCACATAAATAAATAAAATCTTAAAAAAAAAAAAAAAAAACAGAGAAAATGGCCTCTACCACAGACCTAATGGATATGGATATAAGCAACATGTCAGAGAGAATTGCTAGAGTAGGGATTATGAAATCAATAGCTAGGTTTGAGAAAACAATTACCAAAAATATAGAATCTCTAAGGGCAGAGATGAGATCTAATCAGGCCAAACTTAAAAATGCTATGAATAAGATGCAGTCTAAACTGGATACTCTGACACCCAGGGTAAACCAGGCAGAAGAATGAATCAGTGATCTAGAAGATAAGCTGATATAAAGGAAGGAAGTCAAGGAGAATAGGGATCAACAACTAGAAGCGCATGAGATCACACACAGAGAGATCAATGGCACCAAGAAATGTTCCAATGTCAGAATTACTGGGATCCCTGTGGGGGTGAAGAGAGAGATCAGACTAGAAGATATATTTGAGCAAATCCTAGCTGAGAACTTCCCTAATCTGGGGCAAGCATTCATGTCCAAGGGGCAGAGAGGACCCCTCCCAAGAACAATAAAAAAAAAGACCAACACCCTGACATATAATAGTAAAACTTACTAATCGTAGAGCCAAGCAAGCTATCCTGAGAGCAACTAGGGAGAAGAGCTTTCTTACATACAGAGGGAAGAACATCAGAATAACATCAGACCTATTCACAGAGACCTGGCAAGCCACAAAGGGCTGGCAAGACATATTCAGGATATTAAATGAAAAGAACATGCAGCCAAGAATACTTTATCCGGCAAGTCTGTCATTCAGAATGGATGGAGAGAAAAAGAGCTTCCAGGACTGGCAGAAACTGAAAGAATATGTGACCACCAAGCCAGTCTGCAAGAAATATAAAGGAGGTTCTATAAAAGAAGCAAGACCCCAAGAGTATTATAGACCAAAAATTTACAGAGACAATCTATTGAAACTATTGTTGTAGAGGCAATATGATGGCACTAAATCTATCTTTCAGTAGTTACTCTCAATGTGAACAGCCTACATGCTCCCATGAAATGGCACCAGGTTGCATATTGGATACAAAGACAGGACCCATTCATATGCTGTCTACAAGAGACTCATTTTGAATGTAAAGACACCTCCAGATTGAAACTGGGGAGGGGGGGGAGAACCATTTATCATGCCAAAGGACTTCAAAAGAGAGCTGGGGTAGCAATTCTCATATCAGAAAAATTAGATTTTAAAACAAAGACTGTAGTAAGAGATGTAGAGGGACACTATATCATACCTAAAGGGTCTATCCAACAGGAAGATCTAACAATTGTAAATATCTATGCTCCCAAGATGGGAGCAGCCAATTACATAAACCAATTAATAACCAAAATAAAGAATCATATTGATAATAATACATTAATAGCAGGAAACCTTAACATTCCACTCTCAGCAATGGACAGATCATCTAAGCAGAAGATCAACAAAGAAACAAGAGCTTTGTATGACACATTGGACCAGATGGACTTCGTAGATATATACAGAACATTCCACCCTAAAACAACAGAATACTCACTCTTCTTGAATGCACATGGAACTTTTTCCAGAATAGACCACATACTGGGTCACAAATCAGGTCTCAACTGATACCAAAAGATTGAGATTATTCCCTGCATGTTATCACACCATAATGCTCTGAAACTGGAAGTCATTCACAAGAAAAAATTTTGAATGAATTCAAATACTTGGAAGTTAAAGAGCATCCTGCTAAAGAATGATTGGGTCAACAAGGAAATTAAAGAATATTAAAAATGAATTAAACAATTCATGGAAACTAATGACAATGAAAACACATCAGTCCAAAAACTGTAGGATACTACAAAGGCGGTCCTAAGGGGGAAATACATAGCCAGCCACGCTTCTCTCAAAAGATTAGAAAAATCCCAAATGCATAAGCTAACCTTACACCTAAAGGAGCAGGAAAAAGAACAGAAAATAAAACCTAAACCAAGCAAGAGAAGAAAATAATAACAATTAGAGTAGAAATCAATGAAATAGAAACCAGGAAAACAGTAGAACAAATCAACAAAACTAGAAGCTTGTTCTTTGAAAGAATTAATAAGATCAATAAACCCCTGGTCAGACTTATCCAAAAGAAAAGGAAAAGGACCCAAATTAATAAAACCATGAATGAAAAGGGAGAGATCATGACTAACACAAAGGAAATAGAAGCAAATATTAGAAATTACTACCAGCAACTATATGCCAACAATTAAGCAACCTGGAAGAAATGGATGCCTTCCTGGGAACATACAAACTACTGAAACAGGAAGAAGTAGACAACTGAATAGACAATAACCAGTAACAAAATTGAAGCAGTAATCAAAAACCTCCCCCCCCAAAAACCAGAGTCCAGGGCCAGATGGCTTCCCAGGGGGATTCTACCAAACATTTAAAGAAGAAATAATGCCAATTCTACTGAAGCTGTTCCAAAAAAGAGAAACAGAAGGAAAACTTCCAAACTCATTCTATGAGGCCAGCATTACCCTGATCCCCAAACCAGGCAAAGACACTATCAAAAAGGAGAATTACAGACCAATATCCCTGATGAACATGGATGCCAAAATACTCAACAAGATCCTAGCCAATAGAATCTAACAGTACATTTAAAGGATTATTCACCACAACCAGGTGGGATTTATTCCTGGGATGCAAGGGAGGCTCAACATTCTCAAATCAATCAACGTGATAGAGCACATTAATAAAAGAAAAGAACCATGGTCCTCTCAGTTGATGCAGAAAATACATTTGGCAAAATACAACATCTTTTCCTGATTAAAACTCTTCAAGTGTCGGGAGAGAGGGAACATTCATCAATTATCATAAAAACCATCTACGAAAAGCTCACAGAGAATATCAGTCTCAATGGGGAAAAGCTGAGAACTTTTCCGTTAAGGTCAGGAACACAACAGGGATGCCCACTGTCACCACTATTGTTCAATATAGTGCTAGAAGTCCTAGCCTTAGCAATCAGACAACCAAAAGAAATAAAAGGCATCCAAATTGGCAAGGAAGAAGTCAAACTCTCTCTCTTCACAGATGACATGATACTTTATGTGGAAAACCTAAAAGACTTCACCCCCAAATTACTAGAACTCATATAGCAATTCACCTTGCCAATTTGAATGCCTTTTACAACATGGCTGAATACAGAATCAATGCACAGAAATCAGTTACTTTTCTATACACTAACAATGTAACTATTTTCTATACACTAACAATGTAACCAAAAACCATAAGATACCTGGAATAAACCTAACCAAAGAGGTAAAGGATCCATACTCTAGAAATTACATAATATTTATGAAAGAAATTGAGAAGACACAAAAAGATGGAAAAACAGTCCATGCTCATGTATTGGAAGAATAAACATTGTTATTATATCTATGCTGCCCAGAGGAATCTACACTTTCAATGCTATCATTATTAAATTACCATTGGTATTTTTCAAGGAGCTAGAACAAACAATCCTAATATCATTAATCTACACCTCCAACTAGCTCAACAAACTCCAAGTAGATAAACTCAAAAAGAGTTTATGTTCAAAAAACATCATAATCAATGACATTTTTCAAGGAGCTGGAACAAACAGCCCTTAAATTTATGTGGAACCAGAAAAGGCCCCAAATTGCCAAGGAAGTGTTGAAAAGGAAAAACAAAGCTGAGGGCATCACGTTGCCTGATTTCTTTCTTTCTTTCTTTCTTTTTTGTTTTTTTAAGATTTTATTTATTTATTTGACAGAGAGAGACAGCCAGCGAGAGAGGGAACACAAGCAGGAGGAGTGGGAGAAGAAGAAGCAGGCTCCTAGCGCAGAAGCCTGATGTGGGGCTCAATCCCAGAATGCCGGGATCATGCCCTGAGCCGAAGACAGACACTTAACGACTGCGCCACCAGGCACCCCCACGTTGCCTTATCTCAAGCTATACTACAAAGCTGTGATCACCAAGACAGCATGGTACTGGCACAAAAACAGACACATAGACCAATGGAACAGAATAGAGAACTCAGAAATGGACCCTCGGCTCTTTGGGCAACTAATCTTTGACAAAGCAGAAAAAAACATCCGTGGAAAAAAGACAGTCTCTTCAATAAATGGTGCTGGGAAAATTGGACAGCTATATGCAAAAGAATGAAACTTGACCACTCTCTCACAGTATAGACAAAGATAAACTCCAAATGGATGAAAGACCTCAATGTGAGACAGGAATCCATCAAAATCATAGAGGAGAACATAGGCTGTAACCTCTTTGACATCAGCCACAGCAACTTTTTTCATGACACATCTCCAAAGGCAAGAGAAACAAAAGAAAAAATGAACTTGTGGGACTTCATCAAGATAAAAAGCTTCTGCACAGCCAGGGAAACAGTCAAGAAAACTAAGAGGCAGCCCACAGAATGGGAGAAGATATTTGCAAATGACACTACAGATAAAAGACTGGTATCCAAGATCTACAAAGAACTTCTCAAACTCAATACACATGAAACAAATAATCAAATCCAAAAATGGGCAGAAGATATGAACAGACACTTTTCCAATAAAGACATACAAATGGCTAGCAGACACATGAAAAAATGTTCAAAATCATTAGCCATCAGGGAAATTCAAATCAAAACCACACTGAGATACCACCTTATGCCAGTTAGAATGGCAAAAATTGACAAGGCAAGAAACGACAAATGTTGGAGAGGATGTGGAGAAAGAGGAACCCTCTTACACTGTTGGTGGGAATGCAAGTTGGTACAGCCACTTTGGAAAACAGTGTGGTGGTCCCTCAAAAAGTTAAAAATAGAACTACCCTATGATCCAGCAATTGCACTAAGGGGTATATACCCCAAAGATACAGACGTAGTGAAGAGAAGGGCCATATGCACCCCAATGTTCATAGCAGCATTGTCCACAATAGCTAAATTGTGGAAGGAGCCGAGATGCCCTTCAAGAGACGAATGGATTAAGAAGATGTGGTCCATATATACAATGGAATGTTACTCAGCCATCAGAAAGAATGATTACCCAGCATTTGCAGCAACATGGACGGGACTGGAGGAGATTATGCTAAGTGAAATAAGTCAAGCAGAGAAAGACAATTATCATATGGTTTCACTCACTTATGGAACATAAGAAGTAGGAAGATTGGTAGGAGTAGAAAGGGAAGAAGGAAGGGGGGGTAAACAGAAGGGGGAATGAACCATGAGAGACTATGGACTCTGGGAAAAAAACTGAGGGCTTCAGAGGGGAGGGGGGTGGGGGATTGGGATAGGCCGGTGATGGGTGTTACAGAGGGCACATATTGCATGGTGCACTGGGTGTTATACGCAAGTAATGAATCATGGAACGTTACATCAAAAACTAAGGATATACTGTATGGTGACTAACATAACATCATAAAAATCATTATAAAAAAAACAAAAAATTTTACAGTTATCATCATGCTTAATGGTAAAAGCCTGAAGGCTTTTCCCATAAGACTGAGAACAAATCAAGTATGTCTCATTTTAATATTATGCAGGAGAATATAGCCAGTATAATAGTGCAAGAAAGAGAAATAGAAGGGATCTAGATTAGAAAGGAAGTAAAACTATTATTCTCAAACAATATGATCTTGTTGTTTATAAACATAAATAAATAAGTTCCACGTTTGCAAGATATAAGACCAGCACACAGACATCAAACTCTACTAGCAATGAAAAATCTGAATCTAAAATTAAGAAAAAGATTTCATTTACAATAGCATCAAAAAGAATAAATATCTATCAATTTAACAAAAAGAAATATAATACTTGGATATGTGCAAGTCCAAAACATTGATGAGAGAAATTTTAAAAGATCTGATTAAATGGAGAGACATCCGATATTCATGGATTGTAAGTCTCACATTGTTAAGATGATAATTCTCCCCAAATTGCTCTATAGATTCAATTCAATCCATATCGAAATGCCAACAAACACTTTTCAGAAACTTTCTAAATGAGTCCACAGCCATACCACCCTGAATGCTCCTGATCTCGTCAGAAATTTACAAAATGATCCACAAATATATATGGAATTACAAAAGGCCAAAGATAACCCAAACTATTTTGTAATATTTAAACATAAGAACTGAAACAGTAAGTTTTTTGCAGATAATTTAGGAGAAAATCTCTGCAATCCTGGGTTAGGCAAATATTTGTTTTATAGGACATTGGATCTATATCTCAAAGACATAAAATTGATAAATTGGACCTCGCCAAAAATAAAAAATTCTGCCCTTCTAAAAGCAACCTTAAAAAAGTGAAAAGACAAACAAGAATTAGGAAGATCTGTAAAACACACAACTTATACAGGACTGTCCCAATATATATATATATAGTCTCATATCTGGATCATAAGATGTCAAAAAACTCAATAAAAAATGGGCAAAATATTTGAAGAGACATTTTATCAAAGAGCATATACAAATATAACTAACAAACACATGAAAAGATGTATAATATCATTAGTAAAAGGGAAATGCTGATTAAAACCACTAGAATGGCTATATTTTAAAAAATGATAGACAAAAACATTAATTGGTGAGGATGTAAAAAAAAAAAAACAGGAATCTTGATCCAATAGTGGTAGAATGTGGAATGGTTTAGACACTTTGGAAATAATTTGGAAATTTCTTTAAAAGTTAAACACAAATTCACCGTAAGAACCAGCAATTTCACTCTTGGGTATTTACCCAAGGGTGATGAAAACATATATCCACATAAAGACTTATACACAAATGCTCCTAGCAGCATTAATCATAATTGCTAAAAAATGAAAAATCTAAATCTCTATTAAGTAGTAGATAGCCAAAAAGTAGCATATACATAGAATGAAATACTACTCAACAATATAAAGGAACAAAGTACTGATACATCCTGCAACATAAATGAACTTCAAAAATATATTGCAAGTGAAAAAGCAGTACCCTTGAAATGGGTAGAATATATGATATGCAAAATATGCTCAATAAGGTTTTTTGGGTTTGCTCCATTATCCTAAGTCCTATTTAGCTGAGAGGAAATTTGCCTGAGCAGAATTAACAGAGTAAAAATATCCTTGAGAGTTATATTCTTAAGCAGGTCTTCCTGTGGATATTAGCCCAAATTATGCTTACAGTAAATAAGCTTCAAGCAATGAGTTAAGTTCAAAATTATTCCTAATATTTTCCTGGCCACCTGAGAGAAGCAAATATAAATGAATCATCATCCAATACTCCAAAAAATCCCTAAAGCACTTTTAGTGGAAATGAATCTCTCACAATGAAAAATCACCACGCACACAAGGAAACAAGCCACCATGCATGATAGCAAACAGACAAAAGAAAGCAGCTTAAGCTATGAAAGTGTGAGATTTTGAATAATCAGATTATAAAATTACAATGTGTATTATAAAAGAAGAATTTAAAAACATGCAGAGAAGAAAAATTATCAAGAATCACCAAGCTTATCTGAAAAATTAAAATTTTTAAGCAAAATGGAAACTGTCAATTGAGAAATCGAACAGTACATTAGACACAGCTGAAGATGTAAATCGTAACCTTGAAATATACCAAAAGAAATTACATAGCATGCTATACATAGAGAAAAAGAGATTCAAAACAAAAAAAAGTTATAGGACATGGAAAACATTTTTATTAGAGTTTCAGAAGGAAAAGAAGAGTGGGGTAGATGCAACATTTCAAGAGATAGGTCTCTGTGGTAGAGTCACTGCAAAACTGATGCAATTTTTCACCCCTCCCCGTATACATGCATTTTGTAATGTGACCTTGGAGAGACTCCCATCAAAAGGTGGAATTCCTTTACCCATCCTTTAAAAACAGGCTGACCTCTTGGCTTGGTCTGGCCCAAAGAATGTGATAAAAAGTGACAGTACGCCTGTATGACCATACTGCATAGGCATCAAGATTTCTTATGTGATTCCCCTCTTTTGTTTGGAGCCTTGTGACTATCATATGGAAAAGCTTCTCTGCTGGAGGATGAGAATCAATGTGGAGGAGAACAAAGTTGTCCCAGCTGCGGCCCTCTTGGACACTGTAGACTTCAAAGCTAGAAAGAGTACACGATGAGCTTTTGGAATTGGTTAAAATGACATCCAGGCAGAATACTGAAAGTATCAGCTAATTGCTCTTAGCTGTGTGACAGAGAACTAAAGAGAGGAGATGAGCTAACAGAGAATTCACTATTGTGCAAGGATAAGGTCAAAGATATATAGGGGGTTCCTATAAATTGCTGGGTTGGAAAAAAGATACATTTTTTTCCACCTCTAGTCTCCCCAGTTAGTAAATATCCTCAATGTAAAATGAGGCCTGAGGATTTTAAGCTCAAACCAAGAGCGTGGCCGTGAGACCCTTCTTGAAGAACCCTGAAAGAATGGTTTTTCCTGGTAGGACTTCTCGGCTGGACAAAAGGTCTCTAGGAAATTTGAGGGCAGAGTCCCATAGATGCCTAATAGCAAAGGAGAGGTCATTAAGTCTAGATTAAAAAGGACTGAGTGTTCAAATTGCAGTAAGGTCTCTGGGCTCCCAACTTGCTCTGAGCAAGAAGCAGGTGAGAGAGCTACTCTGCTGACAACATTAGTCATTCTTTAGAGATGGTCAGGAAGGTTAATCAAAAATGATGGATGTTGCAGAGAGAGGATACAAGATATCTCATTAGGAGGACATTACACCTGAAGATTAATTTTCTTCAATATACTTCAATTTTATTGAAGTAATAATTTACAGGATCTAGAAGGGGGATAATTCAGATAGTGATCTTCTACCATTTTTAATGAACACATGTAGACACAGGAACAAACAACTCATGGTTTGGTTTATTTGTATTATCATTGCTGGATTAGTCAACAAGTCTACTGTGAAAATCTTTATTGAAAAAAATAATTTATCACACTGATGGATAACTGCTGCTAGAAATAGGATAATGTCCAACATCATTTCTTCATCTAGAATTTATGTCCATCATACAAGTTGCCCTTATTACACAAAATGACATAAACACAGAAAAAGTCCTAACTCTCTTCATTCTAACACAAGAGGAAGAAATGCTATTCTATTATTTGCAGTACAAGGCTTTTCCATTACCTATAAAATGTACGTATTTCTGGACAAAATGTCAACCAGAACATGGTATTTCCCTCTTCCTTAAACATGAATTATAAAATTTACATTTCACTCATTAACGGTAAAGAAAAAAGTAATCGATGGCACAGAATTCATTCACCTTACAAGTAATTCTGTGCCATTCTTTAAAATGTAGTCTTTGTGTTAAGAATATAACTTATATAATATAATGGCATTTTTTTTCCCTCTTACTGCAAACCCTTGTTTGTAATGATCTACAAAATACAATCAATAGATAGAAAGTGAAGGCTATTTACAGGATTTGTTTCAAAATGAAGATTGTACTATAAAATCAGTAGCAAAACCACTCCATCCAGTTTGTTGCACTACTGTTATTATAAGTATTCAAAACAATCATCTTTATTTGAAGAAACTAAAAGTGTGATAATACCCTGAATAATTATGACTCTGGGGGCTGCATATTTTTATTGTTTGCGGAATGTCTAAGTGTTTGACAGTTTATGATGACAAGACTGAATTTAGCAAATTCAGTTTCTCCTTTTTAGAAGCCTACAAATTACAACAATGTTAACAAATACGTATTCATTTTTGAGCTATTTCCCAAACAAACTTTTACAATTCCAGTGACAGAGCTATGTTCCTCCTTCATAAAAGGCAATATGGTCTAGGGGGGGAAAGCCCTCAGGGAGAGGCAAAATGGTGCTCCTGTAGGCTCTGTTACTTAAGCTAGCTACTCCTCAACTCTAAAAGCTGTACCTTCAGTTAGGAGCAATATACTTGTCCAACGGAGGGCTTGCTCATGTGATTAAACGTGGTAATGTATATAAAAGATAATCATTTGTAAGTTGCTATGGAGGAGTAAAATAGCAAAAATCCAAGACAGCAAGCATATTGTTTGTGTGTGGGGCTTAGTTGTAACAGGTAATGGCTTGGAATTCAGTGGGAGAAGAACAGTAGGCAGGGAGGACGTGTATGGGGATACTAGGGGAAGAAGGAGGAAAAGTCGAGCTCATAAAGAGCTTCTGGATATACCATCGGAGAAGGTTTTTAAGTTAATTGAAGCGCAAATAGAAAATAACTGCTAGAAACTCCTTAATGTTAGTAACAGTCTGATCCCATATTTTTATTTCTTGTGCCGCCTAGTATAGTATTTTACGATTTTACCTACTATGTTGTAGGTGCCCGTTTTTAAGTAATCCAGAAAACAAAACTCATGTTTTATTTGAGAGGTACAAATTTAAGGATTTGGTGGGCTCTTGAAGCTTTATTTTGTTTAAAAAAAAAAAAAAAAGGAAGATAAAGGAAATCTACTTCCTACACACAGAACAGTGCTCCGGCTACAACACCCTCCTAGTGTTCTGATTGGACTTCTAATTCCATCATCCCACAGAGGCCAGAAAACAGTAATTGCTCCCACACAATTCAGGTAATAGCATTCCATTGTTTAAATTGTCTTATATCTCCCAAATTTCTGCATGATTTTTTCTTCTCTTGGCCAATTTACTCTCTCCCGGCCTTGGCGCCTCTGCTCCCGAAAACTACATCTGCTACCTCACTCAATTCACCCAATGAATCAATGAAAGTTTTTACATTCTTAAAGCAAGGGAGTTTGATTAGCACGGAGAAATTCAGTTTGTATGTAGGGGGGGAAAGATAATGTTTTTTGCCAATAGTGTTGCTATGCAACCACTATAATATGACAACTAGCACTAAAATAAAATGTAATTTCATAAGTGGGGGATGGTTTAAGAGAACCTGGTTAGAGACTGCTAGTCAAAGCCAGCACCTGCTTGAGCCCCCTAAAAGGAATGAGTTGGAGAGGAACTGAAGGGCTTTATAATAGTTTATAACAGAATTGTTTAAAGGAAGTCCGAGTGCAGATCCATGGGGTTGTTCCTTAAATTCTATTATTATCTCAGGCAGTGCATCTAGAATGCACAACTAATTATGATTAAAGTTGTAATGGGCCACCTACACCAGTTATGATGCAAAAGAGACACATCGCCATTTAGATTTTTTAAACATTTAAACTGTAGCTGAAATAGAATGTTCATTTTTGCAATGCAGAGGGCATGATCACAAATACAACTAGAAACACAAACTCTACAGCACCTCTATGAAATGAAGTATAAAATCCAGTCATTTTAATATTTGCTGAGCATTTTTTTAAAATAACATATTATTTTAAGAAATGTTAGAAAACCTTATAATGGCACTAGGTATTACAGAAAATATTTCTTGGGGATATTTTCTCAGTGTGAGACAAAGTGTTCTCTATCACTCTTTTTTTTTTTTTTTTTTCATTTTCTGTGGGGTGCCGAAGTGCAGCCTCAAAATTCACATAAATGAATTCTGAATGAATAAAGACTTTCTACTTCTTCCCGTAGGAAGAAGAAAGTAATTGTAGGGTCAGTATTAGTCAGGGTTCTCCAGAGAAAGAGAACCAATCAGATATATAAATATATGGAGAGAAAGAGATTTGTTATAGGGAATTGGCTCATGCAGTAATGGGGGCTGGCAACTCTCAAGATTTGCGGAGTGAGAAGGCAAGCTGGAGACCCAAGAAAGCTAGTGCTGTTGCAGTTTGAAGGTTGGCAGACTCAAGACTCAAATAGAGATGTTTCAGTCCAAGTCCAAAGGCCAGAAAAGAGCAATATCTTAGCTCAACAGTCAAGCAAGAGATGTTGCCTCTCACCCAGCCTTTTTGTTTTATGTAAGCCTTCACCTGATTGGATGAGGCTCACCCATTTTAGGGAGGGTAATCTGCTTTACTCAGTCTACTGATTCAAATGTTAATTGCATCCACAAATAACCTCATGGAAATATTCAGGATAATATTTGACTGAATATCTAAGCACCCTGTGGCCCAGTCAAGTCTCAAAAAATTAACCATCACTGGCACCCTGTTTCTAGGTTCCCACAATCTGGGATAAAAGTAGACCCTGTACTAAGAATACTTTCCCTTCCTTTAACCACATCTTATTCAAATTTAGTACTTCCGTCATCAACTCCAGGAGGCTTTCTTGGACCCCATTAGCTTGCACATGTCTCTTCTTCCCCTGAACTCTTATAGGATGGACTCTGTACCATCTAAGGTTACCGTCTTTTATAGAGCATCTTTTATTGGTTGCTTTTATTCTATATGTGGTAATATTCTCAATAGAATATAAGTTCAAGAGTGGGGATCATCTGCTATATTCATTTATCTATTCAATAGGTAGTTTAAAAACACTTCTTGCTTTCAAGGTATTCACCATCTGACAGAGAAATTAAAATAATTAATAGACAATTTCAATAATGTAATAGGTGGCCCCATACAGTTAAGCACAGGGTGTTATGAGTAGAGATAAAGTTAAGAAATCGCTCTAGAAGTTAAAAGTTTAAACTGATAAATAACACAACATGCTCAGTTTCTGTGGGTCAGGAATCTGGAAGCAGCTTAGATGCATGGTTCTGGCTCAAGGTCTCTCATGAAGTTGTAGTCAAGCCACTGGCTGGAGGTGCGATCTCATCTGAAATCTCAACTGGGGAAGGATCAGCTTCCAACTTCACTTACATGGTTGTTAGATGAACTCAGTTCCTGACTGGTTACTATACTCACAATAGCCTGTACCAGGGTCCTCATGATATGGTAGCTGGCTTCCTCCAGAAAAACTTATGAGACAGAGAATACAACCAAGAAAGAAACTGCAGTCTTTATGAACCTACTCTTGGAAGTGACACACTGTCATTTCTGTCTATTATATTTGTTAGAAGCAAGTCCCCAGTCCAGCCCATTCACTTTATCTCTTGAAGGGAGAAGTATCAAAGAATTTGTGGACATATTTTTAAAAGCAGAAGTTAGGAAATGGTCCTTAGAGGAGGTGAAAACTAAACAATTCTGAAAGATCAGTGAGTTGAAAAGGGAAGAAAGGTGCTTTGTAGAGAGAGACAAGACTATTAAAAAAAAAAAAAAAACAGAAACAAGAGCATGGAGCCTCTGGGTAATAGAAAGTCTCCACGTTATCTGGCTTAATATAGTGTGGGTTTGAAGGGAGAATGGAAGACAATGATGTGGCCTTATGTCCCTTCTAAAGAGTCAGTCAGGCACCATTAGGCAATCTTAAGTGGAAAAGGGACATGATCATGTCAGATTAGCAATTTAGCACACAGAACTAAGGAAATTTAGACAAATTATGGGACAGGAGCAAAGAGAGCACTAAAAATGTCATGGTGGTCACTCAGGTGACTTAAGTTGTGAGTCTTATTAACTAAGGGAGTGACAATGGTGATAGAGTGGAGGGAAAGAATAAAAAGGTGTTAAGAAGACAGGATCAGCAAGTTTTGTGTTTTTTGTTTTGTTTTGTTTTTTGTTTGTTTGTTTTACTGACAGGATACAAATAAGGGATAGGAGGGAATCAGGGGATTCTTGATTTTCAGTCATGGGCACTTAAGTAAATCTGGGGCAGAAAGTCTAGAGTCAAGAGAGACAACAGGTCAGCTTGGAACATATTGAATGTGACATACCAGAAGGACATACAAATGGAGAGGTTTAGTAAATGATCTGTATTTCGCTCCTGAGCTGAGAACAGAAAGCTGTCAGGACTGGAGCTGGATATTTAAGAAGCCATCTCTATGGTGGTGGTGTCTGCTGGAGTCCAGGAAGGGGGAGTGTGGAGTGAGAAGAGAGCCAGTGATGGAACTGGTAGGAAAACAGAAGTTTGATGGATGGTCAAAGGAAACCACACGTACAAAGGGAGGGGGGAGATGGTCCTTAGTAGGACAGGCTGAACACCAGGGGGGATTTTCCATAATCTCCTCAGAATATAGGGTGGTGCTAAACCCAGAATAGTCCCTTACTACAAGCTTGCTTAATGACTGGCTGATCTCTCCACTAATGTTTACCAAAACTAACCCCCAAACCTACTTTTGGAATATACTTTAAGAAACAGTAAGCTCCTCTTCTTAAATATACAGAGCTAAGAGTCATTTTGAAAGATTCCTCCAGCTTTTACTTCATATGTTGTAAACTGAACTACTACTAACTTTATAACCCTTTATAAAACTCGTTGCAGAAGTCCCAACTATTTAAACAAAATTTTATTGGCCCTAAGAGATAAAAAATTTACTTCAATCCACTAAAAAGCACAATCATTGTGTTTATTGGTTCTTGGACAGAACCTAAATTCTAGTGACAGCAAAATATGTTCTTAAGAAACAAAATTCTAGTTATTATTGTTTTTACAGAGAGTGAGTGAGAGTGAGTATGGGAGCAGGGTGGAAGGCCCAGAAAGAGAGCGAGGGAGAGAATCTCAAGCAGGCTCCATGCTCAGTGTAGAGCCCCGTGCGAGGCTCGATCCCACGACCCTGATATCATGACCTGAGTCAAAATCAAGAGTCAGACACTTAACCGACTGAGCCATCCAGGTACCCCACAAAATTCTAGTTTTAAGAAAAGGCAGCCAAACTAAATACAGCTAAAATTTAAATTTTCCACCCAATACAATCTATAAATACGATGTTTTATGAATTTTTTTCTAGCTATAATTTACAGTAATAAACATAAACACAACACAGAACACTAAGAATGATCATTTGCCAAATATGCCAAAATGTGCAAAAAAAAAAAAAAAAAAAACCTCAGTAAACTTGTGGACATAAATTATTACTATTTGTATAACACATAATTATGTGTCCTTAAAGTCCAAAAAAACATCAATTTAAAAACTTTTAGAACTAGTTTAGTAAGTTGTCATATATAATGCAGTAATTACTAGATTTTTCCTATGTCAGTAAGCAATAATTGGAAGAAAAATATTTCTTATTCACAGAAACAAACAAAAAATACATGAAATATTTAGAATTAGCAAGAAAAGTTAGCAATTCTTAGGAAAACCAGCTACAGAATTTCACTGGAAGACGCAAAGTGTGAAAGCTGAAAGGAAATGGGGTCACTTATGTCAAGAGGCTTTACAATGGGGCCAGCAGACCATCAAGGAGGTGGCCTTATCACATCCTCACCAGGTAAGACCATGAACTTCTGAACTGGGCCAAACCAAAAATACTCCAGGGACTCAGCCTGAACACCTCCAACTTGCCTACAACAAGAAATTTTGCTTAGTGGTAGCCTTAGTAACCAATTATATTCAGTCCAGATCAGTTTTCTGCCACCAACACTAATAAAAATTCCTTGTAAACAACACATACAGGCATTACTTTTTGTCATTAAAAAAGGACAATTTTATTCTCTGGCAGTGGGGGACAGTTTTGGGTTGCTGTCCTAATCTGTGTTCCCTGAACTGCAATTCTGAGACCCCCCAGATTAATGCTTTTGTTTTATTTTAGCTCAGTCTCTTTTCTTGGTTGTCAAGAGATCAAATATATTAGGATACACATTATTTTCTCCTAGAAAGTATTAAGTATTATTGAAAAAGAACACCTCCCAAATTAACATAATGATTAATTCAATCACATATTTTTGTGAATTTGAAAAAACTATTCTAATAAGCTTATTTGGGAAAGTAGGTATAACAATAATTTTCTTCAAAAGTCTCAAACAGAAATGTTATCATGTAAGTGAGCCACCAAACATAAAACATTTAAAACTACTACAAATAAAATAGTATGGAATTGGTGCAAACATGTCATGAGTGACACAGGAGCGATATCCTGAAACACAGCCTAACTCCGGCAGTAACAAAATGTAAGTGCGAAAGGACCTTCATAAAATAATGGGGCTAGATTATCTAAAAGTAACTTTGAGAGAGACTGACCCTTGGGGAGAACAATAAACCCACCTCTCGCTTTATACTCTAACATAAAGGGTTCAATGCAAAATGCAAAAATGGGGGGAAATTATGTATTGAACTGATCTTGGCATGGGCAAAGCATCCCTAAGCATATAAGAAATGACAGAAAACACAAAAGAAAGTGTAATGAATTCGTCGCGGTAAAAATGTAAGTTACCTCGCCAATTAAAGGCTCTCTTCACCCAGCTCTCCCTCGCCTTCTCAGTAACACCTGTCCTGTGTCTGACTTACCTCATTGCCCGCACTTCATGATCCTTCTGCCGTTTTGACTCTGAGTTCTGCTCATCAGCCATGTTTCCTGAGTTTCAGTACGTCCCAATGCTGTGTCTGTCTCCTTCATTCCTGTAGTTACCGTCACAAAAGCAAGAACCCAGACAGGCCCTCGAGTGGGTGGTGGAGTCCAGGTTTGCACTAATGCTTGGCCCGCGATCGCTCCGGCACTACCTTGATTCCGGCGTTGCTGATTTGACAAGCGAAACCACACTGCATCTTGAGGGAACCGTAAGTGGAACATTTCCCTTTTTTCCCTTGACGTTTGGTTTTGAACTGGAATTTTGGATCCCACTGTTTTAAACACCGTCTTAGATTCTTCCCAGGCGCTTCCGACAGCCTTTGCGTCCCTTAACTCTCCAGCGCCACCAGCGCTTCCTCGAGGGGGCCGCTCCTGCGGCAACTGAGTGGCCTGTTGGAAGCACGCTCTAAATCCTTCTCTCCCCTCGCTGATTCAGGACAATCCGTTCAACGTTCTCCACCTGCAGTTTACACGGCTTCCCGATCACCTGTCCCGCATTGGCAGGCTAATCTCCCAGAATTCAGCTACAGCTGGAGGACAGGGGGGAGGACTTTGAAGTGACAGCGGGTTCTCCACTGGTTCACAATTTAAATTCATCGCTGAACCTAAGGTGTAAACACAAAGGGCAGTTCTACAAATCTAAAGCAGGGAATTGGCTCACGATCTTTTACCCATAGGGTAGACGGATGGCTCTTCTCTGGAGCGGGAGAAGGGGTGTCAACCTGTTTCTCTATCCACTTGAACATCCTGAATCAATCCCTTGCCGCCTTTGCCACACACCAGGACGTTCCTCTGGTAGCCAGGGCAGGAGCCCCTTGCCTTTCTTATGCCGATTGTAGGACTGCCACCACTCCTTGCTGAGTGATACACAGCCCAATCCAAAGGCATTTCAAATAGCTCTTAACTCAAAAAATGTCCTGCAATATGACTATGTATAATTACATACTATATTTCTAGACCCTCGGAACATCTTCATATGAACATATCTGGACCAGTGGAGTGTCGGGTTTGGCGAGCAAACCCCAAAAGAGCGAATGAAAAGATTACTCCAGACCCCTTAGTAGGAGAAAGAAGGGGCCTGGGGACCAGACGCTCTAGTGGCAAAAGGCCCTGTGCCAAGATTTGTCTCCACTTTTATTAGCAATACATCAGGCGCAAGGGCAGAGCAAGGAGGAGAGTGTAACTTGAACGGTCAGGATAATAATATGCGGGGCAGCGTGTGGTAAGGGCGAGGAGGCAAGGAGTCCGTGAAGCACATGACTATCACAGGTGCCTGTTTTTCTTTAATATTTAAACATTTACTCCCTAGATGAGAACATTGAGCCGCTGAGAATCTGGCTGTCTTCAGCCAAGAAGCTTCAAAGGACGCCCAGCGTTCTGGGCACTCCTCCTTTGCTTTTCCAGTAGTCTCATCCAGAGAGGCATATACAAGTCAGATTTTGTCTATCCCGGCGCTGTGAATTCCCACGGTGGAGTGTGTTGTGTGTGAGCCCCCTTCTTCCAATCTTTCCTTCCTCCTGTAAGGCTCTGTAACTTATTGGTGAAATCAGCCAAGCGGCCCGGCACATAGCAAACATTCAGGAAATACTAGTGGAATGAATGAATGAATGAATGAATGAATGAATGAATGATATAAATGCCGTTTGTGAAAAGCTTCTCTGCCATCAATTACAAACACCTGGACTGGAAGTTGTCTAGTTAGCAGGTGTAACGGGGGAAGGGTTAGCACTGATTTGCGAAAGAAGCAGCACTAAGAGGACAGAGAGAGGACTACAGAGAAACTATTTTCAGACTCAATTAGAATGTCTCTTAGAGGAGAAAGGGTGAAAGTAGAAATGCATTGGTTTGATTCAATTAATTCTCAGGATGCTGAGGTCGTCTATTTTTACCTCCATTGTCCTAAGAGGTAAAATTATTCTACTGCTCAGAGTATGTGAGTTTTTTGGCCTCTACCAGCCTTTGCCCTGATTTGTTCTATTAACATCTTCACATAACTATTTGATTCTGTATAAATGGGAATATGCTAAAATGCACGGAGCCTTTTAAAAAGGCTTCCTTCCTAAGATTACAGTAATTTGAAAATGTTTTCAAGTCCATTTTTCTTTTGTTTAAAAGCATGACAACATACTGAACATGCTGTTTGCTTGAGTCCATAGCTGCTATATTTTAATTTGTATTTTTATTATATATTTTCCATCTTTTGCACTTTTTTCCTATGGTGTGGGCATGCCTGCAGAACTGGACCAAAGTACTTTAAAGTAAACACTTTCCCTCTCTTATTTATGAAACTAAAATTGTGCTAGCTCTTGGGTAATTTCTTTTCTTTGCAACAGATTCCTAAAATTTAAATTTTTAAAACCAATCACAATTTAAAATTACTATAGTTCCTTGCTAGCTAAAAGACACTCCAGGAAATTCTTCCATAAAGTAATGAAAATAACGTTAACTTGAAATTTACAAAATGACTTTATATGAAAATTAGCCTTTGCAATAACTGTAATATTTTGGTCATATGCACTATAATGTAATTTAACTGTTTTTGGAAGTAGATTTTGCCTAATGTGTATTTCTGATTTATTTATTCATTCTTGATATGTCAATGTCCTCTTACATTTGCTGAAAAAAATCATAAGAGTGAAGATAACATAGGTCCTGTTCTCGGGGGCGCCTGGGTGGCACAGCGGTTAAGCGTCTGCCTTCGGCTCAGGGCGTGATCCCAGCGTTATGGGATCGAGCCCCACATCAGGCTCCTCCGCTATGAGCCTGCTTCTTCCCCTCCCACTCCCCCTGCTTGTGTTCCCTCTCTCGCTGGCTGTCTCTATCTCTGTCAAATAAATAAATAAAATCTTTAAAAAAAAAAAATAGGTCCTGTTCTCAGAGGATTTATCTATTTCTTCTCGAACTCCTAAAAAATACTTCTTCAAAATAAAACCAAACATGTTTAGTGTAACAGAGGTAAGTTTTTATTTTGCTTTGAACATTGAAATATCAGCACAAAATTATTAAAAGTTTTACTGATGTCTTGGGGATGGGGAGAAGTAAGAAAATATATACATACATATTTACAGATCCCTCTCTTTGTTTTAAAGATTTATTTTTAAGTAATCTCTATGTCCAATGTGGGGCTGGAACTTAGGACCCCTAGATCAAGAGCCACATGCTCTACCCACTGAGCCAGCCAGACACCCCTACAGATCTTTTTCAATGAAATCTAGTAAACTTTAATAATTTCTAATACTGAATTTTCAAACACCATTCGTTTTTCTCCATTTTTATTTCTAGAGGAAGATGAATATCTGAAAAAAAGCCTTTCTAAAATATTGGTCACTTGTATACCGTGTTCGCTTTGATAGTATCCTGGTTGAATTTTTCAACTAAAAGAATACATATTAACTTGCAAAGATGAAATAGACGATATAAGACAGTTGTTTAAGATTTTCAAATATTTATTAGATATAGATGGCAGGTTGGAGATTGACTTTCTTAACACAAAGCTTTAAATCATAACAAAAAAACGGCACGTGGTTGCTATCGACGAGGATCTTCAAAACTGAACTATAGTCAACAATTTTCAAGGCCCATTCAAGTCTGAGAATAGTTATTGGACTTTCCGACTTTATGGGTGTGATGCAGTCGATTTCAGGAATATTTATGTGATGTTTTGGAGAATTCTGAACTGTTTCATATTCCTGACGTGACATAAGTAGCTTGAAAATAGGCTGAAGGGACAGGGATGATGTAATTCAATATTTTTATCCTGGGCATGCCTGTTTTTTGAGACGTTCCCATTGTATTTCTTCTGTGAAATTCTGTAATTTCTTGAAGCAGTATTTTAGAATATATTCCTAACCGAGTATTTTCAAGACCTTAAAATTTAAATTGAGATAGTTAAAACAAAAGGGGTATGTTTGCCAAAAGCATACTAATTGTTCATTTTTTTTTAGTGGGAAATAGTATGTGAAACGCCTGTCTTCTAGTCTATTGTCTTACCCGCATTGTTCTATAAGAAATTACTTTATGCCTTTTAAAAGCAGGAAAACTGTAATTTAAGAAGGTTGAGAGATAGTTTTGGATAAATATCTTTAAATGACTCCAGGAATCGTGCTAATCTCTCTGAAACTCAGTCATCTCGTCAATAAATGGGGGCATTTACTATCCCTACCTTGTTTCTCAGAGTCATGAAAAAGCTTAGGTGAGCCCCACTGTAAATGATGTTCTTTGGGAGGATGTTGGCACCCTTGGAAGTGAAGGTGGGGGCGGTGGTAAGTCTGGATATATAATAGTATGTCATTCAAGCCAGCAGCCTAGAAGAAGGTCTCCCAAAGGCATAGACTTTTAGCTCTAATCTCAGATGGGCAACCTGTTGGACAGAAATAAGTAGAGAACGTGAAGAGACTTAGGATAGAGATTTAGCTGTATCATGTAGGTAAATGTGGACCCTGGACCAATTAAACTCATAAGCGTTCATCTCTTCGTAATGAAAATGTGAGTGACTTCTATCATATGTGTGTTATTAATGTGCTTTTTCTAAATATTTTATAATGGACGGAATTTGATTTTATACTGAGGAAAAACCCTCATTTTATGTAAAAATATGAGGGAAGGGCCAACACTTACAGGATTGTTATAAGAATTAAATAAAATGCTATAATAAAGCGCTATCAGCATGTGACCTTTCATTCTTTATTAGAATGCTGAAGAAGCCTAGTGGTAATTTTAGCCAAATTTCTTCATTTGAGTGATGAGCAATCTGAGGTCTAAAAGATGAAGTTATTTAGTCAAATGCTTGTAACAGTACAGCCTCCTGATTCATACTGCTTTTAATATGCTAAACTATTAAGAGTATTGTTAACATAGAATTTGGAGAAGAAGATTAGAAAAAGAACTTTTGTGATCAAGAAGGAAGGAAGCACAGCATGTAGGTTCAAATGAGCTGAGCCCAGGACTTTGCCCTTCTTGAATCAACCAGGTACTGTGTACATGGCAACAAATGGCAACAGGGAGTCTAGAGAGAAACAAACACTCTGATGATTAGGGACAGAAGGAAGGTTGAAAGGTAAAAAAAATTAGAAAGAAAAGAAAAAAAGAAAAGAAAGGAAAGGAGAAAGAAAAGAAGAAGGAATTGGAAGAACACAAAAATGAGATGCCATGTGCTGGTTTGTCTATTCTGCTATTTAACAGATGTTTGTACAGTACGGCAGAAAGAACATAGACTTGAAAGCGGGAGCTGAATTTGAGTCCTGACTCCACCAAACACAAGATATTACTTGAGAAACTTAACACCATTGTAAAGCAGCGCCACTTTCTCTATTAATGAATTAGTTTTGCTTTCACCAGGTATATATCGAATACCTATTATGTGTCAGGGATGGTACTCATTATTTGATTTATTCCTGCTTCCCCCACACCAAATTTTGCAAATCCATTCCATGTATCACTAATTTACAGAAGAGAATCCTGACACTTAGAAATTTCAAGAAATTTATCCAAGATCACAAAGCCAGTAAGGCCTGGAGTTTGTATGAAATCCCTGTCAACCATACTCCAAAGCTCGTGATTTTTACCATATTGTGTTGCTTATCTTTTCTCAGAGCACCAAAAAAATCAAATGGTGTTCAGCTATCAGTCCCACAAATATCCAGAGTCTAGCTCTCATGAAAATATCAATGAAAGTACAGAAAAGTTGTCTTCAATACTGTATTTCAAGTGCCTAGCACTTAGACACTCAATAAATTGATTGATGGATTCTTAACTGCTCCTTCCCTTCCTTCCTCCTTTCTCTCTCTCTTTTCTTCTCTCCTTCCCCTCTCTCTTCCTTCCTTCCCTTTTTTCTTGAATTGCCTGATAATTTTCCACTATGTAATATTTTTTAAATTGCAAATATATCCTTCTAAATGTTACATTGAGATACTTTAAACATGAGTTCATTTGCTCATCATGAGCCATTGTAATAACTTATAATTTGCCTATTTTTATTTCATCATCTTTTTGCTTTCTATTTTTATGCTTATTTGTAATTTCCTTTTTTCTATAATTTGTTCTTTATTGGTTTGACTGCTTCAATTTTCTCTTGACTTTAACAATGTACCTCCTTTGAATATTTTTTACTTTCTTTTTCAAAAATGAAAATTACTTTCTTTTTCAAAAACATTTTCAGAATTATATTCTTTAATCATTAAAAATAAAACTGAGCAGGATTTTACTACCCTGTTTTCTACCACCACCTTTCTTAAGTCTTCTGTTTAGACTTTCTACCAGGACATAAAATTGTAGAGAACTTGGTTAAAATTAATTTAGATACAAAGATCACACTTGTGGTTTAGAAAAAAAATAAATAAAAGCATAGGTTGTAGGAAGAGTAAAAATGGATTTTCTATTCTCAATACAGCAGCCAGAGTAGTCTTTTCAAACCTATGTCAGAACAGGTCATTTTTCTCCTCAGCATCCTACAGGAGTCATACTTCACTCTGAGTAAAGCCCCAAGTCCTCACAGGGGCTACAAAGCCCTACACCGTCTGTTTCACATTACCTGTCTTCTCCTCCTCTGTCACTTTCCCCATCACTGAATCCAGTCCAGTTGCACTTGCCTCCTTCTTTGTCCTTCAGCACATTAGCCATGCTTTCACCTTTGGACTTTTCCATTAACTCTTTCCTCCATCTGAGCCATCCTTCTGTCAGATATGCCTCTATCGCCTTCAGCCCCTTCAAATCCCGGTCAAATGTCACTTTCTGACAATCTTAATTAACATTCTAGGCCCCGATACCCCCAATCACTCTTATCTTGCTCATTTTTTTTCATGGTGGTAACATGCGTATTTCTGATGTATTGCATAATTTATCATATTTGTTGCTTATTCCTTTCTTCCCTTTCCCACTAATTTAGATACTAGAATATAAGCTGTATGGAAGCAGAGGTTTTGTTTGGATTTCTGCTGGTTCCTAAAGTACTCATTCACCGGGGCGCCCGGGTGGCGCAGTCGTTAAGCGTCTGCCTTCGGCTCAGAGCGTGATCCCGGCATTATGGGATCGAACCCCACATCAGGCTCCTCAGCTGTGAGCCTGCTTCTTCCTCTCCCACTCCCCCTGCTTGTGTTCCCTCTCTGGCTGGCTGTCTGTCTCTGTCAAATAAATAAAATCTTTAAAAAAAAAAAAAAGTACTCATTCACTAAATGAACTTTAAATTCTCTGCCATAAGTGAAAAAGGACTTCAAGAAGACGCTAGTGCTGTTTTCAGGTAACAGGCCGATGTCAAGGACTCTGCTCAGTAGCTTCAGAATGGAGGTGGTGGCTGCAGGGAATACTGTGCCGTCACATAAACTCCACCATGACAAGCGATCAGCTTCTGTTAAGTCAGTGTGGAGAGCACAAATGCGTAACAATACAAACTGCAGGGGTGCCTGGGTGGCACAGCGGTGAAGCCTCTGCCTTCAGCTCAGGGCGTGATCCCGGCGTTCTGGGATCGAGCCCCACATCAGGCTCCTCCATTGTGAGCCTGCTTCTTCCTCTCCCACTCCCCCTGCTTGTGTTCCCTCTCTCGCTGGCTGTCTCTATCTCTGTTGAATAAAAAAAAAAAAAAAAAGAAAGAACCAAGAAATCAGCCACCGGTATGGTGGTGGCCACAAAAAAAAAAAAAAACAACAATACAAACTGCAGTGTTACGGGTACTGCAGAAACAGCTGGAAAGTTCATACAAAAAAAGGGAAGAAGGTGATGTAGATGAAATTAAGCTATTACTAATATTTATTTAGTGCTTACTATCTGCAAAGACTTATGCTGAGTATTTTACCATATATCACCTCAAAAATTCTTTGAATAACCCTATAAAGTTGGTGCTATTATCATATACTCATTATCCAGATGGTGAAACTGAGGCTTAGAGTTACATAACTTTCCCAAGGTCATGCAGCTACTCAATGCAGTAGTAGATGTAGGTCTCAAGTTTAGGGCTGCTTCTTGCCAAATTATAGGTTTTCACTTCTACCACGACACTGTATCTGATAAACAGACGAAGGTAAATCTACTAGAGTTCGATGAGACAGCGACATCAGGTAAAATCCTCAGGAAAGAGAAATAAGATGTTTCCTCTTCAGCAGCTGAACAGATGGGAGGAAGAATGAAGCCTTAAGACTAACTTCAATCCAGCCAGAATTCATCAGGGAGAATCCTAGAGACGCATATACAAAAATAATAATAATAATAATAATAATATCAACAACAACAACAACCACCACCACCTCAGGAGACTCAGTTTGCCTGAAGTTCATAGAGGAAAAGAAAACAAATGTAGTGGAGAGAGTTCAGAGAATTTACGATAACAGAATCTCTAATCACAGAGGAAATTGTGCCCTACTACCGTAGGGACCAAAGGGAATCTGAATGAGAGAAGCCACCAGAAGAAAGAGAAAAGGAAGTTAGAGCATGCCGTGAAAATACATAAATATATTGCGAAAGACATAACATGAAATAGGAATCTATGTTATAAACAGAGCAAATATGCAAGCATATCTTTGAGTGAAGACAAGCAGACTGAATTTGTTTTCCAACAATATAAAAAAACAATATTGCATTGATTTGAACTTTCTCATAGTCAACAGAGAAAAAGTTCCCTACATAAGGGTGTATTTTTATGTTTAGCACACTAAATATCAGGCATTTGACAGATAAAAATTCTCAGAATGCATGGCAATGCATTGCGAAGTAGAGAGAATAAACCTTAGTGATCTTGATTTTAAGAACCTAAATATGTAAATAAAAGCTCCAAAATATTCTTAAACTGTCTAAAAATCCTTTAAGAAGAAGAAAACAGGCTAGTAAATCAAAGATTTGTTTATAAGAACTAATAAAAGTTGTGAACTAAAATGTATTCAAACTGTTCAAAAGTGGGATTACTTTCTCAGGAGAAAGGAAATGTGGCATTGACATCGTAAAGATGAGGAAGTTCCTATAAAATAAAAAGCACCATGAGAAATGATGAAAGGTCTTCTCCCTTTGAAGATGTCACAAAATGTTAAGGTAACGATGTATGAAAGGAAGTAGTGCCAGTGCCAATGGAAAATAAAATTAATACTTCTAACATCGAATGTTCATTAATGTAGAAATTTATGGAAGAAAGAAAAAAAGGTTTTCAGCTGCATTTAGAGTCAGATGCAAATCAATGAGCAAGGAAATGCATTCTGACCAGGCCAAGGACAGGTGATAAAAGAAAAGACATAAAGAACAAAAATGAGACAGAAGGATGGTTGGTGGTGCTTTCAATTAAAGGGAGATGGTGCTGAAAGAGAGAACATGCTTAATAAGAGAAAAAAGTGTTTAGGACCTATCTAGAAAGAAAAAGAGGTCGAAGGTGAAATACCAAAACAAAACAAAACAAAAACCCCATATAATCTAACAGAAAGTATTAATATTGAAATGTAAGCATCAATATTGAATGTTTATGAGAGAAGAAGTAAATGACTACTAACATGGGAAGAGGTTTTAAGACAGTTTAAAAGAAGAGATAAAGAGGCTTATGGTTGGACATGCCGGTTTTTCTTTAAACCATCTGATTTACCAGAAAAGTTGCTAAAACATCTATTATTCATTCATCATACCAAACTGTAATTTATTTCTCACATATATACATCCGCATATAGACTTCAGCTCCTAGAGGACAGTAATCATGTCTTATTCATCTTTGGATGCTGAGTGCTAGGAACATAGCAAGCTCTTTATGCATATTCACTGCACTGAATGGATATGTGAATTTACCGTACGTTGGTGCAATTAGAATCCTCATGCTAATTCACAGATGAGAAAAGAAATTAAGAGTAATCTATGGACTAAGCTGAGGTTGTTCCTAACTGTACATGTGATCAGTAGAAAAACTCAAAAGAAAATACACATCGAATTTGAAAGTGGTAAAGTGTAAAGTTGAAATGGGATTTGGTGCACAGTAGTCAAAATGTATGCAGACGAGACCATTTTTGAGAGCGCCTCCTTGATCCATTAGGACCACAATTCCTATACCAGTGATACTTTCAAAAATCAGATGGCAATAGAAGAAAGTGGTGTGTATTTAAAATATACTAATTGTTTCATGTCTGTTTTGTAGTTTAGTTGCATAACGCTAGGGGCACTGGTGCAGGTCAGGTGGCTGGGACTGCCAGCGGTGAGGACAGTTAACAGGCTCATGTGAGATGCTAAGTGAAATGAGACCCCAAAAACTCACATGTCAAAATCCTAAACCCTAGTATCTTAAAATATGACAGCATTTGGAGAAAAGTATTTTAAAGAAGGAATTAAGGTTAAATGAGTTTGGGGCACCTAGGTGGCTCAGTTGGTTAAGTTCCTGCCTTTGGCTCAGGTCGTGATCCCAGGGTCCTGGGATCGAGTCCCGCATTGGAGCTCCCTGCTCAGTAAGGAGCCTGCTTCTCCCCCTGCCTGCCGCTCTCCCTGCTTGTCCTCTTTCTCTCTGTCAAATAAATAAATAAAATCTTTTTAAAAAATAGGTTAAATGAGGTCACTGGACAAGGGAACCTTAATTCAATGTGGCTGGTCACCTTATAAGAAAAGTGGTTGGTTCACAGAAGCTCATAACTGTAGTTAAAATAAAGGACAGACTAGATAGATGATGATAGATAGATAGATGATAGATGATAGATAGATAGATGATAGATAGATAGATAGATGAAAGAAGTAGAGATATATACACAGAAGAATATGTACCAATGTACAGAATGTTTCATGACCCAAAGATATATTTAATCAAATTCTGTACGTAAGAGTTCCAACAAGATAAAAGAGAAAAGAGGAGAAAAAAAATAACCATAAAACACTTGGCTTTAATCATGAAGGCTACTTTATCCTCCATGACTTGACAAAAGTAGACAAGAATAGGTGTAAATGTAAATACATTTTTACATGCAAGGTGAGAGAAGGGAGTTTGAGTCATTCACAGCTGATATTCCTGATTTCCTTGACTATGTGGGAAGATAGATAATATCGGGGAAGAGTGATGGTTGGCTGAAATGGATGCTGAGGATTCGGAACAGTTGGTGATAGAAAAAAACAGAATCAAGAGTAGTTGCATTTTCAAATCCTTTTCTTCGATGGTATATACAGTAATGAATTACGAATTTTGAATCCATGTCAATAATAAGTAGATATGGAGGAGCTCTTGCTCACACTAGAGTGCTAAGAGCTGATGGGTAATTAAGGAGGGAGTGCTGGAGTTGAAAAATCATCACTTTGCAACTATCATGGTATAGATTAGATTAGGACCATCAATGGAAGCAAAATCTAGGAAGACATTGTAATTGGAGCAGGCTATTTGCATGATCAAGAAGTCTCTCCACAGACCACTTATCGCTTGCAAGGGAGAAAAACAAACTGTGATTATACACTGGAGAAATCAGGCCACACTTTGACCAACTAATGGCACCAACGAAGGGCAGATGAACATCACGCACCTGCAGAGGCGATGTCCTGAGAAGGATACAATGTCATCTGTGCAGTACTCTGGCCAAGAACGTATAATGTCAGTCTAGTTAGGAGGAAATATCATAAACAAATCGCTGAATGTTCTAGTCACAAAAAGATGAGGTTGGAAGTGAACTCTTCAAAAGTGACATTGTTACAAAGGGAAAGAAAGACTGTGGAAATGTTTCTGATTATAGGAGACTAAGGAATCATGACAGCCACCAGACTGTAGACTGGATCCTGTATTGGTGGAAGTGGGGAACAATAGACTGGGTCCTGTACTGGGGGGGAATTATGCTATAACAGACTTTATTGGGTGAACTGGCAAAATTGGAATCTGGACAGAAGATTAGACCAAAATATCACATCAGTGCAAGTTTATGAAGTTGAGAACCTGGGTAAAGGGTATATGGGGATTCTTTGTATATTTTTATTTTTTCAATCTTTTCAAGTTTGGAATTATTCACCCCCACACACAAAAAAATTAATTTAAAAATTTGAGGGTAACCACAGGAACAATAGGAACAGAATTATGATCTCCACTAAGGTCTCCAGAGGTGGTAAGCCTTGAGCTGAGTGGCCATGGAGACACGCAAAAAAAGCCTGACAAACTGACAATAGCCTGTGCCATTTGGTGTACATGAGACACAACATGGGATTCTCCCTGGCCATGTGGTACCCTTCATGTCATGGGAATACACATGAAGGATGCTGGCAAAGCAGGTTTAAGCAACGGTGTAACAGGAAAGTTACAGGAAGTTACAGTAACAGGAAGCCTCCACGATGATACTCCTCCATTAACAAATTAATACAATGGCTTCTCTTCTGTATCATTATAGAGGCTATGTCGTTATACCCTGCTGAACATGAAAGATAAAATCAATCTTACAATTTGTAGAAGAAGAGAAAAATTCCTATCTGATAAATGTTTCTAAATATATTGCAAGTGATGTGAGATGTGTTGGAGAATTCCTTTTCAGTCACGGAAATCTAATCCAGTTTTTAAAAACAATTTAGATACGTTTCATTCACCACGTAATCATAGGAATGCATGCCTACCTCAGTTTGCCTAAGGCTTAGAGGATTTGCCTCAGTTTAGTCCATTAAATACAGGGGAAATGTCAATAACGCAAAGTGAGCATGTGGAAACAAAATGTATAGTTTTGGATAACTCAAGGATGTTTCTAAACATGCTACTGCTATATTTTAAATCTATTATGAACTCACATTTTTTTAACATGGTCTTATTTTCTTGTGTTTAACAAAATGCCCATTTTACCATCCCAATTAAAACGAACAGCCCAGCAAGGATATTGATCCACTGAGTCCACAAGTCACTTTGGAGAACCAACGATAATTATTTTTTAAATTAATTACTCTCCCCCCAAAAAATGGATTTAAAAAGTGGATGATTTATGGTGTTCTTTTAGCGATTAATTACAGATTGTTGAGGTAACTGGCTTCCCCCCCCAAAAATTCTCTTGCTGCTTTCAGCTGAGCACTTACTTTAATGTTATATATTAAATATTTAATGCATTGTATTTATGGTCTTATGGGATGAATCCATTTGGGGAAGATTTTTGTCTAATCAGTCACGCATAGAGATAGATTTTTTACTATTTTTCGGATGTCTGTTTTGTCTGGTTCCTACCTCTCAGCAGCATTTTGCTGCCTGCCCACAACAGCACTTTCCACCCTACATCTGGTCCCTCTAGTTAATCTCTGAGCTATTAGGAGTCCTGAAACCAGGAACTCCTGGGTGGCTCAGTTGGTTAAGCGTCTGCCTTGGCTCAGGGCATGATCCCAGGGTCTGCTCAGCGGGGAGCCTGCTTCTCCCTCTCCCTATGCTGCTCCCCCTGCCTGTGCTCTCTTTCTCTCTCTCTGTCAAATAAATAAATAAAATCTTAAAAAAAAAAAAAGAGAGAGAGAGTCATGAAACCATCAAAGCCCCATTGCAGCCTCTCTAATATCATTCTTCATTCATTAAATATTTTGAGTTTAAAATTACAATACACATAGCTGTAAACTCTCATACAAACAGGCAATTGAGAATTTCAATTGCAGAAATTTAACCCCTAGAAAGCACAGACAGCTGTTTCCTGAAACTTCTGTTATAAATAGCTTCCTCCCTACAGCATATGAAGTTCATTGTCTCCAAGGTCTCTTGGTTGAAGGAAAACAGGCTGTCCCAAAACGAATCTTGGAAAAAGATAACTGTCACTCCAAATCATTTTGCCCCGGTGGTAGCAATCCCAGGAGACCACAGGGAAGAGGTGTGGTCGTGCAACCAGTTCAGGAATACAGCAAATTCAGCTCTGAATTCAGTCTCTGTTTATATACGTACTTGATAAACAACAGCCAGAAGAGACGGAAAGGCGCGAGACCAGGGATCTCATTGCGAACTTTGGCTTTCTCAGGGTTTCAGATGGGTTACATACAGTGGAAAGAGGTGACACATACATCTCCCTATCAACTTCCCAGTTTATTTAGCCAAGTTCACAGAATTTTTAAAAGAGGAGGCCATGTTAGCACAGGAGCTAATGCAACATGCCTCAGTATGGCTGTGCCCTAATGGGACAAATTTCAGGGAACATTCTCAGTATCTTTATGGGCCTGCCGGAGGTGAAGAAACCGCCATTCTTATTACACAACAGAAGTTTTATGCCTGGGATTTATATTTCCATCCTGAAAGACCAAACATTCCCAATACATGTGTTTCCTTTCAAGGGACTGTTGATGTATGGAAGGCACTAATGTTTTCTTGATGTGATTTAACCATTAGCAAAGTCCTCCTCTGGTAGGAAAAATCAGAAGCAGCTCTCAATGTCTCTGGCTCCTTTCCAGAGACCCAGAAATCCATTTCCCTGGTTCTTGAGGGGATTTGATCCTAAGTTCGGTTTAAAGACTACGATCACCAAACCGTTTCCCCTCTAGCGAGGCTTTTGCTGAAGCTTATACAAAAAGGCCAGGGTCCAAACATTCTAAGGCAATTACTTAATTGCTCATAATTGCTGCTTAAAATGTGTATGCTTTTAACTGCTGAGAAGACATAGCTCTCTTTGACCTCTTTCTATATAAAATGTCACTTCTTTCTAACAAATAGCAAACCTCACTTATTTAAGAAATAGTGAAAAAAAGATGAAAGAAAAACCTCTCAATTCTCCTCTTGAAGTTCTTTATGTAATTTAAATAGCTGGTTACCATCAGTTAGTTTGAAACACTACTGAAAATTCTCACAGGAAAACCTACCCCTTCTTAAAGTAGCATTTAAGATTAAATTTTTTAAACAAAATAAATGATTTTTGTACTACTTTCCCCCAAAAGTTAAAACCGTTATTATGATATTTCTCAGTAAGATTTTGATTTTCCTTTGCTCTGAGCACAATACTGGCCAGCCTTATCTATACAGGTTGAAAAACAAATGATGACACTTTAAAATGATTCTCTTTGAAAATGGTTCTTGAAATTATTTGTGAACCAGAACATTTGAAGAAGTGCATAACATTTATGGATCCTCCATTTTCTCAAAATTCTCTGATCTAAGATAACTTATAATGAAGTTTAAGCATCTTTAGAATCCCCTGAGGCCAGTCTATCCTGAGTCTATGTGAAGCCCTTCTCTACCACAGTTTTTTATGATGCGGACCAGAGTCACAGACTTGGCTTTCCACCTGTCCTTCCGATTTACTAGTAATGCAAATGAACCATTTACCTGTTCCCCCTATGCCTCAGTTTCCTCATCCATATAAGGAAATAATGTAAGTACCTTCTCCATAGAAACAGAATGAGAATTCTATTTTCAACAAATATTCGTTACATGACGAATATACATTGTTCATTTGTGTCAAGTGGAGAGCAATGCAGGAGTGGGCAAGACCAATAGAGTCCTCACTGAACTTACAGCCTAATAGGGAAGATAAGCAGTAAACAAATAATGACGATAAGCAGTTAATTCCATTTTGATGGGTACCATGAAGGGGACACAAAGAAAGTGTAGCAAAGATCTGAAGGATGAGCTAGTGCCTTTTTTATTACCTAGACAAAGGAATCTGGGAGAAGGGCACTGTAGACACATGAAAGGCCAGGGGCAAAATCCCTGAGGATTCAAACTTCAGGAAACTAAAAAAGATGTATGTAATTGTGATCTGGAAAGCAAATGTGAGGCAGAATCTATAGAGGAATGAGGGGCAAGATCATATAGGGTACTGTCCATCTTCAGGGCTTGGGACTCTATCCTAAGAGCAATGAGTACTCATAAAAAAATGTTAGGGACAGCAGTGAGAAGATTAAGATTGTGCTTTTAAAAAGTAAGGCTAGGGGTGCTAGGTGGTTCAGTAGGTTTAGTGTCCACCTCTTGATTTCAGCTCAGGTCATGATTTAGGGGTGTGAGATTGAGCCCTGAATCAGGCTCTGTGCTGTGCAAGGAGCCTGCTTAAGATTCTCTCTTTCCCTCTCCCTCTGCCCTGCCCTCCCCCGCCCCTGTTTAAAAAAAAAAAAAGTAAATGTAAATAGGTAATCTGAATAGGCCTATATTTATTAAAGAAATTGAATGAATAAGTAATAATATTCCAAAAGCAAAAGTACCATGCCCAGATGGGTTCAATGGTGAGTTTCACTAAATATTTAAGGAAGAAATTATACCAATTCTCTATAATCTCTTCCAGAAGGTAGAAGCAGAGGAAATACTCCCTGACTGATTCTACAAGGCCAGCATTACCATAACACCAAAACCAGGCAAAGACACCACAGGACAAACGTAGGCCACTATCTCTAATAAACATAGATGCAAAGTCCTCAATAATGTTTTAGTGAATCGAATTCAACAATGTATAAAAGAATTATATATGACAACCAATTGAGATTTATCCCAGGTATGTAAAGCTAGTTCACATTTGAAAATCAATTAATGTAATCTTGCACATCAACAGGCTAACGATGAAGTATCTCGTGATCATATTGATAATATAGAAAAAGCATGTGATAAACTCAACAGTCATTCACGATAAAACCTCTCAGCAAGCCAGGAATGGAAGGTAACTTTTTCAACTTGATAAAGAATATCAAAACAAAAAAAAAAAAGAAAAGAATTTCAAAACAGAACCAAAAACCTACAGCTAACAACATACTTAATGCTGAGACACTAGAAGCTTGCCTGCTAATACCAGGAACAAGGAAAGGATGTTCCTTCTCACCACTCTTTCTGCATTGTACTAGAAGTCCTAGCTAATGCAGTTTAAGACAAGAAAATGCAATATAGGTTCACACTGGGAAGTAAAAATAAGATTGTTTTAGTCACAGATGACATGATCATCTATGTAGAAAATCTGAAAGAACTGACCAAAAAACTCTTACAACTAATAAGTGATGATAGCAGTGTTGCAGAATATAAGGTTAGTATGCACACATCAACTGCCAATCTGTATACCAGCAATAAACAAGTGGAACTTGAAACTACAAACACAATATCATTTACATTAGCACCCTCCAAAATTTAATAGCTAGGTATAGATCTAAAAACATATATACAACATCTATATAAGGGAAACTACGAAGTTCTGGTGAAAGAAATCATAGAAGAACTAAATAAATGGAGAGATTTAGTATTCATGGATAAGAAGACTCAATATTGTCAAGATGTCAGTTTTTCCAAATTATCTTTAGATTCAATGCAATTCAAATAAAAATCCCAGTAAGTTATGGTGTGGATATTGACAAACTGACCCTAAAGTTTACAGGGAAAGGCAAAAGACTCAGAATAGTCAACACAATATTGAAGGAGGAGAACACAGTCAGAGGACTGACACTCCCTGACTACAAGATTTAGTACCAAGCTGCAGTAATCAAGACAGTGTAGTACTGGCAAAATAACAGACAAAAGATCAATGGATTGGAATAGAGATCACAGAAGTAGACCCCCATAAATACAGTCAATTGATCTTTAACAACAAAGGAGAAAAAAGTATTTTCAACAAATGGTGTTAGAAAAACTAGACTTCAACATATAAAAATAAATGAATTAAGACACAGATCTTTTTTAAAAAATATTTTTTATTATATTATGTTAGTCACCATACAGTACATCCCTGGTTTTTGATGTAAAGTTCGATGATTCATTAGTTGCGTATAACACCCAGCACACCATGCAACACGTGCCCTCCTTACTACCCATCACCAGCCTATCCCATTCCCCCACTCCCCTCCCCTCTGAAGCCCTCAGTTTGTTTCTCATAGTCCACAGTCTCTCATGCTTTATTCCCCCTTCTGATTACCCCCCCTTTCTTTATCCCTTTCTTCCCCTACCGATCTTCCTAGTTCTTATGTTCCATAGATGAGAGAAATCATATGATAATTGTCTTTCTCTGCTTGACTTATTTCACTTAGCATTATCTCCTCCAGTGCCGTCCATGTTGCAGCAAATGTTGAGAAATCGTTCTTTTTGATAACTGAGTAATATTCCATTGTTTATATGGACCACATCTTCTTAATCCAGTGTGTCCATAGCAGCATTGTCCACAATAGCTAAATCGTGGAAGGAGCCGAGATGCCCTTCAACAGATGACTGGATTAAGACACAGATCTTAACATTTGTCACAAAAATTAACTAAAGATGGATCATAGACCTAAATGTAAAACGCAAAACTATAAACCTGATAGAAGACACCATAGGAGAAAACAATGATTGAACTTGCATTATCTGACTTCAAGCATAGAACAGGGATGAATAAATTGAAATTTCAAGGAGAAATGTTCATTCAGAACCATAAAGAATATCCTATGCTACAAGTTCCTAAGGAAGGCATATGCTTCCTGGCAAGGTAGTAAGTTTTCTGCCAGTGAGGAATTTGGTATCAGACTGTATTTTCCCTTAGCCAGATGCTATGGTGGTAGTTCCCATCTTGGCAACTTACCAGAACAGGTTATAAACAGCTTCATAAAATTAGACGTTTCTGGGTTCATTCTTAAGCCAGCATTTGAAGCCACTGCTAAATGAGAGTATTTTTCCATTAGATTTGATTACTCTCAATATCCTAAATTTAATAAACATTAGTAAAGTACTGCTCCTCTTTGCTAAAAATTCCTTAGGATTTTTATGTGTCAGAATGTACTTATCTTTTCTTCTTTTTTTCCCCCTCAGTTTTGCCTGCTCATTGTTCCACTCTTACTTTCATTTCTTTACTGTATTCATTTACTTTCAGTTTTTCCTTGAGAAGAACAGGACCCTTGTCTAGTTCATCTGCCATTTCTTAAAGAGTTTAGTGCACTGTCTTTCATATACCATTCGCTCAATAAACCGTTGTTAGGTTTCAGCCATGGGGATGCTCTTTACAGTGGCTCAGTTCTCTTCTTCCATCAGATCACTAAACATCTTCTTAATAAACTAATGGAATTAATGGATCTTCCTGAGCTTTGTCAGTCCCAACCAGGGAATAATTTAGGAGACCGACTTGCTGAAAAACATCTCCAGAGTTTCCATTGCTATAGAAACAGGGAATTTTTTTAATTCTTTACTGTAATTGATAACTAATTTTAGAGATTACACAACAAAACTATCAAATAACTAACTCATATTCACAGCCACCTACAGAGAATTCCAGTGGGTAGAAAAACATCAATTACCTGAAGTCTAGAAGGTGTTACTTCTAATATAATAACAAATTTTCAACAGGATGACCAAAATAGAATTCAGAAAAGTGCAAGATAATATCTTCTAAGTGGATATTTTGCAATAGAAAAATGAATTTATCAATATTGCCCCATATTATAGTAAAGCGTTAACATATGAAGCAAATGAAATCAGAGTATTTGGGGGATTTATAAGGTGAATTTTCACTCCTCACTCTGTGGGTAACACCTACACATTCATTGTAATGGGGACTATAATGGTCACTGAAGACAGAGAATCTCTGCACTTAAGAGCTTCCAATTCTGGCCAATTAATATCTTTTCAGCCCTCTCCAGGTATTGGGAACAACTCTGAATTGAGATATAAGACAAGGTCTTGTCCCACAACAAACTCTACTTTTATTCTGACGCTACTTTATTTTCAATCACCCCTCTCCCCTTCCACTTTCCTGCTATGAGGGCCGTGTTGAAGTGGAAGTGGATTTGCTTAAGTGGCCACACCATATTTGTACCATCTTTTTCTTGCTGGTATCTTACTTCACCATCTTCCACATATAGAGGACACTGGCACGCTTGCTGGATTGGATTGTAAGCTCTATGAATACAGGCTTCAAATCTTTTCCAGTGACCTAACTGTGATGACCTGTACCTGTTGAGTGTATAAATGAACAAATAAATATCATGGGAAAGTGTATTATCTTAGAATTATACTTATTCACATTATAACATAATGGATCTATTTTCAAAGGAAGGAGAAATAAAAAGCAAGTCCACTAGAATTTTGATTATCAGTTTTAACTCCCTTCCTGTTAATTTGCGTAGAGTTGCCTTATCTCGTATGCTATGTTCTGGTTTGCTCTTGGATACCATGGTGTCCACAGCACAGCACAGCAATGTCAAGACAAGCATAGCAAAACAGGAGCTCTTAGGCTTCTCAGTAAGATGTGGTTGATGGATTTGTTTTTATATTGCTCCTGCATGGTCCTGTATTTCTCCTGGGTAGAGCCCACCATAAGGAGAGAGTAAAGCTCTTGACCAGAGTAACCTGGCTGCATGCTGGGATCATGTCAGGCTCAGTGGGAAGCAGAAGCGATAAATGGTAGGCTGTATTCCCTCACCAGGTAGTATAATTTCTCTTGGTGGTCAGGGAAGTTCATCTCCCAGCCTATGGCACGCTCACTTCTAAATGGGCAACTCAAGGAAGGCAAGCCCTTGACTTGGTGGTGTTATGCTTTGGTCAATAGCACACTGTTTAATACCCCAGACTTTCTTTCCCCCCTGTTCTTGTTTCTGTGTTGACTTTCTGTGAATAGCATTTTATTCCAAGCATATAGAAATGACAAAGGAGTCGTTTATGTTGTTATCAGAAAAGTGTATATTTCCATGGCCAAGTAATTCAGCAGCTGCGGAGAGAAAAAGGTTTGGAGAGGAGCTCCGAGATGTAGTCCTTCCCAAAGGAACTGACCTTGACCACAGAAGCACTAAAAGCAACAGGGTGGACGGGGTTGCTGTACCTTTGCACGGAGGAAGAGAAGTAGAAGACATAGAGAACACAAGAATAAAAAGTAAGTGAGGATAGGAATGTACTTTATTTGGGGGCGCCTGGGTGGCACAGCAGTTAAGCGTCTGCCTTCGGCTCAGGGCGTGATCCCGGCGTTATGGGATCGAGCCCCACATCAGGCTCCTCTGCTATGAGCCTGCTTCTTCCTCTCCCACTCCCCCTGCTTGTGTTCCCTCTCTCGCTGGCTGTCTCTCTCTGTCAAATAAATAAATAAAAATCTTAAAAAAAAAAAAAAAGGAATGTACTTTATTTGGAAAGTTATCCATTATGAATGTGGGGTACCCTCTCTGCTGAGCTTCTGGAAGATCCCTACACTTCACTCAGCCCAAAAGTACCAGCTTCACAGTCCCTCATGTGGGATAGTGAGTGAAAGAAGGAGAGCTTGCAGGGAAAATGCCAAACAGCAGGTGGGTTCTCGATAAGGAACAGAAGACGGGGGTGCCTCCTAAGCTCAGTTCCACATCTTCCTATGAGATAGGGATTCCTCTGACATAGGGATTCCTGTGAGATAGGGATGCTTTAGGTGATAGTGCCCAGAAGAAGCGACAATCTCATCTGAAAGCTCAGAAAGCAAACCCCACATTTTTCCCCATCAGGATGCAAAACTTCTAATATCACTAGTAACCTCTTCATGGAACATTTCTCCTGACTGAGTGTTCAGTTGGGAAGTTGATGTAGGACTAACAGCACTATGTAACCGGCATTCGGATGAAGACACTCTCAAATCTTCCTATTTTTCTCCAGCTGATGCTTACAATCTGCTGTGCTCTATAGTTACCAATAACAATGAGGACCTAGATTCTAGGAAATTTTGGCTTCCGGGGGAAAAAATTCCTCATGTGAGATCTATTATGGTGGAAGGAAATTGGCACTAAATCTTAAAGCACTGTGGTTCTGTGGTTTGATGTTTCATGAATTTTTGCATGTGTTATAATATCATTTTGTGTCCTGTTACTTTTCTGGACCTTTAAGGAAATAAGAAAGTAGGAAAGTCTTGACGTTTCAGTGAAAGATTCTTCTCTCAGGAGCTGCTGCGAGAAACACATTCTAGACATCCTCCAGAACGAAAAAAGCAGTGGTTGAAACAGAAAATGTAAGGCTGAGTGTGAAGACGTTTTATGCATATTCGGGGGTTTCATTTTTGTGTGGTTTATTAGGCAGCATTCTCTAGAGAAATAGAATGAAAAGGAGATATATTTCCATATATCCCTACCTCTACATACCTACCTGTGTCTGTCTATGAGGAGATTTTAAGGAAGTGGCTCACACCATTGCAGAGTTTCAGTGAGTCCAAAATCCGATGGGTGAGGCCAGCAAGATGGAGATGTTTCTTTTTCTAGGCGTGTTTTATTTGATTCAAAAACGTCTTCAAGGGGCGCCTGGGTGGCACAGCGGTTGAGCGTCTGCCTTCGGCTCAGGGCGTGATCCCGGCGTTGTGGGATCGAGCCCCACATCAGGCTCCTCTGCTGTGAGCCTGCTTCTTCCTCTCCCACTCCCCCTGCTTGTGTTCCCTCTCTCGCTGGCTGTCTCTATCTCTGTCAAATAAATAAAATCTTTAAAAAAAAAAAAAAAGTCTTCAAGGAGATTCTGGAAAGACGGTGGCTGTGGCGGCTGTGTAGGTGTAGGATTTTCACAAATTGCACCCCCACTCCCTCCTTACTACTCCCTACTCACAAACACACACCCCTTTCTCCCCTGAGAGAGTAATGAGGGAGCAAAACCAAAAGTCCACGGACACATTTACAACAACAAGACCAAGGGATAATGTGTCCTTACCAATCCTCAAATACAAGTGGGGGGGGGACAAATCATCAGTGTACCAGTGGGTATCAGCACACCCGTGTGTATTGGGGCCTGTGCCGGAGAAAGTAGAGGGAGCCACAGGAGGCCTGAAGGACCTGAGAACAAGAGAACCCCCAAATTGTTTCAGAGTTTCACTGAAAAGCATAGAGGACTAATTTGAGAACAACAGTTGAAGCTGGGAGCTGTGCTGCCCTTTCCAACAGCAGGTGGATGCAAGCTCCTACCCCCACCGGCGCTTTCCTCTAAGGCCTGGGGGCTGGAGCAGTCTAGCCTTTTATGAGCTCTCAAAACTGACCCACAAGGGCTCTCTTGCAGGAAAAGCCTCCACACTAAAGAAAAACCGTTGGGAGTGAAAGCGAAATTTAGCAAGATAGGCAAAAACAGAAAAAAAAAGAAAGGGATTGTCTACGTGAAATGAGGGCGGTGGACCAGGCCAGGATATTTCAGAAAGCAAGCTGCCTTAACGCTACACAAAAATAATAGAGTTCTGAGTAGTTGCAAAAGCTCTCTAAAGTCACTCCCCTTCTAAATGTTTAGGGAAACTAGATTTGCATAAAAACTGCCAACAGAAAAGCATTGAAATTTAATCCCACCCCAAGTTGCTCTAAGAACAAAGAAGACTGAATAATATGGGTCTCAGGAATCATGAAATAAGGGCATCTGGGTGGCTCAGTTGGTTAGATGTCTGACTCTCAGATTTGGCTCAGGTGGTGATCTCAGGGTTGTAAGAACCCTGTTGGGTTCTGTGCTCAGCATGGAGTCTGCTTGAGATTGTCTCTCTCCCTCTACCTCTCCCTCTGCCCCTCCCACTTGGGCTCCCAGGCTCTTTAAAATAAATATATAAATACATAAATAAATAAATAAATATTTAAAAAAAAAGAAATCCTGAAATATATGCTTAACAAAAAAAAATCAAAACTATCAGTACTATTTAAAAACAAGCTAAAAGGAAATTAAGAAAAACAAAACAATGTAAATTCCAATTTTAATTCAAGGATTATTTGTTTACCAATTATCACATACAGTCACTTTATTAGGTCATGGGGGAGGAAAGATAAACATGTTAAAAAATCTTGGCTTCCAAGACCTTATAGACCAGTGAAGAAGGAAACTCAAATCACTCAATCAGAGGGATTCTTTTCTTATTTTTTTAAGACTTTACTCACTTACTTGTCAGAGAAAGACAGAGGGAGAGAGCACAAGCAGGGGTAGCGGCAGGCAGAGGAAGAAGCAGGCTCCCTGTCGAGCAAGGAGCCAGATGCCGGACTCGATCCCAGGGCCCTGGGATCATGACCGGAGCTGAAGGCAGATGCTTCACCGACTGAGCCACCCAGGTGTAACCAGAGGGATTCTTATAAGTGAATGAAACCTGACTAGAAAGATTGGAGTTAAAAGGTACCCCTCAAATTCACCACTTACCAAATGCCCAGTCATTCTGTAGATTTTACTTTGGAGGACTCCAAAATACCTTTTAGTTTACTGTTTTCTAGCAAATCTAGCAAATTTTCTAGCAAATTGCTGGTCAAGTGAGTAAATTATTCCAAAAAATAAAAAATATAAAAAAAAGTACACGTTTTGAATGAAATTCTCCAATCCAGTATGACTAAGTCACAGCAGGAAAGGCACATTTTCGGGCATTTTAGGCCACCATCCGCGTTGGTAAAAGAGGCCAGCAGCTCCTGTAAATAAGGAAATACAAAAGTGAGGTGCTGGGAGCCAAGGCGAGGGGGGAGCATAACCTCTTTTCCCAGCAGCAGATGGCTGACCTCTTTACCTGCTTTGGCTCTGCTCCTATCCTCTCATTTTTCCCAAGAGGGAGACACTCCCCACTGAGGTTCTTTGAGTCCCTGGTACTCTATCCTCCTGTGGCTGTGACTCCCACAGCAGGTGACCCTAAGGGCTTGCCTGCAGATGGCACTACTCTAGACATCGGGACCTGCCCTGTGCTCTTAAGACAAGCATTGAAAGAGCTCTGTCCAGTTAAATGAAATCTTGCCATTTACAATGACATGGATAGATCTAGAGGGTATAAGGCTAAGTAAAATAAGTCAGTAATAGAAAGTCAAATACCTCATGATTTCACTCATATATGGAATTTAAGAAACAAAACAAACGAATAAAGAAAAAGAGACAAACAAGTGGATAGGGAATGGCTGAAATAGATAAAACGAGATTAAGATAAACTTACCATGAGGAGCACTGAGTAATGTATAGAATTGTTAAATCATTATATTGTATACTTGAAACTGACCTAACACTGTATGTTAACTATCCTGGAAACAGAATTAGATTTTTTTAAAAAATAAGACAAAATCATAGAGGGAGATAAACCATAAGAGACTCAACTATAGGAAACAAACTGAGAGCTCCTGGAGGGGAGTTGGGTGGGGGATGGGATAACTGGGTGATGGGCATTAAGGAGGACACGTGATGGAATGAGCACTGGGTATTATATGCAACTGATGAATCACTGACCTCTACCTCTGAAGCTAATAATATACTACATGTCAATTAATTGAATTTAAAGAAAATAATATTTAAAAAATAAAAAGAATTTAAAAATCAGAAAAAAAAATTAGCTTGACTTCTCTGCCCCCCTCCCACAACCATCTCGAAGCCCCCAGTAAGTTCTGTGTATCTTCAAAGCAAGCACCAAATGCTACCCCTTGTCACCACTTCCTACAGCTGCCATCCTAGTCCTGAGCCCCATCACATCTCACTTGGGCAATTGTAATAGGCTCCTGCTTTCACTTTGACTCCTGTATCCAGTCTCCACATAGGAGGCAGAGGGATGATTTTACCAAATATGATTATGTTATTCCCTTCCTCAGGACATCGCCAGTATAGCCTTGGTCACATCATAATGGATTCACCTAGGGTGAATCTTTTAGCCCCCGGATATGGTCCTTCTGGGGTTTCAGTGTAAATCCTAAGGTATTTTCTAAGTCTCTCCCCCTTGCTGGGCCTCAGATATCCCTACACCACTGTGATGGGCAGTTGCTGAAATCTCTTTTAACTCTCCAGCTGTTTTCTCCCTTGCGATCCTTAGAATCTTGCCTTGTCCAGATCCAGGGATCAGCCAGCACTGAAGGGGAGTTTATACACAGATATGGAGGCCCCCCCACTTCATGCTTCTCTCCTTCCTAGGATCACTCTTCTCCCCCTGTTTTCAGCACTCTGGCAGCCCCACACTCCATCCTCTGGCTCCTCAGGCCAATAGGACTGTGGTTTTCTGCTTGAACTCGATCTGGAACACTCCTTGAGAACTGGGAAATGCCCTCGGGGTGGTGCAGGGGGTGGGGGAAGCATATAAGTAAGAATCTCGCTCAGTGTTGTTACCTTCTTTTAATGGTGGATTCTGCTCCAGTTTCTTGCTCTTCTTTACCATTCTCGGTTATCTCAGATTGCTACCTTTTATATTTTATTTAGATTTTAGAAGAGTTATTTGCTGGATTAAGCTGATAAAATCTGACAACTGGAAGCTACTCACCTAATAATTGTTGAAGTGCTTTATTTGATCTTCCCAATATGTCCACAGCTATTTTTAGAGGATGGTTCCCACATTTGTTCTTATTATACACTCTTTGCGTCGTTAAGGGGACACTTCCCAATAAATGTCTTTATGTAGCATGGTTCTAGGAGAGTCACTTTCCATCAGAGTCCTAATCCTGGCCTGAAGGTCTTACAGTATCAGGCCCTCATTACCGTCGTTGGTTTCATCTACCCTTACTTCCACCTTTGCTCTCTCTGCTCCAGCCACCCTGCTCCGTGGTAGTCCTCAAATACGACAGCACCTTCCTGCTGCAAGGCTTTGAACTTGATAGTCTGCTGCCTGAAATAATCTTCTCTCAGTTATCCAGGTGTCTCGCTCTCTTACTGCATTGAGGTCTTTGTTCAAATGTCACCTTCAGGAGGATACTTCCCTCACCCCCTTTTCCAAACACAACCCCCTTACCATTCCCTATTTTTTATTTCCTCCATAACATTTATTGCCAGCTGACATGCTAAATGTTACGTTGACTTGCCTTATGTATCTTATCTATACTCCCACTAGGGAATATATTCGCTAAGGACGGGGATTTCTGCCCATTTTCCCTGTTTTTCCCCAGTCTGACTTCCCCCTGGGGCACAATATCTGTAAAATGAATGAGCAAATAGAGTATAATTCAGTTTGTTCTCTGGGTTATTGTGATAGTATCTGCCTCTGTGAGCTTTCTTTGTTACCTGGTCACTCTGTGCTAGTAATGCTCCATCTCTCTCTCTCTTTTTTTTTCAGTTGTACTTTATTTTTTAAAAAAGATTTATTTATTTATTTGAGAAAGAGAGAGAGAGAGCAGGAAGGGGCAGAGGGAGAGGGAGAGAGAAACCTCAGTAGGCTCTGCACTGAGTGTGGAGCCCGATGTGAGGCCCCTTCTCAAGACCTTGAGATCATGACCTGAGCTGAAACCCAGAGCCAGACTCGACCGACTGCACCACGCAGGGGCCCTCTGGTTGTACTTTTATAAAGTGGTTAAGATCAAGCAACTCATTTTTATATTGGTCTGGTTTGTCCTCTAAGGCCTCAAGTAGCCCATTAAGTCAGTAGCTCTTTCATTTCATTTCTCGATATTTCCTCTGTCCCCTGCTGTTTGCAAAACATTTTATTTTTGTATGTTTCCACAGTCAGTCAAAGTAAGTTTCCTGAAGGAGCAGGACCGCATCAACTCGTTATGCAAACTGAAATCTACTTTGGAGACAGGAACAATAGCAGAAGATTAAAATGTACATAAAAATGTAACAGCTCAAGGTTCTGGTGCGAGAGCCAGATCATTTGCATTCCTAGCCCAGCTCCCCTACCTACTAGCTCTATGACTTTGGGAAGTCACTTATGTTTGTTGGGATTCAGCATCCTCTTCTAGAAAATGGAGGTTAATAACTACAACAATGTCTACATTATAGGGTTGTCATTTGGCTTGAATGCAGGTGAAATACAGCAAACGGTGTCAGTCACGTGGTGAGCACCAAGTCCATGCCAGCTAGAGTGAATAGCCTCATAGCTGAGCCTGGGCTGGGGCGCGGGGGGGGGGGGGGGGGGGGGGGGGGAGCTGATTCAGCATTTCGAGGTAGCAGAATGTCCCCTTGGGAAGTTGCCACCACCAGCACTGCCTGCTGCCCTTGGGAAGGAGTAGGGCAGTGCGTTTGTAAAGAGAATGCCTTCAGGAGAGGGAGATCGAAGCAGAGGGAAGCAAACAAGCGTTTAAGGATCAGATGTACAGCAGCAAATGGTGAAGTACCTGGGGGGGATCATGAGATTTATCATAAATTCCCCTAATCGGAGGAAGAAGGAAGTGGGGATTATGAGGAAGCAGTCTAGACAAGGCAAAGGAGTTGACGTTCTCAATCCAAAGAGCTTTACACTTCTTAAAGTGCTCAAGATGTTCCCAACTAATATGGAAATAGTTACATTCACAGTTACATCCAAACAGTAAACTATTTCTGAGGAAACAAACAAAAGAAGAGGCAATTTGAAAAGAACGTGATCCCTAGGTGAAAGTGTAATGACAAGGAGTCAAGGGCAAATGGGTGTTAATGAATTATCTGAATGCGAAGTTAGAAAAACAAAGGCTGCACAGAAGAATTGGTGAGGTCAATTTGAGGTCAATGGAACAGAGTTAGCCTGAAAATCTTAAGGCATGATGAGAAACACTAAATATTTGAGAAACTGGATAAAAGCAGGGACTTAATTTTCCAGATTACTGCAGTTTAAGGCTCCTGGAAAATAGGTAAGTGTATTTTTTTATTTCAATCCATAATTCCTCTGCACCTGTCCTTCCACGCCTCTTATCCTCTTTCTTCCTTAAATACCCAAGATCTTCATGCTGTCCTACTTCTCTACAGAGCACCCTGCTGTCACCCAGGAAAATTCCACAAAATTTTTTCCTCTTCCTCTCCATCTCTCCTATTGCAGGGTCTTGATCTCTGCTAGACTGTAGGAGGGTAGTGGGAGGGGAGCATATACTTCCTGGGCTAAGGGCTTTGTTGTTTTTGGGTTTTTTTTAAAGATTTTATTTATCTATTTGACAGAGAGATAGAGAAAGCCAGCGAGCGAGGGAACACAAGCAGGGGGAGTGGGAGAGGAAGAAGCAGGCTCATAGCGGAGGAGCCCGATGTGGGGCTCGATCCCATAACGCCGGGATCACGTCCTGAGCCGAAGGCAGACGCTTCACCGCTGTGCCACCCAAGCGCCCCTATTGTTTTGTTTTTTTTAAAAAAAGATTTTATTTATTTATGTGACAGAGAGAGAGAGAGAGAAAGTGCACGCAGCAGAGGGAGAGGGAGAAGCAGGCTCCCCACTGAGAAGGGAGCCTGATGCAGGGCTTAATCCTAGTACCCTGGGATCATGACCCAAGCTGAAGGCAAACGCTTAACCAACTGAGCCACCCAGGTGTCCCTGAGCTAGGTGCCTTTAACCTTGAACAAGGACAATTTCTATACCATGAGAATCAACATTAAAAATGTGATAAGACCAGCCAAACACTGAGGCGATCCTGAGCATTTGGGTATCTAAATAATGCTTCTTTAGGGAGCATGTCTTAGAAATCCATTTTCTCTGAACTTCTGACTTGATCTTTCTCACTTTGTGAGGTATAATCATTATTCAAATGGTAGTTGTATTCACAGATGTGGCTGTACAATATTTTTCTGGGGGAAATCTAAAAAAAAAAAAAATCCAATGGGGTATCTCTCCATTTTTAATTTACTGGATATTTCCCTGTATTAGAGCGTTTCGTTAACCATATATAGATTGAATTCAGGTTTGCTATCAATGTGTAAGGCATCAGTACTTTACAGTCATCGTACAACATAAAGGCCCAAGGCTTCAATAGCATAAGCCAGAGTCACACAGCTCTTAAGCCATGAAACCACACTTTCCAGGTCTCTGGATTCCTGGCCAGCGCCCTCCAGCTGTGGGGACACCAGTCTCTCGGTTGTTAAGGACTCAGGATATGCCGGAGTGCCCTTCCTGTCTGTGTCTTGGTCATTACTTTTATTCAGCTCAGGGTACCCTCTCATTACAAATGCCAGGGAGTGGTACTGGATTAGCAAATCTCTGATCTTCTTTATGCCTCTTCCAAATAAGGACTAAGGGCAAAGCTTCCTGGCATTCCCTTGGAGGCAGGTCCCGCCCCACCTCAGCACCAGCTCTCACTCCAGCCAATAGTGCTCTTTTCTTTCGAACTCTGGTCACATCAGCCGCACTCTGTAAACAGAGGTTTTCTACTAATGAAATGTAGCAGTCTCACATAAATATGCATGGGAACTACCACTATTCCGTCACATCTGGTGCTCACATCTGCCTTAAATCTCTCCTTTAGAAACTAAAGCACATGATGGCTCCTCCCTCCCTTGAATTCGGACTTAATGACAGATCTGCAAATTATTAAAGAAAATGTATGTAACACATCCAGTGTCTACTGTGACAGAGTTTGAAACATTCTTGGCTTGTATGTGTAGGTTTTATGTCATTTCCTCATCAGCAAATTATTTTGATTGTGACTCTTTTAAGATTTTGACAGTTCATTAGCCAGGAAAGAAATGTTTGGAGTATCTTCAACAAGTTTCAAGTTTCAGGAATAGGGTAGTCTTCTCTAGCCTTATCTAGAGAAGAGAACCTATGCCCTATTTGTGCTTGGTGACACACAGATGCTTACCCTGTGACCCAGAGAATGTATCCCTCAACTGTCGGCTCGGCCACGGATCAAAGTCAACTCCAATTTCCTCATTTCCATACATTATGTCCAGGCTCTCAGGAAGCTCTGTCTGCTAACACCGTGGAGAATGCACGCTCATGACCGAAATGATTCTGCCACCTAAAACAACACCCCCAGCCCCCACCCACCCACCACCACAATGGTTCTTTCAAACTTGCTTTGTTGGAAAGATTGAAGGAGGAACATCGAATGAGGCAGTAGTAAGAGGAAGGTTAAAGTGAGCGAGTGGGAGGAGGTGGGAGTCTGGAGCAGCTGAAATGAAAGCTGCAGTGTCTCTGGATTTGCTTATCTAGCACTAACCTTACCTGTCACTAGCTTCAGATTGGCCATGCCATTTGTGTAACATAATGACCAGTTTCCAGCCCGCTCCAAATGCTGGTTCTTCTGAAGCGGCTCTCTCTTCCTCTCTGCCCTTCAGCGCGTGTGCAAGCTTTCTTCATGAGACCTCCAGCCTTGTGGCACGCCTTTCACTGTCTACACGCCAGTCCTCCTCTCTGGATCCTACCACATGCCCCTGAAATAGCCCACTGCCCAGAACCCAGCAGGCTGGGGACTCTGATGGCTATGACAATTACAAGAGGCTAATTAGCTCACCAGAGCAGTGGCAACCTTGCCTTTCCTGTGCAGTCACCGTGCAGTGTTTGCTCCAGAAATTTCTCCACAGCAATGTTACAGGCTGTTCTTTTTTATCCTGAGAGGTGAAAACAAAATAGGAACTAAATTTGGACTGTTCAAAGCCATCTGGATCAGATGTGGCCCAGACAAGATGGCCTGGAAACTTTTCCAATACTTGTTATGAAAAGAGAGCTGCCAAGGGCCCTGAAAGCAAACTGTCCAAGTGGATAGAGGTGATAAAGGTGACTCTACACTGTAATTTCTCTGTCAGAAAGCCCTCACCTAAAAGCACTCAACACTTCCCTTTTCCTAGTTCTGCGTTATTTTGTTGCAAAAGTCACAATGAAACTTCTCTTGTGTCTTTCTAAGAGGAGTCCAGAGGAAACCGCAAACAAGTTTCCATGTGTTTTCCTTCTTTAGAAACTACAAATGGGAACACGATATCTCCCTTCTGGGCTCTTGAAACCAACTTGATATTAGGGGAAAAACAGAATTTGAAAGGGTAGGCTCTGGGTCCAAGTCCCAGACTGGCTGTTTCTGGCTGTGTGTCCTTGGGCAAGTCACCTGCTTCACCTGAGCTTCGTTCCCTCATCTGCAAAACGGGCATAATTCTCCTCACGCCTGACTTACTAACCCACAAGAGTAATAAAATAAAGCTTGTGAAGGACCCTATATGACTAGCACACGCTACATAAGTTGGTCCCTATTATTTTAAATAGGATTGTTTTATTCTTCTGATTGTAAAAATATGTCTGCTTTTTCTAAAACTTTTCAGAAAATACAGGAAAACAGAAAAGAGAGTGACAAGTGTTTCTATTTCCAAAGGGATAACCACTAACATTTTGATATTTTTCCTTCAAGACTTTGTGTACATATTTCTATTTTACCAAATGGCCATCATAATATACTAATTGTTTGTAAAATGCAATTTTTATTTAATGTCATGTGAAACAATGTGAGTTATTTTTACTACAAAAAAGAAAGTAGCCCAGATGAAAATGGAAGATAGCACAAATATAGCCAGCATATGGCATTTCTCCACCGCGTCAAAGTGAATTATTCATAAGCATTTGTCAGAAATATCCAAGGTTACTGAGCTATTCTGGAACCACAGGGTACAAATTCTGAGGCAGAGATTGCTACATGTTCAATAAAACCCATTTCCTTTTCCTCCTGGATACAGAGCAAACCTAGATTTGCTAGGCTCGCTTGCATTTAGATGTGGTCACGTGACTGAGTTCCTGCCAATAGACATGAGTGGGAGGGCTGTGTGAATGGAAGTGGGTAAGAAGAGGGTGTGTCTTCTCTGTGGAATCTCTTGTCCTCTGGCAGCTGGTTGGAAGGAGCCTATAAACCTGGGTCCTGGAATGACCTTGGGGTAGACCACCTGCCAAGCACACTGCACTTGAGGTAAATAAAACACAAACTTCTACTAAGCTACTGAATGTCAGAAGTTCATAACAGAACAGCTGGCTTTACCTACCGGCACCAGTGAAACTTGTAACCTACTTCCATGTCACAGTGTAGATTAAAACTTGAAGCAGGTCCAGAATTCTCCTTAAATGTAGACAGAGCTGAAACTCATTCAGTGATTTAATTTCAACACTGAAAGAATCACCCCTTCTCACTTACTTGGTACAAATAAATCTCTACCCACTCCCTTATAAAAATTTCTAAATTGCTCTTCCCAGGTTTCCCTTCCTATACATAAAATTAAGACTTAACATGCAAATATCCTAGAGAGAGACAACACATTCATTTCACTAAATGACCTCGACCATACTAAACCTGTGTTAGAGATGATGCAGAGAGGTGTGACAGACTCTCTACCCTCAGAGAATGAATTATACTGTAACAAAGGCAACAGAACTAACATAGAGTTAACTCATGGGTACAGTATCATATGTAATTGCTAAAATATAGGTTCCATGGAAGCAAGAACTTTGTCTATTTCTGGCACATATGCTATATTGAAAGCATATAGTAGGCTTTGCTCACAATTTGCTCAGACTATTGAATTAAATTATTGAAGAACAGCTAACTATTAAACTGTACTTAACTATGAACCAGAATAGTTGTGGAAGGCTGAGTGAAGAAAATGGGACCGGGGCCATATTCCCCGAAGTTTTCATGGGAAGGGAAATATAAAAAAACGATAGTATCTCTTCAGCCCACTAGGCAAGCAAAGGGCTTCTTGCAGCCAAAGAGTCAGTCATCGGGCTATCGGCTGCTGGCTGCGCTCGGCTCAGCAGCGCACTGCGGCTGCGGCGGCTGCAGGTGCCGGAAAGGAGCGGACAGAACAGAGAGGAGTCCGCTTGCACCAAGGCTCTGCTGCACAGCGAACGTGGACGGTATCAGGAAATGTTTGTCCTGGTGCGATGGAGCAAGATTTTGGAGTTTTCTCACACTTTTATTGAGGTATAATTTACGTACTATAAAATGCCCCCAGTTGAAGTGTACAGGGTGGTCAGCGTTAGTATATTTATACAGTTCTGTGAGCGTTCCCATGATCCTGTTTTATAACGCTCCCTTGGACTTGTTTGCAGGCATTCCTCGATCCCACCGCAGGCAACCAAACGATCTCTTCTCTGTCTCTGTAGTTTTGCCTTTTCGGGATATTTCACGTAAATAGAATCATATAATATATGTTCTTTTGTGACTGGCTGCTTTCACTTAGCGCATTTTTTGTTTGTTTGTTTGTTTGTTTGTTTGTTTTTTGGGGTTTTTTTTTAGGTTTTTCCAAGTTGTAGCATGTGTCAGTGGTTCATTGCTTTGAATCTCTGTGCATATAACATATTCTGCCTCTCAGTTCATCAGTTGGTGGTTGGAATATTTCCATGCAGGTAAAAATCTGCCATTTATACCCTGAAAAAGCCCAGGTTTGGGCCTCTCGCCCCAGTGGATTGTACTCCTCTTCCAAGCAAAGCCACTGTCTTTGTGGCGGGCCCCATCTTGTAAGCTACCCTTCCTGCCTGTAAGACTTAAAGTGGGAGAAAATGCCTCTGGCAAAAAGTCGCATGTTCTTATCCAGAAGTCTAGCAGCTTTTCAAAAACAAATGCTTCAATTTTATTTCCTCCGGAGCCGATTTCCAGTGCCCTGCCATGGTGGATTTTGACAATTTTGACCAGTTGGATACAAAGAAGTCAGTGACCTCTTCCTGCTGTGATAACCGGAAGTCCCCTATCTTCTGAGGTATCTTGAAAATCGGGACACAGTACTTGATTCTCCGTGAGAACCAAGAGGAAAGCATTACACTGAGTTTAGGAATGAAACAAGCTCTGTGACCCCCAGAGATGGTAGCAATGGAGCAGTACGTGGAATCAGTTGGAAGAGAAAGATTTCAACTAGGAACCTCCTATATTGGTCAAATAGAAAGGTTGGAAAAATCTTAGGTCAGTTAAGTGCAATGCAAGTCTCTTCCAAAGCTGTTGTTGCAAGAATGTTCTGTTTTCCATCTATATTGCAATTTTCATACTCTTGAATATATGCTTTTTGAGGATGTATGACCCTATCTTTTCTGCTTGTCGCTCTGTTGCTGCACACATCCATGGAGAACACAGCCTGAGAGGACTAAAGTTCGGAGGGCCTTCCCACATGCTAGGAAGCCCATTCTCACTAAACTCGTTGAAGCTGCCATGTTTCCTCTAGCCATTGGCAGTTGCATATATAGTGTTTCCTGTATGTGATACCCTCTTGGACCCCCTGTTGTCACCTGCTTAAATGCCCATCCTCCAGTTACTGTTGACTATCACATTCCCCAGGAAGCCTCAGGTGGCTGCGTAAGGGCCTTTCTAGAAAGTTGGAAAGCCATATTATAAATGACATATCTGTACATCGATTTCCCTGATTAGACTTAAATTCTGTGAGGGCAGGGCCCATGTTGCCTGGTTTACTATTATATTCCAAAAATATAATAGTAACCTTTAGAATAGTGAACCTTTAGAAACAGAAAATGTGTTTTGTTAATATCCACAAGAAAGCAGTTGGGAAGTTGCCCAGGATTTTTGTTAAGGGGACCAAGTCCTGGGGCCTTAACCTCTCTGAGCCTCAGTTTCATTTTAAAAAGTGGGGATAATCTTTCCACTTATGACGATTAAATGGAAAGATGTATTCCAAAGCTCTTACATGGCACCTGGCATATAACAAATAACATGTAATAAATGTTAACTGTTCATCAGGAAGCAATTACAGTCCTTGCTGGTGGCAGTGGGGAGCCTAGTTGACCTGGCTGCCCCCTCTCTGGACCACACCATGTGAATGCCAATATACTCGGGTTTTTCCTGGTTGCTGGCAGCCAGTGAATAACTGGGCTGTGGGGGACAACGCAGGTCACTCCTCCAGACAGAAGAGTCTTCTCTCACATGCAGCTTTGTCATGAGGCCTCTGCTTCAGCCAGGCAGCATTTTTCCTAGTACTGCTCGTTGGTGTGGGTCTCTTTCTACCCAACCGTCCATTGCCCCTGCCCCCATCTCCTTTCACAGGTATCAGGCCAAGCCTCTCCCTGCCCATTCCTGGTTCTTCCCATGATCTTTCCCTGGCATTCCTGCAACAGCTGCCCTGCACACCGTCTGCTTTTCAGAGGATTCGAACTCACACAGGTGGTGTCAGGCCTGGACCGAGGAAGCGGGGACGGAAGAGGGGCCCGGGGTCTGCTTCACTCGCTACCTGGAGGACGAGGAGGATCCCAGCCTGAGATGTGTGTGGCCCATTTGCTGCAGAGTTCTTTGTTGGTGACCTGAAAAAACATCCCGGCACAAGGAATGCCCCTCCAAGGGCAATGGTCCAGGCACTTGGAAGATATGAAGGAGTAATCACTATAAGGGCAGCAAAATTGGCTGGTTATTGCTAAGTTGTAGTGAGACCCCACAGGAGCGTAATGAGAAACGGTGGGCCATGAGCAAACAATTAAAGTAAGAGTGAGAGCCAGAGGGCCTTTTCAGTTGCTTTCAAAGAGCCCCTTAACTCCTGTAGTGAGAGGTCTGACTCAGTCGAGGAGCACACTCTGATAGAGACACAGAGCTCCAAAGAAGCTAAAATGCGCAGCCGAGGCAGTCTGCTTTGCTAAGGTTAGAGCCCTGGTTGAGAAAACTCTGGGCCCTGAAACATGGGATAGGGCGTGCGGATAGATGTTCCAGGGGAGTTTGGTTCCGTAGACCCTAGCCCTCAGAGCTTGTGATGTGCCTCACCCCTCTCCACTCGGAGCCAGCGCTTCCTCCATGCTGGAAAATGATACAGACCCTTCCCTCTCCCCAACTAGGTGCATGATGCCTCCCTCAAGAGCTGCCCCACCTCTTCTCCTAGGTACCGGGCTGATAACTAGAGTTAAAATCCAGATGGGAATATTTGGAGCCTGATTAAGCAGAAAGCATATTATATATTAAGAGACCTGCAAAAATCTATTTGCCTGTAGCAGCAATAGGCAATGCAGTGCCCTTGGGTTTTGAGCAGCTAAAGAGAGGCACCAACACAGGAAGAATGGCAGCGGAAGTTCTCCCGTGAGGTAAAGGCTGAGAGCAAGAGAGGTTGTCCAGGGCTGGGTTCCTTCATACCCACAGGGCTGACAGGACCTGAGTCAGTAAGGACCATGTGGTGATGCTTAGCTGCCAGAAGCTGGGCAGCTGACATTCCTGGAACAGCTGGAAGAGTCAGAGGGGCAGCTAGTGCAGAATGAGTCATGAGAGCTATGGAGATGGTTAATAGAACATGGCATCCCTGGAGGTGAAACACACAGGGGTCAGCAAGGAGGCTGCTTCGTATCTGTAGCCAGAGAAGGCGGAATCAAGAAGGAAGAGGCTGAGGGCAGTTGTCCAATGAAATGTCATAATCACTTGTTCAGACCCCAAATCCACTGATGAGAAGGAAGGAACTTGCAACACTGCAGCCAGTATATACTCTAATGATTCCCCATTTTTCCCTTTCCAAAAGGAACCGATGAATGTTACTTTGGTGGTTATATCACAGAAAGGGAACTACTCAGACGTGAAGAGGATGGTAGGACCCAGGGTCTAAACTGATATCGATACTCAGAAATCCAAAGCACCACCAGAAACCATCCAAAATACAAGAGATGCTGAACACGTGGGAACAAAGTGACTCCGCCAGTGGACATTAGCTAAGCTTGTTCACCACCACTAAGCCACCAAGACCGACCAAAGTGACAGCTGAGGGTGAGGGCAATTTAGAGTAGACAGCAGTTGAGGCCAAGGTTAAATACTAGTTGAGATCCCCAGACCAACTATATCGACAGGGGCTGAAGTGTGATCCACTGATCTCCCCGAAGTTATCCTACAGAAATGGTCTGTGGGTAACATGGAGGAGCTGTTCCCTGAGGCTGCATGGGGATGTCAGTCTTCACAGCTCAGGGGTAACTGTGATGGCCGTGAAAACACACCACCCAGATCTCTTACTTGAGGGAACGGAGTTACTGGACTGATCCGGCTACCACTCTGGATACACCATTGCATTCACAGCGACGAAGCTATTACCCAGCAGCTCCCCGCCAGCGAGTGAGCGTGGCGAGGGTATTAGTGCAGACCCGTTCCTCTGGGATGTGGGACCGTCTCGTGAATGATTTGGCCATCAGCATTCTCCATCAGCCTGTTGAAACTATTTTAAAACTGCTCTGTAGTTTGAAGTTCTTCCTAGCCCAATCCTGCTTCCTTCCTCCTCTTCTTTAACCTGTATTGGTCTGAAGGCTCTCCCTACACACTCCTGCTTTCTCCCTGTATCCACAGGTATTCCTTCAATCACCTTCAGCTCATCTAATTCAATAGGGCATCTCCTTTCCTGAGGAGCACAGTCATGAAGCCAGGGACTGTTTTTTGCTCAAGAGGGGAGCGATATACTGAGCACAGGCTTCCAGTTCTCACACTTTTTATTTGTTTCTGGGCTGGGAAGTTATCCCAATCTTTCAGGAGGTATCACATGCTTTATTTTGGTTTGTTTGTTTTGTTTTGTTTTTGTACATTTCATGCTGTGCTCACACCAGCATATGGAGTTTATACCAGCAAAAAAGAGTTACATACTTCATTTATTTATTTATTTATTTATTCTCCAGTGAAATGGATGGGCTTCTAAATATACATGAAGAAAGAAATGTTTCAGAGACTGAAATACAAGAGGATAAAACTAGTCTTGCAGATAAAGCTGTAGAAAAAAAATAAATCTGGGAAGTGACAGGTGCCTGGATAGCTGGAGGAGGACAAGAGGAGAAAAATGAGGGAGAAATATTCACCCTCCTCCCTGACTTCCTTCTCTTCTATAAACTGCTACTGGAATTTCCCAGCTACCATATTTGCAATTACAGCACATAAAATGAATGGAAGAGTAATATTTGGAATCACTACACCTTAGCCTCTTTCTCCTTGGCTACAGAATAACTCATGTATTAATCCTCTCATTCATTCAACTAATCATCATACAATAGAGCCCTTCTTGTTTACTATTCTGAGCGCCGATTTTGCTCCAAATTCTCATTTAATACAAAACTCTTTGCTAGGGCACTGCTCTTCCACAAATCTTTTTTTCCTTACCCAGATTCTAAATTGGTTCAGCCTTTGATCTCTGCTCAAAACTCTCGTGTGTTTGATTTCCAAGGTAGGGTGAACCCAACAGACATTTTTTTACATCTCAGCAAGTCAACTGTAGGAAAATGCAAGTCATCTAGCCTTTGAAAAGCCCCCAACTCTCGGAGATTCCTGGGTTAGCCCTTTATGAAAGGGGTAGAAAGCCAAGGAATAAAAGAGAAAGCTGGAGAGAAATTTGCAGTATAGAAATTCATGTAAGCTGAATACGTAAGAATTCCCTGGTGGGGTAGGTCACTTGTGGTTAGAGAGCATCCCTTATACCCCAAAATGGATATTCCTCACCCAATGATGGAGAAACTATGTTCTACAACTAGGGTGCTTTGAGTATTGACAAAATTCAAATACTCCAAAGAAAGTATTCTAAGTTGGTATCAGGCGTTCACTCGTTAGTGTGAAATAATTTCCTACTTTTCCTAATAGTAGGCCTTATAAGGCAAAAGCAAAACCAGAACTGGTTCCTTCAGGCATATTCTGGGCCACAAGTGAATGAAAAACAGCAAGAATGACGACAACAGAAGTTTAAGGCATTGAGATTAAACCTGTCCAACTGCTCCCCTAGGGGCCTTGTGTTTTCTTGAGAGCTGCAGATGAGCATTCTAAAGATCATTTCCTAGACAACAAGTTGCTTTGGTTTTTGTTTCTGTCCACATTAAGTATACAGAATACAGTCCCTTGCTACTAAGAGTGTGAGCCCCACCCCAGCAACATCGCTATCGCCAGCAGGGTTGTCCTACATGAAAACCCCGATCCTACCTCACACTCATGGAATCAGAATCTGTGTTTTAACAAGGTCCTCGAGGGACATGCCAACACATTTACGTTTGAGAAGCACGGCATAGCTCAGGGGACAGACTAAGATCTGGAAAATTGGCTTAGATTTCTGACTCTGGCCACTTACTAGCTGACAAATTGCATAGCGTCCTTGTATTCTAACCTCCTCTGTCAGATGGAGGTAAACTCTGCATATTCTTTCTCTTATTTCTAGTCTTTGTATTTACTCCTTCTTGTATTTCTCTACTCAAAATTTTTCCGTATTCCTGATATGTTAACCTTCTTTGCTCATTTGTATTCTTACCGGACGCCTTTGCATAAGGAGGAGAGAGTACACATGCATATAATATACATCCATAGGCAGGCATCCCACCCCAGTTCTATTTACTCCAATAAGATTGACAAAAGAATGAGTTTGTTTAATGAATATAAAAGCTATTTGACTCTTTCAATGCTTTCCACTCCATACCAAGCTGCCTGCCAGATTGTGGGCCAATATTTGAATGAGTAGCCAATTTGTATGTAATTAGTTAATGCAAAGTTCCTGTTTCTACCAGATTCTAACGAATCACTACACTTTGCTTTTCTTTGAAAAGCTAAAATAGGACTGATTAGATGTATAAGTTATTCTTACATTAGCCAACACATCATGCCATAGTCTCCTTCTTACAAAATGATGGCCTGCTCTAAATTATCTATGTGGGCTCCTCCAGTCCTGAAGACCTATGATTCTGATTGTAATCTGAGGATTCCTCAAAACAAACCATTTATTATTAAATATTAAAAAGCAGGCAGCGTGATTTAATGTGCCCTTCTCAAGACTTCCTTTAGACCCATGCATCTGAAGAGCAGACTGGGCCCCTAAAACCTCCCCAAGTCTCTTCATTTGGTTCCAACAAAACTTAGTCTCTCAGAAATTCAAGAACTCTCTGGACAGACACTTGAAAGCAAGCTCGTTAAAATTTTAATCCCAAGTCTCGTTTTAACTTAATTATTTATCTCACTGTGAATGCCTAACATCTCTATCAATTTTCTAAGGATAAATATGTATGAGGTTTGGACCCCAAAATTAAACTCTGAGATTTTTGAGACTGATTTTTAAATGAAGCTAGACAGCAGATTCAGCTTCTGAATAAAAATTTACGGGAGTGTGTAATTGAATCACTTAGCATTCCTCACAGAGGAGAGACCCTTTCTACCAATATTCCTTTTCCTATAAATTCCACATAATTTTCCGACAATAAATCTTGATGGAGCTGGAAATCTAAATACTGATTTGTTGTTTCATCCTGAATTAATCACACATAATTACAAAAACGGATACTTTAGAGAATGCATTAACAGCTCTTGAACACAAATAAATGCCCTTCTTCTTAGAAATAGAAACCTATCAATGTCCATATGTTCAGAACATCAGATATTTAACCCTCAAGGTGCTCAGCTATTTCTCGTAGACATTTAAGAGTTATGGTTGTAATAACATCACATCATATTTAAACGTTAGCTACTAATTTCTCATTAGTTCCTGTTAGCTTAGTTATGGATTTACAAAGACTCGGTACATTGATGAGGTCTGTGCATGGAAAGGGGTAAAGTAGCAACAATTAAGCTCTACTTAGCACTCATTACGCACCAGAGATGCCCTAACCTTAATCTTCATGACTACCTTTTATAGGTAAGGAAACCAAGGTACAGAAAGACAGAATAAAGTGTGCAAGGTCACGCAGGTGGCAACCATTACAGTGACAGTTTGAACCAAGGCTTTCTTCAGAGTTTATGCCCTTAGCCTTGACATTGTTGTCCTACCCAACTCAATCTAACATACACTTTACATTAGTAGATCAGATAGCGTTATATTTGAACATATTATGTTCTACCCGTATGTTAACAATTTATGATTACCTCGTATGACATTATGTGATGTTACATTTTATATGATGGTGGTCCTTTGATTCAGAAACAGTAATTATCATTTAGGTTCATCGGGCTGCAGAACCCCTATTCTCTCTCCTAACTCTAATGACAGAAATTCTGTTTACCTCATACCTTAAAAAAAAAAAGCAAAAAACAAATAAATGAACAAACAAAAAACAATAAGAAAATAATCAAAACAACAATAATAAACCCATTTGCTGGCTCTACTTCATAATAAATACCACTGTCCTTGGGTCCCATTGTCCGTGTCCTTCTCCCTCAGGGGTTGAAGACCCAAAACGCCTGGAGGAACTGAAGGAACTGTGAACAGCTGACATAGCCTGGTGGGGTGAAAGGCGCTCACCTGGAGAGCCCAGGTGTCCATCTATGGGGGGTGCCCCTCAATAGCATCCCTGGCCTATGGTAGCCATGAGGAAATAGTAGCCCCGTACTATCTGACCCTCTAATTTGTCCAGGGAAGTCAGAAATAACAAATTTGACAAATTTGACAAATTTAGAAACCAACCATAAAACACTGGAATGGCTAATGAATCCACATGTGGGCAGATAGGTCATACTCATGGCCTGGATACCATCTGGTCTTCAGTCTGTCATCTCAGTTCCTCTGGTCTCTACTTCCTTGCTGGATGAGATCATGCTTCTCCTTGGCTTCAGTGCTTATCTAACATGTATGATTTCCCAAGGTGTTTTGACTTTACCAATCGACTCTAGATCCTAATCTCTAATTACCTCTCAGGCAAATCCTTGTCCAGATTCACCCTACACACAATGTGTGAGTTGATAAGAATCTCCCTATCTGTAAATATCCTCCATCTGGAGTGATCTCTACCTTGGTTAATGCAACATTTTCTATGCAGTCACCCAGTGATCTTTAACTCCTCATTTTTTTTTTAACCTTACAAAGTTTATTGATAAGCAAGTTGAACTGAATCTACCTCAAGATATTTCTGAAATCTCTCTAATAATTCCCATGCAGTCTTCAAGTAAGCTGAGAGTTTTCTAGTTTTTTAAGCTACAGAATATTTTCTTTTAACAAAATTTTACTTAGAAGTCTAGTTGCAACAGATATAAGTGGGTATTGTCAGTTTCCATTAGAGACCCAGATTCCCACCCATCATCCTATTGTCCTTTGAGGTGACCCATCTCTAAGGCACTCATAGTGTTCCCCAAAACACAGTTTGAAAACCAGACATAAAAATAGACCTACCAATCATCTTCCCCACCTCCATCGTTTCCATCTACCATATTGCTATAAAAATTATCTTTCTGGGGGCGCCTGGGTGGCACAGCGGTTAAGCGTCTGCCTTCGGCTCAGGGCGTGATCCCGGCATTGTGGGATCGAGCCCCACATCAGGCTCCTCCGCTATGAGCCTGCTTCTTCCTCTCCCACTCCCCCTGCTTGTGTTCCCTCTCTCTCTGGCTGTCTCTATCTCTGTCGAATAAATAAATAAAATCTTTAAAAAAAATTATCTTTCTGAAACATAGGTTTGATCAGATTTCTATTTAAAAAGCTTTGGGGTGCACCATTAATTATAGGATGAAATCCAAACTCCTTAACATAAACTTCTACCTTTCACAACCTGAGTATATGTCCAGTCACTCATCACACCTCAGTGCACACTTCAGCCACACTGACCATTGTCTAGCTACCCTCCTTTCCCTTGCTTGGTGCATTCTCGTACTTTGGCCAGTAAAAGTTTGATCTAGGTCTAAAATGACACTGGAGATACAAGGCTGAGATGTGACTTGTTTCCTTATTTCCATACTGCCTATCCAAATTTAACTGTTACCTAGCAGGGGCAGGATCACTCACACTGAAGGAAGAGTACTATTGTTTCTGTAACAGTAGTGAGCTATACATGCTTAGTTTTCAGTCATTGTATCCCCTCTAGGGTGGCATTCACAAGCGTGTATGATAGACATCTGATAACACTTTGTTCATTAACTTGAACTGTCCTTATTACTGATCATTATGAGCGGGCAGTGTTACCTAGCCCTCAACTGACCAAGACACTTCTAGTTATAGACCATGGACTATTCATTTTCAAGGACACAATCACTAAGGAAATGTTTTGAGCATCTATTTTGTGTCCTATATAATTAAGGCCACATAAAAAGAATGACACATTTTCTACGGTCAAAAAATGTCATCTAGTTCAGAAAACAGAACTAAAGAATCTGACAATTTACGATCAGCATAAAGCAATATGCAACTGAGAAATTAAACTTTACAGATGATTAATGTTAAGAGAATTCAAGGGAAGTGTGTTCTAGAGTTCTTATAAACCTCCTGAAGGAGATTATGTGAACCTGGGATTTGAAAATCAGAGAAGAATTATTTAAGAGGAAACTGTGTTTCAGATCAAAGAAATAATGTAAACAAGGTACTGAGGTTAAAAACAAACTGGCTTGGAACTACACCAGAGCGGCATGGATGGGAATATTGGGTAATTAAAAGTACTTTAAATTGAGAAAGAGTTTCAACTTTTTGTAGTAGGTCATTGAATACTATATTGTGTGTGTTTGCAGGCATGTTTTTGGAGACTGAAGATGATATTTAAAGAAGATAAGTACTGTACACTGGTAGAATGTGCAAGATGGACTGGATTACTGGAAGGAGAGACCAGAGTCAGAGAATCCAGTTAAGAAAGCTGGAGTCTATGCAGTAACTGAGGTATGACGGGACCAGAATAGTGTCAGTGGTCTGCAATGGAGAAGAAATGCCTCCTGTGAAAGGAGAACCAACAGGCCTTCTGAGAGTCCGGATTTTAGTAATAAAAGAAAGAATGAGCAGCACTAAATGACCACAGGATTTTCATCTTGAGTGATATGATAATTGTATTATTTTTGACAGACACAGGAGCTAAATTGAGTGATGAAAAATAATGTTCCTTTTCTTAAAAAAAAAAAAAAAACACACTGAATTTCAAGAGCTCTCTTACTCTGGTTTCTTTAGAGAGCAGAGCCTGAGGCAATGATTAACAGTGCTGATGCATTATTTGCAAGGGTATACCCTGAGCAGTGAAGGTACAGGTACAGCCAAGTGGAGTGAAAAAGGAAGTGAGCCATACAATGATGCTTTCCTGGACTGGCCATCCTCTCACAACGAGCCCAGGAGAGACACAAAGGTGACTTACCAGGTGCTTTTCTTAGCTCACAGGACTTTCCCATATAGGCTAGGCGGAAAAACCATATTTTGGATTAATCTGTTGGTTATAGGAAGATGGGAAATCAATCTCCTTGGCTGCCTTCAAACTCCTGTTTCTCATTGGTCAAAATTCATTTTAAGGAGATTTAACTCTTTCATCACCTGTCCTGTACGTAGGCACTTGGGATGCCAGAAGCCATAACCTGAAGTGTGGGGTTTCACCTAAGATCTGACATGGTTGGGGGAGCCTGAAATTCCAGACATATAGCTGGTCAACAAGGAGTCGCAGCCAAAGGGAAGGAGTAGCACTCCCAGGGCAAACGGCAAGTGGCCATCATATTATTCTGGAAATAGCTGGTACCTTTGCATGGAAGAACACATCGGAGGGGCTCTGATATAAGACATATCTGATATGAAAAATAATTCCTCAAGTGGAATTAACTTGCAGAAAATTGGACATATGGACCAAAGCCTGGAGGAAGACTTGTAACCAAAGGTACAGGGTTGGAGTTTATAATTTTCCTCCATAAATTATAATTGGAACTTGAGAGAATAGATATACCCCTGGGAGAGAGAACCCATAAGAGACAAGTGGGGAAAGATGAGAATCCAATACTGGGAACTGAGGAGCATAAAGGAAAAGTAAGGGGAGAAGAGAAATAGCGTGTCATGCTTAAAAAAAAACAAAGACAAAAGCAAGAATAAAGTGAAATTCAGGAATGATTTATACCGTGGAAGTAGGAATGAGGAAAATTCTAGAGGAGTATCTATGGAACAGTATCCAATGCACCAGATTGGTCCAGAGGAATGAGGAGAAAACAAAAGGAAAGCTGTGTTGTCAAATGCAACGAAATACCTTTTACGTTCCAAAACTAGATGTGGGGTAAAATAGTTCTCTGTGAGACCAAAGTCCCTGAGGGAGACATTCAATGAGTTCATAACGGCCTCAGGTTTGGATCTCTCCCTCACAGATCTACAGGTTTGTGTGGGCCAACCTGCAGGGTCTTCCATGACTGAAAGTCCTGGTCAGTTGTAAGCCCAGCTGAAGTCAGTGTTTGTGGGAAGCTGGGAGAGGTGACACTGAGGGTCCCTGTACAGAGAGCACACTGTAGTTGCTGCGAAGCCTAGTGCAAGGCAACCTGAGAATGCAGTTTGAACAGGAGAACATAAGACCATGTAGATGTAGGGGGTTCATGGAGATCAGAATAAAGAAGAAAATCTGAGGAGTCTAAGGGGACGTCCAGAAAAGTCATCTATGGAGAGTCCTGGAAGGTAAGTCCATACAGGTTGGTGTGGACAGAAGGTGGGCTAAAATTAAGGTGAAGACCTGGCTGACGTTAGTCACAGAGAGATAAGCTGTATGTAATAGTGAGCTTTTGAGACAGACTGCGTAGGCCCCAAATAAATCTCTAACACTCTTGATTGTGACCATGGCAAGTCATCTGGTTACTCCAGATCTCAGTTCCCTCACTTGGAAAATAGATTTTATAAGAAAATCTATCTTATAAGGATATGATGATTGAAAAAAACCAAAAAAACATGAGTTAAACCATAATATGCTTAACAGAGTTCCTAGCAGATAATAATGATTTGTCTACACCACATACTCACGTGGATATCTCAAATGTAACAAGCGTAAGACTGATTTCACGACCCACCCTCCAGAGGCTCTTCTACCTAGAATAATGGCACCACAATCCATTGCCAGACATCTAGAAGTTGTTCTTGATAACTTGTTCCTCATCCTCATCATCATTATTAATGATAACCATCATTAATTTTATCAATTTTACCTTCAAATATCTATCAAATTCAGACACTTTCTACATCTATAGGTTTACCATGCCAATCCAACTGGCTATTCCTCTTTGGTTATACCATAAAATGGCCCGTGAATTTGTTTAGCCATACACCCCCTTGGGCTTTTCTCCAATCCATTCTCAAATACAGAGCTCCCCAGGCAATGACATGTATGAGTTACAGGTGTGCAGGAGCAAGATATACAACCCAAAGTCTGGTCTTTGGGGCCAAAAGTATAAGCCACATGGAAGCTTCTATAGCTATGCTATAGATACAACTCAAGACATGACCCAAATAATTGTGTCAAACAGACTTGTGCCTGACATGGCATCATATAGGGCCTGAGTAAACTGCGAGACGACCATTCTAACAATGCGTGCACACACGTACATTTCACAAATTAGAGCTTCGGTGTCATACTGGATTTTTTTTTTACAAATTCAACTTCTAATATGTATCCTGATACATTGTATCTCAGTTTACATCCTAGTTCTTTGTATTTCATGTTTCATTTTACTAATTTTAATTATATTACATAAAGACCATGTAATTATTTTTTACCAACTCTTACCTACATTCTCCCTAATCCCCTCTTGCTCTCACCAGGGCATGGAGGAAATATCATTCTGTATGTGTGCCATGACATGGGCAATTTGGGAAAGCAGGGTTCCTATGTATAGTCAAAAGAAGCCTTAAAGAAACTCTGATTGTATAACCCCTCTGCGTAAGTGCCTAATGGCTTCACAGTGCTATAAGAATGAAGGTCAAGATACACAGAATGGACTACAAACCCTACATGTCTGACCAGGCTTCCTCTCTAGTGTCATCTTACGTCCCTCTTCTTCTCATTCTTTGCACTTCAGTTACTCTAACTTCTTCCACGTCTTTAAAAGCATCATGCCCCCTTCCATCACAGACTTTGTATATGCGCATCTCTCTACAATGAGACTGTCTCACCCTCACCTTGCACTGTCACCCCATTGATCTCATTTCATCCTTTAGCTTTCAGCTCAAGGTCACTTCTTTAAAGAAACCATATACACTCCCCACCTTTCCCAGCCCAATACAGGATACTTCCATTTATCTACCAAATATCATGGATACTTATGTTTATCACTGTATCCCCAACACCTAACATAGTACTTGGCATTCAATAGGAACTCAATAAATAAGTCTTGAAAAATACATTGAGGGCTAAGTTCTAGCCAGCCATGGGTCAGCCGTGAGGTTGTGAGTTGTGGCTCCTTGGCCCAGACTCAGGTAGCTTGACTTCGCCTACACATGGTTTCACCAGGTGTCCAACAGGTTCATTTTTAAGGACTGGCCATGATGGAGGCTCTTTTTCCTTTTGCTTCAATTTATAAATGTAAAAATCAATAAAGGGCTTTCCATATAATAACAACCAATCATTGTTAATCCTTCTAACATGACAAAACTGTCTCATTTTTGTGTAACGGCTTCTGTTCTTTGTCAAAATATGTTCACATTTTATAAAAATATAAGTTTTATAATATTTGTTGCTTTTTTCATTCAGCATATTACACACATTTTCTTAAATAACATTTTCTTAAATATTTCTTAAAAATAACATTTTATACAACTACACAATAGGGTCTTCAAAAAATATTTATTGAAGGAGTATAATGTGCCAAGAACCATGGAAGTACCAGAGAAGCAAAGATTTATTCAATGTATTTGAAAGGTAGTGAACAAAAAAGTAGGGCTGAAGGAGGAAAGAAAATGGGGTCAGGAGGAGTTGTTTTGTTTTTTAATTCCAAACAACAACAAAAAATACATACTTGTATGCTGATGAGAATGATGTAGTAGAGAGAAAAACGGATGATGTAGGAGAGAGAGGGATTTGCTGGAGGGACATCCTGGGGTGAAGAAAGAAGAGCACAAGGCAGGCAGAAGGCAGAGCATGAGGGACAAACTAGACGGTGAGCACATGTGGTCGTGGGAGACTGTGGGAGATTTCCTCTACTTGCTTCGGTTTTCTCAATAACTAGAAAAGCAGGAAGCAAAGTGACCAGCAAAAAGTGGGGATGTTGAAGAGGGTGGTGAAGGTTTAAATAAAGTGGAGAAAGTACAAAATAGTGGTCTGGGCCAGTGAATGGGCCAGAGAAGCACTGTTTGATTGCTGGGAGGATGAAAGGCCCTTTGGAGCTTTGTGGTCGTGAAAAGAGACACTAGTCAGTGTGGTTGTGATATTTTCTCCAGCCATTTTTAGCTACATGAATCAAGGTATGAAGCAGGTTCAAAGTTAGCTTTAACCAGGCTTATGGTTTTGACAAGTTAAGATTACATAGTGATGGAGGAGCAAAGGCACTGGGGAGATATCTAAGAGTGATTTTAACGATGTGTACTTGTGACATAGTCTTGTTCTCAGAGAGCTCAGTCTGGTGAGGGAGAATATAAAAAACAATTTAATGTCACAATAAACATTTTGAGATATATAACACATTTTATTTTTATTTTTAAGATTTTATTTATTTATTTATTTATTTATTTGAGAGATGGAGAGTGAGAGAGAGCCCAAGTGGGGAGAGGGGCAAAGGGAGAGGGAGAAGTAGAGGGAGAGGGAGCAGGGAGCCCCATGCAGGCTCAGTCCCATGACTCTGGGATATGACCCGAGCCAAAGGCAGATGCTTAACCGACTGAGCCACCCAGGCACCCCTAACACATTTTAAATAATATTCCTAGAAATAAGTCTGAGTTCTTTAATTCTTCACCTATTGGCTTAACTAATAGTTGGGAGATTCTTTTTTTTTTTTTTCCCATCCCCAAATATTTCAGAGAACTGTGAGAGTGCTTAAAATTCTAGGATTTTTTTTCTTTTTGTAAGGATTTTTGTTTGGGCTTCTATTGATATAATTATCTTATTTCTATAATATCTTTCTCTTATAGATAATAGAGGTTTTCTAGGGATATTGGGGTCATGCATACCATCATGCATGGTATATCACTGCACAGACCACCCAGCCTTGAGAATGACCTTCTTAACTGAAGACAGTTATCTCAAGAACCATGATTTTTCTCTTTGTATTCTCTTTTCTATTCTCTTTGTACCTCTCCTTTTGCATTGTACCTTCATAATTTATTGGAAACACGTGTATGCAGCTGAACCCCAGCTATGAGAAGCGACAAAGTCTCTAGCATACAGAAGACACATAAGAGGTGACAGGCATTTTATTCATACGGCCGTTTCAACCCCGAGTAACTTGTTACACATACTTCGGATTATTTTCTACGGTTTAATTACCAGTGGGACGATGGAATTATCCCAAGTTTCTTCTCAACTGACAACACCTCAGCATTGTACGTGTCTGTTGCATTTTACTGCATTTACTGCAGTTTTATTTAATATTTCCAGTGCTTGCTGTTGAAAAATATTTGGGGGTGGTACGAAAAAAAATCTCCGCAGAGTAAAATTGTTAGTTTCTTTTAAACAACAAGTGATGAAGTTGTCCTTAAATTACTAAGCGTGTATACTTGAATTCCTTATCTTCAAATTATGTAAACTTTCTATGCAACTGGTGGGTTACACCATTAAAAAAAGAGAGGGAGAGAGAGAGGCAACAGGCCCAAAATATAGTCACTTGTGATCAGCCTCAATCAGCCAACCAAGAGTTAGTATCTAAACCAATTGCAGTTTCAGTCCCCACCAGGAATGTGACCTTTAACTAGTCAATCTGAAACCACCTGATCAGTAGTGAGTTAATCTGCATGACAAACCCCTGTCCTGCCCCCACAGGAGGGTGACCTTGCCTAAAACAGTATACTCTTTTCCTTATCTTACTCCTTTCTGGCCTGTAAATGTCTTCCACTTTGTACGGCTCTTAGGAGCTCCTTTCTGTCAGCTAGATGGGCTGGTGCTCTATTCATGATTTGCTGAGTGATGCCAATAACACCTTTAAAGTTTGCTCACTTGAATTTTGTTTTTTTTACACACCAAGCAGATGAGAGACAGAACAGTGGCTTCTCGTCATTTGTATGCAAGAGAGCAGAAGCTGCTTCCCTTTCTCCTCCAAAAAGAGGGAGAGAAACATTTTCTCCTTGGTTCTGAACTTAACCTTTTGGAATGTCAGTAAAATCTCTCCAAAGGCCAGAGAGATCCTTGATCATAGATTACTTTGACCCAGACAGGCCTCCAAGATCTGAGCTCTGTCTTTTTTGTCATGTAAATATCTGAGGAGGTGGCACTCCAGTATTCCTGGCACCTTGGGGTTTTTTGTTTTTTTTTTTTTAACATAATTTGAGCTGTCACCTTTTGGCCCTCTCAGGGAGATAAGAAAAGATGTCCTCTTAGATAGAATAGTTAATGAGACAAAGGGCTACATATTTTTCTCATGGTAGAGGAAGAGTACAATGTTTTTAGGGAAAGGGAAATCAGATTCCCTATCTTTCCATCCTATGCATTGCCATATCTCAGGAGTGCAGGCTTTTTTACAGAGGCGCTGAGAAATCCAGGGAATCTTTTATTTTCCCATAGTATATACATTGCTCTTTAATAAAGCTGATTAGATACGAATAAAAGAAAAGAATGAACTATTTATACATGCAACATTATGAATGTTCATGAGTCTCAAAAATATGTGTGTGTGTGTGTATGTGTATGAAAGAAGCCATTCACAAAAGAGTGCACAATGTTTAGTTCCATAACTAAACGATTGTGATGAAAGTCAGACCAGTGTTTGCCCAAGAAAGGTGAGAACAGACTGAAACGAGAACGAGAGAACTTTCTTCAGGCATGAGGCATTCTATATCTTGATTCAAGTGGTAGTTACACAGGTGTACATAGTTAACAAAACTTAAAAAATTGTACACTTCGATTAATGAGAAGATGGCAGAGTAAAAAGATCCTGAGCTCACCTTATCCCATGGACACACCCAGATAACAGCCACGTCAGAGCAACTAACTCTGAAAATGACCTGAAGACTAGCAGAACAGGTGTTTCCACAGTTAAGTGCAGAGAGGAGGCCCATTGAAAAGAGAAGGAGGGATAGAGACACAGTTGGCAACCAAATCCCTGGTGACACTAACCACAAACTGGAGGGAAGCCATGAGAATGGAGAACTTAACAACTCAACACAAAAAAAACCAAGTAATTTAATTACAAAATGGTCAGATGACCTGAATAGGCATTTTTCCAGAGAAGATATATGAGTGGCCGACAGACACATGAAAAGATGCTCAACATCACTAATCATCAGGGAAATGCAGACCAAAACCACAATGAGACATCACCTTAAACCTGTCAGAATGGATAAAACAAAACAAAACAAAACAATAAAACAAAAACATGAGAGATAACAAGTGTCAGCAAGGATGTGGAGAAATGGAAACCTTTGTGCATTGTTGGTGGGAATATACATTGGGGCAGTCACTATGGAAAACAGTATGGAGTTTCCTTAAAAAATGAAATAAGTTTTTCAAGGAAAAATCCAATAGGATTACCATATGATTCTGTAATTCCACCACTGAATATTTACATAAAGAAAATGAAAACACTAATTTGAAAAGACATATGCATCCCTATGTTTATTTCCGCGTTATTTACAATAGTCAAAATATGGAAGCAACTCAAGTGTCCATGGATAGATGAATGGATAAAGAAGTAGTATGTATACACACATACACACACACACATATATACAGACACACACATACATAATGGAATATTATTCCGTCATAAAAAAGAATGAGATTTTGCCATTTGCCACCACACGGATGGACCTAGAGGGTATAATGTTAAGTGAAATAATGAGTCAGTCAGAGAAGGACAAATATCATGTGATTTCATTCATACATGGAATTTAAGAAACAAAATAAATGAACAAAGAAAAAAGAGATAAATAGAAGAAGAACAAAAACAAGCCTCTCGAATACAGAGAACACACTGGTGGTTGCCAGAGGAGAGATGGGTGAAATAGGTGAAGGGTTAGGTTAAGATACACTCACCAAGAGGAGCACTGAGTAATGTATAGAATTGATGAATCATTACATCGCACACCTAAAACTAATTACATAATACTGTATGTTAATTATCCTTCAGTAAAAAAAAAAATTCGTTCACTTAAATCTGGCATTTCAATGTTTGTAAAATTTGCCTCAGTTAAAAAGGTGTTCCTCACATATATTCTTTTTTTTTGTATGCTGTATTATAATTCTTAGTCTCTAAGTAAAATCCTCTCATCTTTTATTAATTCTGCATTCTCAAAATGAAAAAAAGAAAACAATCCAATAACAAAATGCCAAATTCTTTCTCTGCTTTCACCTGCTGTAGGACTGTTGAGCAAGAGTAAATGCTGTTGTCTCAAAGACAGACCGACATGAACTCTATTTTACGGAGACAAAGTGCCCAAAGTGATACAGTAATAAAACCAGAACTATATTCTAGAAATTCTGATCCTAAATCAGTCTCTTTGTGACACAACCTACCCTGCTAAGTAAAAACTATGTTCATGGTAATAAAGTGAAAGGGACAGAATAATATCTCATGTACTGAAGTCGCCAGGAGGGTAGGATGACTGGTGACTAGCGAATAAATGACATATGGCTAAGAAACTAATAAAACTAGAACACCGTCTACAAAATGTCAGCTGTGGAACTAGAGGTTTTGGAGCCCCAGTCGGAAAAAATTCAGAGACTATAACAAGTGGACACTGAAATGGTGGCAGTATAACCAATAGATTGTAGAGCCAAATATAGTTTGTTTATTATCTATTTTTATAGTTTATCCATTTTAAAATTTAAATTTTTTCTGCTGATGTATTTGTTTTTCTATTGCTATTGTAACAAATAACTACAAACTTAGAGCCTTAAAACCACAGAAACTTACAGCGTATAATTCTGTAGGTCAGAAGTTCAATGTGGGTTTTACTGGGCTAACTCAAACATGTGACTGTGTTCTTTCCTGGAGTCTAGAGAGGAGAGTTGATCTCCTTGTCTTTCCTAGATTCTAGAGGTCACCTGCATTTGTTGTCATGTGCCTGCCTTTTTCCATCTTCAAAACCAGAGCAGCAACAGCAAATCAAGTCCTTTTCACTCAGCCATCTCTGGTCTTTGAAGTTAGGAAAGTCCGTCACTTCTAAGAATTTGTGATTTGATTGAGCCCACCTGAATTATCCAGGATACTCTCCCCTTTTCAAGATTTTTCACCTTAATCACATCTGCGAAGTTCTTTCTCCTGTGTAAAATAACCACAGTTTCTGAAGAATATCAGAATATCAGGGCATGGACATCACTGGGGGTCATTATTTTGCCTACCACAGTGGTTATCAAAGAATTCTTTACAGAGAAGAGACGCTCAAATGGGGTATTAAAGAATGAGAAAAGAGAAATTCTGCTTCAGACCAAGATGGAGGGAGTCCTTTTACCCTTCAGCTGAAACAACAACAAAAAGACAGAAAATGTGGCTCTCTGGCATCATAGGGCAGTGTTTCCTGAGAGAGAAGAAACAAGGTGATTGCCCTAGCCTGCTGCCTGAAGAGAGATCACGGTTTGTAGCTCAGGGAGGGAAAATCCAGGGGAAGTCCAGAGATCTCCCTCAGTTGAGGAGAAGCAATTGGGAGTGGAGAGACCAGAGCTACTATACCTCACAGGAAAGATTATTAGTAAGAGAGTAAGCTCTGGAGAGCTATAGAGTCCCCAGGAGTCATGAGCAGAGCACTAATCAGCACAGGTGTGTGTGGAACCTACCTGAGGCCGTGGAAGGAGCCACCCAAAAGCAGTAGAGAGTACAGTCACCAGATCTTATACAGGACTGTGTTTTTTGTTTTTTTTTTAAGATTTTATTTATTTATTTGACAGAGATAGAGCAGCCAGCGAGAGAGGGAACACAGGCAGGGGGAGTGGGAGAGGAAGAAGCAGGCTCATAGCAGAGGAGCCTGATGTGGGGCTCGATCCCACAACGCCGGGATCACGCCCTGAGCCGAAGGCAGACGCTTAACCACTGTGCCACCCAGGCACCCCCAGGACTGTGGTTTTAAAACAATACCATGGGGGTGACTGGGTGGCTCAGTCTGTTAAGTGACTGACTCTTGGTTTTGGCCCTGGTCATGATCTGAGGGTTGTGGGATCAAGCCCGTCATAGAACTCTGCACTCAGGCAGAGTCTGCTTGGGATTCTCTTTCTCCTTCTCCCTCTGACCCTCCCCCCCACTTGCACTCTCTCCAAATTAACTAAATATTTTTTAAAATTAAAAATAAATATATAAATAAAACAATACCATTTACAGTAGCATCCAAACATATGAAATAATTAGAAACAAATCTAATACTCTGATAAAAGATGCTCAGTATCTGTACACTGAGACTTGTAAACACTACCGAGAAAAATTAAAGATCTAAATAAATGGAGAGATATACCATATTTATGGAACAGAGGAGTCAATAGTTTTAATATGTCACTTCTCCCTAAAATGATCTATAGATGTAATACAATCCCAAGGGAAATCCAAGCAGTATTTTTTTTGTAGAAATTAAAAAGATGATTCTAAAATTTACATGGAAATGTAAAAGGCCTAGAATGGCCAAAACTAACTTTGAAAAAGACAAAGTTGGAGAACTTACACTATATTATTATAAAAAACTACTGTAATTAAGACATTGTAGTATTGACATAAAGATAGAGAAATAAATCAGGGGCGCCTGGGTGGCGCAGTCGTTAAGCGTCTGCTTTCGGCTCAGGGCATGATCCCAGCGTTCTGGGGTCGAGCCCCACATTGGGCTTCTCCACTGGGAGCTTGCTTCTTCCTCTCCCACTCCCCCTGCTTGTGTTCCCTCTCTCACTGGCTGTCTCTCTCTGTCAAATTAATAAATAAAATCTTTAAAAAAATATATAGAGAAATAAATCAATGGAACAGAACAGATAGTCCAGACATAGACTGACACATAGTCAACTTATTTTTAATAAAGATGCCAATGAAATTAAATAAAAAAGATTATAATCTTTTCAACAAATGGTGCTGGAACAATTTCATTGAATATAAAAGAGAGAAAGAGAGAGAATCAATTCTTACCTAGCACCACATACAAAAATTCAAAAATCAATCATAGGTAGCAATGTAAGAGATAAAACTATAAACCTTCTAGAAGAAAACATAGGATAACATCTTAATGACGTTACGTTTGGCAAAGATTTCTTAGGACACAAGAAACAAACTCTAAAAGAAAAAAAATCAATAAATTGTATTTTACCAAAAGTAAAAAACAAAAACAAATTCCAAAAACAATAACAAAAACAAGAAACTGTTCTTTAACAGCACCGTTAAGAAAATGAAAAGGTGAGGGGAGGGAGTTAAGATGGCGGAGGAGTAGGGGACCCCTTTTTCAGCCGGTCCCCTGAGTCGAGCTGGATAGGTACCAGACCAGCCTAAACAACCACGGAATCAGCCTGAGACGCAGGAAGATACATCTGGAACTCTACAAATGAACATCTCCAGCGCTGAGTATTGAGGTACGAAGAGGGGAGCTGTAAACCGGGCACAGATATCGGAAGATAAACGGAAGGGGGAGGGAGCCGCCGCGTTCGGGCGCCGGGAAGCGGCAGCCACCTGCACGGGGGAGCGGGCGGACTCACAGAGGGCACCCGCGAGAGAGCGGACTGAGACCGGTGAGCCGTGAACGCACGCCACCAGGCTTCTCACGAAACTCCGGAATCCCGGTGTGCTCACGGGATCCAGACTGAGACCGGGAACTCCCGGAGCGCGCACGGGGCGGCTGGCGGCTGGCGGGCCACCTGCACGGGGGAGCGGGCGGACTCGCGGTCGGCACCCGCGAAACAGCAGACTGAGACCCTGAACGGGGTGCGCGCGCCACCAGGCTTCTCACGAAACTCCGGAATCGAGGTGTGCTCACCGGGCATAGACTGAGACCGGGAGACCCGGGAGCGCGCGGGGCGGCCGGTGGCTGGCGGCGTTAGAAACACAAAGGACAGAGACGCGCCGGCCCTGGAAGTGAGGGCAGGGACGCCGGGTTGGTGCGCACATCCCGGGACGCTGCAGGGTTGAGCAGCACCAACAGAAACAGAGTTAAAGTGGCCAGAACATCAGTGGAGAACGGGCCGCAATCCCTCTGTTCTGCGACAATGCAGCCTCTGCTGCTCTGACCCTCAGAAGAGGCACAGCAAACCGCCAGGGAAAGCCGCCAGAGAACAAAAGCCTGGAAATACCGGCTCAGAGAGTGCCCATCCCCATTCCCCCTCGCAGGGGACACGGAGACTCTAACCAAACAGGGTTGCCTGAGTATCGGCGCGGCAGGCCCCTCCCCCAGAACACAGAAGGCAGGCTGAAAAATCAAGAAGCCCACAACCCAGGCGCCTGGGTGGCGCAGTCATTGAGCGCCTGCCTTCGGCTTAGGGTGTGATCCCGGCGTTCCGGAAAGGAGTCCCTCATCGGGCTCCTCCGCTGGGAGCCTGCTTCTTCCTCTCCCACTCCCCTGCTTCTGTTCCCTCTCTCGCTGGTTGGCTGCCACATAAATAAATAAATAAAATCTTTAAAGAAGAAGCCCACATCCCTAAGATCCCTATAAAACAAGGGGCACGGCCTGGGACCCAGTCAATAATTTGGGCTCTGGACAACCCCGCAACCTCTCCTCATTAGAATGACAAGAAGGAGAAGCCCCCCCCCCCCCCAGCAAAGAAAAGACAGTGAGTCTGTGGCCTCTGCCACAGAAGTAACGGATATGGATGTAACCAAATTATCAGAAATGGAATTCAGAGTAACAATGGTCAAGATAATGAGTAGACTTGAAAAAAATATTAAGGAAAATGTTACTGAGAATATAGAATTCCTAAGGGTGGAAATGAGAGCGAATTTGACAGAAATTAAAAATTCTATGAGCCAAATGCAGGCAAAACTAGAGGCTCTGACGGCCAGGGTCACCGAAGCAGAAGAAAGGTTAGTGAATTGGAGGATGGGTTAATAGAGGAAAAAATAAAAATAGAAGATGGTCTTAAAAAAATCCACGCCCACGAATGTTGGCTACGGGAGATTACTGACTCAACGAAACGATCCAATGTTAGAATCATCGGCATCCCCGAGGGGGTGGAGAAAAACAGAGGTCTAGAAGAGATATTTGAACAAATTGTAGCTGAAAACTTCCCTAATCTAGCAAGGGAAACAAAAATTCGTGTCCAAGAGGCAGAGAGGACCCCTCCCAAGCTCAACCATGACAGACCTACACCACGTCACGTCATAGTGCAATTCGCAAATATGAGATCCAAGGAAACAGTATTGAAAGCGGCCAGGGCAAAGAAATTTCTCACGTACCAAGGCAAAGGCATCAGAATTACATCAGACCTGTCTACACAGACCTGGAATGAGAGAAAGGGTTGGGGGAGCATTTTTAAAGCTCTTTCAGAGAAAAACATGCAGCCAAGGATCTTTTATCCAGCAAGGCTCTCATTCAGAATTGATGGAGAAATAAAGACATTTCAGAATCGACAGTCACTAGCCAATTTCGTAACCACGAAACCAGCCCTACAGGAGGTATTACGGGGGGTTCTATAAAAGTAAAAAGGCCCCAAGAGTGATACAAAACAGAAAGTCACAGCCAATACAAACAAAGACTTTACTGACAACATGGCAGAATTAAAAGCATATCTCTCAGTACTCAGCCTTAACATTAATGGTTTAAATTCTTGCTTTAAACGCCACAGGGTTGCAGATTGGATAAAAAGAAATGACCCATCCATTTGCTGTCTACAAGAGACTCATTTCGAACCCAAAGATGCATTCAGACTGAGAGTAAGGGGATGGAGTACCATCTTTCACGCAAATGGACCTCAAAAGAAAGCTGGGGTAGCAATTCTCATATCAGATAAACTGGATTTTAAACTACAGACTATAGTTAGAGACGCAGAAGGGCACTATATTATTCTTAAAGGAAGTATTCAACAAGTGGATATGACAATTATAAATATATATGCCCCCAACAGGGGAGCCGCAAGATACACAAGCCAACTCTTAACCAGAATAAAGAGACATATAAATAAAAATACATTAATAGTAGGGGACCTCAACACTCCACTCTCAGAAATAGACAGAACACCCTGGCAAAAACTAAGCAAAGAATCAAAGGCTTTGAATGCCATACTCGACGAGTTGGACCTCTTAGATATATATAGAACACTACACCCCAGAACCAAAGAATACTCATTCTATTCTAATGCCCATGGAACATTTTCAAGAATAGACCATGTTCTGGGACACAAAACAGGTCTCAGCCGATACCAAAAGATTGAAATTATCCCCTGCATATTCTCAGACCACAACGCTCTGAATTTGGAACTCAACCACAAGGAAAAATTTGGAAGAAACTCAAACACTTGGAGACTAAGAACCATCCTGCTCAGGAATGACTCGATAAACCAGGAAATCAAAAATCAAATTAAACAATTTATGGAGACCAATGAGAATGAAAATACAACAGTCCAAAACCTATGGGATACTGCAAAGGCGGTCCTAAGGGGGAAATACATAGCCATCCAAGCCTCACTCAAAAGAATAGAAAAATCTAAAATGCAGTTTTTATATTCTCACCTCAAGAAGCTGGAACAGCAACAGAGGGACAGGCCTAATCCACGCACGAGGAAGCAGTTTACCAAAATTAAAGCTGAAATCAATCAAGCAGAAACCAGAAGTAGTAGAGCAGATCAACAGGACTAGAAGCTGGTTCTTGGAGAGAATCAATAAAATTGACAGACCACTGGCAAGACTTATCCAAAAGAAAAGAGAAAGGACCCAGATTATTAAAATTATGAATGAAAAAGGAGAGGTCACGACGAGCACCATTGAAATTGGAAGAATTATTAGAAATTTTTATCAACAGCTATATGCCAATAAACTAAGCAATCTGGAAGAGATGGAATCCTTCCTGGAAACCTATAAACTACCAAGATTGAAACCGGAAGAAATTGATTTCTTAAACAGGCCAATTAATTATGAAGAAATTGAGTCAGTGATAAACAACCTTCCAAATAACAAAACTCCAGGCCCGGACGGTTTTCCTGGGGAATTCTACCAAACATTCAAAGAAGAAATAATACCTATTCTCCTAAAGCTATTTCAAAAAATAGAAACGGAAGGAAAACTACCAAACTCATTCTATGAGGCCAATATTACCTTGATCCCCAAACCAGGCAAAGACCCCCTCAAAAAGGAGAATTACAGACCGATTTCCCTAATGAATATGGATGCCAAAATCCTCAACAAGATACTTGCTAATAGAATCCAACAGTTCATTAAAAGGATTATCCACCACGATCAAGTGGGATTCATACCTGGGATGCAAGCGTGGTTCAATATTCGCAAATCAATCAGCGTGATACATCATATCAACAAGAAAAGACTCAGGAACCATATGATCCTCTCAATCGATGCCGAAAAAGCATTTGACAAAATACAGCATCCTTTCCTGATTAAAACCCTTCAGAGTGTAGGAATAGAAGGTACATTTCTCAATCTCATAAAAGCATCTATGAAAAGCCTACTGCAAATATTATTCTCAATGGGGAAAAGCTGGAAGCCTTTCCCTTAAGATCAGAACATGACAAGGATGCCCACTCTCGCCTCTATTATTCAACATAGTACTAGAAGTCCTTGCAACAGCAATCAGACAACAAAAAGGGATCAAAGGTATTCAAATCGGCAAAGAAGAAGTCAAAATGTCTCTCTTCGCAGATGACATGATACTCTATATGGAAAACCCAAAAGAAGCCACTCCCAAACTATTAGAAGTTATAGAGCAATTCAGTAACGTGGCGGGATACAAAATCAATGCTCAGAAATCAGTTGCATTTCTGTACACGAATAACGAGAACGAAGAAATAGAAATTAGAGAATCCATCCCATTTACAATAGCAACAAAAACCATACGTTACCTTGGAATTAACTTAACCAGAGACGTAAAGGACCTTTATTCTAGAAACTATAAATCACTCTTAAAAGACATTGAGGAAGACATAAAAAGATGGAAAGATATTCCATGCTCATGGATCGGAAGAATTAACATAGTTAAAATGTCCATGCTACCCAGAGCAATCTACACTTTCAATGCTATCCCGATCAAAATACCGAGAACGTTTTTCAAAGAACTGGAACAAATAGTCCTTAAATTTGTATGGAACCAGAAAAGGCCCCGAATTGCCAAGGAATTGTTGAAAAGGAAAAACAAAGCTGGGGGCATCACAATGCCGGATTTCGAGCTGTACTACAAAGCTGTGATCACAAAGACAGCATGGTACTGGCACAAAAACAGACACATAGACCAATGGAACAGAATAGAGAGCCCAGAAATGGACCCTCAGCTCTTTGGGCAACTAATATTTGATAAAGCAGGAAAAAACATCCGGTGGGAAAAAGACAGTCTCTTCAATAAATGGTGCTGGGAAAATTGGACAGCTACATGCAAAAGAATGAAACTTGACCACTATCTCACACCATACACAAAAATAAACTCCAAATGGATGAAAGACCTCGATGTGAGACAGGAATCCATCAAAATTCTAGAGGAGAACATAGGCAACAACCTCTACGACATCGGCCAAAGCAACCTTTTTCATGATACATCCCCAAAGGCAAGAGAAACAAAAGATAAAATGAATTTATGGGACTTCATCAAGATTAAAAGTTTCTGCACAGCCAAGGAAACAGTCAGAAAAACTAAGAGGCAGCCCATGGAATGGGAGAAGATATTTGCAAAGGACACTACAGATAAAGGACTGGTATCCAAGATCTACAAAGAACTTCTCAAACTCAGTACACGAGAAACAAATAAACAAATCAAAAAATGGGCAGAAGAAATGAACAGACACTTTTCCAATGAAGACATACAAATGGCTAACAGACACATGAAAAAATGTTCAAAATCATTAGCCATCAAGGAAATTCAAATCAAAACCACACTGAGATACCACCTTACGCCAGTTAGAATGGCAAAAATAGACAAGGCAAGAAACAACAATTGTTGGAGAGGATGTGGAGAAAGGGGATCCCTCCTACATTGTTGGTGGGAATGCAAGTTGGTACAGCCACTCTGGAAAACAGTGTGGAGGTCCCTTAAAAAGTTAAAAATTGAGCTACCCTATGATCCAGCCATTGCACTACTGGGTGTTTACCCCAAAGATACAGACGTAGTGAAGAGAAGGGCCATATGCACACCAATGTTCATAGCAGCAATGTCCACAATAGCTAAATCGTGGAAGGAGCCGAGATGCCCTGCAACAGATGACTGGATTAAGAAGTTGTGGTCCACATATACAATGGAATATTACTCAGCAATCAGAAAGAACGAGTTCTCAACATTTGCTGCAACATGGACGGCACTGGAGGAGATAATGCTAAGTGAAATAAGTCAAGCAGAGAAAGACAACTATCATGTGATTTCTCTCATCTATGGAACATAAGAACTAGAATGATCAGTAGGGGAAGAAAGGGATAAAGAAATGGGGGGGTAATCAGAAGGGGGAATGAAACATGAGAGACTATGGACTATGAGAAACAAACTGAGAGCTACAGAGGGGAGGGGGTGGGGGAATGGGATAGGTCGGTGATGGGTAGTAAGGAGGGCACATATTGCATGGTGCACTGGGTGTTATACACAACTAATGAATCATCGAGCCTTACATCGAAAACTGGGAATGTACTGTATGGTGACTAACATAATAAAAAATCATTATAAAAAAAAAAAAGAAAATGAAAAGGCAAGCTACAGATTGGGGGAAGATATTTGCAAGCTACATCCAGCAAAAGACTATATCCAGAACATACAAAAAACACAACTCAAAGATAAGAGAAACAATTTGAAAATGTTCAAAAGATGTGAACAGACACTTCACCAACAGAGACAGATGGCAAATAAGCATATGAAGATAATGTCATTAGTCATTAGGAAAATGCAAATTTAAACCATATTAAGATACCACTACACATCCAGTAGGATGCCTAAAGTTAAAAGGAATAAAAATACCAAGTGCTGGTGAGAAGGTGGGGGAACAGGAACAGTTAACACACTGCTGTTTGGGAGGCAAATTACTACAAGTACTTTCAAAGAGTTTGGCAGTTCATTAAAAAGTTAAACACACTCCCACCGTTTGACCCAGACATTCCACTCTTATGTATTTACCCAGAGAAATAAAAGCACGTGCCTTCACCATTTGATTCCCCAGATTGGAAACAATCAAAACGTCCATCAGCAGATAAATAGATAAACAAATTGTGGAATATCCATTCAATGGAATACCTTCAATCTTTTGTCGTCCTTGTTCTTTTTTTGTGGTATTATGATTCCATGCTCTTTCAGTCCTATTTTTGTCTATATTGCTTTTTCACAGGCCAATGTATGAGTCCATAATTGGAAGGACAGAAACAATAAATGGATGCAGAATGATAACACAGATAATTGAGAATTGATTTTACTGATTCTAAATATATCCACGATCATTGTAGGAAAGAAAAATAGATGAAATAAGAATTATGTGCACAGTATCACATCTAAAAGAAATTGCTGTTATTTGCATTTTATGTGATTCATTCTTATTATTCAATTTTTATTTCCACTGTTGCATTTACTATTAAATCACAAGAACCATTAATATGATCCCGCAAGTATTTCTTTATCAATGCACCATCCTTTCTTCATCTAGATACCGACAAAAATTATAGTAAGAAGGAGCTCAGAGTGCTCTACACAATTCCTAGTGAGGTTACCATTCCATTCCCCCACATAGACTCCCTCACTCACTAAAACTAATTGACCAGGAATCAGTCCTAGTAAATGGACTGCAGATAGAATACAAACCTTACTATGAGAAACCCTCAGGGCAAACCCCTGCATCATCCCTGTATCCCTGCCAACCTCAGGCATCCCAAGATGTCCCAGCCTCATTTCCAGACACTTTTCACAGTCAACTTCAAACATTTCTGATCAGTTCTGGAAGCCTGTCATCACTACAATCCTACATTGTTCTCCTCTTTTCTGGATGGTCTCCTAACCTTTTTGCTTTAATTCAATCTGAACCCACTTCTAAGAACATTATTTCTCCTGCATTGCTTTCAAGCAGGGAAGGGCTGTTTTGTTTTTGTACTTTTGTTTTTTCTGCCCTATCCCACATGGCACTGGACTTCTAGGGTTTCATAGCCACATCTAGACCATTTTCCATTTTTTATTTTCCCTACCTCCTTTGAGGCTTTTGTTCTCATTAAGTTCTACCACCCCACGTCCCTGTATCAAGTAGACAGACCTGAATACTGCCTGGCCATCCTCTCTGTACCTGAGCTGTCAATCCATATTCTCACTCTCCAAAAGTCTATTTGACATCTGTCCTCAAATTTTCAAAACCCCTTCCCTCTCCAGAGACACTCAGCTGTCAACCTTGTTTTTTTTAATCTCAGGAGGAAATAGAAACAAGTCAGAAGAGATATGCATCCTTTTCCCATCACAAAATTTACGAACCACATGAATGCACGTGCTCTGCCTTTCCTCCTGTTGTAATAGGTTAACTGTCTAGGACCCAATATAAGGTTAACCCCTAGGCAATGCCCATCTCCTCTCACCCATTCAGTGACATCACTTTTGCAACTAACCTCTCTTTCTAAAAATAGCCATTATCCCTTGCAACACCAATCCTATCATGTAACATGCTGCAATGCTTTTTTCTTAAATAAAAAACTCTTCCTTGACCTATTATTACCTTCCACCCACTCATCCCCTTTATAACAAAACTCAAGTAAAGAGCTTTTTGTTATCTGTTTTCTCCAATTTTTCAGTCCGTCTTTCTTCCCTAAGCCACTCCAATCAAGTTTTGTAATCATTGTTCTTGATGAAAGCGTTCTAAGGTCAACAATGACCTCTATGTTGCCAAATTCGAGTCTTCATCCAAATTTTACTCAACTTCACAATAGCATTTGACCTGGTTGATCATGTCCTCCTCCTTGAAATATTTTCTTTGCCTGACTTCCCAGACCCCACATGGTCCACTGACCTCGGGGCTATACCTGCTCAGCTCCTTTTTTGGTTTCCACCTTCTTCCTTAACACGGAGGCTTTCAGGGGTCAACTCTGAATAATGAGGAGAACAATACCTCTCTTATCCGGGAGGAGTGCAGGCTAAATGAAATAATTTGGAGCACTCACTACATGCTTGACGTTGTTTCAGGTACTCACTGATCAGTAGTATTAACCCTGTCTTTGTGCATGAATCTTTCTACACATCCCTGATTCTTACCTCAGTATGAATTCCTAGAACCCAATTACACCGTCAGTGCATATTTTTATTGCTCTCAATAGATATTGGCAAGTGACTCTTCAGAAAGATTGTATCAATTTATACTTCCACAATTCCACAACAATGACACTTTCACAAGAACTGTTATCTCTTTATATAAATTTAATTAGCAGTATTTAACTAGGTTATAATACAAACACACTTCTTTTACCAGCTGTACTCCTGCTTATGGTGCCAAGTGGTCCTGTGACTTAAATTGACTTTGCCTTGGTTTCTCCATCTGTGAAATGGAGATAAATTTGTGGGTTGGAAAGGGAGATATATAATTGGGCTAATCAACAAGCATCGTGCTTTTGAAAAGATAGACTACTCGAGGCCAAGTGATTTTAACACATGATATCCTCAGAATATCCCAATCAAAATCAAGTGTGCATTGAAAGAGAGTTGTGAGCACAATTCAGCTGATAAAGGCTGTCAGGAAGGCAGCCGGGTTTCTTTTCGGAGCAGCTGGCTTGTCTGAATTGCTTAAGCTGTACAGTAGGCTTGCAATTATGATGCGTATGCCTATGCGCTTTATTCTTACAAAATCATCTCCATGTTCATCTGCTTAGTCATTAAGTTTTATGGTGGAAGTTGAATGCCTAATGAAATTGCAGATTTGAACTGTTTTATGGCCTCTAAGAAAATCTCATTTACCACAGAGTAGCTACGAAAAGATGTGAATGACAGATGAAAGTGTATAGCATTATTATAAATGTAGGAGGGAAATTGTTCCAAGGATACACAGAGAAACAAAGCTGAGACTGTGTTGTTGTTGTTGTTGTTGTTTACCATTTCCTCTACCACTTGATCACTTCATTCGTTCATTCATTCATTCATTCATTCATCTACTCAACATTTATTAAACACCAACTGAAGTAAGCAGGACATAGTCTATTTCTACAAAGATCCTGTAATATAGATGGGGAAACTGATAGGGCCATAGACAAGATAAGGCAACACTAGGTACACTACTTGTATCCATACTTTTGCTTGGAAATTTTATAGGGAATGATGATTGTAAAGTGGAAATTTGCTAATATACGATTTAAAAGGAGTATGAGACAGCAGGTAATGCTTATGGGATTGGAAGCCATGTGTGGTACTAATTAAATTTAGTGGTTTCTAAATAGGCTGGAATAACGAATAGATCAATAAATAGCTGAAAGACAGAGGTCCTAGGCCAGTTTACACTATTTGAACATTAATTTTTATAGGCTCACTTTCTGTACGTGTGCATGTGTGTGTGCTGCTAACCCCAATAAAGCCTGTGACACAACTACACACATCGGGTTGATGAGCAAATCAGTATCAAGCTGGTGGGAGTGTCTAGTTGGCTCCCAAGGCCCCTGGTCTTCGTCAATAATCTTTTACTAACAATTTTGATAAAATAAAATAGTAGAAGCACATTCATAGGGAGGTTTTCTACCTGCCACTCCCAATTTACTAACCACTGTTTTCACCTTTCTCACATCACAGAGCCCTGGGAAGCTGATCTTTAATGGCCTGGTCATTGGGCTCCCTTGCCCTCTGGCTTCGGGGTGGTATCAGTTGATGGGCGGCAGCTACAGGGGAAGAGTGGGGTCGAAATATTTATTTCCCAATGTCCATGTCTGCAGGTTGAAACTGGACTGGCTGAATTCCTCTATGAAAGACCCCGGCCCCTGTTGGGAGCTGACCCTCCCTCAGTAACTGCTTCCTTGCCTTGCTCCTCTTGGGCCAAGCATGCTGACGCCTTAGCAGCCCTATTGCTAGTCCAGCGAACAATGAGGCCTCTGTGGATTCCCCTCCTTCTTGCCCTCATGTTTGCGAAGAGTCCCTTCATTAAACGCTTACCAGATATTCCACTAAAGTGTGCCAACGGCTTCCTGCCAGACCCCAACTGATGCAATTGTTCTTCAAAGCTACTGTTCAAAAACCCCGGGGTAACCTCCACTTCTTTTATTTTTTGTATCCCACATCTAATTGTCAAGCTCTGTTCTTTCTACCCTTCCATGATATCACCTCCATCCTCTCCTTTGCATGCCTATCGGCACAGTTCTGGATCACCTGAATCTTGATGTTAAATGATAGGACACATGTAGAATTTCTACACCTCCTCACACCTCGTTTGTGCTCTGCATAGGTATCAGGATAGCGTGGTGGGTTATGGTTATATATGTAAATGACTTTTCCCTGGGACCTTTCAAACTCTTCGTAAGCAGAAATCATTTGGACTCTCCCATTTATTTTTTCATCTCTTTAGTGTCCAGCACATATCGACTACTTGAAATGTTTATTAAATGGAATTAGCTGGTGGCGTATGAGTAGAAGGTATGCTTGTCACATTTGTGCACCAAACAAAGCTGTAATGCATGGTTAATGTGCAATTTGACAGAATCAAGTTTCAAAATGATTTCGATAGAAGAGCTACAGTAAAACTAACAAAATGGATGTTAAAGGAGATAAAATTATGCCTCTCAATTTTATTTTATTTTATTTTATTTTATTTTATTTTATTTTATTTTATTTTATTTTATTTTAAAGGTTTTATTCATTTATCCGACAGAGATAGAGACAGCCAGTGAGAGAGGGAACACAAGCAGGGGGAGTGGGAGAGGAAGAAGCAGGCTCATAGCGGAGGAGCCTGATGTGGGGCTCGATCTCACAACGTCAGGATCACGCCCTGAGCCAAAGGCAAACGCCCAACCGCTGTGCCACCCAGGCGCCCCTATGCCTCTCAATTTTAAATGCACAAATGCAGATGTGGGAAGTCCTGGTGGGGCAGCAGTTCAAATTCCAACTACGGAGTTTTGCATGTGCACAGGAACAACACATGCAACCAAAATATACACGTGAATTTCACATATAGCTTCAGTAAATAATACAGACTTCGATAAAAAGTAACAAAAGCTGTATTTTGTTCTGCACTGCTTGGACTATATCTCATTTAAGGTGTGCAGTTGTAGGTGTCCATTTTAAAGAAGATTTTGACAAAGTAGTGAGAATCCATTACTGTGAATCCTCACCAGTTAACCGGAATATTTTTCCAGGAAGAAAGACTTTGAAACAGATCCCAACATGGGAGGCTGATTAGTCTTTGTAGTCCCAGAGATTCAAAGTTACAGCAAGTGGATAGAAGCTGTAGGTAGTTCAGCTGCATGTGATAGTGTACTTACGATCAGAAGCATCTATTTGTTATGAAATTCTAAACTCCGTGGCATTAAGCAGAAGCTGAAAAGTCCTATGTCAGGGATGAAGAGGAAGGAACTTCCACATTGGCAGGGGAGAAGGGATAGACCACTTCCCAAAGCCATTCTCTGATTATTTTGCTACAAACACAACTTTCACCACATCAGGGCCTTTTTTATAAAACCTTTATCCGGCTCCACATTTTCCACTGTGTCAATTATAAACTGATATGCCTGGTTCTCAATGACTCTCACAGTCATACACACAGAGTGAACTGCTTTTCTCATAAATTCATAGTACACATCTCTAAAAGGAATAAGATCTGTCTCATGTCTCCACAACATACCACTGTCTTGGGGCTGGTACTGGCAAAATGACAATAAGTCCTTTGAGGTTTGCTTTTCTAAACATAATATTCATCAGCGTAAGGGTTCCTCTTACTGTAGCTATAGCACAAGGGGATACATTTTGTTTTAAGATTGGGGACTCAACATCGGCTAATGCCTTTCCCACTATATCTTTTTACATGAGGTCAACATCATTCATCCTTCATTTAAAAAAATATGTATTGTCATATAAAAGCCCCATGCTAGGGATTGGGGTATAAAAATTAAACATGGTTCCATTTCTCATTGTGCTTAGATGTAGTGAAAAGACAGAAAAGCAAATCTTTCTAATCCAACATGGTACACGCTAGAGCAGAGAGCAGAGAAGACAGACAGCATGCCTGGGGTCAGAGCGGGGTGGGGGTGGCTGATAGGGGAAAGGGCCACTGATGATAGAAAAGTTGAAGCCCTTTCAGAGACATGCACAGAAGGTTTGTAGAGGCAAGCGGGGAAAGACGTTTCTGCCTGAGAAAACTGTGAACTTTTCCATGGATCTAAAAGAACAGAATGTGTTTGGAGTCTACAAGGAGTTTTGAACAGTTCCGTTTGAGGTGGTGACAGAAGATAAGGCTGAGATGTGAGCAGGGTTGAAACCCCGAGTCCTGCCTGCAGTGGTAAGGAATTCAGACCTTACCCAGATTCTCTTCCACCGTGGACTCAACCAGAGGAAAAGGAATCTGAGAAGCGTGTTTCTTTGTTTAGTTATTTTTTTACTCGGAGTTGGGATGGGTTTAAGTGAAAAGGGGGATACAGGGCTTAGGATGGATCTGAATCCCAAGAGGTCAATGCCTGACCTAAAGCAGCTTCCTCTCTTGTGCCCCTGAGAAGTGTGTGTTGCCTCTGGGCACAGTCGTCTCCCCAGGCTCTGCGCATCATCTTCCATTTCAAGTCCAAAGGGACCTGACTCAGAGAGGCTATATGAAGAGAAAAATCATTCCGGACAAGGACACTCAAGGGACACATTGCTGCAAATTCCATGAATTGAATCAAATTCTGTCCCTTGCGGAGCAGTCGTGCGCAGGAGCTCTCTGCCAGGCAGGAAGTTAGGTAGATCAGCACAGAGGCCGTGTGCGGGCACAGCTGTGCTGGCTTGTGTTGCCTGCAAAGCAGTGACAAAGAAAACACTCTTCCTTGTGCCGAAGAATGATCCCTGATTGCTTAGGGAATAGAGATAGAAGAACACGCAGCAGATATTTTAAGTTCTTGGCCTTTGAGGAATTATCTTGAGTGCTCTGTTAGGTTATTCTTGGGGAAATGCTAACCCTGCAAGACGGGGTTGGAAAATGCCTATCACTTAGGAAGACAGCAGAGTGTAAGATCTGTTTCCAAAGATCGGTCCTATACATCAGCTGCTTAGCTTTAAATTCTCTTTCTCTTTCTTTCTCCTCCCTTCCCCTACTCTTTTCTTCCCTAGCATCAAAACTAAGAGAGAGGAAGAAGGTGAGGGGCGCCTGGGTGTCTCCCTCGGTTAAGCATCTGCCTTAAGCTCAGGTCAGGTTCTCAGGGTCCTGGGATCGAGCCCCACAACGGGCTCCCTGCTCAGTGGAGAATCTGCTTCTCCCTCTCCCTCTGACCCACCTCCCCACTTGTGCTCTCTTTCTCTGTTTCAAATAAATAAATAAAATCTTAAAAAAAAAAAAGAGGAAAAGAAATGAAAAGTGAAGAAGGTGAGAACGAAAGAACATGCATTTGTTTATACAATAAGCTTCAGCGAAGTGATTCAGGCTTTTTGGAAACTAATTCCATTTCCAGTTGTGCTCCATGCTTTAACCAGCAAAGGGAAGTATAACTACACACTTCTACATACGATTTGTATCTCCTCAGGGCTGGAGAGACAATGTGATCACCCCCTTAGGCTGCATGCTTGGTCTGCAAAGTTTGCAAAGAGAGAAGTGCCCCATGAAGATTTCCTGACAACCCAAGAGAGTCATTGAGTTCGAGCATAATGTCTGCATATTCGGTCCTTCTAAATGATATTCATTGCACAAATTTCCATTAGAATATTTCCCTAAGTCAGTGTTCCAGCACTTCTCTCCTTGATTGCTTAAAGATGGCTGACAGCACTTCAGGACCCTTATTTATAAGTTTTCGTCCTGCCATCAATAATATTTATCAGTTGAACAGTCATCGATGCATTCAGAGTAGTTAAGTGCTTCTATACAATTCCTTCACCCACCAAAGGTCTCCATTCCTCCGCCCACGTCTGCTCTTTTCAGTTGAAGATTATTCCCCTTCAGAGTGTTTTCATAAGAAGTACAAACACGAGACAGAGATTTGTTTTCTCTTCGTTGGCCCCAAATTTCCAGCCTATACCTTGCAAATTATCCAAAGACAGGCATAGAAAGCGACCTATTCATCTCAGTATCTTAGTGCTGTACCTGGCACATCCTGTGTTCTTAATAGATGAAATGTTCTATGGAACAGAGCCAAATGCGGTAGACACATTCTGGGTGTCCCACAGTGAGTCACATCCTTGGCAATCCCATTCCCTTGAGAGCAGGTGGAATCTGTGACCTGCTTCTAACCAACAAAATATGACAAAATTGATAGAATGTCACTCGTGTGATTGTGTTACCTCGTATGGCAAAACAAAGGGATTTTTCAGATGTGCTTAAGACCCCTGATTGGTTCATTTTGAGTTAATCACAGGAAGGATTGCCCTGGGTAGGCCTGATCTAATCTATGGAGCCCTTTAAAAGAGGGCTTAGGTCTTCCCTGAGCTCAGAGATTCGAAGCAGCAGAGACTCAATTTCTCCCACTGGCCCTAAAAAAGCACACCATCATGAGTCTGGGAGGGAAGTTTGCTTCAGATGAGATCACAGCCCAACCAACACCTCGATGGCAGTTCTGTGAGGCCCTGAGTAGAGGACTCAGTGAAGCTGTGCCCAGACTCCCAGCCCATGGAGACTAAGAGATAATAAATGGCTGTCTGAAGTACATCTTTATGTAGTTATAGAAAACTAACACACTAAACATAAATAAAATGACCCGTTGTGGTTATTCCTGGTGTTCTTTGCAAACCTCAACTATTTTTGCTCCAGATTCTCCTTGACTTAATTTTGTAAAGTTTTATTTGTCCTCGGTATTTTACTTCCTTTCTATTATTATACATCTGATTTTAAAATGTGTGCTCACTAGGGACTCTCTGACTCACTAGGTGGGGTGGGCTCTTTAGATCCCAAGCCCCTTTCTTCCCTGCTAAAGTCAAAACTAGTCATACAAGCAGAATTTATTCCTTGAAAGCTTACACTCATCAGCTCTTTTCTCCCTCTACAGTCTTGTGGCATAGAATCAAATAGTTTTTTCTTTGAAACTTTGGAAAACTTACCACATATGGTTGTTGTGAGGACAAACCAAAGTAGAGCGACAGGATGCGCACTCACTGTACATACAACAGTTTATAAAGCCCCCTTGCAAACATAATTAAAGCTTCTAGATTATCTCATCAGGTAGGAGGTATTCTGTTTCTGTTTTGGGAAAGGTCCTTGATTTACAGGTGAAGGAACTAAAGCCCTTAGGAGTTAAGGATGTTTCCCAAGGTAGTAATAGAGGTAGATGAACCCAAGTTAGTCAACCCCAAACACCTTCTTTTTATATTCGCTCACAGACTCTAGAAAGAATTTCTACAGCATTTTGTTCAAAATCAAAGTCTACCCTCTAGTCATCCACCTGGTATACCTGATAATGTAGAATCGGAGACACCACCTCAGATCCCAAAGATCTCTGGGAGGTGGAAACCAGCACTATGCTTTTTGAACAAACTGCTGAAGCTGTTTTCACTTCCTAAAGACGGAGACTCATTGCTTTAAGATGACATGACTATGTTTCCTCAGGTTTCCTTTGTCCTTCTAATTCACAAATAAATTCCTTCTTTGGATCAAAATTATGCCCACAGTAGTCACCCCCTGAGACATGCAGCTGTCAGGGAGTTGGGCCAGTGACAGGTTATCCACGGCTATGGTAACTTTTGACACACGCCTGGGTGGTGGGAGCCCCCTCACACTCCACTATCATCCCTGAAACAATGCAAGAGTTCATATAAGAAATGCATTTCCCATTGTTCTTCTTGGTTAGAAACATGGTGATGCAGTAAAGAATAGCCCTGTAGGGAGGGTCTGAGAAGAGACGAATTGGAGGAAGCTAATGCCAAAGTACGCGTGCATCTCCAGACGTTACCTTGTAAGAATAACTACACCACGCAGGATGACAGAAGACGTTCGTCAGCTTGGTTTAGTGAAGACTAAAGCAGTTGTTTCTGTGTCAGCTGCTATTTACCAACCAATCATTTTTCTTCTCACAGCCTTACTTTCTCCAACTTTAAAATATAGAACTGGAATTTGCCCTGTTTATCTCATAGGATTGCTGTGAGGACAAACTAAAATAAAATGAAATAATGTGAGTCTCAAAGTGCTCTATAAACATAAAACAGCACCTACATGTGAAAAGGGACATGGACAGTTGACCCTTGAACAAGAAGATTAGGGAGTTCTGACCCCCTACAGAGTTTGAAAATCCACCTTTAACTTTTGACTCCCCAAAAACTTAACTACTAATAGCCTATTGTTGACCTTTCCAATAACATAAACAGTTGATTAACACATATTTTCAATGTTATAAGTATTGTATACCGTTTTCTTACTATAAAGTCAGCTAGAGAAAAGAAAATGTTACTAAGAAAATCATAAGGAAAACACATTTACACTACTGTACTGTATTTATTGAAAAAAAAATCTATGTTTAAGCATACCTGAACAGTTCAAACTTGTGTTGTTTAAGGGTCAATTGTATATTTTTTCCAGGGCTTTATATACAAAGCTCAGCATGGCTCAGACATGAACAAGGTACTAGAAATCATTCTGATTTATTTGCTGATTGAAAATATGTTCCTTTGTAAGTGTGAAAAAATTACTCAGGAAAATTCTTCACTTGTAGCTAGTCCTGGAGAGTGAAATCCTAAAACAATATTCTATAATCCAGAGATAGCAGCATGGAAAAATGGGTCACAAGAGCTCAGGGCTGCTCTGAGCTTGAGTAAGAATATGGCTTGAGGAGGGTAGAGGGAATGCAGTGTCTATGGCCTTGGGAAGAAGGCTCAGAGGGATAGGAAAGGGAGGGAGACAGGGAATACTAGAATCCTGGGGAAGAAGATGCCACAGAAAGCATATTTATTCTTTCACTCATTCTTTGCACTCAACAAACATTTATTGAACAACTCCCATGTTCCAAGCACTGAGTGAGATGCTGGGGATATTAAGATGAAAACATGGTTCCCAGCCTCAAGGTGATGTCTGCTGCAAGGAGACAAATTAATCCTAGATATTTAATTTAGAGCACGGTAGGTGCTGGGATAGAAATAAATACAGAGTGCTATAAGAGCAAGTACTAGAGTCCCTTTACTCAGTTTGGGAAACAAAGAATGTTTCTCAAAGGAAATGATACATAGGAGTAATATTGAAGGACAGGTAAGATTTATCTAGGAGAAGAAGGAGGTAAGAGTGAATCGGGAATAGGAACAAAGAATAAAAGCATAACCCAGAATGAGAGATGAAAAGGCCATTTGTGGGTAATGTAGGTAGAGACCCATATGACTAGACAGAAAGATGTGTGAGAGAAGGTGGGGATCAACCAAGTTAGACCCAAATCTTATGTAAATGACCTTATACGACATGCCGAAGAGTCTAAATTTTATCCTAGACACATTGGGAGCCATTGAAAAAGTCCAAGTGGGAAAGTAACATCATCAAATTTGCTACAGAATTAATTACTTAACTAAAAATTACTTAAAGATTCTGCCCACTAATAATAGTTCATACTACAGAAACTTGGGTAGTCTGTGACCCACAAAAAAGTGGAAAAATGGGTTCATAGCAAGCTCAGAAGTGGAAATTCAAAGAGTTGTACAGGGCAACCTTACATCAGCTCAACCAAGATGAACATCATAATTGTAATTAAGACTACACATTGGCAAAGCATCTGCCACTACCTGAACCTTCCCACCTTTAAAAGCAATCAGGGCCTTACTAACTGATCAGTAAATGAATAAGAATTTGTATGTTTGAGCTTATGGTAGTGTTTCTAGGTGGATGGTTTCATATAATACACCTAAATGTGCCTCAGTGACAATGAGACTTGATACCATAGAATGGAATGTGGGGCATGGGTCATACCCTCAAGCCTAATGGTGCTAGGTGGCATTATGCAATATCTGTCAGTGGGCTACCAGGGTCCTGCAAATTTCATCTGTGATTGCGTCGTAAAAAACCTGTGCAAAATGTTTTGAAAAAGAGCTTTGAAAACAAGCAAACAAATATTCTCCAATGAGATCGCTAGAGAAGACATTTGCTATAAAACAAGAATGCAACAGAAAGTATTTTAGAGTCGCATCTCTAGCAGACACATTAAGTTAAGAGAATTCATATTGAAAAGCCAAAGAGGCCCTTCTAGGAATTCGAGCAAGTACTGACAGTGAGAAAAATTCAACTGAAGCCAAGTAGTTTTAGAATTATGATAATTTCATATTTTTATCCACAGCCTTAACTTTTCCTCTGAACATCTGCCCTGGACATTTCCATCACACTGTCGCCCATAAACACATCAAGCTTAGCCTCCAACACAGACTGTGTGCTCTCCCTCCATCAATTCCTACTGACCTTCGTATGATCTTTATACTACTTGGTTGTACCATCATCAAAACAGTCACCCAACCCAGAAACTCTGCAGTTATCCTAAAATATTTCCTCCTCTTAATATTCCAAATCTAGTCACCAGTCCTACTGATTCTGAATTCTAAAAATATTTCAAATCTATTATCTCTTCTGTTCTTGGGGTCCCTGCCTCAGATGAGGCCCTTAATACTGTCACTCTTAACACAGAACTAAATAAAAATGTATTCATGTCACTCTCCGAGTTTAATACGATTTAGCTGCTCTCCATCACATGAGCATGGCATATAGGCAGAGTGATCATGTGCCCTTCTTTACCCAACATTGGCTACTGCCCCAGCGTAACTAGAAATAACTCCCTTTCGCTATCAAAAGTGCCCCAACTTAGACAATGAATTACGAAGTAACTCTGTTAGTGGTGTTCTTCATTACCTAGTTTCCTCCCACTTCTTTTGCTGTCTGCCTAGTGAACACCTTTTTATCCTCCTAAGTCACTTGCTTCACTCGGACCACCTGTTCTCAGGCAGCTGCTCACACTGGTCTTGGAGCTCCCTTTGCCTTTGCCTGTGGTTCTGTTATTGTAATGGACAACTTGCATGGCTTATGAGAGGAGTGGCGAGGCAGAGACCAGGCCCCAGTTGTCTCTGCAACATTAGAACTCAGCAGAGGATCAGACATACAAGTGCATGTCATTACCTGGACCAAATGTTGCTTTGGCAGCTCGCAAGACTGGACTTCCTAACCTATCAAATTGGTCACATATGTCAATTTACAAAATAAATGATTAAAACACACTTTATAAATAGTATATTTGTTTTTATATGTTTAACACGACTAACCTGACATCATGCAATCTATCATACCTATTAATAACTAACAATAACAGTAAAAATGATGACACGAATTATTCTTTAAAACAATTTTTAGCAAATGCAATAGCATATTTGGTGATCAATTAAAAATCAATTTTCTTAAGGGACTATCAGTCTCCATTCAGGTCAGCCACTGTATTTTTCCTGTACTCTATAAGGTGTCTCACACGTTGTCAACACTCCATGGAGTGTAAAACAGTGGTGATAATTAGGCTTTTATATTTGTGCTCATTATCCAGAACAAAGGGTACGCGTGCTACTAAAGCACAATGACTTTTCTCATTTGAATATTTACAGTCCTGACAACTTGAAAAACATATTATGTAGTGTTAATCAAATCACATTCTTCTCACAAGCAAAGGATACAAATTTCAGGTACAAATTAGAACCCATAAGCATTTGACCTTAAAAGTAGAGAGAAAAAAACATTCCATATAAATCAAGGTCACCTGAACATGTGAGCAACTCACAGCACATATTTTTTTTAAATCTTAATTTTTACGACTATTAAGTCTTAGAAGGAGCCAGAGTAATTACGCTAGTTTGTAGAATTTGAGGTTGGGTGGTCTCTGACTTGGCATTTGCTTTCCCCTTCCCCTTCATTAGCAACCCCTGCAATCGCCAAAGAGGAATTTCCTCCGTTCACGGGGAACTTCTAGATTATTATACCAGCACTACTCTTAAGGGCCATATGGCCACACATCTTCAGTCTCCATAGAACAACAGTGAAGATAGTTATTAACTCTTTCTAATTGCAGGCAATGTCTTTGCTCTTACCCTGCGGAACTAAGATTAATGCCCAACACCTGAGGAATCAACGAGCCCGCCAAATGATTTAGGACCTCTTAAAGCTCATGATTATCATTCATAGCAATTATGGCTTTTCATGAGAAGTGGACAGGTAAACACAGCAGTGATATAGTCCTTTATGAAAATAATACTGAACTTGGAATCCAACAGCTTTAGCTCTAGGTCTAAGTCTGCTAATAGTAGTAGTAGCAGAAAAAAAGAAGAAGAAGCAGAAGAAGAAGAAGAAGAAGAAGAAGAAGAAGAAGACGACGACGGCAGGAGGAGGAGGGGGAGGGGGAGAAGAAGGAGGAGAGAGACAGAGAGAGAGAGAGAGAAGCAGCACCAATTAATTATTGAACACCAAATTCATAGCAAAAACTATAGTGCCTACATGGGTGACAGCTAGTCAGTGGGAAAGAGAGGGAAAGGGTCAATGAAATCTTCCTAGAGCAGGTGAGCTGAAAGTTGACACGTGGCGGGTAAGAGTTAGTGAGATGAATTCAGGAGGGAGAAGGGAAAGGTGCTCCTGGAGGAAGAACATGAATATGCAGAAGTATGTGCTGGTAGCATGAGACTTTACGGGGCATTTCATGCTTCAGTTTATCTGACTCACAGAACTTCAGGATGGGGGAATAAAAATTATGAATCCACAAAGTGAAACAGAAGCAGGATTGTGAAGTACCTTGTATGTATCAATAAAGCATTATGGAATAGAGTTTCAGTCAGGGGAGTGAAATGTCAGATTTGTGTTTGGTTTGTAGAAATACTGCTGTGGGTGCCAAAAGAGAGCTGGAGAGCAGCCAGGCCCGAGGCATGAAGGGCAAGTCAGAGGCAGGTATGGTTGGGATCTCAGTGAGGTGACGGGCAGAGCTAGTGGGAGATGAAAGCTCTAGGGCTCCGATGTTGGCTTTAGATATGTTGATAGTGCATATTGGGGGGGGGAGGGAAGATCCTAAGACAACAGCCAGTTTTTTGGTTTCAGCAACTAAGACGTGGGCCCCCTCACTGGGATAAGATAAATGGGGAGGGGAGACCATTTGGGAGAAGCTGAGAACTTTATATGGAAACACACTGAGCTCTTAAGGCTGAGGAGACATTAAAGGGAAGTTATCTACTGGGCAGGGGTCTGTGGAAGCTCAGGATTCAGAGTGAAGCTGGGCTTCACCATCCCTAAATGAAACCTTGGAAGTTGTTGCAACCCCCCAAGAGGACGAATTGAGAAGGGACAAAACCGCAGGATAGAAACCTGGGGAACACCACATGATAGGAAGAGGAACTGGTAAAGGATGCTGAGTCTGGGGAGGCAAAGAGGTGGCAGGAAAACCAAAGTGAGTGTGAAACCTCAAAAGATGACCAAAAAAATATTTTAAATAGGAGGAGGGCTTATGAATACAAATATTTCAGAGAAGTTGAACAAGATAAAGACCTGGAAGTGGCCATTAGGTATTAAAACAGGATAATCATAGATGACCTCACCAAAACTAGCTTCCACGAAGATGGACAGTGGTGGTCCGATTACAGTGCTTGAAGAATGAATAAAAGTGAAGCAGGAAACAGTAAAGCTTCTGTAAAGCTGGGCAGTAAAGGGAAAGGAAGAGCAGAGGCTGCCAGCCCTGTCAACCTAGAACCCAGATCCAGGAAGGGTTTCTTTTGTTAAGATGGAAATATTGAATGTAATTATGTGTCATGGCAAAGATTCCTTTAAAGAGGGAAATAATAACATACAATGAAGAAAGTGGATGATTAATAGCCTAGATCCGACGAAGGTGAAACTGGATGAGATCCAGCAGAAAAAAAGGGAAGATAAGCCTCGAAGGGGGGCAGGGGGCTCATCGTGCCACAGTGAGAACAAATGTGCGTGTCATCCTTGCGCGGAGGCCATGCTAATCTCCGTAGCGTTCCAGTTTTAGTATATGTGCTGCCAAAGCAAGCGCATCACAGTGGGAACAAAGAAGGGGGAACCAGGAATGCTGATAAAGTTAAGCGCAGAGCTATAGGAAGTTGTGAGAATTCCCGTGATATTGTTCTCTGCCTGTGTTTTTCTTCTCTCAGTTCAGCAAGAGTCAAAGTCGTTTGCTGAGAATAGAGATTAAGTCATAGCATAGTGGGTTTGAAGAAAAATTACATTAAAATAATAGCATGGGCAGAGAAAGAGAAGAACTGATTAGGAAACAGAAGGATCACCAGGCAGTCCAGGGAAGCAAGGCTTGGTTCGAGAGCACGGATGTATGAGTTAACAGAGGCACCAAAACGTGGCTGTCAAGTCCTCTCTGGGGGTCTCCCTGGTGGGGTGTGGGCATTGAGAAATTAGCCTATCGGACCAACTTCAAACCAGGCATTGTAGAGCCAGGGCCACGGAAGGGGACAGAGTCCAGGGAAATAAATGGCAACGATTTCATTTGTTCCCTCTCACATCTCTAACAAAAAAAGGTATTCTTGCCCTTGTATCACTCATGGAGGTTTATCTTTGCTCCGTCTCAGTCCATCTGCACATCTGCACGGGCTGAGTTAAGAGTCAGCTGGGCCTTCAGAAGCAAAGCCACCGCTCACTCCCGGTACCTCACTGCCTCTCTGGGACCTTGGCACTACCAACCGAAACAGAGGGAAGGGGTTAAGGGCTAGGTCCCACTCCCCCTCCGGGACAACTCTGTTCCCTCTGTTTTGTCACATAAATCCAGGTTATACACACGAAGCATTTTAGCCGCCCGGAAGGAAAGCACTATGCTAATTTAGAGGATATAAAAATGGTGTACCAAATTGCTCAGAGTGATGCTCACACAGTGACAAGCTCATTTACGATACAGGATTATTAAAACCCAATCGCTGTTTTTTGGGTTCCAACTGGTTTTCATTTGCCTCAGCAGCAGATGCTCTGTGCTGGGAAGAATGAGAAACGATCTTCAGAGGGGGCACTGTAAGGCTTTCCAGCAGACGCTGTAAACCAGAATCCCACAGTCCTCAAAGCACGGATCTCATTTCCCCGACCCTTTGGTGGTGATTTACGTGATTGTACCGAAGCTATCCTCGTAACACTGGAAAGTAGGCAAAACGGTATTTTATGATTAGGTATGCAATTGTAGCCTAAGAATTTAAAATGTTTTAACAAGACTGTTCCAATTCCCACTGGGTGGATAGGGAACTCAGCAAAGACGGGTGGCCGCTCCTCGCTCCTTACTTGGAGCTCTCGCGAAACTCCTCGGTAGCCCCCAGAGTTCAGAGAGCGTGACCAGCCTCAAAGCCTAAATAATTTTGAATATTGAACTCTTTGGAGGAGTGGGCCTATGTAAATCCAATAAATACATTCATTTTTTAAAGGGAATCTTATTTAGTGCCTTCTTTCAGGGCCCCCAAATAGGGCCTGATCTCTGGAGCTCCAGGAGAAATGAGATGGGACTCTGGTGCCCCAGCCCTGCCCTGACCCCCCTTCTCTCGGAGTTGCCCTCTCTTGGTCTCCCTTCCTCTTTTGCTGAGGAAAGACAACCGATCAGAGGCCCTGATGATGAAGTCTGGCACGTTCTATGCAAGGGCATGAACACCCAGAAGAAAGGCAGCCCCAGATGGAGGCCAAGAAGCCAATCCTGATCAGAACAGGCTCAAGAAATGGGAAGTACTCGATCCCACTCGGTCCTTTGCCAAATCCACAGGGAGGCAACCTTTTGCAGGAACTAAACGACCTCTAACTTGTCCCTGTGATAAATGTCTGATATAGAATTTATCAGCCAAATTGCTACCGAATGCTTTTTATATCATTAAACAGTAATGCATACACTGAAAGAAAAGGTAGTCCAATATGTAATTTTAAAGGCAATGTGTAACTTATCCATCAGTTTTATTGGAATAATCTTTAAAGCTCTTAAATTACAAGTTTTGGTTTTAGTTTTTTTTCCTTATGTGAATACTTAGGAAACTGCTACAGTCTTCACAATGTAAGACTACAAGAATTAGCATCGGTTCTTGCTGGAACTTTGCGCCCTGCTAACATTGCTAGGGTGCTCACTATTGTCTCTTGTGTAGCAGCTGATTACTTTACATTAAGTATGTACAGCAGACACCTTTCATAAGACCGCAACGGGACATGAATGTGTGAACAACTCCATCCCATATCATCAGATTTTAAAAAATTCAGGGTGCTTGAGTGGTTCAGTAGGTTAAGTGTCCCACTCTTGATTTTGGCTCAGCTCATGATCTCAGCGTCATGGGATTGAACCCTGTGTCAGGGTCCCCATTCAGAGGGGTGCCTGCTTCTCTCCCTCTCTCTGCCCCTCTCCCCACTTGCGCTGTCTCTAATAAATCAACCAGTCCTTAAAAAAATAAAATTTCTCAAACCTAACTATTGTCTATAAAGGAATCTGTGTCATCTAAGAGGCCTCTCTGATTTTTGCTCTTTCTCCACGGGTCTGTTATAACCAATTAAAATGTTTTCCAAATAAATAAATAAATAAATAAATAAATAAATAAAAATAAAATGTTTTCCACTGCTGTATTTCTACTTGGCACATGGAATTCTATTTTACTTAAAAGGTTCATTAGAGAACAAGCAGTTCTTTGATAAGAAAACAATATCTCCTATTAGCTTAGATGCTGGGGTAAGCTGACATTATGAGCCATCTAATAGGATGGCAGCACCAGCTATGAATAATTGTATCCTGAAGTGTTCATTCCGAATGCAGTCAAGACCTGATACTTTGCACTTCAAATGTGACTAGTGCAAACTGAGATGTGGTTATAAGCATAAGATACACACCAGATTTCAAAGACTTAGAGTAAAACTAAAAAGTAAAATTGATCAACAATAATTATTATATCAGTTGCATGTTAAAACGATTCGATTTCGACTTTATTAAGTTAAATATAAAATATACTATTAAAATGAATTCCACCTCTTCCTTTTTACAAATTTCATGTGGCCACTAGAAAATGTAAGATCACAAACATGGCTCTCCTTTGGGGTTCACATTACACTTGTATGGGAGAGTGCTGCCTTACACTCAACTTGTAGTTCATAGGAAATACAGGAGAAAGAAGTTAAAAGGCTCCAAGTGGAAAGAATTAGCTAAATCTAAACTGGGGCAGGTACTACAACAGACCTCCCAAGAGCATGGGTCACAGCCTGCTGCTGGTCTGCATAACCACCATTTGTTAACAGCCTACAAAAAGACGCGGAGTTTGCACAAGAATCTACATCAACTATGTCACATCCTACACGTGATGCTGCATGGTTTAGATGACATCATTGTCATAGCAAAATTTAACCAACAAAGAAAACTGGTCCCCTCATAGTGGGAGGAAGAGAGGATAACTATAAAAGACATTTTGGGACAACTGGGGAAATATTAATATGTGCTGGGGCAAGAAGGAGATTAACTGTGCCTTCTCACTCCAGGCTATTCTTTTGAACTTCCCGAGGCAGGGTTTGAGAGAGAAGCCAATGAACTCTTCCTGATGTGGGTTCTAGACTCAAAGGCAACGAACCACCCAACAAGCTATCTTACCTTGTTTTTAGCCCATGCAGTGCAAAAGTAGAAAGAGATCAAAGTCTACTGACTTTACAGTAGAATCACATTGCCCAAGAGACCCCGAGGTTGGCCAGCAATGCTGTGTTTCTGCTAAGTCCCTAAAGCAATGCCTAGGCTCTGAACCCATGTCAACAGAAAATGGGTCACCAAAACTACAACCACCAAAAGGAACATCTTCTGGATTATTCATCTCAGGTGACCAAACAGGGTAATGAGCAAGAGAGATCCTGCCTGAGTTCAGAACCAAAAAGAGCCAGATACTTAGTCAAAAGATGGAGTTTCCATCCTCTGTAGGTCAGAAGTCCTTGCTAATTTTGTGTAATGAGATATCAGATGGACCAGTGACCCTGTTTGTTGTTTTCCATACTCCCCCTTTCCAATATGGGAGGTGATTTTTAAACCTTTATTGTGAAAAATTTTAAGCATACCCCAAAGTAAGAAAAAACCAAAACCCCCCCCCAAAAAAACCACATCATATAATGAACACCTTATTACTGAATTCAACAATCATCAACATTTTGCTAATCTCTTCATCTCTTGCCCCATTTTCTTCACTGCAGTATTTTAAAGCCAATACCAAAGATCATGTTGTGTCAGGAATAAATTAAGTGGGAGTTTTAAACTTTTTTATTACACTGATCTTCTTTTTCTATAACCATTATATAGTGAATAATTTGCAATGATGAAACTTTTCATTTAACACATGTGACCAGATCATCAGAAGCTACATGCCATGTGCATAAGACATAGAGGTCCTGAACCATGCACCTGACCACGATAATAACCTTATGCACCTTTGGTAGGTCTCCCACTGGTGAGGACCTGACTGCATTTCCAATTGTATGGAGTTAGGGACTTTTGAAGGTGTATATTCATATGCAGAAATGATATGAACCCCAAATTGCTCTTTTTGGGTTTCAATTTCCCGTATATCTTTGGTAAGAAACGTCTTTCCAAGTCAAATATAAAACTCAACTGATTCAAAAACTAATAATGCTTTGTGCTTGTTTCATGCTTACAATGTATTTTCACATGGGCAAACTTTTTTTCTTTAAGACAAAATGGATTCTGAATAAATCAAAGGCACAAAATCTGAATCTAAAACCAGTCCCTCATTGTAGGATCTGAGCCAGATAAGGTGAGCTATCTTTTTCTTTGTCAAGCTCAGGAAGAAAAAAAAAATCTTGATTTGCATTACCCTCAAGAAATTTACATGAAAATGGAGGTGTTGGAGGAGGTGTGTGTGAAAGACTCCCGCAAGAGGTGGAGGAAGGAGGGCAGACATTGCTGGAAGTCACAGCTAAAGTCGTACAGCATGTTTCTCAGTGCTTTGCCATTCCGGTAGGCAAGCTTCTTTTGGCACCAAGCTGAAGAGGCTACACATTGTCAGCCAGAATATTGAGGGTGCTAAGATCTCGTACAGTGTAAAAATTCTGTTTACCGGCTGCTGGGAAGCAGTGAATATTCCAAAGGTTTCTTCTAGGTTGAGCCTTCTAGGTTTCCTGGCTTCTTAGTGACACAGCACAACACTTGTCAGGGGTGCAAAAGTCTAAAATAGGTCACCCTCCTCTCTGTAAAGAGGTTTAGCTCACACCAGGTTTTTAAAAAGTGCTTATTCATTCTAAAACAGCCTCGAGGAGAAATGGCAGTGACATTGAGAAGATGTCCTAGGATATTTTAGGGAGATAAAAGTGGCTTTTCCTTTAAGAACTTCTTTGAGATCATTATTTTCTGGCTGAGTATTTGTTTGGGTTTATTTTACTATATTAACTTCTAAATTAATTTTTTTAAACTTTTAGCTAAGATAGTTTACCTAATTTGTTATCTACGTGAAGCAAATAAGTTTGTCATTGTGGTCCTCTGTTGATTCATGACACTGAAAATGTACCTCAGTAGCATAAGAAAAATAAAAGGACTAAATGTGCAAATAGACCATGGCCAGACCATGTAGAACTACAGAATTTTGACCCACAACCTCTCCAGCAATAGGTCCAGACAATCAGAGTTTATCAGACAGCTGGCTTCCCTTTTACGCGCCCTGGCTTCCACTCAGGAGCAACCCGAGAAAGGCAAATACATACCCCAAACCAATCTCAGAAGAGGCTCTAGTATGCCCACTTCCAGCTTCGCCAGCCAACACCCTCCACCCAGGGCATACGTAAGCCTTCCTTTTTCTCCCCCCACTATAAAGTTCTCCCACTCTTCTGCCTGCCTCAGAGTCTGCCAAACACAGGGACAGTGGCCAACTTTCTTTCTATAGCAAGCCCTAGATAAATAGTCTACATTTGTTCCAGTAGGGATGGTCTCTGCTTATTTCCATAGTTTCCTGAAGGTGTCACCAAAGTCGTATGTTCCGTCCTCTGCAGCAAATCCCAGTGTTTGACCAGATGTGTGCAGTGCCCACAGAATCTCTTTGTCACTAGCTGCTGGCAGCTTGTGGAGGTCTTGCCAAAGTAGTAAGTCAGCGCCAGGTCTCATCCCCACTCCCCTTGCCTTGATGGAGATCCTTGGCTCTTTATCCTCAGTTCAGTAATGAGGCTTTATTGTTGATTCTCATTTGTTTGGGTCCTACGTGGAATGAGGCTGCTCCTTTTCCTTCTGTTTTTGCTCTTTTGTGCTCCTGTTTTGTGCTGGGCCATTTAAAACCATTGTTCATTATAAGAAGGAGAATCACAGGGCAGAACGCAGGAGAGACCCTATAAACCTATTCGTCCATCCAGCCCCACAGACTGGTAAGTTTGTAGTTCTCACAGAATCCATGTTCACTTGTACAACTTTGCTGTGGGTCATCAATAAAACCAGATGAAGCTCTTTCCCCTCTCATTTTTTTTTCCTTCCTGTGAGCTTGGCTTGGATCCAAAGAGAACATTCTTTCTGGTTTTCCTTCTGGGGGGTGGAATGGGGCAGGACGGCAGGGTAGGGTGGGTGCCAGTTGTCAGGTCTGTGCTCACAGGCAGCCAGCCATTAGGCTGGGGCCCTGAAACTGGGGGGAGCAAGCATCACAAGCATTACATTCCTACTTACCATGGCTGACTCTTGTGGGGTGTCTCAGTCTAAATCCTCTCCCCTACGTGTAAAAACCCTTGCCTCCTCTGTGTACTCTCCTTACAATATCATTTTATATTACAAATTCTTAAAATATAAATTCTTGTGCATATCTTTCTAAATGGCACAACTTCATCAGGGATGACTTGGGTCTTCAGTGGCCACTCTGGGAAATGTTTGATTTGAACAAAATTGGTCATTTGAGAGGTATCTTAGGAAAGAAAAGGAGTAAGATCTCACACGTTCAATGGGCAGCATCTTATGACTGATATGCAGACTCCGAAGGAAATGCTGACGCAAACCTTGTCTCAATTAAAGATTCTTTGGCCAAAGCAAATGAGCCAGCTGACGAACTGAAGCAAGAGCAGACTAGATTTATTTTCCTAGTGAATATTGTCCCTTCTGTCTTCCTGTTGCCTCCCTAAATCCAGTTGTCCCTCTAACCCTTATCCTTCTGATCTCTTCTTGTACCTCCTCTATGTTCTTCCCTTGTCCAGAGCTGCTATCTTTCCCCTAAAACTCTTATACCCTCAAATACTGGCTGTCTCCAAGGATTTATTCCTCCCATGAGCCAAGTATGCAGGCAACTGTAACTTAATCCTTGGACTCCAGCTGAAACAAGAGCTATTAATAAGGATTTACCTAAACCAAGACAAGACCAGCAACTACAGATAAACCTTGAGTTCAGTTCCAGACCACTGCAATAATAGCACCCATGGCACTGACACCGAGTCAAATGAATTTTTTGGTTTCCCAGTACATATAAAAGTTATGCTTACGTTATACTGTAGTGTATTAATTGTGCAATAGCATTATGTCTGAGAAACGATGTACATACCTTAATTTAAAAATATTCAATTGCTAAAAAAAAAAAGCTAACTACATAGAAACTTTCAGTGAGTCATAAGAACTGATCATAGATCACCATTATTAATATAATGAAAGAGTGTAAAATGTTGTGAGAATTACCAAAATGTGACACAGAGACACAAAGTGAGCAAATGCTGTTGGGAAAATGGCACCAACAGATTTGCTCAATACAGGGTTGCCACGAACCATGAGTTTGTAAAACAAACAAACAAACAAACAAACAAACCCACCAGTATCTGTAAAGCATAATAAAGCACGTAGAGCACGTGTGCCTGTATTCAGAGAATTTAGAATCCTTCTGGGTAGCCCTGGGTTCCCTGACCTATATTAACTTGTACACATGTTGGTTGGAACCTCATATCGAATGCTAGATGACAAAAGCTAATTAGATTCACCTGGAAAAGGACCTACAAGATCCTTCTTTCTTTTCATTTAATTCCAGTGTTATATTAGTTTTAGGGGTGTAACATAGTGATTCAACAATTCCATTTATTACTCAGTGCTCATCAAGGTAAGTATACTCTTAATCCCTTTCACCTACTTCACCCATCCCCCACCAACCACCTCCCCTCTGGTAACCATCTGTTTGTTCTCTATACTTATGAGTCTATTTCTTGGTTTGTCTCTTTTTTTCCTTTGTTGGTTTGCTTGTTTCTTAAATTCCAATATGAGTGAGATCATATACTATTTGTCTTTCTCTGACCGGCTGATTTTGCTTAACATTATACTCTCTAGCTCCATCCATTTGTTGCAAATGGCAAGATTTCATTCTTTTTTATGGCTAAGTAATATTCCATTGTATACATATACCACTTCTTCTTTATCCATTCATCAATTGATGGACATGAGCTATTTCCATAATTTGGTGATTGCAAATAATGCTGCTATAAAAATAGGAGTGCATATATCCTTTTGAATTAGTGTTTTCATATTCTTTGGCAAAATGCCCAGTAGTATGATTACTGGATCATATGATAATTTTATTTTTTAATTTGTTGAGGAACCTCCACGCTGTCTTCCACAGTGGTCGTACCAGTTTGCATTCCCATCAACAATGCACAAGCGTTCCTTTTTCTCCACATCCTCGCTAACACCTGTTGTCATTCTTGTGTTTTCTATTTTAGCCATTCTGACAGGTGTGAGGTGGTATTTCTTTCCAGAATATACCCAAGAGCCAAAAGGGGCCTGAAAAGTAGGACAAAATCTCCGAACTACTCCAAGAAATTTTTGAATACAGATCAGTTGTATCATAATTTTTTCTGCAAATGGAGAAAAGATAAAATGATAAGAGATTTTTATAACAGACCAGGGAATACTTTCTTTTTTTAATTAATTAATTTATTTGAGAGAGAGCGTGCACACAGGAGTCAAGGGCTGGGCAGAGGGAGAGGGAGAGAAATCCTCAAGCAGACTCCTTGCTGAGCACGGAAGCCTACATGGGGCTAAATCTCAGGACCCTGAAATCATGATCTGAGCCGAAATCAAGAGTCAGATCCTCAACGTACTGAGCCACTGAGGTGCCCCTAGGCAATACTTCCTAACATTTGAAAGTTAACGAAGGTGCCAATGTAATAGCAGTCCTTTTATCTCATTTTGTCAATGGAATTAAACCTGAAATCGGAGACCTAATTCAAAAACAGAAATTGAAATGAGAGACAGGGCCTTAACATGAATTATAACACCCAGTACAGCATTTTAAAAGAGCTGTCTGATGAAATTAGACAGGACCCCAAATAGACTTATGACCCTGCAGATCAAATAGTTGTGTGACCCATTTCCCAATTTACCACCTTTTGACAAGAACATGTGTAAATATTGTAAACAGAAGGAACATAGGAAAAAATATTGCTTTTTTTTTTTTTTTTTACAAAAGAGAAATCAAGACATAGAAATATCCCACAATTCAGATCAATGATGGTGCTCTTAGGAAGGAAAACGTACCCAATGTTCTGCCTTATGCTTAAACACTTAAGGCAGATTAAATATAGATAGTTACTCTCATCAATTCCTGATAGATACAAGCAATATCCTTTCTACATTAAACACTTCTAACTGCTCAATCTCTGCATTCTTCTCAGAGAAAACATACAACAACGACAGGTATTTCAAATACCCCACGTATTTTCCCTATCTCCTAATAATTAACTGTAACCCTTGGACACATAACTAAAAATATTTCTTCCTGCTCCATGATACTACTCTTGCAAATTTAATGAGGACTTACTTTGCAAATGGGATTGTACAAATACACAGCACAGAAACTATTCCTCGTGGTTCCAAAGCACTCCTCTAGCCAAAATCAAATTGTATCTGCCCTGGATATGTAGTTTTTTCCTTTTTTGTTATATTTGATGCATATTCAGATCTTGGTACCATATTTGACCCTCTATGGGGTAAAATTCCAATAGCATAGGAAAAATAATTTGATCAGAGCCTAGTGAAGTTCACATTGATCCTACTGGTACCTAAACTTACCCAATATCCTTTGAAGCCAAAAGCAAAGGAAGGGCTCAAACCAATATTTGAAAGACTTCTAAGCAAAGGTCTTCTCAGACCCCATAGTAGCTCCGTAACACTTTTATCCTGCCATTATACAAGCCGAATAGATGAAGATCTCAGGTCTTTCCTAGATCTCAAGGCCATCAACAAAATGGATATCCCTTACTTCCCAGCAATACCTAACCCGAACACCATCTTGTTATCGATTCTGCTTCAAGCCACCTACTTCACTGTAATAGATTTCTGCTTTGCCTTTTTCGGTATGCCTCTGCACCAGCGGAGTCAATACCTTTTGCTAATCTCTGCTAAACACAAATAATAGTAACTATCTTCCTTACAAAATACTAGAAGTGATCTACACAGGAGCTCTGATTCTGATAATAGCAAAGTAACTTATGTCTTATTCACCTATACACATTTATAACACGTATAAAGCCTGGATAAAAAGTATTTAAGTACAGAAATACTTAAAGGCACTCAAGAAGGAGTTTGCCACAATTACCAGTTGGAAATTTCAACCTTCTTCTCTTGGTAATCGATAGAACAACAGTTGAAAAAGCAGCAAGGATATACAAAACTTGAAAAGCACAATCAACCGACGTCATTTAACTGAAATTTATACAACAAAATGCCCAAGAATGACAGGATGTACATTCTTCTAAAATGCCTTTGGAATGTGTACAGAAATGGACTATACAGTGGGCTGTAAATCAAGTCTGGATGAATATAGAAAGACTGAAATGATTGACCAGTTTGAAAAACAAAATTATACTTCATAACCTCCTAGTAAAAAAACAACAAATGAATAAAAACAAAACAAAACTTCAGGCTTAAATGTCTTTACTTATGAATTCTACCAATCATTAAATATATAAAGCCGATGTTACATAAAATCTTTTAGAAAATATAAAATGAGGGGCACCCCGGTGGCTCATTCAGTTAAGCAGCTGCCTTTGGCTCCGGTCATGACCTCAGGGTCCTGGGATTGAGCCCCGCATCATCAGGCTCTCTGCTCAGTGGGGAGCCTGCTTCTTCCTCTCCCTCTGCCTGCTGCTCTACCTACTTGTGCTCTCTCTCTCTCTCTCAAATAAACAAATAAATAAAATCTTAAAAAAAAGAAAATATAAAATGAAAAAAAATAGTTCCCAGAACATTGTACAAGGTCAGTATTATCTAGATAGTAACACGAAGAATATATTACAAGAAAAGAAAACTACAGGTGAATATGTCTCATGAATATAGACACAAAAATCCTTAATGAGATATTAGTAGGTCAAAACAAGCAATATGTAAGGGATAGCAAATTATGAACAGATAGAGTTACCCTAGGAATGAAAAGTTAGCTTGATATTTAAGAAGCCAATCAATTTAATTCTCTAATTTAACAGATAAAAATTTTTTAAAACCCTCACCATATGATCATCTAAATAAATAATAATTTATTATTATTAAAGAAAAATAATTTGGTGAAATTCAACACCATTCATTATTTGTGCAAAAAGGAATTGAAGGAACTTTGTCAACTAGAGTTTTGTTTTTCTAAGCCTACAAAAAACCAACAGGTAACACACATACAATTTTGATCAAAGGTGATGTGATCAGAATCGATAGAAATTTTCTATACAAGTGACAAGCTACTCCTTGTACATGAGGGTTGGAGAACAATTTCTTCCCTCTGTTTATATACAGAAAAGGACATAAAAGAAGAAAGAAGCACCTTTGATCCTTGGAGACAGGATGGAAAGGATCTTGGGTTCTGACCTTAACTTGTAGAAAGTCAATAAAATCACTCTTCAGGCAACGGATAGCTGCATGTGTCTGAGTTTTTATCACCTAGAAATGGCTCTTGAAGAAAATTCTGTAATGCTTTTCAATGACAAACAGAAGCCTTACATACTCTCCATGCACACACATACATATTATGTGCAAATCTGTTAGCTGAGATATTGTCATGCACTTCTTCTTTTTTTTTTTTTTAAAGATTTTATTTATTTATTTGACAGAGACAGCCAGCGAGAGAGGGAACACAAGCAGGGGGAGTGGGAGAGGAAGAAGCAGGCTCATAGCGGAGGAGCCTGATGTGGGGCTCGATCCCATAACGCCGGGATCACACCCTGAGCCGAAGGCAGACACTTAACCGCCGTGCCACCCAGGCGCCCCTTGTCATGCACTTCTGCTTCTATCTTTCCTGTACATCACCAATAGGAAGCCTGAGCAAAGGTGAAATATAATACTGTTTGTAAAAGCAAATCACTTTACCCTTCTGGATTTTACTTTCCTCATCTATTAAAATGAGGGAGAGGAGCTAGGTGACCTTTAATATACTTTAAACTCTGTCATTACATCCTCTTAAGTTTGGTATGCTAGTGACCTGTGGATAAAAACAGAAAATTATGAAAATTTTCTTTTCCATTTGGACATTTTTCTCTGCGTCTGGAGGTAAATTACTGTAGATTGTGTTTTCAGAGTTCCTTTGTTAGCCAGCTTTCAGTTGAAATATGCCAATGAGAGACAGCAGGAAAAAAAAGATAGAAATCCTAGAGAGAGATAATAGATTTCCTCCCAAATTCTCACTGTTTGGTGCTACATATTTGCTAGTGGCTACGTTCCCTCAGCTCCCGCCAGGCAGCCTCTACTCGCGTTCCCTTCTTTTGGGAGAGGTAACGGCTTTGTTCTGGCTAGTTTCTATGTGTTTCATCATCCCTTTACCCTGGATAAACCTCTGAAAGCAGAACTTTAAAGTTTCTTTGTTGAAACATCTAGGGTAAATTTCATTTCATGCTGAGATTTTTGAGAAGCCAAAAACCCAAGTCATCACTCACATCAATGGATAGATCGTTCAGACGGAAAAGCAACACGGAAACACCAGCCTCGAATGGTGTGTTAGACCGAATGGACTTAACAGACACACGCAGAGAACTTCATCCAAAAGGAGAACACACATTCTTCTCAAATGCGCGTGCGACATTCTCCAAGATAGATCATATGTTGGGCCACAATGCAGGTCTTAATAAATTTAAGAAAACTGAAATCTTATCAAGCATCTTTTCTGACCACAATGGTATAAGACCAGAAATGAATTACAAGACGAAAACTGAAAAATTTAAAAATATGTGGAGAACAAACAACATGTTAATGAACAATCACTGGTCAACAAAGAAATCAACTGGAAAAAACAAAACACCTTAATACAAACGAAAATGGAAATAAAATGTACCGACATTTATGGGATACAGCAAAAGGAGTTTTAAGAGAAAGCTATTGACCACAAATGCCTACCTCAAGAAATGAGAAAAATTTCAAGAAAACAACATAACTTTACACCTTAAGGAACTAGGAAAAGAACAAATGAAGCCTAAAGTTTGTAGAAGGAATAAAATAAAAAAAGATCAGAGCAGAAATAAGTGAAATAGACTAAAAAGATTAAAACTTTAAATAAAACTGAGAGCTGGCTCTTTGAAAAGATAAGCAAAATTGACAAGCCAGATAGACTCACCAAGAACAAAAGAGAAATCAAATCAATAAAGTCAGAATAAAAGAGATGTCACGACTGATACCACGGAAATAGAAAGGATCATAAGAGAGTACTATGAACAGCTATAGATGAATAAATTATACAACCTAGAAGAAATGGTAAGTGCCTAGAAACATAACCTTCCTAGACAGAAACAAAGAAAATAGAAAATCTGAATAGACTGATTACTAGTAAAGAAATCAAATCAGTAATCAAGAACCTCCCAAAGACCAAAAGTCCAGGACCAGACTGAACCACTGGTGAATCCTACCAAACCTTCAAAGAAGAATTAATACCAATTTTCTCAAATTCTTCCAAGATATAGAAGAGGAAGGAAGACTTCCAAAGTCATTTTATGAGGTCAGCATTACAGAACCAGAAGGCACACAAGAAAATGAAATTATAGACCAATATCCCTAATGAACATAGATACAAAAACCACACAAAATATTGCCAAACCACACTGAACAATACATTAAAAAGATTATGCACCATGATCAAGTGAGATTTAATCCGGGGATGTGAGGATGATTGAACACCCACAAATCAATCAATTTGATACACCACATTCACAAAATTAAGGATAAAATTCACATCATCTCAAAAGATGCAGAAAAAAGCATTTGACAAAATTCAACATCCATTTATGATAAATTCTCAACAAAGTATACAGGGAAAATTCTCAACTTTCTCAAAAAAAAAAACTCAACTAAATATAGAAGGAATATACCTCAACATTATAAAGGCAATATATGACAAGCTCATAGCTAACATCATATTCAATGACAAAAAGCTGAAACCCTGGGGCGCCTGGGTGGCTCAGTCGATGGGCGTCTGCCTTCAGCTTAGGGCGTGATCCTGGCGTTCCGGGATCGAGCCCCATGTCAGGCTCCTCCACTGGGAGCCTGCTTCTTCCTCTCCCACTCCCCCTGCTTGTGTTCCCTTTCTCGCTGGCTGTCTCTCTCTCTGTCGAATGAATAAATAAAATCTTAAAAAAAAAAAAAAGCTGAAACCCTTTTTTTAAGATCAGGAACAAGACAAGGATGTCCCCTTTTATTCGACAAAGTATTAAAAGTCCTAGCCAGAGCCATTACGTAGAAAAAGACATAAAAGGCATGCAAATTAGAAAGGAAGAAGTAAAACTATCTCTATTTGCAGATGATATAATATTATATATGGAAAACCCCAAAGACTCCACTGAAAAGAAACTGTTAGAACATAAAGACATTCAATAAGGTTGTGGGATACAAAACCAATATTCAAAAATCTGTGGTATTTCTACATACTAACAATGAACTATCAGAAAGAGAAATTAAGAAAACAACCTCATTTACAGTTGCATCAAAAGGAATGAAATACCTAAGAATAAATTTAACCAAGGAGGTGAAAGATCTGTACTCTAAAAATTATAAGACATTGATGAAAGAAATCAAAGGAAGCACAAATAGGGGCGCCTGGGTGGCACAGCGGTTGAGCGTCTGCCTTTGGCTCAGGGCGTGATCCCGGCGTTGTGGGATCGAGCCCCACATCAGGCTCCTCCGCTATGAGCCTGCTTCTTCCTCTCCTACTCCCCCTGCTTGTGTTCCCTCTCTCGCTGGCTGTCTCTATCTCTGTCAAATAAATAAATAAAATCTTAAAAAAAAAAAAAAAAAACAAAGGAAGCACAAATAAATGGAAAGGTATTCCATGCCCATGGATTAGAAGAATAAATATTGTTACAATACCCATACCACCCAAAGGATCTATGGATTCAACAGATCTATAGATCCAATTCCTATCAAAATTCCAATGACATGTTTTACAGAAGTAGAACAAGCAATTCTAAAATATGTATGGAAACGAAAATTAAAAAATAAAAAACAAAAAACAAAAAAACCCTGATTAGTGAAAGCAATCTCAAGAAAGAACAAAAAGCTGGAAGCATCACACTCCCTGATTTCAAACTATATTGAAGCAGACACATGAATCAAGGGAACAAAAGAGATAGCCCAGAAATAAAACCAAGCCTATATGGTCAATTAATTAGTGACAAAAGAACCAAAAATATTCAGTGAGGAAAGGACAGTCTCTTCTATAAATGGTGTGAGGAAAACTGGACAGTCACATGCAAAAGAATGAAACTAGACTACTATCCTACACCATACACAAAAATTAATTCGAAATGGATTAAAGACTTGAATATAAGACCTAACATCATGAAATTCCTAGAAGAAAACATAGGCAGTAAGGTCCTTGACATCAGTCTTGGTGATGAGTATTTGGTTCTGCCTCCAAAAGCCAAAGCAACAAAAGCAAAAATAAACAACTAGAACTACATCTAACCAAAACTTCTGCACAGCAAAGGGTATCATCAACAAAAGGAAAACTACTGAATGGGGGAAAATATTTGCAAGTCATATATCTATCTGATTAGGGATTAATATTCAAAATACATAAAGAACTCATGCAACTCAATAGGAAAAATAAGCAAACAATCCAATTTTTTAAATGGGCAGAAAATCTCAATAAATATTTTTCCAAAACAGGCATATAGGGGGCCAACAGACACATGAAAAGGTGCTCAACATCACTAATCACGAGGAAAATAAAAATCAAAACCACAATGAAATATTACTTCACACCTATCAGAATGGTTATCAACAAAAAAACAAACAAACAAAATGATAAGTATTGGTGAGGATGTGAAGAAAAAGGGACCCTCATGCACCATTGGTAAGGATGTAATATGGAGGTTTCTCAAAAAATTAAAGATAGACCTACCATATGATCCAGCAATTCCACTTTTGGATGTTTATCTGAAGAAAACAAAAAGACTAAAAAGATATATGCACCCACATATTCGTTGCAGCATTATTTATTATAGTCCAGATATAGAAACAATCTAAGTGTCTATCGATGGATGAGTGGAAAAGAAGATGTTATATATATATATATATATAATATTCAGCCATAAGAAGGAATGAAATTCTACCATTTGTGACAACACGGATAGACCTTGAGGACATTATACTTAGTGAAATAAATGACACAGCAAAAGACAAATACCGTATGATCTCACCTAGATGTGGAATCTAAAAACAAACCCTCAAACCAAAAACCAAATTCACAATACAGAGAATAGATGGGTTGTTGCCAGAGGTGGGCAAGGATGGAGTGGATGAAATGGCTAAAGGGGGTCAAAAGGTACAAACTTTCAGCCGTAAAATAAAACAAGTCCAGGGAGGGAATGTACAACATGGGGAAGATAGTCAATAACACTATACTGTATATCTGAAAGTTGGTAAGCCAGTAAATCTTAAAAGTCCTTGTCACAAGAAAAGAATTCTTACAACTACGTATGGGGATGGATATTAACTAACTTACTGTGGTGATCATTTTGCAATATATACAATATCAAATTTAAAAAATGCAACAAGAACAGAGACCTGGCAGGTACCTGCATGTTGGAGCTTGCTTTTTTCATGTCGCTGGAAACCCTTATTCCACCAAGTAAAGAAGTCCGAGAGAGCTTTCTGGGAGTATGAGAATCCACATGGAGAGAGGCTCCAGTCATCCGTCCCTGTCATCTCAGGTGAGTCCCCAGGTCCCCAGACAGTTGAATGATGCTATCCTAAGCCATCCAGTATCAGACAAACCGAGGGAGACCAGAAAGATCCCTTAGCCAACTCCAGTACTATTTCCCAGGACTGGGAGAAAATGATAATAAATTGGTGCTTTAAGCCATTAAATAAATAAATAAATAAATAAATAAGTAAAATTCTTTATATTTGATTTTGGAATATATTTTAAAATATATTTTCATATTCGTTTGTATTTCAGAAATCTGTACCACTTTAAAGACAAAATGAATCCAAACAATGAACTTTTAATTCCCTAAGAACTAACAACAACAACAACAAAAGTTGCATTGAATCGCATGGCTAATATTCATTCTTGCTCTTCAGCTGGAACTCCCAGCAATCCCCCTCTCAGACTAACACCAAATACTGGCAGAGGGTCACCTACGAGACTGATGCACTCCTTGGCTGGCAGTAATAATTAAATGTTTTGATTTAAAAGGCTTCTCACTAGACCATTGACTGTATTATGATGTGAATATAGATGTAAAACATTGACTTTTGGCTTGGTCAGGTATCATACTCTGCTGACATTTGAAAGTAATATTTGCTTCCTGTTATTCACAGTGGCCTGTGAATTGCACTGAAAGATGGGAAGCCTGGATCTGATTCTTGCGTTGGAAAATAACTGTGTGATTAGGGCCAAAAGTTTTAGCCTCTTGGTGGTTTAGCTTTCCAATCCATAAGAATGTATGCATTCGCACCTAACTGTTTTTCAAAATAGCTTTAAAAAAAAATCCCTCTTTGAGTGCTTAGGGCTCAGAGTGAGCCTGTTCTCCACTTGAAGTTTCTTTACAAGGGTGAAAATATGCTTTTCCAGCAGCTCTCCCTCCCCCAGATTTATCAAGATGCTGCAATTGCCTTAAAAACACTACCGGTGATTTTGTGGGCTTGAGAAAGCCACAGGCTTATTTTTACTGAAATAACAGTGGTCTTAGTGGTTTTCTCTGTCTCTCTTTTTTATTCCTTTTTAAAATAGGCTAACTTGACCTTGGAACATAGTTCTGTCAGTGATGAGATTATAACAACTCCTTAGTTTAGCCCCAATTAGTGCAAATACCTGTCCTTTTGATGAGAGGCCCAGAGCAATTAATTATTCTTTCAACTGTTGATTCACGTACTCAATAAATAGTTGTTTTGAGCTAATGATACTCTAGGCCAAGGTGTGTCTGAGGAAGTTAAAAATAATGAGATAGCCCCTGTGACAACAGAGCACTTATGACCCAAGGAGTGATAAAGCGTAACAAGTTTGGTAAAACCCAACACAGAGTAGGGCAAGTTGCTCAGGGACGTGACAAGCAAGCAACTGTAGATATTTAGAGAGGAAGAGTGTGGGATCAAGTGCGTATCACGGGCAAGCTTGTGGCGGGGTTCGAGGTAGGCCCGGGTCAGGGCTTAGGATTGCAAGAGGCTCTAGGGACATAGCAAAATACAGCAAAATGCTTTGGAAACTTCAAGTAGCGTACAAGTGTTAGATAATCACAGTTATTACATAATAATTGTTAAAAGTATTTTTCCACCAATATGCCATCATTAAAGTAATTACTTTTAAATGTCCTCATGAAATGCTTGATATTTACAGAAGTCAGTAAGAAAGAATCAACAGTTTTGACACAGTTGCTCCAGTGGACAGGGAAAATGATCGGTCACCCACCATTGCCCAGTCCTTCTGTACTCCTAACTCTTCAAATGTATACATCTGCGGTTCCCAAGCCACACCGAGGCACCCAGGGTGTTACGGCGAACTCACAGGGGTGCCGTGGGATATTTTACAGTTTTGAGGGGAATACAGCAATATTCAACAGCCGTCAGACCCCATACAAACTCCGAGTTCAAAGTAGTTTACAGTTTCAATATGAGATGACACTACACAACTTTTGATACCATTCATCTTTTTCAAAATGGGTTTTTGGCCATTGGTGTCAAAGAACACAACTACTGCACACAAATCAGGGCATAATGAAAAGTGCGGAGGGTGGCGGCCAGGATGACCCAAGCTTGAGAATTGTGCAGTGCCCAACAGGTGACCACTATCCCATGAGCGAGCAATTGTAGTCACTGAAGATTTTCTTCATATATTTTTTCTTCCAATTTTTTTTTTTTTTCAAATGGCTACTGAGTCACCTGTATTTCAATATCTACTGGGTTATTGGACCTTAGGAAATTTAGTAAGGTGTTTAGGAATTTAGTAAATAACTCAGGAGTTTCTTTTTATCTAAGAGACCCATAAAAAAACAATGGCACACACTATGAATAGAGAAAATTTTGGGCCCTGCGGCCTACGGAGCTGACGAGAAGTCCACTCAGGAGCGGCTACATTTATACCCAGGTCTGTTTCGAGGGGAAGCCTCTTGGCTTCACTTGAGACACAATTCATCATAGAAACAGTCACTGGATAATAGTTCTAATGGCTTAAAGCAGCCTTTAAAATAATTTTTTTGTTCTTTTTAAAAATTATAAACATATCTTGCCAAATCCTTTGTTTCTGCTTTCTAAAACAAATAAGGAATGCCATGTCCTAATGTATATATTTTTTATTACCAAGGCACCTTTCCTGAGGAAAAATAAGAAGGGAAAGGAGAGACATTTTCAAATTTACACACTAGTTCCAGTTTCTATTTCTAGTCCATGCACTGTTTTTGAGGTCTGGGGAAAGCAAGAAGGGGGGCCTCCATCCCAAGTATCTAAATGTGTAAAAGTTATAAGTCAAGCTATCAAACTGTTAAATAAAATCTGTTCTATCCTCTTACCATGGAAAATAATGCCTTCCTGGAAGGCATGTCCTAAAATCAAAGAATCCCTGGAGTCCCGCTAGGGATATGGCAGAGTTAGGAGTGCCAGCTAATAGACAGCTAAGTTTCCCTTCCCACCTTGCTGCTGTCCTACACCTGGTGCACTGCATGTGGTCCCCGACAGGGTGAGGGAACTTGCAGGTAGATATGGACACGCACCTGGCCCATCCACTCCCAGTTCTCACCACTGCAAGCAGCCACAGCATCAAATACCTTAAGATGATGGATCCTGGGGCGATTATTGTAGGCTGTGGAAGAGAGCTTGGGGCTCTCTGGGCAGGCTTCTAGGTATCCATGGTATCGTCTAAAAGGGAGGGAACAAAGACCATTGGTGGAAACAATCCTTGGCTCTATATACTCCTTGTCCCATGGGGAGGACTGTACCTGGTGATGAGTGGGAGTGGGGTCCCCTGAAGCTAGAGATCAAGGCAGGTGCCTCTTGTGCCAGGTCTAAGGATGATACTAAAATTTGCATATTTCCCGGTCCTCTTTAGGATTTTAAAAAAATGTGTTCCCAGACACAAACCCCTTTCCTCCTAATCACTTCCTGTCAAAAGAATGAGTGCTCTTGGTTGCGTGGGTTTTCATTTTTAACATGCAGAAAATACAAAATAAACTTGGCAACAGGCAGAACTTGCCCTTCTGTTCTTGTGATATTTCTGGCATCACTTGGGCGGAAGATGTGTGCCGGATCAGCACTGTAGTCAGAATGCCTCACCCACGGGGCAGCTCACCATCTCTACCTTCCCAGATGCTGCAAACCCTCACTGTGCTTCTGGATGCGGGCAGAGACCAAAATCCAAGAAAATCCCTTGACCCCAGGGGGATAATATGAGCCAGGGCGTTCCCATCCAGAACTGAAAATTCCAGGTTTGTGGCTTCGAGCAACGTCCTCCGTATTTATTTAGTCACCCAGTAGGACATTTAATGACCACTTCATGGGAGCCTGCCACATAGCGAGGCATCATGTGTCAGACACCACCTGAAATCACCTCATGAGTGTTCCTATAACTGTAAGTTAGCATTACTTACTCTGTTTTAAGTAACTTTCCAGTAATAATAATCATTGTGAATTATTGCATAATGCTACTATTTCATAATACTATTTCATAATATTTTTACAGTTTAGAGATGTCCAAATGAACATTTTAGACTCTTCAGCCCCAATTACATTTTATATTACAAAGAGATATCAAATTTCCACCTACAGCTAGGAAGGTCACATCGTATTAATATCTCTTGGCAAAAAAGCAATAAACATAGTCTATTATATTATGGATTAAGTACGTTTATTGATGACTCTCCTTTTTTAGTTGTTTGTTTTGGTTTTTGGTATAGTTTTAGAACAAGGGTTTGGAAAGTAAAAAGAAGCAATAGCCATATCAGTTACCTTCTAATCTATTTTGCAAAATGTTTAGTAAAAGGAGGATATTTCTTTTTTTTTTTTAAGATTTTATTTATTTGTTTGACAGAGAGACAGCCAGCGAGAGAGGGAACACAAGCAGGGGGAGTAGGAGAGGAAGAAGCAGGCTCCCAGCAGAGGAGCCCGATGTGGGGCTCGATCCCAGAACTCCGGGATCACGCCCTGAGCCAAAGGCAGACGGTTAACGACTGAGTCACCCAGGTGCCCCAAAGGAGGATATTTCAAATGGAGATTAAAACGAGATGAATCAAATAGCAAGACCGGGTCTTTGTGCCCAGACGTGGCCAACACTGATTGGCTGACACAGATCCGACTCTCTTTGTTAGGTATAAATCTAAGGCAGTGATGGGCATCAGGCTGGACACTAACATCAGCTCACTGTTCAGAAAAATGTAAGTTTAATGGTATGTTCTCCTATAATGGAAAACATGCAGAGAATCCAGCCCCCTGTCTCTCAGCTTAGCCTCTTCCTCTGCCTAGCCCTGCTTCCACAACTCCCCTACGCATGTTAATGGCAAAGATATCCCACCAATAAGCCACCAGTTCTCTAGAGACAAGGGCTTCATGCCCAGGAGAAAACACTTGGGCCCTAGCTTCCCTTCTCAGAAAGTGATGTTATCTTAGTCTGCTCAGGCTGCTATAAGAAAATACTGGAACTGAGCAATTTTTTTTAAAAGATTTTATTTATTTATTTGAGATAGATTGAGAGAGTTCAAGCAGGGGGAGGGGCAGAGGGAGAAGGAGAAGCGGGCTCTCCACTGAGCAGGGAGTCCAATGTGGGGCTCTATCCCAGGATCCTGAGATCATGCCCTGAGCTGAAGGCAGATGCTTAACTGACTGAGCCACCCAGGCGCCCCTGGAACTGAGTGATTAAACAACAGGCGTTTACTTCTCACTGTAGTAAATGCTGAAGCCCTGAACCAGGGTGCCAGCATCCAGTTCCTGGTGAGAGCTCTCTTCCGGCTTGCCAGGTGGGTGCCTTTCTGCTGTGTCCTCATACTGCCTTCTGCCAGGTATGTGCACAAGGGGAGAGAGAGGAAGCCCGCTTTCTGATGCCTCTGCTTATAAGGTCATTAATCCCATCATGAGGGCCACACCCTCATGACCTCATCTAACCCTAACTGCCTCCAGAAGACCTCACCTCCAAACACCATCCCGTTGAGGGCTGAAGCTTTGACATATGACCTTGCGGGGGACACACAAATATTCACTTCATAACAGTTTGTGACCTCCTAACGCTTCAGATAACCTTAAGCTCCCCTCACCAAGGTACAGAATGGGAAGCATTACAGGCAGCGGTTAAAAGTTACAGCTCTGGAGTTCCGCAACATCGTGTGTGTATCTCTGTGTGTGTGTGTGCACGCACGCGTGTGTGTGCACACATGCATGTTTCTAATCCTGAGTCCACCGTGTCTGAGTGTTACAACCTTGAGCAAGTTACTCAGCTCTCTGAGCCAATTCCTTTGCCAATAAAATGAGAGTGGTAACAAACATCTGCTATAAAAGATTCCTGTGAAGATGTCAAACAAGTAGGCATTGGGGCCTGAGAAGAGTAAAAAAATGAATGAATGAATGAATGAATGAATACGACTTTTATATGGTCCTATATTTACATTTTAAGGCCTGCGTTGAAATTTGTCTACCATGTCTCTCCTACCCCAATGGGAACTTTCTGGGCAGGGTGTTTAGATGGCTCTATGTCCCCATTGCCTGGGACCGAGCCTGACACAGAGCAAGCACTCAGCAACTGTTTGCAGAACTGAATCCAGAAGGCCTTTGGAAACTTAGTGGGAATGAAAGCTATGAATGGATTTTAGGATTTTGCTGAATGTGTAACTCAATAGGTGGTTAATCGTAATAGGCCATTCCTTAGAAATGACTGAAGTATATGTTTTTGCTCATTGATTTCCATAAGCTAACATTTATTCATAACCCATTTACATTATAGGTCTCTCTGTTTTGTTGGTGTGCAAACCTTTAACAATCTGGGCGTCCTAGAGAATAATGTTGCCCCACCACGAGCAAAGCACAGCAGACTCACTGTGTCTCCTACAACACACGTCATGAAAACTACTTGGTTTTAATAATGTGTTTTAGGTAAGTAAATCACAAAGTTCTCTGAGTGCTTATTACAGTAATCATAGCTCAAATGGTAACGCCAGGGTTTTGAAATACAATTTGTCATGAGGCCCCTTCCCACACCCACCTCCACCCTCCACTGTCTGTGGTTCTACCTTCTGGTCTGAAACTTTCCAAGTGCTAATCTCACTGTCAGACATTCTCATGACTTGTATTTCATCATCTTTACATTTGTTGCCTTTTTTATTGCTTATCGCATTTGCGTTCTATTTGCCACAGCCTCTCGATGATAGCCTATAGCTAATAGGCGCTATAACCGAGATTAGCTATAAGTAGGCCTCAGAGAGCTTTACCTCATGCTTTGAATAGGCAACAAAATCAATTTAGGCATGTTTAGCCTGACATTTGAGCATGTGTCATTTGTAAAGAAGACAAAAGTCACGCAAAATTCCTCGACCCACTGTTAACATTTTGATATGCACCCTTCTAGATGATTTTAGGTAAAATGTCTTTGCGAACACCAGCCGCAATCCTGGCTTATGTAAACAAAACCCAGGACTTAAGAGACAGGTGCCAGAATCATTCAGGGAATCAAAGGAAATGCTGAGCTGCCAGGCTTTGAGAAGTGGGCATCCGCAGACCTCGAGTCCTGGAACCCAGGGAGTATGGAACCTCTAGGGGCCACCGTGAATGTGGCTCAGTTCCAACAACTGCCGGGCTGTGGGTTGGCTTTCAGTTTCAGTTTCTGGAAGAGAGTTTGATCTGCCAGCATGGGCCAGATGCTCTTCCCTGGATGAATAAACGCAGGCCAGGAGGGCAAAGTGATTCATAATTCTGGAGAGGAGAAGCGCAGTGTTAGGGTCATGGACACACTGCTGGTGCTAGTGGATCAAGAGTGCCAGTCGGGTGTTCTGTTCGGAACCTGTCCCCGCTGAGAATTGCAAGGTAAAGTGGAGGATGGAAAGCCCAAGGCCTGTTCCCAAGTAAAAGAAGGAATGCTGGGAATATAAGAAGAAATACCCAGTATCCAACTTGAATATGCATATATAATTATTTTTTTAAAGTTTTTATTTATTTACTTGAGAGAGAGAGCACAAGCGGAGAGGAGGGGCAGAGAGAAAGGGAGAAGCAGACTCCCCAGTGACCAGGGAGCCCGATGCAGGGCTCTATCCCAGGACCCTGGGATCATGACCTGAGCTGAAGACAGACGCTTAACCGACTGAGCCACCCAGGCGCCCCAAATTCTGAAGATGTATTTATATTTTTTTATAATGAAAGCACTACACACAGGGAAACTGCCCTTTCTCATCGGGTATTATAATGTGAACATATTTCCATTTATAACCAAGTGACTAAAAGTGTGGACTGTGGAGCTAGACTCTCTGGATTAAAATCCTGGCCCTGCCATTTAAGAGTTTAGGCAACAACTTAACCTCTCCGCGCCTCAGCTTCCTCATCTGTAAAATAGGGATATCTCACTCATGGAAAAGTTGTAAAGATTAAATGGATTAATATGTGTGAAGTGCTTGGAATAAGGTCTGACATACTCGAAGTGCTCAAAACAGTCAGCTGTCTTAGTGAGCCCTCTGGTACATACGTGCATATGTCCTTAGACCATTTTTTTTCAATAATCTTTTAAAGCAAATACTTAAAATTGGAGTTGCTAGATCAAAGGCTGAAAATATTTTTAAGACTTTCATAAACAACAAATGTCAGATTGTGACTCTCCTTTGCTAAAAATTGGCCCAGTGACTTTTGATGTCACTCAGGGGGGAAAAAAAAAAAAAAGGAATGTTCTCATCTTTGTGATTCTCCATACAACCTGGTTGCCAATATCTCTGTGATAGTACATTACCTCCTCCCTTTCCTCCCTCATTTCCTGACCTTCCTTGAGAAACTTCCTCCCTTTCCTCCCCAGAGCTCATGCCCTTTCCTCATTCCTCCCCCAGAATCCCACGGGGCTTGCAAGTCACATCTGGTCTCCAAAGTAACTGTTGTGGATTCCTCACCCAACCCAACTAGAACGGCAAACTCCACACTTTATGCCCTTCCCCATGCTTGTTTTTCATCTTAGTCCTTGTCACTAATATCCCGATGTGAGTATGATACACCCGTATCATGTTTATTTTCTGTATCTTTCTATAATGAAATGGTGATTGAATATATGTTGCCAAGTACCCCTTCAGGAGAGCTGCACCCATTAACATTCCAGCAGTGTATGCGTGTTAATCTCTGCACTATATATATTACCAATATTTTAAATCTTTGCCAGTCTTACAGGCAAATGCCTCTAATTGTTTTTGCTACAGCATTTTTGACAGCAGGCATCTAGTTCCTGCTGGATGCTGCCAGCACAGGGAGCTCTTTGCATCCATTAAGGGACAACTCCCACAGTTGGAAAGTCAGTTCTCCCCTCTATTGAACCAAAATCAGCCTGTTGAAGTTTTCTATGAAATTCCCTTTCAAGCCAACCTGTTCTTTTGCCACTCTTGCCATCAGAACTCATGCAGGGATGGAGCCATTTCATTTACTGATGGCCCCTGAACAATACAGGTTTGAACTCTAGGTTCACTTACACATGGACTTAAAAAAAATACAGTGCAGTACTGTAAATGTATTTTCTCTTCCTTATGATTTTCTTAACATTTTCTTTTCCCTAGCTTACTTTATTGAAAGAATACAGTATATAATACATATAGCATACCAAAATATGTGTTAACAACCGTATATGTTATCGCTGAGGCTTCTGGTCAACAGTAGACTATTAGCAGTTAAGTTTTCAGGGAGTCAGAAAGGATATGTGGATTTCCAACTGTGTGGGGGCTGGTGCCCCTAACCCCTGCATTGTGCAAGGGTCAACTGGTAAATTAGTTATACGCTGTTACAGAGGGCTGGGTGAACAAGTAGTTGTAGATGAACTTCAGAGCCGGTAGGGGGCGCTCCATGTTGCTGTTGCTCAGACATAAGGCATTGTACTAGCACTTCTAAGGGGGAGGAAGGAGTCTGGTTCTAGTAGTGCTAAAACCAAATGCCTGGCAGAGCCAACTGCCACTGCTAGCGTTCAAGAGTCAACAGAGTATATGAAACAGCAGCATCCCTACCTGAGTCCTGACAGAGAAAATGCAAAAGAACAAACTGGCTTAGAATGGGATTTCATGGGAGGAATCTGAAAAACTAGCGGGAAGTCCATTGTCCACTGCTTCCACCTTCAAATTTCCCTCTAGTGCCATCTAGTGGCAGGTTTTAACCTGAAGTCTACTAGCAAGGGTTTCTGGGAAAGAGTTTGCAGAGGACTGGCCTCAGCAGCACAAAAAAGAGTAGAGAAGGGCCAGTTTTGGCACTGAGAGATTATAAATAAAAATATGCACACCTACTATCCCTCCTTCTTTATTTAAAATTGTTCCAGGGTTAATAGCAATAAGGTAACCCTGTTATTTTCATGACCATTTTAGAATCATGACAGATTGTGAACCTTAGGATACAAAAACCAAGCAAAACCAACCAAAGTGAATTTTGCTCTTACTTTTCCAGTTATAAGGCTCAGGGGTTACTTTCAGATGCACAAGATATCCCACATGGGAGGTATTAAGGTGGAGGAAACTCTGGGGCTGCAAGCAAGTAATCCACTCTGGATCCTCCTTCTTGTAATCGCACCTGCTTCCTTCAGCTCAGCTAGTTGAAGACAGATAACTGACAGGCTCAGATGTGTTGAAATAATTTGAAAGTAATCACAGACAGACTTTTAAATCTTAAAGAACAAGCCTCCCTCTCTTAACATATGCTAGCTCAACTGCTTTACTCTTCCACATAGTTTCTTTCTTAAACACACACACACACACACACACACACACACACACACACACACACACGACATTGCTACAAGAGAGAATATTTGATGTTATTGCATCAGCCTCGTGGTGTGGCTGTCTTCATAAATGCTTTAGAATGGAGGAAGGACACCAAAAGCTCACCTTGTAGAGGCCCGATCTCGGAAAGGATTCAGCATTCATCTAGAGCCAGTTACCATCGGTCCTGTTTCCTTTGAGGCCTTAGTTTTTCTACCCATCACTAGAGAAAATCTTTTTTCTAGGAAAGTCCTTTGAGAACCTGGGAGAGAGTAGAATGAGCCCAAAGGGTTCTTCATCAATGTGTGTTTAAAATATTCCAGCTGACAAGTGGTGGCGATAAAGCCTGCTTTAGTCACCCTGGTGCCTGTCAATTCCTTCCCCATTTTTGGTGCATAATCAAAAGAGCTTAATGCGAAGTGATGGAAAGCATTCTTCCTGCATTACCACCATCTGTTTCCTTGGCATCCACTACAGACAGCTGTGTTGCCAGCTTTCGAGCTGTTTATTGGTGTGTCACATGGAGAAGTTATTGATGGACTGACTGAATCTCCTGAAAACTGGGCATTTTTGTTTCTTTCTGAAATGCGTATTCAATACCTTGTCATTCTTACAAGATATTCAACAGGCATTTATTCTATGATTCTCCTGACCCCTGACAACAGGACAGTTTCATATTCATGAATGGGTATCTTGAAAAAAATTATACCTGTGTCAACTCTCGAGCAAGTTATTAATGGAGCTAGGAAAGGATCATAAGAAGGAAAATGAAATGGTCAAGTGGGAAGAAGGATCACCCTGTGCAAACAGACTGAGATCTGTATGCAAGTGTGCAGCAGTGGGGGCAGAGAGAGAGAATTTAAATTTCTATTGTCTTGAAGTTTGTGATAGAAGAAGGATGCTGAGATTATGGGTTCTGATTTAAGGTTGGAAAGAATAAACAGAATAACAGGTAAAGAATAAATAAAGTGGAGTCTCTCTTTACACAATGGTAATAAGCCCAAGATTTCTGTTATCCAAAATATCTTTTAAAAGAAGCTGAATTCTGAATGACCCATATATATGTATTGCATATGTATGATGTGTGTGTGTATATATCTAATTAGAGATGAGAAATCCAAGCTCTTTGGGTAAATCTCTAATCTCAAAGGTCATCATCAAGAAGTCAAAAAGTTTTTTCACAAAAGGTTCTTCAGAATCACTGTTACAGGCAAAATATCAAACCAAATGCAACACAGATTAGTATTTCTTATTTGAGTCAACCCTTTGCTAAATGAGGCCCTGTTGCCAAATACTGCTGAAAATACAGAGATTGGGTAAATAAGTAAGTTTTCAGTCCTCAAGGAGTTTATAATTAAAGATGATCAGATATAAAGATTTACTTATGCATTATATGTAAACACATATACATATACATGTATGTATAAAATACTATTTAAAGATAAACACTACATAAAAGGTTACCAACCAGGGGCGCCTGGGTGGCACAGCGGTTAAGCGTCTGCCTTCGGCTCAGGGCGTGATCCCGGCGTTATGGGATCGAGTCCCACATCAGGCTCCTCCGCTATGAGCCTGCTTCTTCCTCTCCCACTCCCCCTGCTTGTGTTCCCTCTCTCGCTGGCTGTCTCTGTCTCTGTTGAATAAAATAAATAAAATCTTAAAAAAAAAAAAAAAGGTTACCAACCAAATAAAAATGATTTGGAGAGGCATTATGACTATGGTTCATAGAAGGTGGCTACTATCTCCAGTTGGAGGGATGCGGAAATGCTTCTTGGAAGAGGTGTCAATCAGGCTGCATCTCAATGGGCTGGTTGAACTTGATTACTACACTCAGAGGAAGGAGCATTTCATCCCCAAAGGACAATGAGGAAAGCGTGAAGGCAGGAAACTGGCTTTATGTCTAGAACAGTAAAATATTGAGGTTGCCTAGAACTTGGAGTGTTTTGAGGGTAAGTTGTGGTGTATGACAAGAAAATGCCACTGTTCATGAAGGATTTTCAAATAGGATCCTAGAGTTTGGACCTTAAGGCTTTTCAGTGAGAGAGTGATGCAATCAGATCTGCAAGATAAAGTGAAAAAGGGACTAGATTCAGGAAGGCTAGTGTAGGACAATGATGAGTGTCTCTGATTAAAAACTGTTACTGCTAGAAAGTTCTCAAGCATCCTTACTAGTCCATCTGGTTTGTTTGTTTGTTTGTTCGTTTGTTTGTTTCACAAATTAAAAAACTAAAGTCTGGATGATTAGGGTGATTCATCCAAGTTCAATGAACTAATGATAGATCAGGACTAGAACACAATTTACAGGTTTAATTCCAAAAAGGAGATATAAAGGGCTTAACTTTTAAAATGAGGAAGTGGGTAGAAAAATCCCTGTGACAGAAGTAATTGGCCCTGTAGACTGAGAATGGGAAGGAGAGAAAGAGATAAGTCCAAGTGGACTCAGGCATGTGAGCTTTCCACCTGCCTCCTTGGTCTTCAAAGACATCTCATCAACTTAAAATGATTTCCTGATGGCATTTCAGGCAGCGTTTTGGAGAGAATCAAAAATAGGTTTGATGGTGGCTAGAGTTTAAGCCAGGAGTAACTGTTGACCTCATTACGCTGTCTTCTACTCCTAGCAATGAGCATCTGACCAAAGAAAATGCACAGGATCAGTCATACTGGCTGAGAATTACCAAGTCACATCATTTTCCCCCTTTTCTGCATTCTCAGAGATTTATCCTGCCGTCTTTGCCTCAACATCCTCTTCAGCAATCAGGAAGTTATCAGGAAAAAAAATTAAATCAGTTACAATTCAATTCTCATGCAAAAAGAATAACAACCAATCAGCTCGTTGCAACATTCAGCACACCCTACATAGCAAGAGGACCATCAAGTTGCCAGCTACTCTATATTCAGCCTTCCTTCTTCCAGCAATCATTTCTATAATTAGTACTGGCATATTGTGCCTAATTAGTTATTTCTGTGGCATATGGGCATGAAATGTATGTGTTCCTTAGTCACCCTATTTTACTGTTAAATTGCCTGTAGAGATTTTTCCAAAAATGAATAATTAAGCTTATTTCTTTGTCTCTTGTTTTCCAATTCCCTTAGATTCTATTCAGGTAAAAGAGCGTATCCATGGCAATGCTCATTATCTACATCTAGAGGTGAAATCTTTGGGGGCTGCTGGTGAAATTACTTTTCTTCTCTCTTAATCTGGCTTCAATCTGTAGACCAAGAGTGACAGGGCAGTTAAAAGTCACTGGTGCCAATATGGATTGGCGCTTTAGTTAGCATGGCACCTAATGCTCACATTCAATTCCCAACTTCATTTCCTTTCTCTTTCTTTTTAAGTTTGACAGATAATATGTATACCCTTTATCCACATCACAGTTTTGTTTTAATGAAGTTCTCAATTACAATGAATACTCGGACTGTGAAACGCTATTGAAATGGTTGTGATATTTTTAGACAAGGTGTAAACAAGAATTTAAAATTTAAATAGTGAATTCCACAAAACACTTCAAACCACATTAAATTCAAAATATCAAAGCATTTTTCTTTTTTTAACTTAAATTTCATTAGCCAACATAGATTACATCATTAGTTTCAGATGTCATGTTCAGTGATTCATCAGTTGCATATAACACCCAGGGCTCATCACATCACGTGCCCTCTTTAATGCCCATCACCCAATTACCCCATTCCCCCACCCACCTCCCCCCCAGCAACCCTCAGTTTGTTTGCTATAGGTAAGAGTCTCATGGTTTTCTCCCTCTCTGATGACTTCCCATTCAGTTTTCCCTCCCTTTCCCTATGATCCTCTGTGCTATTTCTTATATTCCACATATGAGGGAAACCATATAATTGTCTTTCTCTGATTTACTTATTTCACTCAGCTTAATACCCTCCAGTTCCATCCACATTGATGTAAATGGTAGGTATTCAGCCTTTCTGATGGCTGAGTAATATTCCATTGTATAAGTATATATGACATCTTCCTTATCCATTCATCTGTTGATGGACATCTAGGCTCTTTCCACAGTTTGGCTATTGTGGATATTGCTGCTATAAACATTGGGGTGCAGGTGTTCCTTTGGATCAATACATTTGTATCTTTGTGGTAAATACCTGGTAGTGCAATTGCTGGGTCTTGGGTAGCTCTATTTTTAGCTTCTTGAGGAACTTCCATACTGTTATCAAGAGTAGCTGTACCAGCTTGCATTCCCACCAACAATGTAAGAGGGTTCCCCTTTCTCTGCATCCGCAACAACATTTGTTGTTTCATGTCTTGTTAATTTTAGCTATTCTGACAGGTGTGAGGTGTGGTATCTCATTGTGGTTTTGATTTGTATTTCCCTGACAACAAGTGATGTGGAGCATTGTTTCATGTGTCTGTTGGCCATCTGGATGTCTTCTTTGGAAAAATGTCTATTCATGTCTTCTGCCCATTTCTTGACTGGATTATTTGTTTTTTGGGTGTTGAGTTTGGTAAGTTCTTTATTGTCTTGGATACAGTCCTTTATCTGATATGTCATTTGTAAACATCTTCTCCCATTCTGCAGGTTGCCTTTAGTTTTGTTGACTGTTCCCTTTCATGTGCAGAAACATTTGATCTTGATGAAGTCTGAATAGTTCATTTTTGCCTTTGTTTCCCTTGCCTTTGGAGATGTGTCTAGCAAGAAGTTGCTGCAGCTGAGGTCGAAGAGGTTACTGCCTGTGTTCTCTTCTAGGTTTTTGATGGAGTCCTGTCTCACATTTAGGTCTTTCATCCATTTTGAGCTTATCTTTGTGTATGGAGTAAAAAATGTTCCAATTTCATTCTTCTGCATGTGGCTGTCCAATTTCCCCAGCAAAATTTATTGAAGAGACTGTCCTTTTTCCATTGGATATTCTTTCCTGCTTTGTTGAAGATTAGTTGACCATAGAGTTGAGGGTCCATTTCTGGGTTCTCTATTCTGTTTCTTTGACCTATGTCTGTTTTTGTGCCAGTACCATACTGTCTTGATGATCACAGCTTTGTAATAGAGCTTGAAGTCTGGCTTTGTGATGCCACCAGATTTGGTTTTCTTTTTCAAAATTCCTTTGGCTATTCAGGGTCTTTTCTGGTTCTATACAAATTTTAGAATTATATGTTCCAGTTCTTTGAAAAATAGCAGTGGTATTTTGATAGGGATTGCATTGAATGTGTAGATTGCTCTGGGTAGCATAGACATTTCACAATATTTGGTCTTCCAATCCATGAGCATGGAAATTTTTTCCATTTCTTTCTGTCTTCCTCAATTTCTTTCGTAAGTGTTCTGTAGTTTCCAGAGTATAGAGCCTTTACCTCTTTGGTTAGGTTTATTCCTAGGTATCTTATGGGGTTTGGTGCAATTGTAAATGGGATCGACTCCTTGATTTCTCTTTCTTCAGTTACATTGTTAGTATGTAGAAATGCAACTGATTTCTGTGCCTTGATTTTTATATCCTCCCATGTTGCTGAATTCCTGTATGAGTTCTAACAATTTTACAGTGGAGTCTTTTGGGTTTTCCATATAAAATATCACGTCATCTTTGAAGAGTGAGAGTTTGACTTCTTCTTTGCCAATTTGAATGTCTTTTATTTCTTTTTGTTGTGTGATTGCTGAGGCTAGGACTTCTAGTACTATGTAGAACTGTGGTGAGAGTGGACATCCCTGCCATGTTCCTGACCTTAGGGGAAAAGCTCTCAGCTTTTCCCCATTGAGGTTGATATTTGCTGTAGACTTTTCATAGATGGCTTTTATGATATTGAGGTATGTTCCTTCTATCCCTACACTGTGCAGAGTTTTAATCAGGAAAGGATGCTATATTTTGTCAAATTCTTTTTCTGGATCTATTGAGAGGATCATCTGGTTCTCGTCCTTTCTCTTATTAATGTGATCTATCATGTTTTGTGGATGTGGAATGATTTGTGGATGTTGAACCAACCTTACAGCCCAGGAATAAATCCCACTTGGTCATGGTGAATAATTCTTTTAGCGTACTGTTGGATCCCATTGGCTATTATCTTGGTGCAAATTTTGGCATCTATGTTCATCAGGGATATTGGTCTGTAATTCTCCTTTTTGGTGGGGTCTTTGTCTGGTTTTGGGACTAGGCTAATGTTGGCCTCATAGAACAGTCTGGATGTTTTCCTTCCCTTTCTATTTTTATGAAACAGCTTCAGAAGAATAGGTATTCATTCTTCTTTAAATGTTTGGTACGGGGGGCGCCTGGGTGGCTCAGCTAATCAAGTGTCTGCCTTCAGCTTAGGTTATGATCCGGTCCTAGGATCAAGCCCCGTGTTGGGCTCCCTGCTCAGTAGGGAGTCTGCTTCTGCCTCCCCCTTCCCGCACATGCTCTCTCTCTTTCTCTCTCTCTCTTTCTCAAATAAATAAATAAAATCCTTTTTAAAAAGTGTTTGGTAGAATTCCCCTAGGAACAATCAGACCCTAGACTCTTGTTTGTTGGGAGATTTGTAATTACTGATTCAATTTCCTTGCTGGTTATGGGTCTGTTCAGGTTTTATATTTCTTCCTGTTTCTATTTGGTAGTTTGTATGTCTCTGGGAATGCATTCATTTCTTCCAGGTTGCCTAATTTGTTGGCAGATAGTTGGTCATAACAAGTTCTTATAATTGTTTGTATTTCCTTGGCGTTGGTCAAGATCTGCCCTCTTTTATTCATGATTTTATTTATTTGGGTCCTTTCTCTTTTCTTTTTAATAAGTCTGGCTAGGGGTTTACTGATCTTACTGATTCTTTCAAAGGACCAGCTTCTAGTTTCATTGATCTGTTCTACTGTTGTTTTGTTTTCTATTTCATTAATTTCTGCTCTAATCTTTATTATTTCTCTTCTCTTGCTCAGTTTAGGCCTTATTTGCTGTTCTCTCTCCAGCTCCTCTAGGTGTAAGGTTAGTTTGTGTATTTCAGACTTTTCTAATCTTTTCAGAAAGGCCTGTATTTCTCCTAAGACCCTCATAGTACCATCTTTGCTGTATCCCAAAGGTTTTGAACAGTTGTTTTCATTTTCATTTATTTCCATGGGGTTTTTTAAAATTCTTTAATTTACTGATTTACTCATTCATTCCTTAGTATGGTGCTCTTTAACCTCCAAGTGTTTGAGTTGCTTCCAAATTTCCTCCTGTGATTGAGTCCAAGTTTCAAAGCATTGTGGTCTGAAAATATGCAGGGAATGATCCCAATCTTTTGGTACCAGTTGAGACGATTTGTGACCCAGGATGTGATCTATTCTGGGTAATGTTCTATGTGCACTCAAGAAGAATGTGTATTCTGTTGTTTTAGGATGGAATGCTCTAAATATATCTGTGAAGTCCACCTGGTCCAGTGTGTCATTCAAAGCCCTGTTTCCTTGTTGATCTTCTGCTTAGATGATCTGCCATTGCTATGATTAGGGTGTTAAAGTTCCCTACTATTATTGTATTATTATCAATGTGTTTCTTTAATTTTGTTATTAATTGGTTTCTATAATTGGCTGCTCCCAACTTAGGGACATAAATATTTACAATTGCTAGATCTTGTTGGATAGACCCTTTATTGTGATATAGTGTCCTTCTTTACCTCTTATTATAGTCTTTGGTTTAAAATCTAGTTTGTCTGATAAAAGGATTGTTACCCCAGCTTTCCCTTGATGTCCATTACCATGATAAATCGTTCTTCACCCCCTCACTTTCGATCTGGAGGTGTCTTTGGGTCTAAAATGAGTCTCTTATAGACAGCCTATGGATGGGTCTTGCTTTTTTATCCAGTCTGATACCCTGCGTCCTTTGATTGGAGCATTTAGTCCATTTACATTCAGACTAACTATTGAAAGATATGAATTTAGTGCCATTGTACTACCTGTGAAGTCTCTGTTTCTGTAGGTTGTCTCTGTTTCTTTCTGGTCTATGTTACTTTTGGGCCCTCTCTTTGCTTACAGGATCCCGTTTAACAGTTCTTACAGGTTGGTTTAATGTTCACAAATTCCTTTAGTTTTTGTTTGTCCTGGAATCTCTTTATCTCTCCTTCTATTTTAAATGACAGCCTTGCTGGATAAAGTTCTTGGCTGCATATTTTTCTTGTTTAGCATTTTGAATATATAATGCCAGTCCTTTCTGGCCTGCCAGGTTTTTTTTGGACAGGTATGCTGGCAGCCTTATGTTTCTACCCTTGTTGGTAAGTACCTCTTGTCCCGAGCTGCTTTCAGGATTTTCTCTTTATCCCTGAAATTTGCAAACTTCCCTATTATATGTTGGGGTGTTGATCTATTTTTATTGATTTTGAGGTGGGTTCTCTCTGCCTCCTGGACTTAAATGCCTGTTCCTTCCCCATATTAGGGAAGCCCTCAGCTATGATTTGCTCAAATATACCTTCTGTCCCTCTCTCTCTTTCTTCTCCCTCTGGGACCCCAATAATTATAATATTGTTTTGCTTTATGGAATTGCTGATTTCTCAAAGCCTCCTCCTCTAGGTCCATTAGTTGTTTTTCTCCCTTTTCCTCAGCTTTCTCGTTTCCATCTTCTTGTCTTCTATGTCACTGCCTTTTGCCTCATTTACCCTAGCTGTGAGAGCATCCATTTTAGACTAGCTTAGTTAAAGCATTTTTAATTTTGTCCTGATTAGATTTTATCTCCGCACTAAGAGATTCTCTAGTGTCTTTTATACATTTTTCAAGCCCAGCTAGTACCTTTATCATCATTATCCTGAATTCTAGTTCTGACAGTTTACTTATAACCATATCAATTAGATTTTTGGCAGAGAGTATTATATCTGGTTCTCTCTTTTGTTGTGAATTCCTCCTTCTAGTCATTTTGCCCAGAGAAGAATGGACGAACAAGAGAACAAAAATCAAAATGCCCAACCTATGACCCAAGTAAAATACACACTAGCCAAATTTGAAGAGGTGTGAAACCAAAAGAGAAAAGAAAAAGAAAAAAAGGGGAGGAGAGAATATAATCTTTCAGATGGACAAAACAGGGTGATCCACTTGGTCCTGGGTGTATTTTGGTCTTTGTTCGACACTAAATCCCAAATTGTAACAAAAGCAAATATATATAATACAGCGAATGGAAGCCAAAAATGAAGAATATATCTATAAAATGTAAATGTAAAAATGAAAGTTAAAGAAAGACTTAGAAAGAGTTGATAAAATAACAAACTAGTTAAAAGGGGAAAAAACAAAAAAGAAAAGGAAAATTTTAAACTGAAAGACGAAAGAATAATGAGAAAAAACCCTTGAATTCTACATACTATTTTCTTCTAGCGCTGGAGTTTTGCAGTTCTATGTGCTCTGTAAACTTGCTATTAGCCTGATTTTCCAGCTAGTCTTCTGGCAGAGGGGTCTGCTGTGCTGATTTTCAGGAGTCTTTGCCTGCACAGAGTTGCACTACTGCTTGCCAGGGGGGCTGGGCTCAGTGTAAGCTGCTTTGGGTTGTTCTATGTGGCTTTTGCTCTTTGAAGACTTTCCCTACCACTTTAGAGGATGAAAACGAAAATGACTGCACTCTCCAGTCCCAGAGCTGAAAGACTATGGCCCCCTCTCTTTGGTAAACTCTCAGAGAAAGCAGTCTTTACTTTTGTGTGCACCAAACTCTGCAGACTCCTGCAGTGTGTACCACACCAATCCTCTTGCAAGGCCCCTGCATGGAGAGTGGTCGCTGGATGTGCCATGGTTCACAGTTTATGACAAACTGAGCTGAGAGCCCACTCCCGGACTCACTGACCATAGCCAGTTTACCCACTCCAATGCTTGGGAACTCTGCTGCACTCATGCATCCCTGTTCTTTCTGTGACCAGGGGGATCCTGAGACTACACTGTCCCACCTACGATTTTTTTTAAAGATTTCATTTATTTATTTGTTAGAAAGAGAGAGAGAGAAAGAAAGAGAGAGCACAAGCAGGGTGAGCGGCAGGCAGAGGGAGTAGCAGGCTCCCCACTGAGCAGACAGCCCGATATGGGGCTTGATCCCAGGACCCAGGGATCATGACCTGAGCTGAAGGCAGACGCTTCACCAACTGAGCCACCCAGGCATCCGCTACCTAGAATTCTGCCCCATTTCATCACCTGAGCTCCTCCCAGGCAGGAACATCTCTCACTGGAGCAGACTTCTAAAAGCTCTAATTTTGCACTCCAGGGCTATATTACTTTCTCGTAGCTGGCTTATAGAGGCTCTCTCCCCCCTGCCATTTATCTTCTGATATATCCCCTCAGATTCACTTCTCCACGCCTCCTACCTTGCAAAAACCATTGCTTTTCCATTTGAAGAATTCCAGCAATTCTTTCCTTACATCTCAGGTTGAATTCATAGGTGTTCAGAATGATTTGATAGATATCTAGCTAAATTCAAGGGACCAGATGAAACAAGGTCCCCTACTCTTCTGCCACCCCGCCTCCTTCCCTCAAAGTATCAAAGCATTTAATAAAGTTAACTACTCTGATAGCTTCAGTACTAATCTTATATTTACAAACCACATGCCCTATTTGTAACTACTTTGCTGGTTGCAATGCAAATAGCAAAAGATTTGGAGTCAGAAGAAATGAGTTTGAATTCCAATTCTATGATTTTCCTACCATGAGACTGTCACCAAGTTACTGCTCTTGTTCCCAGTCTTAGTTTCATTATTTGAAAAATCAGAATAATAATAACTTTATAGGATTCTTGTGAAGATTAGAGACAGTATAATTGGCATGTAGTAAGTGACCAATGAATGTGCCGCCATTGTTACCACTGTGCGGTCATGACATGGGGCTTTGTGAGAAGGCAGAGTCTTGGGCCATGCCCCAGAATTTCTAAATCAGAATCTGTGGTTTCGCAAGATCCTCAGGTGATTATATGCACATTAAAATTTGGAAAGCATCAGTCCTAAAGACAGAAAACTGATTGAACATGGACATTTTATTCTAGCCAATTTTGTGTTTCCGCAGAGTATTTTGTAATCCATGGTTTGAAGCTAGGTTATTTCAAATAATTCATATGTGTTGACAATGTCCAATTGATAGAACTTCTCCTCTTTCCACTCCCAGGATGACAGAAAAATAAAATAATACATCCAAACCCTATTTTTACAGATCATGGTATCAAGGCTCAAGGAGATGAATGGATCAGTGGTCAATCTGGCATCACAGTCTTCTTACTGGCTCAAGATATCTTCTAGACTATAGATTTAATTTAGGACAAATAGGTGAAGCTTTATTTTCTCATATATAGATATCACAAGCTTAGCTAGTTTAGTTAAAGTACTCATTATTGAACAATTATTCCCATCATGCCTACTCTAAAAAGGCAGTACACTGGGTATCTAATAGGAGCAGGGAGGAAAGAATTAGGGTACAAATATAAAGTAGACAAATTAATAGAATGCTTAAGAGCTTAGACCTCGGAGTCAGAGTCAAATCCTGATTCTGGCATCAAGTGGGTACTTAACTGCCTTTATCCCTATCTCTCTGTGAAATGGGAGTAGACCACATATAAAGATTTAACATGGAGCAAGGCACATAATAATTGCTCAGTAAACAATGACAGTATGGTTTGCATTACCTGGCATACTGACGAATTCACAGACAGGAAGGGAAGAATACGCAAACACAGGTAATTCATCCTGTGTCTTAAAAAAAGGACAGAAATTATACCAGTTATTTTAATGGAGAGAATTGGCTAAAAAGAATTATTAAGTAAGTATGTAAGAACAGAAAAGACAAAAAAAGAACACCAGAATATCCCAGAGTTAGTAGCTGTAGGAAGCAGAATGAGGGATGGAAGGAGTGAAGAGGATGGAATTATTGAAATTTAGATTACTGGAGGAGGAGGAGAAGGAGGAGGAGGAGATCTCTTAGACCAGAAGTCAGACCTCTGGGAAGAGAACACTGCTTGCTTGGTGTTTCTGACTTGGGCATCAGAAAGCTGGGTCCGCCAAGTTGGGGAACCTGCAAACTGGATACAGCGGCTCCAAGTGGATGACACCTCTACTGCCTGCAGTTTACAGCTGCAGAAAACAGACAGGAAGCTCACAGGACAGAGCAATCTCTTCCCTTGCTTTAGACTTCTTCTCTCCTATTATTGTGTATTTAGGCAGCCCAACAGGCAGCCACTGGCAAAGGACAGCTGTGGCTTGCAGAGCAGCAGCCCCAGCCAGCATCCCAAACCAGAGCACTGGAGGATGGATTTGGAGGGGAGAGACAAGAGTTTTCTAAGGAGCACTAGGTCAGGTTGTTGTAATGTGAACTGAGTGTTAAGTGCTACATGCGAGCCTACATTTTGAGGGCAAGGGAGTCCTGAAGGAGAAAATAAATACTTCCAGTTCTGGCCATGGTAGTCCATGAGCTCTGCCATAGAGAAGAGGTAAGAATTGGCTCCATCAAGTTTCTTCTTCCTCCCTTTCCATTCTCCAAATATTCAATATGGAAAAGTAAGGAACTGGAAACTTGTGCATCCTTACTCTGGGCTTCCACAAATCTGGCAGATAAATGATCCCCTGAAACAAAGGGAAGGAGGAACCACTATGAACCTAATCTTTCAAAAGCTTCTGTTCTCCATTTTTCTCTGGTTTGTCTCTGATTACTTAGGTTTTTTTGGAAGCTTCTTGTGATTGTGTCTCTGAGCAGAATAAGGGGGATCCACATAGAAAGATGGCAACCACCAACTGCACAGACTGGAAGCCACCAGTGGGGTATACAATTGTGTGCTTGGCTGCCGACTCCTATAACAGGGTGGAGAGTTCTCTATGCTCCCGAATTCGGGCATACCTCAGCAAACCAAATGCCAAATGCTTAACTTAAAAGTGGTAAAAATTCTTTTGACTCATATGTGGAATACAGACAGCATCATGACACTAGCCTTTCTCTTCAGGAAAAAAAAGAGATCCCTCACAGAAATTACTCCGGGAAAGAAAAAAAAAAAGCATTAGGATATAAACAAGGACCAAGGAAAATTGGAGTGCAACACCAAAAGGGGGGAGAGGGTAGAAGTTACAGTAGATAAGTTTGCATTTTCCCCATTTTACACCAAATGCCACCAATCTGCTATATTATGCATTTTATTCATATCAAAACCAAGAACTCACAGAGAAATCACGTATCTATTTTTCAAGGAAGAAAGGGCAGATGGATCTTTCGTCCTTTGGAATTTTTTTCTTTTTAAGGTGCTATTCACATTTAACAAATGTGTTAACCTTCTCTGATACTTTCTCTTTCTAGCATAGATAATATACAGTGCCCTTCTTAAGGAATCAAGTAATCAAAAGATACCAGATTCCAAACACCTCCTTTGAACCGGGATCCCATTTATTTTTTTGCTAAAAGGTTATAAGGAATGTAAATGGATCCTATCGTTTGTACTGTGTTGGTTTACTGGGGCCGCCATAACAAAATACCACGGACTCGGTGGTCGAAACAACAGAAATTTATTTTCTCACAATTCTGGATGTGGAAGTCTAAGATCAAGGTGCCAGCAGGGTCGGTTTCTGTCCAAGGAGGCTTCTCTCCTGGCTTGCTGACAGCTGCCTTCTCCCTGTGTCCTCACATGGCCTTTTGTCCGTGTGTGCCCATTCCTAGTGTCTCTTCTTCTTCTTATAAGGACAACAGTCATATTGGATTAGGGCCCCACCTTAAGGGCCTCATTTTAACATAATTAGTTTGTAAAGATCATAGTTTCACATATGGTTACATCCTGAAGTGCTGGGAGTTGGGACTTCAACATATGAATTTTAAAGGGACATAATTCATCCCATCACATGTAATAAAGAGTGTAAAAATGTTAACATATTAAGATATGCATTCCTACTGGTCTGAAGTACCAGATTTCTATATTATTCAATTCTTACCAAGTTAAAATATTAGGAAAGAACTAATGAGGTCCATTTTGCTGCCTATGGAAAAGCATTCTTTGCCAATTACCTAACCAATGTAGATAAGTACTACGGTCTCCATAGTGACAGAAGTGGTCAGTATTCAAAGGCACTAGCATCTTCAACTGAACAAAACCAATTGAATACAAATTTATTGAATGCAATCTCCAAATAAAATATCCATATTCATAGTTCATAAGTAAGTAAATAAATAACATGTCTTTGTCCTGCAGCAAATCCCATTTAAAGTGATATCAACTCCCATTAAACCCATGTTAGTCCTGAAAAATTATGAAAGAGCTATGTCCTGTTTGAGCTTTTTTTCTTTAATTAATCTTAGCCCCAAAGATTTCTTCTTTTGTTTTGGGCAAAATGCAGAATCAGCTCTTGCAGAAATATAATAGTTGGCAATATTCTAGTAAGTTATGACCTTTAATGTGCTTTGTATAGGGAGTAACCTAGGAAAGCCAATATTTATAGCATTTTCATTTATGATCTCAATAGACTAACCACACAATTCTGAATCTAAGAATGAAAACTAAAACCTTCACATAATTTTATACTATCTCAAATGTTCTAGATATGAAATATTTAAGGAAATATTTTCCCTCAGTCAGCAGTTTGTCTCACTTTTCCTGCTGCAGATGCCTGACAAGATATAATAAATTCTAACACTCAGATGCATACACTGAGTGTATTGCATTTGCAATGAGGTCTTGCTTTGAAGTTTAGCTATGTTCCTATAACTAGGCCACAGGTGACAATAGTCATATGAGGTTCTTAAAGGGACATAAAAAATTTATTTATGAAAGTGTTTTGGACAGGAGACTTTTCATGAAATTTGAAACCCCATGCACACGTTAGATGACATAATTATCCCACTGACTATAGGTTTTAAAAAGAGTACCCTTGCGAGCTAGATAGCTGTGGCTTCTTGCTGCTCCCCTGCTGCAGAGGTGGAGAGCTATGTACAGACTTTGTTCTTCCCACCTTCTCATTTAAAAATAAACCTCTAAAGAACTTGAATGCAAAAGCATTAGCTGAACATTTCATTAATAATTTCAATGCAAAAAAAGCAAAAGAAGTATGAAATCACCCACACAGAATGTGTTATGTTCTTGCGTTCCTGTTATATTTGTAAAATGGTTTTTAATTTAGAAAGGAAAGGAATAGAAAAAATAGAAAAAAAGAAAAATAAGTTAAGTTTTATTTGAAATTTCCTGTTTTGGGTGTATTTTTAAAGACAAAGCTAGAAAATCTATATTCTTAAGTTTGATCAGATCTAAATGCATATATTATAATTTTACAACTAAGGCTACTATAAAACTACTGTTCTTTTAAAATTTTTTATTACATTATAATAGACCATTGTAATATATATTATTTTATTAATGACATTTTTTACTTGAGGCTCATAAATCATATATATGTAAATGGAATATGTATATAAATGTTAAAAGTGAGGAAATAAATCAGAGCAGTTTCTCAAAAGAAGACAGGAGCAATGACAATATTTGTAAAGATCATAGCTTCACATATGACAATATCATTATAATTTCATATAATTTCATTATATGAAAATGCTTTCCCGATAAAAATTTATTCCTCAGATTTTTTAACTTTTCTTGGCTCAACTTTTTAAAAGATTTTATTTATTTATCTGAGAGAGAGTGAGCATGAGTGGGAAGGAGGGATAGAGGGAGAAGCAGACTTCCTGCTGAGCAGAGAGCCCATGGCAGGGCTTGATCCCAGGACTGTGAAATCATGACCTGAACTGAAGGCAGATGCTTAACCAACTGAACCACCTAGGTGCCCTCCGAGGCTCAATTTTATCACTAATGGTATACATGAACTAGGAGGAAAAATACTGCAGTAAAAGGTATTCAAACACGCTTCAGAATATTATCATAATGAACATTTTATACCAGTAGATATTGCTTACAAGAATTTTCTGTACTTCTTCTTCACATAGTTATCCATTAGCATCAAAGGAAAGACATTTAATTGTATGGAATCAAAAAAGACCCCAAATAGGCAAAGCAATCTTGAGAAAGAACAAAACTAGAGGTATTACAATTCCAGATCTCAAGATATACTACAAAGCTATAGTAATCAAAACAGTATAGTACTGGCACAAAAACAGACACAAAGATCAATGGAAGAATAGAGAGCCCAGAAATAAACCTACTCCTATATGTTCAATTAATCTATGACAAAGGAGGCAAGACTCTACAATGGGGAAAAGACAGTCTCTTTAATAAATGGTGCTGGTAAAAATGGACAGCTACATGCAAAAGAATGAAACTGGACCACTTTCTCACACCATCCACAAAAATAAATTTGAAATGGATTAAAGACCTAATTTTGAGACATGAAACCATAAAAATCCCAGAAGAGAGCACAGGTAGTCATTTCTCTGTTTTCAGCCACAGCAACATTTTTCTAGATAGGTCTCCTGAGGCAAGGCATACAAAAACAAAAATAAACTATTGGGACTTCATCAGATTAAAAGCTTCTGCACAGGGAATGAAACAACCAACAAAATTAAAAGGCAATCTACCAACAGGGAGAAGATACTTGCAAATTACATATCCAATAAGGGGTTAGTATCCAAAATACATAAAGAACTCATAGAACTCAACACGCAGATATTCCACTTAAAATGGGTAGAAGACATGAACAGAAATTTTTTCAAAGAAGATATCCAAATGTCCAACAGACACATGAAATATGCTCAACATCACGCATCGTCAGGGAAATGCAAAACAAAATTACAATGAGGTATCACCTCACACCAGTCAGAATGTCTAAAATCAAAAACCAAGAAACAAGTACTGGCAAGGACGTGGAGAAAAAGAAACACTGGTGTACTGTTGGTGGCCATGTAAACTGATGCAGCCACTGTTGAAAACAGTATGGAGTTTCCTCAAATAATTAAAAATAGAAATACCATAAAACCCAGTAATTCCAGTCTTGAGTATTTACTCCCCCCCCAAAAAAAAACCCCTCTAATTTGAAAAGATGTATGCATGCCTATGTATATTGCAGCGGTAGCCAAATTATGGAAGTAGGTCATGTGTCTGTAGTTCAAGGCATAAAGAAGGTGTGCTATGGTGTGTGTGTGTGTGTGTGTGTGTGTGTGTATGGAATATTATATTATTCGACCATAAAAAGGATGAGATCTTGATATTTGTGACGACATGGATCGACCTAAAGTGCATTATGCTAAGTGGAAATAAGTCAGAAAAAGATAAATACTATATGATTTCACTTATATGTGGAATGTCAAAAAAAAAAAGAAATGAATAAACAAACAAAAAGCAGAAATGGACCCATAAATTTAGAGAGGTTCCCGGAGAGGAAGAGGGTGAGAGGATGGGCAAGATAGGTAAAGCGGAGCGGGAGGGACAGGCTTCCAGTTATAGAATGGATACCTCATAGGAGTAAAAGGTACAGCATAGGGAATATAGCCAATGGTATTGTCATATCATTCTACTGTGACAGATAGTAGCTATTCCTGTGGTGAACAGAGCATAACACCTAAACGTGTTGAATCATTATGTTGTACACCTGAGACCAATGCAACATTGTGTGTCAACTATATTTCAGTAAAGTATAAATAGAAATAGAAATGTAAATGTAAATATAAATAAATAAGGGGGAAAAAAGGAAAGACACTAAAAACATGGTTTGGATTTTTTAAAAATAACCCAGCCTTGTCCTAGGAGCAAAGGAACCCAGGACAGGCTGAAAACAGAGTTAGATGGAGTCTAAAGTCAAATGGAGGACACAAGGACATTCAGCAAGCTTCAGTTTTATTTGGAGTCTATTTAGTTGAATTAGGATGAGAGCAAAGAAGTTAATAGCTTTTTTTTTTTTTAAAATCCCGTATAAACGGAAACCAAGCTAACCCCAAGTCGACAGACATTAGCTAGCAATCAGCTCTGGTTTAGGGTCCTTTGCAAAGACTCTTGGGTCTGGAAAACAGTGTGCAGAAAGCCAAGTCCTGGGCTCTGATATTCCACATGTCAGACCAAGTAGGGAGTAGCCACTTCACAGATCTCTAAAGGGCATATGACATACAATTTTATACATATATTAGATATGTGATGCTCTTATTTTTTAATTATTTTTAAAGATTTTATTTATTAATTTGACAGAGAGAGACAGCCAGCGAGAGAGGGAACACAAGGAGGGGGAGTGGGAGAGGAAGAAGCAGGCTCATAGCGGAGGAGCCCGATGTGGGGCTCGATCCCAGAACGCCGGGATCACGCCCTGAGCCGAAGGCAGACGCTTAACCGCTGTGCCACCCAGGCGCCCCTCTTGTTTATTTTTTTAACCATAGTTCTTTGAAGGCAAAACTCATGACAGCTTTCTGGTACATCTGTTACTTAATAATTACTCAACAAGGAAGTGCACAGCAATGATAGATTAAGCAACAGAAAGGTATGAAAAGGAAACAAATGACCAAGAGTTTAATAAAATATTCAATTTCACAAGAAATCTAAATTTTAACACAATTATATGTTTAGCATGCTGACTTGTCATGCTGACAAATATTTTTAATAATAATAAACAATGTTAGAAAACGTTCAAGCACACACTGCTCTCTCATATACTACTGGTGTCAGCAAGAGCGTGGTCACCTTGGAACACAACCTGGCAATATGCTTCCAGGAATTTAGTGATGCTCACCATCACTGCTCCAGCAAGTCCACCCTGAAGACTGTAGAGTTAAGAATTAACTAGGAAAATAGTAAAGAATTGTGTACTGAGTTAACGCTCACAGACCCATTCACAGTGGCAAAGAAAGGGAAATAATTTGCATGTCCTGTGGAAAGCCCATCTCTAACAAAAGTTGTCGGGTTCTTCTGCTTATGATGCAGAAACTGCAAGAGAACATCTCTCCTACTCTAAAATATAACCTCCTTGAGTCTATCAGAGAGCCGAAGGTTCAAGGCAAACAAATGAACTGAATTATTTTCTTATTATGTTCAGGTAGCCACTGTATAGGACATCATTAGTTTTTGATGTAGTGCTCAGTGATTCATTAGTTGTGTATAATATCCAGTTGTCATCACAACATGTGCCCTCCTTAGTATCCATCACCCTGTTACCCCAACCCCCCACCTCCTCCCCTCTGAGACCCTCAGTTTATTTCTCTGAGTCCATATTCTCTCATGGTTCATCTCCCTCTCTGATTTCTCCCCTTTCAGGTTTCCCTCCCTGACCTTATGATCTTCTGTGCTATTGCTTATGTGCCACAAATGAGTGAAACCATATGATAATTGTCTTTTTCCGCTTGACTTACTTCAGTTAGCATAATCTCCTCCAGTCCCATCCATGTTGATGCAAATGGTACACAGCAAAGGAAACAGTCAACAAAACTAAGAGGCAACCCACAGAATGGGAGACGGTATTTGCAAATGACACTACCAATAAATGAACTGAATTCTAAAGAGTGGCAAATTCCAACCAGAGAGTAGGGACACGTGAACAGGTTTGCTTTGAAAGCACAGGCAGGACACACACACACACACACACACACACACACACACACACACACGGAAAAAAAATGAAAGCACAGGCAGAAGAGACAGTTATCTTACAAGTAAACAAGGAGCAAGTAGCTGAAATTTAAACTAATTCTTAAAGGCTAAGTTTGGGTTAAAGTGACAGTGCAACACACCTGAGAGCCTCTGACATGAGGTAGTCTTCACTCATTCACAAACTCTTCTGGGTGCTCGGGAGAAAGACGGAATGGAACAGGAGACAAAGAGAGCTCTCCTCAAGGAAGCACATGAAATCCTGCTCACTTCTCAGACCTCTCACTTATAGGAGGCCAAAGCCTAAAGCCACTGGAGGAGAGGTAAGATATATTCCCATTCCCAGGTCCCAGGCAAAAACCCACCAGTTCTGAGACAAAAGTAGAAGCAAAGACTCCTGCTTCTGGAAGGAAGGGTAGGAAGCCTTCTCAGTCCCAGGATCCTGCACCTATGCAAAGCAGGGGCTGCTGTTGGTTGAAGCACAGGGAATTCTTTCCCATCCAAGACCACTACTGTTACAAAGCAGAATTTCGTTGTCATGGGTTGGGGGGACGGACAAGAATGTTGAGAAGGCCCCAACCCCAACACTCAGCTCAAGAAGGCCTGCCTAAAATTGGACCTGGACTGGGAAAGCCAAGGACTCCCTTGTTCCCACGATGAACTGAACAATGAATAACAAGCCACTGCTGGGAGAAGGACAAGAGTGTGGAGAAAGACAATTATCATATGGTTTCACTCATGGAACATAGGAAGTAGGAAGATCGGTAGGAGAAGGAAGGGAAGAAGAAAGGGGCTGGTAAACAGAAGGGGGAATGAACCACGAGAGACTATGGACTCTGGGAAACAAACAGGGCTTCAGAAGGGGAGGGGGTGGGGGAATGGGATAGACTGGTGATGGGTAGTAAGGAGGACACGTATTGCATGGTGCACTGGGTGTTATATGCAAGTAATGAATCATGGAACTTTACATCAAAAACTAGGGATGTACTGTATGGTGACTAACATAATATAATAAAAAATATTATTATTTAAAAAAATGGAAATGAAGAACTAAAAAATAAATTAAAAAAACACCAGTTCCTGAGGTTAAAAAAAAAAAGAGTGTGGAGAGAGATCTCCCTGTATGTGCTGATGTTCAGGGACTACTGAAAGCAGGGGAGAGAACAGGATCCTAAAAAACACCTGCCCACCTTCCAAATGGGGAAATTTGAAATCTGGAGTGCACTAAAGGCATCTACAACAATAGGAAAACCCAAACTGCACTGACGGACTCAAGCTCTGACACCAAGCCCCTGGGGGGAAAAAAAAAGTATGCTCATTTCCACTACTGTTTTATACAAGTTGCCTAGCTTTTAATAAAAAATAATGAGGCACAGAGAAAACAAACAAAAAAATTCAACAACTGTCAACAGAAAAAGCAATAACCTATGGCCTCTTTTATGCAGATGTTTGAAATGATATTTAGAACATAGAAATATGATATGGTCAATACCTAAGTCCAGACATCTATCTCCTCATGTTCACATAAATAAATAGAATGAATTACTTGAAACATTTTACCAAAAAATGCTCTTGTACTCAAATGGTGAAATTGTTTTTTTAATGAACTTTCTATCTTTATATTCTAGGTTTAATGCATTGTTGTCAGAAATTTTATATAATAATAATAATAATAATAATTCCATCTACTAAAAACATATATGACTGTAAAAGACATTTTTTTCATGACATTCTGCTGTCTAAAAGAAATTTAGACTGCTTGGCAACCAGAAAGGCTGCAAGTACCAGATAGTTCGGTGAAAAAGAGACCACCCACTGGCAGCCAAATGTTTAACTGACCTATAACTGAAAGGCCGGACAAAAAAATATTCCAAAATATGATTCTTAATTGGTGAAGTAGTAATAATGTTGCTGCAACAATCAACATTACCCGTTTAGTATTTTCTAAGTGACATGAATGCTACATATATTAGTTTATAGCTTCATGAAATAAACACCAAAATGATCCCCATTTACAGATAAGCAAACACATCTAACTTTGAATATATTTTAAACAGCAGCAGTTATCAAACCTAATATTAAGCAAATCATGATGATGATAATTGCAAAAATAGCTGTCATTTACTAATCACCTGATATATTCTAGACTCTGTCCGAAGTGCTTTAGATATAGTTTCAAAATAACTTTTTAACTGAGTCTCAGATAGTTTAGTCAACTTGCCCGCAGTCATACAGGGAAGGTGTCCAGGTTCAAACATATATTCATCATACTTCAAAGTACAGTCCCTTTCCCCCTGTAATTTATAGACATGACTTTGAAAGTCCTGGAGTTGGGTCATCCTGCCAAGTTCCTTCCTGTAACATAACCTGAGGTACTTTATAGGATATTCCTGATTTTCGCCACTGGCTCTGGATTCTGGTTTGGTCAACCTTCCCTGCTTATCAGTTTTGACCCATTCCTAATCAGGTTAGGACAGCCCCTGACTTGGCAGGGAGTTTTCTCTCTGCTTCTTGTAGACTACCGACCAATTTGTCCTGTGTACACTAGCACTTTCAGAAGGAGCCTATGTGCCTGATTTCTAATTAGCCTGTTCTTAGGACTTCTCTGGACTTGAAAGAAGTTATTTACTTTTTGTTGTTTAGTAACGACGTTTAACATGATAGCTATTCTTTTGACAAAATTTTAAGTGCACAATAGAGTACTATTCACTACAGGCACCATGCTGTACAGCACATCTCTGGAACTTACTCATCTTTCATGACTGAAAGTTTATATCCATTGAATAGAAACCCCATTTCTCCCTCCCCCTAGCTCCTGGTAACCACTATTCTACTATACAATTTTAGATAACTCATAGGTATTAACTAGGGTTCTCCAGAGAAACAGAACCAACAGGAGATATATAAAGGAATACATGTTATACATAAATAGATAGATGGATAGAAAAATAAATAGATTTTCCATAGAAATTGGCACACAGAGTTATGAAGGTTGAAAATTATCACAATTTTCTATTTGCAAACTGTAGAACTAGGAGAGTGACTGGTATAAGTCAGTCCAATTCCAAAGGTCTGACAATCAGGGACCACTAGTATCAGTCTAGAATCCGAAGACCCAAGAACCTGGAGTTCTGATGTCCAAGGGCAGGAAGAGAGTGAATCCGTCTTTCCTTTGCATTTTTGTTCCATTCAGGCTCTTAAAGGATTGAATGATGCCCACTTACGTTGGTGAGGGTGGATCTCTTTACTCAGTTTACTGAATCAAATGTTAATCTCTTCCAGAAACATCCTCACAAGCACATTAAGAAATGTTTTATCAGCTATCTTGGCATCCCTTAGACTAGTCAAATTGATGCATAAAATTAAACAGCACATTATTTGTAAGTGGAATCATGCAGTATATTTCTTTCTGTGACTGGCCTATTTCAATGAGAATAATTCCCAGGTTCGCCCATGCTGTTGCATATTGCAGAATGTATATACACATTTTTTATCCATCCATCCATGAATGAACATTTTGGTTGTTATACATCGTGACTATTATAACTAATGCTTCAATGAAAATGGGAGTGCAAATATCTCTTCAAGATCCTGCTTCCAATTCTCTTGGATAAATACCCAGAAGTAGGATTGTTAGATCATATGGCAGTTCTATTTTTAATTGTTTGAGGAATCTCCATACTGTTTCCCAAAGTGACCATTTTGCATTCCTACCAGCCAGGGTTTCAGTTTCTCCACATCCTCTCCAATACTCATTATTATTTTTTAAAATGGCCATCCTAATAGATGTGAGTTAATATCTCATTATTGTTTTGATTCATATTACACTCGTGATTACTTATGTTGAGAATATTTTTGTGTATCTGTTAGCCATTTGTATATCTTCTTTAGAAAATGTCTATTCAAGTCCTTTGCCCATTTTGAAATCAGGTTGTTATTTGCTTTTGTTTTTGTTTTTCCTATTGAGATGTAGGAGTTCCTTATATTTGAAAAGGATTTCAAATATTAATCCTTTAACAGCTGTATGATTTGCAACTATTTTCTCCCATTCCATAAGTTGCCATTTCACTATGGTAATTGTTTGCTGTGCAAAAGCTTTTTAGTTTGATGTAGTCCCACTTGTTCAGTCTTGATTTTGTTGCCTGTTTTTTGGTGTCAAATCCAAGAACTCATTGCCAACACCAATTTCATGAAACTATTTCTTTCACTTTTCATCTGCTTCTTTGTTTCCAAAAGAATGACTCTCTTTTTGTTGCCAATACTCCTTTATTGTTAAGGAAGAAAATGACAGTCATGCACTGTTGTGGGAATGCAGACTGGTGCAGTCACTCTGGACAACAGCATCAAGGTTTCTCAAAAAGTTAAAAATAAAACCACCCTATAATCTAGAAATTACACTGCTAAGAATACAAAAATACTAATTCAAAGGGAAACATACACTTCTATGTTTATAGCAGCAGTATTTACAATAGCCAGAACATGGAAGCAGCCCAAATGTCCACTGAATGATGAATGGATAAAGAAGGTGTGAGAGATATATATATAATGGAATATTATTCAGCCATAAAAAAGAATGAAATATTGCCATTCGCAACGACATGGATGGAACTAGGGAGTATAATGCTAAACAAAATAAGTCAGGAAAGAAAAATGCCATATGATTTCACTCATATATATGGAATTTAAGGATAAAACGAACCAGCAAAGGGAAAAAATGAGAGAGAGAGAGAGAGAGAGTCAAAGTAAGAAATAAATTCTTAATTACAGAGAACAATCTCTTGGTTACCAAAGGGGAGGTGGGGCGATGGGTTAAATAGGTGATGGGGGTTAAGGGCTGCACTGGTTTTAATGAGCACAGGGAGATGTATGGAATTGTTGAAACACTATATTGTAGATCAGAAATTAATATAACATTGTATGTTAACTAACTGAAAAAGATTTAAAGTAAAAAATAGCAGTAAAGATGTATATTCAATCTGCCCTGCTCTACTAAAGCCCTAATGCTTGTTTTCAATTTCACATACATCTGGACTCACAAAGAAGTCAAACTATTATACTTCGGTTGCATGATGTTAGTGATAATAAAAAAAAAGAAAAAGAAAAAGAGCTATTATTGCTGAATACTACTATTTGCCAGGTACTATCTTGAGAACTTTGCATTCATTTTTCTCATTTAGGTTCCAAAACAACCCTAAGAGATAAATACAATTATCACTCCCATTTTATAGACAAAGAAAAGGGACTTAAAGGTTAGACACTTATCTAGTATCATAAATCTTTTAACTTTAACTTTTAATTTTTCACAAGAAGCAGAGTGAGTATTGACATCCAGATACTTCCATTTCAAATCTCAAGTTTAACCACAACAAATCAATGCTTTTATCATAGCTTAAAGGGATATATGTACATCACCAATAATATTAGTAGAAATTATTTTTTTCTGGTTGCCTATGGTGGTAGATAGACAACAAAACGGCACAATACTCCACTCCTCCTTATCCAAGTCTTCGCAATGTGACTTTGCAGCTTCCCCATCTAAGAGGAGGAATCTATTTTCCTATACTTTATTTTAAATAACTTTTTAAATTTTACTTTTGGTATAAAATACAGTGTTATATTAGTTTAAGGTGGACAATATACTGATTAAAAATTCTATACATTACTCAGTGCTTATCATGATAACTGCCCTCCTTAATCCCCATCACCTATTTAACCCATCCCTCACCCACCTATCCTCTGGTAACGATCAGTTTGTTCCCTAAGTTAAGTCTCTTTCCTGGTTTGTCTTTCTCTCTTTTTTCCCCTTTGCTCATAGTTTTGTTGATTAAATCCCACCTCTGAGGGAAATCATATATTTGCCTTTCTTTGATTTATTTCATGTAGCATAATACTCTCTAATTCCATCCATGTCACTGCAAATGGCAGGATTTCATTCTTTTTTATGGCTGAGTTATATTCCTTTGTATGGTGTGTACATTATGTATATACCACATCTTCTTCATCCATTCATCAGCCGATGGACATTCGGTTCTTTCCTTTCTTGTTACAGTCTTTGGTTTAAAGTCTAGTTTGTGTGATATAAATATGGCCATTCAGCTTTCTTTTGATGCCCATTAGCACGATAAATGATTATCCATCCCTTCACTTTCAATCAGCAGGTGTCTTTCTGTCTAAAATGAGTCTCTTGTAGGCGGCATATAGATGAGTCTTGTTTTTTTATCCATTTTAACACCCTGTCTTTTGATTGGAGCATTTAGTCCATTTACATTCAGAGTAATTATTGATAGATATGTATTCAGTGCCATTTTATTACTTGTTTTTCTGTTGTTTCTGGAGATTTTCTCTGTTCTTTTCTTGTCTTTGTCATTTTTGGTCTTTCCTTTCCTCCCGGAGTCTCCTTTAATATTTCTTGCAGGGCTGGTTTAGTGGTCACAAACTCCTTTAGTTTTGTTTGTCTGAGAAATCTTTCTCTCTCCTTCTATTCTGAATGATAACCTTGCTGGATAGGATATTCTTGTTGTAGATTTTTCCCACTCAGCACACTGAATATATCTTGGCACTCCCCTCTGCCCTGCCAAGTTTCTGTGGAGAGACCTGCTGATAACCTTATTTGTCTTCTCTTGTAAGTTGGGGACTTCCTTTGTCTTGCTGCTTTTAAGATTTTTTTCTTTATGGCTATTTTTTTTTTTTTTTTTTGCAAATTTTATTACAATATGTCTTGGTGTTGGCCTGCTTTTGTTGATTTTGATGGGAGTTCTCTGTGCCTCCCAGATTTGGATGTCTGTTTCCCTCCCCTGATTAGGGAAGTTTTTAGCTATGATTTCCCCAAACACCTTTTCGGCCCCCTTTTCTCTCTCTTCTTCTTCTGGGGCTCCTATAATATGAAAGTTATTACATTTGATGGAGTCACTGAGTTCCCCAAATCTATTCTTGTGTTGCCTAATTCTTCTTTCTCTCTTTTGTTCAACTTATTTTCCATTATTTTGTCTTCTATATCACTTATTCATTCCTCTGCTTCTTCCAGCCGTGTGTTGATTGCATCAAGCCTGTTTCCAATTTCAATTATTGCATTCTTCATTTCTGACTGATTCTTTTGTGGTAAGGCCTGCCCTGAAGTCTTCCATTCTTTTCTCAAGCCCAGCAAGTATCCTTATGATTATTGGTTTAAATATCCATCAGGCATGTAACATATCTGTTTCACTTAGATCTCTGGCCATGCATCCTTTGTACCCAGAGAGACACCACCCTGAATGCTACCTCTCAGGGACATTCTCCAAGAAGAGTGAACAATACCCACCTCCCTCCCCCTATCCCCATGTGTCCCAAGACTGTTTCCATGCTGTCTGCCCCCAGGTTGTTTGCCTGCTAACTATCCGGGAATAGGGCAGGCCCTCGGGGCTCTATCCCAGCCAAGCCCCCAACCTTTAAAACTCCAGTCTTCAAGCTCCACTGGTTGCAAGAACCCATGAAAATCGGGCTCTTTTGTTTTCCCAGCCATTGGCTTTGGTGAAATATTCTCCTCGTTTGTTCCCCTGGATGCTCCCCTCTTTCTCGCCTTTCTCTATGACCACAGTTCCCTCCCCTCTGCAGCACCTGTGATCCATTTCTCCCCCAAACCATGTCTCTGCATTTCCTGCCTTCTTTGATGTGGCTTCTTCTCTTCCTTTAGTTGTGGAGTTTGTTCTGTCTTCAGGTTGATTTCTGTGGTATTTAGAATGATCTGATAGCTATCCAGTTGTGTTCAAGAGAAGATATGAGCCTAGAGTCCTCCTACTATGCTGCCATCTTAGCTTCCCTCAGTTGCATCTTCTTGTTGGTTTGTCCCCTTTATTATTATATAGTGTACATTGTCTCATTACAGCATTTGTTTTAAAGTCTATTTTGTCCAATATAAGTATTACCAACCTGGCTTTATCATCCATTGCATGATAAATGTGTCTCCATTCCTTCATTTTCAATCTGCAGGTGACTTTAGGTCTGAAATGAGTCTCTTGTAGGCAGCATATAGATGGGTCTTATTTTGTTTTTTACCCACTCTCTCACCCTATGTCTTTTGATTGGGGCATTTAGTCCATTTACATTAAAAGTAATTATTGATAGATAAGTCTTTGCCATTTTGTTACTTGTTTTGCTATTGTTTTGTAATTTTTCTCTGATCTTTTCTTCTTTTGCTCTCTTTCATGATTTGTTGGCTTTCTTTAGTGATATACTTGGATTCCTTTCTCTTTATTCTTTGTAATTCTATTACTTCTTTTTTATTTGTGATTACAATTAGGTTTGTATATAACATCTTCTGTGTATAGTACTCTATTAATCGTTGATGGTCTCTTAAGTTCAAACACATTCTTCACCCCCCCACACACACACACATTTTAGATATATGGTGTCATATTTTACATCCTTTTATTTTATGAATCCTTTGATTTTTACAGAAATACTTATTTGTACTATTTTCGTGCTTTCAACTTTTCATACTCTCACTTATGGTCTTTTCTTTCCATTCAAAGTCCCTTTTAACATGTCTTGTACACCTGGTTTAGTGATCATAAACTCCTTTAGTTTTTGTTTGTCTGAAAAACTCTTTATTTCTCCTTCTATTCTAAATAATGACCTTAATGAATAGAATATTCTTGGCTGCAGATTTTTCCCTTTCAGCACTGAATATATCATGCCACTTTCTTCTGGCCTGCAAAGTTTCTACTGAAAAATTCACTGATAGCCTTATGGTGTGCCTTTTTGTGTAAGTGTTTTTTCTCTTGCCACTTTAATTATTTTTCTTTATCAATACTTTTTGCTATTTTAATTACGATGTGTCTTGGTGTGGACCTCCTTGGGTTGATTTTGCGTACCTCCTGTACCTTCTGGATCTGGACATCTGTTTCCTTCCTCCAGATAATGGAAGTTTTCAGCTATTATTTCTTCAAATAAATATTGTGCCTCCCTTCCCTCTCTCCTCCTTCTGGGATCCCTATAACACAAATGTTATTACACTTGATAGAGTCACTGAGTTCTCTAAGTCTATTCTCATTTTGCATAATTCTTCCTTCTCTCCTTTGTTCAGCTTGGTTAGTTTCCATTACTCTGTCCTTCAGGCTACTGATTTATTCCGCTTCTTTTAGTCTGCTATTTATTCCATCAGGTGTATGTCAATTTCACTTATTGTGTTCTTCATCTCTGATTGGTTCTTATTTATCTCTTTGTTAAGGGTCTCACTGATGTCCTCCACTCTTTTCTCACATCCAGTAAGCATCTTTATGATTATTACTTTAAATTCTCTAGCTGCCATACTACTTATATCCATTTCTCTTAGGTCTCTTGCTGTAATTTGGTCCTGCTCTTTCATTTGGTATGTATTCCTCTGTCTCTCCATTTTGTCTAGCTCTCTGTGTCTATTTTTGTGTGTTAGGGAATTCAGTTGCATCTCTTTCTCCTGAAGGTAATGACCTTATGAAGAAGAGGTCCTGCAGTGCTCTGTAGTGCAATGTCCCCGGTTTCCCAGGATCTGGTGCTGCTGGGAGTTCTCCTATGTGTGTTACATGTACTATGCTCTTCAGTCCTGACCTTTCGATCCCTCAATCTAGTTTTTTTGCAGAGGCTCTCTTTCTTTTTTGTGGGCAGTGTTTGGTCCCTGGTTGGCTGGGGTGCATTTTAAAAATGTGTGCACTGATCTGCTTACAAAATGAAACCTACCAGCATCACTGCCTGAACCCAGACCCTGCAAAAGGTGTGGGTCAGAGATGGTGCTGGCAAGGCTTGTGCAGGTCTTCTGGGGGAGGGGATCTGCAGAGCCAGGACTGAGGCAAGTATGACTGGAAAATGTGGATCTGCCAAAGCATAGGGGGCAGGGCTTGTTGTAAGCATGTTAGGTAACAAATGTCAGCACCATGCTGGTTCCCTCAGGTGGCAGTATATTTATCCTGGAGAGCAGGGGAGGGAAGTGACACCTGGCAGCTCCTCTGTTCCTGGAGGTATCTTCCCATGATCCCTTCCTCTCTAGACCATGCTCTGAGATGAGAAAATCACTATCCCTCCCATGTGTCCCAAGGGGAGTTTTTCAAAACCACTTCTTTCAGGCTATATCTGCACTGGCTGTTTGTCCTATTCTCTAAATGAGTGGGCACTCAGTTTCCTAATGCCCTCCAGGCTCTTCCAGATCTGAGCCTTTTGAGTTTTCAAATACCAAGCCTTAAGTCCCACTGGCTGTAAGAACTCATGAGAATCAGCCTCTCTTGCTTTCAAAGCCAAATGTTAAGGGGATTCATCTTCCCTGTGCAGGCTCCCTGGTGTGGTGGTCTGTTTTTCATCCTTCTCTGTGCTACCAACTCCTTCCCTAGCAGACAGCCAAGATATCTTTTGCTCCCAAACTGTGTCTTCACCCTTCCTACCTTCTTCTATGTGGCCTCTTCTCTACTTTTAGTGTGGAGTTCGTTCTGCCAGTCTTCAGGTCATTTTCTGGGTTATTTACACTGATGAGAGTGTTATCTAGCCACATCTGCGGGACAAAGCAAGCTTAGGGCCCTCCTACTCTACCATCTTCCCAGCCTCCAATCCTATACTTTAACTCTTAACTGAGCTTGTGATTCACCTCTGCTGATAGAATGTTCTGGAAGTTATGATGTGCCAGTGCTAGCCCTTGTACACATTAACTCTTTCACTTGGACCCCTGCCTCGGCCTGGTTAGCCTGCTACAGGGTGAAAGCCCAAGGGGAGCAGAAATGAATCACCCTGTTCTCCTAGCCAAGGTCCAGACCTGGGAGTGAGGCTACCCAAGAGCAAAAGCCCAACTGATCCCAGCTAACATGTATGATTCATAAAAATGTGAGATAAGTTAAGTGGTGGTCGTTTTGAGTCATTAAGTTTTAAAGTGACTTGTAATACAGCATTACTACACTAATGGAAAACCCACAAAAAGGCCAAAATGGCAACTCTGGAATTTCAAGTATTACTGTCTACGTGGCCCCGAATTGGAGAATCTGTCTCTAGTTTGGGGAAAAAGCTTGAGACTGATCCACTGTCCTTTCTAAAGCACTTCTGACCCTTCCCTACTACTGTGTTAATACCAGTGTGGCTTGACATTCAGCTAGGACAGAAAAGCATTTGTTTCACTTCCACAGAGAGGACCACTCCCCCGCCCTCACCTCTGGAATCTAATGTCCAGGGCCTTTACCTTAACAAACAATATAAGCTTCACATTAACCATGTATTTTAAGATTTCAAACTTAAAATAAATTTAGTGTTTGTCCAAAGCTCATCTAGGACATGTTAATAAATACTTTAATGTATACATTTTCTTCCTCCTTGATAATCTAGACAGCAGGAAAGAAAGCTGGAAACCAGTCGTGGCAGAGGTTACAAATTTTCTTCCAATATTCATTGTCTTTTCTTTTATCAGAGAATCATTTTACCAGATACATGACCACCCAGAATAAAAACCACAACTCTGCATCTCCAGTCTGGCCATACAAAGATGTCCAGGCCACTGGGATCTGAGCAGAAGGAAAGGGTAATGCTTCTCCATACTCTTCTCCTTCTTGCACTGGCCCTGATTGAGGCTGTGGCACTGAGACATCCTGGTCAGTTGTGACCATGGTAACAACAAGAGCAACAGCCCAGAAATGTGAAGCAGGGAGATAAAAAGAATTCCAGTCCATGGACAGCCTCAGAGATTGGAAGGTGCCAGACCTAGGCTTTGCACCTTCAGGCCACTAGGTAAAAAGGGAAATAAAGATTTCCCTTATTTGAAACAAAGTCTACCTCAAGTTTCTGTTTCTTGCAGGTGAACATATATCCTAACACTCTGGTTGTTACCTCAGCTTCTCACAGAAATTCTTCACTGAATTACAGATTAATATTATTTCCTCCATGGAAGGACGTTCTTCAAAGTTTTGAAAAATGGTAGGCAAAATATTCTATAATTTACTTCTCAATGCCCTTTATGAAAGAATATGACTACTTGTGTCATATTCTTCCTTGGATTTTGTTTTAGGAAAAAATATTTTTAAATTACTCTATATTTTTGCGACAAATTGATAGCTCTATCACATTAATTTTTACACAAAGTGCCAGGAAACTACAGGCAATTATATTATCCAATTATAATAATCTGTTTGACTTTAGTCACTAAAATGTTTTGTTTCTTTCATTTTCACTTTATTTAAATCCATATTAAATGTTTTATCTTGTACTTTGATAAAATAAATAAGGTTTAACAAATCCTTTGGGAAACAGGTAGAGAAATATACTTAGTGACTAAATAAATGACTTCTAAATAGTGTCCTACAGATTATAATTTGCATAGGAACTCAGAGAAATGAAGAATCAAATAATCAGCAAACTTGCCAATATATGCCCAGAGAATACTCTTACTAAACTGGTATTCCATGAAGAGAAAGTTCTGTCATCAAAATTCTTGTATTATCTATTCATTTGTTGAATAATCAAAATATGAATTGATATTTCAAAAGATTCTGACAAGGTCTGCAGATAGGATTTTATTTAGTAAAATTCCTTTTTATAAAACCTTATTAACATCTCCCAGAAGTAATGTTTATGCAAACACATTTGGGAACAGGTTGAGATAAGAAAGTTTTCATTAAAAAAGTCAAATCTGAGCCTGGATTTTAAAGGATGGCTAAAATTTATACAAAGGGTATAGTCAGGAGAGGGTTGTCCAGGCAAGAGGATATCACAAATATCCTTTGGGCATCTGTAGTAGACTTGGTATGCCTAGTGAACCACATAGTCTCAGTGCCTGAGAGCTTTGAGCTGCTAAGCAATGGAAACCTGGATAATAGGCAGTCTTCTAAGACCTGAGAACAAATGGTAAAAAGTAGGAACATAAAAGAACCATAGCAAATACCTGCATGCAACAACGATGTAGCCAGCATGACTGATGCTGAACGTCAGGTTTAATGAAAAGCAAGGTCTAAATTGGGGAAGGCCACTAATTTAAAAAGTCAACATTGTCAGTAAAGACTAGGGGAATTTGATCAGGGTAATAGAATCCTAGAAGAAAAAAATAACAAAATTTAGCATTTGTTTAAATAGTGGAAGTTTCTTCCTATTACAAAGTTCTGGAATTTCTTACACACAACTGAATATTAATTACAAAATATTCTATATGTTATGGACTACATATTTGTGTCCCTAAAGAAAACTCATATGTTGAAGTCCTAATCCCCCATGTGACGGTTTTAGGAGGTGGAGATTTTGGGAAGTAGTTAGGTCATCAGGGTGGAGCCCTCATGAATGGAATTAGCACCATATAAGAAAAGACATACGATTAAAAAGAAAAGACAAGACAAGACATATGAGAGCTTGTATCTTTCTTTCCTTTCTGCCATGTGAGGATACTATGAGAAGATGGCTGTCTGCAAATCCAGAAGAGGGCCTTTACCAAGAACCAAATCTGGCTAACACCTTGGCCTTGGACTTCCCTGCCTCCAGAACTGTGAGGAAATAATTATTTGTAATTTAAGCCTCCCAGTCTGGGGTAATTTGTTATAGCTGCCTCAACTAAGTAAGATACTGTGGTTAGGTAAAATTAATATATTTTGAATGTAATAAACACTAAATTGTAATAAGATATCTTGTTCAATAAGGTAATTAGCTGTAATCCATGTCACAGTTTTAAAAATGGCTATGGAAGGGAGGAGTTAAGATGGCAGACAAGTAGGGTACCCTAATTTTTTCTGGTCCCTGGAATTCAGCTAGACAGTTATCAAATCATTCTGAACACCTGCAAAGTGAACCAGAGAGCTGAGAAAAGAATTGCTGCAATTCTACAAATAGAAAAGTGACCCCTTTTTGCAAGGTAGGAGGTGTGGAAACATGAATCCAGGTAATGTATATGAAGATAATCTGCGGACGGGAGGAAGCTTGCTTAAGGAGATTACCAGAAAGTGTCATAAGCAGCAGAGTGCAAAATCAGAACTTTGAGAAGTCTGCTACAGTTGGGGACACTCCTGGCTGAAAGGTGCTCAGGTGATGAAGCAGAGTGAAATTTTGGGTGGGACAGCATGGTCTCAGGATCTCCAGGGTCACAAAAAAAAAAAAAAAAAATGGGTGCCTGAGTGTAGCAGAGTTCCCAAACATTGGAGCAGGGAAGCTGCCTGAAAACAGTAAGTCCAGGTGATGGTTTTCTGCTCATATTGCCATAAACTGGGAACCACTGTGCAGTTGTTCAACTGCTCTCCCTGCAGAGGCCCAGTGAAAGGCAGAGCATGGCAAGAGCCCCTTGCCTCTCCTGGGAGGAATGACGCAGACTTGTGCCCTAGGAATCTATAACGTTTGGAGACTGGAAACTGGGTCACATGCCTGAGATAAAAAGAACTGGTCATGGACTGGGTGAATACAAAGTTATGGCAGGAACCAGGGAGACAAGAGTGACTGATTTTCTTTGAGGGCTCACTGAATTGTGCAGGGCACGAACTTTCAGCTCTGGGGCTAGAATAAGGGTGTTGTCATTTTCATACCCTGCATTGGTGCTAAAAGCCTTCAGGGAGCAAAACAGCACCACATAGTTCAAACAAGAGCTGCTTACATTGAGTATGGCCCCCCTGGCAAGGGGCGCGCAATTCCACCAGAGCAAAGACACCTGAGAATCAACACAACAGGCCCCTCCTCTAGAGGACCAGCAGGAAAATCTGGCTAACACCAAGTTTACCGATCACAGAGAACTGCAAAGCTTCAGCTCTTGGAGAAAACAGTATATATATATCATTTGTGATTTTTAAATTATTCTTTAGTCTTTCAGTTTTATTTTTTTTAGCTATTTTCTGTTTATCAATTGTTTAATCCTTTTTTAATTTTTATATATACATTACATATATATTATTTTTCATTTCCTTTCATTGTATTTTATTTTTGTATATACATAAGTTTTTCTTTCTTTCTTTCCTATTTTGGTATCTTGTTTATTTTAACAAACGGACCAAATACACCCAGAATCTAGTTTATTGTTTTGTTCTGTTTTCCCTCCTCTTTGATTTTTTTTCTTATTTTGTTTTTTTTTTTTGTTTTTTTTTTTTTCTGGGTTGTTTTGTTGGTATTTTTCTGTTGTTGTTGTTCTTGTCTTTTCTCTCTCACTTATTCTTTTCTGGACATAATGAAGAGATGTAGAAACCCACCCCAAAAGAAAGAACAGGAGACAGTACTCACTGCCAGGGATTTAATCAATATGGATATAAGTAAGATGTCAGAACTAGAATCCAAAACAATAATTATAAAGATTCTAGTTGGGCTTGAAAAAAGCATTGAAGACAGTACAGAATCACTTACTGTAGAAATAAAAATAAACCTAAAATCTAATCAGGCTGAAATTAAAAATGCTAATTACTCAGATAAAGTAAAAAATGGAGGCTCTAACTACCAGGGTAAGCAAGGCAGAAGACAGAGTAGGAGATATGGAAGACAAAATGATGGTGAATAATGAAGCTAGAAAAAACAGAGAAAAACAACTAAGGGATAACAAAGGGAGAATTTGAGAAATCAGCAATTCCAGAAAGTGAAATAATATTCCAATAATAGAGGTCCCAGAAGAGAAAGTTCTTATAGCTAAGAATTTCCTTAATCTGGGAAAGGAAACAGGCACTCAAGTACAAAAGGCACAGAGAAACCCTCCCAAAATCAATAAAAATAGATCAACACCCCAACATATAATAGTGAAGCTTGCAAATTTCAGGGATAAAGAGAAAATCTTGAAAGCAGCTTGGGACAAGAGGTACTTAAGCAACAAGGGCAGAAACATAAGGCTGCCAGCATATCCATCCACAGAGTCCTGGCAGGCCAGACAGGACTGGCATTATAGATTCAATGTATCCATTGAATATATCATGTTTCCTATATTTCCCATTTAGGGAAAAATACGCAGCAAAGAACTTTATCCAGCAAGGCTTTCGTTCAGAATAGAGGGAGAGATAAAGAGATTCCAGGACAAACAAAAACTAAAGGAATTTGTGAATACTGAACCAACCTGCAAGAACAGTTAAAGGGGATCTTGTAAGTGAAGAGAGGACCCAAAAATAACATAGACCAGAAAGAAACAGAGATAATATACAGAAACAGGGACTTCACAGGTAGTATAATGGCACTAAATTCATATCTTTCAATAGTTACCCTAAATGTAAATGGACTAAATGCTCCAATCAAAAGATGCAGGGTATCAGACTGGATAAAAAAGCAAGACCCATCCATAGGCTGTCTACATGAGACTCATTTTAGACCCAAAGACACCTCCAGATTGAAAGTGAGGGGGTGGAGAACTATTTATCATGCTAATGGACATCAAAGGAAAGGTGGGGTAGCAATCCTTTTATCAGACAAACTAGATTTTAAACCAAAGACTATAATAAGAGGTAAAGAAGGACACTCTATCACAATAAAGGGTCTATCCAACAAGATCTAGCATTGTAAATATTTATGTCCCTAACTTGGGAGCAGCCAATTATAGAAACCAATTAATAACAAAATTAAAGAAACACCTTGATAATAATACAATAATAGTAGGGAACTTTAACACCCTAGTCACAGCAATGGCAGATCATCCAAGCAGATCAACAAGGAAACAGGGCTCTGAGTGACACACTGGACCAGATGGACTTCACAGATGTATTTAGAGCATTCTACCCTAAAGCAACAGAATACACATTCTTCTCAAGTGCACATGGAACATTCTCTAGAATAGATCACATACTGGGTCCCAAATCAGGTCTCAACTGGTAACAAAAGACTGAAATTATACCATGCATATTTTCAGACTAGGGCGTTAAAATTTGAACTCAATCACAAGAGAAAATTTGGAAGGAACACAAATACATGGAGGTTAAAGAGTATCCTATTAAAGAATGATGGCTAAACCAGGAATTAAAAAAAATTTTAAAAAAACATGGAAATAAATGAAAATAAAAACAGAACATTTGGTATGTGTCAGAGGCGGCCCTAAAAAGGAAGTAGATAGTAATCCAGGCTTTTCTCAAGAAACAAGAAAAGTCTGAAATACACAACCTAACCTTACACCTAAAGGATCTGGAGAAAGAACAGCAAATAAAGCCTAATTCCAGCAGGAGAAGAGAGATAATACAGATTAGAGCAGAAAACAATGATATAGAAATCAAAAGAGCATCAGAACAGATCAATGAAACTAGGAGCTGGTTCTCTGAAAGAATTAATGAGATCAACAAACCTCTAGCCATACTAACCAAAAACGAAAGAGAAAGGACCCAAATAAATAAAATCATAAATGAAAGAGGAGAGATCATAACCAACACCACAGAAATACAAACTATTATTAAGAGAATATTATAAGCAACTATATGCCAACAAATTAGGCAACCTGGAAGAAATGAATGCATTCCTAGAAACATATAAACTACCAAAACTGAAACAGGAAGAAACAGAAAACCAGAGAAGACCCATTACCAGCAAAGACATTAAAGCAGTAATCAAAAATCTCCCAAAAAACGAGAGTCAAGGGCCAGATGGCCTCCCAGCAGAATTCTACCAAACATTTAAAGAAGAATTAATACCTATCCTTCTGAAGCTGTTCCAAAAAAGTAGAAATGGAAGGAAAACATCCAAACTCATTCTATGAGGCCAGCATTACCTTGATTCCAAAACCAGACAAAGACCCCCACCAAAAAGAATTACAAATTAGTGTCCCTGATGAATATGGATGCAAAAATTCTCATCGAAATACTAGCTAATAAGATGCAACAGTATTAAAAAGGATTAGTCACTGTGACCAAGTGGGATTTATTCCTGGGCTGCAAGGGTGGTTCAACATCCACAAATCATTCAACATGATACACTACATTAATAAAAAAAAGGAAAAGAACCAGTTGATCCTCTCATTAGATCAGAAAAAGCATTTGACGTAATATAGCATCCTTTCTTGATTAAAACTCTTCCCAATATAGGAATAGAAGGAAAATACTTCAATATCATAAAAGCCATATATTAAAAAAAAAAAAACAGCAAATATCATCCACAATGGGGGAGATCTGAGAGCTTTTCTCCTAAGGTCAGGAACACGGCAGGGTTGCCCACTCTCACCACTGTTGTTCAACATAGTACTGGAAGTCCTAGCCTCAGCAGTCGAACAACAAAAAGCAATAGAAGGCATCCAAATCTGCAAAGAAGTCCAGCTCTCACTCTTTGCAGATGATATGATACTTTAGGTGGAAAACCCAAAAGACTCCACCCCAAAGTGGCTAGAACTAATACAGAATTTCAGCAACCTGGCAGGATATAAAATCAATGCAGAGAAATCAGTTGCATTTCTATACAACAATAAGACAGACGAAAGAGAAATTAAGGAGTCGATTCCATTTACAACTGCACCCAAAACCATAAGATACCTAGGAATAAATCTAACCAAAGAGGCAAAGAATCTGTACTCAGAAAACTATAGAATGCTCATGAAAGAAATTGAGGAAGACACAAAGAAATGGAAAAATGTTCCATGCTCATGGATTAGAAGAACAAATATTGTGAAAATGTCTGTGCTACCTAGAGCAATCTACACATTTAATGCAATCCCTATCAAAATACTATCAACTTTTTCCATGTAAATGGAATAATCCTAAAATTTGTATGGAACCAGAAAAGACCCCGAATAGCCAGAGGAATTTTGAAAAAGAAAAGCAAAGCTGGTGGTGTCACAATTCTGAACTGTAAGCTGTATTACAAAGCTGTTATCGAGACAGCCTGTACTGGACAAAAATAGACACATAGATCAATGGAATAGAATAGAGAGCCCACAAATGGACCCTCAACTCTATGGTCAACTAATCTTCGACAAAGCAGGAAAGAATATCCAATGGAAAATGGACAGTCTCTTCAACAAATGGTGCTGGGAAATTTGGACAGCCACATGCAGAAAAATGAAACTGGACCATTTTCTTATACCACACACAAAAATAAACTCAAAATGGATGAAAGACCTAAATGTGAGACAGGAATACATCAAAACCCTAGATAAGAATACAGGTAGCAACATTTTGACCTCAGCAGCAGCACCTTCTTGCTAGACACGTCTTCAAAGGCAAGGGAAACAAAAGCAAAAATGAACTATTGTGACTTCATCAAGATAGAAAGCTTTTGCAGAGCAAAGGAAACAGTCAACAAACTAAAAGACAACGTACAGGATGGGAGAAGATATTCGCAAATGCCTTATCAGATAAAGGGCTAGCATCCAAAATCTGTAAACAACTTCCCAATCTCGACACTCAAAAAACAAATAATGTAGTCAAGAAATGCGCAGAAGACATGAAAAGACATTTTTCCAAAGAAGACATACAAATGGCCAACAAACACATGAGAAAGTGCTCAATATCACTCAACATCAGGGAAATAGAAATCAAAAACACAATAAGATACCACCTCACACCAGTCAGAATGGGTAAAATTAACAACTCGGGAAACAACAAATGTTGGTGAGGATGCAGAGAAAGGGGAACTTTTTACACTGTAGGTGGGAATACAAGCTGATGCAGCCACATTTTGAAACAGTACAGAGATCCCCAAAAAGTTAAAAATAGAGGGACACTTGGGTGGCTCAGTAGGTTTAATGTCCCACTCTTGTTTTTGGCTCAGGCCATGACCTCAGGGTTGTGAAATCAAGCCCTATGTCTGGCTCCCCACTCATTGAGGAGTCTGCTTCTCTCCTTCTCCTTTTCCCTCTGCCCTTTACCTTGCTCTCTCTGCCCGTTCTTGCTCTATTTTATTTATAAAATAAACAAATAAATCTTTAATTTTATTTTTTATTTTTATTTTGTTATATTAGTCACCATACAGTACATCCCCAGTTTTTGATGCAATGTTCCATGATTCATTATTTGCGTATAACACCCAGTGCACCATGCAATATGTGCCCTCCTTAATACCCATCACTGGCCTATCCCAATCCCCCACCCCCCTCCCCTCTGAAGCCCTCAGTTTGTTTCCCAGAGTCCACAGTCTCTCATCTTTTTAAAAAGTTAAAAACAGAGTTACCCTATAACCCAGCAATTGCACTACTAGGCATTTATCCAAAGGATAAAAACATAGTGATTCAAAGGGTCACATGCACCCCGATGTATATTATAGGAGCATTGTCCACAATAGCCAAAATATGGAAAGAGCCCATATGTCCATCGACAAATGAATGGATAAAGAAGATGTGGTATGTATATACAATAGAATATTATTCAGCCATCAAAAAGAATAAAATCTTAACCATCTGCAACAATATGGAAAGAACTAGAGGGTGTTATGCTAAGCAAAATAAGTCAATCAGAGAAAGACAAATATATGATTTCAGTCATATGTGGAATTTAGGAAGCAAAACAGATGAACATAGGGGAAGGGAAGGAAAACTAAAATAAGACAAAATCAGAGATGGAAACAAACCATAGAGACTTTTAACTAGAGGAAACAAACCTATGGTTGCTGGAGGGGGGTGGGTGGGGGCTGGGGTATCTGGGTGATGGTCATTGAGAAGGGCATTTGATGTAACTAGCACCGGGTGTTATATGCAAATGATGAATCACTAAACTACCTCTGAAGCTAATAATACACTATATGTTAATTAAATTGATTTTAATTTAAAAAATAAAAGTGGCTATGTATTCATAGGAATCATTAATTGCTTTATAAACATCTCCAATGTGAAATTACTAATGACGGATGTTTGATAGGACTGAAACAGCTTCCTATCAACTGCAACTAGAGAAGATTGTACAAGGTCAGTGATACACAGGCCTTAATTATCTGTGCAAGTACCTTGAAGAAAATCTTTAGATATCTCATATTTGCACCCCCAGGGCATGTTGTCCATTGCATTGTTTCCAGCTGGTGTTAAGTGCATGTTTATCAAATTGAATTTTGTTGGCCTGGCTCACAGGAGTGGGATTTCAAGGGCACAGTCAGAAATAGCCATTTTGGGGCACCTGCGTAACTCAGTTGGTTAGGCATCTGCCTTCTGCTCAGGTCATGATCTCAAGGTCCAGGGCTTGAGCCCCACATTGGGCTCTCTGCTCAGCAGGGAGCCTGCTTCTCCCTCTCCCTCGGCCTCTCGCACTGAGCTGGACATTCATTTTTTATTAGATGTAAATTAGATCTCCCACTCTTTGCTTCCTATCTCATCATCTTGCTCCCTGTTTTTTTTCTTCATATTTTCCATCTTTTTATTGTCTGTGCTCCATTCTGGGTGATATCTTCAGATCAACAATTTGATATATAAGAACTCTCTTCATAAATTTATAATCTACCAATTAAGTCTTCCATTTTGTTTTAAATTATAATAATTATTATTTTGTTATTTCTAGACATTTTATTTGGATCTTTGTCAAATAAAATTTCTTGTCTCTGATAGCCTTTTCCTTGCTCTTCTTTTTTGGCACACTTTATTTTTTTAAAAAATTTTACACATAGAGCTTACTTTAAAAATAATTAGTAAAATTAAAAAGCTGTATTGGCTGATTTCTGTTACCCTGTTTACAAAGGTAATTATATTCAAAAAAAATTTAAAACATATAACTTATAACCCTTTTCTACTATTTCTGGGACTTTATTTTAAAAAGCATAATATTTTTCATTTTAGCATTATATTAATGACAAAAGAATGAGAAAAATTTGGGTATCTATAAATAGTCATCAGGTTAAAAGGAATTTACAGAGTAAAGTATTGTACAGCAGTAAAATAAATGTTCTCTACATGCTGATACAGAAAGTGTTCAAGGATTTTTGGTGTAAAAATAAAATACAGTATGTATATTACGCAACCTTGCATTATAAAAGTAATAAAATTAAGAGTATGTATTTCTAGGGGTGCCTGGGTGGCTCAGGTGGTTAAGTGTCTGTCTTCAGCTCAGGTCATGATCCCAGGGTCCTGGGATTGAGCCCCACGTTGGGCTCTCTGCTCAGTGGGAAGCCTGCTTCTCCCTCTCCCTCTGTTTGCTGCTCCCCTTGCTTATGCTCTCTGTCAAATAAATAATAACATCTTTAAAAAGGGGGGGAACCTCCTTTAAAAATACATTTAAAAAGAATATGTATTTCTATTTGTTATGTAGAGAAAACTAGAAGACTATACAAGGAAATTATAATAATGGTTATCTACTTTGCAAAGAAAGGAGTCAAGAATGACGGAAAAATGTAGTTGGGGAAAAGACATGGGAAAAATTTAAAATGTAAAAACTAAAATAGAGTTGTTATATTTTTGAACAATGCAAATGCCTTATATATTTAAAGAAATTCTATTTTAGAAGTCTTTTGTTGCACTGATTTAGAAAAATATATAATTGAGCATAAGTCCTATTTACAAGTGATATGCATATAACAAAAAATGTGGAAAGTTTAAATATAAAAAGAGAAATAAATTTAAAAGGACTGAAATAATATAGAATATGTTCCCACACCACAAATTAAAATTATAGAAATTAAAATATCTTTTAAAAGTCCAAATATTTAATATTAAACAGTATACTTCTAAGAAATTCATGGTTAAAAAAAATCACATGAGAGTTTACAAAATTTTATTTTATTTTTATTTTATTTTATTTTATTTATTTTATTATTTGAGAGAGAGAGTGAGGAAGCATCAGTGGGGGCTGAGCAGAGGGAGAGGGACAAGCAGACTCCCAGCTGAGTGGGGAGCCAGACATGGGGCTTTATCCCAGGACCCTGAGATCATGACCTCAAGTCAGACACCTAACCGACTGAGCCAGCCAGGTGCCCCAAGTTACAAAATATTCTAAGTATAATAAAATTAATATTTAACATATAAGAATTTGTGAAATTACAGTTAAACCACCTCTAAGAGAGAAGTAATAATAAGAAATGTGTATAGGAAGAAAATACAAAATTAGAATTTACCATGATATAATTTTTCAAATATGTATCAATGAATTAAGCATCCATCTTAAGAATAACAAATGCTAAATAAGAAGAATGAAAATAATAAAGAGAAAACCGAAATCAATGAAATAGGAAAACAAAAAAATAAAACCTAATGAAACAAAAAGCTGAGTACTTGAAGAAAGTGATACAATTAGTTATTGGAACACTGAACTGACATTGAATCATAGAGCACAGAAGGCACAAACTGGTGCTATGAATCTAACCAAGTTGATTGCCCACTAAATATTATGATGATCCGTAGGATTCAAATAAGAACCAGCATCTTTGTGTGTCAACTATACTTCAATTAAAAAAATAATGTTTTATAAAATGTGATGAGATAGACATGTAATTGGATTTGTGTTTGTGATTTTTGTAAACATATATACAAATATATTATGTATATATAGTGTATCTGTTTAGAACATGTGAGTCATTCTAAACTTTTTGCTGTTTTGGAACTGTGTTTTCTTCATTTGACAGTATATCATAAACCTTTCTCTGTACCAACGTTTACTGTGTTGTTTTGTCATTCAGTGGAAGCATAGTCTTAAAATATAATTCACCAATTTTCAAAATATAAAAATAAAATAAACATTACAAATCTTGAGTAAAAAGAACCAGGATCTCATAATACCTTATTCAAAATGTCTACAGGAAAATCAGCAAATGAAGAAACCAAAAAAATCTCAATTCACATGAGAAAAGACAACAGAAACCAAAACTGAGATGACACAGATGCTGGAATTGTCTAAGAAAGATTTTAAAGCAATGACTATACAAATGCTCTAACCATCAATCATAAACACACTTAAAATAAATGGAAAAATAGAGAATCTCAGGAAAGAAATAGAAGGTATTAAAAAATAAATATCTGTTCATCTATGGATGGACACTTGATTTGCTTCCACAGCTTGGCTATTGTGAATAATGCTGCAATAAGTATGTAGGGATGCATATATATTTTCAAATTAGTGTTTTCATTTTCTCTGGGTAAATACCCAGGAGTGGAATTACTGAATCCTATGGTAGTTCTATTTTTAATTTTTTAAGAAACCTCCATATTGTTTTCTACAGTGGCTCTACCAATTTCCATTTCCACCAGAAGAAGATGTAGTGTGTGTGGTATGTATGTATACAATGTATGTATGTACGTGCACACACAAAATGGGATAATACTCAGCCATAAAAAAGAATGAGATCTTGCCATTTGCAGTGACATGGATGGACCTAAAGGATGTAATACTAAGTGAAATAAGAGAAAGACAAATACGATGTGATTTCAACCATATGTGGAATTTAAGAAACCAAGCAAAGAAAAAAAAGACAAACAAAAATCAGACTCTTAAATACAGAGAACAAATTGGTGGTTGCCAGAAAGGAGGTGGGTGGGGGAATGGGTGAAATAGACAAAGGGAATTAAAACTACACTTATCTCACGGAGCACTGAGTAATGTATAAAATTATTGAATCATTATATTGTATATTAGAAGCTAATATAGCACTGTACATTAATTACACATCAATAAAAAATAAACTTTTAAAAATTAAGCTAAAAAAGAAAAAAATTAGAAGCTTACAAAAATCAAAATTAAAAAACTTACTGGATGGGCTTAATAGAAAATTGAAAACAACAGACTAGTCAGTGAACTTGAAGAAAGATCAATGAAAATTATCCAATCTAAACAAGAGAAAAGATTTTGAAATAAACAGAACCTCAAGGACCTGTAGGACAGTAACATATTTGTCTAAAATCAAGCCACGAGATTCCATTAAATCCGGAGACAAACTATAGTTCTGAAAGAAAAAAATAAAAGGCTGAAAACAGCCTGTGTGTGTGTTAAGCAGAAAAAAAACCTACAGAAACCCTATAAAACCCTACGGTGGATCAACATACAAATTGTGTAGTCCTAGAAGGAGAAGAAAGAAAAAAAAAGGGTAGACAAATTATATGAGGAAATAATGGTTGAGAACATCCCATGTATAAAGCAAAATAAAACCCTACAAAACTTGAAGAAGCTTAGTGAACTCCAAACCGGATAATACCACAGAAATCCAGGTCCAGACAAATCATAATCAAACTACCAAAAACTAAAAACATAATACAAACACTGAAAGAAGTGAGAAGTAAACAATTACCTTTAGAGGAATGGCAACTTGAATTACTGTGGGTTTCTTATAAGAAAGCATAGAGGCCAGAGGAATTGGCACACCATTTTTTAAATTCTGAAAGATAATTATCAACCCAGAGCTTTATTTCCAGTGGAAAAATCTTTTAGAATAAAGGGGAATAAAGACTGCATTAGTTTGCTAGGGCTGCTATAATAATATCCTACAAACTGGGTGTCTTAAACAACAACAAAAAGTTATTCTCATAGTCCTAGAGACTAGAAGTCTGAAATCAAGGTGTCCGCAGTGTGGGTTCCTTCTGAGGGCTGTCAGGGAAGGGTCTACTCCAGGCTTCTCCCTCTGGCATGAGATGGCCATGTTCTCCCTGCGTTATCTTCCTTCTATGTGTCTGCCTTTATTTAGATTTCTCAATTTTATAAGGATATCAGTCATTTTGGATTAAGGTTCACCCTAATGGCCTCATTTTAACTTGATTATCTTTGTATAGACCCTGTTGTCATATGAGGATACATTCTGATCTACTGCAGGTTAGGATTCCAATGTATCTTTGTTTTAGGGGTGGGGGATAATGGAAATCAACAAAGCCATTTTCAGAAAAGAGAAAATTAAGAGAGCTTATTGCTAGGCCTACTCAAAAATAACTGCTAAAGGAAATTGTTTAGACAAAAGTAAAATGACACCAGAAGGAAATGTGGGATGTCAGGAATTACAGATCAACCATAGAAGTCCTAAATAGCTGAGTAAACAGAAATAGTTATTTAAAATACAATTGATGTTGAAAGTTATTTTTCATATATATATATATATATATATGTATATATATATATATATGAAAAATATATAACAACTATAACAAAAAGGAGAAGGTAAAGGGAGCTATGTGTGATAATGTTTTCTAATTCCACTTAAGTGGTAAACTGCTGATTCTAAGTAGACTATAAAGTTATGTGTGTGTGTATATATATACACACACACACAAATGTATGCAATATACACAATACTATATATATACACACACACACACACACACAGTGTATACAATACCATACGTACACACACACACACACACACACACAAAATCCCTAGAACAACCATAAAAATCAGAGAGGTAAAGTCAAAATTACAATAGATTTATTAAAATAAACTACACAAAAATGTATAAATAGCCCAAAAGAAGGCAAGAAATGGAAAACGGGGACCAAAAAAGAGTGCAAACCAAAACAAGTAATAAAATGGTAGACCTGAATCCAAACATATTAATAATTTTATTAAGGATAAATACACCAATTTAAAGACATGAATTGTGAGAGTAGATTTTTTAAATTTATTTATTTTAATTAATTTACAACTGCTACCCAGGGTACAGTTCCAGATTATCTTTTCTGGTGGCCAGCAAGAAGTATGCTGCAGTCCCATGGGACTGCATATTTTTGCATTCTTTAAAAGCTGCTTCCTGAGAGTCTGGCTTCCAGAATCTAGTGAATCTGACCTGTATCAGAGTGCTGAGATCTTCCTCAATGAGACAGTGGTCTTGGCACACCCTCAACTACTGGAAGCTATTAAAAATAAAATTGGCTGCTTGAGAAACCACAAAGTTTTGAGAGATAACCAAGAGATAGGGTAAGGTTAAATATTAAGATTCATTTGCTATACAAGGTCAACACTGTAAGACTACAAGAGGTGGCTATTTTATCTAATACATAGAAACCAACACAGAAAGTCAAACAAGATGAGAAATAATGAAATATGCCCCAAACAAACAAACAAACAAAAAACAAGATAAAACCTCAGAAAAAAAATTTTTTAATGAAATAGAGACAAGTAATTTGGTCTGATAAAAAGTTAAAAGTAATGGTCATAAAGATGTTCAATGGATGTGGAAGAAGAATGGATGAACACAATGAGAACTCCAATAAAGAAATACAAAATGTAGGGGCGCCTGGGTGGCACAGCGGTTAAGCATCTGCCTTCGGCTCAGGGCGTGATCCCGGCATTATGGGATCAAGCCCCACATCAGGCTCCTCCGCTATGAGCCTGCTTCTTCCTCTCCCACTCCCCCTGCTTGTGTTCCCTCTCTCGCTGGCTGTCTCTATCTCTGTTGAATAAATAAACAAAATCTTTAAAAAAAAAAAGAAAGAAATACAAAATGTAAAAAAGTACTAAACACAGTCACAGAGCTAAAAAACAAAATAATCCAACTGAAACATACCCTAGAGAGGAAAGATAAGATGAAGCACTAGAAAGGATTAATGAACTAGAAGATAGGTCAGAGGAACTCACATGATCAGAGAAGAAAAAAGAGAAAGTAAGGGAAAAGGAGTAAAGACATCTTAAAGGACTTATGGGACAATATCAAGTGGACTAACATTTGCATTACAGGTGTCCCGGAAGGACAAGAGAGAAAGAAAGCAACAGAAAACTTATTTGAGGAAATAATGGCAGAAAATTTCCCAAACCTGTGATGGAAACAGATATGCAGATCCAGAAGACTAGAGTTCTAAATAATATTAACCCAACTAGATCCACAACAAGACACATTATAAATAAATTAGGGAAAGAAAAATACAAAGAGACAGGAAAACACCTTGTTCCTTCAAGGCAACTCCCATAATACTATCAGCAGATTTTTAAGCAGAATCTTTGCAGGCCAGAAAGAAGTACCACAATATAGTCAAAGTGCTGAAAGAAAAAAAAGAGAGAGAAAAACAAGAATACTCTATCTGGCAAAGTTTTTCAGAATTGAAGGAGAGATCAAGAGTATTCCAGACAAGTAAAATCTAAAGGAGTTCATCACCAATAAACTAGCCTTACAAGAAATGTTAGGGGGCTTCTTTAAGCTGAAAAGAAAGGGCACTGATTAGTAACAAGGAAACCTGTGAAAGTATAAATCTCACTGGTAAAGGTAAATATATAGTAAATGTATACAGTGGATGAATCATTTATAGAGTAGCAGAAAGATAAAAGACAAAAGCAATAAGAATAATTATAACTATAATAATTAAGGCATACACGAGGCATAAAGATGTAAATGTGACACCAAAATCATAAAACATGAGGGGGAGGGAATAAACATGTAGGGCTTCAGCATGCATTCAAACTTAACTTGTTATTGACTTAAAATAGAGTGTTCTATGTATAAATTATTATAATATATATAAATAAAACATGGTAACCACCAAGCAAAAACCTATAGTAGACATCCAAAAGATAGTAAGAAAGAAAATTAAGTACTTATACAGAAAGTTATTAAACCACAGAAGAAGAAAGAGAAGGGAAAAGAGGAACTACAAATGGCTTGAACACAATAACAAAAGAATAAGTACATACTTATAAATGATTAAATGATTAATTTAAATGTAAATGTACTATGTTCTCCAATGTAAATGAATTAAAAACAACAGCAACAAAAAGATCCACCTGTATGCTACCCATAAGAGACTCACTTTAGATGTAAGGACATACACAGGCTGAAAGTGAAGGATAGAAGAAAGATATTCCATATAAACAGAAACCAAAAGAAAGCTCAAGATTGCTACAATTATATCAGACTAAATAAAAGACAATAAAACAAAGACTGTAATGAGGCAAAGGGTAGACACGTAAGGTTAGCAGCAGATCTATCCACAGAAACTTGATAGCCAGAAGAGAGTGGCATGATATATTCATCATGCTAAATGGGAAAAATACACAGCCAATAATACTATATCCATCAAGGCTGTCGTTCAGAATAGGAGAGATAAAATTACTTCAAGACAAGTAAAAACTAAAACAGTTTGTGACCACCAAACCATCTCTGCAAGAAATATTAAAGGGGACCCTTTGAGCAGGAAAGAGAGACCAAAAGCAACACAGATTAGAAAGGAACAGAGATAATCTACAGGAACAGAGACTTTACAAGTAATAAAATGTTACTAAATTCATATCTATCAATAATTACTCTGAATGTAAATGGACTAAATTGCTCCAATCAAAAGACATAGGGTGTCAGAATGGACAAAAATATTAAAAAAAAAAAAAAAAAAAAGACCCGTCTATATATGACCTAAGGACACATACAGATTGAAAGGGAGAAGACGGAGAAACATTTATGCTAATGGATATCAAAAGAAATCTGGAGTACCATACATAATATGTGACAAACATTTTAGGTGTAAGGTTAGGTGTGTAGACCAGACTGTGATAAGAGATGTAAAGGGGCACTATATCGTAATAAAGGAGTCTATCCAAAAAGATCTAACAATTTGTAAATATTTATGCCCCAAATTGGGAGAAACCAAATATATAAAACAATTAATAACAAACCTAAAGAACTCATTGATTAAAAAAAAATACAGTAATAGTAGGGGACTTTAAAATCCCAGTTAGAGCAATGGACAGATCATTTAAGCAGAAAATCAACAAGGAGACAATTGCTCTGAATAATGCACTAGACCAGATGGACTTCACAGATATATTCAGAGCATTTCATCCTAAAGCAGCAGAATACATATTCCAGAATACATATTCTTCTCAAGTGCACATGGAACATTCTCCAGAACAGATCACATACAGGCCTCAACTAGTACAAAAAGACTGAGATCATACCATGCATATTTTCAGGTGACAATGCTGTGAAATTTGAAGTCAGCCACAAAAAAAAATTGGAAAGACTACAAATACATAGAGGTTAAAGAACATCCTACTAAAAAACGAATGGGTTAACCAGGAAATTAAAGAAGAATTTAAAAAAAATACATGGAAACAAATGAAAATGAAAACACAACAGTCCGAAACCTTTGGGACACAGCAAAGGCAGTCATAAGAGGGAAGTATATAGCAATACAGACCTTCCTCAAAATGCAAGAAAAGTCTCAAATACACACCTAATCTTACACCTAAAAGAGCTAGAAAAAGAACAGCAAATAAAACTTAAAACCAGCAGAAGAAGAGAAAAACTGAGCATAGAGCAGAAATAAATAATACAGAAATAAAACAAAAAAGACAGATCAATGAAACTAGGAGCTTGTTCTTTGAAAGAATTAACTAAATTGATAAACCCCTAGCCAGATTTATCAAAAAGAAAAAAGACCCAAATAAATAAAATCATGAATGAAAGAGGAGAGATCACAACCAACACCACAGAAATACAAAATATTATAAGAGAATATTATAAGTAATGATATGCCGACAAATTGGACAACTGGGAGAAAATGATTATATTCCTAGAAACATATAAACTGCTAAAACTGAAACATGAAGAAATAGAAAATTTGAACAGACCCATTACCAGCACAGATTGAATCCATAATCAAAAATCTCCCAACAAACAAGAGTCCAGGACCAGATGGCTTCCCAGGGGAATTCTACCAAACATTTAAAGAAGAATTAATACCTATTCTTCTGAAGCTATACCAAAAAATAGAAATGCAAGGAAAACTTCCAAACTCATTTCACAAGGCCAGCATTACCTTGATCCCAAAACCAAAGACCCTACTAAAAAGGAGAATTATAGACCAATATCTCTGATGAACATGGATGCAAAAATTCTCAACAAGGTACTAGCTAATAGGATCCAATGTACATTAAAAGGATTATTCATCATGATCAAGTAGGACTTATTCCTGGGCTGCAGGGATGATTCAATATCTGCAAATAAATCAATGTGATACACCATACTAATAAAAGATAAGAACCACATGATCCTCTTAATCGATACAGAAAAAGCATTTGACAAAGTACAGCATCCATTTTTTATGAAGTCCCTCAACAAAGTAGGGATAGAAGGAACATATCTCAACATCATAGAGGCCATGTATGAAAGACCTACAGCTAATATCGTCCTCGATGGGGAAAAGCTGAGAGCTTTTCCCTTAAGGTTAGGAACATAACAGGGATGTCCACTCTCACTTCTCTCGTTCAGCATGTATTGGAAATCCTGGCCTAAGCAGACAACAAAGAGAACTAAAAGGCATCCGAATTGGCAAGGAAGAAGTAAAACTTTCACTATTTGCCGATGACATTGTACTCTATGTAGAAAACCCAAAAGACTTCACTAAAAAATTACTAGAACTGATACATGAATTCAGTAGAGTCACAGAATATAAAATTGATATACAGAAATCTGTTCCATTCCTATACACCCATAATGAAGCCGCAGAAAAAGAAATAAAGGAATTGATCCCATTTACAATTGTACCAAAACCCATAAGATACCTAGGAATAAACCTAACCAAAGAGGTAAAAGATCTATACACTGAAAACTATAAAAAGAAATTGAAAATGACACAAAGAAATGGAAAAACATCGATACTCGTGGATTGGAAGAACAAATCTTATAAAATGTCTATACTACCCAAAGCAATCTACACATTCAATGCAATCCTACTCAAAATAACACCAGCATTTTTCACAAAGCTAGAAAAAACAATTCTAAAATTTGTATGGAACCAGAAAATATCCTGAATAGCCAAAGCAATCTTGAAAAGAGAAAAACAAAGCTGGAGGCATCACAATCCCAGACTTCAAGCTGTATTACAAAGCTGTAATCATTGAGACAGTATGGTACTGCCACAAACACAGACATATAGAGCAATGGAACAGAATAAAGACCCCAGAAATGGACCCTCAACTCTATGGTCAACTAATCTTTGACAAAGCAGGAAAAAATATCCAATGGAAAACAGACAATCTCTTCAAAAAATGGTGTTGGGAAAACCGGACAGTGACATGCAGAAGAAAGAAACTGACCACTTTCTTATACCATATGCAAAAACAAATTCAAAATGGATGAGAGACCTAAATGTGAGACAGAAATCCATCAAAATCCGAGAGTAGAACACAGGCAGCAACTTCTTTGACCTTAGCTGCAGCAACTTCTTGCTAGACACGTCTCAGGAGACAAGAGAACAAAAGCAAAAATGAACTATTGGGACCTCATCAAGATAAAAAACTTTTGCACAGCAAAGGAAATAGTCAACAAAACTAAAAGACAGCCTACAGAATGAGAGAAGATATTTGTAAATGACATATCAGATAAAGTGCTAGTATCCAAAATCTATTAAGAACTTATCAAACTCAACACCTAAGTAACAAATAATACAATCAAGAAATGGGCAGAAGACATGAATAGACATTTTCTCCAAAGAAGACATCCAGATGGCCAGTAGACACATGAAAAGATGCTCAACATCACTCATCATCAGGGAAATACAAATCAAAACTATGATGAAATATCACCTCTCACACCTGTCAAAATAGCTAAAATTAGCAACACAGGAAAGAACACATGTTGGCGAGGATGCAGAGAAAGGGGAACCCTCTTACACTGTCGGTGGGAATGCAAACTGGGATAGTCACTCTGGAAAACAGTATGGAGGTTTCTCAAAAAGTTAAAAATAAAACTGCCCTATGACCCAGGAATTACACTACTGGGTATTTACCGAAAGGCTATGAAAATAATTTGAAGGAACACATTCACCCCAATGTTTATAGCAGCATTATCAACAATAGCCAAATTATGGAAAGAGCCCAAACATCCATCAACAGATGAATGGATAAAGATGCCTGTGATATGTGTGTGTGTGTGTGTGTGTGTGTGTGTGTGTGTGTGTGCGCGCGCGCATATATATATTGGATATATATATGTGTGTGTGTGTAATATATATATGTATACATATATAAAGATGAATATATAATGGAATATTACTCTGTCTCTGTCTTCTGCATTTTAGAAAAGCCTGTTATGTTTTCTGCTTCTGAGAGTAATGGCTTTATTAAGAGGTTATATACTTTCCAGAGCCTGGGGCTTCAGAAAGAATTTCTGGTCTATGCTGTGTGCATTCTGCTGCTGGGTTTTGGCCGCTCTTTCCCTCAAGTTAGTCCTCTGTGTTTCTCCTTGCCTGCAGTGGGGAGTGTTTGTAACTTGGCCAGAGTGTGGTGAGTTTTAACTAAGTGTGCTCTGGTCTGCTATTTTCACTAGAACTGAAGCCTGTAGTGCACTATGGTCAGTATACATGGCGCATGTGGGGGGCTTGTGCTGGTCTTCTGTGGGTGCCTGCTGCTCTGGTTCTCAGGCACACTTGCCCTAGAAACACAGCAACTACAAGGACAGGGAGGTGAGACTTGGTGTAAACAGTTTAGGTTGCCACTGTTGGCACTGTGCTGCTTACTGAAGTTAGTTTATGCTGAAAGGCAGGGGAGAGAAATGGCATCAGCCTCCCCCTTTGAGGAGAGTTCGCACCCACCATTGTCCGGAAGCCCTCACAGAAAAGCAATCAATCTCCCCTCATGTGTCCCAGGCATCCCTTGGATCCCTACCTTCACCCTTTCTGTGTCTGGGCCATCTGCCCATGCAGGAGTACAGTGAGCCTGTGTTTCATCCCAGGCAGACTGGGTGGGTTTTAAAACTTTAATGGATCTGGCACATGCTGGTCCTCTGGGGAAGGGTCTAACCATTCTGCGGTTGGTGCAGGTTTGTCCCAGAAGGTCAGTTGCACCAAGGTGCGGAAGCTTGGAGTTTGGAGTAAAGCACAGCAAAAAGCCAGTGTCTGTGTTACCTGACCTCAGCAGGTGTCTCTGCACCTATATTGAGGGGCGGGGGAGCATAATGGTTCCCACTGGCTCTTTTGACCACAGAGAAGCAATGCCACCTCTCCCAGATACAATCCAAGAAGGGGGGGGGGGCATCTGTTCCAGTGCTTTCCAGGGGATCCTCAGATCATGCCATCCACTACTGAGTTATCTGCCCTCCTTCTCTACAGGAGCACTGCAGTGCCCACTGGGCTCCACACCATCTGTGGCACAGACCTCTAAAACTCCAGTCTTTGAGCTCTGCTGACTGTAAAAATTCATCATAATCAGCCCTTCTCATTTTCCCTATCAATGGCATTGGGGAACTATTTTCCTTGTGCAATCACGTGTGTGCTCTTCTCTGTCTCTCTCTGTCTCTCTTTCTCTCTCTCTCCTATCTCTCTGATCAGGGCTCCTTCCCCTCCACAGCACCCGTGATCATTGTCTCCCCCAAATCATGTATCCACACCTCCTACTTTCTATGTTGTGGCCTCTTCTCTCCCTCTAGTTGTGCATTTTGTTCTGTCAGTCCTTAGATCAATTTCTTGGGTGTTCAGAATGATTTGATATTTATCTAGCCATGTTCAAGGGATGAGGCAAGCTTATGGTCCTCTTACTACTCCATCATCTTCTACCCAGTCCCAATTATTTCTCAATTAAAAAATAAAATTAAAAAAAGAAAAATCCAATCTAAAATTTTAATGGTATTTAAAGTCTCACAAAATAGCCAAAACAATTTTGCGAAAGAACAAAGTTGGAGAATTCACATTTCCTGTGTAAAACTTACTGCAAAATTAGAGTAATCAAAGCAATGTGGTACTGACACATAAACAGATGTATAGACAATGGAACAGAGTAGAGCACCAAAAAACTAAACCTCTGTGTATATGGTCTGTGTATATTGACTCTTGACAAGGATGTTAAACCATTTAATGAAGAAATGACAACCCAACAAATGATGCGGGGAAAGCGTATACACACATTCAGAAAAGTGAAATTGCACACTTTCCTCATCACGTACAAAATTAATTCTAAATGAATCAAGGTAAGAGCTAAAACGATAAAACTTTTAGAAAAAAAAAACAGAAGAAAATCTGCATGACATTGAATTTTGCAATGGTTTTTTGGGTATGGCAACAAAAGCACAGCCAACAGAAGAAAAAAAAATAGGTAAATTGAACTTAATGAAAATTAAAAGCTTTTGTGCCTCAAAGGCCACTAACAACAGAGTGAAAAGACAAATCACAGAATGAGAGAAAATATATGCAAAGCATATATCTGATGAGGGATTGATATCCAGAATTCACAGAAACTCATACAGCTGAAAAAAAATTAAAATGTACAAAGGACTTGAATAAATATTTATAGACGAATGGCTAATAAGCACATGAGAAGATATGTGACATCATTAGTCATCAGGGAAATAGAAAACAAAATCACAATGAGATACCAGTTCACACACACACACAAACACACATATACACACATGCATATATAATTCGCCAGCATATATATATGTATATATATATATGTGTGTGTGTGTGTGTGTGTATATATATATACATATATATGTATCAAGTAGTATTGGGTAGCATTTGAAGAAAGTGGAAACTGTGCAGTGGTAGTGGGAAAGTAAAATGGTATAACTAATACAGAAACTGGTATGGTGGTTCCTTAAAAAATTATACATAGAATTACCTTATGATCCAGCAATTCTACCTGAAAATATATACCAAAAAAACCTGAAAGCAGCCCTAACAGATATTTATACACATTTGTTCATAGCAGCATTATTTACAATGGCCACAAAGTGGAAACAAACCAAATTTCCATTAACAAATGAATGGATAAACAAAATGTAGATGCAATGTTTGCACACAACAGCATATTTTTCAGCATTAAAGAGGAACGGAATTCTATTATATGCTACAATGTAAATGAACTTCATGCTAAGTAAAAAAGCCAGACATTAAAGGACAAATCATTCTATGTTAGTAAGGTACCTATAGTAGTCAATTTATAGAGATAGAAAGTTGTTGTTGTTGTTGTTACTATCATATGATTTCTCTCATCTATGGAACATAAGAACTAGGATGATCGGTAGGGGAAGAAAGGGATAAAGAAAGGGGGGTAATCAGAAGGGGGAATGAAGCATGAGAAACTATGGACTATGAGAAACAAACTGAGGGCCTCAGAGGGGAGGGGGGTGGGGGATGGGATAGACCGGTGATGGGTAGTAAGGAGGGCACGTATTGCATGGTGCACTGGGTGTTATACGTAACTAATGAATCATCGAGCCTTACATCGGAAACCGGGGATGTACTGTATGGTGACTAACATAATATAATAAAAAAATCATTAAAAGATAAATAAATAAATAAATAAATAAATAAATAAATAAATAAAAGAAAAGAAAGTTGTTGTTGTTGTTGCTGTTGTTGTTGTTGTTTTAGAGAGACAGAAGATCTCTCTATTTGAGCTTACCAGAGACTGAGGAGAGCAGAGAATGAGAAGTTATTATTTAATGGGTACCAGGTTTCAAATATAAAACTTGGGCATGAAAAAATTCTGAAGATGGATGGTGGTGATAGCTGCACAACAATATGAATTTACATAGTGCCACTGGACTGTGTGCTTAAAAATGATTAAAGTAATAAATTTTATATTATATATATATTTTTTTAGCACAAAAGAAAAGAAAAAAAAGAACACTCGAGTAATTATATATTAACAGACAAGTAGACTTCAACAACAAAAAAATTATGAATGACCAAGTGATAATTTACATAAGCATAAAAGGGTTTATTTACCAAGAAAGCATAGCAAATTTAAATGTGCGTACACCTAAAAACAGATTCCAAATACGTGAAGACAAATCTGACAAAACTAGTCAAAATAAATAAATCAATTGTAGTTAAAGGCTTTAACATTCCTTTTTCAGTGATAGAATAGTCAGAAATTCAGCAAATATTTAGAAGAACTGAATAATACCATCAACTAACTGACATGTATAAAAGAATTGTCCAATAACATCCAGACCTTGGAAAACATTAAGGGTCAAACAGCTCAAGATCTTCAGTAGATATATCACAAGGGAAAAAAGGAGACAGACAAAATTCATAGATTAAAAGATACTTATATCAGAGAGGTGGGAAGATGGCAGAAGAGTAGGGGACCTCATTTCATCTGGTCCCTTGAAATCAAATCATTCTGAACACCTGTGAATTTAACTTGAGATCTAAGAAAAGAATTGTTGAAATTCTAGAAATAGAAAAATGACCACTTTCTGCAAGGTAGGAGATGTGGAGAAGTGAATCTGAGGGGATATATTGAAAGATAAACCAAGGGAGGAGGGAGCCTCTGTAAGCCAGCCGCTGGAAAATGATACAGCAGTGGAGTACAAAATCAGCACTTTTAGAAGTCTGCTCTGGTGAGGGATGCCCCTGCTTGACAGATGCTGAGGTGGGGAAGCAGGACAGAATCCTAGGTGAGACAATGTGGTCTCAGGATCCCTGGGGTCACAGAAAGAATGGGGGTGCCTGAGGTGGCAGAGTTCCCAAGCATTGGAGTGGGGAAGCCGAGTATAATCAGTGAGCCTGGGAGTGGGCTCTCTAGCTTGGTGTTGCCATAAACCATGAACCAGTGCACAACTGGGAGACCACTCTCTGAGCAGGGGTCCAGCAAGCGGCAGAACTGGGCAAGACCAACCTCTTTCCCCAGGGAAGAGTGGCATGGGTGCACCCGTGATCCAGGGATTGTTCCAAGCAAGGGGGGGCCCAGCAAGCAGAAGAATCACAGTGAGATCCCTGGGAGGATTGGTGCAGGTGCACACCACAGGAGTCTGCAGAATTTGGCACACACAAAAATGACTGCCTGCCTTTCCCTGAGGGTGCACTGAAGAGTGAGGGCCACAGTCTTTCAGCTCATGGGCGGGGGCCACCGCCATTTTTATTTTTTTCACCCTCTAAGGCAGCATGGAAAGCCTTCAGGGAACAAAAGCCACATAGAGCAACCTAAAACAGCTTGCACTGAGCTTGGCCCCCCAGCAAGAGACAGTGCAATTCTGCCCAGGTAAAGATGCCTGAGAATCAGTGAAGCAGGACCCTCCCCCAGAAGACCAGCAGGAACATCGGGCTAATACCAAGTTTACAGATCATACAGAACCGAAAAATTCCAGCGCTAGGGGAAAATAGTATATAGAATTCAAGGTTTTTTTTCTCATGACTCTCTCTCTCAGTCTAAAATTTTCTTTCTTTTTTTTTCCTTTTCAAATAGTTTCTTATTTTATCAACTCTTTCATGTCTTTTTTTCATTTTTATATTTACATATTATAGATATATCCTTCATTTTTGGCTTCCTTTCACTGTATTCAATTTTATTTTTGTATACATACATGTTCTTTCTTTACAATTTTGGGACCAGGTGTCTTCTAACAAACAGACTAAAATACATCCAGGATCAACCTGTTTTATCACCTGGAAGATTATAGTCTCTCTTCCCCCCCCCACTTTTTTTTCTTTTTTGGTTTCTGATCTCTTCAGGTTTTTCTAGTGTATATTTTGCTGGGGTCATGGTAGATATTTTTTTATTTTATTCTCTCATTCATCTATTCTTCTCTGGACAAAAATGACTAGAAGGAGAAATTCACAACAAAAGAAAGAATCAGAAGTAACACTCTCTGCCATAGATTTAGTCTATATGGATGTAACTAAGATGTCGGACCTAGAATTCAGAATAACAATTAGAAAATACTAGCTGGGCTTGAAAAAAAGCATAAAAGACAATAGAGAAACCCTTAGTGCAGGAAAAAACCTAAATTCTAATCAGGCCAAAATTAAAAATGCTTTAACAGAGATGCGGTCTAAAATGGACACTCTAATGGCTAGGGTAAATGAGGCAGAAGAGAGGGTCAGTGACATAGATGACAAAATTATGAAAAGTAAGGAAGCTGAGGAAAAGAGAGAAAACAACTACTGGATCGTGAAGGGAGGATTCGAGAAATCATTGACACCATAAAGCAAAAGAATATTATGATTATTGGGGTCCCAGAGGAAGAGGAAAGAGAGAGAGAGGGACAGAAGGTATACTTAAGCAAATTATAGCTGAGAACTTCCCTAATCTAGGGAAGGAAACAGGAATTCAAGTCCAGGAGGCACAGAGAACTCTCCTCAAAAATCAATAAAAATAGATCAACACCCCGACATGTAATAGTGAAACTTGAAAATTTCAGAGATAAAGAGAAAATCCTGAAAGCAGCTTGAGACATGAACTCCTTAACCCATAGAGATAGGAACATGAGACTGGCAGCAGACCTATCCACAGAGACCTGGCAGGCCAGAAAAGACTGGTATGATATATTCAGTGTACTAAATGAGAAAAATATGCAGCCAAGATATCTTTCAAAAGTTATTCTGAAGGTAAATGGACTAAATGCTCCAATCAAAAGACACAGAGTATCAGATCGGATAAAAAAAGCAAGACCCATCCAGAGGTTGTCTACAATAGACTCATTTTAGACCCAAAGACACCTCCAAATTGAAAGTGAGGGGGTGAAGAACCATTTATCATGCTAATGGACATCAAAAGAAAGCTGGGGTAGCAATCTTTATACCAGACAAATGAGAATTTAAACCAAAGACTGCAGTAAGGGATGGAGAGGGGCACTATATCATACTTAAAGGGTCTATCCAACAAGATGATCTAACAATTATAAATATTTATGCCCCCAACTTGGGAGCAGCAATTACATAAACCAATTAATAACAAAATTAAAGAAACACATTGATAATAATACAATAATAGTAGGGAACTTTAACACCCTAATCATAGCAATGGCAGATCATCTAAGCAGAAGATCAACAAGGAAAAAAGGGCTTTGAATGACACACTGGACCAGATGGACTTCACAAATACTACAGAGAATTCCATCCTAAAGTAACAGAATACGCATTCTTCTTGAGTGCCCATGGATCATTCTCCAGAATAGATCACATAATGGGTCACAAATCAGGTCTCAACTGGTACCAAAGGATTGGGATCATTCCGTGCATATTTTCAGACCACAGTGCTTTGAAACTGGAACTCAATCACAAGAGGAAATTTGGAAGGAAATCAAATACTTGGAGGTTAAAGAGCATCCTACTAAAGAATGAATGGATCAACTGAGAAATTAAAGAAAAATTTAAAAAATTCATGGAAACAAATGAAAATGAAAACACAACTTTTCAAAACCTTTGGGATGCAGCAGGGGAGGACCTAAGAAGGAAGTATATAGAACTAAAAGCCTTTCTCAAAAAACTAGAAAAGGCTCAAATACACAACCTAAACATACACCTAAAGGAGCTGAAAAGAGAGCAGCAAATAAGACCTAAACCAAACAGGAGATGAGAAATAATAAAGACGAAAGCAGAAATCAATGAAATAGAAACCAAAGGAAGAGAACAGATCAACGAAACTAGTAGCTGTTCTTTGAAAGAATTAAGATTGAAGAAATAAGATTGATAAACCTCTAGCCATACTTACTAAAAAAAAAAGAAAAAGGACCCAAATTAATAAAATCATGAGTGAAAGAGGAGAGATCATGACCAACACCAAGGAAATACAAAAAATTATAAGAACATATTATGAACAATGATATGCCAACAAATTAGGCAATCTGGAAGAAATGGTTGCGTCCCTAGAAACATATAAACTACCAAAACTGGAATAGGAAGAAATAGAAATAGAAGAAATGGAAAACCTGAAGAGACCCAAAACCAGCAAGGAAATTGAAGTAGTAATCAAAAATCTCCCAGCAAATATGAGTCCAGGGCCAGATGACTTCCCAGGGAAATTCTACCAAACAGTTAAAGAATAACTAATACCTATTCTTCCAAAGCTGTTTCAAAAAATAGAAAGGGAAGGAAAACTTCCAGGCTCATTCTATGAGGCCAGCATTGCCTTGATCCCCAAACCAAAGACCTCACTATAAAGGAGAATTACAAACCAATACACTTGATGAATATGGATGCAAAATGTCTCACCAAGATACTAACCAATAGGATCCAACAGTACACTCCTATTCATGACAACCAAGTGGGATTTATTCCTGGGCTACAAGCGTGATTCAACATCCACAAATCAATCGGCGTGATACATCACATTAATAAAAGAAAGGAGAAGAACCATATGATCCTCTCAATAGATGCAGAAAAAGCATTTGACAAAATACAGCATCCTTTCTTGATTAAAACTCTTCACAGTGTAAGGATAGAGGGAACATAGCTCAGTATCATAAAAGTCATATACAAAAAGCCCACAGTGAATATCATCCTCAATGAGGAAAAACTGAGAGCTTTTCCCTCAGGTCAGGAACATGACAGGGACGCTCCCTCTCACCACTCTTGTTCAACAGTACTAGAACCCCTAGCCTCAGCAAGCAGACCAAAAAAGTAATTGAAGGCATCCAAATTGACAAAGAAGTCAAACTTTCACTCTTCGCAGATGACATGATACTCTATATTGAAAGCCTAAAAGACTCCACCCCAAAATTGCTACAACTCATACAGGAATTCAGCAACATGGAAAGATATAAAATCAATGCATAGAAATCAGTTACATTTCTATACACTAACAATGAGACAGAAGAAAGGGGAATCAAGGAGTTGATCCCATTTACAATTGCACCAAAACCCATAAGATACGTAGGAATAAACCTAACCAAAGAGGTAAAGGACCTGTACTTTAAAACCTACAGAACATTTATGAAAGAAATTGAAGAAGACACAAAGAATTGGAAAAACATTCCATGCTCATGGATTAGAAGAATAAATATTGTTAAAACGTCTATGCTACCCAGAGCAATCTACACATTCAACGCAATCCTTATCAAAATACCATTGCCATTTTTCAAAGAAGTGGAATAATCTTAAAATGTGTATAGAACCAGAAAAGACCCAGAATTGCCAAAGGAATGTTGAAAAAGAAAAACAAAGCTGGTGGCATCAGAGTGCAGACTTCAAGCTCTATTACAAAGCGGTAATCATCAAGACAGTGTGTTGCTGGCACAAAAATAGACACAAAGGGGGCGCCTGGGTGGCACAGCGGTTAAGCGTCTGCCTTCGGCTCAGGGCGTGATCCCAGCGTTATGGGATCGAGCCCCACATCAGGCTCCTCCGCTATGAGTCTGCTTCTTCCTCTCCCACTCCCCCTGCTTGTGTTCCCTCTCTCACTGGCTGTCTCTATCCTGTCAAATAAATAAATAAAATCTTTAAAAATAAAAAATAGACACATAGGTCAATGGAACAGAATAGAGAACCCAGAAATGGACCCTCAACTCTATGGTCAACAAATCTTTGACAAAGCAGGAAAAAATATCCAGTGGAAAACAGACAGTCTCTTCAAAAAATGGTGTTGGGAAAACCGGACAGTGACATGCAGAAGAAAGAAACTGGATCACTTTCTTATACCATACGCAAAAACAAATTCAAAATGGATGAAAGACCTAAGTGTGAGACAGAAATCCATCAAAATCCTAGATAACACAGGTAGCAACCTCTTCGACCTCAACCACAGCAACTTCTTGCTAGACACATCTCCAAAAGCAATGGAAACAAAAGCAAAAATGAACCAATGGGCATTCATGAAGATAAAATGCTTTTACACAGCAAAGGAAATAGTCAACAAAACTAAAAGGCAACCTACAGAATGGGAGAAGATATTTGAAAATGGCATATCAGATAAAGCGATAGTATCCAAAATCTATAAAGAACTTATCAAACTTAACACCCAGAAAACAAATAATCCAGTCAAGAAATGGGCAGAAGACATGAATAGACATTTTTCCAAAGAAGACATCCAGATGGCCAAGAGACACATGAAAAAAATGCTCCACATCACTTGGCATCAGGGAAATACAAAAAACCACAATATGATACCACCTCACACCTGTCAGAATGGCTAAAATTAACAAGTCAGGAAACAACACATGTTGTTAAGGAGGCAGGGAAGGGAGAACCCTCTTACACTGTTGTTGGGAATGCAAGCTGGTACAGCCACTCTGGAAAACAGTTTGGAGGTTTCTCAAGAAGCTAAAAAATAGAGCTATGCTATCACCCAGCAATTGCACTACTAGGTATTTACCCTAAAGATACAAATGTATTGATCCAAAGGGGCTCCTGCATCCCAATATTTATAGCAGTAACGTCCACAATAACCAAACTATGGAAAGAGCCACAGATGAATGGATAAAGAAGATATGGGATATATAGCCAATGGAATATTACTCAGCCATCAGAAAGGATGAAAACTTACCATTTACATCGATGTGGCTGGAAATGGAGGGTATTATGCTAAACAAAATAAGGCAATCCAAGAAAGACAATTATATGGTTTCACTTATGAGAAATGTAAGAAACAGCGCAGAGGATCATAGGAGAAGGGAGGGGACAATGGAATGGGAAGAAATCAGAGAGCGAGATAAACTATGAGAGACCCTTAACTATGGAAAAGAAACTGAGGGTTGCTGGAGGGAGGGGGCAGGAGGTGGGGTAACTGGTTGATGGACATTAAGGCAGGCACGTGATGTGATAAGCACTGGGTGTTATATGCAACTGCTGAATTAGTGAACTCTACATCTGAAACTAATGATGTTCTCATTGCTTCTTGGTCTCTTGGCTAAGATCAAGTGAAACTAATGATGTTCTCCAGGTTGGCTAACTGAATTTAATTTTAAAAATAAAATAAATTTCAAAAAAAGACACTTAAATCATGGCATAAAAAATAGCCATGATTAAACTATGGTATGAAAGATTATACACATGTGTGAAAAAATCCTAAAGAAACAAAATTTAGGCTAATGTCTATTTTGGAGGAGGTTTTAAGAAGGGTGACTGGGACAAGACATATACGCAATGATCCTGGGCTATCTGGAAACTATTTCTTTACATTAGAGTAACATGTGTTTACCTTATTATAATCCTCTAAACTATACACCTTTATTGTAGTATTTTTTCCTGTATTCGTATTTTATTTTAAAATAAGGTTTTAGGGGCACCTGGGTGGCCCAGTCAGTTAAGCGTCTGACTCTTGGTTTTGTTCAGGTCATGATCTCAGAATCCTGAGATCAAGCCCTGCACTGGGCTCCGTGCTCAATAGGGAGTCTGCTTTAGATTCTCTCTCTCTCTAGAACAACAAGTATCATATGATTTTACTCATGGGAACATAAGCAATAGCATGGAGGACCATAGGGGAAGGGAGAGAAATCTGAAGAGGGAGAAATCAGAGAGGGAGTTGAACCATGAAAGACTATGGCCCCAGGAAACAGACTGGGGGTTTCAGAGGGGAAGGGGGTAGGGGAGGGGGTAACAGGGTGATGGGTATAGAGGAGGGCACGTGTTGTGATGAGCACTGGGTGTTATATGTAACTAACGAATTATTGAACACTACATCAAACAGCTAATGATGTCCTATATAGTGGCTAACCGAACATAATAAAAAACAAAAACAAAAATAAATAGCATCAAAAAGAAAAAAAATAAAAATAGCTCATAATTTAAAAAAAAAAAAGATTCTCTCTCTCCTTCTTCCCCTCACCCTATTAAGCACGCTCTCCTAGTAGACAAAAAATAAATAAGATTTTTAAAATAACTGCAAGTTCTATTTCTGAATACTGCAAAATAGCTTACAGCAAACCAGTCACAACAAACAACAACTAAGAAAACTAGATAAAACAAACAAAACAAAGCAACACAAAAATGACTTGTGCTTGGAAACATTAGAAATCTTCCAAGGCAAATAGGATTTCAGGGGCCAACATCCTATATAGAAAGAAACTGCACAGAGATAAGCTGACATTCTGCAGTTGCTTTTTTAAGTATTTGCCCATGCTTAGCATGAACTCAAACAAAGGTTCTAATCAGGAACCACTGATAGGAGGCAGAGAAACCAGCAGAAATTTTGACAACCTCGATTTGCTAGAGAGATAAAAATCAGAGATCAGGGCTGCCATACCAGCAACAAAGAGTGTGGGACCTAGTGGAAAGGATGTGCAGGAAAGTGAGTCTAACATTCTAATGCTTCCAAACTCTTGAATTGCTCAAAACAGCAGGATGAGAAGCTAGGTAGGAAACTGCTGAATGGCTGAGAGGTATTTTCCACAAAAGAGACAAAAATTCAGTTTTATAAGGAGGAATGCATAGAAGACAAATTCTAGTTTCAAAGTAAAGGAGCCTCAATCTCAGTTTCAAAGACTGGAGACCTAATACGAAAGATGTACCATTCATTATCAAAGCCTTACAAAAATTGCAACACATTTCTAATCAGCTGAAATACTGATCATATTAATCTATAGTGAACCCTCTCTGGAAGAAGGTAACATTACCTATATCCGTTATGATTTATCAGTATCCAGCATTCAGTTATAAATTATAAAACTGTCTAGAAGCAAAATGAAAAGTCAGGCAACGAAAACACATATAGAAGATATCGTTTTTAAATTATCAGACAAGAAGTTTAAAGTTGTGATTAATATATTCAAAAATAGATGACAACTTTAAGATTTCATCAGAGAACTGGAATTTACAAACAAATCAAGTAGATATTCTAGATTTGAAAAATACAATAACTGAAATTAAGAAGTGGTTGGGATTACCATCAGATTGGCCAATGTAAGAGATGACTAATGAAGTGGTAGTAAAGTGAGTAGAAAACATCCAGGTTGAAGCAAAGAAAGCAAAAAGCATAAAAAATATAGAAAACAGTGTAAAAGACATATAAAACATGGTGAAAAGTTGTGATAAACATGCAAATGGAGTTCCAGAAGTGAAGCGGAAAGTAAACAGAACAGAAAATTTGAAGAGATGATTGTTTAAAATATTTCAAAACTCAAGATAGTTGTCTAGAATTTTTCAAAACTGAAGATTAAATCCCTAGACTTCAAACAAGATAGATACAAAGAAAACCAAACTAAAATCTTCAGAGTAAAACTATTAAGAAAATTGTAAAAATGTCAATGAGACATCCCACTAAATCCATCAGTAAATAAGATATACTACTTTTACGTACAAGAAGATTTGCTATTACAATAATATAGACTTCTATAAAATAATTCATTAGTTCAAAGCATTTTCAAACAAAACTCCAATAGGATAGTTCATGCAATTTAATAAGCTGTTTCTAAGATGTATATAAAAGGGTAAATGGTCATAAAGTATGAAAGTATAAAAGCTTTCTTGAAAAAGAATGAAGTGAGATATTTGTCCTACAAGTTGAGCCTTTTTATACCATCATGTGGTGTAAATGCAGAAATAGACAAATGACCAAACTGTACGGACAAGAGTCTAAAATTAGATCCATGCATAAATTAAAACCTATTCCATTTCAGTGCCATCATGGTGGATCATGGGAAAAGGAGGAAATTTTTTAATGTTACCGGGGAAGTAGCTTATCCATATGGAAAGCAGGAATAAATAGAAATCTCTGCACTAAATTATACGTGGACACAAATTCCAGGTGGATTACATTCTATGAAGAGCAGGGCTTAAACATATAGAAAAAAAGTAAGACTATTTTACATAAACTGGGGTGAGTAAAGAATTTCTAATTAACATTTAACAACACCAAATTATGAAGGAGTAGTCAAATTCAGCTGTATAATTTATAACATTCAGTTCTTTAAAGATGGTATTAAAAGTTTCAAGAACAAGACAAAAAAGCAGATTTGCTGCACATTAACCAGAAAAGGTGCTACTATTCATGATGTATATATTTAAGTCAATAAGAAAAAAAAATTAAAGGTACAAATAAGCATTTTACAGATACATAAAAGCCCCCAAAACAACAAAAATGCTTACTTTTATGTGTAACTATGAAAAAGTGAGAATGATACCGTTTTAAACCTACACAAGTAAAACAAACAAACAAAATATGTCTTAAAGTATCAGTTGTTGAAAGAATATATAGCAAAGGGGACACGCATCCACTGCTGATATGAGTGGTAGAACTTTGGAAGATATTTCAGTAACAATCAGTAAAGTTGAAGATAAATAGTCCATCAGATCCAGGAATTCTTTAATCCATTTTGAATTAATTTTTTGTATGGGTCCAGTTTCATTCTTCTACATGTGAAGGTCCAGTTATGCCAGCATCATTTATTGAAGAGGCTGTCTTTTCAACATTGATTATTCTTGGTTTCTTTGTCAAATATTAGTTGACCATATATGTTTGGGTTTATTTCTGGGCTTTCTATTTTTTTCCACTAGTCTCTGTTTTTGTGATGTTTTCATACTGTTTTGATGACTATATTTTTATGCTGCTGTTGAATACAATGTTCTGTGTATGTCTCTTAAGCATACTTGGTCTATAGTATTGTTCAAGTCAGCTTGGGCGCTACTGAACTGCGTAGCTTCCAGGAGTTGTTTCCAGCCCTTCTGGTCAGATGAGACCAGAAGATACTCTCCAAAGTGTTCAAGCCAAAAGATAGGCAGGCACAGCTGATAACCACCAGAGCAAAGCCAGTACTTGGCATGGAGAATACCTATGCTATTTGGATATATAAATGAAAAAAGTTTTTAACTTTAATTTCCTATTTTTTAAAAGTTGATCTAAGAATCCTACTTTGAAATACATTCTTGTATAGTAGTCATATAACAAAGATTTGAATTCTAGCTTGACCACATATTAAACATGTGATGTGAACTGGTTGCTTAATCTCTCTGTTGCCATTTCTCTATCTGTAAGATGGAGCTGATGTAATGAGATTTAAGATATAAGTGAGTCAGCATATGTGAAGTACCTACAGATAGGATGCTCCATAGTAAATCCCATTCCCCTTTCTCCTCCTTGTGATTATGAAGGATGTTCCCAGCAAGTCTGCTTTTAACTCTACAGTTTCAAACACAACATTAACATATGAGGTGGCTATATTGACCCATTAGTACGTGACATTATCACTAGAATTATTATAGGTAATACGTGTTAAGTAAATGAGCCATCACATTTGCATTCTTAAAGTTATGCAAATATCTAAGAATCTCTACTAAAGTCTACAGGAAGTTTTTTTTTTCCTTCTGATTTTAGAAAACAAATTTAAACTGTTTCTTTCAACCCAAATCTGAATGATTCAAAGCAGTCAAATAGAATTCAAGTTGAACACTCAAATAGAATGTTTTTATAGCAAACTAAAATTCAAAAATCGTTACGTTGAGATTTTAAGCAAAACTTTCTCCCTCATACACCAAATACAAATTTGTTTTTATTTTATCTACTGTGATGGTTAATTTGATGTGTCAACTTGACCAAGACAATAGTGTCAAATCATTTGTCCTAATACAAATCTAGATGTTGTTGTGAAAATATTTTTTAGATGTCACTAACATTATGGTCAGTAGGCTTTGAGAAAAGCAGATGACCCTCCATAAAATATGGAAGGATCTTATTAATTCAGTTGAAAGCCTTCAAAGCAAAGACTCCAGTTTTCTAAATAAGAAGTTCTGTAAATAATGCTGCAATGAATATAGGGGTGCAGGTATCTTTTCAAGAGAGTAATTTTATTTTTTTCTGATATATATTCAGAGGTGGAAAGTGAAATTTTAAAAAACTGTGTCTAAACTAAGTGTCAGTCTGTGTGTTCTGAGTAGTCAGAAAAAAAAAAATCACAGAAACAAAAAACAGATTGGTTGCTGGAAATGGAAGAAACGGGTGAAAATGTTCAAGGGGTATAAACTTTCCGTTATAAGATGAGTAAGTTTGGGGTATGTAATGTACAGGTCGGTAACTAGAACTAACAATACTGTGTTGTATATTTGGAAGTTGTTAAGAGAGTAGATTTTGAAAATTCTCATCACACACACTGAGAAATTGTAACTATACAAGGTGATAAGCATGTTAAGTAAGCTTACTGTAGTAATCAAATGTCAAACATTATCTTAATAAAGCTGGAAAGAAGAGAGGAGGACGAGGGGAGGAGAAAAGTAATTCTGCCTCAAAACTACAATATGGAAACCTCAGCTGAGTGTCCAGCCTACAAATTTTGGAGTCAAGACTGAAATGTTAACTAACCTGAATTTCCAACCCGCCAGCCTGCTCTACAGATTTTTAACTTACCAGCCTCTATAATCACATGAGTCAATAATATATATATATGATATATAAATATAATTATATTTAATTATAAATATATTTTATAAATATTTATTATAAAATATAAATATGTTTTAATTTTAATTATAAATCTATTTTAATTTTAATTATATAATATATAATACATAGTTATAATATATATTATATATATGAATGACATGTGATATATATATATTTCCTATTGGTTCTGCTTCTTCAGAGAATATTGTGTAATACGTATACTGATTCACAATGAAAACAAAATCTTGAAAGTTAAAGCTGGCCTTGACTGAATAATTTTGAACAGATTCTTTGTGTGATTAAATATAATTTTTATGACTAATATAGCAATTCTCACAAATTGATACTACAGGGTACTGATTTTTATGTACCCTAAAATAATTTTTATGTATTTTTATTTTTTTAATAATATTTTTTATTATATTATGTTAGTCACCATACAGTACATCTCCAGTTTTTGATGTAAAGTTCCATGATTCATTACTTGCGTATAACACCCAGTGCACCATGCAATACGTGCCCTCCTTACTACCCATCACCAGCCTATCCCATTCTCCCCCACCCCCTCTAAAGCCCTCAGTTTGTTTCCCAGAGTTTTTAAAGAACTATACCAAAGAAAAGCCATCCACATAATTTACAACATTACATTTTTATCTTTGATGGTTTTATCTTGGTAAGTACCTATCAAGTTCAGAATATTACATTTATATCTTTCTTAAATATATTTTATTGGATATAAAATATATTTCAGTGGTAATGTAGCATGGGTTTTCTGTGGCTAATAGTCTCCCATTAGATTTGATTACACTAGGAGGATAGTGTTAACACCTATCAGATAAGTAATGTCCCTCACGTGGTTAAAATTTTGCCTACTGTTTTTAATAAAACGACTGCTCATCTATGAAACCATAACATCAAACCCAACAAAAAAAATCCCTATTTTTTTCAGTATACATATAAATGATCATCCTATTTCGGAGTGTTTGTTGGATAAAAATTCTAAATAGCTATTCCCAAAACCCCATAAAAATGAACTATTTGCAGTCATCATAAAAGTTTTCAGCTGCTGGGGTCCCTCAGTGGCTCAGTCGGTTAACCATCTGAGTTTGGCTCAGGCCCTGACATCAGGTCCTGGGATGGGGCCTGAATCAGACTCACTGCTCAGCGGTGAGTCTGCTTGTCCTTCTCCCCCCTCTCCTTTTCCCCTCCCGCCTCCCTCTCCTGATACTGTTTTCTCTCTCTCTCAAATAAATGAGTAAAATCTTACATAAATAAATTTCCAACTGCTCATAGATTTACAGAAAGATACATAATGGGTTTATTTACCCCAAATCTGCTGAATATTATCAGAGGAAATGATAAAATAAACTTTTACATTTGTAAGTGCTAGGATGATAATTTAAAAGGTGTTAAAAATTATAAACCACTTCTGAAAAATGAAACTTCCAGAGATACCAACTTTTACATGTGACCTCAACAATTTTATACCATTCTAAATTTAAAGTATGTTTCACCTATTTCAAAATACCAGTAGATAGAGTCTTATTTAAATTAACTTTATATTGTACTCATGTTAATAGTCTAAGTGGCAGTTAGTAGGGACATAATAATTCTTTTATTGCTAGTTTTAAATTAGAAGTTTTGACTGTTTGCATAATTCAGGTAAGAATAGCTATTGCCATGTCAGTGACAAAATTCCAGTATCACATCTATGGGTATTTTTCAGTTTCTAAGCTTTGTGATCACATGTCTCTGATATCTCTTCTTTTTCGTCCACTGCTAATGTCTTTTTTTATCAGCCATTTTTAATTAATTAATTGATTGATTAACTATTAACAGCTTTATTGAGATATCTTTGACAAAGCCCTCACATCTTGGCTGAATGATTCAAATATAACCTTTCCAAATTACTTACCTTCAGCAAGTAATTTTACCCTCTAGCAAAGTTCTTTGTTTTTCCCCAGTCTCAGAACATAGCATCTGTTTCCTGATCAACTTTTCTCAACTTCTATTGTCTATGGGATGAATTCCTAACTCAGTGTGGTATACCAGGCTCTTCATAATCTTTTCTCTCTTCTTTTGTAAACATTCTACCATTGCTTCTGAGACATTTTCTTATCCATGACTATGGATATATCATTCCTCAAATACAGCAAACTTTCTCATGCCTCTGTGCTTTTGCATGTGATAGTCCCTCTCTCCCTACCAAATCCTTTCTCACCTTCTATGCTGACAAATACTGTTCACATTTAAAAATCAAACTTTCCTTGACACACGTCTTCCGAACAATTTATCTTCTGTGTGCCCAGAGCATTTCTATCTGTATCATTGTGATAGCACTTACTAAATTATATTGTAATTAATATGTACACAGCTCTTCCTTCCATGAGATACTCTGCTGATGAGCAAGAATCATATTATTCCTGTTTGCATCCTATCCGCCAACACTGACCACAACAGTGCTGGTACACAGTAGGTGCTCAACACCTACTATATACAAATCAGTGATATTTTCAGAGATTATTTTCTCTGAATTAAGTCAAAAGTTGCCTCAAGCAAAGAAATTTTTGAAAGAAAATATGTCTATTCTAGATTTTAGTATATGCTTTAAAATTCCAAAGCTAACTACAATTTAAGACCCAACATATTCTTCTCACCAGGCCAAACTTTCATTGACTTATGGATGAGCTGGCCTCCTCTTAGAGGACTACCTCAAGAGTGTTTGAAAGGCACATCTCTCTTTCTCAACTTATTATTTATAATGGTGGCCCAATACGTGATGTAATTCATCATTTTCTAATTACAGCATGTAAACTTGCTTTTTTTTTTTTCTTCTAAACAAGCTCAGATGATCCCTCAGGAATGACTTACACTCGGTACTTGTTTGGGAAATCCCGTTATCACATCACATCACACCGAAAATAAGCCAGACATGGAGGTCTTCCCAAATAATTTTTGATAGATTGGCTATTAAGTGAATGTGTATTTCTTCAAAAAGAAAAAAAAAAACTTTGATAAATACTGAACAAAAGACGTTTGTCCTGAACCACTGTTATTGTTTTCCTTGAACAGGTCTATAAAGTCAAAGGAAAATAGTTAATTTTCATAAATATCTGAATTCTGATTCTATGTTTCCTGAACTTGCTCATTTTCTAGTTGATAAAGTCTGCTTGTAGGGAGTAAATAAAATTATAGAATAGAATTTTCTGTTGCATAACCTGATAAACTATGATTGTAATAGAAAAGTCTCACAGAGACCTAAAATGAAATTTATAATAAATATAAAGGGTTTCATGGGGATTGAGAATTCTTGGATACTTTTCCATGAACCTAATATAGTCTTCACTGACAGCACACACAAAACATTTTTTATAAAATTACTATGTCTTTCTCTTTTCCATTTTAGCCAGATACAATCTTTAAGGAAAAAAAAACTCAGAAAATTGTGTTCATGCTGATTTTGTCTTATACGTGTATCATATGTTTTTACCTTAATGAAAGAATATCATATCTATTTGCTCCCAAATAGGAGCAAAAGCAATATAAAAATATGCAAATTTGCTTTTATTAGTATAGACATTTTTTTTAAAGATTTTATTTATTTATTTAACAGAGATAGAGACAGCCAGCGAGAGAGGGAACACAAGCAGGGGGAGTGGGAGAGGAAGAAGCAGGCTCTTAGTGGAGGAGCCTGATGTGGGGCTCGAACCCAGAACGCTGGGATCATGCCCTGAGCCGAAGGCAGATGCTTAACCACTGTGCTACCCAGGCGCCCCTAGACATTTTTTTTAATAAAGCTTTCTGGTTGCATAATGTATATCCCCGTGGCTCCTTACCTGGATATGCACAATGAACTTGATGTCTGAGAGAATTAAAGGAAAACCTAGATAATTGTCTCTGCTCTGCCTCATACTTTGCTGTATAACCCTGAGCAGATCACTTGACATCTCTGTGTCTTTTCTTTTTATGGCAAGAGATAATGGTCCTCTAGTATATTATTTATAGAAGTATTGTAAGAATACAGTATTCAAATATAAGGAGATAACATGTAAACATTCTAAGAAAATGTGAAATTAGTGAATGCAAATGAATGTAAATTATTACCTAGACATCTCAACATCCTAACTTCAGCTAATTTTTAGAAATATTAAAGAAATAACTTTTGATGGGTATTTCTTAAAGATGAGTGTTTCAAACTTAATTGATGTGTTGAGGGTTGGTTTACATTTTAAAAGGCCTGTGAGGAGGTCACAAATAATGAATCAATTAGATATAATTTTGTCTCCTCCTACCAGACTTGTCCAGGGCCAACAAAGTCCAGTCTAAGGGAGCAATTCCTCATTAATCATCATCAGTGAATATTTATGAGGGCTACCTATGACAGTGGTGCCACGGCTGGCATCTCAGGGTGGTTTGTTAATCTGTGACCCATTTGGCATAGGCAGGTGGTTGTTTCTGATGATGTCTTTACTTTAAAAAAAAAAAAACAGGTCTGTGAATTTGGATTGTTAAGTTTACATTTTTATAACCATCAAATGCTTGTTTTTCCACAGGCAGTTGTGAAGTTTCCCCGAAGAAGAGGTGTTCCTGTTGATTACTGAGCCAATGGGAGACCACGAACTGGTGAAGGGAGTTAATTACATGCAAAAATTTATGTGTGTGTCTGGCTACATTTCAAGGCAAAGGGCTCATGACTAACATCAGGTTTTCTAGGGAGCCTGTGATTTCTGTGATGATAGTACTTCTGTGAGAATACAAGTTCATTCTACAGAAGGGTATTATGAGGGGCCCAATGTGTATGATACCAGAATGCATTCCATAAGAGATGTTCTGATTGTCAGGTTAATATAAAATGCTCTGTTCACATATTTTTCTCAGTAGAGACCCAGTTTTTTATTATTTTTGAATTATCCATTTATCATTTTCCTTATAAATTTAAATGTTTTAACATTTTTAAAAGTCTAAATTGTGTTATGTTTAGAAAATCTGTAAAATAGCTGGGTGACACATGTCTAACACATAATTGTCTAACACATAATTACTTGCACAGACGTATTCTTGTTTATTAAAAAGTAATTTAGAATCACCCTTCTTATTATAGTCTCAACTTTAGTCAGGAATTTATCTAACTTTCAGCATGCTTTTTCTAAAAATCTCAATGTTACACTGCATTTCATAATACAACAATAAATATTTTACAGGGTTTTTTTTTTTTACTAATTATAAAATAATCCTAAATAGTTACTACTCCTAAATAGTTAAGAGATGAAACTCACCAGTATTTTGTGTTGTAGCCCTTAATCCAAAGACCTAGTAAATAAATCCATAATTCTTAATAGATGGCCAATGCTCCACAGTTAGTGTAATGGGGAAATACTTTCAACTTATTTATCCAAATTAAGTCACTCGACTTCTGCCTTTCCACTGGAATATAATAAATTATTGGTAAATGTTCTTGTGACTATATGACCAAAAATGCTTTTTAAATATCACATTAATGGTGTTTGTAAATTACAGTCTGTGCCTGTTTCAATGTGGTTACTTTCTAAGTAGTTATTAGTAATAGCTGTTATTTGAGTGAAAATATGAGTATAGCCTCCTTGGTCTTTGTGATGTTTGAGAACATTTTAATGAATACTAAGAAAGCTGTTACGAGAGGTTGGAAGATGAGTTGGGACGGTTGATCTGGTCTGTGTTGTCTTATTTTAGGATTTATGTCAATTCGCAATCACATGAATGGTGGTTTGCAGCATTCAGGCAAATTCTGAATTAGAAAGTTCTTCATGAAGACACTGGGCTGGGGTCAGAACCTATAAATACGTGCTACAAAGGATCCTGACACTATGACACACCTAACTGTATTCTAGGTTTTGCAGATCATAATGAAGATTAGATAATAGCATTCTCTAAAGAAGCTAAAATTGTAAATGATAAAGTGATAAAAATATTTTGTGGGCAAGTTAATGCTTAAGGAGAGGACTGAGTATTTAGAATTCAGGTAACTTATATGGGATACTCAGGTTCAAGGGCAGAGATCTGAAACCACTGCATATTTTCAGTACTTTTTCTGATCATTCAGATAAAGAACTCTTACAGATTTATTTTATTTGTTAATTATAAAAACAATTTGGTGGTAACATTTGGTTTCATCTTAAAAATTTTAATTTCACATTTCCATTATTTGATATGGGTAAATACTATGATATAGGTATTATTTAACCCTTGATATTAGACATAGAAGAGGATAATCATAGAACTAAACCAGCATTTTTTGGCCTATGATCCTGAGGAATACCATAGTTAATTCTGGTTCCTTTTCCAAATCACAAAGTAGGTGACATATTTGTATCAGGTCCAAAAGAAACCCTCGTGTGTGTGTGTGTGTGTGTGTGTGTGTGTGTGTGTGTGTGTGTACTTGAGTCCTCTAGGGAAAAAAAAATTTTTTTTAAGTAGGAGCCTTTGTCAATCCACTTTACTCATCTTATATCTTCTGATAAGATACCTAATACTTGTCGAGGAATGTTTATTACTATGGTACTAGGGGAGACAGGGTAAAATTGTGAAAATTTTTCAGTGGATCAACAGTGTTTAATCTCTTATCCAGACTATTGTACTTACTCCTCAAAATTTACCACACTCTAAATGGTATTTGTCATCTCTCCATATGATATGATTCAAACATTTAAGCTTGACAAAATGATGATACCTAAACAAAAAGAAGAAAGACATTAAGAGATAACTGATTTAAGATAGGAAAGATTAATATCATTTAAAGCATGTTAAATTTGTCTGATCCAAGATGGAAATGTTGGAAGATCCTAAACTCACCTCGTCCACAGATATACCAAACCTATATCCATTCATAGAGTAATTGCCCCTGAAGAACTGAGAACTGCTGGAACAGCCTCTACACAGCAAAAGATAGAGAGACCACATAGAGACTGGCAAGAGAGATAGAGACATGGTAATGAAGGGAACCTCCACTCCCGATGCTGTGAACTGCAGGGGGGAGGGATAGTACTGAAAAACTGTGAACAGATTCATCTGCCCTGGGGCACAGAAAAAAAGCCACAGTTTAAAAGGGCAACTAGAATATTAAGGAACCAGCCCTAGAGTCCTGCCAAATGGTGGGAATACTGCTGGACCTCTTTGGGTTGGAGGAGCTGGCAAGTGCCATGGTTTACATTTCTCTTCCACCTTGATACTGTCGTTGGAAGAAGGGTCCAGGCACCACAGCCAACCTGCCATCTCAGCAAGCCCCAGGCACCTTAGCCTGAATCAGCCCCAGATGCCCTGGGGCACGGGGTGGGGGGGGGGAGGCTATGATTTAAAAGAGTAACTAGTATATAAAAGGTCCAGCCCTAGAAAATAGCAGAAAGAGAAGTTAAGGAAACAATTCCATTTACAGTTGCACCAAAAAGAATAAAATACTTAGGCATAAACTTAACCAAGGAGGTGAAATGTCTATACTCCAAAAACAATAAAACACTGATGAAAGCAACCGAGGATCACATAAGCAAATGGAAAGATATTTCATGCTTATGAATTGGAAGAAGAATATTTTTTAACTGTTCTTACTACTCAAAGTAATCTACAGGTTCAACGCAATCCCTATCAAAATACCAATAGTATTTTTCATAGAACCGAAGCAAATAATTCCAAAATTTGTATGGTATCACAGCAGACCCTGAATAGCCAAAGCAATCTTGAAAAAGACCAAGCTGGAGGTATCACAATTCTGGATTTCAAGATATACTACAAAGCTGTAATGATCAAAACATTATGGTACTGGCACAAAAATAGACACATAGCTCAATAGAACAGAGAGCCCAGAAATAAACCCATGCTCATATGGCCAATTAATTTATGACAAAGGGAGCAAGAATAAACAATAGGGAAGACAGTCTCTTCAACAAATAGTGATGTTTATAGCAGCATTATCAGCAATAGCCCAACTATAGAGAGAGCCTAAATGTCCATTGACTGATAGATAAGGAAGATGTGGTGTGTGTGTGTGTGTGTGTGTGTGTGTGTGTGCATACACATACACAAAGGAATATAACTCGGCCATCAAAAAGAACAAAATTTTGCCATTTGCAATGACAAGGATGGAGCTAGAGTGTATTATGCTAAGTGAAATCAGTTAGAGAAAGACAAATACCATATGATCTCACTCATATGTGGAATTTAAGAAAGAAAGATGAATGTATTTTAATGGGAAAAAGAAAAAAGGAGAGAGGGAAACAAGCTATAAGAGACTTTTAATAATAGAGAATAAACTGAAGGTTGATGGAAGCAGGTGGGTGAGGAGTGGGCTTGATGAATGATGGGCATTACGGAGGGCACTTGTTGTGATGAGCACTGGGTGTTGTACATAAGTGATGAATCACTGAACTCTACTCCAGAAACCAATATTGTACTATAGGATAACTACCTAAAATTTAAATTTAAAAATTTAAAATGAAAACAAAAAAGATAGTGCTGGGAAAACTGGACAGCTACATGTAAAAGAGTGAAACTGGACCACTTTCTTACACCATATACAGAAATAACTGAAAATTGTTCAAAGCCCTAAATGTGAGGCCTGAAATCATAAAACTCCTAGAAGAAAACATAAGCAGTAGTTTCTTTGACATCAGACATAGAAACTTTTTTCTAGTGATGTCTCCTTCAGGCAAGGGAAACAAAAGACAAATTAAATTTTTGGGACCACACCAAAATACAAAGCTTTTTCCCAGCAAAAGAAAATATCAACAAAACAAAAAGACATACTGAATTGGAGAAGATATTTGCAAATGATATATCTGATAAGGGATTAATATCCAAAATATATAAAGAACTTATATATCTTAATACCAAAAAATAGTAATTCAATTAAAAAATGGGTTGAGGACCTGAATAGACATTATTCCAAAAAAGACATAGAAATGGCCAACAGACTCATGAAAAGATGCTTAGCATAACTAATCATGAAGGAAATGCAAACCAAAACCACAATGAAGTATTACTTTACACCTGTCAGAATGGCTAGAATAAAAAAAGACAGAAATAACAAGTGTTGGTGAGAATGTGGGAAAAAATGAACCCTTGTGCACTGTTGAGGGGAATGTAAACTGGTGCAGTCCCTGTGCAAACCAGTATGAAAATTTCTCAGAAAATTAAAAATAAGGGGTGCGGGGGTGACTTAGTTGGTCAAACGTCTAACGCTTGATTTCAGCTCAGGTCATGATCTCAGAGTCCTGGGATTGAAGCCTACATCAGGCTCTATGCTCAGCAGGGAGTCTGCTTGAGGTTCTCTCTCTCCCTCTCCCTCTGTCCCTCCCCCCACTCATGCTCATTCTCTCTCCCTCTCTCTCTCCCTAAAATAAATAAATAAATCTTTTAAAAAATTTTAAAAAGAGATTACCGCATGATCCAGTAATTCCACTACTGGGAATTTACCCAAAGAAAATGAAAACTAATTTGAAAAGACATGCACCCCTATGTTTATTGCAGAATTATTTATAACAGCCAAGATATGGAAACAACCCAAGCGTTCATCTATAAATGAATGGATAAAGAAGATACATATATATGGAATGGAATATTAGCCATAAAAAAGAATGAAATCTTGCCATTTGTAACAAGATAGATGGACTTAGATGGTAGAACACTAAATGAATTAGAGAAAGACAAATACTATATGATTTCACTCATATGTAGAATTTAAGAAACCAAACAAGTAAACAAAGAAAAAAAGAGCCAAACAAACAAAACAAAAACAACAACAAAAACAGCCTCTTAAATACAGAGGAAAAACTGGTGGATACCAGAGGGGATGTGGGTAGGGGTAGGGGTGAAATAAAGGGGATTAAGAGTATACTTATCTTGATGAGCACTAAGTAATGTATAGAATTGTTGAATCATTATATTGTACACCTGAAACTAATATAAAACTGCATGTTAATTTTACATGAAAAAAAGAAAAAAATTAAAAGAGCCCATAACTTTAAATGAATTCATAAGAGTCTATAACCCAAAATGGTTTTTTAAAGTTGGACTGGAGTCCCTGGGTGGCTCAGTTGGTTTGGTACCCAACTCTTGATTTTGGCTCAGGTGATGATCTCAGGATCATGAGATTGAGCCCTGCATCAGGCTCTGCACTGGGCATGGAGCCTGCTTGGGATTCTTTCTCTCCCATGATCTCTCTCTCATGCTCTCTCTTAAAAAAATAATAATAAAAGTTGGACCAGCAAAAGGACAAATGTGCATGTAATGAAACAACTTGAATAATATGGATAGTGAAGAAAACAATGAAAAGAATTAAACCAGAATTTCTTGAAAGCCAATGATGTGCCAGGATATGTTGTAGGGAATTTCAGATAGGAGGTCTCATTTAATCTTGTCAACAGTCCTGTGAAGCAGATGTCACTAACATGAGTTACACATGGATTATACATGAGATAACTGAAGCTCAGAGATTAAAAGAATTTCTCAGTAACAGTAGCTAAGCAACAGGGCAATTCCTGTTCAGAGCACATCATTCCAAATTTGGTGCTCGGTAACATAGCTACTGAGAACTAGAAAGAAAAGTGTTAGAAAAACAAAAATGTGAGAATACCAGGATATATGATATTGAATAGAACACAGTAAGAAAAGACAATTCTATGCAGCCCAAAGGAGATTTGACAGGATGGATGCCCAGGGAATTTTAGGGTAATAAAATGTAGCTGCAAATATCTTTAACAATGAAGTCAGGAAAACCTCAGGAATATTGAAATCTATTTATAAGTTAAAAAAAATTTTCTTGACTATTAAAAATCATCGAGATATTATTTTAAAGCTTTTAATAATACTTTCTTTCATTCTTTCGGCCTACGTGGTGCCCGGTGCTACATCACATAGCAGCTTAAACAACTTCAATAAGGTTTGCATTATGATTGTGTCATTTTTGAACACTGAACAGAGTCAAGAAAATTATTACAAGAATGTTGAAATGCATGAAATATATCTTCAATTTACTGAACTGATATTCTCTTGGGACAAAATGAAACACTTCAGGAGTAGATATGTGAAAACTGATACTCAGAGAAGTGCAAAGTGTTTGCTTTTAGAACTAAGGTTGGTGAAGGCAAAGAACTGTTGCTTCTTTATAATCCTGTATTCATTTTCTATTGCTGCTGTATTAAATTACCACATACTTTGTGGCTGAAAACAACACCTATTTATGAGTTCACAGTTTTGCATGTCAGAAGCCCACACGTGGTGAAACTGGATTCCCTGTTCAGGATCTCACTGGATTGGAATCAAGGCTTTCAGGAGGCTTAAGTCTCTCATCTAGGTCGTGGAGTCCTCTTTCCAGCTCACTGTTGGAAGAATTCATTTTCTTTTGGTTGTGGAACTGAGGTTCTTGCTTGCTGACAGCTGGGGGCTACTTACAGCTTCTAGAGACTATTCACATTCCTTATCACATGGCCCCATCCATCTTCAAGCCAGCACATTGAATCCTTCATGAGCTTTGACTCTTTCTGACTTCCTCTTCTGCCACCAGCCAGAGAAAACTCTCTGCTTTATTTTATTTGACCAGAACATTTGAGATTTACCCTCAACAAATATTAGGTATACAATACATTATTGTTTATCTGTTTACAGCAGATCTCTAGAACTTATTCATTTTGCTTGACTGAAACTTTATGTGTATTGATTGGAACTCCTTTTTTCCCCTTCCCCAAACCCTGGCAACTACCATTCCACTCTTCAATTCTATGAATTTGACTATTTTAGATTCCTCATGTAATTGGAATCATGCAGTATTTGTCTTTCTTTAACCAATTTATTTCACTGAGCGTAATGTCCTCCAGTTTCATCCATGCGGTTGCATATTAAAGAATTTCCTTCATTTTAAAGACTGAATAATATTCCCTTGAAAGATATACCACCTTTTCTTTATCCTTTCCTCTGGCAGTGGACATTTAGGTTGCTTCCGTGATTTCACTATTATGAATAATGCTGCAATAAACACAAGAGTACTAACCTCTTCAGGATCCTGGTTTCAATTGTTTTGGGTGAATACCCAGAAGAGGGATATGCTGAACCATATATTAGTTTTATTTTTTTAATTTTTTGAAAAAACTCCATACTGTTTTCCATAAAAGCTGTACCATATTGCATTCCCAACAAAGTGTGAGGCATTCCAATTTCCCCACATCTTTATCAATCCTTCTCCTTTGTTCTTTTGATAACAGCATTTCCCTGTTGATTAGTGATGTTGAGCATTCTTTACATACCTATTGGCCATTTCTATGTTTTCTTTGGGGACATGTCTACTTACATCCTTTGCTTAATTTTTAACTGGGTTATTCTTTTTTTTTTTTTTTTTTTTGCTATTCAGTTCAAGAAGTTCCTTATATATTTTGGATATTAACCCCTTATCAGATACATGGTTTGCAAACATTTTCTCCCATTCTATAGGGTGCCTTGTTTTTTTGCTGATGGCTTTCTTTGCTGTATAGAAGTCTTTTAGTTTTATGTAGTCCAAGTTGTTTATTTTTGCTTTTGTTGCTTGTTCCTTTGGTGTCATATCCATGAAATCACTGCTAAAATTCCCGTGGTATTTTTTTTTTTACAGAAATAGAAAAAAATTCTACAATTCATATGTAATCACAAAAGACCATGAATAACCAAATAAATCTTGAGAAATAACAAAGCTGGAGACATCACAAATCCTGATTTCAAAGTAGACTATAAAATACAGTAATTAAAACAATATCGCATTGGCATAAAAACAGACATATAGACCACTGGAATAGAAAGGAGATCCCAGAAGGGTGCCTGGGTGGCTTAGTCGTTGGGTGTCTGCCTTCGGCTCAGGGCATGATCCCAGCATTATGGGATCGAGCCCCACATCAGGCTCCTCTGCTGGGAGCCTGCTTCTTCCTCTCGTACTCCCCCTGCTTATGTTCCCTCTCTCGCTGGCTGTCTCTGTCAAATAAATAAAATCTTTAAAAAAAAAAAAAAGAAAAAAAGAAAGGAGATCCCAGAGATAAACCCCTACGTGTATGGTTAATGTTCGATCAGTATAAAATGCATAGTGGGAAAGGTTAGTCTCTTCAACAAACCATGCTGGGAAAGCTAGGTGTCCATATGTAAAAGAGTGAAATTGGACCCTTATCCTACACCATACATAAAAATAAATTCAAAATACATTGAAGACTTAAGCCTTAGACCCTAAACTGTGTAACTCCCAAAAGAAAAGATACAGAAAAATCTTTAGGACATTGGTCTTGGCAATAAAAACTATCTGCTTTTAAAGAACTTATTTGAAGAAGGGCCATATGCACCCCAATGTTCATAGCAGCAATGTCCACAATAGCTAAATCGTGGAAGGAGCCGAGATGCCCTGCAACAGATGACTGGATTAAGAAGTTGTGGTCCATATATACAATGGAATATTAGCCATCAGAAAGAACGAGTTCTCAACATTTGCTACAACATGGACGGCACTGGAGGAGATAATGCTAAGTGAAATAAGTCAAGCAGAGAAAGACAACTATCATATGATTTCTCTCATCTATGGAACATAAGAAATAGGATGATCGGTAGGGGAAGAAAGGGATAAAGAAAGGGGGGGTAATCAGAAGGGGGAATGAAACATGAGAGACTATGGACTATGAGAAACAAACTGAGGGCTACAGAGGGGAGGGGGGTGAGGGAATGGGATAGACCGGTGATGGGTAGTAAGGAGGGCACGTATTGCATGGTGCACTGGGTGTTATACACAACTAATGACTCATCGAGCCTTACATCGGAAACCGGGGATGTACTGTATGGTGACTAACATAATATAATAAAAAATCATTAATAAAAAAAATAAAGAAAGAACTTATTTGATTAGATTAGACTTACTACAATAATTTCTTTTGCTATATAAAGTAACACAATCATGGGAATAACACAAAAGGACAGACGTCACAGGGGTCAAAATTCTGCCTACCACAAAGTTTTCTGGTATTATTTGATTTATTACTTTAATAACAGAAGTTACTTACAAAAAAAGAGTCAATGGAAAAGTAAGAAAGAAGAGCCAAAGAATCAATGTTTCAAAAAGACTGCAAGGAGAGGCAGTTACCCTGAGAGCCACCTAAATACCCCAAGGTAGATGACTTTACTCTGCAGTGTTAGCTATCTTGCTGTTTCTGAGATTATGTGCTTAATTTCATTGAATAAAAATCCTCTTTTATTGACATAAGTCTAAATATCTAGCCAACAGGTGAGAGGGTTGGAAGGTAGGTAAGTTCTCTATTAATACATATGTGCACATTTTTAAATGTCTGATTTAACCGATTAAGCGATAGTAAGATGGAAAATAAAGAAATCAGAGGGTCTCCGCAGAAGATGAAATAATGAAAGTAAGAGTTTTCATGGGAGAACTCCAAGGGGATGTTACGATGTAGTTAGGATGTGATCATGGTCTTGGATAAGATGCAAAAAGATTAATATGTTATCATGATCATGAAGTGAAGTTGGAGGTACAGCTCCCTGGTGTTAATTCAAGGATGGATTATTAATTCAAACACTGAAATTAAGAAAGAACACATAGTAGGAAGGAGGAGCTGGATAGAAGGGTATCACGGAAAGGAGGGAGTACAATAGGAAGGGACGTGCATGTGACAAAGATGATGACACAGGACTGTTAAGTACTTTTCTTCACATTCTCTCAATGCTATAAAGTAAATAATCAAGGTACGTACAATTTTGCAAATGAAAAGTGCTCAGAGACTTTAAGTAAATTCACTAAAATTGCACATTTACTAAGTGACACATCTAGAGCTGCACCAAACCTTCTGATTACAAATTTCACAGAAAATGAGTTCCGATTTTATTTAAAAGCTGTTTTATCCTAGATGAGAACATAGGTAAGAGGAATAAAAGCTAAGAATCCTTTCTGGAAATATGAGAAAAACAAACTATGCTAAAAATAATGAGGTCCATACTATACATGTCTTTTGTCTCTTAATTGAAAGCTGCCCCAATTCATGCTTCTCTAATGAGGTGCAATGTTGCCATGCCTGAAATAACTTTGGGTAATGAGACGACTTCCATTAATCTACTTACGAAAGAGCCTGTTCATTAATTAGGCTGGACAGCACAAAAGCAAAAACAACAGCCCTCTTCTTTCAGAGTATCGGCCGGAATCTAATTAGAAATTAGTGGCTGAAAGGACTCAAATAGTTCCACTTACACTGATAGGGGCCTAAAGGTGCTCAGCCATGATGATAAATCATTTCACAAGTGGGATGGCTTAGTTGGGAAGAGCACAGCATAGGTGGTGGGGAGAGGAGGCAGATCACACATCAAGGTCAGGACAACTTCCAGACAGCCTCCTGCAAACTCTCCAAAGATGGTTATTAGGAAGGCAGAATAACCAAACCATCACTTCACATTTCTGCAGTCTCCCAGCTTTTCTAACTTTCATCCTCCTTTACCCACACCCACCACCACCACCATACACACAGGATCCTGAAGCTGGTTACAAAACAACATGCGAATAGTAATATGGTCACTTATACTCTTACTTAGTGCTTCTTTTATTCCTTACAAATTCTATATTGACAAAACAACCAATTTCAATCTCTTTCTCTCTCCTCTTTCTACCATTAAAAAAAAACAAAAACAAAAACCTATCCAAAATGACTTTCAAAGAAGTTTTCAAAACATTCATTCTTTGAAAAATCCCAGAAAGAAAAAGTCTACTCTGAGGCAAGGGATAATTATTGAGGAATTTTAGAGATCTGGTGAGTCCATTCATGTTCAAGAGTAATACTTTGAGGAAAAAGCATTTCAGTATTACCAATTACCTTTAAATAATTTTACATAAGTCAAATTGCCCCTTTCATATAAATATATATTTCTTTGCCTCTCAGCTCTGTGGGGGCTCACATTTGCCTCATAGTATTGTTTTCTAAAGCAGCAACTATGACTAGCTCTCAGCTTTTCATCTTGAAATCACAAGGCAATACATTAGCTCCTAACCTATATCGCATTAGAAAATCTCTGTAAACTGAATCAGGTAGTAGATCTTAGGTAAGAAAATGAATTAGTCTAAAACAATTTACTGCTTTGTAAAGAAATGTGGCATACAAAATACTTAACTTTGCTCAAGGTAAGTGTTTATTGAGTTAATAATATAATGACTAAATTGGGAATTTCATTATTGTCATGAATCAGAGATTTAACTACTCAAAGCAACAGCCGGTGATCATTTTCCACGAGTAGTCTGAACCAAGCTTCCTCTTTGCTTAGGAAGGTGGGAGGTGTCTCTTGCAAGTAGGGGTAGTGGAGGAAAGACATATTACAAAAGGAAAGAGATTAACACTACCCAAAAACATACAGTAAAAAGTTGTCCATAGAAACTGCCCAGAGCAAAATAAAATGAATTAGAGAAAATCTGTGAAGCAAAATGAACTCAAAACATAATGCTACATTTAAAAAAAAAAAAAAGTCTAGAAAAAAACTGATTTCCTCTACATTGTGCTAGATTTGAAAAAAAAAAAAATATATACCGAGATTGGCAGTCAATCTAGGAGGCTTTGCCTTCTTCACTCTTCCTGCTCAAATTCTTAAGCAAGTATCAACTCAATATTTACTACTGATAATGACATTACTAATATGTATTCTCTGCTTACCACCTTTTCATAGATTAAGAGGATAGGATTTGGAGGCTCCTTAAAGTTTATTTAATCCATTCTCTTTGTAAATAAAGAACTTGAATCTTAGAGAGAGAAGTGACCAGGTCCAAGTTACATAGTCAAGAGGAGCCTGGTCCCCTCAGACTCCCTGGAGTGATTAGATCAGATCCTGTCCTTGATCTCTAGACTTGCTCCCTAGCCCTTATCCTGCTGTGTTATAACTGTTTTTTTTTTTTACAGTATTTTGTGTTTTTATAATTTACAATAATTGGTACATATACTCTGTAACCTCTAGTACTTTGCTTTCTCCAGTTACTGTGGTTTTTTTTGTTTTGTTTTGTTTTATGATTTTTTATTATATTATGTTAGTCACCATACAGTACATCCCCGGTTTCCGATGTAAGGCTCGATGATTCATTAGTTGTGTATAACACCCAGTGCACCATGCAATACCTGCCCTCCTGCTGTGTTATAACTGTTGATCTACCAATCATTCTCTGTCATAGACTCTAAGTTCTTTGAAAGTAGGGAATGTATTTAGACTATTCGTTTCCAGCTTACATGTCTGGCATGGAGAGGGTATGCAATCATCATATTCATTCATACTCATCCCATGTGAAATTTAAGCATCCAGCTTCTAATTTATAATACTTAGGAACTCAGGCTTACCTGCATCACAATTCATATTTTTCTTTTTTTTTAATTCATATTTATTTTTCTTGAATGGAGTCCTTCTCACCTCTTAAGTCCTATCTTTTATCTTTTCGTCTCTTACGTGTTCTGCACCAGCTACAATGATCTTGAATTAGCCCTTTTCAGCTTGTTTTCACATTCTCTTCCATTGCTCACTATAGCTGCTAATGTGCACTTGCCAAATCCTCTTTTTATTTTTATTTCTTCCTGGGCACACATCTAGCCTATGTTTCCCAGCCTTTCTTGCAATTACGTGGTTGAGTTCTGGTCAGCGGAGGGAAGGTGGAAGTGATGTCTCTTCCAGGCCTAGCCCGTTAACAGCATCCAGCACGATACTTCACAACGAATGGAGAGGATTCTGGATAATACCGAGAACAGAGCCATGCTGTGAAAGGAACCTGAGTCTCCAAAGTCCTGGAGGAGACCTGACTAGGAGAATTATTTAGCCAGGAACACTGTGCAGAACTAATGTGTAAATGAGAAATCACTTTCGTTGTCTTAACCTACTGAAATTTTGGTGTTCTTATGACAGCAGTTAAACTACATGACCAAGTGACATAAACTACATAAATTCAGGTTGTTCCTTCTTCCTGAAATGTCCATTCAAACCTTTTCTATTTGACAAGGACCTACTCAGCTTTCAATATTTACTCCAGGGTCTTCTACAATGAAATTTTCCTGACAATTTTTCTTTCCTCTTCCCACCTTCTTGCAAATCTATTGTATCCTCATTATATTCTTACTCTTGTCCCCTTCTGAAGCCAGTATTTGTAGAGCCCTGCACAAAGCAGAATGCTTAACCCATTATAGGTATTCAGAAGATGGAGAATCCATTAATTAAAGAATGAATTCCCCAAAATTTCTTTCTTCAATGCTCTTGAATTGGATTTATGAAAACTCCTTAGTTTATATCTTTTTTTCATTATTTCGCTCCATACCTACTGCTCTTACACTGAGGATGATCTTCCTCTTCCTGTTTGCCTAACTGCCACACACTCCCTCTTAAGTTGTGGAGGAAATGACATTCCTATAGTCTATGGATGGACAATTTATAATTGCAGGATATATATATTTGCTCTTAAAAATTTTTACAAAACTTTTTTTCCCAAATCAAGTAAAACCTGGACCCATGTTTCCACTTATTACATATGGTAAGGTACACAATATCAGTAATTCCTGGGGAAGTTTTCTCCTACGTTTGGTTATAAAAGTGTTCCAGAATCCTAAACAATCCCCAAATTTGAGAAGTCCTTTGTGATTTCCAATGTGACCACTAAGTTGGTCATGACACAATCTTGTTGGGACAACGGAAGACAGGGATCCATTCCCCTTGCCCTCACACCCAATAAACTGAGGCCAGTGATACTAAGCCTGACTGGGCATTAGCAAAAAGAAAATATTCTACCTGGTTTCTGAATTTTTTCATGAAAATTAACAGGAAAATAAGAAACATTCATTTTACTAATTGGTTTTCCCACCAAACACACAAAATTTACAAAATATTGATTGGAACATCAGGCTTACTAAAATTGTTGCTTAGGAAAATCATTTTACTCTAAATTTTATGATTTGTTAAAAATGGGGAAAATAAATAATTGGAATGGGGCAGGGGTTATAGTATCTGAAAGCTTGCTCGAAGCAACTTTAACTGTCAGGAAGTTAAAGTGAATTAACTTGAGTCAAAAACAAGTTAAAAGTAATTATAAAACTATAATCCAGGATGTCTAGTATTAGAGCATATATATTTGGAAAGGTCTAAATGAAATAAAGCAATATTTGTTGTCTGTATATCATCCTCCCCAAGGCAGAGTAAGCATGGATTAATAAATAAGCAAACAAAAAACACTGAGAATTGATTTTTGTGTAAAATTCACCATCTTCTGGTGCCCTGTTTGACTGGTGTATTTTAAGTGATAAGATGCAAAGATAAATAATAGATCATTCCAGCTCACAGTGAATTCCAAGGCCAACTTTAAAGATAAGAGATGCACACAGATACCCATATAACAATGTAGAAAGTGATACAATTGTAAAAGAGAGAAATCACAGATAACTATAAAAATGATATGGAAAAGATTAATCATCTCTGGACGAAAGGAATGAAATATGCTTCTTTCACCACTGCTGCCTGCAGAATATATTGTTTTGCATTTACTGTGAACTCATTAGACTCGTATTGCCTTCTATCATTCACTTCTTCTGGAATTAGAATTTATGACACACATTATATATCCAGAATGTACACATGGCATGTGAGTAAAAACCAAATTTCCAAATTTAGTAATAAACACTATTTGCTATCTGATATTTTATTTTTTTTTTATTTAAATTCCAGTTAACATATAGGGTAATATTAGCTTCAGGTATAGAATTCAGTGATTCATCAGTTACATACAACACCTGGTGCTCATCACAAGTGCCCTCCTTAATACCCATCACCTATTTAACCCATCCTGCCACCACCTCCCCTCCAGTAACCATCAGTTTGTTTTCTATAGTTAAGAGTCTGTTTCTTGGTTTGCTTCTCTTTTTTCCTATGTTCATTTGTTTTGTTTCTTAAATTCCTCATGTGAGTGAAATTATATGGTATTTGTCTTTCTCAGACTTATTCTGCTTAGCATACTACTTTCTAACTCTATCTACATCATTGCAAATGGCAAGATCTTATTCTTTTTTATGGCTGAGTAATATTCCATTACACACACACACACACACACACACACACACACACACATACAAGAGGGAGAGAGAGAGAGCACATCTTTTTTATCCATTCACCAGTTGGTGGACATTTGGGCTCTTTCCACAATTAGGCTATTGTTGATAATGCTGCTATAAACATCAGATTGTGTGTATCCATTCAAATTAGTATTTTTGCATCCTTTGGGTAAATACCTAGTAGTACAGTTGTTGAATCATAAGGTAGTTTTATTTTTAACTTTTTGAGGAATATCCATACTGTTTTCCAGAGTAGCTGCAGAAGTTTTCATTCCCACCAACAGTACAGGAGGGTTCCCCTTTCTCTGCATCCTTACCAATACGTGTTGTTTCCTGTGTTGTTTGTTTTAGCCATCTGACTGGTATGAAGTGATATCTCATCATAGTTTTGATTTGTATTTCCCTGATAATGAGTGATGTTGAGCATATTTTCATGTGTCTACTGGCCATTTGGATGTCTTCTTTGGGAAAATGTCTATGCATGTCTTCTGTCCATTTTTAAACTGGATTATTTGTTTTTGGGGTTTTGAGTTTTATATGCTCTTCATACATTTTGGATAGTAACCCTTTATCAGATATGTCATTTGCAAATATTCTCCCATTCAGTAGATTGCCATTTAGTTTTGTTGATTGTTTCCTTCACTGTGCAGAAGCTTTTTATTTTGATGTATTCCCAATAGTTTATTTTTGTTTTTATTTCCCTTGCCTCAGGAGACATATCTAGTAAGAAGTTCCTACAGCCAATGTCAAAGAGGTTACTACCTGTATTCTCTTCTTGGGTTTTGATGGTTTCCTGTCTCACATTTAGGACTTAAATCCATTTTAAACTTATTTTTGTGTATGGTGTAAGAAAGTGGTCCAGTTTCATTCTTCTGCATGTTGATATTTTTTAAAGTATATTCAACACTATTAATAATAAAATCATATCCATTCTTACATACTAGCTTGAGTACTTTTCCACTAAAAAAAAAAAATTCAACAATTGCAACACATTTTTTTTACTGTTTTCTTAACTACCAAATAAATACATTTGTCAGAACATTAAAACAGTACAGAAGTGTTTGAAATAAAAAGCAATATTTTACTACAGTAGAAATTAATGGCTATGAGGTATTAAACATGAAATGCTCAGTGGAGAAGAGAAGCACTGGCAAAATAAAAAATCAGTTTTAAAATACATCAATTAAAAATTTCCAGCCTGAGGTAAAGATGAAAACAGAATGAAGAAAAAAAAATGAACGGAGCCTGAGACACCTGTAGGACACTATGGAGCAAACCACAATTTGCATAATGAGTGTTCCAATAGGAGAGGACACGAAGAGGCAGAAATAATATTTGAAAAGATAACTACCTAAAGCTTCTCAAATTTGATGAAAAACATTAATTTACACATCCAAGAACTCAATCAACATCAATAGTATAAACTCAAAAAGCTTTACACCATAAGTAAACCGTTGAAAGACAAAGGGACAATGTTGAAAGCTGCAAGAAAGTAATTTATCATGTACAAGGGATCCTCAGATTGATCAAAAGCTGATTTCACATGGAAACCATAGAGGCCAAAGGTATGAGATGATACATTCCAAGTGCTGAAAGACACTGTTAACTAAGAGTTCTATATAACAAAACTATTCTTAAATATAAAAGAGAAATTAAGAATTCCCAGATTTAAAAAAAAGAGGGGGGAATGTAATTTGTCACTAGTAAACCTATCCTACAAGAAATACTAAAGAGAATCTTTCAGACTGAAATAAAAAGACACTAGATAGTAACTCAAATCCACATGAAAAAATAAAGCTCATGAAGATAATTATAAAGGTAAATATAAAAGGCAATACAAATGTAATTTTATTTATAACTCTTTCCTCCTTCTATCTGATTTAAAAGACAACTGCATTAAACAATAATTATGGAACTGTGTTGATAGTTCATTGTAATGCCCAAGGCAGCCACCATGAAAATAACTTCAAAAAGTGTAGTAACAGAAGCAAGGGAATTAAAATGATGCAGTGTAAAATATTTTAAAGAAGGCATTATGAAGAAACAGGAATAAAAATCAAATAGTGAATGGCAGACAAAAATCCTGTCTTATCAGAAATTATTAAAAGTAAATGGATTAAACACACCCCCAAAATGGAAAAGACTGTCAGGCTTAATTTTTAAAAAATATAGGATGCCTACAAGAGATACACTTTAGATGCAAAGTCACAAACGTGTGAAAGTAAAAGATGGAAAGATGTCCACATCTAAACACTAACCAAAAGAGAGCAGCTATACTAAAATCGGACAAAACAATAGATTTTAAATTATCAACTGACACAAAGGAGAACATTGAAAAATGAGAAAAGGGTCAATCTATTAAGAATGACAATTATAAACATATATACACCCAACAACAGAGCCCCAAAATACATCAAGTAAAAAATAACAGAATTGAGGGAGAAATAGACAATTTGAAAATAATTACCACTTTAGTATTATACCCTCAATGATAGATAAAACAACTAGTTAGCAGATCAGTGTGCAAAAAGAAAAGTTAAATATTATAAACCAACTAGATCTATTAGATATCTATAGAAAACAACAGTAGAATAAACATTCTTCTCAAGTGCTCATGAAACATTCTGCAGGAGAGAATTCTTATAACTCAACAATAAAAAGACAAATGACTCAATTTTAAAAATAGCTAAAGGATTTGAATAGACTTTTTTCCAAGGAAGGTATACGAAATAGCCAACAAACACATAAACAGATGTTCAACATTATCAGTCATTAGAGAAATGCAAATCAAAACCACAATGAGATACCACTTCATACCCAGTAGGATGGCTATAATTAAAGAAAAAACAGTAACAAGTATGTAATGATGTGGATAAATCAGAATTCTTATATATTGGTGACACGAATGTAAAATGGTAAAGCAGCTATGGAAAACAGTTTAGTAGTGCCCCCAAAAGTTAAGTATATAGTTACATATAACCCAAGAATTGCACTTCTAAATATTTACTCAAAGGAAATGATACATATGTCCATACAATTTGTATACGAATGTTTTTAGTAGAATGTTCTTATTATTCGTAATAATAAAAAAGTGGAAACAATTCAAATGTCCATCAGTCCATGAGTGGCTGGACCTAATGTGGTGTATTCATACAATGGAATATTATCCAGCCATAAAAGGGAATGAAGTACAGATCGCTACAACACAAATAAACCGCAGAAACATTAAGTGAAAGAAACCAGACACAAAAGGTCACATATCGTATGACCATTATATATGAAATATTTAGAGTAAGTACACCCATAGAGACAGAAAGCATATTAGTGGTGCTAGGGGCTGGATGGTGTCAGCAGCAGGGAAATAAAGAGTGACTGTTTAATGCATATAGGGATCTGTGGGCATATTGAAATGTTCTGGATTAGTTTCTGTCAATAGTCATACAACTTTAGTATAAAACAAAGTTTTATAAACAAAGTTTTTGCATCATACATTTTAAAAGGGAATTTCATGTTACATGGATTGGTTATCTCAATTTAAGCACCCACAGTTCTGCTAGCAACAAATGACGCTAATAAAATTTTGGAAATTTGAGATCGTTGTGTGCAGAGGAAAGTACCATTATTGAGTACCTAGTATGAGCCTGAAATTTCACATGCATTTTCCCCTTCAGCCCTCACATCATCGTTCTTGCATAAACTGTTTCAAGAAGTAAAATAACTTGTCCGGAGTCGTACTACTAATATGTGAGGAGATTAATTTGAACAAATTTGGGTCTTCTGATTCAAAATTCTCTTTTGCATGCTGCCCCATAACTTGTGTGGCTGCTAAGGAGCAAATATACTGGGACCATGACAAAAGGTCTGTACGTTCCACAACTATAAAAACTGAAGTATAGTCATAAATACCAAGTAAATGACAAGCCAGGAAAGAAATGCCCGGTCTTTTTGGCTTTTCATCTCTATCAAATTTCTTCCATTCAAGGTGGTGACTAGGAAGTGCAGTAAAACCACGAGCAGAGGTAGGGAAGAGGACAAGAATATTCTCCGTACAGAGCTAAAAACAATTCTGTAATTCGTCTACTTTATTTCAACTTCACCTGAATGAGTCACTTTTATTAATAAAACTTTTCTCTGACACCTTGCACTCTTGAATGTTTTACAATTGTCCTTTATTATTGCAATTTTCTGCTTTTTCAAATGAACACATTGTTTACTTACATTGTTCCATCCAATGAACAAAATAAGTGACGAAAAAACCCAGAGGAAAGCGAGGCCAAACATGGGTGGGCAAGAAGTCAGAGGTTTCAAAGAAAAGGTGAAATTGATTGGTATAGATGTTCAAAGGAACTGGATACCAACTGTGTTTTGCGCTTATTCATTTGGGTGCCTCTGGATAGTAAAACGAGGTAGCTGGGAGTAGGAGTGGGGAAAAGACCCTTCACTGCCCCTTTCATATCCATTGAATTTTGAACCATGTGAATGCATTACCTAGTCAATAAATGGTTATTCAAAATGAATTTCTAATGGAAAAAAATTGGAAAATGCTACATGCTAGAAAAGGCATTTAAATTCCTTTGACAGAGACTGTTTTGTTGAAAGCTATGGCTATATGTAACGAGGGAGCACAAGCAGTGGAGAATGAACTGGCAATGAGAATCACTCTGGCTCTAGGTGCTGATGGCCAAATAGCTAAGATTAGGAGTCAGTCAGATCAAGGAAAAGAATTCCCCTAACTGGGGATAGGAGAACCCCTAAGGAGTCATATGGAAAATATGGGGTGTGAAAAGTTGTGACTTTTCCTCTTCTACTCCTTGTAAGAGGAAGTATATAGAATCCTTGAGTGGTCAGATCATGCATGGAAGTGAGAACAAGGTTGTAGCCAGACTCAGAACTGTGTTTCTAGGGCCGATAAAATTACAGTTCGAAGTTTTAAAAGAAGCAAAGCTATTATAAAGATTTAATTAATGAAGCTGTTGAAAGAAGACTGTAATTCCACATAAAGGTGGCTAAGGCTGTGCAATTTAGGGGGCAATCTCAAAACAATTATTCAAGCTCTCTTTCAGTTTCCTCATCTGAAGAATGGGGAAGATAACATTATCACCTACAACTTTCAGTTTATGGGAAGGAATTACCATGTACTATATTAAATAAAGTCAGTGGAGGGGTTAGATGAAAGCATTGGTTCTAAACTACATTCAGCCACAGAATATGAGGCACAGATGAAATTTTACTGAAAGATTCAATTTGTAAAACAGGTAGAAGTAGAGTTGTTCTAGTTGAGTTAGGGTTGGAGAGGCAACTAGTTTCCCACTAGAACTCCGAGGCATGGTTGGAAAATCAAAATCAAATTAGGAGAATCCTAAAGTTCTTTCTAGCACACAAATTTGTATCCATCTATTTCCATGGGTTGACATGTTGAGTCCTACCTGGGCTGCATTTAAACCACTGTTAGATTAAACAGTGATTGAGAACATTAGAGATTATTGCTCTGATGTTTATCAGTGTTTAAAAAATGTACCGTCCAGTTGCTAATTAAGATTAATAATTATATTTATTAGAAAACAAATATAATTTAAAAATAAATATAATACGAAAAGTGAGCTATAATTTCCACTCCATTTACCTGAATGCCCTTCTCCCATAAGTCCAGCTCACCCAGCCATTTGAGCTCCAGATTTTTCTGTAAAAAGGTGGCTACAGCCGTGAAGTTTGAAAGCAAAACCACTTGGGCTGGAATCTGAAGGAAAACTAACACAGGTTACTCCTCATGAATCCCAAAACACAGTTGATGGCATGTTATGAGGCCTATAGGTCATGTGGCTTTTTCCCCCTCTTTTTTAAGTTTTTACTATAATTCCACTATAGTCAACATACAGTGTAATATTAGTTGCAGGTGTACAATATAGCGTTTCAACACTTCCATACATTGCCTGGTGCTCATCACAAGTGCTCTCCTTAACCCCCATCACCTATTTCACCCATGCCCCATCCACCTTCATTCTGGTAACCATCAGTTTTGTTTTCTATAGTTAAGAGTCTGTTCCCTCCCCTCCCTTTTTTCCCTTTGCTCATTTGTTTTGTTTCTTAAATTCCACATATGAGTGAAATCATATGGTATTTGTCTTTGACTGGCTTATTTTGCTAGGCATTATACTCTCTAGCTCCATCTATGTTCCTGCAAATGGCAAGATTTCATTTTTTTGATGGCTGAGTAATAGTCCGTTATATATATAATGGACTATTTTATATATATATATATATATATATATATATATATATATATATACACACACACACACACACACACACACACACACACACACACCACATTTTCTGTAGCCATTCATCAGTCAGTGGATATTTGGGCTCTTTTCATATTTGGCTATTGTTGATAATACTGTTATAAATGTCAGGGTTAACGTATCCCTTCGAATTAGTATTTTTGTATCCTTTGGGTAAATACCTAGTAGTACAATTGCTGGATCAAAGGGTAGTTCTATTTTTAACTTTTTGAGGAATCTCCAGGCTGTTTTTACAGAGTAGCTGTACCAGTTTTCATTCCCATGAACGCTGTATGAGGGTTCCCTTTTCTCTGCATCCTCAACACCTCTTGTTTCTTGTGTTGTTAATTTTAGCCTTCCAGACAAGTGTCATGTGATATCTCATTGTAGTTGATTTGCATTTCCCTGACAGTAAGTGATGATGAACATCTTTTCATGTGTCTGTTGGCCATCTGGATGTCTTCTTTGGAAAAATGTCTATGCATGTCTTCTGCCCATTTTTTAACTAGATTATTTGTTGGGTGTTGAGTTTTGTAAGCTCTTTACATGTTTTGGATACTAACCCTTTATCGGATATGTCATTTGCAAATATTCTCCCTTTCAGTAGATTGCCTTTTAGTTTTATTGATTATTTCCTTCACTGTGTGGATTTTTATTTGATGTAGCCCCAATAGTTTATTTTTGATTTTGTTTCCCTTGCCTCAGGATGCTTTGCTGGAGATTAATTGACCATGTAGTTGTGGGTTTTTTCTGGGTTTTCTATTCTGTTCCATTGATCTATGTATCTATTTTTGTGCCAGTACCATACTGTTTTGCTGACTACAGCTTTGTAATAGAACTTGAAGTCTGGAATTGTGTTCCTCCAGCTTTTTCTTTTTCAAAATTGCTTTGGTTATTCGGGGTCTTTTGTGGTTCCCTAGAAATTTTAGGATTATTTGTCCTAGCTCTATGAAAAATGCTGGTGGTATTTTGATAAGGATTGCATTAAATGTTAGAGTTCTTTGGGTAGTATAGATATTTTAACAATATTTGTTTTTCCAATCCATGAGCATCGAAAGTCTTTCCATTTCTTTGTGTCATCTTCAAAATCTTTCATCAGTGTTTCGTAGTTTTCAGAAGATGTGGTCCATATATACAATGGAATATTACTCAGCCATCAGACGAATGATTACCCAACATTTGTATCAACATGGATGGGACTGGAGGAGATTATGCCAAGTGAAATAAGTCAAGCAGAGAAAGACAATTATCATATGGTTTCGCTTATTTGTGGTACATAAGGAATAGCAGGGAGATCAATAGGAGAAGGAAGGGGAAAATGAAGGGGGGGGTAAACAGAGGGGGAAATGAACCACAAGAGACTATGGACTTTGGGAAACAAACTGAGGGTTTTAGAGGGGAGGGGAGTGGGGGATGGGCTAGCCCAGTGAAGGGTATTAAGGAGGGCACATATTGCATGGAGCACTGGCTGTTATACGCAAATAATGTCATGGAACACTACATCAAAAACTAAGGATGTACTGTATGGTGACTAACATAGCATAATAAAACAATTTTTTAAAAGAATATACATCTTTCACCTCTTTGGTTAGGTTTATTCCTAGATATCTTATTATATTTAGTGCAATTATAAATGGGAAGGTCAAGTGGTTTTTTAATGATCATGTGCCTAGATCAACATGGGAAACATTCAAAGTAGCAAATTATGTGAGCTAAACAAATTATTATGTTTAATAACCAAAATATTAGCCTCCAGTAGAAAAAGAGCTTTGCTTAGCATTACTAATGGATATTCCATGTGGGGTTTATTATTAATAAAATTGGGGGCATCTATAGACACACATAAACATTTTATAAACATAAGTGGTATTTGTCTTATTTCACTTAGCATAATACACTCTAGTTCCATCCATGCCATTGCAAATGGCAAGATGTAATTCTTTTCTTTTTAAAGATTTTTTTATTTTTTTATTTGAGAGAGAGAGAGAGAGTGCATGCATGCACTAGCAGGGCGAGGGGCAATGGGAGAGGGAGAAGCACACTCCCTGCTGAGCAGCAACCCAACTTGGGGCTCAATCCCAGGACCCTGAAATCATGACCTGAGCCCAAGGCAGATGCTTAGCTGACTGAGCCATCCAGATGCCCCAAGATTTCATTCTTTTTGATGGCTGAGTAATATTATCTCTACAAGTCAATGCAAATGCTTTGGCATTTTCTTTGAAAAAAAATGTAGTTAGCAAGGTATAAAAATACTTATATACATTCAACAATGTATGTATGGTAATTTATGTGTGTACAATATATACAAATATATATGTAGAATATTAGAAATAGATATAAATATAGATACAATATAGAGAGAAAGAGATGGAACCAAAGCTATCAAAATTCTGGTCCCTTAGAAAAATCGAATACTCCAACTGTTAAAGAAAACTATGCCTAATAAATAAGAAATGGCTGCTGATTGCATTTTTCTAGAATTAGCTTTCTGTCCAAATAACATATATTTAAATATACATGTCAAAAAACTGCTTTTCAGAAAATAAATGATTTCAAGCAGTTTTCACTGTTTTTCTTCATTTACCATGATTTACCTCTTTGGTTAGAAAATTCTATTTGTTTATTGTTGCCTAACATATATTTAATTACTGCCATATTTCATCTGGGAGTATATTTATTGACCTAAAATAAAAAGTCCTTATCGGGTATGATATTTCATGCAGTGTCAGAAGCGGAGTTAGCAAGTACTTCTGGAAATCAGGTGTCTGGATGTCCTTTATGTAGGGAGAAGACCTCACTATAGCAGATGCTGCTCTTGCTCTTAACATTCATGGACAGAAGCACCAAAGGTGTTCTATTCTTTAATTTGCTTTGCAACCAGAATGACCCGTGGCTTTTATTATTAATAAAGTCATTAGTCATAGCACAGAGGCATCCTGGAGACATGAATTTTAAACTGTGGACCTTGAATCTATATGTGAGAAGCACACTTACTAGGCCTATCTCATGAATTTCTTTCTTGCTATAATAAATATCAGAAAGAGAAGAAATATGCTGTGTTATAGCTGTGTTGTAAATAATACAAGCAAGTGCAGATAACTTTTTCTCGTGTTATAATGCCCCAGAGATTTTCTTTCCGCTCTAGATAATTTAATTACAATTTTAGTAAATAAGTTTCTGTAAGAGTGTGATACAGCACACACAAAAAATCAGAACTGACCTGAGGAATAGATTTTTGTGACTTGATTTTGGCCAACAGGGTAGCTCTTAAGGGTAACTAGACCTGTGCAGTCATTAGCCTCTCAAAACCACCCTGAAAAAGTAAAAACAGTATGTTTCCTATCCAAAAGTAAGGAGGGCACATATTGCATGGTGCACTGGGTGTTATACGCAACTAATGAATCATCGAACTTTACATCAAAAAATAAATAAATAAATAAATATATTTTTTAAAAGTAACTTTGAGTAAGATTCATTGCCCTCACTTCCAACCAAATTGCCCCCAGCTTCCTAAGTAGCTATTCCAGAGCTGCCATTGCTAACTTGCCAACCTAGGAATATTCTCTCTTATGTTCACTGGTAAGGATTTGTGAAGTACTGATTATAATGGTAACAGAAAAAGGTAAAGTTTTATCTTTGATGAAAGAATCTTGAAATCCCATCAGAAAATCCAGGGGCAAAACACAGCTGGGAATTCAACCTGATAGACTCAGAATTCAGAAATATATCCTAAACTAGGACCTCTTTTCAGTCAGATAAGGTATATATTGTTTCCCAGAGTTCTCCTTTACTCTTTTTTTCATACTCTTCTTCCACCTAAATTGCACAAAATAATCTCTTGGAATTTTTCCCATACCTCATATAATCCTTTTGGAAAATTCTTAACTATTATTCTCTATAACACAAAGAGGAACAACTTAATAAAAAAAAAAAGTTTAAGTTTTACCAATGATGAACTGAAGGTAGAAAATACCGCTCCTCTACAAATAATCATTTTAAATAATAGCACCTAACATTTATTGAGTGCTTCCTATATGCTAGGTAATGTGCTCCGCAGTGAGGGTTTTATGGTAAAGACAGATTTCCCAAGTATAAGGTATCATGAGGAAAATGACAAGGCAGGACATTCCATGAGAATTTCAAGTGCAAAGCCATGGAGGCTTTAACTCCTATGGCATAGTGGGGAGCTACCGGCAAATGTCTGGAGTGCAGCATGCTATAGAGGAAGTTACATTAGGTGAAGAAGAATTATATACACATTTATGCTTACATATGCATAAAACGTATTTGAGAGGATCACAAGAAACCTAACACTGGCCATCCCGGGGAAAGAACAGTGCTCGTCTGGAGGGTACAGGAATCCTTGCTTGTATTGCTTAATATGTTACTACATACTTGATTTAAAAACTAATAATAAAAGTACTCAATGACATGTTTCATTAATATCACTTCTTTATTTTATAAAAAAATGAATTTTCTAAGAAAGGGAAAGGGTCATATGCCAGGCAAAGGGGAACAGGTCAAGAGGATGGTAATAATTCTATCGGCAACAGGAAATGGGATAACCAAAGATATGTTCAATAATTTCAGACTCACACTTAAGGTCCAGCCAGGTTTAGTGCCCATTAATTTATAGAAAATGTTCTCCATAATTGACTGGCAACCTTGGTATGACACTGGTAAACAAGTGCTTAAGAACTGAACTCATTGGATAATGCTAAGTGAAATAAGTCAAGCAGAGAAAGACAATTATCATATGGTTTCTCTCATCTATGGAACATAAGAACTAGGAAGATCAGTAGGGGAAGAGAGGGATAAAGAAAGGGGGGTAATCAGAAGGAGGAATGAAGCATGAGAGACTATGGACTCTGAGAAACAAACTGAGGGCTTCAGAGGGGAGAGGGGTGGGGGAATGGGATAGGCTGGTTATGGGTAGTAAGGAGGTGCACCACGTATTGCATGGTGCACTGGGTGTTATACGCAACTAATGAATCATTGAACTTTACATCAACAACCAGGGATGTACTGTATGGTGACTAACATAATAAAAAAACATTAAAAAAAAAAAAAAGAACTGAACTCACTGGATGTGGACCAAGGACAGCAAGGCATGGGAGTTGTGGAAACCAGAAAGAGAGGGGATGTAGTAATTCACCAGGATTTTTATTGCTTAAAGAAGTGAAGCCAGGAGAGGAGTGATGAATTGAGTAAGTGACAACTATAAATTCTAAAGATGCCAAAGAATGGATATAGTGGAAATAAAGGTCAGAAAGAGTGGAAAGAAAAGTTTTGGTCACCAAGAAAGACAAGTTTAGTATTTCAGAGAAGGGTATAGGTAGGGCCATGGGAGATGGTAGCTGAAGTGTCATGAGGGTAAAACTTAGCAGAATTGGGTGGGTCAAGGAATTTTGAGTCTGCGATGGCTACATGGCTTGGATAGATAAGTTGCCAAGAATGGTGTTAGGACCCGGGTTCTCTCGTTCGTGACCATATAGAAATATTCTTGACCTTGAACTGGAATAAATGCATCTATGGCTGGGTTAATCCTGAGAAAGTACATATGGGTTAATGGAGGCAGTGAAGGAGAAAATAAATCTTGTTAATAGAATATAGATGCATGAATAACTACTGTGGAGGTCTCGGGGAAATCTTGCCAAAGAGGTAGCGTTTAAGGCAGGTCTTAAAGTTTAGGTAGGAATTCGCTTGGTAGAAAAAAAAAATTAGGGGAAGCATGACAGGCTGGAAGAGGGATGTAAACAGAGGCTGGGGTTTTTCTTTCTGTCCAGTGAGTTAGCTAGCTTGACATTTGAGTTCTAAGACTATTTCACTCTGGTGCAGAAGCCACTCTTTGACTCATCTTTTCATTTAGGCAGATTCGCTCCTCCCTTTATGGGGTACATACTAATGTAAATACACGAGCACTTATGAGGTGTATTGTTTCCTGTTCCAATTATTTTTGTTTCTTTTCCACATGCAGGAGACAATAACTTGGCCTGGCAATTCTGAAAAGTTCCTTAAAGTAGCTGCAAATTACATTATGAGTATATTGTAAGTGTGATTCAAATGATTAGAATTTGAGTTAAGGTTGTTTTTTGAATCAATATCCAAGAAGTGTCTACAACACTTGAGGGAGGAAGTCCTTCAAATGTACCTGGGGTGAGGCTTTAGAAATATTTAATTCAGGAGAAAGTGGTATATATAGTTTGGAGAACTGCTGCTGAGTTGGCAGGGCAAAATAATTAGTAATATGCAGCTCCAACAACTCTATGAATCAAAATAAATCAGAAAAATTGGATCTCCTACACCAATGTGGGCGAATATGAAATATCCGCTAAGACCATTTTTTTCAATCCCAATATGGCCTATAATTCTTAGCCATTCCATTCCACAGCTAAAGCTTTAAATAATATCTAGGTATAAATAATAATTATTCATCACAAATAAACTTTCCTGTTATGGAATTATCAGACATTGGGCTTTTGTGCAGCTTTTTTTTTTCTAACTTTTGTTTTTATTTTATACTTGGCTCATCTCCCTGGCCCTTAAAAAGTACATGTATAGTAAAATAAATGAATTTTCTCTGCGACCTACAGAACACAAACTGATCTTCCACTTTTGACAAGTAGGTAATTCAAACACTTGTGGAAATTACTAGTAATAATTCCTAGGCATTTTAAGCAGATTAATTTCCCATAATTTAAGCTAAATTAGCCTTGGCCTCATTCTCTTTGTTTCTCCACTCCATAACAAGGAATCGCATTCCCAGGTGACTTCTAAGTCAATAACTAATGTGGCAGAACGAAGAGGGAGACTGAGGAAATGAAAACTGAGGTTCTGCTTTACCAGTCTCAAGAGTCTAACCAGAAGATAAGCGTGAGCTACGTAGCCAATGAGTATAAGGTGAAGTTCTTTTCAAGCAATGTGTTCTGGGAACATGGAGGAAGGAGCACCAAGTCTGAGGATTAAGCATCAAGAAATGCTTCATGGAAGAGATATTTTTGAGTCGAACTTCTCAAACTTAATACACGAAAAACAAATAATCAAATCAAAAAATGGGCAGAAGATATGAACAGAAACTTTTCCAATGAAGACATACAAATGGCTAACAGAAACATGAAAAAAAGTTCAAAATCATTAGCCATCAGGGAAATTCAAATCAAAACCACACTGAGATACTACCTTACGCCAGTTAGAATGGCAAAAATTGACAACGCAAGAAACAACAAATGTTGAAGAGAATGTGGAGAAAGCAGAGCCCTCTTACACTGTTGGTGGGAATGCAAGTTGGTACAGCCACTTTGGAAAACAGTGTGGAGGTTCCTCAAAAAGTTAAAAATAGAGCTACCCTATGATCCAGCCATTGCACTACTGGGTATTTACCCCAAAGATACAGACGTAGTGAAGAGTAGGGCCATATGCACCCCAATGTTCATAGCAGCATTGTCCACAATAGCTAAATTGTGGAAGGAGCCAAGATGCCCTTCAACAGATGAATGGATAAAGAAGATGTGGTCCATATATACAATGGAATATTACTCAGCCATCAGAAAGAACGATTACCCAACATTTGCAGCAACATGGATGGGACTGGAGGAGATTATGCTAAGTGAAATAAGTCAAGCAGAGAAAGACAATTATCATATGGTTTCACTCATTTATGGAACATATGAAATAGTGAGGAGATCGGTAGGAGAAGGAAGGGAAGAATGAAGGGGGGGTAAACAGAAGGGGGAATGAACCACGAGAGACTATGGAGTCTGGGAAACAAACTGAGGGCTTCAGAGGGGAGGGGAGTGGGGGATTGGGCTAGGCCGGTGATGGATATTAAGGAGGGCACATATTGCATGGAGCACTGGGTGCTATATGCAAACAATGAATCATGGAACACTACATCAAAAACTAAGGATGTACTGTATGGTGACTAATATAATGTAATAAAAAATTTCAAAAAAAAAGAAAGTTGGGAAATATAAAAAAATAAAAGAAATACACTCTAAAAAACAAAAAACTTGAAGACAGGTGTATTTTCAGCAGATGAAAAAGATAAGAGAATAATCCAAGCAGCCAGGACAGCCTGATCTAAGGAAAGAGGTCTGAATGTATAGGCAATATTAAGAAAAGAGTAGGTGGTCCAATCTCAGTTTAAGAATCTATGCAACTAAAAAGATGGAGATATTCATATACATGAATAATTATGGAAATTTAGGTTGATAATATATCAAGAAGGACCTTGAATAAATTTCTAAGGAGTTTGGACTTTAATGTGAAAGTTCCCATATAAACTGAGATGCACTGATGATTTGGCAGCTGGTGACTTATCTTCTATGAAAAAGTTTTGTGCTTTATGATTGAGAAGGTGATTTAAGCAAGAGAGCAAAACCTGAAAACGAATTCAGTGTTTTAATAACTGCTTAAAACAAACTGTATTTTATGACAAACAACAATAATCGCAAGTCAGAGTCAATCCTCCATTGAAGGAATTTAAAATGAGTCATGTGTTAAAAGTAACAATAATAAAAACAAAATATAAATTCAGCTCAACTACTGACTATATAATCCCCACATTAATGGCCTGAGAAAAGAAGCATTTCTGAGCAAAATTATAAATTCCCTCAGGCTCTAGTATTCTTTTACCAGAATTTTTGCTAAAACTATTGTCAAGAGATAAGTAATGGAATTAGACACAGAAACATCACAGATGGTGGAACTACCATGGTTTGCAAACCTGCACTGTCAGAAAAGCTAAGCAAAGTTCTTCAGACAGAAGGAGTATGATACACATAGAAATTTTAATTTATTGAAATGAATAAATGTCAAAATCGTAAAAATTGGGGTAAATATAAAAGCTTCCTATTCTTAATTCCCTTAAAATAAAAAATACTTAACCAAAAAATGAAAATAAAAAAGCACAAAAAAATATAATTGTTTAAGGCAAAAAAAAAGTAACAACTGTCTTTTGGGATTCATAATATACGTAGAAGTAAAATGTACGAAAACAAAAGACAAGAGGAGAATATGGAAGCATACAGTTTGAGGTTCTTTCACTATTCACAAAGTGATAAAATATTTTTAAAGCATATTTTGATAAATTAACAACTTATAAAACATAAAGAAACTAGTAAAAAAATAAAACAGAAGCCTATATAATTATCACTAAGAAGCCATTTGTGGTAATAAAATGGAATGATTCCGAAATAGTTAATCCAAAAGAGAGGAAAAGAGAAGAAAAGAAGCATAGATGGGACAAATAGAAAACAAAGAGCAAAAAAGGAGATAGGATCTCAAGTATATCAGTAACTACATTAAATAAATAATCTAAGAATTCCATTAAAGGCAAGATTGTCAGGCTGGATTTTTAAAAATACCAACTATATTCTCTAATAAACAATCTACTATAAACTTTAAGATATAGATAGATTAAAGTAGAAGGAGGAGAAAGAGCAAGAAAACACAAATGAAAGAAAACTGTAGAGGTTATATAACAATATAACCTCAGATAAGGAGACTTCAGAACAATGAATATTACCAGAGATACAGAAAAATATTACATAAAGGGGGGAAACTAATTTTTCATCTCTTTAAAAGTGTGTATGTATGCACCCATCTAATAGCAAACCTTCAAAATATATAAAGGAAAAACTGAGTGAAGTAAAAAAGAAACAAATTCATAATTATAGTTGGAGAATTTTTTGCTGTAAGTTACCGATACAATAAGTAGATGAAAATAGTCGGTAATAATATAGGAGAGAGCAGTGAGCAGAATCCACATTATTTTTAAGTCCCCACAGAATATTCATCAACATAGAGCATAAAGGAAACTTTTAATAAATATAGAAAGATTAAAACAGTACATCTTCTGATAACAATAGAATCAAATCAAATGAAAAACAGAAAAACGTTCTCAAGGAAACATCATACTTCTAGATAATTAATGCATCAAAGAAGAAATTATGAGTGAAATGGAAAATATTTTGAATTGAATGAAAATAAAAACAACATATAAAAATTTTGTGAGTTGTGGCTACATTTATGTTTAAATTTATAACCTTAAATATTTATAAAGAAAAAATTCTCAAAATAATGATACAAGAATCCCACCATAGAAACTAGAAAAAGAAGACCAAAATTAAGAAGAAAATCATAGAGATAAAAGAAAAGAGAAAATATAAAGTAATGGAGAAAAATTAATGAAAACGAAAACAGATTCTTTGGAAAGATTAATACAATTCATAAACTTCTAGTCAGAATGAGATGAAGGAGGAGGAGGAAGGACACTAGAGACCAGTATCAGGAATGAAAGACTGAACATCACTAGAGGAATACAAATAAATGTGATCAAAAACATTTACCAATAAATTTTTCAACTTTAGTGAAATACAAAATTTGTTTAGAAAACATAAGTTACCAAGCTCGCTCAGTAGCCATAAAGGACCTGAACAGCCCTAACTCGATTAAAGAAAATAATTTTGTAATTAGGGACCTTCCCACAAAGAAAATTCTAGGGTAAGATGACCTCACTGGTGAATTTTACCAACATTTGAGAAAGTAATAATATCAATTCTACAAACTCTTCCAAGAAATAGAGAGGAGGAATACATCATTTATTTTATAAGGGCAGTATTATCCTTATACCCAAACCATCCAAAGACACTATAAGAAAAAAAAAAAAAAAAAACACCCTACAGCATCTGTCATGAACACATAGAAAACTCAAAATATTTAGCAAAAATAATCAGTAGTATACAAAAAATATAATACACCATGATCAAATAAAGTTCATCCCAGCTATGCAAGTTGTTCCAATATTCAAAAATCAATATAATTGACATATCAACAGCTAAAAACAAAATTCATATGATTATCTCAAGATATGCTGCAAAGGCATTAGAAAAAATTGAATGTCATTTGAACCACAACTCTTAATAAACAAGGAACATAAAAGACCTCCTTATTGTGATGGAAAGAATCAATGAAGATTTCACATATAGTTTTATACTTCTCAGTAAAATAATGTAAGTTGTTCCCCAAAGATCAGGGGCAAGGCAAGGATGTCTCTGAATGTACCACTTAACATTCAACAATGTACTGACAGTTTCAGCCAGTTCAATAAGGTAAAGAAATTATACAAAAAGCATATAGATAGTAAAGGACAAAGTAAAATCATCATTATTTACAAATGGTATGACTAGTTTCTATGTAGAAAAATTTAATGAATCTACCATGCTATGAAATTCAAACTCTGGGACTGAATGCTTCAGCCTACAAAACCTAGTGTCAGACAAAAGCAATTTCATTTAGTCAGGGGATATACATGATAGCTGAAGGTAGGAAAAGCAAAACAGTATCTGTACCACTGAGAACAATGGATTTAGAAGGACAGAAGTGCTAAACTTGTTGAAGGGTTTATTGTTACCAAAATTTGCTACAAAGCCTCTTATAACAGATTTTTTTTTAACTTGCTGAAGGATCTTTTTTTTTTTTTAAAGATTTTATTTATTTATTTGACAGAAAGAGAGACAGCCAGAGAGAGAAGGAACACAAGCAGGGGGAGTGGGAGAGGAAGAAGCAGGCTCCCAGCAGAGCAGGGAGCCTGATGTGGGGCTCAATTCCAGGACCCTGGGATCATGACCTGAGCCGAAGACAGATACTTAAGGACTGAGCCACCCAGGCGCCACTGCTGAAGGATCTTTATACCTCTCATTTCTAAACTACTTAAGATTCTGTTCACTCCATTCTATTTTATCTTTTCCCCCCTCAATTATCCTAAAAACTCAAGGATTTAAGAATCTTAGTAAGTAGTACTGTAATGACAGATAATTTCCCTCTTCCTTAGACATACATTGCTATCTTTTTCTAACTGCTTAAAATGGATGCTTAGCTCAGCCTTTCTTCTTTAGACATAAGATTTTACACTATATATTTCTGTCTATATTCCATATTTCAAAAGTAATGATATGGAGCATATGTTTATCATTCTGTTAATATTTTTATATTTTTGACATACATTTTTATAAATATGTTTTACTTTTATTTTTATTTTAATAGCAGAGCACTAAGATAATGTACATTTTATATTAATTCTTTGGAATTTATTATGGCTTGCTTTCTTGCTTAATTTTTGGTCAGTTTTCTGTGTGTGCTGGTAAGGAATGTATGTTTTGCAACTGTTGAATATTATAACACGTATGTCCATTACATCAACTTCATTGATTTTTAACAAATCTGGGTCTGGATTTTTTTTTTTTTTGCCTGCTTTTTCTATCACATACTGATCTAGATATTTTTAAATATGCATCTCCATGATAGATTTATTTTCCCCTATAGGGGAAACTATAGTTTGATTACATTTTGCTTTATATATTTTCAGTCTTTGTTTTTGAACGCATACAACTTTAGAATTATCAGTATGAAGTGATATTAATTCTTGTAATTCTTCTGCCTCTCAAGTCTATTCTGTATGACATTAAAAGGCTACAATTGATTTTCTGTTGCTATCAGTAGCAATGATTTACTTTTTCTAAACTTTTACTTTCAAAACTTGTCATTATGTTTTAAATGTGTCTCTTCTAGATGGCAAGAGGTGAGATTTTAGTTTTTTAATCCAGTCAAAAATCTTTATTCTTCACACTGTAACATTTTATCCTTTTGTATTTATTGTAATTACAGATAATTTTGGATTCATCTTCTTATGTTATGCTTATGTTTGTTCTACCAGGTCTTTGGTTTCGTTTTTTCTTTTCCTTTTTACCTTCTCTTATATTGATTAACCATTTTTTTCTTTTTTTTTTTTAAGATTATTTATTTATTTATTTGTCAGAGAGAGGCAGCCAGCAAGAGAGGGAACACAAGCAGGGGGAGTGGGAGAGGAAGAAGCAGACTCCCAGCGGAGGAGCCTGATGCGGGGCTCGATCCCAGAACGCCGGGATCACGCCCTGAGCCGAAGGCAGATGCTTAACGACTGAGCCACCCAGGCGCCCCTGATTAACCATTGTTTTCTCATTCAACTTTTTTCTCTACTAGTTTATATTATACACTAGTATAACACACTACTATAATTGTAACACAATACACACTATTATAATAAATATTTTTATTCCTTTGATAAATGTTTTGTTTATCCTATCATTCAGATATTAGAGGAAAAAGGGTAAGACTAATCTGCAAGTGATATTTATTTACATGATTTAGGAAACTCCTAGAAATAAACTCATCCTAAGGGGAAGAAGACTGGTTTATAGAAAAACATCAGACTATTAAAACAATTTGATAGAAATTCAGTGAAAGATCTGAGTAATATGTTAGGGTCCTAGTTTTCAAGAAGTATTCATTGAGAAATCTTTGTGAATATGCAAATTCACAAATAATTTGAGCATACAGTTTATTTTTATAAAATGTGACTAGATATAAACCCAGAATACGAACTCCAGCCTACTCTCTTCCCCAGAGTGTGGACCTTTATTGAGTTCATCGAAAGTTGTCCTCACCCTTTGGCTTCAATTAAGGCTCAACCAATAACAGGCCTCATCAGGAAACCAGATGGTAGGGTAGGTATTTCCCTGGTTCCATCAAAATTACCATGGGTTGGCCACACTTCTTCCCTGAAGGCCGCCATTCCTGTTCGTTAGCCACCATCCTCTTCAAGTACCCACTCCCATCCCTTGGCACTTGGACTTATGAGGGGTAACAGTCCCCACTTTTGCTTGCTCTGGGGTCCCAAACCATTGCTTGCTTGTTTCTTGTAAACTTGTCTTCACCTTTGCAAATATTTTTTTTTCTTTCTCTCCCTTCAATTAAGTTGAATGTACAATCTTCTTCTTGCTCAGACTCTACCTCTTACAAAGACTAAATTCATGAAGAGATTACAATACATGTGATTTGAGCATCTACTGAAACAGTTTCATGAGTTATCTGGTCTTGATTCTCTAAAGAGAGTTGGTAGATTCAAAAAAAGAAATTGACTGGCACTCAGTCTGATATGCCATGACTTAATTTAATTGAAGCTCCTATTTTCTAGCTGAGATCCATTTAGTTTGTAGACCTAGGTATGTTCTCTTCATTGCAATTATCCATGTTTTAGAGCCATTTTTCACACATAAACATACAGTCCAAAAAATTCTGTTGTTATTGTTTTATCACTTTGTAAGAGCTGTTGCCAACATAGTGATAAGAAGGAACAATAAAGCTGAGTTGAGAGGTGAGTACCTAAACACTCCCACACACTAGCCTCTCTATACCTCTTAAGACTTCTAGCTCAGCAATATTACACATTATTACATGTCACAGACCTTCAGAGTTGCTCACAAACAGGCTAAACTATGAATATATTGGTCATAAATTCAAAGGGCCTTTTTGTGTACTATTCTGTGTTGTACTTTTTGTACTATTTTGTGAATCAATTTGTAATCTCCTGGCTGGTATGGCCTATAAGATAGGTTCACGGGATGAATTAGCAAAGTATTATATCTCTTAATAATAACAACAAATTACCGAGGCAGGTACTGTTTTTATCCCCATTTTCAAATAAGGAAACAGAAATGCAGTTAAGTATATGACCCACGTTCACAGAGTTATTAAGTGCTACAGCTGGGATTCAAATAAGGGGTCTGGTGGCTCCAGGGTTCATGCTCTTAACTCCAAACTTTGAAGTAATTAAATGGAAGTATAGACCAATGGTTATTAGTTGTAAGCTAATATACAGTGAGATTAGTCTTCCACTGTACCCTTGATAAAGATTAAATGACTCATCATATGTCCTCTTCAGACACCATTTTCGCATCTGTAAAACAGAGATAATAAAAGTGCCAACTGATGGAGTTGTTGTAACTGATCAAATCAAATAAGAAAATGAATGTAAAGTACTTGGCTCAGTAAATTTTAAACCACAGTATTTCTTTAAGTTTCTGGAAATATCTGTCAAATGTAATTGTTTTCATTAGAGAGTTAACATACTTTTTTTATGTTATGTTATGTTGTTATGTTATGTTATGTTATGTTATGTTATGTTAGTCAACATACAGTACTTCATTAGTTTTTAATGTAGTGTTCCATGATTCATTGTTTGCATATAACACCCAGTGCTCCATGCAATATGTGCTCTTCTTAATACCCATCACTGGGCTAACCCATCACTCCACCCCCTCCCCTCTGAAACCCTCAGTTTGTTTCCCAGAGTCCATAGTCTCTCATGGTTTGCCTCCCCCTCTGATTTCCTCCCTTCATTTTCCCTTCCTTCTCCTAACGTCCTCCATGCTATTCCTTATGTTCCATATATAAGTGAAACCATATGATAATTATCTTTCTCTGCTTGACTTATTTCACTTAGCATTATCCCCTCCACTTTCATCCATGTTGTTGCAAATTGTGGGCATTCATTCTTTCTGATGGCTGAGCAATATTCCATTGTATATATGGACCACATCTTCTTTATCCATTCGTCTGTTGAAGGGAATCTCAGCTTCTTCCACAGTTTGGCTATTGTGGACATTGCTGCTATGAACACTGGGGTGCAGGTGCCCCTTCTTTTCACTACCTCTATATCTTTGGGGTAAATACCCAGTAGTGCAATTGCTGGATCATAGGGTAGCTCTATTTTTAACTTTTTGAGGCAACTCCACACCGTTTTCCAAAGTGTCTGTACCAACTTGCATTGCACCAACAGTGTAAGAGGGTTCTCCTTTCTTCACATCCTCTCCAACACTTGTTGTTTCCTGCCTTGTTAATTTTTGTGATTCTAACTGGTGTAAGGTTGTATCTCAGTGTGGTTTTGATTTGAATTTCCCTGATGGCTAATGATGTTGAACATTTTTTCATGTGTCTGTTAACCGTTCATATATCTTCTTTGGAGAAGTGTCTGTTCATGACTTCTGCTCATTTTTTTACTTGATTATTTGTTTTTTGGGTGTTGAGTTTGAGAAGTTCTTTATAGATCTTGAATATCAACCCTTTATCTGTAATGTCATTTGCAAATATCTTCTCCCATTCTGTGGATTGCCTTTTTGTTTTGTTGACTGTTTCCTTTGCTGTGCAGAAGCTTTTTATCTCGATGAAGTCCCAAAAGTTCATTTTTGCTTTTGTTTCCCTTGCCTTTGAGGATGTGCCTTGAAAGAAGTTGCGGTGCCCAATGTCAAAGAGTTAATGTATCTTAGTTATTGTTTCCAAATACTATTTCTGAAACAGTAAAATAAATCATCTCTTTCTTCACATTGTAATTATAAACTATATAATTCACATGTAAGAGACTATTTTTAATCTCTCCAAGTTTTAAAGCAAAAATATATATATATATATATATATATATATATATATATATATATATATATATATATATATATATATAAAAACCCAAATATCAAACAGGACCAGATGGAAAAATATCTTTCCCAGACTCCCCAGAGGTGGAAAAGCAAGTTTTCCTGATTTGTCTGGTGGAAAATTTGAATACCACTTCACGAATTCCAATGTGTTGGGTGGTATTCTCATGACAGTTCCTCCGTGGTCAGACTCTTCTCAAAAGACTAGGGGCTCAAGAAGTCCGTAACATTATAGGAAATCTATTATCTTTTCTGCAACATATTCTTTCCTATTCCATTTTATGTGGTAGGCAAGACTTAGGGTGAAATCCAGGATCTTACTGGAGTACAGTGATGGCAAATATGATGAATTCCCATGGATAAAGGCTGAGGAAATTCACAGGGCAAAAAAATTTAATGTTCTACTTTACTTCCAACAGTTGTTGCTTAGATTCTCCAATAGATAGTTAGTATGGGTTGTCTGGGAGAGTAACAAGAGCATGCAACAGCAATGGCTCTCTTTGTGGCTCTGCACTGATCAAAACATATCTTGTACTGGCCGTTAGCCCAGTAAATGATTCCAATGTTCTTGCAATCACACAACTATGTATGTTTTAATTCCTATCTTTCAAGAGAGTTTAAGAATACAGAATAAATCTGGTACATATTTTAGAATATCAACTTATTTGATGGTCAATTAAAAACAATTTTCTTTCTTAAAACCAGCCTGGAGAATTTTTTAAGCCTTTGAAACCTGAAAAGTGACATCTCTTTATTATCATCATTAACAACATTGTAATTTCTAGGTGAGAATATTCTCTAAGTGGTCTTTCGGCACTTGTAACATTAGTTAATGAGATTGGTCAATTTATTTAATTTACCTCTGTCACAGTATTCTTCTAACTCAGAATCTATGACCAAAGAATTACAGAAGCCTGAAAGTTTCTCGTTTTTGTTTCATTGTTTTCTGTGAAACACACACACACACACACACACACACACACACACACACACACACACTTCTTCCTATTATCAAGCTCTTCTTGTCCTATTCTGCTCATAATGGAATTCAAACCACATTGAGATACCACCTTACACCAGTTAGAATAGCAAAAATTGACAAGGCGAGAAACAACAAATGTTGGAGAGGATGTGGGGAAAGGGGATCCCTCTTACACTGTTGGTGGGAATGCAAGTTGGTACAGCCACTTTGGAAAACAGTGTGAAGGTTCCTCAAAAAGTTAAAAATAGAGCTACCCTATGATCCAGCCATTGCACTACTGGGTATTTACACCAAAGATACAGACATAGTGAAGAGAAGGGCCATATGCACCCCAATGTTCATAGCAGCATTGTCCACAATAGCTAAATTGTGGAAGGAGCCAAGATGCCCTTCAATAGATGACTGGATTAAGAAGATGTGGTCCATATATACAATGGAATATTACTCAGCCATCAGAAAGAACGATTACCCAACATTTGCAGCAACATGGATGGGACTGGAGGAGATTATGCTAAGTGAAATAAGTCAAGCAGAGAAAGACAATTATCATATGGTTTCACTCATTTATGGAATATAAGAAATAGCGGGGAGATCGGTAGGAGAAGGAAGGGAAGAATGAAGGGGGGGTAAACAGAAGGGAGAATGAACCATGAGAGACTATGGACTCTGGGAAACAAACTGAGGGCTTCAGAGGGGAGGGAGGTGAGGGGTTGGGATAGGCCAGTGATGGGTATTAAGGAGGGCACATATTGCATGGAGCACTGGCTGTTATACGCAAATAATGAATCACGGAACACTACATCAAAAACTAAGGATGTACTGTATGGTGACTAACATAGCATAATACAAAATTATTATTTAAAAAAACTCTATTCAAAGTAATCACTCTTTAGCATGAGAATTTCTAAGTGGGAACTAACCTCAAAATCTTAACTTTGCTATTATTTCTAACTTTGCTATTATTTCCAAGACACTATCAGATTCAATTTATTTAATTATGCCTTCTCCAACCCACTAAAACATTAAGACCTCTAACACAAAGTACAGGTTGGATTTTTCCAAAGTGGACCTTTAGACACGAGACTGTTGGATGTCAAGACTGTTAAGTAGCTTTCCTTTCAAGGTTAAAACTTGCTGTTCTTGTTCATGTAACATTTTATGAGCTATTTTCTTTTATCTAACTTTTAAACACATACTCAACATGTGCATGCTGTTATTAAAGAGCTTTAGGCTCGGAAGCAATATAATATTTAACATTCTAAGTTAGCTATATAATTTGCAAATAAATAATTTCAGATAATTAGTGCTAAGAAGAAAATCAAATTAAATGATATACTAGTGAGTGATAGAGTACGAACTAGTTAGGGAAGGTCTTTCTGAGAAACTGACATTTGAGCTGAGATCCAAACAAGGATTCAAACATGCAAGGATCTTGAGGGACCTCCACACTGTTTTCCATGTGGTCTAGGCAGAAAGAAAAGAAAGAGCAGGAAGAACGAAATTGGCATGGCCAAGGACTAGAAAAAAAAAGCTAGTCAGTGAAAAGCAAGACTGGTAAGACACTGGAGAAGTAACCCCAGGCCACAGAACATTTAGGACTTGGATTTTATCCTATGTGCTAAGATAAGTCACTGGAAAATTCTAGGCAGGGGAATGTCATAATTTTTTTTTCAAAGAAATTACCCTGGCTTTTAAAATTTCCCTCATTTGAAAATGTACTCAAAAGGGCAAGAGTTGAAGGAGCAACAGGCTTCCATGTGGGAAAAAAAAAAATGTGGTGGGCTCTAGCAGGACCACCATCTAAGATCACGCTTTCCAAAGCCAATGCCACATTATACAATTTAAGGAATTTTTAGGCCTTTTAAAAATACAGATTTTCAGGCCTCACTTTCTAAAGTTTCTGATTCAGGGGCCTATGGTTGACAAGAGGAATCTATATTTTAAAAATCTCCCCAGATGTTTCTAATGTACATCCCTGCTTAAAAACTCCTGAACCAACTAAACCATACAGATCTGAAAATAAAGTTGAGAAAATGATCTTAAGTAGCAAATAAAATTTCAATATAAGAAAACTGTGATGAATAGGTATTAAAAATAATTTTTTTCTCATAATTATTTCTTACCATACTGAAGGGAATCAGCATTTTTTAACAGATGAGAACACAGGTACTTAAATATCCCCTTTGATATTCCTTCTGTTCACTGACCTGCCGACCTCTCTTATGGCCCACAGTCTCTCTTAATGCTAGTCAATGTATTTGCAGCTTAGCACACACAATCTGTACAGAAAAGTACCAAACAATTTAGGATTCTGTTGGCTTCTAACCTAATGTTCAATCTCAATGCTATTGCATTTCTGACAGATTTTCTTTGATCTTCCTTTATACAATCCTTTAGCATGTGCGTTCTAACCATGGTCTCTCTTGGTTACTATAGCAGCTAATAACTTTTCTGCTCCTGTAATTAATTCTGGAGCACAGCAATGGGATTTGCCTAATGTGCCTGATCTGGCCAATTGTGTTTAATATTCCTTCCTCTTCTGAAAATCTCAGCAGTGTAACTATGAGCTTGCCTCAACCTAACCTATATTCACCCTCCTTAGTGGACCAGACTTCCAAGTAAATTGAAAGGATTATGTCAGAGATTATAACCCAAATAGATAAGTTCTAAATTGGCTGTTTTCTCTGAGCCTGAGTAATGACCCTCATCAGCACCCCAGGAGCTTAAGGCAACATTATTTTTAGATGTGACAAAGTAGTAAGAACCACCTGACTCTACATGTCCCCCTTTATATCCCCTTACTCTAATTCACCAGCCTAGGCATAGTTCTATTGTTGAGATTCCAGAACTGATTTTGCGCAGCCTTTGCAATAGTTTTTCCAGTTTTTCATATTGACTAAGTTTATTAGATGTTGTTCCAGTGGATGGATCTGCTCCATGAACAATGGTGCTTCTCTAACTCAGTCTAGCACCTATTGATGGCCACTCCATTGTTGATGACCACCACTTTTCACACTGGAGTTGAAAGTCTGTGTGAGTCTAAAGAGAGATTTTAATTTAGCTGGGCACTGCATAGCAGTGACTTTTTTAAAAAAATAATATTAATTTTGTTATGTTAGTCACCATACAGTACATCCCCAGTTCTTGATGCAATGTTCCATGATTCATTACTTGCATATAACACCCAGTGCACCATGCAGTATGTGCCCTCCTTAATACCCATCACCAGCCTATCCCAATCCCCCACCCCCCTCCCCTCTGAAGCCCTCAGTTTGTTTCTCAGAGTCCATAGTCTCTCATGGTTCATTCCCCCTTCTGTTTACCCCCCCCCTTCCTTCTTCCCTTTCTACTCCTACCGATCTTCCTACTTCTTATGTTCCATAAGTGAGTGAAACCATGCAGTGACTTTGACTCTGTAAGCTCTCCTTGAAATAATACTGAGGTTTGACCTGAGCAGAGACACTTCATCTCTCTCAGTATACCCAAGAAAAATGTTGTTCAGTTTAGTGTGAACAGTGGGTTGCTTACGGTGCCTGGTACACTTCTAAAGCATGGGTAAGTGCTGCTTTCTTCAGGCACGTCCCAAGACCATGGAGACCTTTCTAAAAATAGGAGTTAGTGAAACTTCCTCCTCAGAAAGCAGCAGTTTTCCACTGGGATTGTATTATCTCATAATAGACATTTTGGAAATGTGTAAGAGTGTTTTGGGGATGCATCTGGAACTCTACAAATGAACATCTCCAGCGCTGAGTATTGAGGTACGAAGAGGGGAGCTGTAAACCGTGCACGGATATCGGAAGATAAACGGAAGGGGGAGGGAGCCGCCGCGTTTGGGTGCCGGGAAGCGGCAGCCACCTGCACGGGGGAGCGGGGGGACTCACAGAGGGCACCCGCGGGAGAGCGGACTGAGACCGGTGAGGCGTGAACGCGCGCCACCAGGCATCTCCCGGAACACCGGAATCCCGGTGTGCTCACGGGATCCAGACTGAGACCGGGAACTCCCGGAGCGCGCGCGGGGCGGCTGGCGGCTGGCGGGCCACCTGCACGGGGGAGCGGGCGGACTCGCAGTCGGCACCCGCGAAACAGCAGACTGAGACCCTGAACCGGGTGCGTGCACCACCAGGCTTCTCACGAAACTCCGGAATCGAGGTGTGCTCACCGGGCATAGACTGAGACCGGGAGACCCGGGAGCGCGCGGGGCAGCCGGTGGCTGGCGGCATTAGAAACACAAAGGACAGAGACGCACGGGCCCTGGAAGTGAGGGCAGGGACGCCGAGTTGGTGCACACATTCCGGGACGCTGCAGGGTTGAGCAGCACCAACAGTAACAGAGTTAAAGTGGCCAGAACATCAGTGGAGAACGGGCCGCAATCCCTCTGTTCTGTGACAATGCAGCCTCTGCTGCTCTGACCCTCAGAAGAGGCATAGCCGGCCGCCAGGGAAAGCCGCCAGAGAACAAAAGCCTGGAAATACCGGCTCAGAGAGTGCCCATCCCCATCCTCCCTCGCAGGGGACACGGAGACTCTACCCAAACAGGGTTGCCTGAGTATCGGCGCGGCAGGCCCCTCCCCCAGAACACAGAAGGCAGGCTGAAAAATCAAGAAGCCCACAACCCAGGCGCCGGGGTGGCGCAGTCATTGAGCGCCTGTCTTCGGCTTAGGGCATGATCCCAGCGTTCCGGAAAGGAGTCCCTCATCGGGCTCTTCTGCTGGGAGCCTGCTTCTTCCTCTCCCACTCCCCTGCTTCTGTTCCGTTCTTGCTGACTGTCTGTCTCCCTCTCTCAGATAAGTAAATAAATAAAATCTTTAAAGAAGAAGCCCACATCTCTAAGATCCCTATAAAACAAGGGGCACGGCCTGGGTCCTGGTCAATAATTTGGGCTCTGGACAACCCCGCAACCTCCCCTCATTAGAATGACAAGAAGGAGAAGCCCCCCCCCAGCAAAGAAAAGACAGTGAGTCAGTGGCCTCTGCCACAGAAGTAACGGATATGGATGTAACCAAATTATCAGAAATGGAATTTAGAGTAACGATGGTCAAGATAATGAGTAGACTTGAAAAAAGTATTCAGGAAAATGTTACTGAGAATATAGACTCCCTAAGGGTGGAAATGAGAGCGAATCTGACAGAAATTAAAAATTCTATGAGCCAAATGCAGGCAAAACTAGAGGCTCTGACGGCCAGGGTCACCAAAGCAGAGGAAAGGGTTAGTGAATTGGAGGATGGGTTAATAGAGGAAAAAATAAAAATAGAAGATGGTCTTAAAAAAATCCACGCCCATGAATGTTGGCTACGGGAGAATACTGACTCAAAGAAACGATCCAATGTTAGAATCATCGGCATCCCCGAGGGGGTGGAGAAAAACAGAGGTCTAGAAGAGATATTTGAACAAATTGTAGCTGAAAACTTCCCTAATCTAGCAAGGGAAACAAAAATTCGTGTCCAAGAGGCAGAGAGGACCCCTCCCAAGCTCAACCATGACAGACCTACACCACGTCACATCATAGTGCAACTCGCAAATATGAGATCCAAGGATACAGTATTGAAAGTGGCCAGGGCAAAGAAATTTCTCACGTACCAAGGCAAAGGCATCAGAATTACGTCAGACCTGTCTACACAGACCTGGAATGAGAGAAAGGGTTGGGGGAGCATTTTTAAAGCTCTTTCAGAGAAAAACATGCAGCCAAGGATCCTTTATCCAGCAAGGCTGTCATTCAGAATTGATGGAGAAATAAAGACATTTCAGAATCGACAGTCACTAGCCAATTTCGTAACCACGAAACCAGCCCTACAGGAGGTATTACGGGGGGTTCTATAAAAGTAAAAAGGCCCCAAGAGTGATACAAAACAGAAAGTCACAGCCAATACAAACAAAGACTTTACTGACAACATGGCAGAATTAAAAGCATATCTCTCAGTACTCAGCCTTAACATTAATGGTTTAAATTCTTGCTTTAAACGCCACAGGGTTGCAGATTGGATAAAAAGAAATGACCCATCCATTTGCTGTCTACAAGAGACTCATTTCGAACCCAAAGATGCATTCAGACTGAGAGTAAGGGGATGGAGTACCATCTTTCACGCAAATGGACCTCAAAAGAAAGCTGGGGTAGCAATTCTCATATCAGATAAACTGGATTTTAAACTACAGACTATAGTTAGAGATGCAGAAGGGCACTATATTATTCTTAAAGGAAGTATTCAACAAGTGGATATGACAATTATAAATATATATGCCCCCAACAGGGGAGCAGCAAGATACACAAGCCAATTCTTAACCAGAATAAAGAGACATATAGATAAAAATACATTAATAGTAGGGGACCTCAACACTCCACTCTCAGAAATAGAACACCCTGGCAAAAACTAAGCAAAGAATCAAAGGCTTTGAATGCCATACTCGACGAGTTGGACCTCTTAGATATATATAGAACACTACACCCCAGAACCAAAGAATACTCATTCTATTCTAATGCCCATGGAACATTCTCAAGAATAGACCATGTTCTGGGACACAAAACAGGTCTCAACCGATACCAAAAGATTGAAATTATCCCCTGCATATTCTCAGACCACAACGCTCTGAAATTGGAACTCAACCACAAGGAAAAATTTGGAAGAAACTCAAACACTTGGAGACTAAGAACCATCCTGCTCAGGAATGACTCGATAAACCAGGAAATCAAAAATCAAATTAAACAATTTATGGAGACCAATGAGAATGAAAATACAACAGTCCAAAACCTATGGGATACTGCAAAGGCAGTCCTAAGGGGGAAATACATAGCCATCCAAGCCTCACTCAAAAGAATAGAAACATCTAAAATGCAGTTTTTATATTCTCACCTCAAGAAGCTGGAACAGCAACAGAGGGACAGGCCTAATCCACGCACAAGGAAGCAGTTGACCAAAATTAAAGCTGAAATCAATCAAGCAGAAACCAGAAGTACAGTAGAGCAGATCAACAGGACTAGAAGCTGGTTCTTTGAGAGAATCAATAAAATTGACAGACCCCTGGCAAGACTTATCCAAAAGAAAAGAGAAAGGACCCAGATTATTAAAATTATGAATGAAAAAGGAGAGGTCACGACGAACACCATTGAAATTGGAAGGATTATTAGAAATTTTTATCAACAGCTATATGCCAATAAACTAAGCAATCTGGAAGAGATGGAATCCTTCCTGGAAACCTATAAACTACCAAGATTGAAACAGGAAGAAATTGATTTCTTAAACAGGCCAATTAATTATGAAGAAATTGAGTCAGTGATAAACAACCTTCCAAATAACAAAACTCCAGGCCCAGACGGTTTTCCTGGGGAATTCTACCAAACATTCAAAGAAGAAATAATACCTATTCTCCTAAAGCTATTTCAAAAAATAGAAACAGAAGGAAAGCTACCAAACTCATTCTATGAGGCCAATATTACCTTGATCCCCAAACCAGGCAAAGACCCCCTCAAAAAGGAGAATTACAGACCGATTTCCCTAATGAATATGGACGCCAAAATCCTCAACAAGATACTTGCTAATAGAATCCAACAGTTCATTAAAAGGATTATCCACCACGATCAAGTGGGATTCATACCTGGGATGCAAGCGTGGTTCAATATTCGCAAATCAATCAGCGTGATACATCATATCAATAAGAAAAGACTCAAGAACCATATGATCCTCTCAATCGATGCCGAAAAAGCATTTGACAAAATACAGCATCCTTTCCTGATTAAAACCCTTCAGAGTGTAGGAATAGAAGGTACATTTCTCAATCTCATAAAAGCCATCTATGAAAAGCCTACTGCAAATATTATTCTCAATGGGGAAAAGCTGGAAGCCTTTCCCTTAAGATCAGGAATATGACAAGGATGCCCACTCTCACCACTATTATTCAACATAGTACTAGAAGTCCTTGCAACAGCAATCAGACAACAAAAAGGGATCAAAGGTATTCAAATCGGCAAAGAAGAAGTCAAACTGTCTCTCTTCGCAGATGACATGATACTCTATATGGAAAACCCAAAAGAAGCCACTCCCAAACTATTAGAAGTTATAGAGCAATTCAGTAACGTGGCGGGATACAAAATCAATGCTGAGAAATCAGTTGCATTTCTGTACACGAATAACGAGAACGAAGAAAGAGAAATTAGGGAATCCATCCCATTTACAATAGCAACAAAAACCATACGTTACCTTGGAATTAACTTAACCAGAGACGTAAAGGACCTTTATTCTAGAAACTATAAATCACTCTTAAAAGACATTGAGGAAGACATAAAAAGATGGAAAGATATTCCATGCTCATGGATCGGAAGAATTAACATAGTTAAAATGTCCATGCTACCCAGAGCAATCTACACTTTCAATGCTATCCCGATCAAAATACTGAGAACGTTTTTCAAAGAACTGGAACAAATAGTCCTTAAATTTGTATGGAACCAGAAAAGACCCCGAATCTCCAAGGAACTGTTGAAAAGGAAAAACAAAGCTGGGGGCATCACAATGCCGGATTTCGAGCTGTACTACAAAGCTGTGATCACAAAGACAGCATGGTACTGGCACAAAAACAGACACATAGACCAATGGAACAGAATAGAGAGCCCAGAAATGGACCCTCAGCTCTTTGGGCAACTAATATTTGATTAAGCAGGAAAAAACATCCGGTGGGAAAAAGACAGTCTCTTCAATAAATGGTGCTGGGAAAATTGGACAGCTACATGCAAAAGAATGAAACTTGACCACTCTCTCACACCATACACAAAAATAAACTCCAAATGGATGAAAGACCTCGATGTGAGACAGGAATCCATCAAAATTCTAGAGGAGAACATAGGCAGCAACCTCTACGACATCGGCCAAAGCAACCTTTTTCATGATACATCCCCAAAGGCAAGAGAAACAAAAGATAAAATGAATTTATGGGACTTCATCAGGATTAAAAGTTTCTGCACAGCCAAGGAAACAGTCAGAAAAACTAAGAGGCAGCCCACGGAATGGGAGAAGATATTTGCAAATGACACTACAGATAAAGGACTGGTATCCAAGATCTACAAAGAACTTCTCAAACTCAATACACGAGAAACAAATAAACAAATCAAAAAATGGGCAGAAGATATGAACAGACACTTTTCCAATGAAGACATACAAATGGCTAACAGACACATGAAAAATGTTCAAAATCATTAGCCATCAAGGAAATTCAAATCAAAACCACACTGAGATACCACCTTACGCCAGTTAGAATGGCAAAAATAGACAAGGCAAGAAACAACAATTGTTGGAGAGGATGTGGAGAAAGGGGATCCCTCCTACATTGTTGGTGGGAATGCAAGTTGGTACAGCCACTCTGGAAAACAGTGTGGAGGTCCCTTAAAAAGTTAAAAATTGAGCTACCCTATGATCCAGCCATTGCACTACTGGGTGTTTACCCCAAAGATACAGACGTAGTGAAGAGAAGGGCCATATGCACCCCAATGTTCATAGCAGCAATGTCCACAATAGCTAAATTGTGGAAGGAGCCGAGATGCCCTGCAACAGATGACTGGATTAAGAAGTTGTGGTCCATATATACAATGGAATATTACTCAGCAATCAGAAAGAACGAGTTCTCAACATTTGCTACAACATGGACAGCACTGGAGGAGATAATGCTTAGTGAAATAAGTCAAGCAGAGAAAGACAACTATTATATGATTTCTCTCATCTATGGAACATAAGAACTAGAATGATCAGTAGGGGAAGAAAGGGATAAAGAAGGGGGGGTAATCAGAAGGGGGAATGAAACATGAGAGACTATGGACTATGAGAAACAAACTGAGGGCTACAGAGGGGAGGGGGGTGGGGGAATGGGATAGACCGGTGATGGGTAGTAAGGAGGGCACATATTGCATGGTGCACTGGGTGTTATACACAACTAATGAATCATCGAGCCTTACATCGAAAACCGGGGATGTACTGTATGGTGACTAACATAATATAATAAAAAATCATTATTAAAAAAAAAAAGAGTGTTTTTGATTATTGCAAAGGTCAGAGGGTACTGTGGCACTTAGTGGGAAGACAGGGGAGAGAGGCAAGGATTTTCCATGACCTGCAATATTAAGAATTCTCTAGCACAATGAAAAATTGTTCCATGTCCTGCACTACTCTTGACTGTCCTTCAGAACAATTAGTATAAGTAAAAAAATCTCTTTGTAAGTTTCTGAGGATTTTCTTGCACAGTTTCAATATAAACTGAATTATGTAAAATAAGGAAAATGTTAACTTTGATTTGTTGGAAACTCTGAGAAGTATTCATTATTTCATAAAATCATGTCACTATTAACTGTGACATACCACTTCTGGTATTTCAATCAACTCTATCAATCTCACCTTTCAGCTGTACCTTTCACAACGATTCTATGTGTGGGGAATATCATGTGGCTACTTTACAGTGCTTTCTAGAGTGGCACGCCTATGCATTTGCATATTAAAATATGCATTGCATTATGAATATCTTTCCTTGGATTTTCCTTTTACATAATATTAATTTTTAGGAATATTTCATATGTGAGTAAGCTATATCATCAATGGATTTTATTTCAGGAGGAGTCAACAGTAGTGTCATAAAATACTATAAAAAGGACTTTTTGTCTGATAAAATCAGTAACCTCTTCCAAGGTGTAAGGCTCTCTTCAGATAGGCTTTACTTATAATAATCTGCCTAAGGATACCACACTCGAAGCCCAGTTGGCCCCATACCAAACACTAGTAGCAAAAAAACCTATTTGTAACATAACTTTCTTATTCCAAGCATAATAACAACTCTTATTAACTGAACACCTATTATGTACCAGGCACTGTGCTATACCTTTCATTTATTACATCTAGCCTTCAACTCTCAGGGAAAGTAATATTTATCATTAACACTGTTTTACCGGCAAGAAAACTGATGCAGAGAAAAGGTTAAATAACTTGACTGAGGTCACATCATTTGTAAATATTTGACTCAAATCAATCAAATTCTAGGGCCAATGACTTTACCAAAGACAGAGATGGACAGAATTCAAAACTGGAAATATATATGTATGTACATATGTGGCTCACATCACATTGGACAGAGCTGAGATGGATGGTTTCCCTATAATTGAGTATCTTTCCCCTGAACAACAGAAATCTGCAGAAGCTTGGGGCCTTGGCCAAGTGTTACCTGGAATGACTGTTCAGGTTGCTAGAAGCAGCAGGAGAAAACAGTGTGGGTGTGTGGTGAGGGGAGGGTCAGCAGATGTTCCCACACATTTCATCATGTCATTTGGGTCACTCGGATAGTGAGAACCACATGCTCATTTACTATTTATTACCATTATTTTTATCCCATATGCTTCACACAACTGCCAACACATGGGAGCAGTAGGCAAAATCTGGAACAGAAGCTGTTTGAATACACGTATAAAAAACAGTCAAAATATTTAATGTGTTACCTAAATATGATATTGTTTATATTTACTAGCAGTGAAGAAGAAAATAGGTGGCTTGTAGGTCTACCAAAACTCAGACAAGTAGTATTAGTGCTTTATAGATGGTAAACACTAGAATTAGGTTAAATATAAACTCATTCAAGGCAGAGGAGTCAAGTCCATGACCTCTCAAGATCAGTGCCCCCAACAATCAGACCCCCAACTTCTGTACTATAATAGTTAAAAAAAAAAAAAAAACGGAGTTCAATGAGATTGACTACAGTGACCAATCACATTGATTTTTACCTCACCCTTATTAACTGAACAAAATGTCACACACAGAAAAACTTATAGACAAAGGATATGTATCACTTCAAGGTCTATTAATGGAAGAATTATTCATTACTTGTGATGTACCTTACTATGAAATATTACACATTTTGGAAAGGAAGAAAGGAAGGAAGCCAGATTTAGTTCTAATTGTCCAAAAAGTATTATTGCCTGTGATAGTTTCCTCCCATCTCATTTCAGAGCCCTTAGAGGAAATCAACACGCTTTGATTAACAAGATCTGGCCATGCCAGAAAGAGCAAAGAAGAGTTTCTAATTATTTTGTGGATGACAGTGTGAAGCAACTGTTGTAACAACTTGGCTCAGGTCTCTAAGCTCATTACTGGGCACGTGCCTCTGAGGACCATTTGAGCGTATTCTCGGCTGAGCTAGCCAAATTGCAGAGGAACTGCAAAGTCTTATGCATCATTTTTTCTGGAAGAAACTAAGCACGATGCAAACACAGTTTGGAGATTGTTTTGTTTCCAATTCAAATGTGATCTAATCTGAAAAATTGTTTCTGGAGCCCACACAGAAAGGGGAGTTTGTCACTCACTTCCCTCTTCTCCTTCACTAATGACACTTACCTCTTTCTGTCTGTCATATAATTAGGCACATACGGCTGTCTTACCAATCAGACTATAAACTCTGTGATGGCAAGGAATACATACATCTTCATCTCTGTAGCTTCCCTAATCCCTGACATATGTGGGCAGGTTTTTATAGTATTGGATTTAATCTTTCAACTGTTCCAGAGAACAGCAGCAAAGAGGATGCCTGAGCAGAAGTACATTGGACTGAACAACTGGTAGAGCTGATTTACAATCTGAACTCCACCACTTAGTCTCTCCTTGGTTCAGCCTCTGTAAAGCAAGAGGACTAAGCTAGCCTATTTCCAAGGTCCATTTCCCTTCCAACCCTTTGTGGTTCTGCTCATCTTTGCTTTAAAAAGTCTGAAAATGATTTTAAACATTTTTTCATGTGTCTGTTAGCCATTTGTATGTCTTCATTGGAAAAGTGTCTATTCATATCTTCTGCCCATTTTTTCATTTGATTATTTGTTTCATGTGTATTGAGTTTCAGAAGTTCTTTGTAGATCCTGGATACTAATCTTTTATCTGTAGTGTCATTTGCAAATATCTTCTCCCCTTCCGTGGGCTGCCTCAGTTTTTTTGACTGTTTCCTTGGCTGTGCAGAAGCTTTTTATCTTGATGAAGTCCCACAAGTTCATTTTTTCTTTTGTTTATCTTGCCTTTGGAGATGTGTCATAAAAAAAGTTGCTGTGGCCGATGTCAAAGAGGTTGCTGGAGGAGATAATGCTAAGCAAAATAAGTCAAGCAGAGAAAGACAATTATCATATGGTTTCACTCATTTATGGAACATAAGAAGTAGGAAGATTGGTAGGAGGAGAAAGGGAAGAAGAAAGGGGTAATGAACAGAAGGGGGAATGAACCATGAGAGACTATGGACTCTGGGAAACAAACTGAGGGCTTCAGAGGGGAGAGGGTTGGGGGAGTGGAATAGGCTGGTGATGGGTATTAAGGAGGGCACATATTGCATGGTGCACTGGGTGTTGTATGCAAGTAATGAATCATGGAACTTTACATCAAGAACTAGGGATGTACTGTATGGTGGCTAACATATAATAAAAATTATTATAAAAAAAGAATAATGACATATACAGACAAAAATTTAGCAGCAAAATGTTTATTATGGTGTTGTATAATAAAAGAAAAAAGGAAAATATCTTCAATTAGAACTAGTGTTAAGTAAAATATGTATATTTTTATAATGAAATATGATATTTATATAAAATCCTGAAAGTAAATATCCGATCAAAAATTAAAAGAGGTTGTTTCTGAGTGGAATGATTATGTGCTGATTTTTGATTGATGTCTTTCTACTTCTTACATTCTCCTTTCTTTCAAAATCCTCAATAAATGTTTTTTATAAAGCAATTTAAAAAGTCTGAAAATGTTTCCATTTTGTTATCTAAGATAGAGCAGATTTTTCTAATAAGGATCTAAAATACGAATGTTGCTTAGCATGTTTTCATTATTTCCTGGAAAGCCCAGATCAGATTTTTAACCACCTCCAGGAAGTGTACATCAAATTCTATCAACTTGATTTGAAATTTCATCTAGTAAATTGTGGACTGACTTTTATTTTTATTAAGGAACACTCCAGGTTAAGCTCCTCTGTATGATAGTTTATTGAGTCTAGGTACATGTGACAGAAATAGAGTAAAGAGAGAGGGTAAGGCAGACAGGGAGGGAGGAAAGGAAAGGAAAGGAAAGGAAAGGAAAGGAAAGGAAAGGAAAGGAAAGGAAAGGAAAGGAAAGGAAAGGAAAAGAAAGGAGGGAGGGAGATGTCTCTTAAAAAAAGTGTAATCTCCTCTTAAACAGGTGCCATATCTTTTTTTTTTTTCCTTTTGAATAGCTGATTATCCAGGCCCTCTTGCGTTTAGGATGGTTCTTAACACATAATACATGCTTAATAAATGTTTGAGAAATAAATGTGAGAATAAAGAAATGAAGGATTAAGTAAATATACGATTAGAGTTTTTGAAAACTATTCCCAAAATATCTTTCAGAATTGCATGGAAACTATGAATTTGTGTATATCCTGGCTTTTGGCTTTTTTCTAGAAAGCCTAGATACCTAGGCCAAAAAAAGGGTGGGGGGAACTGCCACTAAATGTAAAAGGGATGAATAACTGCACAACCAGTGAAGCCAGGGAAAACCGAAGTGCCGTCTTTATCCGGAGGTACCACAGAGACTGATCTGAAAGAGGTAGAGCAGGCATGCCAAACACCCCCAAATTAATTCTTAGCAGAGAACACCCAGACCTCAGAATCCACCTTCAGCATCTCACTGTGAAATGCAAAATTATATTTGATTGACCTCTAATGCCAACTGACAGTTACCCCTAACACTTATTAAAAAACAGTTGGGGATTATGGTTTCATGACTTTCTAAAATTACTGGTACCTTCCTGACTTACCCTTAATTGTTGGTGACTGCAATATATTTTTCTTTAATAATTTGATTTTGAAAAAAAAAACAAGTGGACACAAATTTCTTTTATTAAGACAAAATAAGTAGAAAACAATCCTTGGGGAAAGAGGAACTTCAGTAAATAGTGTGGGAAATGACAAATGTAACACAGGAAGAAGACTGAGCCCAATCCTGTTCCAGGAAAAAAACAAGGTGGTGTAAAGGATAGTCTGGGACTGAGAAGGAGCCCTAGAGTTTAACTGGCAATAAATCCCCTTGGCTCCTCTAGCACCCAGCTGAAATACAGAGAAAGAGCTCAAAAACTATAGAGAGCAATACTCTCTATAAAGAAGTATGAATGCTTAAAGTAACCGATGATGTGTTGTGGAAATAATGGTGACACAAGCCATCAGCATATAAACAAAAAGGAAAAAAGGTTCTAATACTTTCACCCACTTTTCCATTCATCTTGTTAAAAGCTTGGCAAACAAGGAGGAATTAAAACAATAATAACACTAAATTAGAAGTATGAAGTTGTTCCAGTGATTTTCAAGACTTGCTATCGAAAAGATAATCTTATATATTGATTAAAGTTTTGATTTTGGAAAATAATGAAGTATTAACTGGTGTTAAAATGGAAATATAAATGATCAAAAATAACCCCCTGCCCCCCCCCAAAAAAAAACTTCCCTTCCATCAAAATCTTTCTTATGGTAGGCAGCCTCCAAAATGACTCCCAATTATTCTTGCCACCTGGCATGCCTGTTCCTGTGAACTCCCCTGACACACTGAATAAAGGTGATCTGTGTACCCATAGGATATTGCAGAAATAATGAGAGTGACTTTTGAGGGTGAAGAACAAGAAGACCCTCTCCATGGTGCAAGTATACAGAGATCTGAGAATGGGACAGAAATAAGGGGAAAAAATAGCAGCACAGTCCCCACACTAAGTACAAAGTAACACAAAAGGAATTTGAAGCTGATATACACTGAAATCCAACAAAATCCAAAGCCAGCCAAATTTCTGACACAAACAGCCAGCAGAAAAAGTATGCACACTGCTAGACATAAATACCCTTAGTATCTATTGTTCTATACACATTGTCCAGCACTCAATCAAAAGTAACTAGCAAGATGATGGATTTAAATCCATCCATATCAAAGATTACATTAATTGTAAATGGTGGAAACATAACAATAAAAATAAAGAAATGATCATACTGAATAAAGACTTAAGACACAATTATATGTTATCTACAATAAATCCATTTTTAAGTATATAAACATAGATTAAAAGTAAAAGAACAGAAAAATACACATCTTGTAAACACTAATTAAAAGAAAGCTATATTAATATGAGAAGAAGTAGACTTCAGAAGAAGAAAGGGATAAAAAGGACATTGCAAAGAAAACATTATATAATGATTAAGAAGTCAATTCATCAAGAACAAATAAACATCCTAAATTTGTAGACACCTAAAAACAGAGTATCACTATACATTAAAAATAATTTGAAAGAACTAGATAATAGAGAAATCCACAATTGAAATGGATGATTCAACAACCCCTTAGGTAAACAACAGAACAGGTAGACAGAAAATAGGTAAGCATATGGAAGATCTGAATAATACTATTAACCAACTTAACCTGATACTTTTAGAATACTCCACCCAACAATGACAGAATGTAAATTATTTTCAGGCACACATAAAACATTCACCAATATAAACTATATTCAGGACCATAAACCAAGCATCAAGAAACTTAAAATAATTGAAAAACAAATTTAAAATAATTGAAATCATACAAGATGTGTTCTCTAGATCACATGGAACCAAACTAGAAATCAGTATCAGAAAGATATATGAAATTTCCCCTAATATTTGGAAATTAAGCAACATGTTTTTAAATAACTATGTCAAAGCAACAGAAGTCACAAAGGCTATTTGAAAATATTTCGAATTGAATGAAAATGAAAACACACTATATCAAAATTTGTGAAATGCAGCCAAAGCAGAGCTTAAAGAGAAATCTATAGTGGTAAGTGTTTTTATTAAAGAAAAATGTCTTGGGGTCCCTGGGTGGTTCAGTTGGTTAAGTGTTGGACTCTTGATTTCAGTTCAGGTCATGATCTCAGGTCGTGGGATCAAGTCCCACATGGGCTCCTCACTCAGTGGGAGGTCTGCTTGAGATTTTTCTCCCTCTCCCTATTGCCCCTCCCCCCACCCATATGGGCACGGTCTCCAAAAAAAATCTTTTAAAAAAAGAAAAAATTCTTAAATTAATAATGTCAACCTCTTAAATAAAGATTTTAAGAGAAGGGTCCAAAATGATGGCATAGGAAGTCTCTAAACTCATCTTCTCCCACAAATCTACACCTACATACAGAGTAGTTCCTCCCGAGGAAGAGCTGAGGGCTGACTGAGCTTCTGCACAACAAAAGATAAAAGGGCCACAAAGAAAACATGAGAGATGGAGCTCTTGCAATAACAAGAACCCCATCCCTGATGTTACAGACTGCAGTAGGAAGGGATATCACTGAGGGGTCCATGTGCAGATTCACCCAATTTGGGGCACAGAAAAAAAAAGCAGGGTTTTTTTTCCTCCAATTTTTATTTAAATTCTATTTAGTTAGCAATATACTGCAACATTGGTTTCAGAAATAGAATTCAGTGATTTATCACTTTTATACAACACCTAGTCCTCATTATATCAAGTGCCTTCCTTAATATCCATCACCCATCTAGCCCAACCCATCCACCACCCTTCCTCACCCCTCAGTTTGTTCTCTAAGAGCCTCTTAGGGTTTGTTTCATTCTTTTTTTCCCCAAAAAAGCAGCAGTTTAAAAGACAACTAGACTATAAGTGAAGGAAACCCTATAGTTAACCCTAGAGTATTTACCAAATAGTGGGGAATCTGCTGGAATTCTTTCCAGGGTTGGAACTGCTGGTGAGAGTGATTTTTTATGTTCCCCCTTCACCTTGATAGGACAGAAGGACGTAAGATCTGAGCACTCCACCTGGCTTGCTGGCTTGGGGAGCCCTGGGTCCCTAGCACACCCGAGCACCAGATGTTCCCCCATGACAGCTCTTCCCACCTGTGCTCATTTCAGCTGACCCCACAAGGTAACCCCAGTATGGAGCAACCTGGGAGTTCCTGGCCTGCACCTACTTCATCTCCAGCCATCCCACCAGGACAGTCTTGATGCAGAGTACCCTGGGACCTCCAGCCCATGCCCATTATAACTGTAGCCAGCCAACCTAGGCCACACAAGTCTATCTAGGGAACATTCCTATACAAGGTCACTCCTCCAAGCCTGGGATAGGTAATTCTTTCACCTAGTTCATAAAAGCAAACACAGAAAATCAAACAAAATTAGGAGACAGAGGAATATGCATCAAACAAACAAACAAACAAAAAGACAAAACATCAGAAAAGAACTCAATGAAACAGATTAGCAATTTACCTAATAAAGAGTTTGAATAATGGTCATTACTAATTTACTAATGGTAAAGATGCTCACCAGCCTAGAAAGAGTGTATAAACTCAATGAGAACTTCAACCAAGAGACAGAAAATATTTTAAAAAGAACCAATCAGCGTTGAAGAATACAATCACTGAAATGAAAAACACACTAGAAGAAATCAACAGCAAGTTAGAGGATACAGAAGAACAGATCAGAAATATGGCAGACAGGGTGGTAGAAAAGACCCAAGCTGAATAGCAAAATAAAAAAAAAAATTTTTTTTAATGGGAGTAGGTTTTAGGACCTCTGAGACAACATCAAGCCTACTAACATTTGCATTATAGAGATCCTAGAAAGATAAAAGAGAGGAAAAAGGGCAGAAACTAATTTAAAGGAAATAATAGCTGAAAACTTTCTACCTGAAGAGGGAAACAGACACCAAGGCCCAGGAAACACAGAGAACCTCAATCAAGATGAACCCAAAGAGATCCACACCAAGACACATAATAATTGAAATGGCAAAAGTTAAAGATAAGGAGAGAATCTTAAAAGCAGCAAGAGAAAAATAACTAGTTACACACAAGGGAAACCACGTATTGCTATCAGTTGATTTTCAGCAGAAACTTTTGAGGCCAGAAGAGAGAGGCAATAATACAGTCAAAGTGCTAAAAGATAAAAACCTACAACCAAAAACACTCTACCCAGCAAGGTTATCATTGAGAATTGAAGAAGAGATAAAAAGTTTCCCAGGCAAACAAAAGTTAAAGGGGCTCTTCACCACTAATCCAGCCTTAGAAGAAATGTTAAAGGAACTTCCTTAAGTGGAAAAGAAAAGGCCAGAACTGGAAGGGAAAAAAAAAAAAAAGAAAAAGTTTCACTGGTAAAAGCAAATAAAGATAGTGCATCAATCACCTATAATGGTAGTGTGAAGGTTAAAGTATAAAAGTAGTAAAGTCAATTTTATCTGAAAAAATAGTTAAGGGTTTCACAAAATAAAAAGATGCAAAATATGACAGCATACATAAAATGTGGAGTAGGGTAATAAAAAAAGTAGTGCTTTTAGAATGTGTTTAAAATTAAGTGGACATCAACCTAATAGAGTACTATATACTTAGGCTATTATATATGAACCTCATGATAATCACAAACCAAAATCTGGCAATAGATACACCAAAAGCAAAAAAATAAAGGAATCCAAACATAACAACACTAAGAAAAATCATCAATCAAAAGGGAAGAGAGCAAAAGAAAAAGGTGCAGAGAACTATGAAAACAACCTGAAAACAATTAACAAAATAGCAATAAGTACATATCTACTGATTTCTTTAAATGTAAATGGTTTAAATGCTCAATCAAAAGACAAAAGGTGATTGGATAAAAAAGCACGACCCATCTATATGCTGCCTACAAGAAATTCACCTCAGACTAAAGACATATACAGACTGAAAGTGAAGGGATGGAAAAAGATAATCCAGGCAAATAGAAGTGAAACAAAGAAAAACAAGTCAGGGTAGCAATACTTATATCAGACAAAATAGTTTTTAAAGCAAATACTATAACAAGAGACAAAGTAGGGTGTTATATAATGGTAAAGTGATCAATCCAACAAGATGATATAACAATTATAAATATCTATGTACCCAACACAGGAACACCTAAATATAAAATGCAAATATGTCTGTTAAGACATAAAGGGAGAAATTGACATTAACACAATAATAGTAGGGGACTTTAGCATTCCACTTACATCCATGGATAGATCATCTGGACAGAAAAGCAGGGAAGAGTGGTTTAGAATGACACATTAGATCACCTTCCTCTTAAATCTTCATCACTAAATCTTCCATGTTAAACTAACCTTTTTATATCCTTACTACAAGTTCAATGCCAAAGAATCGTGAAATGCATTCCTAAATATTTCTGATAATTTACATTTTGGTCTAAACCCTCATTTTGAAATTTTATATATATATATATATATATATTGATGGCTCAGCCAAAATTTCTAAATTCAAATCACATTACATGAACATGAAACCTTGGTCAATTATATTTTTTCTACTTAATCTTTCTGATTCTGATTGTACTCCTGTACCATCCTTCTAAAGAATGAGAATTTTTTCACCGAAGAGCCTTCATTAGTTCTGCTTGCCATAATGTGGCTGATGTTTGAACTTTCTGGTTTTGATTTCACAATTTAGGAAGCAAATGGTTCCTAATTTGGGAAACGTGGGTTTAATATATCTGCTATGCATCAATTGGACTGGCCTGAATTTAGCTGATATTGTGGGAGTTCCTTAATAATTCAGCATTTCTATAAATGTATCATCCTGCCAAATGATGTTCTCACACATTTGCACAGCACTTTTGGCCTCTACAGTAAATTGAAGATAATAAAACTGGTAGTGTTAGAAATTGTCTCTTTGTGGTGATACATGGAGGAATTGTCCATAAATTGTGATCTATTATCTATAACAAGTTCTTTTGAAATCTCTTTATGAGAAAAACAGATTGTTCAATTCTCAAATGACTCCAACCTGGATAAAGAGTGATATTTTCCCCCCATAGAGTGCAGCATCTGCTTAACATGAAGAAGTATACATAAACTGGTGACTAATATCCCCAAAATGTGCTGTCATTTCACATTGCTAGCACTGTTTATTTTCCCAAAACCCAAGTTTAAACTAGGAAGGACCTTAAGAGATCTTTAGTATCACTGCAGGAGAAACAGCCCAGACTGGCAGTAGGAGCTTTTCCATCAACTATCTAATAGAGAGTACCAATTCTTAAGAGTCCAAATGATTCTGTAGACTAACCAGTATCTTGACAAAAGGGCAAGTCTTCATCATCTGCAGCAGACAATTTCATGCATCAGAGGGAGGGTTTCCCTGCCTAAAAATCTTCCCATTTAAGTTCAGCAAACTTGTTCCATTCAGGGCCAAATAGTAAGTATTTTAGTCTTTGTGGGCCATGTAGTTTCTGCCACAACTGTTTAACTTTGCCACTATAGTACAATATGGAAACTGGTCATAGCTGTGTTACAATAAAACTTTATTCACAAAAACAGAGAGTGGGTATGACCTGACTCAGCATCCATACTTTGCCAATATCTGTTCTATATAGTCTTGAACTTGAATCTTAAATTCACTTTTGCATTAAAAATTGTCATTCTCGGGGCACTTGGGTGGCTTGGTCAGTTGAGTGTCTGCCTTTGGCTCAGGTCATGATCTCAGTGTTCTGGGATCAAGCCCCACATTGGGCTCTCTGCTCAGCAGGGAGTCTGCTTCTTCCTTTCCCTCTGTGGGCTATCTCTCTCTCAAATAAATAGCATCTTCTAAAAAATTGTCCTTCTCATTATAAGGTAACTATGTCTGTAAAGAGTAACACATCAAAAATTCCTTAGTGTGTATGGTAGACCCCATCCCATATCTACTTCAGGTGCTGGTAGGCTGATAGCATCCTGCTTCAAGAGCCTGCATTTCCCTTCTTCTCTGAATAAGGGTTTTCTCCCGAACACTGAAACCCATGTATGTAGGTATTAATCCATCCAGAATAATCTTCAGCCATGGAAAGATAAGAGTCAGTGGATAAATGACAGCCTACTCTTTTGTCTCCAGAGAGATGATTCTGAGATATATTTTTCATGGTCTCTCAGAAAATCCCAAGGGGAACTGAGTTCCAATTGCCTAAAGGATAATTTGCTCATTACAGACAATGTATTGGCATTTTTCCTGTCTCTATCTCACTTCCTCCCTAGAGCCTCCCGGAATCACTTCCTAAATAACTTTATGAGCTTAACATTCTTGTCTCAAAGATTATTTTGAAGACAACCCAAATCAATACAAATGGATTCATGTGTTTTCTGTTATTTCTACGTAGCAGAAGAGACTGGAGTACATGAAAACACTGGAAGCCCTGTGAGTAAGTAGGAATGCCAGTCAGATAAAGTGTGCTGAAATGGACTGTGGAAAAATAAGAGGAGATATGAGATGATGAAATAAGCCATATAGTTCAAAGACGTAGGTCTAACTCCCCAATTCACCACTTGCTGTTTGATTGCCTGGCTTTGGACAAGGTAGTTAAGCTCTGAAGCACTGGGGTTGTTGTTGTTATTGTTGTTGTTGTTGTTGTTGTTGTTGTTTTGAATAAAATAATGTCACTTTATTAGGGTTAGCAAATTCTCCAGTCCACAAAAAAGGGCTTTCAATTTAATGTAGTTTGTAATAATTATAATATTAAAGAGGTCTTACCAGTGATTATTGGTCTACAGCAAAAAGTAGGTTAAGAGAAATACAACCCCAATATTTTCTAGTTGGTACTTTAATTAGAAATTTAGACTAATGGTCCTATGCTTAAATGTTGTTGTGCTGTGTGCTGGCCTCTGTAAAACATAACTAGTCATAAGGAACTCCTCAATATGTATACACCAGACAGAAGTAAAAAGGTAAAAACAGAAATGACTAACAAGACATAATTACATACATAATTCTTTTATAATTAATATTTGCTAGAAAATGGAGTTTGACATTACTTACAATTATATCAACTTTCACAGAGGCTATCATAGGTGTATGGGCATACTGTCACCACAAAGTGGTGGTGACTCAGTTACCAGAGTCAAACTTATTCTTAACAAGTAGAATTTTTATGTCCATTCAGTCACACAGTCTCTCACATCTTTCCTGGGTTATTCATTTGCAGATAGGAATGGAAACTGTAACTGGGTTCCTCATATCATGCATTCACATGTAATGCCCATCTTCATATGTCGTCCAATTTCTTGAGGATAAAAAGGAGTGACTGCAGGACCATGCAAACAAGGAAGTTTCATATGGAGGAGACCACAGCCTTGCACATATTCTGTTTCATCTCCTTGGGTTCCAGCTTTGGCAGGAGGCACTCGATCTGGAACATCCCAGCTTTGCTTTCCTACCACGCTGGGCTTTTCACAGCAGCTGCCTGGCACCCATGAAGCTCTGTTTACTCATCTGAAAAAGGGGGAAAGTCACCTCCCTGTTTTTTTTAACTTTAACAGTTTTAAATTCACAGAAAAATTGTGAAGATAATTCAGAGTTTCTATAAGCTCCTTACCTAGTATCCTCTATTATTAACATCCTATAGTAGTATGCTACATTTCTTACAATTCATATATCAACACTGATGAATTATTTTGTTAGTCACCATACATCATTAGTTCTTGATGTGGTGTTCCATGATTCATTATTTGCGTATAACACCCAGGGCTCCATGCAATATGTGCCCTCCTTAATATCCTTCACTGGGCTAGCCCAACGCCCCCCCCTTCCCTCTGAAACCCTCAGTTTGTTTCCCAGAGTCCATAGTCTCTCATGGTTTGTCTCCCCCTCTGATTTCCTCCCTTCATTTTTCCCTTCCTTCTCCTAATGTCCTCCATGCTATTCCTTATGTTCCACACGTAAATGAAACCATGATAATTGTCTTTCTCTGCTTGACTTATTTCACTTAGCATAACCCCTTCAGTTCCATCCATGTTGATGCAAATTGTTGGTATTCATCCTTTCTGATGGCTGAGTAATATTCCATTGTATATATGGACCACATCTTCTTTATCCATTTGTCTGTTGAAGGACATCTCAGCTTCTTCCACAGTTGACTATTGTGGGCATTGCTGCTATGAACATTGGGGTGCAGATGCCCCTTCTTTTCACTACCTCTGTATCTTTGGGGTAAATATCCAGTAGTGCAATTGCTGGGTCATAGGGTAGCTCTATTTTTAACTTTTTGAGGCAACTTCATACTGTTTTCCAAAGCAGCTGTTCCAACTTGCATTCCACCAACAGTGTAAGAGGGTTCTCCTTTCTCCACAATCTCTCCAACACTTGTTGTTTCCTGCCTTGTTAATTTTTGCGATTCTAACTGGTGTAAGGTTGTGTCTCATTGTGACTTTGATTTGTGTTTCCCTGATGGCTAGTGATGTTGAGCATTTTTTCATGTGTCTGTTAGCCATTTGTATGTCTTTTCTGGAGAAGTGTCTGTTCATGTTTTCTGCCCATTTTTTTGACTGGGTTATTAGTTTTTTGAGTGTTGAGTTTGAGAAATTCTTTATAGATTTTGGATACCAACACTTTATCTTTACCAAATGTCATTTGCAAATATCTCCTCCATTCCATGGGCTGCCTCTTAGTATTTTTGACTCTTTCCTTTGCTGTGCAGAAGCTTTTCATCTTGATGAAGTACCAAAAGTTCATTTTTGCTTTTGTTTCACTTGCCTTTGGAGACATGTCTTGAAAGAAGTTACTGTGGCTGATGTGGAAGAGGTTACTGCCTATGTTCTCCTCTAGGATTTTGATGGATTCCTGTCTCACATTGAGGTCTTTCATCCATTTTGAATTTAACTTTGTGTATGGTGTAAGAGAATGGTTCAGCTGCATTCTTCTATATGTAGCTGTCCAATTTTCCCATCACCACTTATTGAAGAGACCGTCTTTTTTCCATTGGATATTTTTTCCTGATTTGTCAAAGATTAGTTGACCATACAGTTGAGGGTCCATTTCTGGAGTCTCTGTTCTTTTCCATTGGTCTATGTGACTGTTTTGTGCCAATACCATGCTGTCTTGGAGATCACAACTTTGTAACAGTGCTTGAAATCAGGTAACATGATGCCCCCAATTTATTTTTTTCTTTTTTTTTAAATATTATACAGCCATTATTTTTAAAAACATTTTATTTATTTATTTGACAGAGAGAGACAGCAAGAGAGGGAACACAAGCAAGGGGAGTGTGAGAGGGAGAAGCAGGCTTCCCGCCGAGCAGGGAGCCCGATGCAGGGCTCAATCCCAGGACGCTGGGATCATGACCTGAGCCGAAGGCAAATGCTTAATGGCTGAGCCACCCACACGACCCCCCCCCCCCAGCTTTATTTTTCTTTTTCATCATTCCCTTGGCAATTCGGGGTCTTTTCCAGTTCCATACAAATTTTAGGATTTTTTGTTCCAGCTCTTTGGAAAATGCCAATGGTATTTTAATAGGGATGGCATTGAAAGTGTAGATTGCTCTGGGCAGCATAAACATTTTAACAATGTTTATTCTTCCATCCATGAGCTTGGAGTATTTTTCCATCTTTTTGTGTCTTCCTCAATTTCTTTTATAGTTGTTCTGTAGCTTCTAGAGTATAGATCCTTTACCTCTTTGGTTAGGTTTATTCCTGGGTATGTTATGGTTTTGGGTGCTATTGTGAATGGAATTGAGTCCTTAATTTCTCTTTCTACAGTTACATTGTTAGTGTATAGAAAAGCAACTGAGTTCTGTGCATTGATTTTGTATCCTGCTAGATTGCTGAAATGCTATATGAGTTATAATTTGGAGGTAGAGTCTTTTGGGTTTTCCACATAAAGTATCATGTCATCTGCGAAGAGGGAGAGTTTGACTTCTTCTTTGCCAGTTGGGATGCCTTTTATTTCTTTTTGTTGCCTGATCGCTGTGGTTAGGACTTCTAGTACTATGTTGAACAATAGTGGTGAAAGTGGACATCCCTGTCATATTCCTGATCTTAAGAAAAAAGCTCTAAGCTTTTCCCCATTGAGAATGATATTCACTGTAGGCTTTTTATAGATGGTTTTTATGATATTAAGGAATGTTCCCTCTATCCCTATACTCTGGAGAGTTTTAATCAGGAATGGATGTTTTATTTTGTCAAATGAGAGGGTCGTATGGTTCTTGTCTTTTCTTTTATTAATGTGCTCTACCACGTTGACTGATTTGCAAATGTTGAACCACCCTTGCATCCCGGGCATAAAACCCATTTGGTCATGGTGAATAATCCATTTAATGTACTGTTGGATCCTATTGGCTAGGATCTTGTTGAGTATTTTGGCATTGATGTTCATCAGAGATATTGATTTTTAATTCTCCTTTTTGATGGGGTCTTTGCCTGGTTTTGGAATCAGGGTAATGCTGGCCTCATAGAACGAGTTTGGAAGTTTTACTTCTGTTTCTCTTTTTTGGAACAGCTTCGGTAGAATAGGTATTATTTCTTCTTTAAATGTTTGGTAGAATTCCCCTGGGAAGCCACCTGGTCCTAGACTTTTGGTTTTTGGGACGTTTTTGATTACTGCTTCAATTTCCTTACTGGTAATTGGTCTATTCAGATTATCTATTTCTTCCTGTTTCAGTCCTGGTAGTTTGTAAGTTTCCAGGAAGGCATCATTTCTTCCAGGTTGCTTAATTTGTTAGCATATAGTTGCTGGTAATAATTTCTAATAATCGTTTCTACTTCCTTGGTGTTAGTCATGATCTCTCCCCTTTCATTCATGATTTTATTAGCTTGGGTCCTTTCTCTTTTCTTTTGGATAATTTTGGCCAGTAGTTTATCAATCTTATTCCTTCAAAGAACCAGCTTCTATTTTCGTTGATCTGTTCTACTGTTTTTCTGGTTTCTATTTCATTGATCTCTCCTCTAATCTTAATTATTTCTCTTCTCCTGCTTGGTTTAGGGTTTATCTGCTGTTATTTCTCCAGCTCCCTTAGGTGTAGGGTTAGCATGTGCATTTGGGATTTTTCTAATTTTTTGAGAGAGGCTTGGATAGCTATTTACTTCCCCCTTAAGATTGCCTTTGCAGTATCCCATAGGTTTTGGACTGATGTGTTTTCGTTCTCATTGGTTTCCATGAATTGTTTAAGTTCTTCTTTAATTTCCTGGTTGACCCATTCATTCCTTAGCAGGGAGCTCTTTAACTTCCAAGTGTTTGAATTCCTTCGAAAATTTTTCTTGTGATTGAATTCCAGTTTCAAGGCATTGTGGTCTGCTATCATGCAGGGAATAATCTCAATCTTTTGGGATTGGCTGAGACCTGATTTATGGCCCAGTATGTGGTCTATTTTGGAGAAAGTTCCATGTGCATTTGAGAAGAATGAGTATTCTGTTGTTTTAGGGTGGAATGTTCTGTATAGATCTACAAAGTCTATCCGGTCCAATGTGTCATTCAAAGCTCTTGTTTCTTTGTTGATCTTCTGTTTAGATGATCTGTCCAGTACTGAGAGTGGAGTGTTAAAATCTCCTCCTATTAATATATTATTGTTGATCTGATTCTTTATTTTGTTTAACAGCTGGCTTATATAGTTGGCTGCTCCCATGTTGGGGGCATAGATATTTACAATTGTTAGATTGTCTTGCTGGATAGACCCTTTAAGAATGATATAGTGTCCCTCTGGATCTCTTAGTACAGTCTTTGGTTTAAATTCTAATTTGTGTGATATAAGAATTGCTACCTCAGCTTTCTTTTGAGGTCCATTGGCATGAAAAATGGTTCTCCATCCCCTCACTTTCAGTCTGGAGGTGTCTTTATGTTCAAAATGAGTCTCTTGTAGACAGCATATGGATGGGTCCTGTCTTTGTATCCAAGCTGCAACCGTGTGCCATTTCATGGGAGCATTTAGGCCATTCACACTGAGGGTTACTACTGAAAGATATGTGTTTATTGTCCTCCTATTGTCTGTACACTCCCTGTTTCTATGGATTGACTCTGTAAATTTCTGGTCCATATTATTCTTGGGGTCTTTCTTCTTTTATAGAATCCCCCTTAGTATTTCTTGCAGGGCTGGCTTGGTGGTCACATATTCTTTCAGTGTCTGCTGGTCCTGGAAGCTCTTTATCTCTACATCTGTTCTGAATGACAGCCTTGCTGGATAAAGTATTCCTGGCTGCATGTTCTTCTCATTTAGTACCCTGAATATGTCTTGCCAGCCCTTTCTGGTTTGCCAGGTCTCTGTGGACAGGTCTGACATTATTCTGATGTTCCTCCCTCAGTACGTAAGGAATCTCTTCCCCCTAAATGCCCTTAGGCTGGCTTCCTTGGTTCTAAGATTTGCGAGTTTTACTATTACATGCTGATCATGTTCTCCTTGATCTTGGGAGGGGTCCTCTCTGCCTCTAGGACATGAATATTTGTTTCATTCCCCAGATTAGGGAAGTTCTCAGCTACAATTTGCTCAAATATATCTTCTAGTCCTCTCTCTCCACCCCCTCAGGGATCCCAATGATTCTGACATCAGAATGTTTCATGGTGTCATTGACTTCCCTAAGTCTGTTCTCAAGGATTTTAAGCTGTTTGTTCCAGGACTTCTCCTGTTCCTTCCTTCCTATCAGTTTATCTTTCAGATCACTAATTCATTCTTCTGCCTCATTTACCCTAGCTGTTAGAGTATCTAGTTTAGACTGCATTTCATTCACATCATTTTTAAGTTCAGCCTGATTAGCTCTCATTTCTGTCCTTAGGGATTCTATGTTGCCATTAATGGTTTTCTCAAGTCTAGCTATTGTCTTCATAATTGTTACCCTGAAGTCTATTTCTGACATCTTGGTTATATCCATATCCATTAGGTCTACGGGAGAGGCCATTGTCTCTGGGTCTTTTCATTGTTGGGAGTTCCTCTTCCTAGTCATTCTGTTGAGGAGTGGTTGAGAGAATGTATAGAGTCAAAAATATCAACCACAATCCAGGCAAGGTGCACCCTAGGAAAGTTTGGAGTGATCAGAAGACACCACCAAAAAAAACCCAGCCAAAATGAACCCCAAGAATAAGATTTATAATGTTAAAGAAAGGGGGGATGAGAGCGGGGGGGCTACAATCTCTCAGTGTGGGCAAGGTAGGGTGTTTCAGTACTTCCTGGGTGTATTTTATTCTCTTTGTTAGAGAACACTACTTGCCAGAGTTACAGGGAAATTAAAACTGACATATTATATATATATATATATATATATATATATATATATATATATATATATATATATATGTATGTATATAAGGTAGTATTAAACAGGGGGAAAAGGACTACATTGAAGCTTGTATCTATATATATTTTTTAAAAAAGAAAAAATATAGCTGTGAAAAAGTACAAGTTAAAAAGTTACTATGGAATATGTTGTATTAAGCATCTAGTTGAAATAAGTAGGTAAAAGAGAGAGAGAGAGAGAGAAGAAACATAAGAGTAAAAAAAAAAAGTTGTATCTACAAAATACACAGTCTGTGAGGCTACACCAGGATCTCAATATACTATATTCCTCTAGTGGTGTTGGGGTTTTATAGTTTTATGGGGGCCCTCCAGTTGTCATCCTTTTGTTCTTCCAGCTGGTCTTCTGGGGGAGGGACCTGTCATGCTGTTTCTCAGGGAACCCTGCTTGGGTGGAGTTCCCCTCCCCCCTATCAAGGGTCTGGGCTCTGTGGAAACCAATTTTTTGGGCTTTTGTTCTCTGGTGCCTTTTTGGGCCTTTTCAGAGGGTCAGAGTGAAGGAAAATATCTACTCCCAGACCTCCAACCCCGGGGAGAGAAGCCACAGTCTGCTCTGCTCTGAGCCCTCCAGAACACACAGTCTCCCCCTCTGTAAGTGCCACTGAAAACTACTGTCTCCCACAGGTGGTGCATGCCCCCAGTCATCCTTTCAGCAGTGGACTCAGGCCCCCACTTGTCTCTGCACCCTATGCCTCCAAAACCCTGAGCGATCCTCGTCTGAGTGGGCAGGGGTGCAGGCCTCAGTGGCCAGACCCACAGGCCCATGGGCACAGGCCCGCACAAGCCATCACCCAGATCCTGGCGTTTGCCCCTTGAGCTCCTGGATTCTGTGTGAGCACAGTTATTAGGCCCTTCCTGACCCACCCCACTGCTCTGCAAGCTATTGCTGGTCCCCAGGCACAGGATGCTTTTTCACTGGGGTATCACGTTACTTTGCAGTGGCTAGCTTTTGGTGGTTCCCTCCCTCTTCTGTTTATCCTCCTTTATCAGTCCACACAATCACAGCTCCATCCTTTGTACCTCTCGACTAATGATCCTCTGCCCCCATAGAGATCCGGATGTATAATTTTACATCTCAGGTTGATTTCATGGGTGTTCAGACTGGCTTGGTAGATATCCAGTTAAATTCAGGGGACTGGTTGAAATGGAGTCCCCCACCCCTCTGCCATCTTGCCCCTCCCCCCAATATTGATGAATATTAACTGAAGTCCACACTTTACTCAGATTTCCTTAGTTTTTACCTACTGTCCTTTTTTCTGTTTTAGGATACAATCTAGGGTATTATATCACATTTATTTGTCATGTCTCCTTAGCTCCTCTTGACCATAGTAGTTTCTCAGACTTTCCTTAATTTTAATTACCGCAAGTGTTTTGAGGAGTACTGATCAAGAATTTTATAGAATATCCTTCAGTTTGGATTTATTCAGTATTTTCTTCATGGTTAGACTGGAGTTATGGGTCATGGGGAGGAAGATCACAGAGGAAAGTATCATTTTCAACACATGACAAGGGGAGATACTACCAACGAGATTTTTTTTTATTGTTGATGTTGACCTTGATCACCTAGCTGAGGTAGTGTTTTTCAGGTTTTAACACTATAAAATTAATTTTTCCTTTTTCCAAATTGTACTTTGGAAGAAAGTCACTAGGTACAGCCCACGCTTAAAGAGTGGAGAATTATGTTCCACCTCCTTGAGAGAGGAATACATACATAAATTTTTTGGAAATTTTGCCTGAAAGATTTTTCTCTTCTCCCATATATTAATGTATTTCTTAATTTATATTTACATTATATGTTGACAGAGTTAAAATCCAATTCCACTTTATTCATTTTGTTGCCTATATTGTTCCAATTTGGTCATTAGGAACTCTTTCAATCAGTACTTGTATCTTTTGATAAACCCCCATTTAGAGTGGATCTTTTTTCATCACTTCCTTACTTTCTAGTGCCACAAGATGCTCCTGCCCCAGTCCAGTCAGTCATTAGTTCTCCAAGGATCCCTGGTTCCCTTTATTGGGAGTATTGTTAGAGACCAAGATCTAGGTGCCAGGTGTTCTCACTATGTTCTTTTAAGGCCTGAAGGAAAATAAACTAGAGTCCCAATATGATACTCCGAAAGTGGTTCAACAAACATAAGTTAAATGTGAATTTTGTCTAGTTCCAGCTCTGATAAGGATAGTCCTTGATAAATTCTCACTGTATTTTTGAAACAATAGTGAATAATATTGTGACAGTCTTCATTTATTTCAAGGATAGAGAAGCTAAAAGGCAACTTGGGAGGCCACACTTGTGTAGATTTGGCTTCCTCCCAAGAGGGCATGTGGTCCTTGGATCCTCCGTGTCATTCTTGATTATTCAAGTTTCACAAAATCATTTTCTTCACCTCAAGATTATATTAACTCCATATAAACTTTGAATCTCCATGTTATCATGAGTTATTATTTCCATATGCTCAGAGAAGAAGTAAGTTTTAAAATCTCATGACCTAACTTTCTACCTTAAGTAGGAAAAGAAATTAAACCCAAAGCAAGCAGAAATAAGGAAGTAATTAAGATTAGAACAGAAGTAAATGGAATGAAAAACGGACAAAAAACAGAGAAAATTAACATATCATAAGTTGGGTTCTTTGAAAAGATTGATAAAAATAAAATCTTATTAAGACTAGCCAAGAAAAAAGGGAAAAATCACAGATTACTAGTATCAAGAATGAAAGAACGATTATCGTCACAGATAATACAAACAAAAATAATAAAGAAATATTTAAAACAACATCCTGCCAACAAATTCAACAACTTAGATTAAATGGGCAAACTCCTTGCCAATTACAACTCATAAAAATTGGCATGAGAAGAAACAGAAAATATGACTAATCCTGTATGTGGTAAATAACTGAAACCTTCCTACAAAGAAAACTCCATCCCCAGATGGCTTCACTGGTGAATTCTACCAAATGTTTAAGGAAAAAGTAAGACACAAATTTATATTATCTCTTAGAATACACAAACTCTTTCTCTTATACAAATCCTTTAGAGTAACAGAAAGGAAACACTTCACAACTCTTTTTACGAGGCCAGAATAACCCTTCCAGTAAAATCTGACATGATATTATAAAAAAGAACAATTATGGGCCAATACCCCAAATGGATATAAGCAAATTAACCTATCAAATTCAGCATATTGCATTACAATATGAACAAGTGGTACATATCTAAGAATGCAAGTTTTGCAAGAATACAATTCACCACATTAAAAAAAAGCAATCATATATTCACTACATTAAAAGAACAAATACCCATCAAAGAACACGTACACTAACATTACACTTAATGGGAAAATATGAATTTTTTTTCACCTAAAAATCAGGAACAAGGCAAGAATGTTCACTCGTAACTCCTAAGCAATTGTATTGGAGGTCCTCGTCTGTGCAATGAGGCAAGGCCCAAAACATGGAAGCATAAAGATTGAAAAGGAAAAAGTAAATCTGTCTTTATTCACAAACATCATTTCTTATGTAGAAAATCCTAAGGAATCTATAAAAAAAACTACTAGAACTAATAAGTAAATTTTGCAAGGTTTAGGGTTACAAGGTCATTATACAAAAAGCAATTGTATATATATATTAAAACAAAAAATTGAAAATAAAATGTAAAAGGCAATGCCATTTATAGTAACATCAGAAAACATAAAACTTAGTAATGAATTTAATAAAAAGTGTGCAAGATCTCTACACCGGAAACTGCCATATATTCCTAAAAGAAAAATTTACTAAGTGAAGAGATATACCATGTTTATAAGATATGATTTTGTTAAGATGTTTAGAACAAGGGGAAAAGTATTTCTTTAAAGGGTCAAATAATGAATATTTTAAGTTTTGTGGGACATACAGTCTCTGTTTCATCTACTCAACACTGTTGTTTTAGGGCCATTCAGTAATGCACAATGCATAAACAGATCAGCCTTGTGGTGTTTCAGTAATACTGTATTTACAAAAACAGGTGGCAGGCTATATATGGCCTACAAGCTATAACTTGTCAAACACTGATCTAGAATGTTAATTTTGTTAGCATGTTAATTTAGAATATATACAAGGAATGTTTGTAAATCAATAATAAAAGATAACCCTTTAATAAAATGGGCAGGCTTTTACAGACACATTACTAAAGAAGATCTAAAAATGGTCAACACACAAACACACACACACACACACACACACACACACATGGGAAAGAAATGACATACACGAGGTTCTTCACAACTCTTTATTTCAACACAAATCAATTATTTACATGTTGACTGTTTAGAATAAGCACTATAAACTAGCTTTGCCCACAGAGAGAAACACTCTCACTTACAGATGCATTCTCTCTTCTTGCCACAGAGCTATTTTTAGTAATACTGGCTGGGAGAGGGTGGGAAGCCCCTGGGTTAGTGAGGGTTTACATGGCCAGGACTGTTGCAACATGTTTAGGATTCAAAGAACCACAAATGCTTCCTTTGAAATCCAGTCATCAGTTTTGTTAAATCCACCTGTGATTTTTTTTTTAATTCTAAAACTCTCACAAGACCTGCAGGGTTATTTACTTCTCTACATTCCCTCCACATTACTTTTCATTATGTATTTATTTTGTGTTGCTTTGTGAGGGGTGAAAAGAAAAAAACAATCAGATTTTGTTCTTTAAGATGAAGCATCATGTAAATAGAAACAAAGTTTAATTATGGAAACAAACTGTAATATTTGACAAGATTCAATCATTTTCCCTAGATATATGCCATACTCATTTGACAAGTATTTGACATGTAATATATGAAAGGCATCCTGGAGTGAATATGTAGAATTGCTTTTTGGAATATTACATTTAGTGTAGCATAGGGTGAGGAATCAGACCGATTTGAATTCAAATCCTTACTCTGTCTCTTAACTATTTATGTGAGCCTGCATGAGGTACATCAACTCTTTTTTTTTTTTTTTAATTTGAGGAATAGGAGCAGTGTTACCTATTCATGTGTCTCCATGAAGATCATGTATACAAAACACCTGCACTGTACTCGAACACAGCAGACATCCAGATGTTAGTTCCCATTCCCGTTACCTTCACAGCTTACAGTTCAGCTGTAAAGAGCTAGCACATGGCCAAGAACACGATGCATTCAGTTTCAGATACAGATTAAAACCCAAAGTACACATGGTCTTTCTCCTTCTGGGTTAAAGAAGGAGAAAGGTATGGACTGATCAGAATAACTGTGTACAGAGCATAGAGCATCCTCATTAAACCAAGAACAGAGAGCCTCTGACTTGTAGAAACAGCAAGTAAAAAATGCCCTCTGCTTTCCTAGAAGTAAAGATATTCTGGAACCTACCTTTTCAAAAATTATTTTCCCATTTGCCTATCTACATTCAAGAAATGTTGAGTTTCATTTTTTTGTTATTAAGTTGGATAAATTGGTTGAGATTGTGAGTATTTGTTATTGTGCCCATTCCCCAAAGCAGATTTCATTACCAATATCTGGGGCCTGAGAGACTCAGATGGAAGCTAGGGTCTCTTTATTTTCCTATGCTCTAAACTCTCTTGCACAGGTTTCCCTTATCATAAGCCAAGGAAGAGATCACCTTGAATCAGAACAATGTATAAACTGTATTACACAGTCGGTGCAGTGTTGCCTACCCCAAAGTACCCTCTGATGTTGCTAAAATGTCCACAGTGATTATGTTTCTTCTTCCTTTACATCAGAGAACACAGTTGTAATTCCACCCTTTAGAAAATTATAACTTATTTTATCTCTTACCATGCCATGATATCATCCTTGTTGCTTCCTCTTCAAGCCTTGCCTTTATCTCTTAAGACTTCAATATCAATATAACTATTATAGAATCATGTGCACACATGCTCATGTTGGTGGATGTGCTTCCAGGATCTCTCCTTACCAATCTAATGTGCAAAAAGTGACCTATTCTATCTAAATTACCAGAGTCAAAAATACCCTAATGATTGTCTGAAGAATTCCATCAGTCTATGAAAATGTGTTTTCAATTTTAGAATAACTAAAGCAATTTTTTAATAGAACCCAGTTTCCAACTAAGGAGAAGCCAGCAGATTGGTAAGGTGTAAATATAAGTAATCTGAATAAAGATTCATTTCAAACAAAGATTCATTTCTAAGGACTTAAATTTGGAGAGGAAAAATGGGTGCTAGAGAAAAAACATATATTCTAATTGGAAAATAGCCATTATTGAGTTTTACAAAACTCTGAAAACTTCATACAACAGTATAGCAAGTTGCTTAAAAACAGGGGCCTGTTCTGTCACTCACTAGCTAGGTAACCTGAGGACATTGCTTCATCTCTCTAAGTCCTAGTTACCCTGACAACAAAATAGAAATTGTAATAACATTATTTACCTCATACAGTCACTGTAAGAATTGAGTTAATGCCTTTGTAACTTGTTTAAGTGACAAGAATAAAAAGGTATCCTTGTATGAGTTCTCCCATGTTTCCTCCCACCCAATCCTTTAAAAGAAAATGGAACTTGTCTCTTTCTCTATTTTTTTTTTCTCTTCTTCCCCCCACTTACCGTTGAAAGAATTCTGTCTTTGCTGACTACATTCCCAGACTTTTGAGATATAGATTCAGAATAAAGGTGGGGGCAGGAGGTTGGGGAGTAACAGAGGTAGAGAAAAATAGGAGAAATAAATAGAAAAACCTTGCACAAACTTCAGGGAGAGTGAGAGGCAGTTGTGTAAAAGACATCAGAGCAGGTGGAACATTGGATATTTTAGGAGAGGAACGGGGCTTTTGAGATGTGTTGAGATTTGTGTTGCTGTGGGTTATGGATTGAATGCCCTTAATGATATTGACATTTCATTTCAATTACTTTGTGATGCTATTTAGTATTTCCTTGAATGTGACTTGATACAGAGACTGGACCACATGGAACTGCAGCTTACATATAAGTTACTACTGTGGTGGTGACAATGACAATGATGATGATGATTGTATGGTCCTTTTCCTATATGAAATTGTGTGTTGTGTCAAGATGCAATCACTAATTTTCCACAGGAACAGGATACTGCTTTGAAGTCAAAGTATACTCAAGGAAGATAGCATGAAAGAGGCTATTTGGGGTTCTAAATGGGAAACTGATGCTGTCTCTTTGAGGAATTATAAGCTAAATTTAAAGGAACTTTAAGAAATATTTACCACAATAACTTCTTTAAAGTCCCCAAACCAGACAACAAAAGTTAGCTAGAAGCTAATAAAATATTTTGACATATAAGAAAATATACTAGGAAGTAGAGAATAGGAAAAGTCAAAATCAGATTAAGTATGTATATATAACAATTAACGTTTAACAAAAAGAAAACTTTGGTTTCCAGTTTCCACATCTCTAAAATAAAAGGGGGGAAAGAAATCACATTATGTCTGAAGAAGCATTAAGGTCCCATGGAGTTGCCCTTGAGATTAAAATGGTTAAGTAAAAGCCAGAGAACTAGTTTGTCAGAGCTCTGAGTCCTTCACCCCAGCTCGAATGAGAGACATACTCTTATAACTTTTATTAACTGAGGATAATTACATTTGGATTTTTTTAAGGAATTCTTTGGTTTTAAAAATGTGTTTCAGTATTAAATTAGCAGGTCTATTCTTTGTTATCTCTAAAGTGCTCCCAGATCCAGATATGTTTTCAATATTACTTTAAACAGTATTTTCCATTTAAAGTATACACAACTATATCTTATCAGTGACTCAATGTTTACATAATGTAATTTACTAAGGAGTTACATTTTATGGAAAAGATCATTTTAAACAAATTAAGAATTCAACTTTAAAATTTAAAAAGAGAAGAGTAGAGAATACCCAATGAAATCAATGGATAGAAATGAATTAATATGTTAAATGTAAAATCCTTAGCACAATGCCTGGCAGAGTAGGTAATTTCACCCTCCAGCTAAATAAAGAAAAAAAATTTAATAAAGTAGAAAGCAGAAATATTAATAAAAGCAGTAATTAATAAATCAAGGGCAATATCACTAGAGTAGATGTATGGGGTGGAGAGCAGTAGGGTGAGACATAAAACAGACCAAACATCAGCAAATCAGGTCAAAGAAAAATAAAATCACAAGCCAAATCAATATTATCAGAAATAAAATAAGACACAAGTGATGCCGAAGGTATGTAGAATTAAAATTGGTTTTTTTTAAAGATTTTATTTGTTTATTTGAGAGAGAGCACACACGTGCATGCAAGTGGGGGAGGGGCAGAGAGAGAAGGCAAGGCAGAGAATTACAAGCAGACTTCACACTGAGCGTGGAGCCAGATGTGGGGCTCGATCTCACGACCCTGAGATCATGACCTGAGCCAAAACCAAGAGTTGGGCACACAATGGACTGAGGCACCCAAGCACCCAGGAACTTCTGGGTGGCTCAGAACTAAAATTGTCTTTAAACAAGGGGGGAGCACTAATGCATGACTAGGAAAATTTCCCAGAACCTCAGGGATTCAGTGTTTTTGAATGCTCCTTATCACCAGTACCTGGGAGGGAAAATGTTAGTAGATTCTGAAGGGACCTGAGTAATCTTGCCAGGCAGAAGTGTCTATGTTGTCTTCAAGGAAGGTGGGAGAGCTAGCCTTCAAATGGAAAGAGTGATAGCTCTTACTTCTGCAGGCTTAGAAAGTCCAGGAAATTCAAGATATTTGAGTGCATCAACTCAAATGTCTAGATCCCAAGTGTTAATATTCTATTCCTACCAAATCAGGACCCTGATGCTGGCATAACAGATTTGTCAACGTTAAAAATTCAAATTTTTCTGGATCTCTACAACTCTTAGAATTAAAGCACATGTGTGTGTATACACACACATATTTATACATACATATATGCATATATAATTAAAAATATATAATAATTAAGAAATAAATCTAAAAATAAACCTGATGGAATGAATTATATCATTTCTTCTATGTGCACAAATTATTTCTAAAATGAATACATGAATAAATGAGTAAATTATTTTTTCTCATTTACCTGTGCCTGAAGAAAACTTAGCTGATCATCTGTCCTACACTTCCTCAACAAAAGAAATTTTAAAAAACTAACAGGGCTGAGGCAAAGGAAGATGGCAGAGGAGTAGGAGGACATAAGCTCACCTCATTCCACGAACACAACTAGATAATTATCAGATCATTCTAAATACTGTAGAAATTTACCTGAAGACTGAAAGAGCAAATTCCACAAAAAAAGGAGGAGAGGAGGCCACATCAAGGAAGGTAGGGAATACAGAGATGTGGTTCAGGGGAGAAACAGATCATAGGTGCTGTGGAGGAGAGGGAGCTGTGGTCTTGGAGAAGGGCGAGAAAAAGAGGAGCACACAGGGGAATGAACCAGGACAATGTTTCCCTAAAGCCATTGGCTTAGAAAACAACAGGGGCTGAATTCTGTGAATTCTTAGAATAAGCAAGGCTTAAAGCCTGAAATTTTAAAGGCCAGTGGGTTTGGCTGGGAGGGCACTGCACTGCTCCTGAAGATAAGACAGGCAAACAACCTGGGGGCAGACAGCTTGGAAACAGTAATCTGAAGAGTGTCTGGGGGCACACAGTGGGGAGATTATTTACTTCTCACAGCACCTCCCTGAGAGGCAGCATTCACAGAAACACCTCTCCAGGAAAAAAGGAGCTGGAAGGAACTATTTCCCTCCCCCACCCCTCAGTATAAACACAGAGCCACCTACAAGAAGTGACATAGTTACAACACTGGCTGCCTAACTTGCATACACAAAGCCCCATTCCCTGTGCTCTGGTGGGACTGCTCTTTGCAGCCAAGGATGCCTCAATCCCAGCATGGTGGGTCCTTCCTCCAGGAGACCAGCCAAACCCCTGCCTAACTATATCTCCTGACCAGAGAGTTCTGCAGGGCCTCAGTTCTAGTAGAGGTAGTGACATGTCTCATTTTACAAACAGACCAGACCACACCTAGTTAACACGTGCCACTTTCAAGCCAGGGACCAAACACTGCTCACAGAAGGCAAGGAAAGTCTTTTAGGACCACCGGCCTGAAGGCCAGAGCAGCCAAAACACAACAGCAGAGTACATGCAGCATACATCAGAGACTCTCCTTGAAGTGCCAGGCCCTGGGGACCAATGACCTCTTTTTCATAAGACCATTACTTCAAGAGCAGGAGACATAACTGGCTTTTCTAACACAGAGAAGAAGGCAAAGACTCAGACAAAATATGAAGACGGAGGAACTTACCCAAATGCCAGAATAAGATAAGGCCACAGTCAGAGATCTCAGTGAAATAGATATAAATAACATGACTCATGGAGAATTCAGAACAGCAATCAAGGATACTCACTGGGATTGAGAAAAGAATGGAAGACACCAGTAAGACCCTTACCACAGAGATAAAAGAGTTAAAAAGGAATCAGAGATGAAGTGTATAATAAACAGATTAGAAACATGCTTGATGCAATGAACAGCAGGCTGGAAAAGAGCAGAGGAACAAATTAATTATATGGAAGACAAAATAATGGAAAATAATGAAGCTGAACAAAAGAGAAAGAAGAATTATGGAACACAAGAATAGACTTAGGAAACTAAGGGACTTCATCAAATGTAATATCATTTATATTATAGGAGCCCCAGAAGAAGAAGAGAGAGAAAAGGACACAGAAAATTTATTTGAAGAAATAATAGCTGAAATTTTCCCTACTCTGGGGAAAGAAACAGACATCCATATCAAGGAGGCAAAGAGAGCTCCCATCAAAATCAACAAAAGCAGGCCAACACCAAGACATATTGTAATTAAATTTGCAAAATACAATGATAAAAAAATTTTTAAAGCAGCAAGACAAAAAAAAAGTCCTTAACTTGTAAGGGTAACCCCATAAGGCCAGCTGGAGATTTCTCAACAGAAACTTGACTAGCCAGAAGAGAATGGCATGATGTATTCAGAGTGCTGAATGGGAAAAATCTGCACCCAAGAAAATTCTATCCAGCAAGGCTAAAATTCAGAATAGAAAGAGAGATGAAGAGTTTCCCAAGCAAAAACTAAAGGAATTTGTGACCACTAAACAAGCCTTGCAAGTAATTTTTAAGAGGACTCTTTGAGAAGCCAAAAGTGACAAATTCAAGAAAGAATCAGAGGAAATTTCCAGGAACAATGAAAAACCATGTAATAAAATGGCAATAAATACATATCTAGCAATACTTACCTTGGGAGCATCTGGCTGGCTCAGTCAGTATAGCATGTGACTCTTAATCTCAGGGCCATGAGTTCAAGTACTATATTAGGTATGAACTTACTTAAAAAATAATTACTTTAAATGTAAATGGACTAAAAGCTCCAATCAAAAGACACAGAATGTCAGAATGGATTAAAAAAAAAGAAAGAAAGAAAAAAAAAGAAAAAACAAAAGACCCATCTATATGCTGCCTACAGGAGATGCATTTTAGACCTAAAGACGCCTGCAGATTGAAAGTGAGAGGATGGAGGAATACCTATCATGCAAAAATGTCAAAAGAAAGACAAAACAGCAGTACTTATATTGGACAAACAAGACTTTAAAAACAAAGACTTTAACAAGAGACAAAGAAGGGCACTATATAATCATAAAGGGGACAATCCAATAAGAAGATTTAACAGTTGTAAATAATTATGCACCCAACATGGGAGCACCCAATACACAAACCAGTTAATAACAAACATAAAGGAACTAATTGATAATAATACAAGAAGAGTAGGGGTATTTAACACCCCACTTACATCAATGGACAGATCATCTAAACAGAAAATCAGCAAGGAAACAATGGCTTTGAATGGCACAATGGACCAGATGGACTTAACAGATATATTCAGAACATTCCATCCTAATGCAGCAGAAAACCCATGCTTTTCAAGAACACAAGGGAAATTCTCCAGAAGAGATCACATATTAGGTCACAAAACAGGCCTCAACAAATACAAAAAGATTGAAGTCATACCATGCATCTTTTCTGATGACAACACTATGAAACTGGAAATCAACCACAAGAAAAAATCTGGAAAGACCACAAATACATGGAGGTTAAACAACATGCTATTAAACCAGGAAACCGAATAAGAAAGAAAAATATACGTGGAAACAAATGAAAACACAATAGTCCAAAACTTTTGGGATGCACCAAAAGGGGTCCTAAGAGGGAAGTATATAGCAATACAGGCCTACCTCAAGAAGAAAGAAGAGTCTCAAATAAGCAACCTAATCTTACACCGAAAGAGCTAGAAAAAGAACAACAAATGAAACCTACAGCCAGCAGAAGGAAAGAAATAATAAAGATTAGAGCAGAAATAAATGATATAGAAACTAGAAAATAACAGAACAGATCAATGAAACCAGGAGTTGGTTATTGGGAAAAATAAAATTCATAAACCTTTAGCCAGACTTATCAAAAAGAAAAAGGACCAAATAAAATCACAAATGAGAGAAAAGAAATAACAGCCAACACTGCAGAAATACAAATAATTATAAGAGAATATTATGAAAACTATATGTCAACAAATTGGACAACCTGGAAGAAATGGATAAATTCCCAGAAACATATAAATTACTGAAACTGAAACAGGAGGAAATAGAAAACTTGAACAGGCTGTTAACAAGCAAAAAAAAAAAAATTGAATCAGTATTTTAAAAACTCCCAACAAACAAAAGCCCAGGACCAGATGGCTTCACAGGTGAACTCTACCAAACATTTAAAGAAGAGTTAATATCCGTTCTTCCCAAATTATTTCAAAAAATATAAAAGGAAAGATGACTTCCAAATGCATTCTATAAGGCCAGCATTACCCTGATACCAAAACCAGGTAAAGACACCACTGAAAAAGAGAACAACAGGCCAATCTTCTGGATAAACATAGTTGCAAAAAATCTCAGCAAAATACTAGGAAACCAAGTCCAAAAGTACATTAAGAGAATCATTCACCACGATCAAGTGGGATTTATTCCTGAGCTGCAAGGGTGATTCAATATTCCAAAATCAGTCAATGCATTACATCACATTAATAAAAGGAAGGATAAGAACCATACGATCCTTTCAATAGATGCAGAAAAAGTATTTGACAAAGTACAACATCCATTCATGATAAAATCCCTCAACAAAGTATGATTAGAGGGAACATAACATAATAAATGCCATGTATGAAAACCCCCAATGGACATCATAGTGCTGGAAGTCCTAGCCACAACAATCAGAAAACAAAAAGAAATAAAAGGCATCCAAATCAGCAAGGAAGAAGTAAAACTTCACTATTTGCAGATGACATATTATATACAGAAAATCAGAAAGGCTCCACCAAGAAACTGCTAGAATGGATATACTAATTCAGTAAAGTGACAAGATACAAAATCAATATACAGAAATCTGTTGCATTTCTATGCACCAATAATGAAGCAGCAGAAAGAGAAACTAAGGAATCAATTCCATTTTCAATCACACCAAAAGCAGTAAGACACTTAGGAATAAACTTAATCAGAGACAAAAGACCTGTAATCTGAAAACTATAAAACACTGATGAAAGAAACTGAAGATGACACAAAGAAATGGAAAGACATTCCATGTCCATGGATTGGAAGAACAAATATTGTTAAAATGTCTATATTACCCAAAGCAATCTATACATTTAATGCAATCCCTATCAATATGCCAACAATATTTTTTTGGAGCTGGAACAAAGAATCCTAATGTTCATATGTAACCACAAAAGACCCCAAATAACCAAAGAAATTTTGAAAAAAGAAAAGCAAAACTGCAGGTATCGCAATTCCAGACTTCAACTTATATTACAAAGCTGTAATAATCAATACAGTATGGTGCTGGCACAAAAATAGATGCATACATCAACAGAACCAAATAGAAAACCCAGAAATAAACCCACAACTATACAATTAATTTTCCACAAAGCAGGAAAGAATATCCAATAGGTAAAAGAATGTCTCTTCAACAAATGGTGTTGTGAAAACTGGATAGCAACATGCAAAAGAAAGAAACTGGACTACTTTTTATACTATTCACAAAAACAAATTCAAAATGGATTACAGACCTAAATGTGAGACCTGAAACCATCAAAATCCTAGAAGAGAACACAGGCAGTAATTTCTATGACTTAGGCCATAGCAACTTTTTTCTAGATATGTCTCTTATTAAGGCAAGGGAAACATAAGCAAAAATAAACTATTGGGACTACATTCAAATAAAAAGCTTCTGCACAGCAGAAGAAATAATGAACAAAATTAAAAGACAACCTATATCATGGGAGAAGATACTTGCAAATGACATATTTAATAAAGGATTAGTATCCAAAATAAAACTCAACACCCAAAAAACAAATAATCCAATTAAAACATGGGCAGGAGACACAAACAGACATTTTTCCAAAGAAGACATCCAGATGGCCAACAGACACATGAAAAGACACTCAACATCAGTCATCATCAGGGAAATGTAAATCAAAACTACAATGAGATATCACCTTACACCTGTCAGAATGGCTAAAATCAACAACACACGAAACAACAGGTGTTGGCAAATATGTGAAGAAAGGGGAACCTCCTGTAGTGTTGATGGGAATGCAAACTGGTACAGCCACTCTGATAAAAAGTATGGAGCTTCCTCAAAAAGTTAAAAATAGAACTATCCTATAATCCAGCAATTGCACTACTAAGTATATACCCAATGAATACAAAAAAATATTAATTCATAGGGATATATGAACTCTGATGTTTATAAAAGCATTATCTACAATAGCCAAATTACGGAAACAGCCCAAGGTGTCCATTGACTGATAAATGGATACATACACACACATACACACAATAGAATATTACTCAGCCATAAAAAAGAATGAAATCTTGCCATTTGCAATGACATGGGTGGAGCTATTATGTTAAGCAAAATAAATCAATCAGAAAAAGACAAATACCATATGATTTCACTCACAGGTAGAATTTAAGAAACAAAACAAATGAGCAAAGGGACAAAAAGAGAGAGAGAGAGAGAAAACAAGAAACAGACTCTAAACTATAGACAGATGGGAGGTGCATGGGAGGATGGGTTAAATAGGTGATGGGGATTAAGGAGTGCACTTAGGATGAACCCAAGTGTTGTACAGTAGTGTCAATTCACTACATTGTACACCTGAAACTAGTATATTACACTGCATGTTAATGAATTCAAATAAAAACTAAAATAAAATAAAATAAAATAAAATAAACTATCAGGGTTAATCTATCAAATCCATACATAGAAAATTTTTCTTTATAATTTTTCAATATACACTACTCTTCTATGGTACAGAAGAATGTAATTAAACTCCAATTTTTATTGAGTATTTTGATTCCATGTATGGAGAGAAATCACTATATAATTATATTAAAACATAGATGAAAACATTTTATACATGTCCATTCTTCTGCCCATGTGTTCTTGCACATATTTTTAGAATAGGCTTTGCCAATAATCCTTGCTTTTCACTGTCCTTTCTTTAACCTTGAGATTAGAAGTGTGTTCTTTTCATGAGAATCATTTGATGTACAGAAGACTCAAACGGCCCTGTGAAGAGACTTTGAAAACCTCCTGAGATCTTTCATGTTACATTAAGGCAGCTCTTCCTATCAATAAAAATTTGAAGTCTGCAAATTACCATTTTCCTTGGTTCACAAATCCAACCTGCAAGTTTAAAATGGGTCAGGGATTTGAAAAACCCAAAGTAAAATCCCGATAGAAAGCTGTGTGATCAAACTGAAAGACTTGAGATTCTAATCATATTTGATGCCTAGATGAACCATGACCTTCAGCAATTTAGTTAAACCTTTGACAACTGTATTATATAGAGCAAAGAGAAGCAAATACTTGGATGCCAACTTTGCAAGAGAAATGATACTGTGAGAAGCGATGTTTGTCAGAAACGCACACCTCAAAAGATGACCTAGAAGTCCGTAATTTCTAGTTTGCTTTGCCAATCCAAGAGTATTTCCTTGGTCTCTGTGGCCCCATAGCAACTTAATATCATTTGTAAAGGTTTGAGTGGCACACATTAAGGCTTAGCGGCATGTAGCTCCAAGCTAACTACCAATACTTTTCCTGGAATGTTTTCCCTGCAAAACCCAGCTTAGATGTGATGGAGGAGACATTTAGTTTGAGCAGAAAACGTTACTGGGTCCCCTTCTCAATACTATACCTACTCTTTCCCTTACCAAATTCCGTGAATTAAGGTTAATTTGGATAAAAAGTTCCTCTTTGGGACTACAAATAGGTACTAAATACAGTAGTCATTTACTCCATGTTGAAAATCACTACATTAATTCAAGCTCAATATTTGGAATTTTTTATATCAAGGTGAAAGGAGGAGGAAAAGCAATCACGGAAAATCAACTAAGAGAGGGAGGAGTAGAGCAAACCACATCTGGGTGAGAATTTGGGAGCATGTTGGCACTATGTGAATACTGTGTGCCTGGAGGATGGAGTGGGCTATGGAAGTGGAGAGAGAATAGGAGGTAAGTGGCCCCAGTTTGCCAGGTAAATGCCCCAACATTCATTTGTGGGAAACCTTATTGGAAGCTATCTTACTGATGTCTTGACTGGAGCGAGTTGGAGTTGCTTTGAAAACTGCAATCTTCCACTTGCATAATTCATTCCAGATTCCCTGTAAATCCATATCTAAGGTACCAGTTCCTGTCTTCTCAGGGATAAAAGTGAGAAAGAAGAAAATGGAGAAAAGAAGGCAAAAAGCTATCTGCCATTTGCCTGTGGACACAGGAAAAGGGAGGGCATTCCTGATTTCAGGATCCCTACTCTTTCTCATTTTATTCCATTAAGACCTCTTCTACATAAGTGAGCAACTAGAAATTATTCTCCATACATGAGTTAGATCTCCAAGAATTACATAATTTAGAATAAAGCTGCTTTACCATGGGTCTTTTTCAAGTGGTTAGGGCCTATTCGGATGAAGGAAACATTATTAAGTAGACTGCAACTTCTATAGAAATACCAGATGGCCACTGATAGAGGGTAAAACAAAATGAGTGTGTTGCAAAGGTCAACATCTGTATTAGTTAGGCTCCAGTCAGGAGACAGAAACCACATGGTGATGTGAATGAGAAAATTTTAAAGAATTATTAGCATGGAATTGGAATAATGGAGGATTGGCTCATGAAAGTTAAAGAGAATTCTTAGGAACACAGGCGTATCAGATATATGGAGCAAGCAGTATCCCTAAAGCTGAAGTGGGACACCCACAGAAGGACCCTTCTCTCCAGGGCTAACATGCAATCCACATGGGAAAAGGCAAACTCATGACTCTGACTGATGGAGAAATTGCTGAGGTGCCTTATGAGTGGGACTTGCTGAAAATCTGCCCTTTAGAGCAGGCACCAAGGGAACCTGGTGGGGTCTGAAAATGGCTGAAATTAGGAGCTGGAGGAAGTGTCCCTAGGAGTTCAGTGCAAAAAAAAAGCCATGCCTCCACAGACTCTCAGACCTAGAGATTGCCATAGCAAGAGTTGAGTACTGAAAAAGTGCTCCATGAAGGAGCCCAGGTTAGAAAAACCAGGCTGCTGCAGGAGATGAGCGCTGAAGAAATCACACTCTGCAGGAGTCCAGCACTGGAGAAACTGTGCACTGGAAACGCTCTCCAAGACTGGCAGGTAAATGTACAAAGCAAAAGACCCCCTCACCAGCAGGGCATGAGGAGGTCTTGGGTGTGTGATGTCCATATAAGGTGGTCAGGCAGCCAGAATTAGGGCTGAGATCTTTCAAAATGACTATGTACTCTGGACACAGAGCTAGAACAAGTACCCCTGAATGCTCCCCACCACCTGACCCCCTGCACACACAAATATACTGCTGATAATCCATGAAAAAGAAACAAGCCAGCATCTGCAGAGCAAGGAGGCACAATCCTCCTACAATATTCCTCCATCTCCCTCTACTGGCAAAGCTTAATAGAAGTGCGACAAAGGAAAAATGCTCCATTATGGCAGAGAAGGTAATGAAGGGTGAATGTGTGGGTGAGAAACAATATATTGATAACTGGCATAATGTCTAGGAAAGATCACAAAACTCAATTAAATGTACCAATAAATAATAATACCAATACCAGTTATGTAGTCCTGAAATAACTTGGAAAGCCCCAATTAAAGTATAAACTTGGTAGGTAATAACTAATAGTAGCCTCTGTTTTATCTTTTTGTTGACATATAGTTAATATATAATATTATACTAGTTTCACATGTACAACATAACGATTCAACATTTGTATATATTGAGAAATGATCACTACAGTAAGTCTAGTTAACACTCATCATTGTACATAGTTACATTTTTTGTGTAATGATAATCTTAAGATGTACTCTCTTAGCAAATTTCTTTTTAAGATTTTATATATCTATTTGTTTATCTATTTATTTATTTGGAGAGTAGGGGGAGGGGCAGAGGGAGAAGGAAAGAGAATTTCAAGCAAACTCCACGCTGAGCATGGAGCCTGACATGAGGCTTAATCTTACAACCCCAAGATCATGACCTCAGCCAAAATTAAGGGTCTGGCTCTCAACTGAATAAGCCACCCACATGCCACTCTTTCAGCAAATTTCAAATGTGCAGTACAGTATTATTAACTATGGTCACAATGCTGTATATTACATTCCCAGGACTTATTTTTTCTTCAATAATAATTTTTTATTATGTTAGTCACCATACAGTACATCCCTAGTTTTTGATGTAAAGTTCCATGATTCATTCCTTGCGTATGACACCCAGGGAACCATGCAATACGTGCCCTCCTTACTACCCATCACCAGTCTATCCCATTCCCATACCCCCTTCCCCTCTGAAGCCCTCAGTGTGTTTCCCAGAGTCCATAGTCTCTCATGGTTCATTCCCCCTTCTGTTCACCCCCCCCTTTCTTCTTCCCTTTCTTCTCCTACCAATCTTCCTACTTCTTATGTTCCATAAATGAGTGAAACCATATGATAATTGTCTTTCTGTCCTTGACTTATTTCACTTAGCATTATCTCCTCCAGTGCCATCCATGTTGCAGCAAATGTTGAGAAATTGTTCTTTTTGATGGCTGAGTAATATTCTATTGTATATATGGACCACATCTTCTTAATCCAGTCATCTGTTGAAGGGCATCTTGGCTCCTTCCACGATTTAGCTATTGTGGACAATGCTGCTATGAACATTGGGGTGCATATGGCCCTTCTCTTCACTACGTCTGTATCTTTGGGGTAAATACCCAGTAGTGCAATGGCTGGATCATAGGGTAGCTCTATTTTTAACTTTTTAAGGGACCTCCACATTGTTTTCCACAGTGGCTGTACCAACTTGCATTCCCACCAACAATGTAAGAGGGATCCCCTTTCTCCACATCCTCTACAACTATTGTTGTTTCCTGCCTTGTCAATTTTTGCCATTCAAACTGGTGTAAGATGGTATCTCAAGGTGGTTTTGATTTGAATTTCCCTGATGGCTAATGATTTTGAACATTTTTTCATGTGTCTATTAGCCATTTGTATGTCTTCATTGGAAAAGTGTCTGTTCATATCTTCTGCCCATTTTTTGATTTGATTATTTGTTTCTCATTATTGAGTTTGAGAAGTTCTTTGTAGATCTTGGATACCAGTCTTTTATCTGTAATGTCATTTGCAAATATCTTCTCCCATTCCGTGGGCTGCCTCTTAGTTTTTTTTACTGTTTCCTTGGCTGTGCAGAAGCTTTTTATCTTATTTATTTTATAATCTGAAATTTGTACCTTTTGATCCCCATCCCGCATTTAGTCCACCACCCGCCCTCCAACTCTGGCAACCACCAATCTGTTTTTGTTTAGAGATTTCATATATAAATTAGATCATACAGAATTTGTCTTTCTCTTACTTATTCCACATAGCATAAAGCCCTTAACATCCATCTGTGTTCTCACAAATGGCAAGATTTCATTCTTTTTTGTATGACTGAATAATATTCCAGATAGATAGAGATAGATAGATAGATAGATAGATAGATAGATAGATAGATAGATGATAGATAGATAGATCACATTTTCTTTACTCATTTATCAATTGATGGACACCTAGGTTGTTTCCAAATCATGGCTATTGTAAATAATGCTGCCATGAACACAGGGGTGCATATATCTTTTTGGGTTAGTGTTTTCATTTTCTTCAGATAAATACCCAGAAGGGAGTTGCTGGATCATATGATAGTCCTATTTTAATTTTTTGAGGAACTTCCATACTGTTTTCCACTGTGGCTGCACCAGTTTACATTCCCACCAACAGTGCTCAAAGGTTCCCTTTTCTCTGTGTTCTCACCAACACTTATGATTTCTTGTCTTTTTGATTATAGCCATTCTAACAGGTGTGAGGTAATATCTCATTGGTTAGATTTGTATTCCCCTGTTTATTAGCAATGTTGAGGACATTTCCATATACCTGTTGGCCTTCTGAATGCCTTCTTTAGAAAAACGCCTACTTAGATCCTCTGCCCATTTTTAATATTATTTTTTGGTTTTTGTCATTGACTTGCATGAGTTCTTTATATATTTTGGATATCTTCCCCTTGATTTGCAAATATTTTCTTCCACTGGTAGGTTTATTTTTATATTTTGTTGATGGTTTCCTTCACTGTGCAGAAGATTTTTAATTTGATGTAGTCCACTTATTTTTGCTATTGTTGCCTTCATTTTTGGTGTCAAATCCAAAAAATCATCACCAGGAATGATGTCAAGGAACTTACTTCTCTGTATTCTCCAGGAGTTTTATGGTTTTAGATCTCATATTCAGGTTTAAACTCATTTTGAACTAGTTTTTCTGTATGGTGTAAGATAGTTGCTCCATTTCATTCTTTCACATGTGGTTATCCAGTTTTCCCAACACCACTTATGGAAGAGACTGCCTTTCTCCATTGTGTGTTCTTGGCTTGTCATTAGCCTCTGTCTTATTAATTACAAAATATGTGTTGCTCATCCCAATTCACCAGTTGAATTTAGCAAATGAAAATGACAAAATTAAAACACATTATTGGTCACAACCCCAACAGCTTTCTTCCTCATTTCTTCAATCCTCATCCTCCAAAGGCCTGAGCTTTGTAGGTGAACATGATTCTTCTCATCTGGTAGCCCTCCTGCTGCCAGCATTCAATGAGTCACCACTATAGTTGTTTATCTTAATTTTTTACAGAAAAATGACTGGGGAAGTTAGCACCTAACACCATGATTTTTATAATTGCTTTCTGGTTCATGTTTCTAAATCCTTTCCACTTTTACTATTCTAATATATTGTATTGTAATTGTCACACTTTACCTAAATAGTTTGGTTATATCACATTTGTTTCAAAAAGTAAATAACAATGTCTGCTTGCTAAATTAGATTTTTTAGATTTACATAAAATATTCTCTATCCATTGACCCCAAATGAGCTTTCCAAGTTATTTTATTGGGCAATTTTTCTGCCTTGTATAAGCAAGATGCATCTAGCTATCAGGTAGAGCTTTTCTACTCCTTTCAGCATCTCTGCCCTGTCTCACAAAGCAAGAAACCGGCAGTTTACTCCCCTGAAGGAAATAGTCTCTATGAACCACTCATTTATCTTTTCTGGTGCACTTGAGATAAAGAATGAAAAACACTTGATCCAGTACCTTTGGAAGTTTTCCCTCAGAATGCATATTTTCTTTACTTCTCCAGGCAGTAAGCTTATAGAGGCATAAATTTTCAGTTCCAGTGAACGTATCAAGGCACCATGCAGAGAAGCAGTATAAAGAAGTGTAAGGAAATACATGTGGCTTTAGCCATGTATTTAAACCATACTCTCTGATCTAAACCATGATCTAAACCATACTCTCTGATCCAGTTTTTGCAAAATTGAAATTTGGTCTCCATCTGTTTTACTCACATATTTTACTTTCATGTGACTCCAAATTCTTGAGAGGAAGAATAATGCTACTTAATTCTCTCCCTAAGCCCCATCCCTGTGCATGGTATAGGATAACTGGCTCAATTATATGGTGGCTAGTGAAAAAATGATTTATGAAGTCCAGATTTCAGAAGTCCAAATATAATATAACTGATAATAAACCATGGGTTCTTTCTATGTGGGTCCCTTTGAAAATCTAGTGAAAGTGAAGAATTCTCTCTTCTGAAAAATGCACATTATAATAATAGCATCTGCAGCAATTTCAGGAGGTTTACAGACTCCCAAAGGCCTAAAACTGACCCTTAGGTGTTCTATGGATCCCAGGGTAAGGACTTCAAATTAACTCTTATTCTGCTTATTCCTTTTTTAATTTATACTTATACTCTTCCTCGCACCCTAATTTCATCTTCCTTCCTATAAATCTCACTCTTTCTCTAATGTCCACTGGTTTTTGGTCATTTACTGTTAAATTTTAAATTATTAGAAGGCATGTTTCCCAGGTCCATGCTCTTAGTTCTAACTGGTATTTATCTGTAGAAACAACAAATATCCGCTCCAAGAGAGCATGACACAACTATTGTAATATGTAAAAAAAATATTACCTCTATACACAGATTTCTGAAACTAGGTTTTGACACAGTTGAACTGAATTGAATTTTCAAAGTTGGCGTAATGCCTTTAATTCATACACACATGCACTCAAATTTAAAAATGGGTTGGTTTAATAAATTTGGGGCATTTAGGTTTGGTCAGTACCATCCAGTTGCCTTGATTTGCCCAAGCATTTTAGGTTAAATTAACATATAAACTTGATTAATAATGAACAGTTGGCATAATCCTAATATTCACTGATTCTCAGATCATGCCAACTTGTGTAGAATTAAACACGAAAATTAAAATTATTCATATTATGCAACATGAACATAATAGCATCTGTCATCCTCTTAGTGTAACAGGATGTTAAATACAAGTTTCACCCGAAGACCTAAGGGACAACACTTCCTTCCTTCCAAAGGAAGTGCTAGATCATATGCAGAGTTCATAAAATAGATGTCGGGAAAGAGTTTGTAAGCCTCATTCCCCACTCGCATTAAGTATATTAAAAAATTATCCAATTTGGATTATCCAAATAATCCAATAAAATTTGGATAATGAAGAAGGATGGATTGGGGGTAATCTTTAAAGATAGTTCTTCCTTTAAGAGTGACGAGAAGGGATGTATTTCCTCTTCACTTCCAGTCATGAGAAAGGGTCCTCATATGTCCCCTAAGTTAGAGGACATGGTCAACTGGTATCTTTTTCCTGACTAGAAGATCTAAGAGATTAGCTCTGATGGCACAAAGAAAAATTACTGGATCACGGATGCCCTGCATTAAATGAGTTTTTCAGAGAAAAAAAAAAGTGTGAGTGTTTGGGATGGATCAGATATGGGGCACTCATGGGAGAACCAATATTCAACCCTGGTCTTATCTAAGAGGGCTGGCTGACTTGGCTTTAAACACTTGCCAAGCACATAGAGTGCTGATGCCAGGTCATGGGCTAGTCATCAAATAAGAACTTTTTTGACCCCCTTTCCTTAACTTTCTCCTTGCATGAAACCCTAGTGGAGGAGGAACAAACATGAGGGAAGAGACAAGAAACTGAGCAAGTCCCCCTAACCAAATAGAGACCTTGCACACATAATAGGTCCAAGTGGGGGGAGAAAGAAGATTTACCTTTCAGTAATGGGTACAGTTATGTGTCCAATGTGGGACTGGGCATTTTGCTAATTGGAATGAAGCCACTGGTATTTGCTGGGAGAGAACAGAACACCCAGCAACATGACTTACATTTAATCCTGAGCAAAAGAGAAACAAGGGATAGTGGTAGCCAAAAATAAAGTTGTTTATGATTAAATCCCTCAGGAAATGTTCAACATTTATTTAATATTGTGGAACCAAAGGAAAGAAAATTTATTTTTGAAAATGGAGATTAAATTAAGATATAAAACTTGTCTCAGTGCTCTGGAAACATGTAAACATAAATAAACATGTGCCTTACAGAGGGGAAAAAAGTACACAGATAGTGAAAAAGAGACTGGTCAGTTTACACTAAGTGATAGCAATGAGATAAAATTATCTCATTCTTAGATGGTTTTAAACACAGAAGCATAATATAGCATGCATGAATTCAGAAAATAATTAGCTAGCATTATGGTTATCACCAAGAAAATCCTCCCAAGGCACCAAAGTAGACTGAGACACCAAACCAAACCCTATGTTTAATAATATAATGATAAAAAATAAATGCATTATGAACTTAATGTCAACAGGTAGATGTTACTGAAAGTTAACTCCAAGGAAGGCACCAAGCAGGGTAAAGAAAACGCACACAAGAGGATGAGGTGTTTTGGTTTGATTTGTATATAAAGATGCTAGAACCAGTTTTCTCCTTGGGAATTTTGTTAGGAGTGGTCCAGCGGTGTGCTGGTAAACATTTTACGCCAGTTCTCCCAGAAAGAAAAGAGGCTCCAGTTTCTACCATTTACTGATTTCTTTGGTGTAAATACTGTCACCATGGATGATTTCTAACTACCAAAATGAAGTCGCTGAGCACAGAGATGCACGATATCTCTCTTTGAATTTCCGCTTTATGGACAACAGGAGTAAATTATCAGAGATAATAGTAAATGTAGTAAATAATTAGGAAGTCATAAGTTTTTGAGAATTTATTGCCTTTGTTTTTAATATTTAATTATAAGTTTATATAGTTTAATTTTAATGATGGCTGTGTTTAACAACCAGCACAAAGTTTTGGACATTTTTATAATAAGTCTTGGTGAGCCAGTCTGAGCTCCTACATATCCCTGAGCTCGTATGTCTTGTTTCTCCTGCTGACTCTGGGCAAGGATGGTGGAAGTAAAAAAGAAAAAAAAATCTGAATGTTTTTGACAAAAGTTCAAAGACTTGACAATATGCTCTATATGTTATGCTATGGGTGAATACTTTTATATGTTGTTGGTAAGAGTACAAAATGTTTTGACCTTAGTAAAGGGAGACTGGCAATACATAGCATAATAATATATGTATTTGCCCTTTGAGAAATTACACTTTGGGGCACATTCTCTGAAGATATACCTCCACAAGAATGAAGCATTTGTACAGACTTATTCATTGCGGCATTAGTTATAATAGCAAGTGTTAGAAATACCCAGATTTCCATTAGTAGGGAACTGGTTGGATAATCTGTGGGGCATCCAAACAATGAAGTACTATGCAGCCCTTAAAAGGAGGAAAGATTTCTTTGTACCTATTGAACTGATCTCCAAGACAGATCATTATTTTTTAAAAAGAAAGATGCAGAACAGCATGTATAATACATTTTTCTTTGTATAAGAAAGAACAATAAGAATACACATACATGTATTTCTTTCCAAAGAAAAACACTGAAAGGATAAACAAAAATTATTTTTAGGGGCTTTGGTTGAAGCACAATAGGATGGAAAGAATAAGAATGGAAATGGAACCTCTCTGAGAAGACCTTTTAAAAACACTTTTACTATGAATCATATAAATGTTTTATATATTCAAAATATCAGTGCAAAGGTTTTTCAAAAGCAAATCCCGAAACTGTAAACAGACTAACACAAAAAGCCTAACAGACATTTTTGTAGGTGACTTTCAAACCCTGTGCTCTGATCATATTTCCTTTATTAGACAGATCCTACAGACAAAGAGCTTCAAAGAAATTCTCATCTTCACTCAGTAGTAAAATATCGTTAAATGAAGCATGGAGCACTACATCAAAACTAATGATGACTGTATGGTGACTAACATAATAAAAAAATAGCAAGAACAAAGAAAAGTACTATTAGAATTGCAATTTTCAAATGTTTCATGTATGTTGCAAAGTAAAGCATATAAGAAAACCACTAAATATTACATTTGAATTGGAAATGCCAATACTAATATAAACTTGTGGCATTAAAAGACATATTTCCTAGCTCCGTGTAAGAACCTAAGATGTAATGTCCCTGAGCTGTACACTTAAAAATACTTAAAATCATAAATTTTGTTATGTAAATTTTACAATATTTTAAAAATTTTTTAATATTTTTTGTTAGTCACCATTCAGTACATCCCTAGTTTTTGATGTAAAGTTCCATGATTCGTTAGTTGCCTATAACACCCAGTGCACCATGCAATACGTGCCCTCCTTAATACCCATCACCAGCCCATCCCATTCCACCATCCCTCTCCCCTCTGAAGTCCTCAGTTTGTTTCCCAGAGTCCCTAGTCTCTCATGGTTCATTCCCCCTTCTCTTTACCCTCCCCTTTCTACTTCCCTTTCTTCTCCTACCAATCTTTCTACTTCTTATGTTCCATAAATGAGTGAAACCATATGATAATTTAAAGGGCCTTAGGGTATAGGAAGGGAGGATTAATTCTTGTTCAGCATGTGGTTGAGATCAGAAATCCCTCTGGACTCGGCTACCCTCACCTGAAGGTCATATTGGAACAATGACTGGATAAATGGGCTCTAGAATTGGAGTCCACACCAGGGATACCCCACCCACCTAAGTAGGGCTCTTTCCGAAAAGACTTTCCAGAAAATAGTCAATAAACACCACCGGACTGTGCTGCCCCTCTGTTCAAGGACACCTGAATAGCTGCTCTTTTGCTAATTTCTTCCACCTATGGTGTTTGGATGGACTAACCTACAGAAGCCCCCTGTGTTTTAAACAGCAGGGGTGCAGGGGAGTCTCAAAAAATGCCAGACTTTCTCCTCCTAAAGACAGATGTGGGTTCAGGCAATCTTTTTAACAATAAGAAAGAAGTATATGCTTTGCCTGTGTGGCCTCTCTTCACTTTTGACATTTGATTATGTTTGATTTGATTGGGTGACTGCAGCACATAAGACAGCATCAAATCTGACTGTTCATTTCGGCATCCATGAACAACAAAAATCACTCAGCTTAATTACTCCATTTTTAAATCTTGTGTGCCTGTGTGTGACCCTGCTAGCCAAAGAACATGTTGACACACACACGCTTGCTGTAGACTCAGATTAAGCAGGATTCAATAAACCATAAAGAAGTCTTTTCAGTCTTGAGCTGGGACAAACAGCAGATTCCAGGGAGCAAATCAACGCTCCCATAGTGATTTTAATTATTCATTATACTTCAAATCCACGTTACTTTGAGAGAACAAGGAAGCACTGATGTCTATCTATTGAGGTAGAATTTGGAGGGCTGAGTGGTTCAGTCCCATAAATTACTTAATCTCCCACTCTAAGCATAATTATCTTGTTTCCTATCCTCTTACCTCATGTGTCAAAGAGAATGAATTTCCAAAATAAAGGAAGTCATCTAAAATACCAATCTTTCATTTAAAAAATACTCATCTGTTTTGAGACTTTCCTGTAATTTGTAAGGGCAAATCTATGCTAAATATTAATAGAATTTGGCTTTGCTTGGCAGAAATTTGGACAGCTGAAATAAAACTGACTGACAGTGGATAAAAAACAGCTAGGCAAATTCCATCAATCTCCTGTTTGAATCTGCGTCTTCACAGAAACTCTTGATAATACATCTTCAGCCACAGAAATAAGCTGCTAAGAATGGTACCTTCCATCACAGAAAAGGCTGGCTATACCAGGAAATTACTCCTTATTCATTTGGTTTATGACATCTGACAATGCCAGTGACAGGCATGTCATAGGGTGGCAGCCACAGCTGTGGGAACTGCCATGACACTGTGTCCTATCTCTCATCTGGCTGTTCCTTCAGCTGAGCAGGCCCCAGCCATGAGTTCTAGAATGGGATCACCTTGAATTAAAAGTGATGTAATGTCTCCACCAATACCAACCTCTCCAAAAACTTCCTTTGGCCCAGCTTATTAATCTTCTTGAAATTTCTGGCAACAGGGATTTCCTAAGGTATTTGTACATGGAGGCTTAAGGGTGTATGCTTGTGTTATTTGATCAGGATTGATGTTATCCTTGTGGAGAAATGCAGGACCATGGAAAGAAATCAAAAATCATTCAGTTCAAAGGAACTCTAGAGATGCTCTCATCTCTTTTTCGCCCTGCTGTGTCTTTGCAGGAAGGGATTCTAGAAAAGGAAAAATTTACATTGGGAGTGAGTGGAGGTATAAGCATTTTTTTTAACTTTATTTAGAAAAACTTCATACATACAGGAAAGCTTTGAGGACAGCTGTATTTCTTACCTAGACTTGACAATTGCTACCATTTGTTTTATCATATATATGTTATTATTATTACAAAACTATGAAAGTTACAGGCAACATGACCTTTTCCTTCTAAAAAATGTCCTAAATATTTCACCATATATCTCCTAAGAATAAGGGCATTGTCTTGCATAGTCACAGTAAAGTAATCAAATTCAGGAAATATAGTGATTTTACTGAATCTGTAGACCACCTTGAGGAGTACAGTCATTGCAACAATAACTAGCTTTTCCGCAACACCACTACCTCTTTCATACACTCTTTGGCATATGCACTATAGAGTTAATTCTATATAAGGATGTAGTTTTATGTTCTGTTCCTGAAGGTATTTCTTTTTAAAATATGTATTGATTATTCATGACACAACCAATCACAAGTGATTCATATAAACATCTCTCGTGACATGGAAATTCATTTTCTGAAAATGAAAGTCACCCTATTGTCCAAGATGAATATCTATAAAACCGAATGACCTGGTATAATGAAAACAAGACATCCAAACTGTGAACCATTTAAGATGTTTAATAGCAACAAAAAAAGTAGCCTGATTTTCTCAACCTAGTAATAATGATTAATCCTACTTTTTTTTTTAAGATTTTATTTATTTATGTGACAGAGAGACAGCCAGCGAGAGAAGGAACACAGCAGGGGAGAGGGAGAGGAAGAAGCAGGCTCCCAGCCGAGGAGCCCGATGTGGGACTCGATTCCGGAACGCCAGGATCACGCCCTGAGCCGAAGGCAGATGCTTAACGACTGCGCTACCCAGGCGCCCCTAATCCTACTTTCTAAACCTAAGTAATTAAATCATAAACCATCCTATGAGAAGGTAAAATTCCTTCTAGGGTTAATTCAGAAGTGGCAACATTTCTCTTAATTTTCTAAGTGGACATGGATTGATTTATACTAATTATCAGGAATAAATATTTTCCTACATCATTTGAAACTTTGGTGACTGCATTCTAATACCTAGAATAAAACTTGCCTAATATAACATTGTATGTTAATTATACTTCGGTAAGAAAAAAGAAAGATGGGCTTTTAAAAAAAAAACTTTTTTTAAAGATTTTTTTTATGTTTAAGTAATCTCTACACCCAAGGTAGGGCTTAAACTCACAACCCAAGATTAAGAGTTGCATGCTCTTCCACCTGAGCCAGCCAGGTACCCTGAAAGTTAGCTTTTTAAAATATTGAATAGTTTCTGCCTATTGGGGGGAGGAAAAGTGACAGGAAACAAAGGAAGAGAAGTGGGAGGGTTCCTTTTCCGTCTCTAGTGTTAATTTAGCTTCATCTCTTCAGGTGAGCTGCACTGAGGGTATTATTTAAGAGCTTGAGCTAGTTAGGGAGTCACTCAGACATGGATTCAAAGGGATAACTTAGTAGCTCAAGTCCTCTTGGAGTTTACTTAATTCCACGGAGTACCAGTTTCCTCATCTGTCAAATTCAGATAAAAGCAGCTAGTCTTGACTTTAGAAGGTTTAGACCCATAATCTAAGCTCTTAATATTCAAAATGAAGTAACAGGCATACAGTGCTGGTAGCAGCTGGGAGTTTCTTAGAAATGCAGAATTTAAGGGCCCATTCCAGACATTCTGAAACAGATTCTTTCTTTTATACAGATTCTCTGGTGATTTGCATGTATATTAAAATTGAAGAAGTACTCTCCCAATGGCTCCCCAATCCTAATGATTCCATTTTAGGAGTTAAATATATATGCAAGAGTGTGTGTTTCTCTCACTCCCTCTCTCCCTCTAACTTAAATTAATATTTTTAACCTGAAATCCTTTTTCAATAAGGAGAAAGTAGAGGGACAAGGGCAAGGAGAGAGATTGCTGGAAGGAAATTTAATTGTCATGTGGAAAGCGGAAGGGTTACAAATGTTCTGAGGTTATGGGCAGCTGACTTGTAGCAGGCATGCCTCTGACTCATACACACCCAGAGCAGAAGCTGACAAGAGCAAGAACTCTTAGCAGGCTACTAACAGTCATGGGGTGCTGAGACATGTGCAGTTAGGACTCTACCGGCTATGATAGGCCCAGTATTAAGTCACACCTGAAAAGGAAAATCTAGGCAGTGCCTTCATAGTAATTCCCATTAAAATCAGCAGCAGGTGCCATCAGTGCCCTTTAGGACAAGTAGGTTCTCATCACATGAAGACCTTCCCAGACCCTCAGAAGAATCCAAACAGATTCTGGGGCCATAGCCTTTGATGACCATGAATTAAAGCTCATCAACAAAAATCATGCCATCCAAGAAAACTGTAACAACCCATCTTCATTTTAAGTTCTTGAGTTTGTTCTTAACGAAACAATCAAGATTTTACATGATTATTTAGAAAATAACACACTGGGCTAAGATTTCAAAATCTGCATTTCTTGTCATCTCCACCACTAGATAATTACATGACACTGGGGAAGACACAATATCTGTATACTCTGACACACCTAAAGCAGGTTAGTATAGAGGTGAAGAGCATCAGCTTTGGAGTTAGGGAAAACTGGGTGTGATTCCGGTTCTGCGAATTAGTAGTGCTGAAAAAGTTTCTTCAAAAGACCTGAAAGAGGTGGTTTCCAACACAGCCGTTCCTAATACTTTAGTGGACTGAGAAGAGGTAAGTAAAAGGGATTGTGGAAAGAGGAAAATGTTCACAACACAGAGAAATTATGTCAATCCCTCAGCAGCTGCAAAACCCACCTGTGGGGATGTGGACTGCCCCAAGAGGTAATGTGAACTAATGTGATAAAGTAACTGTAGCCAAGAACAGAGTGTCTGTCTCACTCAGTTTTATCTACTATTATAAGTATACCATACTGAGTGCATTAAATAACAGAAATTTGAGTTCTGGTTCAAGATGACAACATAAGAAGATCCTGAACTGACCTCCTCCCATGCACATACTGAATCTATAACTATGTATGGAAAAATGTCCTCTGATGGGGGTGGGGGGTTGGGGGGGTATAACCAGCTGAGCAACAACAACACATCAGGCAAATGAGAGAGAGAAAAAAACATGCTGAAGTGGGTGGGTAAGACTGAGACATAATCTCACCATAAACTGCACCCCTAGCATGACAACCCATAATTACAAGGGAACTCAAAACCCAGAGTTTCTCTCAGAGGAGCAAAGAGTTTGAACCTCACATCAGGTCCTTCACCTGAGAAATGAGCCCCCAAAGCATCTAGTTTTGAAAACCAGTGGGGCTATCCATGAGACCACAGGCTATAGCAAACTGAAAAATGTCTCTTTAAGGGCTAACGCACCCGGACTCACTCACCCTGGGGATCAGAATAGAGACAGCTGAATGAAAGGCACCCAGACTTTAATGTGAAAGAGGCTCATTTGTTTATCCTAAGACATCAGCCTGAGAGCATGCGGCTAATTTAACAAACACCTAGGGACCTGCTGGGATATTCTCCAGGGATGTGGTTGGTGGGTACCATCTTTATTTTAGGTTCTCCACTGGCCTTGCTTCTGCTCACTGGTATCTGCCCAAAAAGAGCTTATACCTGCTCTGGCACCCCAATTTTTGCAGCTGCCACAAAATCTAGAAGTTGTATGACTCTGGCAGCCAGTGGGGCTTAGACCAGAGCATCCTACAGGATAGGAACCAATAGAGAAATAGTTCTTAAATGGTTACTCTCCCCAGGGCACAGCGAGAGGCAATAATCCTAAAAGCCAATCTTTTTTCGGAAGAGGCCTATTAGCTTATCTTCATAGCTGTGGCCTGAAGGGCAGGCTTCCAATTAAACATAGATCTAAGGGCCTACTTTAATCTTTTCCAGAGACCTTGGAGGGCACATGCTCTCCCTTTGCTGCACTCCAGACAGCCAGTATCTGCTGGAGGAGATTTTTACATTTCTTTGGTGCCCTGGTTTCCATGTCCAATACTCCCATTTCTTCACCTGCTACTCAGGTGTTACCCCTGATCACCTGGTTGGGGGTTAGGGAGGTGCTTGTGTTCCTGTGTCTCATGAGGCTGTAACAATGAGACAGCTTTTGGCAGGATACCACCCCCAGGGCACTGCACAGATAGGAGACTGAAACGCACACCTAATCTATCTGAGAAATAGGCCTATTGCTCATGCTGGGGCTTTAGCCAGAGGAGCAGGTACCTGATTTAGCACACACCTGGAGGCTCACCGAGGTTCTCTTAGGGGACGACAGATGGTAGCTACCATCTTTGCATGTTCCTTCTGCCTTGCTTCAGCTTGCTTGTATCTCCCAGAAAGGAGCTCTTACATGTGTCTGGTGCCCTGTTTTTTGTGGCTGCTGCCCAGGGATGCCCCTGAATTACCTACCCTAGTGGCCAGCATAGCTTGATTCCTGGGTTCCATGGAAGCATAACAAATGAAGAGACAATTCTTGGCTGGCTGCCACCCAGCACTGCACAGACAGCAAACTGAAACACACCCCTAGCCTTTCTGTGCAAGAGGCCTGTTTGCTTCTACTGGAGCTTTGGTCTCAGAAGCAGGCTTCAGGTGTGACACACATCTAGGAGCCTATGGAGGTATATTCTGAAAACAGAGTCTGGTGTATGTCATCTTTGTGTTCTCCCTCTGCCTTGCTCCAGACCACTAATATCCCCTGGAAAGGAACTTATACACGAATCTGGCCGACTGCCAGCTACGGGGCCCCTCTAGATTGCTTGGCTCTGGTGGCCAGTGACCCGACCCTTGCAGTCCCACAGGAATGTGTATATTTGCACACCATCAAACCTGCTGCCTGAGGATCTACATTCTAACCAGCCTGAACCTAGGTGCCGATTGACATCCTCTCCTTTGGACGTTGATGGGTCTTGGCATACTTTCAACTAATGAGAGTCACTAAAAATAAAATAGGCTGCTTGGACAATCACAAAGGTATGAATCAACCAAGAGCAAGGGCATATTTGAATAAGTTTCATCTCCAACTCCAAGCCACTCTTTCAAGACTGGAAGAGGTGGCTATTTTATCTAATGTACAGAAACCAACACAGAGAGTCAAGAAAAATGAATAAACAGAGGAATATATTCCAAATGAAAGAACAAGATGAAACTTCAGAAAAAAATGGGGGGAAGTGACTTATCTGATAAAGAGGTCAAAATAATACTCATGAAGTTGCTCACTGATTGCAAGAGAAGAATGAATGAACACAGTGTTTAACAGGGAAAAATATATAAGAAAGTAACAAATAGGAGTCATGAAGCTGAAGAATATAATAGCTGAGCTGAAAAATACACTAGAAGTGTCCAATATCAGACTAGATGAAGCAGAAGAAACGATCAGTGAACGCAAAGACAACACTCACATTATAGGGGTCCCAGAAGGAGAAAAGAGAGAAAATGGCAGTATAATTATTTGAAGAAATAAGGGGTGAAAACTTTCTTAACCTGAGGAAGGAAACAGCTATCCAGGTCCAGGAAAAGCAGAGAGTTCCAAATAAGATGACCCAAAGATACCGACACAAAGACACATTATAATTAAAATGTCAAAAGTTAAAAAGACAATCTTAAAAGCAGCAAGAAAAAAGCAACTTGTTATGTATAGGGGAAACCCCATAAGGCCATCAGCAGATTTTTTTTTAGCAGAAACTTTACAGCCAACAGAGGGTGGCAAGATATATTCAAAGTGCTGAAAGAAAAAAACAAACAAAAAATTTCCAGAACACTCTATCCAGAAAAGTTGTCATTTAGAAATGAAGAAGAGATATAGAGCTTTCCAGACAACAAAAGCTAAAATATTTCATTACCATTTAACTGGCCTTCCAAGAAATATTAAAGGACTTCTAAAGCTTTAAATAGAAAGTGCTAATTTCTAATAGGAAAACATATGAAAGTATAAAATTCATTAATAATGGTAAATACACAGTAAAATGTACAATAATCTAACATCAAAAAGGTGATGGATTAATCACATAAAGCTAGCATACAGGTTGTAAGACAAAAGTAGTAAAGATAACTACAATAATTAGTTAAGGGATACACAAGATAAATGTAAAATGTCACACTAAAAGCATAAATGTGTTGGGGGAATAATTAAAAATGTAGAGTTTCAGAATGCATTCAAACTTAAGTTGTTGTCACTTAAATAGACAGTTATAAGTTGTTATATGTAAACCTTATGATAACCACAAGGCAAAAACCTATAAATACACAAAAGATAAAGAAATCTAAGCACACCATAAAAAAATCATCAAATCACAAAGGAAGAGAACAAGAGAAGAAAGGAACTGAGGAATTACCGAACAGCTAGGACACAATTAACAAAATGTCAATAAGTACATACCTATCAATAACTTTAAATGTAAATAGACTAAATTCTCCAATCAAAATACATAAAGTTACCAAATAGATTTAAAAAATAAAAATAACAACAAAGAAAAACAAGGTCTATCTATATGTTGCCTACAAGAGGGTCACTTCAGTTGTAAGGATACACAAAGACTGAAAAGTAAAGGAATGGAAAAATGTATTCTATGTAAACGGAAACCAAAAGAAAGCTAGGGTAGCTATACTAACTTTAGGCAAAATAGACTTTAAAACAAAGACATTATGTAATGACACAAAGAAGGGTATTACATAATGATAAAGGGATCGATCCAACAAGAGAATATATCATTCATAAATATTTATTCATCCAACATAGGAACACCTAAATATATAAAGTGAATTGTAATATACCTAAAAGGAGGAATAGACAGCAATTCATTAATAATAGGGGACTTTATTACCCCAGTTTCATCAATGCAAATAGAAAACAAATAAGCCTTAAATTGCACAATACACCAGATGAACTTTACAGATATATACAGATCGTTCCATATTAAAAGCAACAGAATGCACATTCTTCTTACTTGCACATGGAACATTCTCCAGTATAGATCTTATGTTATACCACAAAACAAGTACTTATAAATTTTAAAAGATGGAAATCATAACAAGCATCTTTTCAAACCACACTTGTATGAAACCAAACATCAATTCCAAAAGATAGCTGGAAAATTTGCAAATGCTTGGAGATTAAACAACATGCTACTAAACATCCAATGGGTTGGGGGCATCTGGGTGTCTCAGTTGGTTAAGCGTCTGCCTTTGGCTCAGGTCATGATCTCAGGGGCATGGGATACAGTGGGGAGTCTGCTTCTTCCTCTCCTTCTAACTGCTGTTCCCCCAGATTCTTGCTCTCTAATAAATAAATAAAATCTTTTTTAAAAAATTTAAAAATAAGCATCCAGTGGGTTAAGGAAGAATCACAATAGAAATCAAAAAACACCTTGAGACAAATAAGAACAGAAATACAACATAACAAACCTTATGGGATGCCATGAAAGCAGCTCTAAAAGGGAAGTTCATAGGGACAAATGCTTACCTCAAAATACAAGAAAAATCTCACATAAACAACAAAACTTAACATCCCAAGGAACTATTAAAAAATAACAAAGCCAGAAGTTAGTAAAAGGAATAAAACAACAAAGATCACAGCGGAAATAAATGAAATTGAGATTAAAAAGACAATTTAAAAAATCAATGTAAGTACTATCTGGTTCTTTGAAAAGATAAACAAAACTGACAAACCCTTATTTAGACTCACCAAGAAAAAAGAGGAAGGATTCAAATAAATAAAATCCGAAATGAAAGAGGTTACAAATGATACCATAGTAATACAAAAGATCATAAGAGTCTACTATGAGCACTTACATGACTACAAACTGACAACCTGGAAGAAACGAATATATTCCTAGATAGAAATGGAAAAATTAAACAGACAGATTACTAGTAAAGAGATTGGATCAATAATCAAAAACATTTCAAAGAACAAAAGTCCAGGACCAGATAGGTTCACTAGGGAATTCTACCAAACATTTAAAGAAAAATTAATGCAAATCTTTCACAAACTCTTCCAAAAAAAAAAAAAATAGAAGAGGCAGGAACATTTCCAAACTCATTTTAAGAGGCTGGCATTACTTGATACCAAAACCATACAAGGACACCACAAGAAAAGAAAATTATAGGCTAATATCTCTGATGAACACAGATGCAAAAATCCTCAACAAAATAGTAGCTAACTGAGGGGCACCTGAGTGGTGCAGGGGGTTAAGTGTCCAACTCGTGATTTTGACTCAGGTCATGATCTCGGAGTCCTGGGATCAAGCCCCACATCGGGCTCTTTGCTCAGCAGGGAGTCTACTTGAGGATTCTTTCCTTCTTCCTCTGCCCCTCCCCCTGCTCATGCTCTCTGCCTCTAAAAATAAATAATCTTTTAAAAAAATAGCAAACCGAATTCAGCAACACATTAAAAGATTCATACACCATGATCAAGTGGAATGAAGGATAATTCAATTTCCACAAATCAACTCATGTGACACACATTAACAAAATGAAGGTAAATGTCATATGATCATCTCCATAGGCACAGAAAAATCATTAGAGCAAAATTTAGCATCTATTTATGGTAAGAATTCTCCAAAAAATGGGTAAAGAGGAAAATTACTTTAACATAATAAGAGCTGTATATGGGAAACCCACATTGAATATCATACCCAATGGTGAAAAGCTAGTTTTTCCTTTAAGATCAGGAACAAGGGAAAGATGTGCACTGTCTCTACTTTTATTCAACAGAGTATTGGAAGATCTAGCCAGAGCAATCAGGCAGGGAAAAACACCCAAATTGGAAAAAAAAAAAAAAAGTAAAACTGTCACTCTTTGAAAAAACCCTAAAGATTCCACCAAAAATCGTTAGAATAAATGAATTCAGTAAAGTTGCAGGATACAAGATAAATATACATAAAACCTGTTGCATTACTATACACTAATAACAAGCTAGCAGAGAAATTAAGAAAAAATTCAATTTATAATTGAATAAAAAGAAAATACCTAGGGATAAACTTATCAAGGAAGTGAAAGACCAATTCACTGAAAACTGTTAAGATGCAAGCGAAAGAAATTGAAGAGGACACAAATAAACGGAAACATATTCTGTACTAGTGGGTTGGAAAAATATTGTTAAAATGTCCATACTACCCAAAGAAATCTACAGATCAATGCAATCTCTATTAAAATTCCAACAGAATTTTTCACAGAAATAGAATAAGCAATCCTAACATTTGTGTGGAAACAGAAAAGACCCTGAAAAGCCAAAGTGTCTTGAGAAAGAACAAAGTGACAAGTGTTGTGCTTTCTGTCTTTAAATTGTACTATGAAGCCATAGTAATTACAACAATATGTTACTAGCACACGTAAAAAAAGACACATAGATCAATGGAACAGAAGAGAAAGTCCAGAAGTGAACCCACACTTAGACAGTCAATCTATGACAAAGGAAGGAAGAATATATAATGGGGAAAAGACCATCTCTTCAATAATGGTATTGGGAAAACTGGACAAGTACATGCAAAAGAATAAAACAAGACCACTTTCTTACACTATATACAAAAATAAACTCAAATGGATTAAAGATTTAAATATAAGACTGGAAATCAAAACTCCTATAAGAAAACATAGGCAATAAACTTGGTGCATCAGTCTGGGTAGTAATTTTTTTTTTTTTTGGATCTGTATCTTCCACAAAAAAAATAAATAAACAAATGAGAATGCATCAAACTAAAAAGCTTTACCCAGCAAAGGAAACCATTAACCAAACAAAAAGGCAACCTACTAAATAGGAGAATGTATTTGCAAATTATATATCTAGTAAGGGGTAAATATAAAAATATATAAAGAACCCACATGATTCAATATCAAAAAAAACAAAAACAAAAACAAAAAATCCAATTTAAAAATGGGCAGAGGACCTGAAAAGACATTTCTCCAAAGAATACCCTGAAAACACATGAAAAGATGCTCAACATTATGAATCCTCAGGAAAATGCAAATTAAAAACACAATGAGATACCACCTCACACCTGTCAGAATGGCTATTATCAAAAACACAAGAAATAGCAAACATTGGTGAGGATAAAAGAAAATGGAAACCTTATGCACTGTTGGTGGACATGCAAAATGATGCAGCCATTATACAAAACAGTACAGAGATTCCTCAAAATATTAAATATAGAATTACCACATGATATAGCAATTCCACTTACAGGTATTTATCTGAAGGAAATTAAACACTGATTTGAAAATATATATGCATCCCTATGTTCATTGCAGCATTAATTACAATAGACAAGACATGGAAGCAACCTAGGTACCCACTGATAGACAAATACATAAAGATGTGGTACGTATATACAATGGAATATTACTCAGCCATAAAAAATGAAAACATGGATGGACCTAGAGGTATTAAGGTAAGTGAAATAAGTCAGACAAAAAAAAGGCAAATGCTGTTAAGATTCATTTATATGAGATTAAAAAAGCAAAATGAAAGAACACAGCAGAAACAAACTTATAGATACAGAGAACAATGAAGTGGTTGCCCAGGAAGGGTGGAGGGAGGATGGGAAAAATAGGGGAAGGGGATTAAAATGTACAAACTTCCAGTTATAAAATAAGTAAGATATAGGGATAAAATGTACAATATAGGAAATATAGTTATTAATATGTAATAACTTTGTATGGTGAGAGAAGGTAACTATCATGGTATAATGGTAACATTATAGTGATCACCTTGTAATGTATGTGTTAAATCACTATATTGTACACCCAAAACTAGTACAATATTGTATGTCAGCTACACCTCAAATAAAAAAAAGAAAAGCCTTACTGATTTCTCACCAAAGAGAATACCTTTTGCCTTTAAACCCAATATATCCTTTAGGCTGAGTCAGTTCTATAATGGTTTCTGTTGGAAACATGAAAGTAAAAATGTAATTCAGTTCTCAAATTTATCTCTGTGCTTTATGGATAATGTATCTATCTAAATGAGCTTCTTAGTGCCCACAGTGAAGATATTAATAGGATCCCCTGATATTCTTCATAATGACCAATATCAACATTATACTGGTGACTTCAAATGCCAGCCACGGTGGAATAAGCCCACTACACCCACTGATCACAACTAAAACCTCTGGACAACACAGAAAAAGCAGCAACATGCTGATTCAGGAAAGTAATAAATAGCAGAAGAATTGAAGAAGAGAGTCACACTTGAAGTCCTTTCTATGTGATCAAAGTCTCAACTTTGAACAGAGGGTAACCCCACTCATGAAACTGCCCAGCAGAGGCAGCAGCTAAACTTTCAGCCCATCTTTCTGGCCCAGAAAACAAGCAAAGGAGACCCTGTGATCAAAAGAGTATTAAAAGGGAAATTGCTTTCCTCCTGCTACTTTTTATCAGGGTAAATGCAATTAAACTGAACTGCAAAACAGCAGTGTGGGCAGCTTAAACTCAGAGGAACCCTGACATCTTGGCCAGGGAACTGAGGAAGGGACCACTAGGAAGCAGAGTGTGGGAGTAATCCCAGACAGAAGGGAAGTGAAGAACCACATTCCTATGTGCATAAAGTGGCACAGTTACTAGACTCACGCCTGAGATGCACATGTGAAAAAGACCCAAAGTAACGTAACAAAGGCTGTTAAAATAGAACTACAATATAAACCACATCTGGGCTTATATCCAAGGAAATTGAAATCAGTATCTCAAAGAGGTATCTGCACACCCACGTTCACCACATTATTCATAATAGCCAAGAAATGGAGACAACATACATGTCCTTTGATAGATGAATAAAGAAAATGTAACATACACACATACACACACACACACACACACACACACACACACACACTGGAATGTTTTCCAGCCATAGAAAAAGAAGGACATCCTGCCATTTGTGACAATATGGATGAAACTTGAGGACAGTATGCTAAGTGAAATAAGCCAGTCACAGAATGAGAATGACCATACAGGATCACTTACATGTGGAATCTTAAAAAAAAAAAAAAAAAAGTGAATTTTAGAATGATAGTTGCCAGGGGGCTGGGGAAGGGTAAAATGGTGGTGATGTAGGTCAAAGGGCACAAATTTTCAATTATAAGAAGAAGTTTGAAGATCTAATGTACGGCGTAGTGACTATAGTTAATAATATGGCACTGTATACTGGAAAGTCGCTGAGAACAATTCTGAGATCATAAGCACTTTCACCACACACACACAAACTATATGTAATAAACCTGTGTTAATTACCTTGATCTTGGTAATCGCTCCACAATGTATAGTATATCAAATCATCATATTGTACACTTTAAACATATACAATTATAGTTTTCAATTTTGCTCAATAAAATTTAAAAATAAAAGTAATAAACAGAGTTAAATAAATAAATAAATAAATAAATAAATAAATAAATAAATCACCACCCAAGTCCAGGCCACCCCCTTAGTACACCAAGCATTCACAGCAAAAGGCTTGGAAAACCGAACTGTTATTGGAAATGCCATCCACAGAAGAGTAGACAGAACATATAGGCTGACCTAAACTGGTTTGATTACCTATTAAAATAACAACAAAAATTCAACATTTTTCAGAGGATTATATTAGAATTAAGAGTTTTAGAACATAATACTGAAAATGTCTGGGATACCATCCAAAACGATCAACATATAAAGGCTAAGGGAAACATGACAAATTCACAAGTAAAAAGACAATTCGTTGATGGCAACCCTAGCTAGCCCAGATGTTATAATTACTAGATACATTAAAGCAGATATTATAACTACACTCCATGAGGTAAACAGTCTTGAATGAAAGATGTTCTCACAGGGCAATGGGAACTGTAGAAAAGAACCAAATGGACAATTTAAAACCAAAAAATGCAATACTTGAAATGAAAAATTTGCTAAATGGGTTCAATATAAGTATGGAGGAGCACTTGGGTGGCTCAGTCAGTTAAGCATCTGCCTTCGGCTCAGATCATGATCCCAGGGTCCTGGGATCGAGTCCCGCCTTGGGCTTCCTGCTCAGTGGGGAGCCTGCTTCTCCTTCTCCCTCTGCCTGTGCGCGCTCTCTCTCTCTCTCTCACTCACTCTGTCAAATAAATAAATAAATAAATAAAATCTTTTAAAAATTTAAAAAATAAAAAAAATAGAAGAATGGAGATGACATGGGGAAAATTAGTGAACGTAAATATAGACCAAAAGAAATTTTTCAATCAGAAGAACAGAGAGAAAAATGGGAAAAAATTAACAGAGCTTTGTGGTTCTAGAATATATCAAAATGAAAACCTTTACATCATTGGAGTCCAAGAGAGAAAAAAAAATAGGTGACTGGTGCAGAAAGTTATATGTATTTGTATGTATTATATATAGTACTATTAGTATATTTTATTATATAATATGTATTTTATATAGTTATATATATATATATATATATATATAACCCTTGAAAAACACAGGTTTGAACTGCATGTGTCCACTTACACATGGATTTTTTTTTTGATAAATACGGTAGAGTACTGTCATGTATTTTCTTTTCCTTATGATTTTAATATTTTCTTTTCTCTAACTTACTTTGTTGTAAGAATACAGTATTTAATACATATACAAAACATGTGTTTTGTATTGACTTAATATAAAATATATGTTAATTGATTGTTTATGCTACTGGTAAGGCTTCCTGTCAACAGTAAGCTATTAGTAGTTAAGTTTTGGAGGAGTTAAAAGTTATACATGGATATTCAACTGTTTGGCACCCCTATTTCCTGTGTTGTTCAAAGGTCAACTATACTGAAGCCAGGAGAGAAGTCTGTAAACTAAATATATCTTCTGAGGTCATGTGTACTTTCTACAAGTATTTCACTGATCTGCATTTGAAATTTTCTCGCAGCCAACCAGAAGGTGGAAAGCAGGTCAGATAAGGGAGTTACAGTAGTTATTCAATGCAAATAAACCAATTGCCTAGAAATAACTATTATTCCTGGAAATAAGACCAATAAGACCAAAAAGAAATTTCTCCCATTAGTTCTCATAAAGAGAACACAATACATCTTCTACACCTTTCCAACAGTGAAACGGCAATGAATCTCAAAAGGCTGCTTCTCATAACATTCCTCTGATATATTATCACCTTTAGACATGAGCAAGAGGGGTCCCTACAATAGACTGAATGTGTCTCCCTAGAAGTCATACATTAAAGCTCTAACCCCCAGCATGAGGATATTTGGAGATGGAGTCTTTGGGACGTAATTAGGATTAGATAAGGTCATAAGAATGGGGTTCTATTCCGACGGGATTAATGCCCCTGTAAGAAGAAACACAAAAGAGGGGCACCTGGGTAGCGCAGTTGTTAAAGCGTCTGCCTTCGGCTCAGGGCGTGATCCCGGCGTACCGGGATCGAGTCCCACATCAGGCTCCTCCGCTGTGAGCCTGCTTCTTCCTCTCCCACTCCCCCTGCTGTGTTCCCTCTCTCTCTGGCTGTCTCTCTGTCACATAAATAAATAAAATCTTTAAAAAAAAAAAAAAAGAAACACAAAAGAACTTGTGTTTGTCTTTTTAAAAAAAGAACACAAAAGAACTTGTGTTTGTCTTTTTAAAAAAAGAACATGCACAGGCATGTGCATGAAGAAGTCATATGAGCACACAGTGAGAAGTCTACAATGTGCCACCCCTGCAGGAAGAGTGATCTCAACAACCAACTATGCTGGCACTCTGATTTTGGACTTCCAATCTCCATAACTGTGAGAAATTTCTGTTGCTTAAGCTGCTCAGTCTATGGTATGTTATTATGGCAGCCTGAGCTGACTAAAACAGCCCCACTCTAGAAAACCCTGCTCTGGTCCTTCTCCCTCTGTGCTTTTCCCCAGCACAGAGTCCTCAAAGGCCTTCCAAAGAGAACCTCTACTATTCATTCTGGGTCATACTCCACGTACTCAGCATTCCAGACATACCTGCCATGTGGCCCTATGCTTCACCACCCACATCCCATTCAGGACTGAGGACTGATTTCCCCAGCAACTGCAAGTCCTGACTGCATACAGCCTTGAGCTCTCAGCTCCTTTTGAAATTACCTCCACTGGAAAAAATCATCCCCTTCCTGGAGTAGTCCCTTCCTGGAGTAGTCCATATCCAGGACTGGTCAACACAGGAGTAAGAAGGCCCAGCTCCTGTGTCCGACTGGAACAATTTCAGAGTGTCCCTTAGGGTCAGCTGAGACCTCAGTTGAGACTGCACTGCAGCCCACATTCTTGCTGTGCCAAACCTGCTTCTTCCCCTTCATTTCCATCAGTGGTTAGCCCCAAATAAGTCGTTAGAAAATCTCATCCATGCCAATCTTCACCTCAGAGTCAGTTCCTAGAAAACACAACCTGCAACACCTACCCAAACTCCTGGAGGCCTGGTGCTGAGGTGTGAAAGCACATTCCCAGGTACAAGAGGCAGTCGTGTGAATGCCTGACTGTGACAGAGCTTGGATGAAGCTGTGATGTGTGAGCTGGGTGTCCACATATACTCATACAAGACTCTTGGCAGTCAAGAGATGGAACAGAAGATGGAAGGAAAGGGGCCGGGCAGCATGAGAACTCTCCCCCCAGTGCCATACTGCAGCACAGAAATGCAGAGCCCAAGAATTTCAAAATAGAACCTGGTTGCCCAGTTGAAGATCTGTTTGTTAAGGTAGGAGGAATACATACATCTCTCTCTATCAATAGGTATATGTATGTATATATATGTATATAAATATTTTATTTAAAAGGTTGTTAGCTCAGTTTGTAACTTGTAAATATTCAGACATATGTTATGTGGCCCCACAAATTGTTGGGGCAGAACTACTTGGGTTAGATTTAATTCTACCTCATCATTTTCTCAAATATATGTCTGTCTGAGTTCTGAAATATTTAATTAAGCACTTCTTTTTTTTTAGGATTTTATTTATTTGACAGAGAGAGAGACAGCCAGTGAGAAAGGAAACACAAGCAGGGGGAGTGGGAGAGGAAGAAGCAGGCTCCCAGCAGAGCAGGGAGCCCAATGCGGGGCTTGATCCCAGGACTCCAGGGTCATGCCCTGAGCCGAAGGCAGACGCTTAAGGACTGAGCCATCCAGGCATCCCTAATTAAGCACTTCTAAGGACCTTTATGGTCACTACATTAGGAATGTTCCCCTTGAGTATATGATTCCATTGGATCCTCTAAGATTAAAGTCCTTAGTCCCCCGCCTCAGGATCACAGTGACTTCCTTGATCTTGGTAATCATTCCACAATGTGTATGTACCATAAATGATCACATTGTACACTTTAAACATTATATATATATGTTTGTGTGTGTGTATATATATATATATATATATATATATATATATATATATATAATTATATCTGTCAACAATTCTTCAACAAGATTTAAAAAATAAAAATACATTTAAAATAACTATAAAAACTTCACCCAAGCCCAGGCCCCCTTGGTGGACCATGCAGTTACAACAAAGAGTTAGAAACCAAACTGACGCTGGAACTACTACCAACAGGAAGGTATGGCCAACTCCTTTGATTGCCTGATTAAAAAAAAAAAAAAAAAAAAGAACTCTTGATTTTGGCTCAGGTCATGATCTCAGGGTTGAGGGATCAAGCTCCATGTCGCTTGAGATTCTCTCTCTCCCTCTCCCTCCCCTCCTCCCCCTGCTTGTGCTCTCTCCCTCCCCCTCAAATACATAAATAAAATATTTTTTTAAAAAGACAATGACTTTATGGCAAGCCCAGAGAGATCAGAGGTTTCCAGTTTACTGTTTACTATGCCTTTGGGTGATGACAAGTAAGGCTTATCTTGAACAAATGTCTTGGGTAGGTTTAATAGATAACAATTGACTTCTAAGTATTAGAGGCAGGTGAGGGTCAGCTCCTTTGCCACAACTTTGCTAATAGGTTTTAATGAAAGCAAGCCTTGGAGCACATATCACAACACTTATTAAGCAATATTTATAAGTCAGCGTGTTCATACATATTTTGTAAGCTCAGTGAGTATTGCTTTAGGGGATCCAGCCACACAGGCTCACTCAAGGCAATTGCTACATACTCTACAGAAAATGTTCTGTTGGCTTCACACTTAGTATCTGACCACCTGATTCCTCCCAGCATCTGCACTCAGATCCATATAAGGAGAGACACTTGGATGAACGCTCACTGTATTCTTGTACCCAGATAATGCAAGAGGTAAGGAGTATCTTCATAATCATTTAGCAAAGCCACATGATCTAGCATAGCAAGGGAAACCTATTTCTAACACCCATTATGCTAATTCACAAGTCACTTATTTTAGCAACAAAAATTTATTTATGGCATCATTGTATTATGAAGAAAAGGCTCCAGTGTTGATGTAGATAAAAGAGCTCAAGCCCTTTTAGCAGTCACCTCAGGAGTGTGGCCTTTCTAACAAAATGCTGGTCTACTGGAGTCAGTTAAACTAACTAATGCACCATTACATCATACTGTCTCTGAGGTTTTTGAAATGAATTACAGACATCCTAAAATCATTTTTTGGTGGCATGTGGGTCACATATACTATGGCTTTTTAAATGTCCTTCCCTGAGATGTCACTTTGAATAGGATCCTGATGTCATCTTGTGGCAAATCTTTATTATTGCTCTATTTGTGATGTTCAGGAAATCAATACTTGAAAGACAACTTGTAATATAACACATGTATAACTTACCTACCAATTATAGTAATATCCAGATAAGAAATGTGAAAGCTTTGGGAGATCTGTCATTCTCAACCCTGAATAAATCATTGTAGGTCTGAAGTTTAGTGTGGAACATGATGTCAATATTCTGTGTTCTGACAAACTTTTTGCTATTAAAATGTGACATTTCATTGAATAATATGTATCTACTGTCAATCATTAGATTAGGATGATCCATCAATGTCTCTACCATTTAATGTGGCAAATGAACACCATATATATATTCAACAGAGGACTCAAAGTCAAGGTAGAGACATAAAAAGCACCAATGGCACAGAGATTAGCAGACATTCATGAGACCTAACATAAAAGAAATATGCTCAGTAGTTCCTTTGACGAATCCTTGTGCACATCCCCACACAGACCCTCCAAACAAAGAACCCTACAAGTAGAAAATACGGTGGAATTTTCCGCACAGTTCGACAAAGTGAAAAGTAATGCAGGAAAGCACTGTTTTTGGACAACAGGCAGTCTAACAGCAGAATTAACTGCTAGCTTTCAGCTCTTTATGGCTCTATTTAAGCATCTCTGGTTATCAATAGTCCGTGCAACACCTAGCCCAGACCATTTACATGTGTTTGAGGATAATTAGATTGTGTGTAAACTTAATATAACTGCTAAATGACCATCTCTAAGTAGTCAATTAAAGGAGAAGCAATGACCTAAAAGCCAAACTAACCAAGCCACAAAAATCTATTTACTTCCTTGAGTAAAATATGAAAAGTAATGATTTAAAAACTGGTTTCATTATTCAGCTATTTGAAACTTCACCTCAGCACATTCAAGCAATGTCTCTTGATCCCAGACCTGAAGGTAGTCATTGCACTTGGCTCCGAATCAGGCTGGGTGGTCTGCTGTGCCCACATCCTGCACCCGGCTCATCTTAGCTGCACGGTCAGAAGACAAGTGGTTGAAGACCCAGGCATACTCACAGACACTACCTTCTTGTTGTTAACTTTGCCACTGTTCTGCTAAAACCTATCTCAGAGTAGCTATCAGAGATAGAACCTTCTGATGGAAGCAGCCCGGTTAAAAGTCACAGGGATGACACATAAGTGTTTCAATATTATATCTCTAATAGTTAATTGTATGTGTCAATTTGGTCAAACATTTTTCTGCATGTTTCTGTAAAGGTGTTTTTTGGGGTAACATTAAGAGTTTTGTCAGTGGGCTTTGAGTAAAACAGATTGACTTCCACAATGTGGTTGGACTCATCTAATTAGATGAAGGTCTAAATAGAACAAAGACTGACCTCCACCAGTAAGAAGGAATTCTGTGAGCAGATGCCCAGGGGACTGAAACAACAATATCAGGGTTTTCAGGACCTCCAGCCTGCTGGTCTGCCCTGCCCATTTTGAACTTGCACATCCACAATTATATGAGTCAATTCCTTAAGAGAAATTTTACATATATAAACATAGATAGATAAACTATTTATTTACACAAACACACACACACCCTACTGGTTCTGTTACTCTGGAGAACTCTCATTACTAGAATAGTAATCTAGGCCCCCATCCCTTACTTCTAAAAGTACTCCTGATGGGGACAGCACAGATGTTCCCTGTGGACTGTGAATCCAGCTATATAAATCCTGCAATCTCTGGACCATCCAAACAAGGGTGGGGTAAAAAGGATAGTCTTTTTCTTGGTCCACTCATTCTACCCACTAAAAGAAATCTGCAAGTGCCATGAATTTAATTATTCTGTAGATAAATCCATGGCATCTGTGACTGTAGCCACAGGTATCATTTTCTCTCAGGAAAGCAGGAAAAGACTACACTAAAAACAACCTTATCTCTCAGCAGGGACATAATGGATGTCTATTCCATCTAAAAAAATATTGTTGGTCATATTATATCATGGCATAAAATAAATATGAATACAAAATTTTAAAAAAATTATTCATCTGAGAACAACAAAGATCAGTAAGTAACAATAAACTAAAGCCTTTTTGAAGACTAAATAATTTACATCTTGGGCTTAGGACACAAAGCATGAAACTCACTGGTCTACCAGAACTCCAAGCAGGCCAGGGAAGCCTAGTTTTATCCCCAAGGTGTAAACATGTACAACAGGAAATTTCTGGGAGCCTTGTTGCATCATTACAGTCAATGTGGGCATGAGAGATATTTTCAGGTGCTATTTTTGAAACATGAATGGACAATTTTGTTGATTTATGTAATTTTTTAATGTTCTAAAAATGAACTTAAAATCATAGAAGGTAGAAGAGAGGCACACTGTTATATCATCCAACTTAGCTGCCAGTGCCAATGCCAATGACTTTACACTTAGATAACATTTTACAATTTAGCGAAACCTCTTTACACAAATTTCTCTTTATCCTTGTCAAAATTTTATGGTGCCATGCAGGTAGCTAATATCCTCATATTATAACTAAACTAAGGTTAAGGCTAATTAGGTGATTTGTATAACATGCACCCTACTAATAAAAAGTGCATCCAGTATAAGAATTGAGGTAACCCGACTTCTAATACCCTACAACTAGTTAATATATTCTTCTTGACTAAGTATTCCTAAACTCAGCAAACTTCATGAAATTTCATTTAATAAGAAAAACACTAAATTAAGAAATTTATTTGTGGGTAGTCAAATATTTGTTTTAATTGCACAATAAATGAACAAAAGATATTCAAGGAAAAGCAACTACTGTTTTCAAATACACACAGCAACTGGATCTAAACTAGCAAAAGACGGTTGGTAGAGATCTTTAGGAATCTCCCACAATAAACAGACAAATAGTTCTTTATTATTAGCACTTGTCAATCATCAATAAATGACTTGCTAGTAAACTACCTTGAGCCTCTGTTAACCCTGAATGGGTTTGCTTAAGCAAATTGATGAAGTAAAAGTACCTCAGCCAACTCTTATGGGTATTATCACAAAATTAGAATCAATGTATCCTAAGTCTAAAATTTTACCGTGCTAGGAATGTTCCTTATCAGCTTTCCTGTAGCTAAATTATTAGTATGCTTTCCCAAGATTTAATCTTTTTCTTTTAAGTACCATTAAAACATCTTCATGGTAATTAATTAAGATTATAAAAATAAATGAGCAATGCCCAGTTTTATGACACTGAACATTGTTGCTCTTCATACTCTTTCTTGGCAACACCATAGAGACAACCATCCAGCCCTAAGCTCCTTCTCTGCTACGGACATCCCAGAAGAAAAGTATAATGTCAGCAAAGTTAAAACAGAAAAAAGTAGGGATTTCACAGCCACTAGAAAGGCTGCGACAGAGTAATTACCATGACAAAACATCACTCTCTTGGACTGATCCAAAATTTGGTCTTCAGATAAGCTTTTCTACTTATTTCTATTTTTTAACTTTGAAACAGACTTGTCATGATTTACCTATACCTTTATTTTGCCTGTAATTAGATATGAAGGAAAGGATCTCTTTTGCTAAGAGGGAAAAAACTGCAAACATAATCCCTGGAATTGAATATCAAGCAAGATATGAAAAGCCTTGGAGAAGACAAAAGTCAGCATGAATCGCAGCCCACAGCTCAGTGGAAAGGGGGCTGGTATGAAAACACATATGCTAATAGAATCGCAAGAATGTGGAAGAAATTTTAAGAGCTAACAAGAGAAAACCTCAAAGGGACACAGAAATTACAATAAAGATGAAGCAGAGAATTCAAAGCATGAAAAAGGAGCTCAATTTCTAGAAGAATGAAGATATTCCACTGATAGAAAAATCAATTTTGATGGCTTAGTAATATTCCATTGTATATATGGACCACATCTTCTTAATCCAGTCATCTGTTGAAGGGCATCTCGGCTCCTTCCACGATTTAGCTATTGTGGACAATGCTGCTGTGAACATTGGGGTGCATATGGCCCTTCTCTTCACTACGTCTGTATCTTCGGGGAATATACCCAGTAGTGCAATGGCTGAATCATAGGGTAGCTCTATTTTTAACTTTTAAAGGGACCTCCACACTGTTTTCCAAAGTAGCTGTAACAACTTGCATTCCCACCAGCGTGTAGGAGGGATCCCCTTTCTCCACATCCTCTCCAACATTTGTTGTTTCCTGCCTTGTCAATTTTTGCCATTCTAACTGGTGTAAGGTGGTATCTCAATGTGGTTTCAATTTGAATTTCCCTGATGGCTAATGATTTTGAACATTTTTTCATGTGTCTGTTAGCCATTTGTATGTCTTCATTGGAAAAGTGTCTGTTCATATCTTCTGCCCATTTTTTGATTTGATTATTTGTTTCTCGTGTATTGAGTTTGAGAAGTTCTTTGTAGATCTTGAATACCAGTCTTTCATCTGTAGTGTCATTTGCAAATATCCTCTCCCATTCTGTGGGCTGCCTCTTAGTTTTTTTGACTGTTTCCTTGGCTGTGCAGAAGCTTTTTATCTTGATGTAGTCCCACGACTTCATTTTTTCTTTTATTTCTCTTGCCTTTAGAAGTGTGTCATGAAAAAAGTTGCTGTGGCCGATGTCAAAGAGGTTACAGCCTATGTTCTCCTCTACGATTTTGATGGATACCTGTCTCACATTGAGGTCTTTCATCCATTTGGAGTTTATCTTTGTGTATGGTGTGAGAGAGTGGTCAAGTTTCATTCTTTTGCATGTAGCTGTCCAATTTTCCCAGCACCATTTATTGAAGAGACTGTCTTTTTTCCACTGGATGTTTTTTCCTGCTTTGTCAAAGATTAGTTGCCCATAGAGCCAAGGGTCCATTTCTGGGTTCTCTATTCTGTTCCATTGGTCTATGTGTCTGTTTTTGTGCCAGTACCATGCTGTCTTTGTGATCACAGCTTTGTAGTATAGCTTTAAATCCGGCAACGTGATGCCCCCAGCTTTGTTTTTCCTTTTCAACAATTCCTTGGCGATTTGGGAACTTTTCTGGTTCCACACAAATTTAAGGGCTGTTTGTTCCAGCTCTTTGAAAAATGTCATTGGTATTTTGATAGCCATGGCACTGAAAGTGTAGATTGCTCTGGGTAGCATAGACATTTTAACTATGTTTATTGTTCTGATCCATGAGCATGGATATTTTTCCATCTTTTTGTGTCTTCTTCAATGTCTATCAACAGTGATCTGTAGTTTCTAGAATATAGATCCTTTACCCGTCTGGTTAAGTTAATTCCAAGATATCATATGATTTTAGGTGCTATTGTAAATGGAATGGATTCCCTAATTTCTCTTTCTTCAGTCTCCTTGTTCATGTATAGAAATGCAACTGATTTCTGAGCATTGATTTTGTATCCTGCCACATTACTGAATTGTTCTATAAGTTCTAGTAATTTGGGGGTGGAGTCTTTGGGGTTTCCCATATAGAGTATCATGGCATCTGCGAAGAGAGACAGTTTGACTTCTTCTTTGTTGATTTGAATACATTTGATCCCTTTTTGTCGTCTGATTGCTATTGCAAGGACTTCTAGTACTATGGTGAATAATAACGGCGAGAGTGGGCATCCTTGTCGTGTTCCTGATCTTAAGGGAAAGGCTTTCAGCTTTTCCCCATTGAGAATGATATTCGCCATAGACTTTCATGGATGGTTTTTATGAAATTGAGGAATGTACCCTCTATCCCTACACTCTGAAGGGTTTTAATCAGGAAAGGATGCTGTATTTTTCAAATGCTTTTTCTGCATCAATTGTGAGGATCATATGGTTCTTGACTCTTTTCTTGTTGATATGATGTATCACACTGATGGATCTGCGAATGTTGAATCACCCTTGCATCCCACGGATGAATCCCACTTGGTCATGATGGATAATCCTTTTAATTTACTGTTGTATCTTATTAGCTAGGATCTTGTTGAGAATTTTGGCATCCATATTCATCAGGGATATCGGTCTGTCGTTCTCCTTTTTGATGGGGTCTTTGCCTGGTTTGGGGATCAAGGTAATACTGGCCTCATAGAATGAGTTTGGTAATTTTCCTTCTGTCTCTATTTTTTGAAACAGCTTCAGAAGAATAGGTATTATTTCTTCTTTGAATGTTTGGCAGAATTCCCCTGGGAATCCATCAGGCCCTGGACTCTTGTTTTCAGGGAGGTTTTTGATCATTGCTTCAATCTCTTCATAATTAATCGGTCTGTTTAAATAATCAATTTCTTCCTGTTTCAGTCTTGGTAGTTTATAAATTTCCAGGAAGGCATCCATCTCTTCCAGGTTGTTTAATTTATTGGCATAAAGTTGTTGAGAAAAGTTTCTAATGATCCTTCCTATTTCATTGGTGTTGGTTGTGATCTCTCCCCTTTCATTCATAATTTTATTAATTTGGGTCCTTTCTCTATTCTTTTGAATAAGTCTGGCTAGTGGCTTATTGATCTTATTTATTCTTTCAAAGAACCAGCTTCTAATTTTGTTGATCTGCTCTACTGCACTCCTGGTTTCTAATTCATTGATCTCTGCTCTGACCTTGATCAACTGCCTTCTCGTGTGTGGGTTAGACCTGTTCTTCTGTTCCAGCTCCAGCTTCTTGAGGTGAGAATTTAAAAACTGCATTTTAGATATTTCTATTCTTTTGAGTGAGGCTTGGATGACTATGTGTTTTCCCTTCAGGACTGATTTTCCAGTGTCCCATAGGTTTTGGACCAATGTGTTTTCATTCTCATTGGTCTCCAAAAATTTCTTAATCTCCTTTTTAATTCCCTGGATTACCCAATCATTCTTGAGCAGCATGGTTCTTAGTTTCCAAGGGTTTGAATTTCTTCCAAATTTTTCCTTGTGATTGAGTTCCAGTTTCAAAGCATGTGGTCTGAGAATATGCAGGGAATAACCTCAGTCTTTTGGTATCAGTTGAGACCTGTTTTGTGACCCAGTATATGTCTATTCTGGAGAAAGTTCCATGTGCATTCAAAAAGAATGAATATTCTGTTGTTCTGGGGTGTAGTGTTTTGTATATATCTATGAGGTCCATCTGGTCTAGTATGTCATTCAAAGCTCTTATTTCTTTGTTGATTTTTTTTGCTTAGGTGATCTGTCTATTGCTGAGAGTGGAGTGTTGAGGTCCCCTACTATTAATGTATTATTACTCTTTATTCTGGTTAAGAGTTGGCTTATGTATATAGCTGCTCCCCTGTTACGGGCATAGATATTTATAATTGTCATATCCACTTGTTAGATACATCCTTTAAGAATAATATAGTGTCCTTCTGTATCTCTAACTACAGTCTTTAGTTTAAAATCTAATCTATCTGATATGAGAATTGCTACCCCAGCTTTCTTTTGAGGTCCATTGGCATGAAACATGGTTCTCCATCCCTTTACTTTCAGTCTGGATGTATCTTTAGGTTCAAAATGAGTCTCTTGTAGACAGAAAATGGATGGGTCATGTCTTTTTATCCAATCTGCAACCCTGTGGCATTTTATGGGAGCATCTAGGCCATTCACATTGAGAGTGATTATTGAGAGATATGATTTTAATGATGTCATGTTTCCTGTGAAGTCTTTGTTTCTATAGATTGTGACTTTCTATTCTGTATCACTCTTGGGGTCTTTTTACTTTTATAGAACCCCCCTTAATATTTCTTGTAGGGCTGGCTTGGTGGTCACATATTCTTTCAGTTTCTGCCGGTCTTGGAAGGTCCTTGTCTCTCCATCAATTCTGAATGTCAGCCTTGCTGGATAAAGGGTCCTTGGCTGCATGTTCTTCTCAGTTTGAGCTCTGAATATGTCTTGCCAACCTTTCTTGGCTTGCCAGGTCTCTGTAGACAGGTCTGACATTATTCTGATGTTTCTCCCTCTGTACGTGAGGATTCTCTTCCCCCTGGCCACTTTCAAGATTGTATCCTTTGATCTAATATTTGCGAATTGCACTTTGATGTGACGTCCTGTAGGTCTGTTGTCACTGATCTTGGGAGGGGTCCTCTCTGCCTCTTGGGCATGAATGCTTGTTTCCTTTGCCAGATTAGGGAAGTTCTCAGCTACAATTTGTTCAAATATCTCTTCTAGACCTCTCTCTTTCTCCACCCCCTCAGGGATGCCAATGATTCTGACATTGGAATGTTTCATTGAGTCAGTAATCTCCTATAATCTACATTCTTGAGATTGGATTTTTTTGAGCCAAGTTTCCATTTTTTCCTTCCTTTCTACCATCCCATCTTCCAATTCACTAATCATTCTTCTGCTTCATTTACCCTGGCCATCAGAGCATCTAGTATAGACTGCATTTGATTCATAGCATTTTTAATTTCTGCCAGATTCACTCTCATTTCTGCCCTTAGGGATTCTATATTCTCGTTAATATTTTCATTAGTATTTTTTTTCAAGCTGACACATCATCTTGACCATTGTTACTCTGAACTCCATTTATGACAATTTGGTTATATCCCTATCCATCAGTTCTGTGGCAGAGGCCACAGACTCTGTATCTTTTCCTTATTTTGGGGAGGGGGGTTCCTCCTCCTTGTCATTCTGATGAGGAGAGTTTGCGGGGATGTACAGACCCCAAATTACTGACCAGGACCCAGGCAGTGTGCACTTGTTTTATAGGGACCTTAGGGATGTGGGCTTCTTGATTTTTCAGCCTGCCTTCTGGGGGAGGGCCTGCCGTGCTGATACTCAGGCAATCCTGTTTGGGTAGAGTTGCCCCATCCCCTGCAAGGGGGGATGGGGATGCGCACAATGTGAACCGGTATTTCCTGGCTTTTGTTCTCTGGCGGCTTCTACTGGTGGCTTTCCGTGACTCTTCTGAGAGTCAGAGCAGCAGTGGCCGTATCCCAGCCTCTGTCTCAGAACAGAGAGATCACAGTCCACTCTCCACTGAGCTCTCTTGGCCACTTTAACTCTGTTTCTGTTGGTGCTGCTCAACCCTGCAGCGTCCTGGGTTGTGCGTCCCACAGCTGCTCTCCCAGTGCTCACTTCCAGGGCCGGCACGTTTCTGTCCTTTGTGCTTCTAACACTGCCAGCAGCCCCAGATCCCACATAAGCTCCCGAGCTCTCTGTTTCAGTGTGGTTCGTGTGCGCTCCTGAGAACCGGTTTTCAGTCTGGTTGCACGTGCGCTCCAAGGTCCTGGTTTTAGTCCGGTTCCAGTGAGCGCTCTGGGGCTCCAGTTTTCAGACTGTTCACACGCGTGTTCCTGGGCTCACGGTCCCAGTCTACTCTCTCGCCCGCTCCCCAGTGCAGGTGGCTACTGCTTCCCCGGTGCCCAAGCGCATCGTCTCCCTCCCCCTTCTGTTTATCTTCCAATATCTGTGCGCAGATTCACGGCTCCCTGCTTCGTACCTCAATACTCAGCACTGGAGATGTTCATTCGTAGAGATCCAGATGTATATTCCTGCATCTCTGGATGATTCCATAGGTGTTCAGGATGGTCTGGTACCTATCCAGCTTGACTCAGGGGACCAGCTGAAACAGGGGTCCCCTACTCCTCTGCCATCTTTTTCCAACCGACAATGAGTATTTCAAAATCCTACCCAACTGCATGTCTTGAAATTGGGGGCTACAGTGGAATGAGGTAGACAAGAAAGTACATGAAAAACTGTTCTTCAACTGCTGGAGAGTAGGACTCTATTATTGTATATTTTCATCTTTAAACACGATCAGGGAACCTAAGCAAAATCATTTATTTTTTTCTTCTTAGCATATTACAATTTGCAACTTTATGTATTTATAAATATGGTTCAAAAAAGACTGGATTTTCAACACCACATTCTGTGTGGAACTGACACTAAAGGCCAAGAATATGCTTCTTAACTGTCAAATTATAGTCTCCCAATTTTGTTTTAATTGGGGCAGGAGACAAAAGAATCCTTATAAATACATTGGGAAGGATATTTATTTTTCTTAAGACATTTTTTAACTGCATTGGGTGTGTCCACATGAGTCCTTTTTGAATACAAAATGAACATAGCGAAATATTAGTCATATTTTTTTGATGTTTATTGTTTGGATTGTGACTTGTGCACCATGTCTATAACCTGAAAAATGTGTGAATGGTACAGCTATGCTTCCAGGCACTAAAGACAGACAATGACAAGCAGGACACCCCTGCTTCTATAGGATATAGTCTGTGTATTCACAATTTAATTGTGGAATGGACCAAACCAAATGACTGAGCATTGTCAAGACTGAGTCAGGAACAGCCCAGTGTAGTCTAAACTTTATTGTATTGAAACGACTTTTTTGGACAAAGTAATAAATCACGTTTATCTACTGATTTAGTCAATTGCTTACTATTTTTAAATTCCTTAGTCCACATGTCAAAATACCTGTGTTCTTGTTCTTTATGCCCACCACCAAAAACCAGTCCTCTTTTTGGTCTATGTGCATCATGTCAGTATCTAGATATCAGACCCAGGTTGCTATCACATCCAAGTCTCCCACCCAGTAGATATGCACCCTTGGGTAAGCCAGAGCATTTGTAAGGAGCTGGACTACTCTAGATTATCTCAGAGGTGACTTAGATATTTAATATCCTGCTTATTTTAAATGCTTTAATAAAACTATGTACTGATGACCTTTTATAACTCTGAAAATGGCTATGGCTAGCCTGCCCCATCCCTAATCAATATTGGTAATTACTTAAAAGAGAGAAACATGATGCAAATGCTTTTGATTTGGAAAGATATTAATTCTGTTTCACAATGTTTGTATGCAGATTCATTCCATGGAAATAATCTTCACTCTGTTTATTTCAGTGAAGTTTAAACTCAAGATTCTGAAGAGAATGGAAACAAAAACTACAACAAATATTGGAATTCCTGGGTCTGTGGATTTCCTGGATCTCTGTAGGTCCAAAGAAGTCAAAACCTTTTCCATTGTAAGAGGGACTTGGCAGAATGTGTAAAAAAAACATAGTTACAGTTTAAAACCAGACTTTAAAAGTCTCTATCAAAGATGGCAGTAAAACTTGAGACTTGAGGAGAATGCAAGGGAAGTTCTGCCTAATGCTTTTGTTTTAGCACATTCTTAAAGTGGCACAGGGGCGGAAGGAGGTAGCTGGCAGGGGTGGGTCATGCTCCGAGTTGGGACAGGACTCTTCTATACCTATTTTTATCAGGGATAAGTTACAGACAGATATGTAAGATGTCTGGGGGATTCTGATGATGCAAATATTTCTAAATTACATTGAAATCCTGAAGACAGCCAAGATCATGTAGATACTCCTGAAGGTTTGGTTATAAAGTAAAACCAATAAAACTTTAGGTGAGATAGTTATACCCATGCCTCAGAAAAAACCTATGGTAAAAAAAAAAAATAGTTAAGTGAAAGGAAAATATCTAAATATGTCTAGGTGTTAGCATTTCTTTAACTCTTGCTCTAAGCTTATGAAATCTAATTATATATATAATACTGTGTGTGTGTGTGTGTGTGTTTTAATAGTTCTACTTAAAATCAGTATAAAAACACTTGTAAGCTTTTTATGCTATTACACATAAGCCATTCATCCCTTTAACATTTTCCCCTTCCTTTCAAATATCATTACCATGAGGAACTCTTAATTCTTTGTCTCTAAATTATTTTCATAGTTTTGTAACCACTCTCACCACCTTAGATCGCTCACTGTCCTTCAGATCAATTTTTTAAAGATTTATTTATTTTAGAGAGAGAGACAGAGCACATGGTGGGGAGGGGCAGAGGGAGAGGGAGAGAGTCTCAAGCAGACTCCCCGCTGAGCACGGAACCCAGCGTGGAACTTGATCCTGAGATCATGACCTGAGCCAAAATCAAGTCTGACATTTAACTAAGCCACCCGGCACTCCTTTCAAACCAATTTTATATTCAGCTTCAAATTGGTCTTTCCAAAACACCAGAAAATATTTTTTCTAATTTAAAAATTGTCTAATGATTGCCTCCTTTCTATTCCATTCAGTAGTCCACACCACTTCGTTGAGCACTCGGAGATTCTCCTGGACCTGGCACATGCCATTCCCTGAACTGGCTGTGAAATTGGCTCATTCTGCCTCCCCTGTCCTCTGCTCCTCCTTCAAGATCCAGTAAGGTAGAATCCATCCTAGCAGCCATCTCTCTTGGAAACACCAAGGGACATGGGCAGGAGTCCAGGGTTAGCGATGTGAACTATGGACGCAACTTTTCTAGTTGCCCCTGACATACTCCTCTTTTTCCTACCTCCCCTGGACCCTGCTGCCTGGCTTATCTCTCAGCCTTTCCCCCATTTTACATAATATTCTCACCTCTTTTACGTTTCTCTAGGCTTGTCCTCCATGCCTCACCTCCTTATCAAAACAACCCTATCTCCCCTCTCCAGATTTTTTTCTTAAATTTGGTTATCTCGTTCCTCCTCTCCCCATGAGTGCCTTTCAGCTATTTCATTGTCCTCTAAGTTTATCTTTCTACCTACTCATAAGGAAGCGCTTTCTTGGAACCTCAGACTTCCAGCCACCTTCCACTAACACCTCTAGAGACCTCACCAATTGGCCAGAGCTGAAGACTGACATCCAGTGGTAATTGCTGTAGGCTCTTCCTGGACATGCCTGCCATCTTGTGTACAGCGATAGTAACTACATGGGGGCCGGTCATCTACCTAAGGACCCAAGAAGACTTTGTTCCCATCCTGGAAGAGAAGATATACCTTAAATGTTCCCATATGCACAATGCCTTCATGGGTTGTTCCAGTCAAATGAAAGTTCTGGGTCTGTTTACATGCTGCTCTTGGCAGAGGCACTGGGGTACCATAAAATATCTTACAGGAAACATTCTCTCCTGCAGAGCACTTAGCTCCAAGCTTTTTCATAAGCATTTAATAAATGTTCTGGAAAAGTCCAAACCTAAGTGTTCAAACTATACACCAGTAATTAACTAGGAGACAACTTCTCTTAATTGCAAGTCAAATGCCAGAACACTTTGCCTACCAATAGATTAAATTCCAAAAGCCATTTTTATATTCATGCCTTTTATGAGAAATAAAGGCTTTCAGTCTTTAGATACCATTTCCACTAAGTAAGAGTATGAATTGGTCCTTTGAAGTTTTAAAACAAGGCACGTTCTCATTTTCCTTGTGAGTTTATGTTCTGCAGATGATGATGATGATGATGATGGTGATGATGATTTTGCACTTATCCTTCATTCCAGTAGTTCTCGGTTTGCCTCCCTCCCTCCCACCCCACCACATCCCATCCATATCATCTCTCTTCCTCTTCCCCACTCTGACCAGGAGACCGTTCAATGCAGACAGAATCCTCTGGGCTCTCTGTCCTCTGGCTTCCTGTTGGGTTGAGCCCATAGAGGCAGAAACACTTTCAGGAGATGAGAAGTATATTGGTCTGCTGGGGCTACCGTAACAAAGTACCACACACAGGCTTCAACAACAGAAATTTAATTTCTCACAGTTCTGAAGGCTGTAAGTCAGAGGTTAATGTATTGGCAGATTGGTTCCTTATGATCTCTCTCCTTTGCCTATAGAGGACTTTCTTCTCCTTTTGAACTCAATTGGTATTCCCTGTGTGTGTGTGTCTGTCCTAATCTCCTCTTTTTATGAGGACACCAGTCATATTGGATTAGGACCCATTTAAGCCACATTTTATCTCCCTTACATCTTTGAAGTCCCTGTCTCCAAATACAGTCACATTCTGAGGTGCTGTGGGTGAGGCCTTCAACATACGAATACTGGGGAACACAATTAAACCCATAACAAAAGGTGAAGAAAGCGAGGTATGTATTTCTCTCTCCCCTTCCCTGCCTCATCTCAGTTCTGACAGGATATGGCCCCTCTCCCATGGCTGCAGCTCCCTGGCCCCAGTAATGCCATTTCCTCCCCAGGCCCTTCAGGACTAGGAGCAGTAACTGTATCCAATAGTCATCAGTCTCTGGACACCCCACAATCCTTCATGGCTCTCTTGGGCCTGTCTACACCCATATAAACAATTCCATTGTTGAATAATTTTCATTAAACCCTTTGGAGTGTGCCTTTTGTTTCCTTCTGAGACAGGGGTCAGTAAGATTTTTTTTCTGCAGGGGGCCAGATAGTAACCATTTTAGGCTTTGCCAGCCATATCATCTTTGCTACAATTACTCTACTCTGCCTCTATAACCCAAAAGCAGCTACAGACAATATGTAAATGAATGAACATGGCTGTGTACCAACAAAACTTGACTTACAAAAATAGACGGGCTGCCAGACTTGGCTAAAGGACCATTTCTCAAGCCCTACTGAAGAACCCTAACTGATACACCCACTTACCATTCACTTGAAGCATAATAGAAATGTTTTAAACCAGAAGAGCCATTCCTGGTTTCCAAGTTTGCAACAAAAACAGCAATGGTTCTTTTGGCATGATTAAAATTCTGAAATATACTCCTAGCCTTGCCTTGAATTAACATTGGGCAAATAAGCATCCCACATTGGTAATGATTCCCTGGATGAGTCAAGCCAAGCTTGCGAAAGTAATCTGTTTCACGGATCACCTTTCCTCATTTCTTGCTCTACTGTTGATTACATAAGCACACACTTTTCATGTCTTGCGTGATTTGCACTTTGTCTTAGAATCATCCTTCATGTCAACTGATTGTCCCACATGCGTGGGCAATCAGAGGTGGGTTTACCTTGAAGCTAATGACTCTTCCATTTGCACTTATCCCTTTCAGTGTCCTGAGAGGGGCCCAGACAATGTTGTATGCTTTCATACAATTTACGAAAGTAAAATATTTTAGCCAAAGTTTGTGAAGACTTATGTATCTTTCCACTCCTACCCATTCCACCACCCCACACACACATAGGAAAACACTAAAGTGGCCATGAGAATTTGGGGGCTCCAAGGAGAAGGTGAGTGGGGCACCCATTTGTGTAGGGTGTAATGGTCATCTGTGAGTGTAGTTATTTCTGGCTGTTTCAATTTTAAAATGGTTTTTGGTAATACTCCTGTCACTCACTTTCAAATATTTTATATTTGTAATTTTGTATTATTTTTCTGAAAGAGAACCTCAATCTTTTAAAATAAATTTCAGGCCCCCAAAACCCTGAATCTACTCCCAGGGGTAAATATCATCATTTCTGCACTATCTTTATATAAATATATATATATATATATATATATAAATATATATGTATATTTCTACTCCAAGGGGTAAAAATCATCATTTCTGGACTACCTTTTATAAATATATAAATATAAATAAATATATATATTTAGATATAAATAAATACATATATGAATAAATATAAATAAATAGATATATATAGATAAATATATATAAATATATTTATAGATATATATAAATATATTTAGATATAAATATATCTATATTTATAAAATTTAAATTTTATATAATTTTTATATAAATTATATATATATTTATATATAATATATAAATATATATAATATTTTTATACATTATATATATAAAATATATAAATATATATTATATAAATAAATATATATAAATATATAAATAAATATATATAAATTACGTTTATATAAATAAATATATATAAATGAAATATAAATTATATTTATTAAAAATACAGATATAAATATATATATTTATATAAAAATAAATATAAATAGATATAAATAAATATATATAAATATATATAAATTATATATAAATATATATTTAAATATATATAAATATATATAAATTATATATAAATATATAAATATAAATATATATTTATGTATAAATATATAAATATGTAAATATTTAATAAATATATAATATATTTATATTAATAAATATATTTATATTAATATATTTATATTTATTTATTTAAAGATTTACTTATTTTATTTTAGAGAGAGAGAGAAAGCATGGGGAGAGAGAGGGAAAGGGAGAGGGAGAGAGAGTGTTTCAAGCAGGCTCCATGCTCAGTGCAGAGCCCAATGCAGGGCTTGATCTCACCACCCTGAGATGACCAACTGAGCCACCCAGGCACCCCTTTTTATATTTTTGAACAAGCATTTCTTCTCTAGTTTCTATCTTAACCATAAGCATCATTTAGATCAGGACATTCAACATTAACATTATGATTGCACTACTGGACATAATAAGATAATACATATGCCAACTGTCTGAAAACTGAACAACTACAGTTGTCAGTCATGTTCATGAACAACGTATTGGCCAAGAAAAGCTACAGGTAACCAGTTGTTACCACCAGTTCTTGTCCGGCAGTGTTAATGTGCTCATATTAAGAAAATACTTTGAGATAATAACCAGGCTCTACTTTTCCACATTTTTCATATATAGTGAGCCCCTACTAACTGTGAATTGGTGGCATTTATACCCACAGGGAAGAGCTAATCCAGCTAGGACAGAATAGGCAATTTCTACATGGATCATTTAACTGTATGGAAAAAACAAAAGTCTGAAAGAACAAGGAGGATTTGAAAAAGCCAGGAACTTTAAAAAACATTTAGAATTCTACAAACTTGCTTTTGCTGTCAATCGAGAACAAAATATGGAGAACTGAAGACATATAGTACATTGGGAAAGAGAAGCTGGTAAAGAAGAACACCACCCACCACCCAGAGCTCGTGCAAAACCTTTCTAGATTCAAGAGGGAAGCAAAGTAAATTAGAAATGAGGGTTGGGCACTCTCTCTCACTCCCTTTTTCTGGGGTGGGGGGGGATAGTATACAGTCATAAAAAAGAAAGAAATACTGCCATTTGTGACAACACTGAGGGACCTTGAGGGCATTATGTTAAGTGAAATAAGTCAGACAGTGAAAGACAAATACTATGTGGTCTCACTTATATGTGGACTCTTTAAAAAAAATTAAAATAAAAAACCTCATAGAAAGAGAGATTAGATTTGTCATTTCCAGAGCAGGGGATAGGTGTTGGGGAAATTGGGTGAAGGTGGTCAAAAGGTACACACCCAGTTACAAGATAAATAACTACTAGGGATGTAATGTGTAACATGATGATTATAGTTAAAACTGCTTTGTGGTATATTTAAACATTGCTGAGAGAGTAGATCCTAAAAGTACTCATTACGCAGAAAAAAAAAAAAGCTTTTTACCTATATGAGGTGGTAGATGTGAATTTACCGTGGTAATTACTTCACAATATATACATATGTCAAGTTATTATGTTATACGACTCAAACTTATACAATGCTGCTGCATTTAATTATATCTCAAAAAAACTGAAACAAAAGAGTTCCCACATGAAGCGTGAGAAATGAGATTTAGTCAAGACCCAGTTGCAAAGCCGTGTGAGAGAGGACCCATGGTAAATGCCATGGAAACCCAAGATCTAGACCAGATGGCAGATGTGGCTGTTTCAAAGAGTGAACAGCTAGAGAGAGAGCTGAAATAATTTCCAAGTCAGTAGGGGGAGTCACAGAGCTCTCCAGAACCACAGTCATACCTAAGACAGTGCCAGCATCTGATGTTGTCATAGTTGCACCATGAACCACACACCATACCAACCGTAGGATGGTGCATAAGTTAATCTAGTGAAGACAGGCATGGTGAACAGGAGTGCAATAAATTTGACCATGTACCCAAAAGAGACAGCACTCTAAGTTTTAAAAATGGGTGAACTACCTAAATTAGAAGGTTAAGTTTTCCCTAAATAGAAATAAGGATTCAAGAGCAAAGTTTAGTTACAAAAAATAAATTTCCATTTCTACTTACCCAAGCTTGTGAGTGCAAAAAATCACACATTAAAATCTTTGACCACTTCTTTAAACATGCAAGTTTTTAGAAAAGCACCTCCTGTCCCCTGGAATTAAGAAAGTCTTGGCCATACCAGACACCACTAAAAGGGATGGTGAATATCTCACTTTGTGGTCTCCATGGAGGCTGGGCAGTCTTCACGAGTAATTCAGTGGAATGAGGGAGATTTGGTTGAGTACCCTGTATGTGAAGGAAGGGCGAAGCTGGAGAGAGCACTGGGAGCTAAATTTAGTAAATTTCCAACTCTATTTATCTTTACATCAAAAGCACAGTCTGCAGAAGGTGTGCAAACTACCTGGACCACTGATCAGTCATGGCTCAAGAAAAGCATGTAACTGTTTGGAGTCATGATTAAAAAGTGATGTGTTCAGGCACACAATCAGAAGGACAAGGCAATTGATTTAAAATGTCTTAAAACAGGGGTTTCATGGAAGATAGTGGAGTAGGAGGATTGGATCCTAAACTCACATCATCCCACAGACATAAAGAGATAACAGCCGTATTACTGCAACGACCTCTGAAAACAAACTGAACACTGGCAAAACAGACTTTCCATAGTTAATTGTCCAATGGAGGCCATATTAAAAAGGATAGGAAGGGCAGAGATGTGGTTGGGAACCAAACTCCCAGGGAATCTAACTACAGATGGGAGGGACACCACAAGCATGGAGAAGGGAAAGGAGCAGACCTCAGACCAGGTACCCCAGGCACAAAAAACTTGCCCTGGAAAGATGAGTCTCCATAACGTTTGGCTTTGAAAACCAGTGGGGCCTAACTGTGAGTTTTTATAATCAGCTGTGCTGGGTACTTTAAAAACCTATGGGTTTAGCTACAGGAGAGCTGGAGAGCAACAGGAAACTGAATCTTGCCCCCAACCCCTTAAAGAATCAAAGTAACTAATAACTCAGCTAAGATAAAGCACAGAAGCAGCAGTTTGAAAAGTGCCTTGAGGTGTATATTAGGAACATTTATTTATTAATCTCAGAGCATGTCATAGAGGGGAAGGGATCTTTAGGAGACTTCTCCAAGAACAAAAGTGGTGGGCACCATTTCTCTCACACTCACTCAGACCCAGATAGCAGGACACTTGTGGACACTAGTGAGAACATTCTCCACCTATCTTGCTAGCACCATATGCTTTGCCTCCATGTTCTCCTGCAGATCCACCCCACTGAACCAACCCAACTCAACAGGTGTCCCTCCAAAGCATCTCCTGCCCCCAGTGCACCCTGTAAGCAGCCCCAGCAAGCACCAGTGCCACTCCAAAGTGACTCTTGCCCTGGGAAAAAAGGAAGATAACTACACACACCAGTGTACACACAGTCCCAGGAACAAAACCTTACAGTGAGCAGCCTGGGCAGAGTGCCCTGCCAATCAGTACAACTATAGCCCCAGCAAACACTCCGTGGGCAGGCATCTGGTCCAACTACTAGGCCAGCCTACCAACAAAAGCCTCTCAGGAGACAAGGCAGAGAGAAAACCCTGCAGTTCATTGTGACTGCATCCCTGGCAGATGGGCTGAGGGCAGGTATCTGGTCTTACTGATGATACCATCCAACTACAAGCCCATGGTGGTCCCAGAGTAGGCCCTTAACAGCACAAGCACCAAACCTTGCCTGATGTGCCCGCAACAGGCAAAGCAGGCCATTTCAGCTGACTGGCCTGAAGGCAAACACTGCTCAGCCACAACGATAAGGCACATGCAGCCCATGTAGGAGAGACTCCTAAAGTGCCTGGTTCTAGTAAAGGGGGGGGTATTATGCTACAGAGCACCACAGGACCACTTCATCATGAGGTCAACTACTTTCAAGATCAGGAGATGTAGCTGATTTTCTTAATACACAGAAACAAACAGCGAGAGACAAAATGAGCAGACGGAGGAATATGTCCCAAATGAAAGAACAGAACAAAACCACAGCAAAAGAGCTAAGTGAAATGGAGGTAAGCAATATGCCTGATAAAGAATCCAAAGTAATGGTCATAAAGATTCTCACTGGACATGAGAAAAGGGTAGAGGATCTCAGTGAGATCTTCAACAAAGAGAAAGAAAATAAAAATTATAAAAAAGAACGAGTCAGAGGTGAAGAACTCAACAACTGATATTAAAGATACACTAGAGGGAATCAACAGCAGATTGGAGGAGACAGAAGACCAGATCAGCAGCCTAGAAGAAAGGGTAATGGAAAGCACCCAAGCAGAATAGCAAAAAGGACCAAGAATAATAAAAAGTGACAATAGGATAGGAGAACTCACTGACATCATCAAGCATAATAACATTCATACTATAGGGATCTTAGAAGGAGAGAAAGAGGGGGGCAGAAAATTTATTTGAAGAAATAATAGCTGAAAACTTCCCTAATCTGGGGAAGAAACAGACATCCAGATCCGGGAGACACAGAGATACCCCAACAAAATTAATCCAAGCAGGTTTATATCAAGACACGTAATAATTAAAATGGCAAAAAGTAGTGATAAAGAGAGAATTTTAAAGGCAGTTTTTCAGCAGAAACTTTGTAGGCCGAAAAGGGATTGGCAATACTGAAAGGAAAAAAAAACCTGTAACCAAGAATACTCTACCAGCAAGTTTATCATTCAGAATAGAAGGAGAGAGTTTCCCAAATAAAAGTTAAAGGAGTTCATCACCACTAAACCAGTCTGACAAGAAATGTTAAAGGAAATTTTCTGAGTACAAAGAAAGGCCATAATGAGGAGTAAGAAAGTACAAAAGAAAGAAATTTCACAGGTAAATGCAAACGTATAATAAAAGAAGATTAATCACTTATAAAACCAGTGTGAAGATTAAAACACAAAAGCTGTAAAATCAACTATATCTACCAAAATCAATCAGGGGATTCACAAAATAAAAGGATATAAAGTATGACATCATATATATATATATTGAATCCATTCTAAATATATATATTATATATATTTACATATATATTATATATATTTACATATATATAGAATCCATTCTAAAAGCACTACATTTTTACTACCCCCATTTATATATATATATTTATATAAATAAATATATATATAAATATAATATATATAAATAAATAATATATATATATATGCTTAAGTTTGAATCCTTAAGCAGCCATCAACTTAATATAGACTGCTGTACACTTAAGATATTATATATGAACCTCACAGTAATCACAAATCAAATACCTATAAAGGTGGGTGGGGAGATTGGTTAAATCAACTAAGGGGATTAAGAGTACATTTATCTTCATGTACACTAATTAATGTCTAGAACTCTTGAATCATTATATAGTACACTTGGAACTATTATAACACTGTGTGTTAAACTTTATTTTAAAAACTATAGTAAATACACAAAAAATAAAGTGAAAGGAGTCCAAGCATAACACTAAAGAAAGTGATCAAACCACAAGAGAAGAGAGCAAGAGAAAAAGAAAGGAACTACAAAAACACCCACGAAGCAATGAAAAAAATGGCAAAAGTACATACCTATCAATAGTTACTTTAAATGTAAATGTGTAAATGGTCTAAATGTTCTAATCAAAAAAAACCAGCTGACTGAATGGATAGAAAGAAAAGACCCATCTATATGCTGCCTGCAAGAGACTTACCTCAGACCTAAAGACACAACAGACTGAAAGGGGACGGAAAAAAATATACCATGCAAATGAAAGTGAAAGAAAGAAAGGGTAGCAAGATTTATATCTCACGAGAGACTTTAAAACAGACTGTAGCAAGAGACAAAGAAGGGCATTACCTTATAAGAGATTTGCCAATCAATCAACATGATAGATTACATTATCAAGAGAAAGGATAAAAACTATTTGATTATCTCAATAGATGGAGAAAAATCATTTCCTAAAGTACAATATTCATTCATGATAAAAACTGTCAATTAAGTAGACATAGAGGGAAGATACCTCAACATAATAAAAGCCTTATAGAAAAACCCACAACATCATATTTCATGTTCACCAAAAACAGAAGTTTTTCTGTAAGAACAGAAACAAAAGGATGTCCATTCTCACCACTTTTATTTAACATACTACTGGAAGTCCAACCCACAGTAATCAGATGATGAAAAGAAATAAAAGACATCCATATCGGTAAGGAAGAAATAAAGCTGTCACTATTTGCAGATGGCATGATAGCATATATAGAAAACACTAACGACTCCACCAAAAACTACTAGAACTTATAAATGAATTCGGTAAAGTCACAGGATACAAAACCAATACACAGAAATCCATTGTATTTCTATACACTAATAATGAAGTAGCAGAAAGAGAAATTAAGAAAACAATTCCATTTACAATTGCACCAAGAAGAATAAAAATACCTAGGGATAAATTCAACTAAGGAAATGGAAGACCTATATTCTGAAAACTGTAAAACACTGATGAAAGAAATTGAAAGAAGACACAAATGGAAAGACACTGGATGCTCATGGATTGGAAGAATTGATATTGTTAAAATGTCCATATTATCCAAAGCAATCTACAGGTTCAATGCCATCCCTATCAAAATATTAACAACATTTTTTCACAGAACTAGAACAAATAATTCTAAAATTTGTATGGAACCACAAAAAGACCTTGAATAGGCAAAGCAATCCTGAGAAAAAAGAACAAAGCTGGAGGTATCACAAACCCAAATTTCAAGATACACTATAAAGCTGTAGTAATCAAAACAGTATGGTACTGGCACAAAAATAGACACATAGAAGAATGGAACAGAATAGAAAGCCCAGAAATAAACTCACAATTATACAATTAATCTATGACAAAGAGGTAAGAACATACAATGAGGAAAACACAGTCTCTTTGACAAATGGTGCTGTGAAAATGGACAACATGCAAAAGAGTGCAACTGGACCACTTTCTTACACCATACACAAAAATAAACTCAAAATGAATTAAAGACCTAAATGTGACACTTGAAATTATAAAATTCCTGGAAGAAAACATAGAAGGTATTAGCAGATGACCTATCTGATAAAGGGCTAGTATCCAAAATATATAATGTATAAAACTCAATACCCAAAAAACAAATAATCCAATTAAAAATGGACAGAAGACTTGAATATTTTTCCAAAGATGACACAGATGGCCAACAGACACATAAAAAGATGCTCAACATCACTGATCATCAGGGAAATGCAAATCAAAACTACAATGATATATCACCTCACACCTGTCTAAATGGCTAAAATCAACAACACAAGAAACAATAAGAGTTGGTGATGATGTATAGAAAGGGGAACCCCTCTTTCTCTGTTGGTAGGAATGCAAACTGGTGCAGCCACTGTGGAAAACAGTATGGAGGTTCCTCAAAAAGTTAAAAATAGAACTACCCTAGGATCCAGTAATCACACTACTAGGTATTTACCCAAAGAATACAAAAATACTAATTCAAAGAGATACATGCACCCTGATATTTATAGCAGTGTTATCTACCATAGCTAAATTATGGAAACAGCCCAAGAGTTCATCAACCAATGAATGGATAAAGAAATGTGGTGTGTGTACATACACAACGGAATATTACTCAGTCATAAAAAAGAATGAAACCTTGCCATCTGTAACTACATGGATGGAGCTAGAGGGTATTGTGCTAAGTGAAATAAGTCAGTCAGAGAAAAGCAAAACCATACGATTTCACTCATATATAGAATTTAAGAAACAAAATAAATGAGTAAAGGGAAAGAAAAGAGAGAGAGGCAAACCAAAAAACAGACTCTTAACTATAGAGAACAAACTGATGATTACTTGAAGGGAGGTGGGTGGGGGATGGGTTAAATAGGTGGTGGGCATTAAGGAGTGCACTTGTGATGAGGACTGAGCATTGTATGGAAGAGCTGAATCACTAGATCTTACACCTGAAATTAATATTACACTGTATGTTAATTAATTGGAATTTGAATAAAAACTTTAAAAAAACATAGGTAGTAATTTCTTTGACATTGGCCCTAGAAATATTTTTCTAGGTATGTCTTGTCAGTTAAGGGAAACAAAAGTAAAATTAAACTACTGGGACTACACCATAAAAAAGCTTTGTACAATAAAACAAAAAGACAACGTAGTGAATGGGATAAAATATTTGAAAATGATATATCTGATAAGGGATTAATATCCAAAATATATAAAGAACCTACACAACTCAATACCCCCCCAAAAAAAACCAAATAGTTCAATTTAAAATATGGGCAGACTACTTGAATTGACATTTTTCCAATGAAAATGGAAATGAAAAATGTCCTTGTTGGGCAGATGGCCAACAAACTCATAAAAAGATATTCAACATTATCAATCATCAGACAAATGCAAATCAGAACAACAATGACATATCACCTTCTACCTGTCATATGGCTAAAATAAAAAACCAGAAGACATAAGTATTGGTGAGGTGAGGAAAACAAACCCTCAGGCGCTGCTGGTGGGAATGCAAACTGGTGCAGGTTTCTCAAAAAATTAAAAATACAATTACCATATGATCCAGTAATTCCACTGCTATATATTTATCCAAAGAAAATGAAAACTAATTCTAAAACATGTATGTGGCCCTACGCTTATTACAGCATTATTTAGAATAGCCAAGATATGGAAACAACCCAAGTGTCTATCTATAGATGAATGGATAAAGAATATGTCACACACACACACACACACACACACACACTGGAATATCACTGAGCCATAAAAAGAATGAAATCTTGTCATTTGCAACAATATGGACAGACCTAGAGGCTATTATGCCAAGTGAAATAAGTCAGAGAAAGACAAATACTGTATGATTTCACTCATATGTGGAATTTAAGAAACAATGCAAATGAACAAAGAAAAAAGAGACAAGCAAAAAAAATAGTCTCTTAAACACAGAGAACAAATTGGTGGTTGCCAGAGGGGAGGTGGGTGGGGAAGAGAGAAGGGTGAAATAGATAAAGGGGATCAAATGTACACTTATCCTGATGAGCACTGAGTAATGTGTAGAATTGTTGAATTATTATATTGTACACCTGACACTAATATAACACCATGTTAATTATACTTCAATTTTAAAAAATAAAATGAATAAAATGCCCCCCACATTGGATGCAACCAAGATTACACTGGCATTTATGGAAAATTTTCAGTGATTCCATTGGGGAAAGGCAAAAGAGTTTTGTTATAGATTTAGTTCCTTTTTTAGTAAGAAAAAAGAAATTGGATTGTGAGAGAAACAGAGAAGAAAGAAAGGCTGGGGTTACCTGCTGCAGATTGTAGTGTACTGGGTACAGACATATTCACAGGTTGGATATTTTCAGTAGAGTCAGGATGCAAAAATTCTAAAAAAAGCTAAGTATTTTTTATGCATCCTCCAGAAGTCACACAACTTAAAAGCCTACGGTTTCTGATGTTAGGAGCACCACTTACTGAAGTCCAGGCTGCCAGCAAAAGCCCACTGTACATATGCTGTTTATCTTCAGCCACCTTTAGAAGGATTTTAGGGGCTCTGGGAAAACAAACTCAGTATCCTTTGTTGTAAGTGGTTTTCCTAGGAGATTAGGTTGTTAAACAGGATTTAGCTTGTTTTAAGAGTATTTATTTCTAAAAGATCTTTTCTTCTACCATAAAGTCTACTTATAAAAGTGTTAAAATGGATGTTGACTTCCATTTCTTTCTAAAATAGCTCTCTAAATACTAATATGTGACAAAATCAAAAAAACATATCTTCCTCTTAAGAAGTTCTTATTTTTCACCTGGTTCTGCAAATACACACTCTTAACTTATGTATGGTTAATTCACTTCTTCCCTGAATTCCCAGTTCCCAAGCTAACCTGATTCTGCAGTGTTTGCAAGAAGGTGAATGATCAATGGTTCAGTTTGCCATAAGATCATGACCATAGGTTTTATTAGTGTTTTAAAAAAACTAATCATGGGGAGGATTAATTTGAGGAAAGCAAAAATTAAAGAAAAGCTGGAAGACCATTAGAGATGTGTTAGTTTCCTTTGCTGTTGTAACAAATTATCACATACTTGGGGGCCTAAGTATGTGATTTATTATCTTACAGTTCTAGATGTTTCAGCAGCTCTGCATTTCTTCTGGAGGCTTTGTAAGAGGGATCTGTCCACTGAATGTTTCAACTTCTAGAATCCACCTACATTTTACATCTTCTTTGGAGAAATGTCTATTCAAGTCCCTACCCACTTTTTAATTGAGTTAATTTTTCACTGCAGAATTGAGGGAGATCTTTACATATTCTGAATATCAACTCCTTACCACATACATGGGTTGCAAATTTTTTTCCCGTTCTGTAGGCTGATTTTCATTCTGTTGACTGTCTCCTTTGATGTGAAGTGTTAAAATTTGACTAGTCCCCTTTGTCTAATTTGGCTTTTGTTTCCTGTGCTTTTAGTGTCGTAGCCAAGAAATCATTGCCAAACCCGATGTCATGAAGATGGTCCCTTACTTTTTCTTCTAGGAGTTTTATAGCTTTAGATCTTACATTTAGATCTGTAATCCACTTTGAGTTCATTTTTGTATATAGTATAAAGTAAGGGTTCAACTTCATTTTTTTGCATGTGGCTTTCTAGTTTTCCCTGTGTCATTTGTTGATGATAATGTCCCTTCCCCCTTGTGTGGTCTTAGCGACCTTGTTGAAGATCATTTGGCAGTGTACACAGGGTTTATTTCTGGGCTATGTATTCTGTTCTATTGTTCTATAGGTCTATCTTTATGCCAGTACCACATTGTTTTCATCACTATAGCTTTGTAATATGTTTTGAAATAAGTGGGTATGAGGCTTCTGTATTTGTTGTTCTTCGAGTTTGCTTTGCCTATTTGGGGTTCCTTGAGATTCCACATGTGTTTTAGAATCTTTTCACTATTCCTGCAAAGATGTCACGGGGATTTTGCTTTGAATCTATAGATTTGTTTTGGGTTGTATGGACATTTTACCAATATTATGTCACCCAATCGATAAATATGAGTCGTCTTTCCATTTATGTACCTTATTTAATCCCTTTTAGCAATGTTTTATAGTCTTCATTGTACAAGTCCTTCTCTTCCTTGGTTAAGTTTATTCCTATTTAATTCTTTTTGTTGCTATTGTAAGTGGCTTTTCTTAATTTCCTTTTGGGACTGTTCATTGTTAGTGTGTAGAAATGCAACTAATTTTTGTGATTTTTGTACCCTGAAACTTTGCTAAATTAGTTCTAACATGTTTTAGGGACTCTTCTGAATTTTTTATATTATGTATAAAAGATCATATCATCTGTAAAGAGAGACCATTTTACTTCCTCCTTTCCAACTTGGTGTCTTTTATTTATTTTTCTTGCCTGACTGCTCTAGCTTTGGCTTCTAGTACTATGTTTAATAGGTGAGGGGAGACCCTGCCTTGTTTCTGATTTTAAGGCAAAGCTTTCAGTCTTTTACCACTGAGTATGTTAGCTGCAAAATTTTCACATGTGGCCTTCATTTTGTTGAAGTAGTTTCCCTCTATTCCTACTTTATTGAATGTGTTTATCATAGAAGGGTATTGAATTTTGTCAAATACTTTTTCTGCATCAATTGAGGTGATCATGTGGTTTTAGTTCTCCATTTTTTTAATGTGGTGTGTTACATTAATTAATTTTGTAATTGATTAATTACATACATTGATTTTTGGATTGCATTCCAGGAATAAATCCTCCTTGGCCGTGTTATATAATCTTTTCCATGTGATGTTGAATTTGGTTTGCCAGTATTTCTTGAGGATTTTTTTGTATCAATATTCATCAAGGATATTGGTCTATAGTTTTCTGGTAATATCTTTGTCTGGCTTTAGTATCAGGGTAATGTGGGACTCATAAATTAAATTTGGAAGTGTTTCCTCCTCCTTGATTTTTTGGAAGAGTTTGAGGATGACTGGTGTTGATTCTTCTTTGAATGTTTGGTACACTTCTCCCGTGCAGTCATCTAGTCCTGAGATTTTTGCTGCTGTTTCTGGAAGGTTTTTTGTTCTGATTCAACCTCCTTACTAGTTATAGGTCTACTGTTTTATTATTACTATTTCTTCATGATTCATTTTTGGTAGGTTACATGTTTTTAGGAATTTATTGTTTTTTTAGATTATCCAATTTGTTCGCATATAATTGTTCATAGTCTTCTCTTATAATCCTTTGTATTTCTGTAGCATCCGTTGTGGTGTCCCTCTTTCATTTCTGATTTTTTTGGTTTCAAGTTTGTACTTAAATTCATTAACATACAGTGTAATATTAATTTCAGGTGCAGAATTTAGTGATTCATCGCTTATACAGCACCCAGTGCTCATCACAATAAGTGCCCTCCTTAGTATCATCACCCATTTAATTCATCTCCCCGCCCACCTCCCCTCCAGCAACCCTCAGTTTGTTATCTATGGTTAAGAGTCTGTTTTAATTATTGAGCCATTTCTCTTTTGCTGTTAACCTAAGGATTTGTGAATTTAATTAATCTTTATAAAAATCCAACTCATTGTTTTATTAGATCTCTATTCTCTACTTTATTTCTGGTCTAATTTTTATTATTTCCTTCCTTCTGCTAACTTTGGGCTTAGTTTGTTCTTTGTTTTCTAGTTTTTTGAGGTGTAAAGTTGGTTGATTTGAGATCTTTCTTCTTTTTTAATACCACAATAAACTTTCTCTTAGTATTGTTTTTCCTGCATCCTGTAAGTTTTGGTATGCAGCGTTTTCATCATTTTCATTTGTCTCAAGGCATTTTCTAGTTTCTCTCATGATTTCTTCTTTGACCCATTGGTTAAGAGTGTGTTGTTTAATTGTCACATGTTGGTGGATTTTCCAACTTTTCTTCATTATTAACTTCTAGTTTCATTCCACAGTGGTCAGAAAAGATATTTTGTATGATTTAAATCTTCTTAAATGTGTCAAGACTTGTTTTGTGTCAGATCTGACTTGTGGTCTATTATGGAGAATGTTCCATGTGTACTTAAGAAGAGAGTGCATTCTGCCATTCTTAGGTTCTATATATGTGTGTTAGGTCCAATTGGTCTATAGTTTTGTTCATTTCTTCTATTACATTATTGATCTTCTGTCTGGTTGTTCTTTCCATTTTTAAAAGTGGGATATTATATTCTCCCACTATTATTGTGTTGCTGTCTATTTCTCCCTTCAATTCGGTCAATGTTTGCCTCATATGTTAATGAGTTGTGGTGTTAAGGTGCATATAAATTTGTAATTTTTATAACTTTTATGTTTAAATTTATAAATTTTCATTATTTTTATAATTTTCCTTGTGAATTGACCTTTTATGATTATGAAATGTCCTTCTTTGTCTCTTATAACAGTTTTTGAATTAGTCTATTTTATCTAACATAAATATGTCCACCCCCACTTTTTCATTAGCATTTGCATGGAATATCTGTTTCTATTCTTTCATTTTCAGACCATGTGTATTCTTCAACCTAAAGTGGGTCTCTTATAGAGAGTATATAGTTGGATTTTGTTTTTTATCCATTAAGCAATGTTGTTTTTTTGTTTGGGGATTTCAATCTGTTTACATTTAAAGTAATAACTGATAGGGAGGAATTACTATTCCTATTGTGTTCATTGTTTTCTGTGTATGTTGTAGCTATTCTGACTTTCATTTCTTTTCTTATTGCCTTATTTTGTATTTGCTCATTTTTTGTAGTGACACTTTGATTCCTTTCTCATTTCCTTTTGTGTATCTCCTATACATATTTTCTTTGTGTTACCACACGGATTGCATAAAACATCTTGAAGTTATAACAATCTATTTTAAATTGGTAACAACTTCAATCACATAAAAATCTCTATTTTTTATAACTCTGCAAACCCCACGTTATGTTACTGATGTCACAAATTATATCTTTTTATATTGTGTATCCATTAACATAGATTTATATTTTATGTGCTTAGCTTTTAAATTCTGTGCCAGAATTAAAAGTGATTTATGCAGTCACAAAGCTACAGGATTCTATATTTGTCTACATATTTACTTCGACCAGATGGTTTTGTGTTGCTGTCTACTCCTTTCATTTTAACTTGAAGGACTCCCTTAAGTATTTCTTACAGGGAAGGTCTAATGATGCTAAACTATCTCAGCTTTTGTTTATCTGGGAAAGTTTTAATTTCTCCTTCATTTTTTGAAGGACAGTTTTGCCAGATGTAGTATTTTTGGTTGGCAGTATTTTTCTTTCAGCACTTTAAATATATTATTCCATGCTCTTATGGCCTGTAAGGATTCTGATGAGAAATTTATAAAAAGTTACTTTTATCTTTCAGCTTTCAAGATTTTCTCTTTGATGTGACTTTTGACAACTTGTACAATATATCTTGGTATGGGTCTCTTTGGATTTATTCTAGTGGAAGTTTATTGAGCTCCTTGAGCTCTTTTAGTCCCTTAAATTTGAAGAGTTTGGGGCCATTCTTTCTTCAAATAAGCTTTCTATCCCTCCCTTCTCCTTTTGGGACCCCATAATGCATACATTGGTCTTTTTGATGATCTTCCATAAGTCCTTTAAGGTCTCCTCAGCTTTCTTTTTTGTTCCTCTGACTCAATACTTTCAAATGCCTTATCTGCAGCTTCAGCGGTTCTTTCTTCTCCTTCACCAAGTCTTCTATTGAACCCTTTTAGTGAACATCTCAATCCAGAATTAGTTGAGCTTTAGCTCTAGAATTTTCTTGGTCTTTTTTATAACTGTTGTGTCTTTGATAATATTCTCAGTTTGTTCATTCTTTTTTTTTTTCTTTCCAGAGAGAGAGTGTGCGAGAATGGGGTTGGAGGGCGAAAGGGAGAGAAAGAATTTTAAGCAGGCTCCATGCTCAGCTGGAGCCCAATGTGGGGCTCAATCTCATAACACTAAGATCATGACTTGAGCCAAAATCAAGTCAGATGCTTAATTGACTGAGCCACTCAGGGGCCCCCATGCATTCTTTTTCTGATTTTGTTTAGTTGTCTCTATTCTCCTTAAGTGAACATCTTTAAGATGATTATTTTGAATTCTTTGTTAGATAATTCATAGACACCTTTTGCATAAGGATCAGTTCTAGAAATTTGTTTTGTTCCTTTGATTGGGCCATGTTTCCCTTTTTATTTATATGCCTTATGATCTCTTGTTGAGATGTGGACACTTAAAATACCAGCCTCCTCTCCCAATCTTTACGAACTGGTTTCATACAGGTGAAGAACTTCATCAATTAGCTCAACTAGAAATTCCAGGGATTTCTCAAATCTTTTGGGGGATGTGTCTACTCTAGGTTGTCCCTATTTCTTCTTAGGAACCCATAATCTCTTGCTCTCTCTGCTAACTGACTGCAGTATTGCAGTCTCTCTAGTGCTATAACAAGCCACAGTGCTTGTCTTTGTTCTCAGCAACCCCTAACCTGGAATCCAATATATGCCAGAGTTCCCATCAATTTTCAGAGTCAGGCAGGAAAGAAACATGATCTTTGGGCAGCACCTAAAAAGCCAGAATGTTGGACATGCATTCAACTCTTTTCTTCCCCTCTCAAGATAGAAAACAGTAGTTGAGAATTTTCTTCCAATAGTGCCATGCTATACTGGCAGATGAGCTTGGGCAAGCTAAAAGTTGCTAACAACTTTCCTGCCCATTCTAATGTGGCTGTTCGTGGCTTTGTACTCACTTGGGATACTGAAAAGTCTTAACTGGTTTCTGGAGTTCGAACAAAGAAATTTTGTTCATATTGTATTACTGAGTCCATGTATCTATCCATGGGGGAATGAGGACCTGGGCCTCAAATTCTACCATCTTTCTGACATCACTCTCCAAATCTCCTCCATTTTATAAGAAGACAGTCCTATTGAATTAGGACTCACCTTAATTCTCTCATTTCCAGTTGATTGTCTCTGTAAAATCCTATTTCCAAATAAGATTATATTCTGAGGTACTTCAGGTTAGGACTTCAACTGAAAATTAGGGAAAATACAATTCAACCATAAAAGATGGGGAGAAATAAGAATATTTTAAATTACTTGAACAATATAATCTGCAGGTCTTGTGATGGTAGAAGTAATGAAGGAGAAGATGAGTTGAATGACAGTTATAATGGCATGCCATTAAAAGATGAGAAATGCACCAAACTATACTACAAAGCTATAGTAATCAAAACAATATGGTGTTGGCATAAAAACAGACACTTAGACCAATGAAACAGAATAGAGAGACCAGAAATAGACCAATGCATATATGGTCAATTACTTTATGACAAAGGCGTCAAGAATATACAATAGACAAGACAATCTTTTCAATAAATAGTGCTAGGAAAGCTGGACAGCCATGTTCAAAAGAATGAAACTGGATCACTATTTTACACCATACACAAAAATTAACTCAAAATGGATTAAAGACTTGAATGTAAGACCTTACACCTTAAAACTCCTAGTAGAGAACATAGTATGCTTGTTGACATCAATTTTGGTAATGAATTTTTTGGATTTGACACCAAAAACAAAGGCAACAAAAGCAAAAGCCAATTACTGGGACTAAACAAAACTAAAAAGCTTCTGCAAAGCAAAGGAAATCATCAACAAAATGAAAAAACAGCCTACCAAGTAGGAGAAAATACATGTAAACCGTATATCTGATAAGGGATTAATATCTAAATATTTGAAGAACTTATATAACAGCAAAGAAAACCCCCCAAAATCCAATTTAAACATGGGCAGATGGGGCATCTGGGTGGCTCAGTTGGTTAAGTGTCTACCTTCGGCTCAGGGTCCCGGGGTCCTGGGATCAAGCCCCATGTCGGGCCCCCTGCGTGTCAGGAGTCTGCTTCTCCTTCTCCCTCTGCCCTTCTGCCCACTTGTGCTCATGTTCTATCTCTCAACTAAAAAATAAAATCTTTAAATAAAAAAGTGGGCAGAGGATCTGAAAAAACATTTTTCCAAAGAAGATATACAGATGGCCAACAGACACATGAAAATATATTCAACTTCACTAATCATCAGGGAAATGTTAAAACCATAATGAGATATCACCTCATACCTGTCAGAATGTCTTTTCATCAAAAAAGACAGGAAATAAGTGTGGCAAGGAGGTGGAGAAACAGGAACACGTGCACTCTGTTGGTAAAAATGCAGCCACTATGGAAAACAGTATGGAGGTTTCTCAAAAAAATTAAAAATATAACTACCATGTGATCCAACAATTCTACTTTGGGTATTTATCTGAAGGAAACAAAAACACTAACTCAAATATATCTATGTACCCCTATGTTCATTGCAGCATTATGTGCTCTAACTAAGACACGGAAACAACCTAAGTGTCCATCAATGGATGATGCATGTTATGATAAAAACGATGTGGTGTGTGTGTGTGTGTGTGTGTGTGTGTGTAAATTTGTAGAAAGGGGAAGGAGGGAGGAATACTATTGAGCCATGAAAGAAGAAAATCTTACCATTTGTGGCAACATGGATGGACATTGAGGGTATTATGCTAAGGAAGCAAGACAGAGAAAGACAAATACCATAAATCTCACTTATACGTGGAATCAAAAAGATAGTAATAACAGTCACCACCAACAACAATCTCATAGATACAAGGAACAGATTAGTGGTTGCCAGAAGTGGGGAGTGGAGACATGAGTGAAGGTGGTAAAAGAAGAAAAAAGAAAAAGAAGTGCAAGAGATTTGGTGGGAATGTTTCTGAAAAATAAAGGGGAGAGGAAATCTTAATAGGTGAGAAGAGCTGCCAAAAGTGGATATAAGGGTGATAAGGGAAGAGAGGAAGGGAGACAGTGAATACAGGTCCTCACCCACTTAACTCACTGAAAAGCTTAAGTCGGGTATGAAAAGTCTTTCAAAAATACACCTCCACAGAGCCAGCGTATGTTCCTCAGCTCTATCGCTGTCAGAGACCAGCAGACCAGTCTTTTCTACACCTCGGAAGGCAGAAGCAAGTCTATATTCATGTACTTTGGAGGACTGGCCTGACCCAGGTAATGGTTTATAGACTCTTGTTTCTGAATTCTCAATTATATCTACTATTGTTGGCTTCAAGATTGGGAGGTCTAATATTCTGCTCAATCAGGGTGCAAAACAAACAAACAAACAAAAAAAAAAAACACACAAGAAAACAAAACCTCTAACACAGTACCATAATGCCTGGGTACTTCTGGAAACTTAAATAGAAAGGAACGTAAGGTGGTTCCTTAAGAACACTGCCTGTGGGAATAAAAATGTGATGCTTGGCAATGTGCTGATGTGAAATATGCAGGTAAAGTTATTAGATTTAGCTGAGGAATTTGGCTTTTATTCTGCAAAAGATAGCAGAACGGTAAGTTCTTTCTCCACATGCTGAACGCAGCCCGCGGTTAGCTCAGAACTAACCCTCTAGTCTAACTGGATCCCTAGAAGTCTGGACCAGACTTTGGGAGTAAGGGCCAGTTAGTCTGCAGCTGATCCCTCCACCCAGGGATTTCACTTCTTTTTTAAGACACTAGGAATCATGACTTGTAGTCCTAAAAATTTGGGCTGTAAAGAAATAGCTTCTGGGCAAAAAAACTACTCAAAGACTGCCTATTTGGAAGTAACAGTAAAATTCTGTGAATGCTATTTTTTGTTGAGGTATAACTGACATATAACATTATATTAGTTGCAGATGTATAACGTAATGATTCGATATTTGTATACATTGCAAAATGATCACCACAGTAAGTCTAGTTACTATCCATCACCATACAGGTGCAAAAATGTTTTTTTCTTGTGATGAGGACTTTAAGATTACTCTCTTAGAAACTTTCAAGTATACAATATCATATTATTAAGTATAATCACCATGCTGCACATCACATCCCCATGACTTATTTATTTTATAAATAGAAGTTTGTACCTTTCGACCTTCTATGAATTGTAATTACATTCTAAGAGGTGGGATTGCATAATGGCTAGTTTCCAGACCCTGGACACTAACTAGCTTCAAATTTTGTCTTCCTAACTTACTTGTTCTATGACCTTGGGAAAGTTATTTAATTCCCTGTGCTCAATTTATTTATCTGTAAAATGGGTCTGATGCATTAAAATGGATACTTACTATTTAGCTAATACTTAATAAAATGTTATTATGATTATTATCCATTTTAAATATCTCTTGAGAGAGAAAAAAATTTTAAATATATTCATACTTGCTCTCATTTGTATAAAAAAACTCTGGAAGTATATATAAGAGATTCACAAAAGTGTTACCTATGAAGGTGGGGAATGGAGGATGAGAATAGGCTGGGAACAAGCATTCTCAATGAATACATTTATATGTGTACGTATACACACATACATTGAACCATGTGAAGATGACTCATTTTTAATTTGTCTGTGTTTATCTAATAGAAATTGGAATCCTATCTCTGTATATACCAAAGAATGCCCACAGATTAAAAGGTGGGAGTGGGCACTTTAAAAATTGTAAAACTCCTCTACAACACCACGTAAATGTGGGGTTAAAGCTGCCCCCCTCCAAAATTAGAATTTTCTTGGCACAGTCCAACTTAGAGGTGGGATTCAAACCTCACTCTTCCCCTTCCTTTTCCTGTTCCCTTCCTCTGCCTCCTTTCCCTTTCTCACTGTCCCTAAAGAATGTGCAGAATCAAGAAGACTCATCAATCATGGAGCTAGAGATTTGGTCTAACTCTATATATCCCCTTTCAAATTGCTTCTTTCTCTTGTCACTGAATCAGATGTAGTAAGATGGCTCTGGGACCTGTTGGGTGTGGACAGCCTACACAATAATGGCTTCCATTACAAGCTTAGAGGCTTAGCTATAAATACCTCCTCTAATCCTCACAGCAGCCCTATGAGGTAGGTATATGGTGAGGAAACAAAGTCACAAAGAGTTCAAGATTACAATGTCAATTAGTGCTTAGCTAGAATTAGAATAAGCCTGGCTCCAGAGCCCTAATCAACTATTCTGAGTTCTCTAGGCATTGGGTATGAGGCACCTACCTCACTTGTTTGTCTTGGCCATTCTTCCTTACTGTCAGAGGTATAAAATCTATGGCTTTGTATTAGGGAGAGGGTCTTGAGGGCCCATGGTTTTGTTTTAGTGAGAACCTTGGGTTAGCCTCTCATCTGGATGTCTTCCTCTCTGTGGTCTTTTCTGTATCATCAGGAAATGGCACTGGGTATGAGGCAAAAGTTTTATATACTAAACATAAATATTGCCTACACATTCCCTTTGCCCATCTTCCTCAGGGACCAGTGGCTCAGGCTTCAGAGCTCATAGGTTCCAGCCTAACATAATACCTTTCAACTCGAACACTGATCTGCACAAGGGTATCAGCTAGGTGACATATTAGACCTGCTTAAGAGACTCAGGTAAAGATTCAAAAAAAAAAAATTTTGGCTTCTATTTAATTCTTTGCCAGAATTTTTGTATGCCCTGCTCCTGCCAAACTTGGATTTCTAGATTGAGAGGGTTGGGGACTCCCCAAAGGATATGGCGTTGGTATTCTCTCTCCTTGTAGCCCACGTTATTGCAACCCTGACCATACCACCTAGGCACTTACCATTTCCATGCATGCTGATCCAGTCTCAAATTACCAATGCCTGCAATCTCTCCATGAGGGCAAAACTGGGGGAACCAACAGGCCTGGGTTCCACAAGCAACCACTATGGAACTGTGACTGATGGGTGGTGAGATAATTCTAAGGCACATGTTCTGTTTACCCGAGTCCCCCAGCAGAATTAAGCTCTATTTCCCAACAGTAGAAACCTATTTGTTTATACACCCTTTATCAGCTTCCTTCTCCTAACGAATTATCTACTCTCCCTATGCTGTTTCCTGAGATCACCTCCCAAATAAGTGATTTTCAGTCAAATCTTTGTCTCAGGGTCTGCTTCTGTGGGAACACAAACCAAGATACTTTTTCCATCTCAAACTCCACATGGCTGTCACCAGCCACAGCGTCTGCCGTATCCACCGTCAGGTAGTGGATATAATGAACCCAACCCATGTCTAATATGTAGCCCGTGCTCAATAAATGTAGTTGGACTAGGACCAGCCATGCACACACCATTCCTCTACAAATTTTACAGGCATTCATTATCAAGTGAAACAGTTTTCAATTTCAGACATTAGAAGTAACTACAAAAAAGGAACACAAGGGTTTTTTTGTACTTAAAAAAAATTGAATAATCCTGATATACTCCATGGTGCCCTGACAAGTAGAAAAGAGATCAAATGCATTAGATCACTTGATCACTTGCCTGGCCAGCCTTTGAACCAATAAGACCAAAAAAAAAAAAAAGAGAGAGACAGAGAGAGAGAGAGAGGTGGGGGGAGAGGGAGAGAGGCCAAAAAAAAAAAAAAAAAAAAACCCAAACAAAGAAAAAACTCATTACATGTCAAGCTCAGATGGTTAGATTAGATTTTCCATATTTGACCTCTCCTGCTCCAGGCCATGTATGCCCAGGCTCACAAAGTTTAACACAGGCTGTCATGCCACGCCTGGTTGGACTTGTTATGCCAACATGGCTGAGTGAGCTGCTAACGTCAGCATCTCCAAGTTAACTCTGTCTTGTCACTCCAGGATTCAAAACACTCAGAGATTTCAGTTTAGACAATAGTGACGAGCACACTAGTTACCTTGTAGGGTTGAAACGCTGCAAGAAAATCAACAAAGTGCAGCTTTAGAACTTAGAAGAGAGACGGTAGAATAAAGCAATGAAATGAATCAAGAGCAATTTAGTATCTTCCCAAAGGGAAAGAAGGAAAATGGGGAAATAGTGTCATTTTTTTATTCTACATTATTTGATTTCAACTGACCATGAATCATACCATACCCCCTACATTTGTACAGTTCTGTACATTTTCAAGGCACCCTTGAGTCCATTACCACATTTATTCTGACAACATTCTGTCCTCTGCCAGGCATGTCTCAATCATGTTATATATATTATGTCAAGTAAGTCACATATATTATGCATTCAATTTTCCAATCACCCCATGAGGTATATTCTAAGAGAATTCTCATTTTACATGGGAGGAAACAGAGGCTCAGCAGAGATTGATAATTTTCCCAAGACCTCACAGCCAGAAAATTGCAGAACGGCTATTTAAATCCAACTTGACTGGCTTCAAGTGCTCACTTTTACCACTAAATGCACCATCAACTAGGCACATACCCAGCACCACCTTCTGGCGGTGTCACTCTGACTTCTGAAGATCTCGGTTTCCCATCTGAAAGCTGTAGAAGCTACATGTGGTTTGTTCTAATGTTGCTCTAGATCTAAAATTCTGTGACGTCACCTAACATGAGGAAGAAGGTACAGCCTTAGAGGATATTAATGTAATTCAGAATGTGGTCACCAGGTGACAGCATCGTACTTCATTTTGACAGGGTCCTCAAGGACATCTTTTGCCACAAGAAATTCCATCCATGCACTTATTAATGAAAACAAGTATCTTTTTCCTACAGGCATTCTGCTTAGCATAAATTATCCAAATTGCAGACTGTCCATAAGCTTGAGGCAAAGTAGTACAACACCCCACCCTCTCCCTATTATTTAATTTGATCTTTCAAATTAAAAAAGGACACTTTTAAAAGTCATTTTGGAAAAAAAAAATAGGTCAGAACTTCTTTGACTTCGCTACACTTATTTTACCATTTAAAATAGATTTCCTCTCAATTTGCATGTGTTGGGGCTGAGTGGTAAAATATTTTTACTGCTGGGGCGCCTGGGTGGCACAGCGGTTAAGCGGCTGCCTTCGGCTCAGGGTGTGATCCCAGGGTTGTGGGATCGAGCCCCACATCAGGCTCCTCCGCTATGAGCCTGCTTCTTCCTCTCCCACTCCCCCTGCTTGTGTTCCCTCTCTCGCTGGCTGTCTCTACCTCTGTCGAATACATAAATAAAATCTTAAAAAAAAAAAAATTTTTACTGCTGAGGGCCTTCAGAGGCTTCAGTCTGACTTTGCTGTTGGAGTCACTCAAGAGATTTATAAACAATGTGTATTTGCATATTTTTTATATTCATGAATGATCCTTTCTGAAACATATTACTTTAGCAATAAAAATAGTTGGTTTATTATTTCCAAATGGGTAGTTTTCTCAGCCCTCCTTATGTAGACAAAACTGGGAAAATACTTATCACTCAACCTAGATTCTCAAACTGCTCTTTGAAGATCCAAGACTTTCAATCCTATGAAACTTCTCTGAACAGAGATCACTTCTTTGATTCAAACACCAGATTTATTCTTTTTCTGTTTTCAACTAATTCTAGACCTTAAAACCTCTGGGTTCAGGAAATTTCCACAACAGAAGTAGGATTTCAGGGACCCTCTTGCTTGCCATCAGCCTAGAGCACTAAATGCAAAGACAGTCCGCCCCTGCAGCGCTCACTGGATTCTCATTAAGGTTAACAGGCGCTACCCACCCACAGTGACCCCGAGGGACTGCATCCAAGATTAATGCTGCACAGAAATTCCCACTACTAATGTAGGCTCTGAGCTACAGGATTTTTATAATTAGAAGGGAAATAAAACCTTAAATGCATTTTCTCCCACTACAAAATGTTAAGTGACTACACACTGAGAATAAGGAACATATATGCAACAACACAAGGAGTACTAGTAAACAAGAGAAAACTTTACTCCACCTACAAAGAACCATGAGAACAAGTGTCATTTCACAGTCTCAAATTTCATTTCAGTGAGGGAACCTAAGGAAGAAAGAACATAACACCGACACATGCAGGGGGGAAAAAAATGAAATTTCTAGGGAAACTATTTAAAGAAAGAGTGATCATTAAAAATACAAGTGACAGTGGTACATTATTTCTAACATCTCTAAGACTTCCTTTGGATCATGAACATACACTCTGGAAAAATTTATTTATTTGTCATTAGGGGAGAAGGATGTCTGCCCTTTGCATTTTAAAATTCCCTCCAAGCTACCTTGATAAGATTGAGAAGGGCAGGAGGCAAATGAGATCTCAAATCTCCATGACCTCTACAGACCTCTTTGATTCTGTCTTTGGCTTGACCTGAGCTACGGGATATATTTTTATGACCTTAGCACATTCATATTGAATTTATTATTACCTTTTCTCCTGGATTAAAGATAACACAGTTGTTATGTCATTACCTCATTGTCTGCTTTCAAAGTAGATAACCAATTGTCACTCTCCCCTTTTTGGAGAAAATATCACATAACCACAACCTTGACACAATAGTGATTTCAAGTCAGCACCTTAATTCATTTCAGAAGACACAAAACGCAATAATCATAACCAAAGTGTGTACTGTGAACCCATCAAGTAGGTAATTCAGGCACATAAAACAATCCCTAGAGAATTGCTTAAGCCCTAGACAGGCACAGTGTTGTATAACTTGTCATGTTTAACTGAACCACATGTGCTAGAATTTACTAATTCAGAATTTCTGATAATTCAAACTACATAAGAGCTGTCATTATTTTACTCTTTCAAATTTTCATTTAATTTTCAGTGCTTGTCTGGCACTCTGCTACGGATTATGAACAAAGTAGTGAGCAAATCCAGTGCTAATTCATGTGGAAGTTAGAGGCTGCTGTTAGTGCTCTGAAGGAAAACATCTAGTGAGCTGTGTGAGCTTAGGTCCATGCAAAAGAAGAGAGGTGGGAAAGCATGAGGAATATTTAGGAATTCAAATTGACAAGACTCGGCAATTGGACATGGAATTGAAAAGAATGTGTCAAGAACAAGTCCTAAGTTTCTGGTTTAAGTTTACCTAATTAACTTGCTAGTGTAAAACAGAGAGGTGGTAACTAAAGTCACCATGATTTTTAAGAGAACTTTAAAGGCTATCTATAAACATAGAAATACAGTGGAGGGTTAACTCGACATGTCAGGGAACTGCCTGCTTCCAGGTTAATGATATTTCTGTACTCTGTATATCTTAACATGAAAATAACATAATACTCTAGAAAGACTCTAGCCTGTAAGCCAGTGGTGTGAAAAAAAAAAGAGACATAAAGTTTAATTAGAATTCAGATTTACAAAGTCTTTTGTTTAGTACAAATCAATTAAAGAAAGTATTGAGTATCTATAATCAATTCATATCAATTAAAATACCTGGCTACATCTGCAAATGAACAAACCATGTAATATTTCAAATATTTAATACTGTAAACATAATGAATACATTTAACATAATTTTTGCACAAAAACCTAAAATTAATATTATATATTCATTTTAAAAGGTAAAGAAACCCGTAAAATATGTTTGGAAATTTTGTATTTCTGGAGATCTTTTTTGACTTATGAGTAGGTGTGGCAAAAATCACCACAAGAAGTGACCTTTGGAAAGATCCATCAGTGTCTTCTGCTTACTCTAGCTACGTCTTCCTTTACAAATTCTGTTTGGCTATATACCTGGAAAGCTCTTGCTTTAGAGTAAATGACCGTTGTTCCATGTATTTATAAGATTTTCATAATATCGAACCACATCTGACAGGGTCATTTTTCATACATCTATTACAAACACCACCTCACCAGCTGGATCATGTAGCTTGGGCCACTGGGACACACTCCCCACCCCCCACTTGCACAGCCTGGCATATTACACTATTGTCGTGCCCCAGAGCAGACTGTCCTTCCATTATTCTAGCAGTGTAATTACAAAATGGATGATCATAACAGAATTCTTTCAGAACTATCCTGGTGTTCAGATGCCTCTGGTGTTTTTCCTCCCAAATAAACAAACTTCTGTAAAGAAACAGGTATTCTATTGAGAGTACATGAGCTCAGCACTGAGAACTCACAATGTATTTGAAAAGCAAAGACTAATGCACATAAAATAGCATTAAGCCTTCTAGATATGCTCAGTGAATCAGCAGGGCCTGTAAGTTATACGGGAGTTCAGGGAAATAAGACTAGTCTCCATGGGTACTTTAGTAAAGGCTAGTTGTGAATAAAAGCAGCAGAAAAACCCATCAAGAATAAAATAGGAGGGAAAAACTCATCCTAATTTTCCCTCTCCAAGTCAAAAAAAAATCCAAGCCACTAAAGAATTGTTTAAAAGAGTCCATTGAAAAGAAGTGGAGTAATAATGAGGTGTCAGTGTAGGTTCATCAACCATAACAGTATACCACCCAGCAGGGGTTACTGATAATGGGGGAGGCTATGCATATGTGGGGGCAGGGAGTAGAAGAGAAATCTCTCTATCTTCCACTCAATTTTGCTATTAACCTAGAAGTGTTCTAAAAATAAAGTTTGTTTTTTTAAAAAAAATCTTTCTTTACAAACTGTTTCTCTCCATTCCCTGGCCCCACAGACAACTTGGAGTATTATCTGCTGCCACATAGCTGGCCTTCTGGCTGGAGGCAGTGCCCTGACCCATCTTCTGCTCCATTTCCCTGAACATCACAGTGGTAATTCTGTGTGTTCTACTTACAGGAAGTTGGCCTGCATTTCCCAGTCTTCCCCTGTGTTTTTCTCCTGATGAACAGTGGGTGGATTTGTGAGGAAAGCATTCTGTTTCATTTGCACTCTGTGAAAATGTGCTTGAGCTAGGCCAACACAAGCAGCTTTAATTGTTCTGAGTGGGTCCATGCCGTATTATCCAGGGGACAACAGCAAGGGTTGTCTATGGGGACTCTGCTAGCTCAAGGGCAAGCCCTCTGTTAGCCAGCACCTTGGGATGTCTGGCAATACTACCGAACCAAAGCATGTGTGCTGCCTCAAGGAGGCCAAGCTGCTAGCTCCTGATGACTTGTTTGCATGCCCAGCTTCCAAAGACAGTCCTTTGGTCCAAAGAGTATGTCATGTTCTGAAAATGGAATCATATCACCAGCCATGGCTCTTTTATCAATTTACCCCATTACACACTGCTTAGCATAACTGATGGAGAAGCAAATCACTTTGGCCTCTGTCCCAAAATAAATAGGACATTCAGCACATTTATAAATGTTTGGAGTGGAGGGAAAATGCCCTGCCAGTGAAGCGAGAATGTTGAAATTTTCAATCCCAATCCAAGAAAGAATTACTGGCCACAGTTTAGACCAGAAGTTTATGGAGATGGCCATTTGGCCACTTCTGTTCAGGTCCCAGCAGTGAAGATGCTAAAACATAAAGAACTGTGTCTACGGAAAAGAGGACAAGAGTTAATGAATCACTCGTGCAGCCCATCTGACCTTGCCTGCTGTGAGGTGCTGCTTTCTACAGGTTTCCATAGCACTCCAAAGCACTAGGGTCCCAAACGAGAGAGCTCATAGACTTTTGGAGATCACAGAATTTGACAGAAATCCACAGAGCCACCCTAAATACTTAATGTTCTAACTCCTGCATAATGGGGATGGAGAAGTAAAATAGACTATTTCCTCAAGTGGTGGAAAACCCTTGACAGACCACAAGTCCAGAATTCATCCCTAAGAGGCACACATAAGGGAATGCTTTAGAGGGGAAATAAGAAAAGAGGGTAGAGAAACGTGTCATTTCTCCAAAGAACCATCCTTCCTGGTGGTGGTCTGCCCTGGAACAGTGCCCTGGTGGTCTTTCTATACACCATCATTAGCCAGATATAAAATCCGCTCTGTCGTATCAAGCAGAAAGACCAAGGAATGGAGATTCAGCCTGAACAGTCTTCAATCATTAAAAGGTACTGGAAAAGGACCTGTCATTGTAAGGCCTTTGGGTGTTTAACAAGAAATATTGTATCCACTCAAATAACTAAATGAACAATGTGAGCATGGGTAGAACCCTGTGTCACATTTTGGGAAACGTGAAGCATAGATATGTTGTTTATCATCAAGAAGCATTTGGAATGCATATATGCTAGCACTGAACCAGCCAAGGATAAGGCATGAATCTATGTCCAGTGAAAAAACCTTTGGCTAGAGAGGATAACACTAATGGCTAAGTCAGAATATAATGTGTTTGATGAAATAATAGAGACCACATGTAGGACATAATGGGAGCATAAAATGGGGCATCTAACCCAGGGAGTGGTCATGGATGACAGTTTGGAAGAAGTGGCCCCTGAGTTATGTTCCACGAGCACAGAAGGAAGTGGACTTTGGAAGGGTTCAGACCGTGGTAAAAAACCTGCCTCTGCCACATCCAGGTACTACGAGCAAGTCACTTAATCTTTCTGAACCTTGGTTTTCTATGTAAAATGAGGCTAATAATATCTACCTTTCAGAATTATTATAAATAACATGGGTTGGGCAATTAGCTCATACAGAAAGTACTTAATAAATTGGAGTTAGTATTTTTCAAGGGTTTAGCAAGATAAAGTTTAGAGTGAAAGAAATACAATTTAAATAGAAAAAATAGAAAATGCAATGGCGAGATCTAGCAAGATAAAACTTGAAATGTACATTTGACTTTGGAAATAAAGAAACCTTTGAATATCACTGTAAGAGTGGTTTTAGTCAAGCGTTGCTTGCAGAAGCCAAATGCAATGGATTAGGATGAATGAAAATAGGGAATAGAAACAAGTTTTGAAATATTAATAGAAGAAGAGGGGGATGCAGGGTCAGGAAAACTTAACTGTTTGAGACTGATGAAAATCTTAAGCATTCTTACAGTTTATGAAGAACAAGAGGAGAATCAGAAATAGGACAGAAAAGGAGTGATAAGGCAAGATTCTGAAACAAAGAACTACAAAAGCAATCAAAAACCAATTAACAAAATGACAATAAGCACATATCAATATATTACTTTAAAAGAAAATGGTCTAAATCTTCCAACCAAAAGACATAGCATGACTGAATAAAAAGAAATGACCCATCTATATGCTGCCTACAAGAGACTCACTTCAGACCTTAACACACATATACAGACTGAAAGTGAAGCATTCAAATAAGATATACCATGCAAACAGAAGTGAAAAAAACCAGGGTAGCAATACTTGTATCTGACAAAAGAGTTCAAAACAAAGACTGTAGCAAGACACTAAAAAGGGCATTACATAACAATAAAGGTGTCAGTCCAACAGACAATATGATAAATGTAAATATCCATACATCCAACATAGGAAACACCTAAATACATAAAGCAAATATTAACAGATGTCAAGGGAGAAATAGACAGTAATACAATAATAGTAGGGGACTTCAATCCACCTCAATGAATAGATCATCCACACAGAAAATCAACAAGGAAACATTTCAATGATACATTAGACCAGATGGACCTAACAGACATATACAGAACATTCCATCCAAAAACAGCAGAATACATATTATTTTCAAGTACACATGGAATAGTCTCCAAGATAAATCATATTTTAGGCCACAAAACAAGTCTCAATAAATTTAAGAAGATTGGAGTCATATCAAGCATCTTTTCTTACAACAGTATGATACTGGAATTATAAGGGAAAAAGGTAGGAAAAAAAAACCTACAAACAAATAGAAGCTAAACAACAGGCCACTAATCAACCAAAGGGCCAATGAAGAAATCAAATAGAAAAATTTAAAATACATGGAGACAAATTAAAATGAAAATATCACAGTCCAAAATCTTTGGAAAAGTAAAAGCAAAAGTAGTTCTAGGAGGGCCTACCTCAAGAAACAAAAATTTCAAACATCAAACCTTACACCTGAAGACACTAGAAAAAGAAAAACAAAGCCCAAAACCAGAAGGAAGAAATAATAAAGATTAGAGTGGAAATACATGAGTTATAGACTAAGAAAACAATAGTAAAGATCAATGAAACCAAAGCTGGTTCTTGAAAAGATAACCAAATTGATAAAACTTTAGTCAAACTCATCATGAAAAAAAGAGAGGACTCAAATAACTAAAATCAGAAATGAAAAAAGAAATGACAGTTGACACCAAAGAAATATGAAGAATTGTTAGATTATGAAAAATTAAATGCTAATGAACTGGACAACCTAGAAGAGATGGTTAAATTACTAGAAATATACAATCTCCCAAAACTGAAATCAGGGAGAAATAAAAAATTGGAACAGACTGATGACTAACAATGATGTTGAATCTGTATTCAAAAAACTCTTGAGAAACGAAAGTTTAGGACCAGATGGCTTTCTCGGTGAATTGTACCAAATATTTAAAGAAGAGTTAATACTTATTCTCAAACTACTCCAAGAAATGGAAGAGGAAGGAAAGCTTCCAAATTCATTCTGAGGCCAATATACCAAAACCAGACAACGACACTACAAGAAAACTACAGGTCAATATCTCTCATGAACATAGACATAAAAATCCTCAACAAAATATTAGCAAACCAAATTCAATAACACATTTTTAAAAAATCATTGACTGTAATCAAGTGGGATTTATTCTGGGATGCATTGGTGGCTTACTATTTGCAAATTAATCAATGTGAACATCACATTAAAAAGAGAGAAGATAAAAACCATATGATCGATCATCTCAATAGATGCAGAAAAAGCATTTGACAAAATACAACATTCATTTATGATGAAAAATTCTGAAGAAGTAGGATTAGAGTGAACATATTTCAACATAATAACGGCCATATATGAAAAACCTAAAGCGGACATCATACTTCACAGTGAAAAACTGAGCGCTTTTCTGCTAAGATCAGGAAGAAGACAAGGATGTCCACTCTCAGCACTTTTATTCAACATTCTGCTGGAAGTCCTAGCCACAGAAATCAGACAAGAAAAAGAAAAGTCCTCTAATTGGTAAGGAAGAAGTAAAACTGTCACTATTTGCAGTTATTTTTATTTATATATATTTTATATATATATAATATATATAAAGCCCTAAAGACTCTACCAAAAAAACAAACAAACAAACAAAACACTGGAACTGATAATTAAAGTCTGTAAAGTCACAGGATACAAAATTAATATACCAATATCTATTGTGTTTCTATACACTAATAATGAAGTAGCAGAAAGAGAAATTAAGAAAACAATTCCATTTACAATTGCACCAGAAAGGATAAATACCTAGGAGTAAATTTAATCAAGGAAAGACCTATACTCTGAAAAATTTAAGACACTGGTGAAAGAAATCAAAGATAACACAAACACATGGAAACATACCATGCTCATGGATTGAAAGAATTAATATCATTAAGATGTCCATATTACCCAAAGCAATCTACATATTCAATGTAATCTCTATTCAAATACCAACAGCATTTTTCACAGAACTGGAATACTAAAATTTGTATAGAACCACAAAAGACCCCAAATAGCCAAAGCAATCTTGAGAAAGAAGAACAAAGTTGAGGTATTGTAATATTAGATTTCAAGATATACTACAAAGCTATAGTAATCAAAACAGTATAGTACCAGCACAAAAATAGACACATAGATCAATGAAACAGGACAGAGAGCCCAGAAATATACCCATACCTGTATGGCCAGTTAATCTACAAGAAAGGAGGCAAGAATATACAAAGGGGAAAAGGCAGTCTCTTCAATGCTGCTGGAAAAACTAGACAACTAGATGAAGAAAAAAAAAAATGAGGAGGAGGAGAAGTCCAGAAAAAGAAACCAAACCACTTTCTTACATCATACACAAAAATAAACTCAAAGTGGGTTAAAGACATAAATGTGAGACCTGAAACCATCAAAGTTCTAAAAGAAAACATAAGGAGTAACCTGTTGAAAGTGGCTTTAGCAACATATTTATGGCTATGTCTCCTCAAGCAAGAGAAACAAAAGCAAAAATCAACTAGTGGGATCATACCAAAATACAAAGCTTTTGCACAGCAAAGAAAACCATCAACAAAACAAAAAAGCAACCTGCTTTAATGGGAGAAGATAATTGCAAATGATGTCTTCCATAAGGAGTTAATATCCAACATATATAAAGAACTTACACAACACCAAAAAAGCGAACAGTCCAATTTGAAAAATAGGCAGAGGACCAGAATAGACATTTCTCCAGAGAAGACATACAGATGGCCAACAGACACATGAAAGGAGGCTCAACATCACTAATCATCAGGGAAATGCAAACCAAAACCACAATGAGGTATCATTTTATACATGTCAGAATGGCTAAAAACAAAAACACAAAGAAATAACAAGTGTTGGTGAGGATATGGAGAAGAGGGAACCCTCCTGCAGCCCTCAGTGCTGTAAGGGCAGTCTGCTCTGAACCCTCTAGTCTACTTCTTTAGATTCCTTTTGCATTTCTAGCTACTGTCACTCTTGTGGTTAGATAATGTCAATCAATCACAATTCTCTTAGCTTTCTTGCCTTATTTTTCTGCCACACACATTTTTCTGGCTCAGTTTTCTGAACTGCACAATTTCTCCAGAGTTTACTTCTGATGCCTGTCCTTTATCTTATGTTCTAGAACTTTGTTCTGATTAGCACATTCCACTCAATGACAAAAACAAAATGAAAAATGCTGTGCCTTTTGTCTAATGTCATAATAGATACTTACATTAAAAAAAAAAAAGAAAGAAAACCTCTGGCTTCTCACTCATGTTCCCCTTTACCAACATAACGTTGTCATGAGCTCAGGAGAGAGAGTTCAAGACCAAAAAAAAAAAAAAAATCACTTACTGGAAATGAAAAAATATGATAGATTTGACCATATTAAACAACGTCTTCATTAAGAGAACCACAGAGCTAAGAGGTGGGAAAAAGACCACAAAAGAAATAGGAACACTTGTGTACTGTTGGTGGGAATGTAAATTGGCAAAACTACTATGGAAAGTAGTGTGGAGGTCCCTAAAAAAATTAAAAATAAAAACAACAAATGATCCAGTAATTCCACTACTGGGTATTTACCCAAAGAAAATAAAAGCACTAATTTGTAAAGATATATGCACCCCTATGTATATCGAAGCATTATTTTTAGTAGTTGAGATATGAAGCAACCCAAGTCTCCATTGACAGATGAATGGATAAAGAAGATGTCGTATATATATGCAACAGAATATTACTCAGCCATAAAAAGAATGAAATCTTGCCATTTGCAACAGCATGGGTGGAGCTAGAGGGTATTATACTTCGTGAAAGAAGCCCAACAGAGAAAGACAAATACCATATGATTTCACTTACATCTGGAATCTCAAAAACAAAACAAATGAACAAAGGAGACTCAAATACAAAGAACAAATGAGTGGTTGCCAGAGGGGAAATGGAAGTCAGTAGGGAAAATAGGTAAAGAGGGTGAAGAGGTACAAACTTCCAGTTATAAAATAAATAAGTCATGGAGATAAAAAGTACAGCATAGGGAATATAGTGAATAATACTGTAATAATATTGTATGGTGACAGAGGGTAATTGCACTTACCATAAGTGAGCACTAAGTAATGTATACAATAGTCAAATCAATATATTGTACACCTGAAATTAGTATAACATTGTGTCAGTTATATTTCAGTAATAATAATAATAATAATAATAATAATAATAATTCTTCAAGTTTTCCTTTCCATTGAAGGCACAGTTATTTGAAGGAAGTTGATGGACATGTGTATTTGAGATTGCTCATTTCATGAGAGTCTGGATTTTGATTGACGGAATAATAAGAATGAAATCCGAATGAAGTAAATAAACATGTGCTTGAGAGGGACACCTAGGAGACAGCCGGCTTAGGAAAAGGATATTAGAAGGGGGTTGATGGTTAATTTTGTGTGTCGGCTTGGCTAGGTTACGGTGGGCAGTTGTTTGTTCCAACACCAGTCTAGATGTCACCATGGAAGCATTTTGTAAGTGTGAATACTAGTTGCTATCAGTTGACTTTAAGCAGATTGTCCTCAGTGTGGGTGGGCACCGTCTAATTAGTTGAAGGCCTTAGGAGCAAAGACTGAAGTTTCCTTGAGAAAGAATTCTACCTCAAGACTGTGCTATAAAAATCCTCGAGTTTCCTGCCTGCCAGCCAGCCAGCCCTACAGAGTTCAGACTTGCCAGTCCACATAATCCTGTGAGCCAATTCCTAAAAACTAATCAATCATTCTCTCAATCACCCTCTCCCACCCTTTCCTCCATAGCTGTCATGTCTCTCCCTCCCCCATTGGTTCTATTTCTCTGGAGAACCCCGGCTGATACGGGATTAATTCAATAAAAAGGAAGTAACTAGACGGGTTTTTAAATAATGTAATTTCATAAAACTAAGAGATTAAGGGGGAAAAAATCTAAGGGGTACCTGGCTGCCTCAGTCAATAGAGCATGCAATTCTTGATCTGGAGGTCATGAGTTCAAGCCCCTGTTGGGCATCGAGCTTACTTTAAAAACTCTGTCAAAGAACTGACCTGAACAGGAAAGAGGAGCATCAGGAGGAAGTTTTCCTTGCAGAACAGAAGAGAGCAGCTCACTCGCCAATTGGTTGAACTTCAAGAGTACAGTTTGGGCAAGAAACTTGGGGATATGCTTGTAGTCCAAAATGACAGAAATGAGGAAACCCAAGGCGCAGATCCTACATTTTAATCCTTACCAAGCTAGATTCAGGATTAAGCTGGATACTAGAAAAGAACCACCAGAACAAACGGCAGCTGCGTCGCCCAGCAGAGGCAGTGATGCCCGGTACAAACACTGGGTCACCACGGATCTCCTTGTGGTGGTTGACCTATCCTGTCTGGAACGACTTGGACACCATCTGGAGACATTCAGAAACCCCTGCTGTGACTTTGCAGGAGATGAGAAGTCCTGCATGTACTTGCCTGTGGTGTATAAGACCGTATAACATAGTTTTCATCTAGTTTTGTTACTAAACCAAAATCAGTTGAAGCATTTGGAGGTAAATAGCCACTGTGGGTAGACTGTAAGCAAAGCACTGTGTTTTGTATATAATTCCCATGTGCTTATTCATTATTTAAAACATCAATGTCCACAGCAGCTGCACAGGAGCTAGTCACACACACATTAGCCTATAATGAGGTTTCTGACTTGCAGGGTCTTAATACAGGAATATCCAAATAATTTATCCAAAATTTATCTCTTCCATTGCACCCAGAAATCCAGCTATGGAGAATTGGTTTCTTGCTTTAAAACTTAAACAATTTCAAAACCTTCCTGAGAGGTTTTTTTTTTAAATGTTTTTCTTTTTTTTTATTTAAATTCAATTATCCAACATATAGAATATCTTTTGTTTCAGATGTAGAGTTCAGTAATTCATCAGTTGCATATAACACTCAGTGCTTTAAATGCAAACAACCAAAAAAAAGAAGCCTTGTTTCTAAGTGATGACTCATTGTGTCTTCTGTGACTAATTGAGCACAAATTTCACAAACCAGAACACCCTTATGCTTTTAAGTCTGGGCTGGAGAAGGACAATGTTTTGCAAACCACTTTACCTATCAAAGTACTAAGAACTTCAATAAATAATGTATTTTGGAGTCACTATTATTTCAAGTCTTCTCCCATCCCTACCCAAATTGCGCCATTGAAACTCACATAAAAAATTATAGAAACGGTTGAAAATGGCATTTGACCACAGTGCTGACATATACACATAACCTAGTATCAACCTCTATAATGCACAAGATTCCTCTTATTTCCTTCCTTCTCTCCTCTCTTCCTCTCTTCAGTCGTCCCTTCTTCACCTTCCCTGTCCCCCCACAATATACTTATCTCACTTTTTAAACCCCCTCTGTCCATGAACTCCACCAAAATAGAAAAACGCATTGACAGGTGATCCACGCCTAAATCCAGGGCAAAAATATCACCCAGATTACCCACTAAAATAGGTGGAATTCCAATGGCTAGGAAGGGGGAGCAGGTGACATTCACCTTCTGTTTCTGGAGCATTGCTTCCCCTGGTGTTCTCTGGGTAGGAGTTGCAGAGGAATGCCCAGGACTTCATGCTGTAGGAAACTGTGCCCTTGCTGAAAACAGCATGAACATCTGTGGGCCATAAATCTTTGAGGAACAGTTGACAATGAGGATCTGGGATCTTCTGGTGGTAGGTATCCAGCAAGAATCACTTAAATCCATCCAACTGTTTAAACTGTATCTACAATACGCTGGTCATTCTGTCAAATGTTAGATAAACAGGATGAACAAGACAAACAGGTCCCTGCCCTAAAATATGGCATTTTTGCTTCATCATGGCAAAAAGTTCTACATATAAGTATCTATAATTTGCTGAATATTTTTCTTCATTTTCTTATGTCCTAAATGCCCAAATAATAACTACTGTGGTTTAAAATGTCAGAATGTGAGATAGAAGTTCAAGGATCAGCGGGATGCTTCTATTTCCTCTTATCTAGATTCAGTTTTATCATGTACTTTTAGGCTTTAATTTCTTTAACAGTGCAGAACTTCAGTTTTTCTTCCCTAGAGTTAGCCCCTTGGTCTGCCAGAGACAAGGAAGATTAGCGGTGGGGGACTGGAGAGCGGAACATATGTTTACTGGTGACACCTCATCCCATTTGCTGCTGTTTGGGTCCTGCAGTCAAGATAGCCTACTACCCCAGGCTTCCCATCCACAGTCCAGACACATCATGTGAAACCATGTGTTCTTGTGTTCAGGTGCCCATTATGCTTCTGCAAGCTCCTTTCCCCGCCATTTTCTTCTGTAGCTACCTGGAGTAGCTATTATTCTCTCCACCAAGAACACATCCCCTTTCCACTTTTTCCATGTAACACAACCCCTCTAACTTATGGCTAACCCTACTGTGTGCTCTAGGTAACTTGACCTCATCATTGAGTGCAGAGGGAGGCTTGTGACCCAGCTGGAGGATGCTAGTAAACTACTGGCCAGTGTTAGTACAGGGATGGGTACAGGCTCTAAACCTGGCCCATCAGCATCTTCCCCGCAGCCATCGGGAAAGAGTCCCTGTCTTCCCTCTGGGATCACTATGAGCTGGTAAAGCCACTGTTAACCTCGAGCTGCCAGTGGGACCTTGTCTTGTTGGTGATGTTTTGCCACCAGATTAAGACAGCCTTCGGACATGCAGCCTGGACATAGGAAGATAGAAACTAAGGAGAGAGAGAGAAAAAGAGAAATTCTCTCAGGAAATATTCTCTTCCATCAAGAGAATATCATCATTAGATTCCATACCACCATTAGATCCATATTTTTCTGAAACTTCAACCTCCTGACTTTCTATTTATGTGAGCAATACATTTCTGCTGTGCTTGTGTTAGTGTGATTGGGTTTCTCTCAGCTGATAACAAGAGATTCTGGACTAATGCATCTTTTATGTATTTGCTTCAATTCTCACATTTTTATTACAAATATATATTGTTATAGCAGTCAGATATTGATAGCATATTTTCTAAGGTAATTATCTAGGCAAGTCAAAAATTCTGGTTAGAATTCTACTGACTGTAAAAGTATTCCAACTCGTCTACCATCTTTTTCTTACTCCTAGTAGATAGTATCCTGCCAGTCTATCTTTTATAAGTGGCTCAAAAGCATCAAAGGACTAAACCAGATTTTCCCCTATCAGGAGACAGTCCCCTAGCTTTGCCTGCAAGGCAGAGAGCCCAGGCGTATGATTCATAGAGTCCAAGAGATTGTCTGGCTCACCCCAATCCCTTAGTCCTTTAAAGAGATAAGATTTTTCAGATATTGTAGATGACAACCCCACAGCTTTATCCAGAAAGATTATCAGGAAGCCAAGAATAATGTCTGCGTCTCAACTTCTACAAAGCAGATAAGGAAAGAAAACAGACTAAATTAAAGATTTGTCCTCTTAGTAATATTTTAAGTCACTTTTTAACGCCTAGAAAACAAGGTCAGAAAAAAACTAGAAAAAAAAAAGTCTGCAGGGATGTTTGGAAACTTTGATACGAACAAAGTCAGCAGGTCCATCTGGCACAAATTCCAAGATTAAAAAAAAAAGAAAGAAACCTAGCAAGTGGGTTTATGAAAACCTTTATAACTTATTACAAATAATCATATTGAATATAATATGGTAAGTTACAAAAAAGAGAGAGAAATCTAATTTTCTCTGAAAGAAAAGAGATGGTCCCATAAATCTGCAGTGAGAGAGAAAAACCTTCAAACTCCTCCGAAATGGTCGTGTCATAAGTAACTGAACCACAACTAAACTAAAAACCTATCAGTGAAGAACAATTTTGTGGCCCTTCTACATTATGAATCAGTTGATCTGTTTTAAAATCAATTATGTAATATGTATTAAGATTTTTTAAAATGTGCATACCTTTTGCCCTGGTAATTTCATTCATAGGACTTTATCCTTGGGAAATAAGCTGAATTTGAAAAAAATAAAACTTTAAGCACAGAGACATTCATTTCCCTGAATAACTGGAATCAAACTAGTTGTCCCAACAGGAGAGGTAAGCAGGCTGGTTGGGGGAATTCGTATGTCCATCAACGTCAAATTTAAGCTAACTAATACAAAAACCAACTCCCACCATCCTTCTACTCAACCAATAACCAAGAAATTAACTGCCTGTAGGAATCAAAAGGAGTTTAATAGCATGCGCCTTCTTACTGTGTCCCTGAAGCAAGCCGCCTTCTCTGTATATACAAACACACCCCCAGGAGTATAATATTTAACAAGATGATAATAGAACAACTGAGCTGGATTCAAGCCAGCCCCACAGATCCCCAACACATGGATAATTCATAAACGGGGTTTTTGAAAGTTCATATTCATTATTTCATAGAAAACTAAAAGAAAGCTTTACTTACGCGGGATTTTACAACTGAATTGAGACCTCAAATTTAAGATCCTGTAGCTCTTTCAATCCAGGATTTTTGGTTGATGGTTTTTTCTTCTTTTAGGTTTTTTTTTTGTTTGTTTGTTTGTTTGTGTTGCCTTTTAGTTCAGACTAACAAGGTGTGAGGGAGAGGAATATTAATATTTCAGAGAGTAAAAAAAAAAAGTAGACAAAGCAGAAATGGACTTATCTGATTATGCCAGCCACACACGGTAGTCAAAGAGGAGAAAAGCAAAAAAAAATTTTTTTTGAGGTAGAAAAAATATAAGTAATCGCTGTAAAGATTAGGCAGAAACTAAACCTACAGGGGTGCCTGGGTGGCACAGCGGTTAAGCGTCTGCTCAGGGCATGATCCCGGCGTTCTGGGATCGAGCCCCACATCAGGCTCCTCCGCTATAAGCCTGCTTATTCCTCTCCCACTCCCCCTGCTTGTGTTCCCTCTCTCGCTGGCTGTCTCTATCTCTGTCGAATAAATAAATAAAATCTTAAAAAAAAAAAAATTAAACCTACAGGTCTACTCTGAAGAACTTCCTTTTCTAAAGGCCTAAAAATCCTTTTCAACAACTAAAGCGACACCTAGTGTCCAAAAAGAGAAGTGAGGCCATTCTCGAGAGCTACCTGAACGTTTCTTTGCTTCACATTCTTCTGTCAAGGATTAGTTAAAATGGACCATTTTTGGCTCCTGTCATCTCAGAAATATTAATAGAAAGTCACTAGCATGGACAATGGTAAGAATCATGAAGAAACTTAACTCTTTCTTAATAACTGTACAAGGCACATTGGATACTTACTTGCAAATTCAGGTTAAAATTAGAAGATAATGATTACTATTAAGGTCAAGCAATATCCACTGATAGAAAATGGATTAAATAAATTATGATATACCCTTTCAATAAAATACTCTGTAACTCAAAATTAAAATGTTTAGGGGCGCCTGGGTGGCTCAGTCAGTTAAGTGTCTGCCTTCGGCTCAGGTCATGATCCTGGAGTCCTGGGGTTGAGCCCCCAGATCAGGCTCCCTGCTCAGCGGGGAGCCTGCTTCTCCCTCTTGCCCCTCCCCCTGCTCATATGTTCTCTCAAGTCAATAAATAAATAAAAATCTTTTTTAAAAAAGTTTAAAAATGTTTAATGATATGGTGAAAACATCTAAGATATCCTAAGGTGGGGGGAGGCTCGGAAACGAGTTACATGACATACAGAGAATGCCCCGACTTTATAAAATAACTTAAAATGCATACACTTGAACATAATAAAACCCCAGAAGTTAACAGTAACAGTGTTTGCCTTTGAGCAATAGGATTAAGGTGACCTCTTCTCTTTTCTATAAATGTATATTGCTTTTGCAATAAAAATACAATTAAAATTTTTTACCAAGGGCAAAAATATAAATAAGAAAAGTGGCAGATACGAAAACGTCATAAATTAGATAAATAAAAGGATGATTGATTTCTGCTAAAATGAGGGGGGAAATTAAATATAAAATTGGGTAGGAAGAAAATATCGATAAGTATAACATTGACAAACTACGTCACATTATTTCCCGATGATATTTACATTACGTCACTACGACTGGATCTATCCCAACACCACCCCTCCTGCCTCTGTACTGAAGACTCTGGGGCCAAGCTGCCAACTCAACCGTCGTAGGGGTCAGGAGCGTATTGACAATGGGTGAGTGCAGTCACTGCAGGAAGTGGGGAGGACTGTGGGGTCTGAGAAGTGCATATCTCATCAGAAGACATGCAAAATCAAATGCTTTCCCATCTTCTCTGTGCCGTTTGAATGCACTGGGGGTACTTGTCTCACACATCAGACTGAGACCTCCCAGAAGTAAATACTCTGCTTAATTCATGATAGCCCTGGTGCTTAGCACCCTTCCTTAAAGTTCATGGCAGCTGAGTGAATGTTTTGTCAAATGTCCCTCCAGCTGTACTCATTCTGTTTAGATATCCTGGATGGTCAGGGTCAACGTCTTGCCTGGACACTTTTATCAAAGGACAGGATAGCCAGGATCTGGCCAAGTTCCTGGATTCTGGAAGCAACAGACTCAGATCTAGATTCCGGCCCTGCCTCTTCACAGGATCTTTAACAAATCCTGAATGTCCCTGAGCCTTAGCTTTCAAATCTGCAGTGAGGATAATGGTCATCTTTCATACAGCTGTGCTGAGAAGGACGTGAAATTATACTTTGGGAAACACTAGGCATAGCAGAAGCGTCGGAAAGGTTACCTATCACTATGGGGCTGTGCTACCTGGAATCGGTGGTTTGCCCTGCATCCCGCTTCACACGAAGCTGGTCCCAATTCCTTGTTGAAACCTGTTTGTTTCCTTTACCCTCCCCCCTTTCACCAGCTCCCTTCGCAGGCTCACCAGGCTGAGGCACCTCCCTGCCTCAACATTTCACAGAGAACACAACTCTCTAGGATACAAAGCTCTTAAGTTTTCTGAAAGAAAGCTTTTCTCCAGGGGTGACCGTCATCAGTAATTAGTATAGTAACAGTGACCCTGCTCAGGGTTACACATGTACGTACTCCAAGCTGCTCGACATGCACTGTATTCCTCTCTAGGCTTCATGTCTTCTCACTAATAAATGTCATTTGAGACTGGCCCCTCCAAATTCTTATTTTATATTGCCAGGCTGTGGGCTCTCTCAGCTCTATAGAGAAGCTTAAGAATTTCCCCCTTGTTGTTGGGGAGTGGGGACACTAATGTGTTCAATGAATTAGGAATTAATACAAATGTATGAGTTAATTTTTCAGGGTAAAGTCTACAAATACTACAGGGTTAAATTCAAATTATGGGTATATCATAAGCAAAAAATATTGAAATATTTGTTTTCTATCTAAAGCTCCAAAAGCTATCATACAAGTATTATATATTAGATTAAATAATACACCATTAATGTTGTTTTATACAACTAGTAATAAACAGAAATAAAACTTATCTTCCATTTCTTTAAGAAGAATTAGAAAAGGCAAAACAATGGTTAAAGTGGAGAAGAAATTAAGATGTATAAGGTAATCATAACGGAGTAATTTGTTGCTTCCGAAGATTCTAAATATCCAAACCAGATGAATCAGATTATGAGACTGGAGTAGGTGTTTACAGAACCACTATCAGTCATCTTTGGGAAACCAAAGCAAGTGAAAAAGATATCAGAGGATTGAAAATTGGCAAATATTTCAAGTTTCAGAAAGTATTAATCCCAGATTGATAAACTTAATAACCAGCAACATTTCACGACAGGTTATTAAAGAGATGGTTTGTGAACATTAAAAAAAAAATCACCAATTAGTAACCATATGTTCTCTAAAAATAAACCATAACAACTACATTTTCTGTTCTTGTTGATAAGGAATTAGCTACCTGTAGTAGCTTGGGAATCAAGATCCTTGAGTTTATGTGGCCATGGACAAAGTCACTTGACCTGGGACTAAATATCCCATATGTTTTCCTTTAAGTCGCTAATAACTGTTTATCAAGAAAGGTTCCATGGTAAAGCACACTACAGAAACCTTCAGTTAAACAGAGATCAATATGATTCATTGTTACAGAATTCTCAGTCCTTAGTAAGTTCACTGCATCGTCAATTTCCAAGAAAGAGCAACTGTGTGCACTGTTTCCCAACTTCATTGCACAGAGAACAATTTTTTCCCAGGGCATCTAATAAGACTAGGCTTCTGCAGGACTCGGAGAAATGCTGTGTTCAAAGTCCCCTCCAGTTCTAACAATTTATGGTTAGTTATAAACTATTAAAGTCAATATAGTCACTGTTGCTACACTTAAACCCCATGGTTTAGTAATGTTGTCTCCAATTTTTACACACACACACACACAAAATGAAAACTGAAATACATATTTTTGAACTCTGGAACTTGCACATTACGTGATTCAAAATCCAACCTCAAACTAAATTTTAAGGCAACTTTAGATTCACTTAAGCTTATTTTCCTATTAGTTTTTGTTCCGGGAGCTATTAAAGTTTATCTCCTGATAGGCTATCATTCATTCAATTTAAATTGCATGTTAATTCACTTAGAAAAAGAAGCAGGAGGACAGGGGATGAGGGATGGAGAGAGATCAGCCCCTTTATAATTCAGTTAGGTAATCCTGCATCCTTAATTAGATGAGAAAAAACCTTTTAACTCTCTCCCATATTTGAAAGAAACCCTGAGATATGTTCCAGATACAGCACAAAAGGAATAAGCTTTAGCAGACAGCATCATTCCGTAACCAAAAACATTCTCCAATCACATTTAAACTACTAATATGCACTTTAAGACTTAAAAAATACCTTATAGTAGTGATGAAGACCTTCTAAGGTTAATTAGTATCTAGGCTCTGTATATGTATATAGATTCTGCAAATACCAATCTATTAAAAAAAAAAAAAAAAAGATTTCTTTTGGTTCCACATCCTACCCCCCGGGCCCTTGACTGACCCAGGTTTCCAGGGACATCTCAGGCTTCCCCAGCCCTCGGGTCCCTCAGTTTAGTAAACTCCAAGAGAAGGCAACCTCTCCACTCACTCCTGCCTACACTCAGCAATTCCCACTTCTCTGTTTACCAAGCCTTTCAGAAATACCTTTACTTCTCCGCCAGACAGTTCATTATCACCTTGGTCTTAATCTAATCCTCACAATAACCTGTTGTTACCCTCTATATTTACAAGTGAGGGCGCCCAGGCTGGGGAAGATCACATGCAGAGTAGAGGGAAGACTCTTGCCTTCTGGCCACTCCCATGCTGCTTCCCACTCCGCCCCATGGCTCCACAGTAGCCTGGGGTCACAACCTGCAAACTGCACGATGCTTTTCTGTAGATTCTGACCACACCATTTATTAGAGGGTGGCTTGGATCAAATCACTTAGTTTCTCTACATCTCAACTTCCCAAACTGTAAAATGGGCATATTGTGGTACACACTGTATAGAGAGACAAAAATTAAATCAGTTTGTGCATGTAAGGAACTAACCACAGGTTTTGGTTTATAAGAAATGCAAATTCATTGGGACGCCCGGGTGGCTCAGTCAGTTAAGCGTCTGACTTCGGCTCAGGTCATGATCTCAGGGTCCTGGGACTGAGTCCCACATCGGGCTCCCTGCTCAGCAGGGAGCCTGCTTCTCCCTCTGCCTGCTGGTCCCCCTGCTTGTGTGCTCTCTCTCTTTCTCTCTCTCTGACAAATAAATAAAATCTTTAAAAAAAAAAAAAAAAGAGAAAGAGAAAGAAATGCAAATTCATTACTTACAGAGTGTACTGATGACTTTATTCATTTATCCATTCAAAACACATATATTGTGCCAAGGTAAGGGAGTTATGGCCATTGCCCTCATGGATTTTATAATGATTTTAGTATAATTATTTTTAATTTATAAGAGCACTAAACAGATGAAGAGACCAGAAAGCTGAAGACTAAGGAATAGTAATACCCCATGAAACAAGACTAGTACTCCATGGTAGGGGCGTGGACTGTATCTAGGTAGGACAAAGTATTTTTAAATAATAGAATAAATCAAAAAAATTAAGTTTTTAAGACTAATCTATTCTGGAGAGAGAGTGTGCATGTGCAGGAAGGAGGCGCAGAGGCAGAGGGAGAGAGAGAATCCCAAGCCAACTCCAGGCTGAGCACAGAGGCCCACACAGGGCTCGATCTCACAACCCTGAGAGCATGACCTGAGCTGAAATCAAGAGTCAGAGCTTAACCAACTCAGCCCCCAGTTCCCCCAGAAAAAATTAAGCTTATTAACACTTTGCAAATAGTATTCATACCTCTATTTTCCAAAACTCCCAGTTCTCTCTTCAAACTGATTTCCTGGTAGCAGAATTTCTATCATGCACCTTGATTTAGGGAGGGTCCACTATCTTAGATTCTCATTTACAGAAGAAAAAAAATTCAACAGACATCCACGAGCTTGGAAAAATACCGCACGGAAATCGTAAGTAGTCTTCAGGTCTTGGGTGTGCTGCTACGGCTTATCTGAAGGATTCAACAAATTTGTTTTAATTCAGCCTTGGTTGACCTCTCTCTTGACGGGCCTTGCTCTAAATCTCAGCTGAGATTCTCCCTCCTAAGCACTTTTTACCCTCTGTTCAGCAATCGTGTTCTTCTCTTTGGTTTGGGAATGATTTCAGCACATTGAGGGGGTGACTTTTACCAGTAGCAGAAGTGCTGGGGGTAGGTAAAGCAATATGAGGAGAGCTGACATTATGGAGATAATACAAGGAAGTAGACTCCTTATGAGACCTGAGGATCTTCTAAAAAAACCTCTCAATGTTGAAGAATTGGGAGTCAGGTGGCTCTCCACTGTACTGATACATAAAAATGATTATTCCTTTATAACAGACATTAATATTGGCATGTTTCCGGAGAGTTCTCTGATTCACTGACTTGAGGAATGGCTGCTGTAGAATACCCCTTTGGAATAAGTCATCCCTGACATGAAATAATGTAGATCTTAATCCTCATACACCTCTTAGGAGCCAACAAAGATCATTACGATTAGAGGTAATAAAGATCCCTCATCCATTTCATCACACATACAAAATAAAGACAGTCCACACGGAGCAGAATCCCCCTTCATTTGTGCCCCAAACCTACAACATAGCACAGTTTAGAATATACGTTGGAAAGTCAAAGTACAACTCAATTCCACATCTACTGAGTCCAAACCATATTCAAAGTACTGTACTATATCATAAGGGTATAAGAAGGATTATGACATGGCCCTTGGCCCAGAAATATTTATAATCTACCAGCAGAGATGGGTACCTCCATAGACAATTCCAAGAATATGTGGTAGATACTAAGAGAGAAGCACCCTTGGGACCACTGGACGCACAGGAGACCATGTTTGGACCAGTCTCATTGGCTGAATGAAAGTGTACAGGTGTGAAAAATACTTTGGGGAAGATAATATGCTTGAAATGATTCTGAAAAGTGAGTAAAAGATTCTAAGATAAAAGAGGTTGGGGAAAGTGTTCGAGGCAGAGGGGATTACATGATCACAGACACTAAGGTGTGAAATCAGAGAGAAACTGCAAGTAATTTAGAACAATGAGAGCATAAAGTGTTAGATGACCTTAACAGGTGGAAGACGGCTACAATTTACAAAGTACTTTTTATATATAAAAAATTGTATTTTTGAAATTCAAAAAATTAAAGATAATTTGGAAATTTTATTTAAAACAATGACTTTTCCTTCCCCTTTTTTCCCATTTCTCTAGTCCAGAAATATTTCCACTGAAATAGCCTTTCCTTCATAGACCTGTCCCTGATCGCCTGCACCATTTTGTAACTATCTTAATAAATCTGTTTTTATTCTATATTAATTGCATCCATTTGCACAAATATATTTTACGTCCTTTCTCTTTCCTACACCTTCAAAGCATCTTGCAAATTAGGCTTTTCACATAGTACCTAGTATCACAGGTTTTCAACTAAATGAATTTGTGTGATACTTTGAATATTTTTTTTTAATATTTTTAATTATGTTAGTCACCATACAGTACATCCCTGGTTTTTGATATAAAGTTCGATGACTCATTAGTTGTGTATAACACCCAGTGCACCATGCAATACGTGCCCTCCTTACTACCCATCACCCATTCCCCCACCCCTCTCCCTTCTGAGGCCCTCAGTTTGTTTCTCAGAGTCCATAGTCTCTCATGTTTCATTCCCCCTTCTGATTACCCCCCCCTTTCTTTATCCCTTTCTTCCCCAACCGATCTTCCTACTTCTTAGGTTCCATAGATAAGAGAAACCATATGATAATTGTCTTTCTCTGCTTGACTTACTTCACTTAGCATTTATCTCCTCCAGTGCCATCCATGTTGCAGCAAATGTTGAGAAATTGTTCTTTTTGATAGCTAAGTAATATTCCATTGTATATATGGACCACATCTTCTTAATCCAGTCATCTGTTGAAGGGCATCTCGGCTCCTTCCACGATTTAGCTATTATGGACAATGCTGCTATGAACATTGGGGTGCATATGGCCCTTCTCTTCACTACGTCTGTATCTTTGGGGTAAATACCCAGTAGTGCAATGGCTGGGTCATAGGGTAGCTCAATTTTTAACTTTTTGAGGGACCTCCACACTGTTTTCCAGAGTGGCTGTACCAACTTGCATTCCCACCAACAATGTAGGAGGGATCCCCTTTCTCCACATTCTCTCCAGCAATTGTTATTTCTTGCCTTCTCAATTTTTGCCATTCTAACTGGCATAAGGTGGTATCTTAGTGTGGTTTTGATTTGAATGTCCCTGATGGCTAATGATTGTGAACATTTTTTCATGTTTCTGTTAGCCATTTGTATGTCATCATTGGAAAAGTGTCTGCCCATTTTATGATTTATTTGTTTCTCGTGTATTGAGTTGAGAAGTTCTTTGTAGATCTTGGATACCAGTCCTTTATCTGTAGTGTCATTTGCAAATATATTCTCCCATTCCGTGGGCTGCCTCTTAGTTTTTTTTAATGTTTCCTTGGCTGTGCAGAAGCTTTTTATCTTGATGAAGTCCCACAAGTTCATTTTATCTTTTGTTTCTCTTGCCTTTGGAGATGTGTCATGAAAAAGGTTGCTTTGGCCAATGTTGTAGAGGTTGCTGTCTATGTTCTCCTCTAGGATTTTGATGGATTCCTGTCTCACATCGAAGTCTTTCATCCATTTGGAGTTTATCTTTGTGTATGGTGTGAGAGAGTGGTCAAGTTTCATTCTTTTGCATGTAGCTGTCCAATTTTCCCAGCACCATTTATTGAAGAGACTGTCTTTATTCCACCAGATGTTTTTTCCTGCTTTGTCAAAGATTAGTTGCCCAAAGAGCCGAGGGTCCATTTCTGGGTTCTCTTTTCTGTTCCATTGGTCTATGTGTCTGTTTTTGTGCCAGTACCATGCTGTCTTTGTGATCACAGCTTTGTAGTACAGCTCAAAATCTGGCATTGTGATGCCCCCAGCTTTGTTTTTCCTTTTCAACAGTTCCTTGGCGATTCGGGGCCTTTTCTGGTTCCACACAAATTTAAGGACTATTTGTTCCAGTTCTTTGAAAGATGTCATTGGTATTTTGATCAGAATAGCATTGAAAGTGTAGATTGCTCTGGGTAGCATGGACATTTTAACTATGTTAATTCTTCCGATCCATGAGCATGGAATATTTTTCCATCTTTTTGTGTCTTCTTCAATGTCTTTCAAGAGTGATTTATAGTTTCTAAGTATAGATTCCTTTACGTCTCTGGTCAAGTTAATTCCAAGGTAACGTATGGCTTTTGGTGCTATTGTAAATGGAATGGATTCCCTGATTTCTCTTTCTTCAGTCTCATTATTCATGTATAGAAATGCAACTGATTTCTGAGCATTGATTTTGTATCCTGCCACATTACTGAATTGCTCTATAACTTCTAATAGTTTGGGAGTGGATTCTTTTGGGTTTTCCATATAGAGTGTCATGTCATCTGCGAAGAGAGACCGTTGGACTTCTTCTTTGCCAATTTGGATACCTTTTATCCCTTTTTGTTGTCTGATTGCTGTTGCAAGGAATTCTAGTACTATGTTGAATAATAATGGCAAGAATGGGCATCCTTGTCATGTTCCTGATCTTAAAGGAAAGGCTTCCAGCTTATCCCCATTGAGAATGATATTTACTGTAGGCTTCTCATAGATGGTTTTTATGAGATTGAGGAATGTACCATCTATCCCTACACTCTGAAGGGTTTTAAACAGGAAAGGATGCTGTATTTTGTCAAATGCTTTTTCTGCATCTATTGAGAGAATCATATGATTTTTGGCTTTTTCCTTCTGGATAAAATCTATGACACTGATCAATTTGCAAATGTTGAACCACCCTTGTATCCCAGGGATGAAACCCACTTGGTCATGATGGATAATCCTTTTAATGTCCTGTTGGATTCTATTAGCCAGGATCTTGTTGAGGATTTTGGCATCCATATTCATTAGGGAAATCGGTCTGTAATTCTCCTTTTTGATGGGGTCTTTGCCTGGTTTGGGGATCAAGGTAATATTGGCCTCATAAAATGAGTTTGGTAGCTTTCCTTCTGTTTCTATTTTTTGAAATAGCTTTAGGAGAATAGGTATTATTTCTTCTTTGAATGTTTGGTAGAATTCCCCAGGAAAACCGTCCGGGCCTGGAGTTTTGCTCTTTGGAAGGTTTTTTTTATCACTGTTTCAATCTCTTCATAATTAATTGGCCTGTTTAAAAAATCAATTTCTTCCTGTTTCAGTCTTGGTAGTTTATAGGTTTCCAGGAAGTCCTCCATCTCTTCCAAACTTATTGGCATAAAGCTGTTGATAAAAGTTTCTAATAATCCTTCCAATTTCATTGGTGTTGGATGTGATCTCTCCCTTTTCATTCATAATTTTATTAATTTGGGTCCTTTCTCTATTCTTTTGGATAAGTCTTGCCAGTGGTCTGTCTTTTATTTATTCTTTCAAAGAACCAGCTTCTAGTTCTGTTGATCTGCTCTACTATATTCCTGGTTTCTAATTCATTGATCTCTGCTCTAAACTTGATCAACTGCTTTCTCGTGCATGGATTATGCCTGTCCCTCTGTTGCTATTCCAGCTTCTTGAGGTGAGAATATAAAAACTGCATTTTAGATTTTTCTATTCTTTTGAGTGAGGCTGGGATGGCTATGTATTTTCCCCTTAGGACTGCTTTTGCAGTATCCCATAGGTTTTGGACCGTTGTGTTTTCATTCTCGTTGGTCTCCATAAATTGTTTAAATTGATTTTCGATTTCCTGGTTTATCAAATCATTCTTGAGGAGGATGGTTCTTAGTCTCCAAGTGTTTGAGTTTCTTCCAAATTTTTCCTTGTGGTTGAGTTCCAACTTCAAAGCATTGTGGTCTGAGAATATGCAGGGAATAATTTCGGTCTTTTGATATCAATTGAGACCTGTTTTGTGACCCAGAACATGGTCTATTCTTGAGAATGTTCTATGGGCATTAGAATAGAATGAGTATTCTTTGGTTCTGAGGTGTAGTGTTCTATATGTATCTATGAGGTCCAACTCGTCGAGTATAGCATTCAAAGTTCTAGTTTCTATGTTGGTTTTCTGCTCCGGTGCTCTATTGCTGATAGTGGAGTGTTGAGGTCCCCTACTATTAACGTATTTTTATCTATATGTCTCTTTATTCACGTTAAGAGTTAGCTTGTGTATCGTGCTGCTCCCCTGTTGGGGGCATATATATTTATAACTGTCATATCCACTTGTTGGATACATCCTTTAAGAATAATATAGTGCCCTTCTGTGTCTCTAACTATAGTCTTTAGTTTAAAATCCAATCTGTCTGATATGAGAATTGCTACCCCAGCTTTCTTTTGAGGTCCATTGGCGTGAAAGATGGTATTCCGTCCCTTTACTTTCAGTCTGAATGTATCTTTAGGTTCAAAATGAGTCTCTTGTAGACAGCAAATGGATGGGTCATGTCTTTTTATCCAATCTGCAACACTGTGGCATTAATGGGAGCATTTAGGCCATTTACATTGAGACTGATTATTGAGAGAGATGATTTTAATGATGCCATATTGCCAGTAAAGTCTTTGTTTCTATAGATTGTGACTTTCTGTTCTGTATCACTCTTGGGGCTTTTACTTTTTTTTTTTAAGATTTTATTTATTTATTCAACAGAGATAGAGACAGCCAGAGAGAGAAGGAACACAAGCAGGGGGAGTGGGAGAGGAAGAAGCAGGCTCATAGCGGAGGAGCCTGACGTGGGGCTCGATCCCATAACGCCGGGATCATGCCCTGAGCCGAAGGCAGATGCTTAACCGCTGTGCCACCCAGGCGCCCCCCGTTTTACTTTTATAGAACCCCCCTAATATCTCCTGTAGGGCTGGTTTCATGGTTATGAAATTGGTCAATGACTGGCGATTCTGGAAGGTCTTTATTTCTCCATCAATTCTAAATGACAGCCTTGCTGGATAAAGGATCCTTGGCTGCATGTTTTTCTCTGAAAGAGCTTTAAAAATGCCCCCCCAACCCTTTCTCTCATTCCAGGTCTGTATAGACAGGTCTGACGTAATTCTGATACCTTTGCCTTGGTACGTGAGAAATTTCTTTGCCCTGGCCGCTTTCAATACTGTATCCTTGGATCTAATATTTGCGAATTGCACTATGACGTGACGTGGCGTAGGTTTGTCGTGGTTGAGCCTGGGAGGGGTCCTCTCTGCCTCTTGGACACGGATGTTTGTTTCCCTTGCTAGATTAGGGAAGTTTTCAGCTATAATTTGTTCAAATAGCTCTTCTAGACCTCTGTTTTTCTCCACCCCCTCAGGGATGCCGATGATTCTGACATTGGAACATTTCGTTGAGTCAGTAATCTCCCATAACCTACATTCTTGCACGTGGATTTTTTAAGTGCAGATTCTATTTTAGCTTTCTCTTCTACTAACCCATCTTCCAATTCGCCGATACGTTCTTCTGCCTCATTCACCCTGGCCGTCAGACCCTCTAGTTCTAACTGCATTTGGCTCATAGAATTTTTAATATCTGCCAGATTATCGCTCTCATTTCCGCCCTTAGAGATTCAATATTCTCATTAACATTTTTGTTAATACTTTTTTCAAGTCTACACATCATCTTGACCATTGTTACTCTGAATTCCATTTCTGATAATTTGGTTATATCCATATCCATTAGTTCTGTGGCAGAGGCCACAGACTCATTGTCTTTTCTTTGCTGGGGGGGATTTCTTCTTCTTGTCATTCTATGAGGAGAGGTTGCGGGGTTGTCCAGAGCCCAAATTATTGACCGGGACCCAGGCCTTGTGCACTTGTTTTATAGGGATCTTAGGGATGTGGGCTTCTTGATTTTTCAGCCTGCCTTCTGGGAGAGGGGCCTGCCTCACCGATACTCAGGCAACCCTGTTTGGGTAGCGTCTCCGTGTCCCCTGCGAGGGGGGATGGGGTGGGCACCCTGTGAGCCGGTATTTCCAGGCTTTTGTTCTCAGGTGGCTTTCCCTGGCGGTTTGCTGTGCCTCTTCTGAGAGTCAGAGCAGCAGCGGCCGAATTTCAGCCTCTGTCACAGAACAGAGGGATCGTGGACTGTTCTCTACTAATGTTCTGGCCACTTTAACTCTGTTACTGTTGGTGCTGCTCAACCCTGCAGCGTCCCGGGATGTGCACCCCACACCCGGAGTCCCAGCCCCCACTTCCAGGGCCGACGCGTCTCTGTCCTTTGTGTTTCTAATGCCGCCAGCCGCCCGCCGCCCCGCATGCTCCGGAAGCTCCTGGTCTCAGTCTGGATCCACTGAGCGCACCGGGATTCCGGTTTTCAGTCTGGTGGCGCGTGCACCCGGCTCACCGGTCTCAGTCCGCTCTCTCACGGTGCCGGTCTGCGAGCCCACCCGCTCCCCCGTGCAGGTGGCTGCCGCTTCCCGGCGCCCCAACGCGGCGGCTCCCTCCCCTTCCGTTTATCTTCCTATATCTGTGCAAGGTTTCACGGCTCCCCTCTTCGTACCTCAATACTCAGCGCTGGAGATGTTCATTTGTAGAGATCCAGATGCATCTTCCTGCATCTCAGGCTGATTCCGTGGATGTTCAGGCTGGTCTGGTACCTATCCAGCTCGACTCAGGGGACCGGCTGAAAAAGGGGTCCCCTACTCCTCCGCCATCTTAACTCGAACCTACTTTGAACTTTTCTAATGAAGCCTTGTCATTCGTACATTTTCTTGAACTAATCCTCAGAAGTTACGTTAATAGCACACTTTTCCCTCTAGAGGGAGCCAAGGAACTTCCTTTCACTCCACCTCTTAAGAATTCTCTTGTGTGACAAGGACACAAGGGAATCCTCATATACCTAAATCATTAATCATTGGATCTAGCTTATAAAAGACTGGGTATAGCTTTGATGGGTAGTATTAACAGAACTGGATTGTAGAAAAAAATATTTTCTTGTACCTCTTTTCTGCATAGGACCAACCTTTTGATAGCTCTCACCCTCTCACACACATGGTATGAAAAGACCTTACCAAGGATTACCCCTGCTCTTGGAAGCCACGAAAGAATAAAGAAGACCTTAAGAACACACACACACACACACACACACGGTTGGTGTACAGCAAGGTACTTAGGCCCTTTACTAGTCTAGGTAAAAAGATTTATCCTGCTTTTTCTACCAGGTTAAGAAACCACATCATGGTCATGGCCCTGATGTCTGTCTAGTATTAAAGAACTTCCCATTCATTTAGGTCTTGGGATCCTCAGGACTGAATTTAATGATACCAGCACTCAGGAACTGATCACATACCAACATGACTAATAATAAGTGGAATTAGGATAATGATCCTCTTTCTCTGGAATAATAAAAACAAGCACAGGAAGATAAACTCATTTGCTTAAGGTCACAAACCTAATTAGTTTTGAACAAATAACAGCAGCAGAGTGATTTATGATAGTTGAATAATTATTTCAACCTGAATTCTAATTTTCAATAAACTTTCAATTTAATAAAAATAAACATAAGTTATTTAAGACAGATTAGGATATTAAGCTACCCCAAAAGGAAAATAGTTTACAAAATGATGAAGACTAATTTTGTTGTGTGGGGTTTTTGCTTTGTGTTGTTTTTCTAAAAGACTCTGAGTTCATCATTCAATTTGAATGAAAGAATTCTCTTTCGAAGTTTGGTTGGCAAGTTTCCAGGAAACCAAGAGGTCATGTCTGAAGAGGACCGCTTTTATTGTCCCGATGCCACAGAGCTCTAGTCTCTGAAAAAGAGTGAAAGTCCAAGTACCTACTTTCTGTGCAAATTATTTGTTTACTACTTATATGAACTGGTGTTATAAAATAGGCCTATTTTCGTTTAGAACCAAGACCAGCAAATTTTGCTTACTTTCATCCTAAACGTACAGGTTTGGAGTCAGGACACAAGCCTACCCAAACACACACACACACTTCTACCCTGAGCATAAAGCACACTCCTTTTCTGATTTCTTGTGCCCTTCTTTCCTTTTTTTTAATTCTCCCTCTCACCTCTTCTCCTTTCATAGTTGGATTCAAAATTAAGGGATGGTGATGAGACAGAAGCTGAGTCGAGGTAGGGAGGAGATTATTGTAGAGAGTACAAGCAGGTTTACAGAAAGTTGGACAAAAAAGACAAAAGATGGAAAAAGTTGTTATCTAATAGCACTGGATTTCTGTATTACCCACATCAAGCATAATTTTAAGTGACTACAGCCTATCAAAATTCCCTCACTGTAAAGCCCTGTATATCTGCAAGGATATCAGTAGAGTACGTTACTCCAGGTTGCTTCTAGGGTGTGATTCTAAAACAAAGGAGGGTGAAAACTGGGTGTTCTTTCTTCTATTTGATCCCAGTATTACAAATGTGATCTGTAACTGGTACAACATTACTGGTCCCAACATGTCTGGGTCAGTAATTCACAGATCAGAGGATCTCTGCTTCTGGGAAGGGTATAGCCCAATGTTGCCCCTAGCAGCATCTAGGAAAGAGTGGATGAATGACAAAGAGCATACCTTAGTTAAGACAGAGTGGCATGGATACCATGGGAGCTGGATGAACTGGAATTCCAGATTAGGGGAAATCTTTCCAGGGTGAGCTTTCATCAACTGTCCTCTTTTTGGGGAGACTTTTGGGTTGGCTGGTTCTAGTTGAGGACTGCGGGGGGAAATGAAATCAGCAAGGATTTTGGTAGCCAGACGGATTGAATGGAAACTTGAAGAGTCCAAAATGAGGTCGGTTTCCCACCCTTCAAAGGACTCTTGCTGAAATCTGGAATTGTGAGTGGGAGATTGGGGAACCAGAAGGCTTTGAAAGGCAGAGTTACATTTGCCATAATCTCTTAGAACTCTTAGATACTACTAGTAGGGGGAAAACTTAGTACTACCGCACTGGAAGCCTCTTTGACAGAATCTAGTGAACAAACGCATACCATTACCTAGCAATCCTACTCCTGGGTATTTATCCAAAGGACAAGGTATATACCCCCCCCAAAGATTTGTACAAGAATATTTATAGTGACTTATGGGGTGCCCGGGTAGCTCAGTCAGTTAAGCGTCCAACTCTTGATTTCGGCTCAGGTCATGATCTCAGGGCATGAGATCAAATCTTGAGATGGGCTCCATACTGGGTGTGGAGTCTACTTAAGATTCTCTCTCTCCCTCTCGCCCTCCCCTCACCTGGCTCACATGCTGTTTCTCTTTCTTTCTCTCAAAAAACAAAAAAATATTTATAGTGATTTTTTTGGAATAGCCAGAATTGAGGGTAAACCCTAGAACTCATAAATAAGCAGTGGTATATTTATACACAGTTATAGACAGCAAATACAAAGAACAAATTACCACTCTTGACACCAACCTGAGTGAATCTCACAAAGTGTGAGGAAAGTAGAGCAAGGAATAATGGATACTGCATGATACCATTTATATGCAGTTCAAAATGAGCAAAACAAATGTATGATTATGTAGGCTGGATGAGTGGTTAGCTTTGGGATGGTATCAACTGGCAGGGGCATAAGGAAACTTGTAAGCATGCTGGTAATTTCCTATATCAATCCAGTGGCACTTCCTTAGCTATATACCCATATAAAAATTCATCAAGCTGTACACTTACATGAATCCTCAATAAAATGTACCAAAAAACCACATAGAATCATTAATTGTTAGAACTAGGAAGAAGCTTAGTGATCACCATGGCCAACTTACTATTTGACATATGAGGAAGCCAAGGCTCAGAAAACCTAAGCTTGTAAATAACCTACAGCTAATGTATTCATTTGTTCAACAGGTAATTAATGGCGCTTACTCTTGCTGAGATTGGATTAAGATAGTTAAACAAGACAGATACACGACCCGCTTTCATAAAGCCTACGCTTTAGCTGTAGAAACAGAAACTAAGCAGATAACCTCAAAAAATAAGTATATAATTGCATACTGTGCTCAGTGTTGTGAAGGACTGACACCTGGTGTTTTTAGCAATTGCACCTGGAGCTGGCACCCAGCTCACTTGGCTAACGGGTTAGCCCTCTCTTGACCCCAATAACATTGCTTTTTCCATAATCTGAGCTTTTTAAAAACTAGGAGCAAATTATACATCTACAAGAATTTATTTCTCCAGATTTAAAGGGCAACCTTTAATTATAAAGCATAAGCAAAACAATAAATACATTTAAAGGGATGATTTTCTCCCAATTGCCAAAAAAAAAAAAAAAAGACCCGATTTCATCAGATGAGGCACTGCCAAAATTATTGGACTTAAAATGTGTTTCCTGTATGTTAAATTTCAGTTCTTTAGATTCAGTTCTTTAGACCATGCCTGGCAGTGGTCTCTCAACCACTTTCCCTTAGCTGAGCAGCCTCTGGTGCTTGTTTATTTGATATTTATCTGGACCCAGTGGTTATAAATTAGCCAACTTAGAAAGCAGAACTGAGATAAATCAATCTCAAGACAACCAAGACATCCGTAATAAAATTAAAATACACAACACATCTGATAGCTTAACCAACTCACGGTCTATTACTTTGGAGAGCTGAGAAACGCCCGCTACTGCTCAGTCCTGGCTGGGAAGGCTGTCTCAGCAGAAAGGCGGCTCCGATTTCCCTGCAACGAAGCAGACGTCGTTAGTAACCTCAGTTTGCTTTGATGAGAAACCACCATACCGCCCCGGTCCGAAGTTTGGTTTCCTGAGACGGAGACCCTGAAACAAAGATGTGGGTGAACGTAGCTCATCTCGGAGCTCACCTTAGGAAGCACCAGCGGGAAGGAAGATGGCGAAGTGAGAGAGAGAAGGCAGGGGCCTGGCACACCTGGGACTCATCAGGCTGGCAACCGCGAGGAGACTGCGCGCTGCGCCTGGGAGTTGGCCCACCTGAGGGGCGAGGGATATAGAGGCACCGGCTCCCATCTATCACCATGAGAGGGCGCTGCTCCTGGGGCCATGGCCCCCTGGTGCTTCCCGCTGCCCCTTGCGTGGGCCGAACACACAGCTATAGCCAGAAAGAGCCCACAGGCAAAAAGTGACAGCTATTTGCAGTAAGAAGCCATCTGTGCACAGAGAAATGGCAAATGCTGAGAACGTAGGGATGGCCACCAACAGCGTCAGCGGGACACATATCTCAATCAGTGGAGCATGCAAGAACGTCGATTGTGCACACAACTGTGAGCCGTTCAAAAGAGCACTGCTTAATTGGTTAAGTAGAAATCAGGTAGGAGTCGGCCGTACAATAAACAGTAACTTGCTTTAAAAATTAAAAAGCACTACAGGAATAAAGCTTTTCTTCACTTATTACTTAGATTGTGGGCCATCTGTGGCCTAAGTCTAATGATTGAAGGAATTCTTTTTCTTAACGGGAAGATCACCCTGGGTCTTCATGAGCTGCCAGAGTCTTTCTGTTCAGCCTCAGTGGAAGGATGAGCCAATAGTGGTCATGTATGGCATTAGGGCATTTAGATAGATGATAGGTAGGTAGGTAGGTAGATGATAGATAGATAGATAGATAGATAGATAGATAGATAGATGATAGATGATAAATAGATAGATAGATGATAGATAATAGATGATAGATAGTTATGAGATAAATCATATATATGTAAAAAACATATCCCTTAATACATTTTTTTTATTTAATGAAAGAAAAAGAACCTAAATGAAACTAAAGGTAATGTTAACTTTAAATAAATCTTTCTTTAGCATAATATATTATTTTTCTAATGCATTCCTCTCAGGTTAAGAAAAGGAATTATGGAATCAATTAAGAATGTTGTATCATTGGGTTTTTTAACGAGATGACTCAACTTAAAATCATACCGCTTCTCTTTTCTCTGACAGATGAAGTCAGGAGCATGATGTCATTTCCTTTGTCCCACCTCATGATTTTTGTTAATTATAGTTTTATAATGTCAAGATATAACAATTTACTTTCTTTTTTTTTTTTTTGGTCTAACTTTCACGATTATGTGATGTTCACTTGATATTTAAGTGAAGGCGCTGCTTCGCACCAGTCCTTTTACTGTAGCTCCTCCATTGCCAGACACTTTTTTTTAAAGACGTATTTATTTATTTTAGATAGAGAGCAGGGGGAGGGACAGAGTGAGAGGGAGAGAATCTTAAGCAGACTCTGTGCTGAGTGGGAGGCCTGAAGAGGGACTGAAACCCACGACCCTGAGATCATGACCTGAGCCGAAATCAAGAATTGGGATGCTTAACTGACCTCACCACCCAGGCACCCCTTGACTATTTTGATTTATCTTTTAGTTGGCTGAAGTTCATGGCTAAGCAGGTTTTTAAAGAAGGGCCCTTGAGCACCAATAACCCTTAAGATTTTTTTCTTTCTTTTTTTTTTCCTTTTTTCTTTCTTTCTTTCTTTTTTTCCTTTCCTTTCTTTCTCTTTCTTGCCTTTATTCTCCAGTGATATGTTGGCTGGGAATAACAAGCTTACTTCATACTTTCCTTTTCAGAGCCACTCTGTACCCTTTCCTTCCTCATGGGTAGAGTATTGAATGTTGCTGTGAAGTCGTTTGATGCCAGCCTAAAGTTTTTACCTTGGTAAATGGCTTGCTCTCAGCCTAGAAATTTCTAGGATTTTTCTCTTAGTCTAGAAGTACTGGCATTGAACGTTTTGCATCCATTTTCCTAGAACACGATGAGGGGATTTTTTTAAATATGCATTTATCTTTCTCCCTCTTCATTTCTGTAAGATAAGTTTATCACTTCTGTGCGGGAGGAGCACCTTCTCCAGTCTTGCCTTTTTCTTCCTATGAGCCATTTCTACTACACTATAGCCGACAAATGATAAAATCACCCACTGAATTCATCTAGCTCCACACTGGGGCCAGGAATCCATGGACTTCACATGTGGCTCTGAGGAGGAAAGACACGTGAACCACCATCTGTCGTGACCTATTTTGTTCCCTCTGCGGTTTCCTCTTCCTTCCTTAGCTACCACTTTTTGATGTTAATGGCAATGAACTATTTCTACTGACGATGATTTTTCTAGCTCTTTACTATTTTTGTGACATTTCTTACTAGAAGGCCATGTTATTCTTCCATCCTAACATAGCTATCCCCAGAATTTATTTTTCTTGAGCTCCCTTAGCTAATTCATATGCTCTCAAAGTTCAAGATCGGTGATTCACGTATTCCTGTGCCCAGTAATACTTGCTGTTCATCACTTAGGATATACTCACCTGCTCTGAGACTCAGTGTGACTTTATCTGCAAAAGGAGAATAAGATCTTCCCAGATGTAACACAGCGTGAAGTCGTGACAATGAGAAAAATGAGTTAATGTGTAATAATACATTTCAGAAAACTTTCTCACATTCAGGAGGAAAGATGTTATTACTGTGGTTTCCACATTCTCCTTCCGTGAACTGAAGAATTTGCTCATGTTTAGTCTTGTTCGCCTGTTTGGGCACTATTGTGGCTAAACTATTTACCAGATTTCTCACAGATTTCATTCTCTATTGTATCTTATTGGAATAGCTGTGGATAAATTAAAAATTCCCTTTCCTAAAGTTCATTTTTCATAAAGACCTTAAAACCTTGAAAATAGTCAGTTATTCATTCCTGATTGGCATAAATAACATGGTTCTTTTTAAATGGTTCATTCATTTTTTCTTTTGTAACCTGAAATCCCACCATAAGGGAAGATGAAGCAGTTAAAATAGAGAAGCAGGGGTGGAGGGGAGATGAAGCCCAGGAGGCGGTAAGTTGTTTTGTATCTAGTTACAGTACTGTTCACACTGGATAGATTATTACAGAAAAGCAAAGTAACATGAAAGGATTTCTCTCTTCAGTCTACTCCAGGGCCAGGCACAGTAAAAGATGAGCAGCTGCACACAGAGCTGGGAGGCCCATGTATGCTTCACCATGTAGTAAATCAGGAAGATAGAAGACATTAGCGAAATATTCCTGTGAATTCCTAAAACCAACAGCTGTGTGCTGGTTTCTGATGATAGCCAAGTGGCAGCCCACCTTAATCCTATGCCACGTGAAGCTCGATAGACCCCTTTCAAGGCCAATAACTTTATACTGAGAGAGATCAGCAAGAGTTCAACAGATGGATTTATTTTTACGGTTGTGTTTCCTTAGGATTTTGTCGATATGGCCCCAACCTACTGACTGCAGGGGTTGCTCAACTTTCTTCTCTTCTTCCAAGAATTTCTCAAGCTCTCTGTTCCTTGACGTAGATGTTCCGTCTCAGAAAAATCACGGAAGACACTCAACATTCCAGATCCACTCACCTTTACTTCCTGAGATCAAAAGGCCACTTCATAGCACACATCCTTTCCTGTCCAAGCCCCAGGAACCACCATCCCACAGACTTACGGTACAGGCCCAGGGAAGAAGCACTCTCAGGATGATGATATCTAGGGGTTTGGAAAACTTGGGGTGTCTCATGGTGTCAGCTGAATGTAAGATACACAAATGAAATGAGCCAAACAGTAGCGTGTAGAAAACTCGGCTTATAATGACAACATATTTCAAAGCTGGATATGTTTTATTTACAAATAATGTTTAAATACAGAAGTTAACTAGATGTTCTCAAAGATCCCCAGTGAATTAGCACAGACACACCAGAGAAGAAAGAGAGTGCATTTATGTATTTCCGCCACATGATATGACAGCAAGATCTAGGACTGATTGATTATAACCAGACATCTTAGTACACATGGTGCTAGATCACTTGCAAACTACAAGCATTGGGTTTATTTTTATAGCAGATCCTTCTGAATAATTTCCCTTAATACTTTCATTGCCATTATCTACATACTGTGCAATCACATCATATTGATTATACGACTTCAGATCTACTTAAACTCATTCTTCCATTGTCATAAGTTCTGCTAAAAGACATTTATAAATAAACCACACTTGAATTTTAAATCCCTCTGCTCCCTCTTGTAGCCACTCTTTCCTGTGAATTCATTCCAGCTGTGCATAATGTGAGATAGTCTAACAAAGCTGATAAGAGAGTGTTTTCGTTTATCTACTATAATCAAGAGTATCCATTCTGGAAAGTGTAACATACTGGAATTCTAGAAGTATATCTTAATATCAGTCATACTATCTATGCTGATACCGGCTTTAAAAAAAACGAAACCACCAAACGGAGACATTGATATTCTGAAGCCAAAGGGTTTTTACTAAAGGCCAAATTCTTTCTCTGTCTTCAGTAGCACCAACTCAATAACTGTTGTGAAACCCAGACTATGGGATTCTAATGACTCTAGAAAGATGTGCGTTATAGACACGGGAGTGGAGAGGAGTCATACTATTGCAATAATGATGGCTTTTTTCATATGCACATATATCTCCATAACAGCATTGTCCAGACCACTGTGACTTTATTGTTCCCACTCTATTTTCATGCTTCAGAGAGTTAAAAAATGGTTTTCCTGTTTTTAGGGTTATTTATTCCTGGTAGGTATGATTTTCATAATCTCAAAAATATAATTTTAATTTGTGGATGGGAAAAGTTCCTACAAGTAAGGTACTAGTGCGGAGGCATAGCCTGATGACAACATAGTATTTATAAAGCCCCACAGCTCCTTCCACGGACACCACGCCCCATAATCAGACCCCAGTGTATCCCCAGAGTGGAATCTATGGTTCTAGTTGCTCTTCATGGGGCTGCTAAAAAACAGAGTCATTGGCAACTCATGCATATAGATCTATCACTTGTCTTATTTTAATTTGTGATGGAAAAAGAAATCCCTATTTCCAAAGGATTTCTGCACAGAGAGTAAAGACCAGCTATCAAGCCAAGGAGAGAACATGAGACCAAAAAAACCTGAGTCTTTAAAAAGTTAAACTCCTCCTTTAAAAAAACAAAAAAAAACAAATATATGCCTCATAAGATCCTCAGGGACTGAGTCTTAGAATTTGCCTTTGCTCAATTTGATCTTGGACCTGAACAAGTGAAGCCTTCCATTCCATATTTGAAGTTGACAAACTCCATTCCTTCGCCTTTCCGGCATATCTTTTTAAAATATTATAAAGAACACAGTACCGCACTCAGTATTTCAGCAAAAAGGATGCTGGTTAAACTCACAGAAAGGTACATAAAAAGCCAAAGTAAATAAAAAAGACAGAATCTTTGGGAGGGGGGGAAGAAGAACCATAAAAATACACTGTGCTGCAAAACTACTTTTGCAATTACCCTGTCCCGTTTGGCCCCACTCTGTTTCAGAGGCACCGCATTAATATAAACAGAATCCTCTAACGTACTTTTTCAAAACAGTGCATCTCAGCCCAGGGCTAGCGCGAATTTGTTCTACTGCTAGGTGCCAATGACCCTTTGGTTTGCTTTACTGGCAACATTTTGGCAACGCATCCTATACTAAGAGGAAGGCTGGAAACCAAGCAGGTGACAAAAGCCAAATCCGTGGCGTTACTTCTTTTCATGCTTCTTGGTTAATTCCCCGACGCCCAGCTGGAGGCTGCCCCGGCTGTCACAGGCTCTCTCGCCCCTCTGCCGGCTCTCCTGGGAGACTTGCTGCACAGCTTGCTGGATGGCATTCTGCACAATCTGTTTGCTGGCTTTCTGCAGCTTCACCTCTTCGGGCTCGCTCCCAGGTTTCTCACCTAGCCAAAAATATGAAAGGGAGGTGAAAAGAACAAAATCAATTTCAGGAACTGCTACAGGAAGGGGCAGACAGGAAAGGTGAGACCTAAAGAAGGTGCTAGAGTGACCCCGTTAATTGTGAGGAGCCCAGCTCCTGTCTCCCTCTCCATTTGTTGGCCCCAGTCGTGTGTCCAACGTACATTCTCACCATCTCAGTATCCTCTGCTGCCAGCCGGTGTTGTGAGAATATAGTCCTGGCCAGTGAGGACCTCTGGGAAAGTTCTGGAAAGAGACAGACTCATGCCGCTTTTGGCCTTTGACACCTACCCCTTCTTCCTATGCAGGATGCAGACCTAATGCTTCTAGGGGCTACAGCCAACTTACAATAAGCATGGAGACGAAAGCCAACATTCTGGCCATCGTTGGGGAGACAGCAAGAGTCCAATTTTGAAAGCATCGCTCAGCATCCACACCAGCCCTGGACCATGTGCTTCCGGACTTCTTTGCAGGTGAGGTAAATAAACTCCTTGTTGTCGAATCTGCCATTAGTCAGGTTTTATGTTACTTGCAACTGAATGTATGCCTAATAGATTTAATTTCACTGGGGCTGGAGAAGAATAGATTATTACTAAATCTATATTGGGCTCAACTTTGTTCCTATAATAACATCCCAAGGAATGAAGCCATTTGTTCATCAGAATCTGTCCTCCATAATCTAGAACAAGGGTTGGCAAATTTTTTCAATAGGACCAGACAGGAAATATTTTAGACTTGTGGGCCATATGATCTCTGTGACAATGACTCAGCTCTGCTTGTTGTAGCATTAAATCAGCTATAGACAATACATAAATGAATGCATATGGTTTCGTTTCAATAACTCGTTACTTACAAAAAAACGGGCTGCAGGCCAGATTTGGCCCATGGGCCATAGTTTGCCAACCCCTGGTCTAGAATGGTGGGAATTTTCTAATCAGAAGGCAGGCAGTCTACCCATCAGTGATTCTTCCCCTTCTTCCTTAGTTAAAAACAAGACAAAACCTTGATTTTATTCAGGCAGCTGTGTAAGTAGGTATAGCTAAGTTCTGACCAATGAAGTGAAAGTTCATTTAGTAAACAATCTGGAAAAGCTTTTTAAAAGGAAATAGGTAGACAAAGGCCCTCTGCCCTCTCCCCATCCCAGTGCCTGGGACTTTGACACGATGGCTTTCACTACAGGGGCTTTTGCTAACCATGAGGGAATCTTTAGAACGGAAACCATTTTCAGGGATTTACAAAGAAGAAGTTAGAAGGAACCTGAGAACGCAATGACCAAGAGCCACGTATCAATCCTTGGCTGCCTACCTCCAGGCCTCTTTCATGTTAGGGGAAAAAAAATTAAAATTAAAATAAAAAAAATATATATATGTGTGTGTGTATGTGTGTGTGTGTGTGTGTGTGTGTCTGGATGCCTCAGTCAGTTCAGTGTCTGCCTTCGGCTTGGGTCATGATCCCACATCAAGCCCTGGGTCAGGCTCCCAGCTCAGTGGGGAATCTACTTCTCCCTTTTCCTCTGCTCCTCCCCCCACTCGTGCTCTCTCTCTCTCGCTCTCTCACTCTTTCTCACTCACTCTCTCGCTCTCAAATAAATAAATCTTTTTTTTTTAAATTAAAAATATATATCTTGTTTGATGCACTGATGCAAATATACCTTATTTGATGCATTTGGGGCTTTCTTTTATTATGCAGCAAACTTATTCCTAACTCATGCATGGCAGAATGATCACAAATCTAACATTTGACTAAAGCGCAATCGTGAAAATTTTAAATTCCACCTGCTTATATTTAGAATGATGAATAGAATGGGCATTGTTCGTTATTCAAAGCCATCATTTTGGATGCTTCCTCTGTTCAAATATGCGGCTGCCGTGAAAATGTATTTAAAATTGGGGGCTGTTCACCGGGATTGATTCACTGACAATGGAATTTATACACCCGGGAGGAAAACATCACATAAGAGAATACTGAGTCATTCCGGGAGACCAGGCAGCTCTTATCCCTTGAGACAGGGAGTTGTAATTTATTTAGCAGAATTTGTATCACTAGTACGATTTCCCGAGGGATTCACAGTTTAATGAACAAAGTAAAATGAATCTATTCAAAACCAAGGGACAATCCTCACCTCCCTCCCCTCAAAAAAGGCAGAATAAATGAGCAATCTGCCCCAAACTAAGCAGAGAAGGAATCAAAAACTACAACGTTTAACAAAAACTTTAAATTAGCTGAGAAAAATACTTCAAATATGCTCTGTAAACTAAATTTAAAAAATAAAATAAAATAAATTTTTTTAAAGGGGAACAGTAAAAAGAAGGTATGCTAAGGCACGAAGATTTAGCATCTGTATTTTGAAGCCCTTCAGAGCTGAGTCCCGGTTCTTTCTACCACTTTAAAGCCTTTCGACCTTGGGCAAGTCATTTCACCTCTGGAAGCCTGTGTGCACATCTGTCAAATGAGCAATTAGTATCTATTTTAGGAGAGTTGCTAGAAAATTCAGCGACATGACACTTATTCAGAACTCAGGGTGGCTCCTGTGGACTTAGTGCCCACCACTGTATCTTGGTTGGGGCATCGACTAGGCTGTTGTAACAAAGAAACTCAATAATACACAAGAAAGAGCTGCTTATTGCTCTCCCTTGTATCAGCGCAGAGGCTCTCCGGGGTGCAGGGGCTCTGCTCCACCAGGGTGCTGAGGGGTCTGCTTCCTTCTAGCTTACTGCTCTGCCGGGTCCCACTACTTTGACCTCATCTGCATAGTCGAGCTGATTAACCAATATCCCACCTGGGATGGAAGGTAGTCCAAGGGAAAATGGAGGGTAAGTGATTTCCTTTAAAAAAAAATTATCATATAATTTGCAAACATCACTTTGCTCACATTCCATTGGGGGAAACGGAGTCACAAGGCCACACCTGGCCTCACGGAAGGCTAGGAAATAAGGTGCCAACTGGGCAGCCACACACCCTCCTAAAACTCAGGGAGGTTCTAATGCTAACACGAAGAAGCAATCACAGATTTTTTGAAATTCTGTGCAATGGCCAAGGCTAATTTGAAGAGGAAGAGGATATACTTACAGCAGGTCAATATGAAAATCGGGGAGCTCTGTCGACTATCACTCTAGAGCATACACGTGTAGACAAACAGAAAAGTTGAAAAGGTTCCTGTTTGCTCCTGGAGAGAGTATCTCAGCCAAACTACGTATGTGTTAGCTCTAAAATGTCCCTGCTGTACAGCTATTTTTCTGTCTTTGGATGGAGGAAGGAAGAATGTAAGGATGAGAGTAAGCTGATTCCTTAATAGTGGAGAGAGAGAGAGAGAGAGAAGCACTCTAAATTTAGCCATGACCTAATATCTGAGCTAAATCGTCACATTCTCATCTATCCATTATGAAGATAAATTGATTACAGAGTCAAAGGCAGCCTGTGCCAGGCTGCATCTAGAGTGTCCCTTGGTGACTTGCAAGGCTGGTAACCCTCATGGCCCTCATCACCACTTTGCTCTGGGTCACGAATATCTATCTGCAGTGAAGAATATAGGACACAAAGAGTGGCAACTAGCTGGGCCAGAGAAAGTGAGGAAAGAAAATGAGGGTAAAAGCCATGCAGAGTCCTGTACAATAACAGCAAAACAAAAAATTATATAAAAACACCACAAAAGACCCCAAATAGCCAAAGCAATCCTGAGAAAGAACAAAGCAGGAGGCATCACACTTCCTGATTTCAAGCCATATTATAAAGCTACAATCAATGCAGTATGGTACCGGCATAAAAACAAACACACAGACCAGTGGCACAGACTGAGAGCCCAGACACAAACCCAGGCTTATATGGTCAACTAATATTTGACAAGGGAGCCAAGAATACTCAGTACTTTCCAGGAAAAAAAGACAGTATCTTCAAGAAATGGTGCTGAGGAAGTCGAATAATCATATGGAAAATTATGAAACTTGATCCCTATCTCACACCATCACAAAAATTAACTCAAATGGATTAAAGACTTGAACACCTGCAACCATAAAACTCCTAAAAGAAAATATGAAAAAAGCTCATTGGAATGGATCTCGGTAAGTTTTGGGATATGGCACCTAGAGCACAAGCAACAAAATCAAAAATAACGTGGGACTCCCTCAAACTAAAAAGCTTCTGCACAGCAAAAAGAATGACCAACAAATAAAAAGGCAATCTACGGAAAGGGATACACTATTTACAAATCATATCTCTGGAAAGGGTTAATTCCCACAATATATTTTTAAAAACTTATACAACTCCATTAAAAAAAATCAAATACTCCTATTAAAATGGGCAAAGGACCTACGTAGACATTTTCCCAAAAAAGATATACAAATGGCCAACAGGTACATGAAAAGCGTTCATCGTTAATCATCAGGGAAATACAAATCAAAATCACAACGAGATATGGCCTCATGCCTGTCAGAATAGTGAGCATCAAAAAGACAAGAGGTAAATGCTGGTGAGAATGTGGAGGAAAGGGAGCACGGTGTGTGCAGAGTGTGTGTGTGTGTGTGTGTAGATTGTAAACTGGTGCAGCCACTGTGGAAAACAGTATGAACATTCCTCCAAAAATTAAAACTAGATCTACCATATAATCCAGCAACCCCACTTCTAGGTTGATATCCAAAGGAAACAAAATCACCATCTGAAAGATACCTGGATCCCCTCGTTCACTGCAGCATAACTTAAAACAGCCAAGGCTTGGAAACAACTTGTGTCCCTCAACAGATGAACTGGATGAAGAAAATGTGATATGTGTATACACTATGTGAAAAAATATCCTGCTGTTTGAGACAACATGGCAGACCTGCGGGCATTGTGTTACGTGAAATAAGACAGAGAAAGACCAATACTGTATGATCTCACTTCTGTGTGAGATCTAAAAAACCAATCAACCAACCAACCAAAGAACAGAAAAAGGAGATCCGAACTGTGGTTTCCAGAGGTGGGGGAGAGAGGGTGGAGCAGCCGGATGAAGGTCATCAAAAGGAACTCAAAAGTAAAGAAATACGGAAAAGTGTTTTCTTGTTTCCCCTTGTGTCTCTATGAGATGATGGATGGTAATCACTTCACAGTATATACGGTGAGTCACTATGCCACACACCTTAAACTTTTACAGTGACCTATGTCAATTATATCTATTGAGATATATAATATATCATATATGACAACTGAAAGAAATAAAAAAGTTCGGTAAACCACAGATACATACTGTGTGTTAGACTCTTTGGCATGCAAGGAAATCCTGATACCCTTCTGTAATTTTAAGTTTGGGGAGTTTCTCGGGGGGGGTGTGATTACTACGGGGATACATGTGTCCTCGCCGGACATCTTGGAAACGTGGCTGAGTCTCACATTACAATTCAGAAATTGGAATCATCGGGTATAGCTCCAATAATTGGATTACCTACATTATTCTCCGCTGTTAGAGAGTTTCAGCTCTCCCTCAGCAGCACTCCCTTTCTTCCCGAGCCTCCCTGACCTCATGGCATTTACTTACCCTTGTTTCTGCTTATTCACGACCTGAAGTGCTTCACGATTTGACATACTGCTTTCTTCCTGAAGGCATTTTGGCTAAGGTTCTGCTTGTAACTGCCTGATTCTGACATATCTTCAGCTGAAATTCCTGAGAGAGAAACTGAAAGATTCAGCATACTACCACGATCCCTGAAAAACACGACTTCCATGCTAGGCCAGCTCCTAGCCAGCCGTGGATTGAATGCCCGTGGCTCCTTCTGGCCTGATCAGCTGCGGCCTCAGAGTCTGGATCAAGAATGGGATAGGCTGGTGATGGGTAGTAAGGAGGGCACGTATTCCATGGTGCACTGGGTGTGATATGCAACTAATGAATCATCGAACTTTACATCAAAAACCAGGGATGTACTGTATGGTGACTAACATAATAAAAATATTATTATAAAAAAATAATAAATAAATAAATAAGAGGTGAGAACACATCTGCATAGGAGGAAGGAACCACCTAGGGCCTCCACCTGGGCAAGGTGCCGGGGGCAGGGCAGCCGCTCACCGGACTGGCCTCATGCAATATCATTACTGACGTGCTCCTACAGCATCCGCTCGGAAAGGTAGGGCATTTGAGACCATCCTGGCGAGACCCTTCCTAAAAGTGCAGTGTGAAAAAGGCATTACAGCCCGAAAGAAGGCAGAACCAAGCAGAGACATCCTCGGGGTCCTGCCATTTACTTACACGCGTTACATTTACTTGAAATTAATGAATCACCTACATGTTGTAGGTGGCCAGTTGCCTAATTTTAAATGATGCAAATGTCCTCTAGCCTCATTAGCATTTACAAAATCATTCTGGTATTTCACAAAAGATGATGAATCGATTTAATTAGCTTTAAACTCTAAATGCCCAATATAAATACACGCAAATCAAGAATGTGATGTAACTAAATTTATCTTCAGTGTCTTTCTGGCCCAAATCATTACCCACCTACACATGCACGCGTGAGCACACACACACACACACACAGGCATCTCCATGGTCATGCTTCCCTATGACACCCAGTCCACTCCAAGGGGACCAGCCTTCCACAGATGACACTGAGCTCGGCAGCCCTCCCCCGCTCCTCAGAGCTGGCTGTTCCATACTGCACCCTCACCCGCCCCAGGAGAAGTTGTCTGGAACCCAATTGGTCTTAATTCTCTATTTATATCCATTAGCACCATGCATCTAATGACCATAGGAAGATCCTCCTGGTAAAAATTTTCAGTTTTCTCCCCCTAACAACCTAAGCGCCATTGGCCTCTATTACATTAACCCTATTATTCTACTCCAGTGCGGTGTGTTTTAGAAAAGGTCAGTGTTTCCATTGTGAGGCAGAATCTGGTTAATGATTTTCCTTCAATCAGAGAGATCAATTTCCTTCGACACACAGAGAGTGTGGCAGCGGTCGTATCATAAGCAGCATCTCTATCTCTGGTCACTCCCCACAGGGTCACTAAATATGCAGATTACAGACAGCCATCTCAGGGCAGGAGAGGGCTCTGTCACCACCGCCCACCCACACTCTCCAGTGCACGCGCTGCTCATGATGACCATGGAGCGTACTTTTTATCTTCCCCTGTGATTGCTTGAGACTATCAAGGCAGTGTTATCATTCATCAATGACTAGCATGTGGAACACGGAGAACAAGAACTAATTCTGGTCCCTTTATTAATGGAATGATAGCCTATTTTCCGGCTCTAAGTGCAGGAATTTTCCATGAAGGACCAGATGTTAGCTCTCACTCATTTATGCTAACTGCTAACGAAGCTGTCCTGGCTGCCCTGCTTTGCCACTGAGCAAGCTAAAGTTACAGGACTTCCCAGCAATGGAAAGTCACAGCCCCTGAGTTTCCAGCTTGCTGCTAACGCCACCAAACTGATGCTGCTTTCCTATGCACATAACCAAATCAGGAGCAGCATTTAGGGGTTTGAGAGTCAGGAGGCAAGACAGTATTGGCAGGTATAGGACCCTTGTAAGTCATATTTCAGTGAAGCCCCACTATTACCACCATCACCCACATCACATCGAGTACAGGGCATTAAGAAGCAGCCCTGACTGTGCCTGCAATGGCCAGGCTGGTCATTTTATAACGAGGCAAGCTACTCTCATACCTACACAGAGGTCTTTATTGAAATGCCCTACAGAACAAGAAGAGATGAAAGATATTTATTGAGCATTAATATCTATATGGAGGCTCCTGGGGAAAGTAACAGAGGCCACTAGGCCGAAGCGTGCTGTTCATGCATGCATTCATTTCCAAACGAATTGCTGAGCACTTACTAGGACAAACACTAGGTTAGGAGTAAGAGAGGAAAATGTCCAGAAAAACAGCCTCGGACCCTGCTTTACTGGAGTTTACAATACAGTGGAAGAGTCAAATGTGGATCAAATAATCAAACAGGCTTATAATTTTGAGCCGGAACCCATGCCGTGAAGCAGCACGGGAGCACAGTACGAGGGAAACTGATCTAGTCTGGGATCAGGGAAGGATGACTGGGCAGGGGACTGAGAGGTTCACAAGGATTAACGGATGAAAGGAAGGTGGCAGGAGCAGGAATGAACGAACAGGTCAGGCACGATGTTCAAACCCACGTGGAAATTCCCCCAGCGTGTGTGGGACAGGGCCCTGCAGGGAGCTGACAGCAGCCTCAGTGGCCGGGTGCCCGGTGGGGCGGGGGGGGGGGGGGGGGGGGGGGGGAACACTAGAGACAGTGCCTAGGAAAGTGGGCCAGCCAGATGGTACAGGTCCTGGCAGGCTGGGAGGCTTTGGGTCTTTTTGGGAGAGTGAAACTGCAGTGCACTGCCAAAACCATGCCACACGGGGTCGCTGGACAAGCCACAGGAGAGTTACGTAACCCAGGTGGGACCAGCCAGGGTTCGGAGCAGGTCTAGCAAGCCAGATGGAACTTGCAAGGGCGAAGGGGAAGAGAAAGGGAATTCTTTCCCTGGCCTCGGGGGCAGGACAGACACGTGACTCACAGACTCAGGGTCCTAGAAAGCTTTCACCTTGTAGAGCCGCCTCATTCTTTGAGAGCATAATTTAACTTACGTTACTGGGCTGCAATGTGTTATTTTTAGGAAAGCCGTAAGGAATAGTGCCAACAAAACTTGAAAAGGAAAAGCCGATTTTAAACTAGAAATCAAATTTGAGTGTGTTGGCCAAGACAAAGGTAATTTCGAAAAAGAACGACAAATAAGGAGGACCTAATTTACCAGCTATCAATACCAGCTATCAGTAGCAATTCAGAGAGTGTGAGATTGATATAGGCATAGAAAAACTGGCCAGTGAAATAGGACAGGAAGTGCAGAAAGAGCCCGACACATACAAGGTCACCTGCTTTATGAAAACTGTGACACGGCAACGCAGTGGGGGAACGACAGTGTTCTCAGACACCGGAGGAGAGCCAGGTAGTTACTCACGTGGAAAAATAAGGAGCTTAGGCCATCTCACCCTATACATAAAAGATCCGTTCCAGGGGGACATCATATCTATGCTTGAAATACATGGCGGTCTGGAGTACTGAGGCTTTTTAGCAGGGAAGTTACTCTGTATGGTGCTACAATGGCACATACGAGTTGTTGTACATTCGTCCAAAGCCCCGGAAGGTACAACATCAAGAGTGAACCCTGACGCAAACCACGCACTGTGGGTGATAATGGTGGATTGCTGGAGGTTCGGCAATTGTTTGGCAAATGTACTACCGTGGGTCAGGATATTGGTGGGGTGGGGGGCAGGGAGGCTGTAGCAGGCTGGGGGGACATGGGAAATCTGTTCTTTCCCCTTAATTTTGCTGAGAACCTAAAACTGTCCTAAAAGAAAATAGTGTTTAAAGGACGATCAAGCATTTAGAAGAAAATACCAAAGAGTATCTTTCTGACGTGGGAGCAGGCAAGGATTTGGTAAACAGAACACAGAAAGCCACAGCCATCAAGGAAAACACTGATAAATCAGACTCTAGTAAACTAAGTGGTTTTTGTCGTGGAAACACAGCCGTGGGAGGGGCTTTCCACTTGGGGAAGTTGAGGTGAGGAAAATGTTTGTGAAAAGCCATCTGGGAGATGCTTTAAGTATTTAATTTTCTGAGCACTTGGATAACAAAAAACTCAACCAACACGGAATTATGAATTCAGAGAGACTCATGAGGCTGCTCTGACTACCGCGCCGATTTCTGCAAAACTTAGCTACAGGCTTCCCTCCTTTCATCCCAGAACACCAGGAAAATCAAACTTCTCCCCAAGTCCCTAGTTTCCTGCCCTCGGTAGTGCTCTAGAATTTCTATGGAAGGATTTAGGAACAGCAATCTAGAGGAAGGGGAAGCAAAGAATGTGTCCTGAATCTAGGGGTGCATAGCACTTTAACAGGACTGATCCAATGTCCATTTGCCGTATCAGACAACAGTGGGTGGGGTGGAGGAGAAGGGGCCCGGCCACCCAGTGACAGGGATCACCTGTCTCCTCACCTTTTCTAACCAGCACACTTCTCCAGAGAGGGCATGTCGCCCCGTGCCCGTTCTCCCCTCCCAGAGCCACCAAACAAACCCAGCCCAAACTCCTGGCTCCTGCATGCCTGTCCCAGAGATATGACAGGTAGGTGGGGGCAGCACCTCCCAGAGAGCCACTCTGGAAATATGGGAGGCAGGTGTTAAGGGGCCAGAGGAAGTGAGCACCACGGGAGGCTCCGTATTAAAGAAAGTGACACTACTAGACCCAAATAGAATGCAAAATGTACCTTGGAACGCAGGAGATCATGTGCTCTCTTCTCACCCTCAGAACTAGGTCTTTGCCCCTAGACAAGTACTACCCCTCCCCCCACCCCCGCCCCGCCGCCCCGCCACCCTCGGCTCCCCATCCACCACCTCCCCAGCGGGGCCAGCGCTCAGTTCGGCAGCCTCTGCTGCCCCTTGGTGGCGGCTCCTAGCATTGCCGCAGACTGAGGACAGCTATTGTTCGGCAGAGAGCTGTGTGTGCCCTGGTTCCTGGGAAACTTGTGTGTGTTGGGGGGCAGGGGGGATCCTTGACTCACGAGACAAGATTGTGGTTATTTTATCAAACACAAAGAATAAGGAGCACATCCAAGGTACTTTCTGACCACAAAAACTCTCATGAGCCCATTTATAGATTAGTCCTCCCAAGAGTTCTGGCAGCTGGAAATACAGTCCAGAGCTTTCCTGTCTTCATTCAGATGAAAATTGCATGACTGAATTACCAGATCTCTTAAATAATTGATGAAGATTCTGAGTTCCTAGGCAAAACTAGCCACAAGCTCTCCCTTCCTACCCATCCTGGAAAGGGAGGAAGGGAGAGAAAGATGTGAGCTCTCAGAATGATTTTAAAGGAATCCTTAAGAAACAAAAACAAAAACTCTTCTCCCACTATCTTCCCTAATGCGAACAGGATAATCCTCGCAAGCACTTTTCTTCTGCTGAAGAAGGAATCAAACTCCCATCTGTGACAAGTCATCAGAAGGTACAAGTCTAGAACTTAACTAAATAATCTCTCAAAAGTAATTCTTCACCCCCGGAGGATGTAAGAATCCCAGGGGGCTAACCAGAGGAACAGTATGCTCTGACACAAGGTAAAATCTTGTCTACTCTCCTTGAAGGAGCAGCTCCCCAACCTTTTGAAGACGATTCTTTTGCAATGTCAAAATATTTCACATATCCCCTCGCAACACAAAGACAAAAAGAGGCTATGAATTCAGTAATGCTTTTAGATGAATTTGAATGTTATTAATCACAACAGCCTCCGCATACACTTGAAAAATTGCAGGAGTTATGTGAGACTGTGTATCCCAACCACAGAAAGAGTGTGGTGCAAATGTCCCATCCCTGTCTCTCCAAACAGCTGCTTGGCTCCCAGGGTCTTTCTTGGTCCCACGTCAGGTTAGAGCTGCTAGGCGCAGTAACAGGCAGACAGAGGTTACAAACTAATTCCTAGGGATGGAGTGCGGGTAGGGCCCAGAGCATGGTGCGGAACGAGAAGCCTTCCACCAGCTAGCCTCACATTCCACCCTCTCCCAAATAGTCACTCAGGAAACATTTACTCAATGTCTAAATGTGCCAGGTTTGCACAAGACAGACCAAATTTTCACCTTCAGGAAGGAAATGATGTCTACGACTTCTCACAGTTTTTAAGTATCACAAAATATTTTAAGACTTAAAAGATTAATAGAGATCAAGAATTGATTCTTGGGCACCTGGGTGGCTCAGTCAGTTGAGCGTCTGCCTTCGGCTCAGGTCATGATCCCAGGGTCCTGGGATTAAGTCCCGCATCAGGCTCCCCGCTCAGCAAGGAGTCTGCTTCTCCCTCTCCCTCTGCTGCTCCCCCTGCTCGTGCTTCCTCTCTCTGTCAAATAAATAAATAAAATATTTTTTAAAAAGAATCAATTCTCAGGTTTTTTTGGTTTTTTATCTTTTTTGGTTTTTTTTTTAAGATTTTATTTATTTATTTGACAGAGACAGACAGCCAGCGAGAGAGGGAACACAAGCAGGGGGAGTGGGAGAGAAAGAAGCAGGCTCCCGACAGAGCAGGGAGCCCGATGTGGGGCTTGATCCCAGGGACCTGGGATCACGCCCTGAGCCGAAGGCAGATGCTTAATGACTGAGCCACCCAGGCACCCCAATTCTCAGTTTTTTAAGTGGAAAAGGGAGGCCCAGATATTGTGTGGAGTCAGTCACTTGGGGGTCCCACTCTGTAAGTCCCAGAGGGGGGATTAGAACCGCATGCTCTGGAGACCTCGTCATGACACCTCCCAGCTGCTGTCGGATCTGCAGGAAGGCATGGAATTAGCAGGAAGGAATGGAATCGGCAGCCCCTAAGAGAGCCCAAAGACATATGCCCTCCTTTCCTAATTGGTTTTTTTTCCCCCATATCAGTTGTCACCTTCCGTCTGTCCTTCTACTTTTGCTCTCTAAAGCAGCCAGAATAAATTTGTTGGGTTTTTTTAAGATTTTATTTATTTATTTGACAGAGAGAGACATAGTGAGAGAGGGAACACAAGCAGGGGGAGTGGGAGAGGGAGAAGCAGGCTTCCCACCGAGCAGGGAGCTGGATGAGGGGTTCGATCCCAGGACCCTGGGATCATGACCTGAGCTGAAGGCAGATGCTTAACGACTGACCCACCCAGGGGCCCCCAGAGTAAAGTTTTTAAAAGGAAACCCATTATGTTGTTCAACTGCTCAAAATCTTCCTTGGCCTCCCATTGCCGTTGGAATGAAAACTCGATCTCACCAAGGCCTTCAGGGCCCTGCTGGCTGGGCACCTGTCTCTTGTTCAACATCACACCCTCCCTCCTTCACTCACTTGGCTTTGTATTCAGCTCATCACAGACAAGATCTCGTTTCGAAGTGTGAAGAGCTTGCTAGCCCTTACTGTGTGTCTCGGTCTGCTCAGGCTACCATAACATAAACACCATGGACTGAGTGGCTTAAGCAGCAAACGTGTTTCTCACAGTTCTGGAGGTTAAGAAGTCCAAGATGAATATGCCAGCGGATTGGGTGTCTGGTGAGGGCCAGATTCGTGGTTCACAGGTGACCATCTCCTTGTGTCTTCACAGGGTGGAAGGGCCGAGAGATCTCCCTGGGATCTCATTTCTAAGGAACTAACCCCATTCATGAGGGCTCCGCCCTCCTGACCTGATCACCTCCCAGGAGCACCGCCTCCTAACACCATCACCTTGGGGGTCCGGATTTCGACATAGGACTTTGGTGAGGACACACGCATTCAGTCCGTAATACTGTGGGAACTTTGGTAAGCTAATTTTTTCCCCTATAAAATGGGGACAATAATAGCTCCTCCAGTACCAGACTGTTCTGATTAAATAAGTGGCTATTGGTAAAGTGCTTGGAGCCGTGACCTAAGGTGAGCAGTATCTAAGTGCCTCTTAAAGAAATAAAAAAAAAAAAAAATTAAAACTTCGGGCCCACATGATTTCCAAGCAGGCTTTGTCTAAAATGCAAACTTTTTACACAGGATTCGACCACTGTGGCCATATTGCATTTAGCTTCCTAACGTCAGTACTCAGAGGAAAGCCTTACAAAGGCAACAGTTCCGCAGAAGTCTCTCCTTAAAAATGTGCCACGGCCAGAAACCCAACCCGGCACGTCCCGTCTGCCGATCCCACACCTGTGCTTGGTGTCCACCTTCCCGCCGGGGCATAGGCTCCCTGAGGCACCAGCCCTGTCTGTGTAGCTCAGCAGTCTGTCCCCACGACCGAGCACAGCACTGGCTCTGAGCAGACACTCAGTATTGGTGCAAGGAGTGAGGGTTGCACTAGTTTTCCAGCTTCTGTTTCCCAATCTGTTCTAGCTTTCTTTCCCTTTGCTCTCTGCTCCCATTAATTTCCTGCTCTTGGCCTCCTTCGCTCCTATCGCAGCTTCCCTGCAATGAGAGTTCAAGCTCGGGAGGAAACAGCTGAAGAGATGCTCTTTTGGCACCAGCTCAGCCCCTCCGTGCGAACAACGGTGCAGAAAGCAGCCTGGAGTGAGAATATCAGAAAGTCTGCTCCAATTCCCAGGCCACATATAAATAGGCCAATGAGCATTTAGAAATTTTATAACAAGGTCATATCTCTTTCCCTATCTCCCTGGTCTTCTCCGTCGTCTCCTCCTTTTGCATCCCTCCAAGCCCCTCTCAGGGTCAGTTCTCAGCTCCCTCCATTTGATTTCAAGTACTTTTCAGAAGTAGGCAGTGTGCAAACAGGCTCCCTTCAGTGGGGTCCAGTGATGTTCCCAGGTGATTCATCTCCTATTGGCTGACCGTTTGCCACGCAAACACTCTCCACGTTCATAAACTCCCTGAGCCCTGCACACCTTGGATCCAGACTCTTGGAGGTTGTGCAGCCAGCCATTTGTACTGAGGAAGCCCCCATCCTAGACGTACCAAGTGTGAATCCCGCCTCTGGGCCATTCTGAGATTGCGTGAACAAGCCTCAACTTTGTCCGATTTAAATCACATAATACACAATGAATCATGGAACACTACATCAAAAACTAACGATGTACTGTATGGTGACTAACAGAACATAATAAAAAATTTAATAAATAAATAAATCACATAATACAGGTGAAATGGGTAACACGTGAAAACATTTGATCCATTTCTTTAAATCAGAGGTATGAGAAGGCACGTCGCCATTGTGTCATCTACAAATTGGACAAAGACATACCAAACTCCTTCTTCAACCATGGGTCTCCTTGGGCAAAATTCTACTATATGTGGCTTTTCTTTTATTACACCTTTTTTAACGTAACCATGAGAATCTTGGCTCTCTGTACTGTGTTGGGGTTAATTAGAAAAGAAAGAACAGGTAGCTAGAAATAGAAAAGGAAGTGAAGAACAAGAGCAGATGCTTTATGTCTTTTTTTTTTTCAGTGATATTTCAGAAGGAAAAAGAAGCTGAAGGAAAATAAACCCAGAGTTCAGGCATGTGTATTAGAGCTATATGACAGGGGGCTAATCTCCTGTGTTCTCCCTGTGTCTCCGGGAGCTCCAAGCCAGAGCGCAGCATAGCTACAGAGCACCGATCTAAGATCCCCTATGGGAAAAAGGAGAAAGGGAAGAAGGTGAGATGGAGGCAGGGGGGAAACAAGAAACAGTTATTTCAAAGGACGCAAATCAGCTACCCCCCAGATAAAACTCAGATTACGTGCATCTAATTGAAATTGTAGATAGTGCCTTTAAAAGTTTCTAGCAAGCAAACTATGGTAAATAAAAATTAATTATACAAGATCCATTATAACCAGTCTAAGATGTAAGGGTTTAGACTGGTAGAGTTTTTAAGAGGTAAGTGCTCTCATTTTTGCTTTACTTCGTGAAAATAATATATCTGCATGGATTGGCACAGATAGATTTATACCCTGCCATTCCTCTCATCTTACTTTCTTCATGAAATCTCAAGTTCCTCAGCCACAAGTTCTCCTGCCCACTTTTATTTTTTAGTTTAACCATCATTCCATGTAAGAACTATATGGGCAGTGTCTCTGAGGCCACAGAGTGCCCTCTCCAATCACACCTTGTCCTTCCGACTGTAGGTAAGCAATCTCCTGAATTTTTTCATAATCATTCTCTTGCTTTTCTCTTTGCTACATTGTTACCTGTAGTTCTAGTTTGATCATTTTCTCTGCTATATAACATCCCATTTAATGACCAGATCAAAATGTTTATTTTCCTACTAATAGTACTTGGCTTGATTCCAGTTTTGTTTTGTTTTGGTTTTGTTTTTTTAAAGATTTTATTTATTTATTTGACAGAGAGACAGACAGCCAGCGAGAGAGGGAACACAAGCAGGGGGAGTGGGAGAGGAGGAAGCAGGCTCATAGTGGAGGAGCCGGATGCGGGGCTCAGTCCCAGAACGCTGGGATCATGCCCTGAGCCGAAGGCAGACGCTTAACCGCTGTGCCACCCTGGTGCCCCATGATTCCAATTTTAAACTATTGTTAATGATTCTGCTGCAAACATTCTTGATTTTGTCTACTAAGGCACATTCACAAAATTTCCAAGATCTTGAAGCAGGAGTAGACTTCTGGGTTGTAGAGAATAAGCATGCTCAAATTCCCTAAGCGTTGCCAACTTGTTATCCAAAGGACTTGTACATATTTACACTCCCAACAGAGAGGAGGGTTCCCACTGTTCAAATTCCTAGTCAATACCTAGTATGTGTGATTTTTTTTTTTAAATTCCCAACCTGGTAAGCATGAAATTTTATCTTCTAAAAAAAATGTTTACCTTCCAGATTTAATTTGCATGTCCCAGATATCTAACGAGGTTGGGCATCTTTTCAGAGATTATCATGATTTCCTCTTTTATGAGGCACTTATTCCCCTATTCACCCATTTTCCCACTGAGTGGTTTTCCTTTTCTTTATTGTCTTGTGTATATTCTGAACACAACCCTTTGTCAGTTATATATGCAGGAAATATCTTCTTCCTCTTTGGGACCTTTCTCCTTTTCTTCTTAACTCTGTGGTTCACTTACTGAACAGAAGTTATTTATTTTAACATAGTCAAATCTACCATTTTTTTCTTCATTTCTGTTCTGTGATTTCCTTTGTGGTCTGAACTCACTCCTGAGCTCAGCAAGTTATTTTGGTGAAGGGAAACATGAGGGAGAAGCCAAAGCTTTTTTTCTTTCAATGTGTTTATTATTGCATTAGAGAAAAGAAGGCACAAGCATTTCATTTTGCTTTTGTCATTGAGTGGAATGTACTAATCAGAACAGGGTTCTAGAATATAGGATAAAGGCCTGGTATCAGAAGGAAGCTTTGGAGAAATTGTGCAGCTCAGTCATATCTAAAAAGTGAGCCAGAAAAAGAAGGCAAGAAAGTAGAGAGAGTGGTCGCTTGGTTGATACTATTTTGACTACAAGAGGGATGATAGCCAGAAATCCCAAAAGGAATCTCATAAAGCAGACTGGAGCATCCAGAGCTGACTGCCCTTACAGCACTGAGGGCTGCCTTGGCATAGGACCCCAATTTATAGTAACCAACTTACAATGGGGATAGTCACGAGCAAATGTAGGAACTAGTGATAAGAGAGGGAGCCCTTCGAGTTTTGGGGAGGTGTTGGAAGGTGTTGTACCATGGACCAAACAAACAAACAAAAACAAAAGCAAAAAACAAGCAAACAAACACATGTTATGTTATAACCAGTAAGGAAAGGATTTATATGTAAAAGGCTAACTTGAGTCTATACACTCTAAAGAGATCCTAGGGACTGGGTCAAAGTGAGCGAAAACAACAAATTATGTAGCTTCACAGCTACATTGTCTCACCTGGCCAATTTACCAGCAGCTGCTCCTGGGAAGAAACCCCAGGAATCAGGAACCCAGGGCTGGCAAGTGGGTCTCAGCACCTGGCCCCGTGTGTAAGCAACCAGCACATTAAAAGCAACCCCCTGCTCTGCTTGCTCTCTCTGCCCGTGCCCTGGGGGGTCTGCCAGGGACAGAAATGCTACATGGAGTTATTCAAACATCCATTGAGCATTTCTTATGTCCAGGCAATGTGCGAGGCATTAGGGATATTGAAATAATCTACATTTCCAGGCACTCAATATATTCACAGAAGACATGGGGTATAATCTGGTTCTATGTGCAAGCCTTTCATCCCCTTAGCCTGGTTTAACTCATCTTTCAAATTATAAGAGCAATGCCTTGCCGGGTAGATTTCATTGAATAACTATGAGGCTAAAAATTTATAATATTCAAATGCTATCTAGAGTTGAATGTGATGTATACTATTACATCATTAATATATTTATATATAAGGCTGATGGGCTTCTTTCAAATCCTGCCGTGAGTTTAAAATTCTCATTTTTCAGTGGCGCCTGGGTGGCACAGCGGTTAAGCGTCTGCCTTCGGCTCAGGGCGTGATCCCGGCGTTCTGGGATCGAGCCCCACGTCAGGCTCCTCCGCTATGAGCCTGCTTCTTCCTCTCCCGCTCCCCCTGCTTGTGTTCCCTCTCTCGCTGGCTATCTCTATCTCTGTCGAATAAATAAATAAAATCTTAAAAAAAAATAAAATAAAATAAAATTCTCATTTTTCAGTTTTCTCTTTAGAAAGGCCTGAAGAGGGTGTAAAGAAGAAAGGGCTCCCCCATGATGGCACCGGCAGTACAAAGAGAAGGAAGTGATGAAGAGGATGACCTGGTACGGGGAAGGCCAGCCTGCAGGCGGGTCATTGAGCATCTGGTTGGTTTGTGGTTCTCAAACTCTGGCAACAGAAGCACCGCCCAGGGTAGACAGTTACAGCGATGACGATGGGATGCAGCTCAGAAATTTACATAGTTAACTGCAACTGCGGGTAACTCAGATACAGGGTACAGGTGCGCCGCCCTGTTATTTAAAGCTCACCTTCAGCTTATCCCTACAGAGCATAAGGGAATTAAAGCGATAAGTGACCATTTCACTGTTTATTCAATGAAAGGGGACAACTGAGCAGATGACACAGGCCCCAAAGTACAAGACGGCCTTTTCCATTTACTAAAAGCTAACTGCCAAATCGGGGCTATACTTTGGAAAACAAATCAGCCATTAATCTTCAACAAGTTTTTAACCTTAATTTCAAAATTTCAACTATTACTTCATCTACCCGCTCTCTAGGGCTCAAACTGGGGTTTGGGAAATTAGCATCATTTTCAGGGCTTCCTCCTTCATTATAGTTTAATTTGTCAAAGCACTCAGGTTTATTGACAATATGAGAAACCTTGTGCTGAGGGGAAATGGAGCTGCTTCTGTAATTTTTGGCTCATTGAGAGATGGAAATAAATCAAGTGACAAATTCTCAAATTCTACTGTGTTGTGAGGCCAAAGGCATCACTGGCCAGGAGCACCCCCAGATGAGTTCTTATTCATGGAAAATTTGCCTCTCGTATATATGCTCTAAATACTTTGTATGTTAAACTAAAGTCATATTGTCTTCTCGGCGGCCTCCAAGGTATTTATTTCAATACTCGATTGGAGTTAAACAGCATGAATTAAAATGAGTTCCAAGAAGTAAGAAAATTAGAAGACACACTTCCAAGTCTCATGAAGCCTTCACAAGTAAATCAATGTAGGACATTTGCAAATGATAAAAGAGAAATGCTGGCAGATAATATTATCAATATGTGTGTTCAGAAGGCTGAACAATATGACTTAGTATCTTTTGGATCCATCTGGTAAACTTCTGTGAGTCACATAATGTCCTGGGCAGTTTATTTTAAAAATCCAGTAGTACAACAATTATGCCTTTTTAGAAAACGGGGGGTTCTGATTCTAACTATCAGACGAACAGAAAAAATCATTACACATTTGAATACATATCATAGGCAGCAATCACACCTACACAGAAGTCCTGGTTTTACTGTCCACAGTTGCCCACAGTCAACCATGGTCTAGGAAGCAGACGATCCTCTTTTTTTTTTTTTTTTAAGATTTTGTTTTTCAGTAATTGCTACACCCAGCGTGGGATGAACTCACAATCCCAAGATCAAGAATCCCATGCTCTCTTGACTGAGTCAGCCAGGCGCTCCAGATGACCCTCTTTCTGACGTATGCTCAGAAGGTCAATAGTAGCCTAATGCTACATCATAATGCCTGCATCATCCATGTCTCTTCATTTCATTGTGTAAGTATTTTATCATCTCATATCATTATCATCAGAAGAAAGGCAGATACAGTATAATAAGATGTTTCAAGAGAGAGAGCTAGAGAGGAACCACACTCACGTAACGGTACAGTTTATTGTTACAATTGTCCTATTTTATTATGAGTTACTGTTGTTAATCTCTTACTATGTCTAATTTATAAATTAAACTCTATCATAGTTAGGTGTGCACAGGAGAAAACATAATACATATAAAGTTGGGTAATATCCGTGGTTTCAGGCATCCCCTGAGGGTGTTGGAACGTATCCGTGGATAAGGGTGGGGAGGACTCCTGTATTTGGAAAATGTTTTCTAATCATGTGCAGAAAACCTAGACCAAGATGAAAAAGGATGGTGAAAAAAAAACCCAACTCATATTTCAATTTAACATACACATGGAAATGATTTTGTATAAAATCATGTTACCACAAGGGAAGGAGGGATAAGTTAATTCATAGCAAGGTGATAAAAGATGAAAAATATATTCGATTAGTACCTTTCTAGCCCATTAATTGAATAATTTTCAACTCATCATTTCAACTCCTACATCTCGTACTATATACAGCTGGTGTCTCTGATGTGTTTATTCTACTCCACCACCCTAATAGGTTATCGAACATGAAAACTAACTGAAGAAATATGGATCAGCGTAAGTGCCCCATAAAAAAGAAAGATGAACCCAGCAAAACATTCTATTGAAATGTTTCAACCTGTGTGTTGTGCTTATCAAGGGGAGATGCCATCCAAGATGTTCACTGGTGCCTAATACAAGCAGGTCAAATGGGTCATCAGCCACTGGCTCCCCCCCAAGCTCAGCTCATAACTGGAGAGTGGCAAGGCCCTCCCAGCAGACACCTGCTAGGGCCCCAAGGGTGGTAGGGAGTAGGTTCCAAGAAAGAACAGCAGCCACGACAAAGCACTTTTACTTCCTTGGGCTGTGTCCTCTCTGTAACTAGAGTATGAACTCAAGCTCCTAAAATCGGTATAAGAACAACGACATTCTGGGGGTGCATCCAGTTGTTAGATTTAGCAGAGAGTTTTCAGAGACAGGACCCTAAGTGTTCTGACCCGCATTCTTGTTCTCCCTGCGTGCCACCCTTAAATCAGATCAGAGGAGCTTCACCCACATATCCAATGAAATCCTTCACATACAAGCTAAGAATATCTACAAGCTGGTCTCTCTAAGTAAAAGAAAAGTGTGCCATGGGAAGAGAAGATACAGGCTTCGTGTCTCTCCACTCCTCTTTCTATGGCGGGCACAGCCAAACATTCATGTCGCTTGTTACACGTAAGCATGGCTGGAACCTTCCCACTCGATGCTCAGGAAACTTCTCCACTCGGTGCTCCCAACAGCCCTTGCCAATTAACTGACCCTTATAGCAAAGAGCCAGCAGTTCTGAGGCAGCAGAACCCACACGGGGCTGAGCAGCAGCCAGCTTCACCACCAGCCCACCAAGTAACTTTGACAATTCACTTGACTTATCTGGCTTCATGCTTCCTTTGCTAAAAAGGAAAATTCCCCTAATATACAACATTCCAAAATGTACTGTGCAATTACTGTGATAAACTATTACTTGCATTGCTTTTAAACTATCTGATCTTTTGCAAATTAATTAAAACGTAGACAGTTTCCAGAAAGATCATAAGCATCTATTGGTGAGCAGGGTTTCCTAAACTAAATAAAAAATTACCTAAGTGTCATGTTGTTGGCTATGTGTAAGCCCCTCTCCAATTCATTGTTATATTACTGACTATGGGGAGAAATTAAAATGCTCACAACTTGGTGAGTATTGCATAACATACAGAAATGTCGAATCACTATGTTGTGCATCTGAAACTAATATAACATTGTAGTCAACTAAAATTATAATTTTTAGGGGCACCTGGGTGGCTCAGTCGGTTAAGCGTCTGCCTTTGGCTCAGGTCATGATCCCAGGGTCCTGGGATCGAGCCCCACATCGGGCTCCCTGCTCAGCGGAGAGTCTGCTTCTCCCTCTCCCTCTGCCTGCCACTCTGCCTACTTGTGCTCTCTCTATCAAATAACTAAATAAAATCTTTTTTAAAAAATTAAATAAATACATAAGATTATAATTTTTTAAAAATAAAATGCTCATGTCTTATAGCAATGCAGTCGGTTTTTGTTCTTGTGCCACCAGAAAATGCTAGAGTTTTGATTTTCCTGAATTAATAAGTTTGGCTCCTCAGGCACTAGTGAGTTGACATTTCCCCTCCGTTTGCCCTAGGAGGCAGGGACAATGTGTTTGCTATGCTGTTTCTCCCCTACTTTGCTCCCCTGCATCAGGCAGATAGAACCACCATCCAGAGCTGTTGCAAGGAGCACCGTTCTGTGTCCAGTTCTTGGCATCACCACAATCTGTCTGATACTTCATGGAGTACAGACTATATTTGAACCAAATTTCAATGATAAACTTGCAGAAAAGCCAAGAGTTGTTGATAAAAATCAAGTCCAGACAGAAGAGTCTGCTCAACGTGGATAAAATTAAAAAGAAGGTCAGAACCTGATTTTGTTCCTGGCTCCTATTTCACTATTGCTCAAAATGACATTTGCAATTGTTTTCTTAGAAATTGGCAGAGCGTGATTTAAGGTTGCAAGAATGTTGATCACAGTAAGCATCTTGAGTAACTCGAAACCAGAGTTCCCAAAAACATGTGAGCATCTGTTTTCTTTTCAATCAGTTACAGGCACTTCTTTTAAATATGTTTCTGCTCTTGGGGCACCTGGGTGGCTCACTCATTTAAGTGTCTGCCTTTAGCTCAGGTCCTGGGATCAAACCCTGCATTGGCTCCCTGCTCAGTGGAGAGCCTGCTTCTTCCTCTCCTGCTACTCCCCCTGCTTGTGTTCTGTCTCTCTCTTTGTCAGATAAATAAGTAAAATCTTAAAAAAAAAAAAAAAGTTTCTGCTCTTAAAGTCACATCGTCCACAGTGTTTTTCACCATCTGCAAAACATAGCACATGGTTGGCTTAGGTGACAGTGACTAGCAATTTATCATGCCGACATGCATGGACGTCCTCATTATTAAAGAATGGCCCTGCTTCTCTATCATATTAAAAAAGGGAAAAGAATTAAATGATCAGGAAGGACATTGCATGTGATTTTCATTCCCGCTTACTAAAACATTTTAAAAATTGTGTAATAATTAAAGCGGTGTGATCCTTGCACCAAAGCAGACAGATGGGTAAATGGAACAGGTTAGAAAGCCTGGTACCTGGAATTTGGCAAAGATGGTAATTCAAATGAACAGAGAAAGGTACTGAGAAAATTGGATAATTTTTTTTTTTAATTTAAAACTCTAACTCCAGATGGAGGGAAAAAATGGTGAATTTTTTAAAAAGTGAAGAACAGACACCATATCCACTAGAGAGATTCATGGGGCTGGAGAAATGCAACAGAGAGAAGGAGCTCTGGGGTGGAGGGTGAAAGAACAGAAAATAACAAAATAAAAGAGAGGGGCTCTGCGTGGGCCCATAATGGTGGTGTGTCATGAACCGAAGAAGGTGATCTTAAATCCAGCACGTCTGAGGTCAAAAGGAAAGAAGAAAGGAAGACAAGGAGGAAGTTAGAATCAAAAATAGATAGTGAATATGTATCTGATCTTGGGAAGAAGTCCTTCTCAGAATAAAAACAAAGAAAGAAACCACAAAGAAGAAGATTGATAAATTTTACTACACCACCGTAAAATATTCTGGATGTCAAGAAAGCCATAATAATTTTAAAAGGCAATACACTGGAGAAAATATTTGCTCTATCTATGAAAAGAGGTTGATATCCTAATATGCAAATCTGTCTTGCCAATCAATAACAACCCCAATTGAAATATGACTTAATTAGAATGACTAATTGACAAAAGAAATCGTCAGATTGATCAGCTAAGCACAACCATTAGCCTGTGTACCTTCCAATGTATAAAGATACAAAAAGAACGAACCCACAACCATGACAAGAAGGGAGAATGAGACTGAAGGCACCTGTGAAGGGAGGGCTCTACAAATTTCTGGAAGAAGGAAAGCATATGGGTTGAGTAGACATAGAAAATGGGAAAGCCACAGCCTGGAATATACCAGAAGAGGACAGCCAAGAACGTGAGCCACAGTCAGTCCAAGAGAACAGAGAAACTCGGGGATACATATGGGATCAGAAGGCTTAGTGCTGTAGAGGCAGAAATACAAAGTAGGATTCAACAGACAGAACGATGGGAAACAAGGACAATAGGCATTCATCCTCCCTCTTCAGCCCAGTCCTTATCCAGAACAAAAACATGACAGTATTTTCTCCCCAGGCAAATGCAAGACAACAACAATAATAATAAAGTGACAGCTATTCTCTCCCTCATGTCCCCAAGATGGCTGCAATAGATCCACCTATCAGATCCTCGTAAAGCCACGGGCAGAGGCAGATGTGGACTCCTTCCTCCTAATGACTATTGTTACAAGTTAGTAATTTTTTTTTACTAGGTGCCTTCCTCCCTTCCCATCGCTCTTCCACACACAACTCAACCAACAGGACTCCTCTGGTCGTATGGCCAAACCAATCACTATCAGCAGACATGGAACCCATCATTATAGCCTAGACCAGTCAGCATTTACCTGAGTCAGATGGGTGAATGTAGATACCAGGACAAAATCAAGACTCTTTTACACAAATGAAGAGGAGTTGCTTATGTGTAGGCAAGCATCAGTGTTTGCCACATCGATGTTGTTAGCTTTGCAGAAATACCAGGCAACATCATCCCATCAAGAGTTTATAACAATTAAATTTACAACAGAAGTGATGTTTACAGATTCTCATAAACTAGTGCTAACAGTGGTACCAATAACCATACAACTAACTGTGTTTTGAGTTTTATGACAGTGTCCTGGCTCTACCTTAACCGTTATATCTTTTACTAATCCCCAGTGCAAACTTGTTCCTCAGTCTGGTTGGTGCCAGAATACACACCACGTTTATTTCCCCACCTACCATTCTCCTATTTGCTCATCCATCTGATCGGCTCTGTGCCAATTTTTGTAATAAAATTACTGCTGCCACTGGGGCTGCGCCTGCTACCATTTCCAGCTAACCTTTACTGAGCACTTGCTAGGTTCCCAGCACAGTTAAGCAGGTCTTATGGAGTATCTCATTTATTCCTCCAAACACCCTCGGGAAGTGGTGCTGTTCTCCCCACAGGCAGACAGAAGGATAGGGTCACGTGCAGAGCCGACTGCAGGAGAGACCACTGTTTCCCTGTCCCCCAACCCAATCTGAACAGGACTTCCTTTGCATTGTGGTTGTTGCCAGAATTTTGTCACTTGGGCTCTTTTTTTCTTTCTTTTAGTATTGTTGACACATAATGTTACATTGGTGTCAGGTGTACAATTGAGTAATTTGGCAGGTTTATGCCTTATGGGTGTTCACCGCAAGTGTAGCTATCATCTCCTCCATTCCATTGCTCTTACAATATCACTGACTGTGTTCCTCATGCTGTTCCTTTTATCCCCATGCTTTATTAATTTCCTAACTGGAAGCCTGTATCTTCTCAAGCCTCAAATTCACAGCAAGGACACCCAAAACACAGCATGACGTTACAGCCACCCCCTCTGCATGAGACCATGACAGACACCATTCATCAGCCAAAGTGCCATTCCCAGTGCGTCCTACACAGCTCAGCTCCAGGAAGCCAGTCCAAATCGAAATGTGAGATGGAATCTACCGCTACCCATGGCCCAAGAGGCAGTGTAGGTAATATCCTTCCCACAACAGCACCACTGCCACAGACCACATTTGCATGCCCACTACCAACTCCAGACTCTTCTGAGGTCCCTAGATGTCTAATGGACAGATTTAGAAAATCCAGATAAACTAAATGTGAGAAAAACACTTTTTCCCCATTAAGATATTTCTGAGCAAAAAGATAAAACATTATAACAAACTACCTAGATAATTCCCAAGGAGAGAAATGAGTACAATCTCCTTCATTATACATATTTTATCATCTGTGATGATATCTATCCATCTATCATTACAGCCAATGTCCAGCAATTATAGTTACTCTTCACCTGCCTGTGACCTGTCAGTCCTATACCAGCCTAAAGTTCTAATAATTGTAACAATTTGAAATTTTACATTGAGTACAATTATATTTGTACAATTATATTTGTACCCTCTGTATTACTAATTCACACATTTGGGATATTCAAAAATATTCTGATATTTAACAAAAATAAGGCCTACTGTGAATTATGTGGCAAAATATGTGGTACTAACAACTTTGGCTGAAATTCATCTGATCCTATTAATCACAAAATAAAGCCAAAAAGCCAACTTTGTCACTGAACACAAATATACCAAAATATAGAGAAAATTTGTTCCTTTTATAATCAGGTCTATGTTTGATTCTAAGGATCTCTGGAGACAGAGCATTCAATAGTGGACTTAATTAACTGTGTAGGGGTCTATTTCCAGGATTGCCAGCTCTCTAAGTTTCCAAACCCCGTAGTCTGAACTTAAGTAAGAAGCATTCACTTTGGTCTCATGGCCCTAGTTCTTTCATTGGATGGCTGTGCAACTTAACCTCTGAACTTCAGTTTCCTTATGTTTAAATTAGGAGTTAGATTGGCAACCCTAGAATTCTGAGTTTCTGCTAACCAAAAGACTTACACAGTCCCCAGCACATATTACATACTCCATAATAACACTAGCACATTTACTATTTAATATGTGCTAAACATTTTATATATAAATCAACTCATAGAGTCCTCATGAAAACCATATTAAGTAGAAGTTTGTGTTTTCCAAAACTGAACACAGCAATATCTCTGGTCCCCCATGTTCTTCAGAAACTTGCTATCACTCATCAAGAGATGGAATTTATTTCTCTTCCCCTTGAATTTGTGCAAGCATCTGTGACTGCCTCAGTTAATAGATTATGATAGAAGGGACATGACATGGCTTCCAAGGATAGGTGATAGAGCTTCTGCCTGGCTTTTTCTCCCTGAGGAGGCTGGTCTTGGAGTCCAGCCACTGTGCTGTAAAGAGACCCAGGCCACATGGAGAGGTCATATATAAGTGTTCCCATCAACAGCACCCAGCTAAGATCTTAGCTGATGGCCAGCATCAACCACCAGTCATGGACATGAATGCACCTTCAGATGATTCCAGCCTCTAGAATCAAGTCATCCCAGCTGACGTCCAGTGGAGCAGAAACAAGCTGTCCTTGCTGACCTCCCCACTGACTCCACATTGAAGACTGAAGATTCATGGCCCAGATTGAAGATTCATGGCCAAAAGGAATGGTGTCATGTTGTTAAGCCACTAAATTTTGTGGTGGTTTTTTACACAGTAGTAGCTAACTAGAACAAGGTTGATACCCATCACTGTGTTTTGTCCACATTTTAAATGTGTTTTATCCACATTTTTACAGATGAGGAAACTGAAGCAAGGAGAGACTGTAAATTGCCCAAGGTCACACAGCTTGTGCATGGTATTGAACCCCGGGTAGTCTGCTTCCACAGGCTGGGCTCTTAGGCACTATGCTATCCTTCCACTTAAGTAATTATGAAAAGAAAGGTTAGTCATTGGTTCATAGCCCTACCTATCCCTCGTGATGTTTCACAGTGCATCTCACCTAACCAAATTATTTACTGTTATATATTTTACGTGTTATATAATTGTATTTCCCCCAAGAAATCATGCTACCAATTGAAAACAATATCTTAGGGGAAAAAACTATATCAAGAAAGAGGTTTTTGGAGGTTCCTGGGTGGCTCAGTCAGTAAGCATCCAACTCTTGATTCCGGCTCGGGTCACGATCTCAAGGTTGTGAGACTGAGACCCGCATCGGGCTCCACGTGGAGTCTGCTTAAGATTTTCTCTCTCCCACTCTCCCTATCATTTCTCCCCTGCTCTCTCTCTTAAAAAAAGGAAGGAGAAGGAAGAAAGGAAAGAAGAAAGAAAGAAAGAAAGAAAGAAAGAAAGAAAGAAAGAAAGAAAGAAAGAAAAGAGAGGGAAGGAAGGAAGGAAGGAAAGAAGGAAAGAAGGAAGGAAGAGAAAGGAGAGGAGAGGAGAAGAGAGGAAAGGAAAGGAAAAAGGAAAAGAAAAGGAAAGGCCTTTTCTATTTGTACCTCCCAAGAATACAAGAAATTGAAATTTTACTGTGAGAAGAAGCAATTTCTATGGAGTCTAACTCCGTTCATTTGTACCATATCTGTAAACCCCCTCTGAGGGAAATATTAACATTATAAAGATCAGAGTCCTTCCAAAGAGGAAAAGAGTTATGATGGAAGAAAAACAGCATGGTATCTAAATTATACACCTTTTGTTTTCAAAGTTTACAGCGTAATTAGATATCTTGAAGCAAGATAAATGATTTGGTGAAAAGTTGTATTTTAAATATTGTCTGAGTTAGGATGCATGAAAATGTTTCATTTCACAAGCAGTTAAAAAGTATTTAATCACTAAAATACTGCAAGTTGATATTGTAATGTGCAAAATAAAAATGTAATAAACCATTCTAATTACTACTAACCATGAAAATGCTCAAATCCCTTCCCAAGAGAGAACTTGCCTTCACTGACCACAGCACTGGTGCCTAATACATATGAATTTCCTTGATGAACACAATTGCTAAAACCCTTTCTAAGAAATAAACAAAACAAAGTTAAATATCAAATCATGGGGCACTGTACTTGGTATCTTATGTGTGTTGTATTATATTTTATAGCTTTCCCAATTTCTGTATATTTTTTGTTTTCCAAATCATTGATTCAAGATACTGACATTTTTCCCATGTCCAAAAAGAGGAACAGCCGTCGGTGACATGAAAGCCCGACAAAGGCAGCTGGCAATGCTACTGTGAGCCAAAAAATGATGGATTGAGTTTTGTTATATTGTACTTGAAATAAAATTATGTACTTTCTTTTGGAGGAGAAAACCCAGTCAAGACTACTGGAAGGTGTTGTTTTTCTAGACTCTGCCTAAACATACTGGCGCCCCTGAGGATAGGGGTCATGTCAGTTTAGCTCTAGCTCAGGTCTGGCACACAAAGCTTGCCTAATAATTAATTAATATGAACCAAACTCTGTTCTACATACTGGGAATTCAGAGATAAGGTTCGAAGAGCAATCCTGAGCTCTAGGAGAACAGAAACATAGTGGGGTTGGTGATCACCAAACACTTGACGACAGTAGTGGTGGAAAACAGCAAGCACCTGTCCCACCTGAGCCTTCCTTGTCATGGACCGGCCTCTGCTATCTGCTGTGCATGGCTAAAGACCTAGAAATGGGATTACAGCCAGAAAAGGGGGGTGCAGGATGACTCCTGGGCTGTCTGGTATATTTTGTTCACCTACTCCTAGTACTCTTCCTGGTACATGAAGACCGAAATCCAAGAAAGATGCTCTAAACACTTGCCCAGAGCCTCCCCTCACTGATGAATTTATTCCATCCCTGCTTTTTGCTCCCTGTCCTCAGTTTCCTGGCTGCTTAAGACAGCTTTTCTCCCACAAGCTTTTTTTAAACTTTCAGACTTGCAAGGAAGCTGCAATAGTGCTATGGACTCTGGTGTTGAAGGTGGTCCAGCCTGGCTAAGAGAACCCTGGGGACCATAGTGTAAGGAGGTCCAAGCTCTTGAGGGCTACCTCTCCCAATGTCTATCCGTGTAGGAGAGGCAGTGCTCTGAGGATTCCCTTTCAAGGGGGCCCTGCCTACAACACTGAGGTTCATGTACAACATCCAAGAGCAGTCAAAGTCCACCTTGGAGACCTTGTTTGGCCTCAGCCGTAAACTGATAGCAAAGAGCAGTAAGCAAATCTGCTTGATTAGATGAAGCACTGAGGGGCCTGATCATTGCACGGTAAACAGCCCCTCAAAAAGCAGAAAGTGGTTGTCTCCAATGCAAGGACCATGACATTATAAAACACAGAGCAGGCTCCACCATGGGAAAACTCTACCGAAAAGGAGACAACTAGCCTTGTGTGCAGGCCTCAGATGCTTTTCAGAGACAGAATACCAACCTTTCCAGCAGTGCCTTGATGTGGGGGGCTGTGCTGGACACTGTGGGACATATACCAGCATCCCTAGCCTCTAGCAGCTAGATGTCAGTATCCCAGGCCCGCTTCACAGGCATATGACTGGGGCAGTCACACAGAGCTCCACATTCAGAAGAGCTTGGTGCTTGCACTAGTGCTCTGCTATTGCCATCTTGAAATGCTTCATAATCTCATCTTTGAGCCTGTGTTTTGCGAGTGAAGTTCAATGGGACAATGAAGCATATCCCCATGCGGAGATACATGCCGTATGTCATTCCTTTGCCACCCCATTTGCACAGACATATCGCTCTAGCAATGTCCTTTGAACACAGAATTCCAGTGGATCATGAAGTCAGCAAAGATCAAAGCCTCAAAGTAAGTACAAGTGTTATGTTTACAACTGAGGGAGGGGTTGGGAGGAGGCCACACTTGCTGTTAGAACCATAACCTCCTTAGGACACAGAAAGAAGGCAAAGGTATTCTAAGAAACATGAATGACCAAGGGACACAACCCTAGTCTTCCTTCCTCTTGTTACTTCCCTATATTAGCCAATCACAGATGCTGGAAATAATGATATAGGGGAAAAAAGGAAAGATGGGTGATTCTAGTTGACTTTCAGTCCTTCCTGACTCATGGGTAAGCCAAAGTAGAGCATGTTGGCAGACTATGTGCATTTTAGGAAGTGAAATAAAAACCGTAAATTTTGTGCAGAAATAGATACGCATGTACAAGCTATGAAATTTGAATTGTGCACTCTCATTGATTTAGTGTATGAGTTATATTTAATTGAAAACTAGTATTGCACAGTATTAAGATGAGTGGTAAAATTCGTGCTAATAATTAAAAATTTTAATTTTTCTTGGCTTAGGAAAATACTAAGTTGCAAATTAAAAACACTATGAGAAAGGGACAGGAAGAAGGAGGGGGGAGGGAGACCAAAGAAGAAAGAAAAAGCTTTCTATTTTAGTGCCTTTAATAACATTTTGTGTTGCTTTTTAAATAAGGGGCCCCCCATTTTCATTTTGCATTATGCCCTGCAAATCATGCAGCCAAACCTGCCAGGAGAAACCCCTCAGTCACAACAAGTAAAACTGTCCCCACAGCTTGCCATATGTCCCCCTGGAAATGGGGGAAGGGGAAAAAAATCACCCCTAGCTGAGAACTCCTGCCCTACACAGCACGTGTTTAGTAGAGGTGGGCGGTGCTAGGAAACCTAGTGTTTTAAATTCTGTAGGCTATAGGAGCGGAGGGCTGGATAAGAGGCTAAAACTTAAGATCTTTTCCTATTTGATGCCTGCTGGGGGCATGTAGATGCCAGAGGGACCACGTGCCTCTACCTTCTGCCCTGCATTGGAAAGCTGTGCTAACTCAACTTTGACCCCCAGCCTAACTGCAGTAGGACTCATCTGCCTGTGGATATACAGACCCTCCTGCTAAGTGATATGTGTAATCCTGGCTGGATGGCTGCTATGACCATTGAGTGATTGAGATCTCACCGTGAACGAGTGGAACAAAACCACCAGTTTTTAATCAGTGACAATCCTGCAGTCCTGTCAATGAGGTATGTTCCTTAAACCTGAGCAGCCCTTGGGTGGGAAGGCCCCAGGTGGGCAGGAGAGTTAGAATCTTCTCTTGGTTTTTACTTTAAGGATGACTATAAGGTGAAAAGAAAGATGGCCATTTGTTCATTCACACATTCATCCACTCATTCACTCATCCAATCATTCATTTATCCAACATATACCAAGCACTTGTATGTGCCATGTTCTGAGAAGAGAAGATACGTAAGAAACAGGAACCAGGCAAGATACATAAGGAACCAGGCAAGCTGCCTACCAGTTTTGCTTGCCCTTTGAAGTTAGATCAGTGTTTCTCAGCCCAAATGCACAATCAACCATCAGGAGAGCTTTTAACAAACACTTATGCTTAAGGCACACCACCTGAGATTTTTATTTTACCATCCTGGATAGGACCCAGAGCATCAGTATATATTAAAAGCCCCCAGGACTTCCTGGGTGGCTAGTTGGTTAAGCATCTGCCTTTGGCTTAGGTCATGATCCCAGAGTCCTGGGATTGAGTCCCACATCAGGCTCCCTGCTCAGCAGGGAGTCTGCTTCTCCCTCTGCCTCTTACCCCACTCACGCTCTCTCTCTCTTTCACTCTCTCTGTCTCTCAAATAAATAAGTAAAATCTTTAAAAAAAAAAAAAGAGATCCCCAGGTAATGTTAATGTGTAGCTAGCATTGAGAACCCCTGAGCTACAGCACAGAGAGTGATGGAATGGGCAGGAACAGGGACCAAGAAGTAAAATATCTCTGACCAGATCAAAATCCTAATCCTTTTAATATGTTTGCATATTAATTTCCTTTGGGTTTTCCCCTAGGGTTTAACAAAAGTCCTCCTTAGCTATGCTTAGAAAACAGGAAAAGACATGTCTACCCATGCTTGAGGCAAGGCTTTAAAGGGAGCACGGTACACCCTCGTCCCATCCTGGTGGTGGCAGTGGTCATTAAAGGGAGATAACCTCAAGCAAAGATAAATTTTGGAGACCAGAGCCAGGCCCAGATCAAATACATCTGCTCCTCTTAGAGAAGAATCTCTTTTCAGGTCTCTAATATGCTCCTGCCTTGAGGGTATCCCTATTGTCATTTCATGGTAATAGAGACCATTTCTTTTTTTTTTTTTTAAGATTTTATTTATTTATTCAAGAGAGAGACCTTGAGAGAGAGAGAAAGAGATCACAAGCAGGGGGAAGGGCAGAGGGAGAGGGAGAAACAGGCTCCCCGTTGTGCAGGGAGCCCCATGAAACTTGATTCCAGGACCCTGGATCATGACCTGAGCCATACGCAGATGCTTGACCGACTAAGCCACCCAGGCACCCAAGACCATTTCCTTATAAAGTGCATATTTGTACCTAAAAGGACAAGACAAAAGACACTCTCTCTTTCTACCTGGTCATGCCTCCCCATCTCACATTCTGGCACTCATAAACGGGTTCTTATGCATGGCCCAGCGGCACTAAAGAATGGTCCATACAGTATGGTTTCTATATTGGAATAAGGCTTTAACCATTCCAGGGCAGGCTTCCCAGGAGGAATCAGACCAAGGCCAGACAGTCACTTCCTTCCCTACAGAATTGACCCATTCCTCCTCTTCATCCCCTTCTACTCTCTACTCTTCAGTTAAGGGACCTTAACATTTTATTCTTTTGAATAAGTCTGGCCAGTGGCTTATTGATATTTATTCTGGGACCTTAACATTTTAGTGTACATTTTTATGTTAAAGTCCTAGTGCCCACCACAGAACAGGGCACCTGGCTCAGAAAAGATAGTCTGTGGATATTTCTTGAATGAATGAATGAAAATATCTAAAATATTTATACTGCCTCCCCATTTACTTATTTATGGCCTTTCTTGATATCCTCAGCTCTGCTCCCACAAAGGCTACTACCATCTTTTTCCCCAGGCCAAGCTGCACATGACCTTTACTAAGGGATCTGCTCTGGTCCAAGGTTTTGAGTGGAGAAGGGTCATATTTATTCTTTTTACTGAGTTCCAGTCTAATAAATACCGACTGGCACCACCCAACTAGCATTGTCCTGTAGACACAAGAATGGCAAGATAAATGAAGCTATAAAGTTTATCCTTCTAAACATAAGTTATTTTTAGAGCAAAACAACTATTATTTATTGACTTATACAGCATGGCCTGATGATGTGGTGAAATAACCTATTCTAAAGCATGAGTCAGTTTGCAATTAAGACTATAGGGAATTTCATTCTAAATTCCCTGGTCAGGGGTGATCAAAAGCTTATTTATGGTGCTGCAAGAAACATTTAATTTCATTTTTCATTCCCACAAAAATGTAAAATAAAAGTGGAGAGGGAGAAATAAGTACACAAGAATGTTAGAAATAAATTCCATGGAGAAAAAAAAAATTAACTTCTGCCAGACAGCACAAGATGTGGATTCCATGGAGGTTCCCTGTCTAAATACCAAACAGACCCATCATACATGGTTTACGCGAGGTGTCCAGACCAGAGATATTACGTTCCTAATTTGAGTGTATTTCTTGAGTACCATAAACACTATTTCTCTCATTTTAAAGAACTAAAATGTTTAAGGAATGGAAAAAGGCATTGCATTTTTGCTTACTAGTTTCAGCAAGTAGATCATCTGTCACTGTTTGAAACATGAAACGTCATTTTAGGGACAAGTTAAAGAAAAACAATTTGGCATGTACTTTATAAAGTTGTTCCTTGCATTAAGAAAAATGCATGTGATACACGCAGCACACAACGTGTCTTCTACAAATGTAGCTCCCCTACCTTTTCTTACCTCCTCTGCCCAGTAAATGTCTGTACTGAGAACTGAGATGCGAATCCTCTGAGATGCTGAGGGTGACTTCTAGACAACGATTGGGAAAGAGGCACAGGAAGCAGGTCAACTAACTCAAAGTCATATTGCAAGTCAGAAAAACTTTTAGAAGGGAAACTCCAATGTGTCTCCCTATCTCTGGTTAGTGACTGTGTGGTTATGTCACCAACAAAGTATCTTTATAAGAAAAAAAAAAGCTTTTTTCCAAAGAAGATTCATGTAAGACCAAAGATAATAATCAAAAAATAGTGTCTAAGAATGTGCCTGTGGCTATGACACAAGACCACACACACACACACACACACACACACACACACACACACAAAGGGCAAAGAGAATATGACACAAAACTCCAAATTTGTGTTTTGGTAGATCCAAAATACAAATCTACCCTAATTAAATAGTTAAGTATTAAAACATAATGCTTTATACCATCACCAGAAAATCATCATTCAGCCTTTAAATTTAGACAATATCAGGATTATTCAGATCAGCAAGATGGCCATCTGCTTTCAAGCATGCAGCTGCTAGCCTTTAAACAGCAACTTTTCATGATTCATAACTTATTCATCCCGGGACGCACTCAGACATCTGCTTTATCATCAATTCAGTTTGTCATAGCATTTGGCTTTAACATTTAATAAACTCTACCCAGGTAACATATTGAACCAGTAAGTCAGTCTTCTTCCACAAAAAGAAAATTAACTCTATAGCTTTCCAAGACTGATGGTCCAATTTTGAAATCATAACCATGCATATATAAAAACACATTATTATTCATTCCCTTTTAAAACAATAACATCAGTAATAGCTGCCATTTAGACAACTGTGGGCCAGACACTTGGTCTTTATCTTCATTAACACTTTGGAAAATAGATACTTTGATCTTCGTTTTACAACTCAGCAAACGGGCAAAATTGGATGGTTTACCCAATTGCCCTAAGTGTGGACATGGCAGAGGAGAGCTCTTTGAACAGAGGCCTATCTGTCCTTAAATCCATGCTTCTGCAGCAACCAAAATTGCCTCATCTTTGAATTGCTCTGGAATAACTGAAATATTCTCATGAGTGTACAGAGAAGGAGAGACTATACTTATTCCAATGCCATTTATTTCAACTCAAAGACTATCTTGCATCCGGCCCCTAGTTAATATAAATGCTTTGAAAATTATCAAGCACTGTGTAAATTTGTTAGCTCTTTTTTTTTTTCCCTCCTAGTCAACGTTTGGCAATTTTGTCTGTCCATTCTTTCACTCTATCACTAAGAGCAGCAGCCTGGAGTAGATGAAGAATCCAGGAAGTGTGAAAGGACGGAGCCCATTTCTGTGTGGTTGAGAGAACACTTTGTAAACTCTAATTTGAAAGAAAGGGTTCTCAAAATACAGAAGATTTTCTCCACAGGAGAACAGTTTTATCTCTTTTTCTTTGTCTCTAATCCTAGTGTGCAAATTATTTGTTGCTTGCTATGTATTTAAAAACTATGTTGTATGTAGAAGATAAGTGGATCCAATGTCAAATCTTTGTTCTGTAACCTAAAGTTGGTCAGGCATTCTGAGCCTTTCTTTTATCATTTATAAAAATGGGGATAATGACACCATTTGCTCTATGTCTTTTTTTTTAAATGGTATGTATAAGACAACTGAATGGCATGAAAAGATGATAATAGTACATGTGTTAACAATCATGTCAAAAAGTGGTATGCATGTCAGGGTAACATTTTTGTTTAAAAAAGTGGAAGCTATATTCATAGAGACAAGGTCTGAGAAGTTATATTTAAAATATTAACAGTGGTTACTGTTGGATAATGTTGTGATTTTTTTGCTTTATTTTTGATTATCTATGCTTACTAAAATTTCTAAAACTCTAACAACAAAAATGTTCACATGGTAAAATATTATTTAATTTTAAACAATAATGGGAAATTAGAAAATGCAATAATAATAGGAGAAAAACATATAGGCAGTCAGTTGCTAACTTAAACCTTTAAAACTACGTTATTTGATTAAAAAGCAAGACCTAACAATGTGCTGTCTACAAGAAACCCACATTGCATACAATGAGCAAAGTGACTTAAAATTAAAAGGATGTCTAGGTGGCTCAGTCAGTTAAGCATCTGCCTTCAGCTCAGGTCATGATCCCAAAGTCCTGGGATTGAGTCCCACATCAGGCTCCTTGCCCTGCAGGGGGCCTGCTTCTCCCTCTCCCTCTGTCTGCTGCTCCCCCTGTTCTCTTTCTCTCTGTGTCAGATAAATAAATAATTTTAAAAAAAAACTAAAAGGATGAGAAACAATATACTGTCTATTCTCATTACTCACAAAAGTTATATTCTATAAAGTAGCTGCAAACAGTGAATTAGCAAATATGGAGCCCTTGTTCCTAAGGGAAATACAGGGTTGGGTTCCTATGAGCCTCTGGTTGTAACATTTTGGTCAGCTGATCAATACACAACCTTGTTTTATGTGTGTTTCTGCTTAAGGACAGTTTATTTAACATATGTTGTTAATTTATTAAAATTTACCTCACAGTCAATGGCACCATAACTCATACCTGAATGGAGCTTATCTAACATTTTCCTCCATAAAGCAGGTCACCACCTTCTTCTACTTAGAAACATTAGACAACCCCTCAGCACTACACTTGAGGGCCACATTAAACAGTGACATCACCAGCAAAAAGTACAAATGTGTGAAAAACGAAACAGACCACAAAAAAGCACACTTGTTTACAGTAGGAGAGCTGAAATAAGAAGGCAAACTGTTGCTTGTTCAACCTTAGCTGGGAACATGCATGTCAAGCAACTCGATTTTTTCTGCCATTCTGTGCATGTCCTTGAACGACAGAGGAAGTGCTGCAAGTAATGATTTTGATTGATCTATTTTACAAATAGATTCTACTGAGCAAGCAAATTTGCAAATATGGAGTCCATGAATAATGAGGATTGACAGTACCATACAAACAGTAATCAAAAGAAAGCTGGTGTAGCTATGTTACTATCAGTCAAAATAGACTACAGAGCAAGAAAAATTGCCAGAGATAAAGATATCGTTACTTAATGATAAGAGTCAATTCACAAAGATGTAACAGTCTATTAGATTTTTGTCTCTCTGAGAGCTTCGAGTTACATACAGCAAAAAGTGTTAAACCAAGAGGAAAAATGGAAAAACCCACAATTTTTGGTAGAAGCTTCAGCACTCCTTGCCTAATAATCAATAGACCAAGTAAGCTGAATATGAGCTAAGATATAGAAGAAATGAACGATACTAGCAACCAACTGTAACAAAATGACATTTACAGAGCATTCTACCCAAAAAAAGTAAAATACACATTTTTTTAGGGCACATGAAACATTTATCAAGATAGGCCATATTCTGTCTCATAAACATATCTTACCAAATTAAACACAACTAAAATCATAGAAAGCTTATTCTCTGACCATAATGGAATTAAAGTAGAAATCAATAACAGGAATATATGTAGGGAATCCCCAAGTTATTGAAAACTGAACAGTACATTTCTAAATAATCCATGGGAAAAAGAAGAGATATCAAGGGAAATTACAAAATATTTTGTACTGAATGAAAATAAAAATAGAACATTAAAAGTTGTAAGATATGCTAAAGAAATGCTTAGATGGAAATTCATAGCATTAAATGTTTATATTAGAAGAAAGACTTAAAATAAACAATCTAAGTGTAATTTTAAGTCTAGAAAAAGAAGGGCAAAAGAAAGTTAAAGCTAGTAGAAAGAAGGAAATAATAAAGAGCAGAAATCAACATCATTGAAAACAGGAAAAATATTATGGAATATCAGTGAAATCAAAAAGATGTTTCTTTGAAAAGATATTAAAAGCTTAACAAACCTGCAGCCAAACTGACAAAAAATAAATAAACAAAAAAGCCACAAATTACCAGTATCAGAAATGAAAGGGAGATATCACTATAAATCCTATGCATATTGAACAGATAAAAGAGTATTACAAACAAATCTGTTCACGTAAATCCAATAAATTAGATAAAATGGACCAATTTCTGTAAAAACTACCAAAACTAACCCAAAACTAACAGAATAGTCCTGTATCGATTAAATAAATTGATCTGATGTTTAAAGATCTTCCCACAAAGAGAATTCTAGGTCCACATGGTTTCACCAATGAATTCATTTAAGGAAGAAATTACACCAGTCTACACCATCTCTTTCAGAAAAATCAAAGGAGGAAATACTTAGCTTATTTATGAGGATAGCAATTACACTGATATCAAAACCAGACAAAGATAGTGTGTGGAAAGCAAAATATAGATATATCTCATGAACACTGACCAAAAGATCCTTCAAAAAAAATATTAACAAATTGAATCCTTCAGCATATGAAAAGAGTAATGCATCATAATCAAATGAGTGTTATCTCAGGAATGGAAGACTGCTTCAACATTTTAAAATCAATCAATGTAACCCATGATGCTAACACTCTAAAAAAGAAAACCAACATTATCATTTCATTAGAAGCAGAAAAAACATTTGATGATATTCAATGTCTATTGATGATAAAAATTCACCACAAACTTGGGATAGAAAGGAACTTTCTCAACCTAATAAAGAGCATCTATGAAAAATTCTATGGCTAACATCATACCTAATGGCAAAAGATTGCATGCCTTCCCCTAAGATTAAAAACAAGTCAAGAATGTCCACTCTTTTTCTATTTAATAGTGTGCTAGTGCCCTAGGCAATGCAGAGGCTAAAACCTGGAAACAAAATGAAATGGTCCTTATTTACAAACAACATGATTGCCTAAATAAAAACTCCTAAGAAGGGTGCCTGGGTGGCTTAGTTGGTTAAGTGTCTGCCTTGGGCTCAGGTCAGGATACCAAGTCCTAGGATTAAGCCCCGCATGGGGTTCCCTGCTCAGCGGGGAGCCTGCTTCTCACTCTCCCTCTGCAGCTCCCCTTCCTTGTGCTTGCTCTCTTTCTCTATCTCTGTCAAATAAATAAATAAAATCTTTAAAAAAAACTCCTAAGAAATCTACAAGTTAGCTCCTACAACTAATAAGACAGGAAAGCAAGATCATAGGAAAGAAGATTAACATTAAAAAACCAACTATATTTCTATACTAGTAATGAACTTTTGGAAATTGAATTGTTTTTAAATGCCCTTTACAGTAACTTTCCTCCCTCCAAAAAATATTTAGGTATAAATCTATCAAAACATATATAAGATCTATATGCTGAAAACTACAAAATACTGATGAGAGAAATCAAAGAAGAACCAAATAAATGAAGATCATGTTCATGGACTCGAGACTCAACATAGTTAAGATATTAATTTTCCACAAACCGATCAGATTTCATTTTATGTAGATATAGGCAAGCTGATTCTAAAATTTATATGGAAAGTCAAAGGAACCACTACAGCCAAAACAATTTTGAAAGAGAAAAACAAGAAGGATTGCACTACTTAATTTTAAGACTTACTATTAATCTATAGTAAGAAAGATGTCATGGTATTAGTGGAAGGATAGACATATAGATGAAAGAAATAGAATAAAGAGTCCAGAAATAGACCCACAGAAATATAGCCATTTAACTTTTAATAAATTACAAAGATAATTCAACAGAGAGATGTTATCTTGCCAACAGATGTTATTAGAATAATTGAACATTCATAGGGGCACCTGGGTAGCATCTGCCTTTGGCTCAGGGCATGATCTCAGGGTTCTGGGATTGAGCCCTGCATTGTGCTCTCTGTTCAGTGGTGAGTCTGCTTCTCCCTCTGTGCTCTCCCTCTCTCTCTCTCTCTCAAATACATAAATAAAATATTTTTTAAAAATAATAATTGAACATTCATATAAAAAAACAAACCTTAAGCTATAATTCACAATATATCTGAAAGTCAACTTGTTACAGTCCATTTAATTGCATGTAATTTTTAGAAATACTAAATTAATAAAAGTAAAAAAAGATTTTATGCTCACAGAAGATAATTTATTTGCCCAAGTTGGCAGATTGTAAACCTTCAAGTTACAACAGTCTGTTATATAATTAATTTTTCATCTATCTCTCAGGAATTGGTAAGAGGTTTATATAAATAAATAAAAGCTGTAACTACCTTGCAATAAATATTTTCTTAGATATTTTAATAGCTCTCTGTAGAACTATTTTGCTTAACGTTTTTCAAACTAATCTTAGATGTCAAGAAGCTGGCTCTTCAATTACACCATTTTTATTTCACCTTAAAATCCTTGTTATCATACCTTGTCTAATTGATGTATGAGAGACGAAAGATCTTTTTCTTGACAATACATCTTACTTGAAGATAATCCAAACAATTCAAGTATATATTAGGTCCGTTCACAAAAAGAGGTACATTAATTCTTTGAAGTATATACCAGTCACTGGGGGATGTGGGAGATGGCCCAAGGATAAGGAAAGTTCTGTTCTCACTTTATACCTCACAGTCTATTCTTTATTAGCTCTTCCTCAGGGGAGAAGGAGTTGCTAATCTGATTGCTAAGAGTCTGGAATTCTTTGGATGAAACCAGGGCATTGAAAAAACATTTGAATCTGTGAACACCGTGGAATAGGCCAAGAAATATCCGGAAATTTTCCTGTATTCTTTTTCACTTTCAACACCAATGCCCAACAGTTTTTCCTCTTTCTTCCACTTTGACTTTGTCCACGAATTGGTAATAATGCCTTGTTTTTTCCCCACAAAACCAGCAGCACCACATGTGAAGTCAGACATCCAAAAATTTTTTTTTCCTCCCAAATTGAAGCTTTTTCATACCCACAGACTAAGTAACCTGGGTCAATTTAGTACTATGCACGAGAGCCAAATTATTTTTCCATATTGGTTGTGTTACCCTCTTTCCTGTGGCATTGCTGATATGCTTCTAAATCTTCTCACATTGCTCTGCAAAGATTCCACCTTCAGTTTTGGGGAAAGTAGGGAGGAGGAATAGATAAGAGACTTGGGAAAAGCAAGGGGACTCATTTTGTTTTTTGCCTCAGCCATGTGCCCCAGCTTAGTTTAACCTATATTTAGGGATAGATGGTACTTAAGGAGAAATTAATATATTTATACTTTGTTCCTCATTTAACTATTATTAATTTTGTATCATTCCTTTAGAGGGAAGAAGAAATACATGATAGGTTTTAGATAACTGAATCCTTAAATAATTAGTAGTCATGATCCCTTACTATTAGGGAGTTTAAATATTAAAATGCACAAAATTAAAATCCTCCTAAATTACAAAGTCTATGAATGGTATAAGAAGGAAGAAAAGTATAGAATTGAGTTGTCTGCCCTATGTAAACTGAGAAAACACTCAACCTACCCAACTTAAGCCCTGTTCCTTATAATCTATAGACTAATTGAAACAAGAGAATGCACAGTTGGTTTATACCATGTAATAAGAGTGAATCCTAAGTAGAGTTATATAAATTCCCAATCATTTCTCCCTCATTACATTGTACTTCTGGACTGAAACTTGCTTCCTCAATCTCTGTCACTTTTCACTTTTGCCTTTAAGGTAAGCAAAGAGGCAGCAGAATCATTCAAAGCAGGTCAATCCACAGTGGGAAGGCCAGAAGTAGACCTCAGGATTCTTGTTTCACTTTGCTAAAATCCAAAGAGCTACAATGGGTTTAGAAGGGCACAGTACCCACTGACCCAGTTTTATGAACAGCTCAATGTTAATTTATCATTATATGCATTTTGGATTATTACTTTATTTTACTTTATTAATTTTGGAATAATCATAGCACATGTCTCTGTTTCCTCCCTTCCTGGGGGAGTATTTGCCTTGACTAGCACAAAACATCTGGATCCCTGATTATAGAGATTTAGAAAAGCAACAGTCCTGGAAATGAGGCTGTAATGATGAAAATCTGGCAGAGTTCAAAAACAGTTCATTGTTCTGATATTCCTTCAGAATAAAATCAGTATATCAGTTAGAAGACATATGATCAGTAAATGAAAAGGTAAGTTGACACAATATTTTTAGCACCCTATTCTTATTGCCCCAAAATGCTTATAATTTTTTAAGAGAAACTCAAAATTGAAGAAATAACCCAAAAAGTGTTTCCCCACAGGTTTCTGTAACATATCCTATCCAGGTCAATTTATGCCATCTCTGACAGTTATGAATAATTTCTACTTTCCCTGCAGGAGGAAAAAAAAACTAACACAAAACTTAGAAGAAGAATGGAAATGTAAAGCCCTGTCCAAGCAGCAGTCTGCTTAAGCCAGTTCAGTCCGCTCCAGGAATTACTCACTGCTCATTACACAGTCTCTCACCCACAATCATGCCTTTAGAAAATGCTTAGTTAACTTCACTCAACAACCCTAACTCTGGACAACACTAGCCCATCCTCACCTCAGAAGTGGAAGGACATTTCCCTTTGGCTACATCTGACCCTGGACCGAAGAGCAGCTACCCCTGAAACTGAAAAGGCATTTAGTCAAGAAGATAGGTTCTGAGATAGAGGACTCAGAAAACTCCAGCTGAGGCCGGAAAGACTATCTGAAATCAGCCCCCTGGGGCTGGTAAAAGAGAAATGATATTGCTTACCTCAGAGGGTAATTTGAAAATCAAATGAAATAATGGCAAAAAGTGCTTTATGAAGTGGTAAGTAGTTTATCAATGCAGCGAAGAACTGCTGTTTTTCAACTTCACAGATCCTATGCTGATTGAATGTCCTTCACTGTACAGAATGACTTCCCCCCTTGAATTATTTGGGGTGGTCAACAGAAGGGCCTCTAGACTTTCCTCTGAGTCACTGCCTGTGGTGAGTGTCAGAACCGACAGAAACTCACTCCTGCCTCCTCAGCTAACAGCTTGTCTGGGGGTGGGGAGGGAATTTCCCCTTCTCAAGTTTTACTATTTGAATTTTTTGAAACCCAGACTCACTTCTTCCCTTTTAAAACTGCATTATAATTTTCCTCCCCAGCTATCTGAAGTACAATGACTACAGCAAATGCAAACGAAACTTTCAAGTGAAAGAACCAAAACAAACTTAGAGTTTTAGTCCCCTCTACTCTTTTCCATACCCCTTTCTTTCACAGAAGTCTTTAATGAAAGCATAGCCTGGAATTGAGAGAAATACCTTGTATCTACCCCTAGAGACAGCTTCGTAGGTTAACAATGACCATGCTTTCCCCCGCTGCTCAACTTACACACCCATTACTCAAATACACACACATGCACACACCAGTAAGCCGATCAACCGCAGGCAAATCTGACTCTTCCCCAACTTGTAGCCACAGATAGCAGCAAAGGGACCAAAGTCCTTCACTGTCAGCTCCAAAAAGACACTGCACCCGCCAGCGGCGCCGCAGTAGCAGCCTCTGCGCTGCAGCCTCCTGCCAGAGTTTCAGGTCTAATTCCTTGAGGAGTAACGCTCCTCTGCCCTTCGTCCCACTCCCGTGGGCTTCACCCACTTCTTTCCTCAGGACATCGGGAGGAACCGGGTCACTTTGCCACTTTTGCAGAGGCGGAAGCGGTAGGGAAGATTCCCACCGAAGTATCCCGAAGCCCATGACTCCTGGCCAGATCTCCCCACCCTCCCGCCCACGTAGGCGCCTGTGTGTCTGGCAAAGGTCCCAGTCCTCAAGGTGCCTGAGCTCCGATGGGATGTGGAGGAACCAGGCGGCTAGAGCAGCAGCGGCAGGACTAAGACTGGGGATGGTTAGAGGACAGATGAGACGGGACTGGGGAGAGGGGCGACGACTTCGCGTAGAGGCACTCTCCCGCCCCTAGCTTACAGACAGAACTCCAAAACGCGCAGATGGGAAGCAAGGTAAAGGCCTTTTCTCCCTAAGCTCTCCCTTCTCTTCCCCACTCCCCGCCTGGACACCTGGTGAAAAAGCAAGGTGCAGGAATACCTGGAGCGAACACCATGATTTCCTCCAGCCGCTACGCCCCTACGTGAGGAAAGTAGACGGTCAGACGGAGGGTTGGGAGAAAGGCCAGGACTTGGAGGGGTCAGATGAGCGCAGATGGGCGCACGGGCCGGGACGGTCAGCACCTCGGACAGCTCCCCGCCGCGAGATCCCGGGGCCGTAGCTCCAGCAGCCGCAGCGCGCTCAGCCTCCACAATGCACTGCTCTGCCGGCCGCTACAACGGCGGCGGGAGGAGGAGACCGAATCCTGCTCAGTTCATCCCTCATTCCTGTGCCAGCTCAGCGTACACTGCTGCTTAGGGAGCAAAACTATCGCTTCCACGGGAGAAGGAAGGACGGAAGAGGAAGAGAGAAAAAGGTAATTGCCCGGCTTCCCGGCAGGGGGACAACTAATTGCTTCTAATTACCTGCTGTCTCTCGCCCCCGTGGATATCGGACTGACATTTAGAATGGGTTTGCCCTTTTTTATATATATATATAACTCAAAGAACTTTACTCTTGAGGATGACTCTGAGTTTTCCGGGTTGGGTGACTCTGAATAGAGGGGTGGGGCCTCCAAGTTAATGGGCCCTTGGGGTCCATGACTCCTCTCTTACCCTGAGTCTCAGTGTTCTGCTAACGTCAGAAAGAGAGCTAGAGGGAAGGACAGGGTGACTGGAGCACGTGAGAAGGGCGCTCCCTCAGGCCCCGCCCCCAGGCGGACAATCCGGCTCTGAAAGCTCCTAAACTTGGAGGTTCTCAAGGTCATCATTTTAGAGAAAGCAGGGCTGAGACCTCAGTGAGGTATGTCTGCACTGAGAAACTCACTCCATAAACGGTTGAGCCAACAGAGTTCCCTTCAAGTATGAGAATAGCCCTGAGACTGATCAAGAAACATTAGTGATTCCCCTACCTTCATCCGACTGAAAACTGGGCCCCGCATACACACCCAGTTCTAAAGTTACTGGGACATGCCCCACACTCACTTCATGCTTCTAATTCACTGCTCATTTCTAAATCATTATCTAGTTCCCCCAAGAAATGTTTGTGTAGTGTGTATAGCCCAGACTAGATGTTACCCAGCTTGATACAAGTCCATCTGGGTTATATACCAGAGCTAAGAGACACAGGATCCTCCAGCCTCAAAGCAGATGTCAGTTGCTTTGGGGTTTATTCTCTATTTTTGCAGCTGAAAGGAGTTTTCCAAGAACAAAGGGTAATCTGGGTCATTTCCAGTGTTTTATGGGGTTTCTTGCACCTCTCCCTGGAAAATATAGCTGTCCTGAAAATACAATATTTCTTAATAATTTGGTTGGTGGCCATAAGTTCTACACTCTTTTGCCAAATATAAAGCATTCAAATAGGCTTATTGGCACTGGTTTTGTTCAAAGCCATCTGATAGATTTAGAATGCAAACAGTTTTACAGCTCTTGAACTGCAGTTTGCATGGAGGCATATGGGCAGCCTCAACATAACAAAATCAGTGCTGCTCTTAGCACCTGGCTCAACACAGGCTTAAACAGATGGAACCTGCCTCAGCAGCAACAAGAGGCAACTCAGCTGAGGGACAGGATAAGGTATGTGCATGACAAGATGCAGTCCTTTCACTTCCCCCAAATTACACCAAAAACCAGGGACCGAGGGCACTTCATTCTGTCTTCTTTGCTTTATCACCAGAAGTGTGATACACTACGAAATAATCTTTGAATGATTGAAAGGCCTCTTTGAAAGGTCTCTTTATAACTTTTACTTTTTAATGGGCTTTATTCTCTTAATGCATAAACAATTATTCATGATTAAGTTCAAGAGAGCGCAGTGTGGTGTAGGAAAAGAGAAAAGATTTGAGAATGAGTCAGACTCAAGTCCACCCTTTACTAGCTGTGTGACCTTGGATAAGTTACTTATCTGTCTCATCTGCAGTATAAGGATTAAGGTATTGTGAAGGTTTGTTGTGGGGATTAAATGTGATAATGTATTAACAGATTAATTAAGAGAGACCACAGCCCCAATTACACCCATTCCATGAAATTGCTGACACACTGGGAATAGATGACACCCTACAGGAATGCAAACTAAATATGTTAAATCAGTATTTCTCAAATATTAATGTGCATATAAATCCCATGAAGATCTCCTTAAAATGCAGGTTATGATTCAGTATAGCAGGGTGGGGGAGAGATTCTGAGATTCTGCATTTCTAACAAGCTCCCAGTTAATGTCCAAGCTGCAGAGTGCTGCTGGTCCATAAAATATATTTTGAGTAGCAAGGTATTAGATGTATCAGCATTTAAAAGGAGAGAAACTATTTATGCCACCTCCAACCTCAGAGCATGTTCTTCTAAATGTTAAATAAGGAAGGACTGTAGATGTATTCCCATAGACTTCCAAGCTACACAGAAGCCAAGACAGTAGTAGAAATAAAGAATGCCTGAAAATTGTCCCAAGAGCGTCTTTGATTAGTTTGCTGTGGCAGTAGCAGGTAATACGATCCAGTAAAAACCAACGCAACAGGTCAAAGACAAAAGAAAAAACTCCTCAGCCCATCCTCAGCTCTTCTCTGCCCTTCTTTCTCTGGTGAATTCTTCATTTTCTCTACCCAACACAACATTGCTACTTAGCCAGAGGACAGTATATTCCCAACACAGTTTTTGTTTGTTTATATTTTAGTAAGAGCAATTAATATCATTCCCAGTAAAACCCAAGCATTTTAATATATTTTTATTTACAATTATTTCATCAGTAAATTTTATATTCAAGAATATTATCTCCAATTTTTGCAACTAGAGTTATTATTCTGTTGAATTAATTTAAATACCTTAATAATGCTACTAGATTTTTTATATCTTAGTGTAAATGATAAATTTAAAAACAGACTGTCTGTCTCATGGGAAAATAAAAGTTTCCTTTTATTCTACCATAACAGCCGGATTCTTTGATAGATCCAGTCTAATTCAACAACTGAGTCTTATGTTCGCAGTATAGTCTCATTGTCTCTGCTTAAACACCCCCACCCAAGGCAACTCATTCTCTAGACAAACGATCCACGGCATTTTGAAATAGCTGTCTACAGAGAGGCAGCCACCACCCCCGCCACCTCCACAACCACCATCTACCTCATTCTAGCACCATCATTTCCAGTCAATGACAGGAATACTGACAGGAAGCAAGACAGTGAACAGTTGGACTAGATGCCCCAACTTTCTTGCTCTCATACTGTGCTTATCAAACTCGGCACTCCTACATACAGATACTTGAACAAGGAGCTAGAACTGGAAAGCACAGAAGAAAAAGAGTCCCCTAATAGAATCAACTATTTTACTTGGAAACTTGGGAGACTATTTTATACAAAAATGAACATGGTCACACTATGAAGTAGTGATTTATGTGACATATAAACATTAAATTAGAAACTCCAAAGAAACTACGATAGACAGATTAGAGCTATAACTCTCAGACTTCCCCCAAGTTCTCATCTATTCCCTCTAACATTAATTCATTCTATTCAGTTTTTAGAGCTTTAAAAAATAGAAAAATTTTGAAAACCCATCTTGAGATATTCCCACTGTTTGCATTATTTGCGGCTCACCTTGGCTCTAGCCATACCCTGATTCTTCACACTCCATACTCATTTTAATGCATTATTCAACCAACTATAATTTCAAATAATTTTTAGTATCTCTGAGGACAGTTGAAATAGATTGAAAAGGAGAATTTTCATTATGAAGCGTTGAAGCATAATTTTTTTCCAAATGTCTTGGCTTGTAGGTTCAAATGATTACAGAACTGAAATGCTGGAAAAGAACTCTTTTCTTCTAAGAACTGCTAGAAGTTGTTGACTTGGGCCTAGGGAAGGCCATAAAGGTGAATTAAGCAGGAATTTAAAAAAGGAATGAGAAAATGTGGCATAGACATGAAAAAAGAAAAACCAAATGAGGAAGAAGACATTGAAAAACTAACATCTTTGTGTTACCCAATCTGTAAAGACTTAAAGAAAGCGAGGTAAAAATACATCTAGAGAGGGAAATGGCATAAATTGAAAAAAAATGAAGATACAGGATAGAATAAAAGGGAAGGGAAAGTAAAATTAATGACTACACTGCTGTAAGAAAAGAAATGGGGAATTTTAAAGAATGTTGGAGGCTCAACGAATACAGGACAGTGTCTCTGTAGGTTTGCATTTTATGAAGCAGTTTATGAGTACTGTGAGATGCTTTAAAATGGACTATGACATAGACACATTTTCTGAAAGGAAACATCAGCAAAACTTCTCTATTGGAAAAAGTAGATTAGAGCAGTTAAAATTTTATAGTGTGCTTATTATACACAGTGAATACTTTCTTGAAAAAGAAATCTAACATTGTTTGAAGACCTTTTTTTCCCCACCAAAAAGCTATGTATCCATGTCCATTTTTGTATAAAAAAATTCTCCCAAGTCACACGCAGAAAAAAAGTTGTTTTTATTAGATAACAGGAGAGGGAGAATCAGTGAATCAGTTGAGGAGAACATTCAAATTAAAACTAATTTGGTTAGTTTTTAAAAAGCACAGAGCATTCAACTCAATATCTAACTTCAAAATTGTAAATAGACACTATAAATCTTATTCAACAAATTCTGAATACAAAAATTTATCTGTTTATAAATGAGTGCCACACTAAGTTGGGGCACCTGAGTGGCTCAGTCAGCTAAGCGTCCGACTCTTGACTTTGGCTCAGGTCATGATCTAGGGTCATGAGATCGAGCCCTGTGTCAGGCTCCACACTGAGCTTGAGATTCTCCCTCTCCCTCTCTCCTAAATAAAATAATATAAATAAAAGCATAAAATGGATAAGTTCCACGCTAAGTAAATTTCAGAAGGGAAAAATCAATGAGAAAAAGAAGTCTGGAAAGAAGAGGTGAAGAGAAAAGTAATAGATAGGAAAGGGATATGAGAAGGGGAAAGAAAAGAGGCAGGAAACTGAGATAGAGTTTTCTGCTAAGCACATATATAAAGGAAGAAAGATACTAAAGACAGAAAAAAAATGGCATATTGAGAGATTCAGAAAAGACTTTTTTTTAAAGATTTTATTTATTTATTTGACAGAGAGACAGCCAGCAAGAGAGGGAACACAGCAGGGGAGTGGGAGAGGAAGAAGCAGACTCCCAGCGGAGGAGCCCGATGTGGAACTCGATCCCAGAACGCCAGGATCAGGCCCTGAGCCGAAGGCAGATGCTTAACAACTGAGCCACCCAGGCGCCCCCAGAAAAGACTTTTTAAACAAAACAAGAAAAAGAAAGAATAACAAACTTTTTTAAAAAGTATAATGACAAAGATTATATTCTCAATACAGTCCAAATTGAGAAGTTGGGTGTTCTTCTTATATCTGGCTCACTTGGGCTGTATGTTTGGGAATAAATTTAATCATTACCTTTGGAAATAATAACTTTATTTCTCAGCCATACAAAAAGAATGAAATCTTGCCATTTGTGAAAACATGCATGGCCCTAGAGGAGAAGTGAAAGAAGTCAGACCGAGAGAGCCAAATGATTTCATGTATACGTGGAATCTAAAAAACAAAACAAATGAACGAACAGAAAACAGAAACAGACTCATAAATACAGAGAACAAACTGATAGCTGCCAAAAGGAAGAGGGGTGGGAGGATGGGCAAAATAGGTGAAGGGAACTGAGTGATACAAAGTTTCAGTTACAAGATAAGTAAGTCATGGAGATGAAAAGTATGCCATAGGGAATATAATCAATAATATTATAATAAGATAGGGTAACAGAGCCTGACTATACTTTATAGTGGTGAGCACTGAGTAATGTACAGACTTGTCAAATCACTGTGTTGTACACCTAAAATTAATTTAACATTGTATGTCAACTATACTTCAATAATTAATATTTTAAAAAGAAACACTTTTTAGTTTTTTAAACAATTGTTCAAAGCTCTGCATCTCTATTCAAAGGCTCAGTTCAGAATTAGAAGGGTCATACTTCACTACACAGGGATTTTGGTATCAGAGAATTATTTTTTAGACCATGGTAGCTAAAAATATAGAAATGCTGACTCTTTGGTTACTTTTTAACCTATTTTAAAAATCAGCTTGTAACAAAAGAGATATCCTTTGCAACCTTAGAGTAGGAAAAAATTTCCTAGATAAGAAGCATGAATCATAAAAGAAAATAATTGATGAATAAGACCTCATCATAATTAAAATTGTCCTCTATCTGAAAACCATTGCTAAGAAAACAAAAATGCAAGCTACAGACTAGGAGAAAATATTTATAATATGTATATCTGCATCTATATTAATAACTCTTGCACCTCAATAAGACAACAACCCAACTAAAACTTGCCAAAATGTTTAAACAGGCGCTTCCTAAGAGAAATGTATTACTAATGGCCAATAAGCATATGAAGACTTCTCAACACAATTAGTCATCAGAGAAATATAAATTAAACCACAGTGAGGTAGCATTACATACCTAGGAGAATGGGGAAAATGAAAAAGACTGGCAATGTCAAATGTTGATGAGATATGGAGCATCTAGAACTCTCATACATTTTTGGTGGGAATGTAAAATGTTACCACCACTTCAGAAAACAGTTTCATGTTTCTTATAATATTAAACATATACTTACCCTAGGACTTGTCTATCCATTCCATTCCTACATGCTACGCAAGAGAAATGAAAACTGTGTCCATGCAAAGACTTATGTATGAACATTGACAATAGACAATAGCTTTATCATCTCCAGAAAATGAAAATAACCTCTAAGTCCATCAACACTGTATGGTTACACAAACTGTGGCATATAGAGACAACAATGTGATAAATCTCAAAAACATACTGAGCAAAAGAAGCCAGACATAACAGAGTGCATGCTGTATGATTCCATTTATATGAAATTCTGGAAAGGGCTAAAGAGCTATAGTGATAGAAAGGAATTCAGTGGTTATCTGGGGCCTGGGGACATGGGAAGATGAATTGGGACTGACTGAAAAGAAACACAAAAGAAGTTTTGGGAAGGATGGAAATGTGTTATATCTTTACTGTTAGTGGTGATTACATGGGTATATACATGTGTCAAACCCCATAGAACCGTACACCTATAATGAGAGCATTTTACTTTATATAAAGTGTACTGCCATTAAGTTGATCTAAAAGACAGTTTGTAACAATCTGATATTTCTAATAAATAGCAATATGGGAAAGAACATCCTAAAAATGGAACATTTTGAGAACTAGAATTAACTATAAAAATATGCTAACTCAATTTTTCCTAGTTTTTAAAAATGTTTTAAATCTAAGATAATTTCACATTTTCTATTCAACCATTTTGAATTATTGTATTTAGTCAATATGAATGAATGAGTAAATTGATATAAAATGTTGTGATTTATTTTACAAATAGGCATTATTCTCTTCTTCATTCATTTATTCAATAAGCATTTATTGATCAGGGGATCAATACTAAGAACAGTATCAGATACTAAAGATTCAGAAGTATAAGACACAGGTATGCTCTCAAGCAGCTAAGGGTCTGGTAGAAAAAAAAGACAGGGAAAAGGAAGAGAAGAACACAGATACAGCTGAGGTCTGCAAATATGTATCTACAGAAGTGTCAGGTGGCATGGTTATATGAAGTCAGGGTACAGATGTGTTAAAATTTCTACAGTAAGCCTGAAATGGAGTCATGCATGCTAAGTCCCCATGTCAGCAGACCAAAACTTACCTAAGTGACTATGCTTGGCTCTCCCAGAAAAGGAAGGCCTACATCAACCAATCAGCACTTGCCTGCTCAGCGCAAGTTATCTGACCAGGCTCCAAGACTTCCCTTGCTCCCTGAAAGAAAAGCAGCACTGCTTTAACTAATCAGCAAATGCCCAGTATGACATCCTTGTTCCTGATCACTCTGGTCTAGAAAAATCTCTCACCTTATATAACTCTTCAGAGCTTTTTTTTTTTTAAGATTTATTTATTTTTGAGAGAGAGAGAGAGATTGCTCGCATGAGGGGAAGGAAGGGCAGATGGAGAGAGAGAGAGAGAGAGAGAGAATCTCGAGCAGACTCCTGCTGAGCGGGGAGCCCCATACACATGGGGCCCAATCTTATGACCCTGAGATTATGACCTAAGCTGAAATCAAGTTGGCTGTTCAACCAACAGAGTCATCCAGGCACCCCCTCTTCAGACCTTTCTATTCTGCTAGATTGGATGTTGCCCAACTCATGAATCACTGCATAAAGCTAATATGACCTTTTCAAAATTTATGATTGTTGGATTTTTCCTTTAACACATGAGAATGCCACAAACCAATGGAATCCAATTTGGGGAGGGAAAGAAATTAAGGCATGAGGAACCCTCTAAGGGAGAAGGAAAACAAGAGGTCATTCTGGACTAGAACTTACGAGGTTGAAAGACTAGCACCATGAGAGAGCAAAGGCATAAGAAAGCTGGCAAGACCAAGGCAGGATTTCTGAGCTTAAGTTGGAGCTGTTCTGCATGACAACAAAGTCTTGAGAGCAGCTCTCTAAGTGACTGCTGACAAATCAGCAGAGAGGAAGTGAAACAATCTTGAGAGTGAAGTGTCTGGGTTGAAGTCTTCCTGGATGGCAGGTGCGCAGAGGGCAGAGAAGGTAAAGAACCTCACAGCTTGGCTCCCTCCCCCACAGATTCAGTGGGGGAGGGAGTTGGATAGTTAGAAATACAGTTGACCCTTGAACAACACAGATTTGAACTGCGCGGGTCCACTTCGAATGGATTTTTTACAGTACAGTGCTGTAAATGTATGTTCTTATCCTTATGATTTTTCTTAATAGCATTTTCTCTTCTCTGGCTTACTTTATTGTAAGAATACAGTATATAACGCGTATAACACACAAAATATGTGTTAATTGTGTATGTTATGGTGAGGCTTCTGATCAACAGTAGGCTGTTAGTAGTTAAGTTTTGGGGAGTCAAAAGTTACACACCTATTTTGAACTGTGGAGGAGGGAAGTTGGCACCTCTAACCCCCATTGTTCAAGGATCAACTGTACTGATATGTGACCACATAAATCTAAGGAGAAAATAGTTAAAAGTTCTTTGAATAAGTTAATAATGCTTAAGTAGAATGATAACATTTGAAATTGAAATTGATGGATTTCACAGTCAGTCCTTTTTATACCAATCTAGGTAACAATAGTAGATACTTAAGCTGAATCCTTTTTTTTTTTAAAGATTTATTTATTTGAGAGAGAGGAGAGAGAGCTGCCACGTACACGCGTGAGTGAGGGGAGGGCCAGAGGGAGAGAGTGAGAATCTCAAGCAGACTCCCTGCTGAGCCCAGAGCTCTTTTCCAGGCTCAATCTCATGACTCTGAGATCATGACCCTGAGATTATAACCTGAGCCAAAGCTGAGTCAGATGCTTAACCCACTAAACCACCAGGGGCTCCTGAATCCTATTGCTTTATAAAGACATTGACATGAGTTCAGAAAATAAACAAGCAAATTCTCAGCATTTGAATTTTAAAGTGAGTGCTTGAAATGCAGAGCGGAGATGAAAATCTTGAAAACCAAGGCTTTCAGTTCGTTGCTGGAGCAGTGGGGGAAAAGGTTTTTTTAAGTCCTAGCCTCAAGGCCTCAGGGCTAAAATTGTAAAGTCTATAAAATAAACCGAGTTGGGGTGAGGAAAAAAAAAAACCCATAAAAACATAACCAGTTTGAAAATTCATTCTGGGTTTGCAGGCAAGTTTTGTTTCTGGTTTTGGTTTTACAAGAATGGATAAGAAATTATGGATTTAGCAGGGTCTCCAAAAAAGGAGATTGTTGTCCCATGTCTGTGTCCCAACCCTGGTCAGCCCATGAAGAGATAGGGCCTCAGAAGGGAAATGACTGGTAGCCCAGATGAATTTGGAGAAATCCAAGACCTCCATTTGACTTTCAAATGAGAGTCTCTGAGCTATGTGTAGCTCAGGAAGAACTCTAGCCTCTTGAAAATTTTCCAGGCCAGTGCTGGAGGAATAAATACCGGTAACAGAGTGAGTTTTCTGGGTAGATGAAATTTAGGGCCCCCTCCCAGGTCCTTCCTAACCCCAGGGAACTCTCATATGAATCTGTGAAAAACAAGACAACAGGCCCAAAATGGAGCCGCTTGTGCTAAGCCCCAAGTCACCAAACTCAGACTTAACTACAGGTTTAGCTTTCCCAGTAATGGGATCTTAAACCAGTCAGTCAGGAATTGCCTGATCAGCACTAGTTAGGTAATGTGTCTGATAGACCCCTGCTATCCCCTAAAGGAAAGGAAACCAGCAAATATTAACCCACTTTTGTCTACTAGAACTTCCTTGCTCCTGCTCCCTTCTGCCTACAAAAGTCTTTCATTTGGTACATCTCCTTTCTATCTGCTAGATTGCTCCCTGATATGAATCAGTTTTTGCTCAAATAAACTCTTAAAATATTTACTATGTCTCAGTTTATCTTTTTACACCTGGAAGGATTGAACATGTAGCCAGCAGCAGTCTTGAGGTCAGAATAAGAAAGGCTCCAGAGGGACCAAAGGCCTTGGTGAGACATGGCCATCTAAAATGATGGATCAGAGCTCAAGCCCCACCAGCAAAGGACAAAGTCCCATCTCAGGAACTGCTCCAGAACAGCTGGTGTCTGAAAACTGGATCCCCTATCCCCTTGAGTGTGGACACATCCTCAAGAGAAGTGCACAGTAGCAATCTTTCCTTAGCTATTTAAAATTCTGAGTTTTACTCAGAGGTTTCTGAAATGACAGTAATCAGTCATTTTGACCGAGTCTGACCGGAAGTTACTAGATTAAGTGTTCTGCTATTGAACAACACGAAAAAAAGATTAGCATTAGTTATAGACAAATCTCTTTCTAGTGGCCTGTGCTTTTCTACCAACTTTTCTAACATTTCTGAGTGCTCTCACATAGCATTTCTGGCTACCTAAAGTGTTATTACTTCCATTCCACACAGCTCCCTCTGTGTCACTGAAGTGTAAATATTACTCCTCTAAGAGGTTTTTCCTGTCTACGCAGCCTTAGTGCGTCCAATACCCACCCCGCTACACACACACACACACACACACACACACACACAAGCATGTGTGCACCTGCACACACACACTGTTTATTCTCTGTCGGGGTCCTAGATTCATTTCCTTTATATCACTTTCCTCAATTTGCTATTTCATAGTTATTTGTTTGATTACCTGTTTAATGTCTGTTTAATTACCTGTTTAGTGCTACACTGTTATCTCTGTAAGAGCAGAAACTGTTCCTGTTTTATTTTCGCAGTACTCACAGTGCCTAGCACGGTCCTCACTGTGTAACAGCCATTCAGCAAACACATGTTGAGTGACTGTGCCAAGCTCTATGCTGTTATTTACTCCTGAGATAGATGCTGTTATCGTCCTCATTCTAAAGAAGGAAAAGGAGCCACGGAGAGATTACGTAGCTTTGCAAAGCCAGCTAATGACAGAGCCAGAATTTAAACCCAAGTAAAAAGGAGGAAAAAACTTGGCATGACTGACTCCAGAGCATGCTCTCTTGTCTCCTACAGAACATTTTCTCTTTTTACAAACACAGAAGGCAATGGTCTGGGCCTCACCATCCCTGTGGTACTGGGGCAACATGACCAGTGACCCCATCCCAAAGCCAAGATACCAGTAGGCCAAACGGTTTCTACTTCATTTCTGGAAGAGTTAATGAATGGAGGAACTGTTCGGTCCAAGGGTACACAGGAATTCACTGACAGAGTAGAGGTTTCCGATGTTAGCTGGGGCCTACATGGGATGAAGATGAGACGGGGCCTTTTTTGGCTCAGGGATATCTTGCCATACCTTAAAAAAAAACAAACCATTGAATAATCTTTTTTTTTTTAATTACCATGTTGCAACACCCATCCTATCCCAATCCCAAACTTTAAAACTTACTGACCTTGAGGTTCATGAATGAGGTGACAAGTGGGCTGAGGTAAAGGATTTTCAACTCACTTTATTCAAAACTGAATTCATCAGCTCTCCTTCCATTTTAACACTCTCCTATATTCTCTTTCTCCCTTAGTGGTGGCACCTTAATCTATGCTTGAAGTCTACAAGTGACCCTTAACTTGGCTGACTTAATTTTCTAAATATCTCTTAAATTTGCCAACTACTCTCCATTCCCATCACTGCATCAGACCCTCTCTTGCCTGGACGATTGCAATTGCATTGTAACTGCTCTCCTGGTCTCATGTTTCCATATTCATCTGCTTATTTATACTCATCTGCTCTATGTTCATCTCTTTCACGACCACTCAACTCTGTCTTCAGAGTGGGAAAGCAGTCATAGAAGTGAGTAGATGAATGGATGTGGCTGTGTTTCAATAAAGCTTTATTTATAAAAGCAGGTGATGGGCCAGATTTACCTCATAGTTATCAGAGTTATCTGTAGAAAATGCAGTGCCAACCATGTAACTATATCATTTCTCTTCAAAGAAAACCATAAAACACTGGATAATGCCACATTTTCTGTAAAAGATCCAAACTTCTAAATATGGCCTACGAATTTGATTTGGTCCCTGCCTACCATCTTACATTATATCTCACCACTCCTTGCCTTGCTCTTCATATTCCTGTAACACTGAACTATATCTGGTTCCCTGCACAAAAGGTTGTTCCCTGATGTTTCTAGTCTGATATCCTGATCCACACTCTTCCTCCCACCTGGAATGTCCCACTCATGTTTCCTCTTCACTTGGCTAATTCCTGCTTACTCTTCTGACAAGACCCAGGCCTCCTTGGGGAAGCTTACCATAATCCACACAGGAGCAGTGCCCTCCCCTGTCTCCCAGGAATCTCTCTGTTTATCTCTGTCATTTTTAATACTGCACTTGATCATAATTATTTGCCTGTTTCCCACATTAACTATAAGTTCCTCCAGAGAAGGTTTCCTATGTCTCACTTCATTCAATGCCCAGCATTTTCTGACCACACTGTAGAAACTATAAATATTTTTAAATGTTTATTGAATAAATGAATGTTTGAATGAATGCATTAAACTAGTCTGATTTCTTAAAAGAATTTATGTAAATGAAACAGGGCTTGTTGACTACAAGCATTGTGTCTGCCATACACATCTTTAGTTACATTTATATGTGTGCATATGTCCTGTGAGAAATTACATTAGACAGATGATAGATAGATAGATAGATAGATAGATAGATAGATAGATAGATAGATGTATAGTTAAAACAATTTTATAATGGAAAATTTCAAACATATACAGAAGTAGAAAAGAACTACTTGTTCTTAATGAACCCCATCCCCACCATCTACCCCCTACCCCTTCACTCTGTGTCAGTATATATTAATTTACAGCAAATCTTATTTTACCATACCTGCACCCATATCCCCAATCCTTCCACCTCCAGATATTTTGAAGCCTATTTCAGATATACCATTTCATGTGAAACTATTTCAATAGGTATCTCTAAAAATTAAAGATTTAAACATTTTAACAGAACCACTGCATTACTGTACCTTTAAGAAATGATTCTTAGCCATAAAGTTCATCAAAATTAACATCTTCATTGTCTTAGCAGCAGTAATATGTCCTTAGATGCCTTAACTCTGATCCCACTCCTTTCAATGTATACATTATGAGCGTCTAATATTTAAGTTCTAGCCATTCTTCCCTAAAATTAGATATTATTGTTTTCTAGACTCTATATTTCCTTATCAATATATACACAAATAGCTAGTTAACTTTAAAAATCCACTTACTGTGAGATCTTTTTATAATAAACTTTAAAATCGTACTTATCTAAAAATGTCTTTATTTCACTCTTATCCTTGAAGAATAGTTTCATTCCACAAGCTTTTGGATTGATTTGTTGTTATTTTCTCAGTGTACCAACCACATCTCCATCTTAGTTTTGGAGAAGGCTGGGTTAGACTGGGAAAGGAACTCCATCAGTTCTATTAACCATGTATTTCCTATCTGCACCATCTATAGCAGCAAATGTAGAAGAGAGCCTGTTCTCCACTCAGAATGGGCTCAGACTAAGCCTAACGTTCTGGTAAAATCTTGGCTCTTTCAACAATCACCAGAATCTCAGTTCTTACCTAATTTAGATAAAGCTAGTTAAATTAAGCTCTTTGAGCACCCAGGCTTTTAAAACAGAAGTCTATATCCAGAGACACAGTGGTAAAGAGAAAAAACTTTCTTCCCTTTCCCCCACATTCTTTCCTCCCCCCCCCCCCCCAGCCCTGAGTCCTAGGAATAGAGTTTTCTCTCCAGAAGGGCTCTGGGGTCTGGCTGGACCCTTGATACAGGTAGTGTCTGTTCACTGTGGAAAGAGTTGGCAGATAGTCATAGGAGCCTTGCCCTTTGAAGAGCAAGGTCAGACCTCAGGAGCAGTCTCTGTGACTATTGGGAGTCAGCATTTGTACCAGCTCGACTTTCTAATGCTTGCTTCTTTATCTCAGAAATAGCTGAGTCTCAGACTGGTCAGCTGAAATGCAGAGAAGGAGGATGCCCCAAGATAGGTCAGTTCTTAAATTTTCTAACACTTTTACCTCTGTGATGTCTTTGTTTTCAGACTTGTATAAGAAATCCTTACTATGCACATTTTCCTGACAGAACCCATCTGGTACCTCGTCATATTCATTTGACACATTTTGAGGCTTACTGTGCTGCTCTGAAATGGGACAAACTAAGCCATAAGTACACAAGTAAATTGGGGCCTGTGCTTAAAGTGGAGGTATTGTATGATTTCACCCGTAACTTGCCTTTAGCTTCAGAAGTTGGGTTGGCATAATCCATTATGGAGGATGAAGCTTTTCTGTGAGCTGCTGTCTATCACACAGGTAGAATTCAGAAGGATGTACAGAATAGTCCTTTAATTCAGGTTCAAGCTGCCCACTGCCAACCAGACAGTGTCAACCCTGAATGGTGTGAAGGAAACAGCTTCTCCACCCTATTATTCCTGAGACACCTGATTCTGAAAACTTTTATCCTCAACTTATGCAATTATACCTCTCCTGAACTTGTCCTTTCCTTTTCTCTAGAATTCTTGAGAAAACAAGTTCCCATCACAAACAGTGACTTACTATAGCTAAAAAATATCCTAGCTCCCAACCAAGGAGATTCACTGTTTACCAAAACTACAATTGAAGTGAAAGAATAAAGAATAATAGTAATAATAGTAATTCTATCAGGGGCTCCTGGATGGCTCAGTCAGTTAAACATCTGCCTTCGGCTCAGGTCATGATCTCAGTGTCCTGGGATTGAGCCCCATGTCAGGCTCCCTGCTCACAGGGAGCCTGCTTCTCCCTCTCCTCCCTGCTCATGCTCTCTCTCGCTATCTGTCTGTCTCCCCAACAAGTAAATAAAATAGTTTTAAAAATAATAATAATAATCTTTTCAAAAGAGAGATGAGATACTACCTTTAGTCTACATAAGACTTTACTTTTTGTCTCTTCTCCAGGCCCATCAACCACCTAAATAATTTCACACTTCAATTGAACTGAATTTTACACCAGGTGGTTGTCACTGAAAATGAAAGTCTAATGTGCTCTTGGGAATTTCCAGGTAGAGCCCAGAACTGAGCTACTCCTGCCCTCTAGCTTCATTTCCTCTCTCTTTTATATAACCTGCCAAAATTCATTCAGTTCAGTGATATTAGCTGAGTGTATCTATACTAAGCCCTGGAAATACTAATATGAGTAAGGCAATCTCTGCACTCAAGAAAGTCACCCTATACTGGAGGAAAACCATTTTAAAGACACAATGATACCAGCATAAGAAGCACAATAAAGTGGTGACATAATCCACTGCATCCAAAGGCGAGGGCATCACTGTGGGAAAGAACGACTTATTCCATTTGTAAAGTTAGGTGAGGAACTAAACATGGGTAGCTCCGCTTTTCTCATTTTGCCTTCAAGTACAAAAGGAGGAGAAAGGGAAACTTCCCAGAATGCCTTAACCAGTGTTCTTTGAACAGGATGACTAGACAGAACTCTAGGTGATTTGTCACCTTGTATCTGGACTTAGCCCCAGTGGCAGCCCCTTTGGATGACCTGATATTCAAATATGATCTCATCCCTGGACACTTGACTCTCAGATGTATTCCGACCTAGGACTGGTCTTTCCTCACCCTGGTGCCCAAAGTGGATCTCAGTCACTGGGCTGTATGCAGGATCCTATTGTGTTGGAAGAAGGGATGTTTCCTCCCCACTCTTGATGTTTCCTTCCCAGTAGGAGAAGCAACATAACATTCATTCACTCATTTATCCAACCAACAAATATTTATTGACAACTATATACCAGGCACATTCTAGACCCTGCTCTCATAAAACTTACACTACATAGTCACTGCCTGTGGAGAATAGGCAAACAAAATACTAAGCATATGTGATAGGTGAGGGTGATGAGTACTGTGGAGAAAAATAAAGTAGTGTAAAGGAATAAACAGTTCTGGGTAGAGAATTCTAGGTGTTTTATATAGGATAGTCAGGAGAAGCTGCATGGAGAAAAGCACATTTGAGTAAAGACCTAAGGACAATGAGGTTCTAGAGTTGAAAGAAGTATTTCAGTCTGGAGATATGAATTTGGGAATAATCGGTAATAGAGCTATGAGACTAGAGGAGACCAAATGGGAAGTGAATAGGATAGGTAGGAGTTTTCAAGAGTCAACCCTGAAAAACTCCACTATTTAAAATTCAGGAAGATGAGGAGACTGAGAAGAAGCCAATTAAGTTTCATACTCCTGGCCCTTTTCTTTGCCCATCTGAATTTCTCCCCCAGGGGGAGTAACTTATGTGATTGGAAAATCCAGGAGAGAATGTGATACTCAATGGCTCCACTCCTTCCTTTTTCCTTACTTTTAGGGAGCTGACTGCACAGAAAGCCTGTATTCTGCTCTGTTTCTGTATGTGCTAATATCCTCAGGGACCATATGAAAAGGTCTGCAATTTTCTGTGCTTCCTATGACTCTGGTGGGTAAGCCTGCCTCATTCTTGAATTCAGTATTTTAAAGCCCACATCTATACAGTTCTAAGCCACATTTTCCAATATCAGATACCAGTAATAAAGACAATGTTTTAATTTATGTCTGCCTGCTTCCTTTGCCTTATCTCCTAACTGATTCAAAAATCTGGCCATCAAGAAGGTTTAAGTTCATCAGACCCCCTTGAAAGCCATTATCATGGAACACAAATTCAGACTCAGGTGATCTGTAAGAACACTTTCAACTCCAAAAGAAGTCTGTGATTTACATCCCTGCCTGTCAGTTGGAAGCCAAATCTAGACTCAGAGATTTTAGAAGTAGAAAGAAAATAAGATCATCTGTTCACAGCGTTTTGATGAGAAAACTGACACCCAGAGAGAGAACCTAGCCAGCAGCAGAGCCACAACTGTGAGCCAGGTGTCTTGACTCCCACCCAGTCCCGTGAGAACATTAGACTACTCCATCTTATTCATTCCTGAAGGAGAAATAAAATGAAACAGACCAAGTATCTTCCTGAGAGTTTCTCTCCAAACTATCCATACTTACCCACATGCATATGTTAACTCATTATATTGCAAAAAAAAAGAAGTGGCTGTTTGGTCACTTAAGATAATGCTATCTCTTAACCGTTTTTCCTTTAGTGATCTTTGTTTGATCAAAGAAAAAGCCTATTATTTCTTGTAATCACCTAGGGAACTGATGAAATGTTCACTGAAGATTCATGATCATCAACCTCGAAAGAGTCCTTAACATTGTTTCCTTAGTCTGTGACTTTCTCACTCTTCAAACTGCTTTAAGCCCCAGACACCTCCCTCATTCCCAGATGGTCTTGCCTCCTTCTCGGAGAAATTGAAGACCTCAGATAGCAATGTTCCCTCCTTCCCTATCCACCTCTACAAACAGAGCTATATATGTGCTCAGCCTTTCCTTCATCCTTGCAGTTCAGCAGAGAGGTATTCCTCAACCTACCTAAAGCCAATCCTTCCGTCCGTCTGCAGATCCAATACCCTCCCACCTTCTCAGACAAAACACCACCATCAGTTTTCTCTTCCCACTCCAGCAGTGTATTCTGCTGGTCCCTCTCATCTGGATCTTTTCTATCAACATCTCAACAAGCCCAAATCTCTTCCAAACAAAAATAGGAAACAGTATTTCTCAATGTCGCATCCACTGGTACCTATAACCATATTCGGGTTACATTTTTCTGAGGACCTAAGTATTGATGTACTGTTTTCCATATGTAGTGCAAACATTAAAATAACCCACAGAAAGCCAATACAATTATGAGCTTTTGATTATAACTCCTTTAATTCCTTGTTTTCAAAATGTCATGTACTAAATTCTCTCCAAATTTGTCTTATTTTGGTGTTCCTGCTTTGCTAAGAGCTTTGCCTGAGGCACATCTGCTAACTGGGTAATCCAGAATTTGCCCATTCTTTTTTTTTTTTTTTTTAAGATTTTATTTATTTATTTGACAGAGAGAGACAGCCAGCAAGAGAGGGAACACAAGCAAGGGAAGTGGGAGAGGAAGAAGCAGGATCCCAGCGGAGGAGCCCGATGTGGGGCTCGATCCCAGGACTCTGGGATCACACCCTGAGCCAAAGGCAGACGCTTAACGATTGAGCCACCCAGGCACTCCTAGAATTTGCCCATTCTTTCTCATATTCACAACCAAAATACATGAGTTTTCAATAACTTACTGTCTCTGCTTCCTCATTTTTCCTCCCACCATTTCATCAGTCTGGCTTCTGCCCTAATAACTCAACTGGAAGGTCTATTACTGAGATTGTCATTGACTCCCAAGAACTAACATATATTTTTACAGTCCTTCTATTTGTTTTCTCAATAGATTTGACTCTATTGACAACCCACTTCCCTTTTAAACTTTTTTCTTTTTTCTCTTAGCTTTTGTGCATTCTTCTGGTTTTTCTCCTCCTTCTCAGACTTCTCTTTCCCAATCTTATTTTCAGACTCTTCTTCTATGAGTCATTCAAAGTTAGAGAACCTAAGGGCTCTTCCTAGGTCCTCTTCTGTTTTCACGTTATAGGCTTTCTCTGAGCAACCCCATCCAGTCCTCCAGTTTCAACTGTCATGTACTTTTAGGAGAACTATATAATTTATCATTCAAACCAGACCATTTTTAAAATTAAAAGAGTGATTACAAAGATGTTATGGAAGGAATGTATATTGAATAAAGTGGTCAGTGATATCACAAAAGGAATGAGAAGCAGTGAAACAGTGACAGCAACATTGAAGTAGGGTAATTAGAAAGAGTGAACGGCAAACATAAGAGCTGGGTAAGAGGGTGGTTGAAACTGGGATTAAGGAGTGTTATTGGTAATGGCAGGCTCCAGATATCCCAGATGAAACTGTTATCCTCTTCCAATATTCCCTGACTTAGTAAATGAAACCACAAAGGTGTTCCTTCACCGCATGCAATACATCACTGCATCTGGTCTATGTGGCCCTTTATAGAACTCCCAAACCTGTCCATTTCTCTCCTCTTTCTTGCTACTCTCCTAACCCAAGCTACCTTCATTCCTTGCTAAGACAACTGTAATAGTCTTTTCATTGGTCTCCCCACATCTGCTCTGATCCCAGCTATAATCAGAGTCATCTTTTCAAAGCAAATAAGTAATCATGTCCCCCATTGATTAAAAACCTCAATGGCTTTCTATTGCTCTTAGGATGAAAACCAAAATTTGCAGCATGGCCCACTGTCTAGTCCCTGCATTTTTCTCCTGCCCTACCTTGTACTGCTCTCCCCCTCACTCTCTGTGCTCTAGACATGCTGGGATTTTTTGAATCTTCAAACATACCATACTTACTCTAACAGAGAGTTAGCCTATTACCTTTGTGAAAGTCCCCCATTCCCTCCCTTCCACCCGGTTAATACCTTCATGTACTTCAGAACTCACCTTAAATTCCTTTTCTTCAAGGACCGCTTCTCTGGCTCCACAGTGTAATTTGGGTCCCTTGTCCTGTGCTCTCTCAATGCTCATTTTCTTTCAGTAGGTTTGCCCCATTTTCCTCAGGTATAGACCATGAGCTCCAGACTAGCAGCAATTCTATCTGCTTTTATTCACTGTTGTGTCCCTAGTACCTAGGACAATGCTGACACATAACTGGCAATCATAAATATTTTTTCATAAATAAATAATGGCATTATTGCATGTATATGTCTAATGCTTTCTTTCTTCACAACCATCTTCCTATCATCTTAAGCCAACCATCCTCATTAACTTTATCTCATGTGTTCTACAATCTGTTTCACTCAACTCAGTAATAATTTATTTAGTATGTACCATGTGCCAGCCATAAAAGATTCAGAAATTAACAGGCATAATCTTCATCTTTAATTTTTATACAATCCAATATGGCAAACAGATACGTACATAAAAAACTAAAATCAATTCATTCAATGGTGATTGAGTGCTTATTAAGTGCCAAGATTTCTTGGCCCTAGAAAGAGAACAAGCCCTTGTAAAATCTTAAAATCTGGTGAGAATGTGCTATCTGTTAATCTGGAATATGTAGTACCATCGAGGAAGAAGTATCCAGTTCTTCTTCTAGGGAACAGGGACCATAGAGAAAGGCAATGAGTAAATGCTCACCACTCAGAGGATGAGACATGGAACCAGAATGATACCTTATCAGTTTTTATTTTCTCCTGAGCTTCTTGAAGCACGTGTAAGCATTGAAGTGACATCATTAGTTTGGTATTACAGAAAGACAACATCGGCAACATGAAGGATGAATTATAGTGATCACAGTCAAGAGTGTTGGTTTGAGAACTATTTCAAAGTCTCAGGAAGAAACGATCATGGTCCACAATAAGATAGTGGCTGTAAGAATAAGGAGAGGACAGATATGTGGGATAGAATTTACTTATTGAATTTGATGGCTACAAAGGGAGGGAAACTCAAAGATGAGACGGTTCTTTCATTTGAATTGGAAGATGAGTTATGGAAGATACTGTTAAATTCCCATTAAACTTATTTCTTCTTACTTTTGAGCACACAACCAGATTAAATATTCCAGCCTCCCCTACAGCTAAGTGTGACTGAATTTTGGTCAAGGGAGTGAGTGGCGATGATGAGCACCACTTTCCATCTTAATCAATAAAAATCACTGCTGGTTTTTCTTCCATTATCTTCTCCTATCAGCTGTATGTCAGTGTAAGGATGATGAAAAGAAGAGCCTCTGTTAGCCTGGATCCCTGAAAGGAGGGCTCATATCCCTTTATCCATTGATTGGACTTTGCATTAGTAAGAAATAAACATAGTGTTAAGCCACTAAGATTTGGGGATTTACCCAGAAGCTAGGTTAACTTAACTAATACAATGGTGATGCCAAAACAGAGATTCCGGAGCAGAAGCTGATGCAGTGGTAGAGTTTAATTTAGGTCATATTTAGTTTGAGATTCTTTTGATACTTCCAAGCAGCTGGAAATAGTGGTCCAGAGATCAGGAGAGAGCAAGAAGCAAAGATATAGAAAATTTTGGGCTACAGGTGGTCCTGACTGATGTAACAGAGAGGGCATGGAAGTAAAAAAGATGAAGGTGTATGATGGGGAATATCTGAATATACAGGAATGCAAGAGGGGAAAAAAAGAGGAATCAGAAGAGAACACCTTCTCAAAAAAATTTTTATGATTGTTACTTTATACAATAAGCCAAAATAGTTACTCTTAGAATTCTAAGGATGACTTACCCTTGTTAAACTGATAGTCATATAAGCCATATTATTGCCTCTGCTATTAAAAGACTGAATTCAATGAACTCCTTAATGCTTTGCTTCCCACACTATAAGCTCTAAAATTCAATGAAACCATCCCTCATGCCAAAATGCCAAAATTCATTTAAATATTGTAAAAGCTTTGAAACCAACCAGTGGCCCCTGAGGAATTCTGACATATCTAATAATCTCTTTGGTTCAGACCTTGTCTATCCTGTGTCATCAACTTGCTAATGTTTGATCCCTTTCAAAATGCTTTCACATGTGTTATTCATATGATGCCCCTAACAAATCCGTAAGGTTGAATGCAGCTGACAAATGATCAAAAGAGACTGTTACCTTAGTACGGGGCCCATGTCAAAGCAAAGCCCATTCCAGGAAGCTGAATAACTGTCTCCCAAGGATATCTGTAAGAAAAATATACCCATTTAAAAATGCTATTTCAATCCTATAGGTTATCCATTTATCCAGCCCCTGTAGTTTGTAAGTCTCACAAGTCTTTTTAATGTGACATCAGTGAACATCTTGCTTCCTGCCTCACAGTCTGAGTCACTGTCAATGATCCCCCAGAGAGAGTGAGCAAGTGATGAAGTGTGCATCCTGGATACCAGAAACAACCAGTGGCCTTTGTCATAATGGCCTTCAATAGTTTCAAATATATTCTGATTAACTCCTCACCAGATAGGGGTTATGCATATACTTGCCTAAAGGAAGTGGCTATTTTGAAATATTTCTGATTTAACTTGTCTTCTTCTTTTTTAAACATTTATTTATTTTATTTATTTGAGAGAGAGGCAGAGAGAGCACAAGCAGAAGGAGAGGGAGAGGGACAAGCAGACTCCCCAATGAGCATGGAGTACTGAGCCAGGCACGGGCCCCAATCCCAGGACCCCAAGACCATGACCTGAGATGAAGTCAGACAATTAACCAACTGAGCCACCGAGGTGCCCCTCAACTTGTCTTCTAATAGAAGTACTAGTCAAATAAAACCACCATTCAGATGAGTTCTCATAAATTCCCACTTTTGTTTAGACCATCTCTTCTAATACCTTCAAATATTATTCTAAAAAGACCAAATTTCTTTGTTTTTTAAGTAGGCTCCATGCCCAGTGTGAAGCCCAATGCAGGACTTGAACTCATGACCCTGAGAGCACGACCTGAGCCAAGATCAAGAGTCAAACACGTAACTGACTGAGCCACCCAAGTGCCACTAAAATGATCAAATTTCTACACATGATTCTCTGTATCAACTTGGCAAAACTATGGTGACTATTATTTAGTCAAAACACTAGTTTACTGTTGCTGTGAAGGTATTTTTTGATGTGATTAACATTTAAAATCAGTTGACTTTAAGGTGAGCAGATTACCCTCCATGATGTGGGTAGGCTTCATTCAATCGGTTGAAGATCTTAAGAGCAAAATCCAAAGTTTCCCAAACAAAGAATTCTGCCTCCAGACTAAAACATAGAAATTCTGCCAGAGCTTTCATCCTTTAGACTCAGAACTAAACCATGAACTCATACCTAAATCTTTAGCCCACCAGCTTGCCTTACAGATTTTGAACTTGGTAGTCCTGAAAATGGCAATTTTCCCACACACTCCTTTTAGTAAACTTAACATCCTCTATTCAAATATTACCCATGTAGTCATGTGGTGTCATTCAATGTATTTTCTCTTAAGCCTTTTATTTTTTATTTTTTTTTAAAGATTTTATTTATTTATTTGACAGAGAGAGAGAGACAGCCAGCGAGAGAGGGAACACAAGCAGGGGGAGTGGGAGAGGAAGAAGCAGGCTCCCAGCGGAGGAGCCTGATGTGGGGCTCGATCCCAGGACCCCGGGATCACGCCCTGAGCCGAAGGCAGACGCTTAACGACTGAGCCACCCAGGCGCCCCTCTCTTAAGCCTTTTAAAACATCTTGAGAAGGTGGCAGAACCACATCCACAAAAAAGAAATTATTGTCCTTGTTCTCATTTGTTATGAGGAATGTTTTTTGGTAGGAAACACTTGAAAGATACTTTTCTGTAAGAATATATCCATGAATATACCCTTGATTAAAGATTTGGAAATGAATAAAAGCAGAATGTATTAGTCAGGGTGCTCCAGAGAAACAGAACAATATTTATGATCTCATTTATTCTTAATCACCTCCCTAAATGCCTTATCTTCAAATACAACCACATTGAGGGGTTAGGGTTTCAATGTAGGGATTTGGGGGGGGACACAATTCAGTCAATAACACAGTTTAAGAAACTAGAAAAAGAAGAGCAAATTAAACCCAAAGCAAACAGAGGGAAGGAAATAATGAAGATTCGAGGAGAGATAAATGAAATCAAGAATAGAACAAGAGAATCAATAAAACGAAATGTTTGTTTTATGGGGAAAAAAATCAATAAAATTGACAAATTTAGCTAGACTGAGAAAGAAAGAAAAAGGAGAAGATGCAAAGAGCTAAAATCAGAAAGAAAATAGGGACCATACAACCAACTCTACGGAAATTTTTGAAAAATAAGAATAAAAGAATTCTATAAATAATTGTCCATCAATAAACTAGATAACCTAAATGAAATGGACAAAATCCTAGAAACATACAATTACCAAAACTGACTCAAGAGGAATAGAAAATCTGAACAGACCTTTAACAAGTTAAGATATTAAATCAGTGATTTAAAAAAAAGAAAGAAAGAAAAGAAAAGAAAAGAAAAGAAAAGAAAAGAAAAGAAAAGAAAAGAAAAGAAAATTCTCCCAATGCAGAAAAGTCCAGGACCAAATGGCTTCACTTGTGAATTCTACCAAACATTTTAAAAAGAATTAAAACCAATACTCCTCAAACTCTTCCAATAAAAAGAACAGAAGGGAACACTCCCTAATTTATTCTATGAGACCAATTTACCCTATTACCAAACACACCTCAAGAAATGTTCCTTATGAATATACGTTAAAAAATCCTCAGGAAAAAAAATACTATCCAACTAAATCCAGCAGCATACTAAAGGAATTATATATCATGACCAAGTGGGCTGTATCTCAGGAATGCATAAGTGATTCAATCTGTGAAAAGCAATGCTATATGAAAGGGAGAAAAACACACGATCAACTCAATTGATGGAGAAAAAGCATATGACAAAATCCAACACTTTTGAATGATTATAAAAAAAAACCACTTAATACACTAGAAAACAAGGAAACTTCCTTAAGCTGATAAAGGACATATATGGAAAACCCACAATGATCATCATATTTGATAGTGAAAAACTAAAGTTTTCACCCAAAAATGAGGGCAAGATAAGGATGCCTGCTTTTAGCTCTTCTTCAGCATTGTACTCCAGTACAATTCTGGCCAGAGAAATAGGCAAGGTAAATAAATAAAAGCATATAAGTTGAAAAGTAAAACTATCTGTATTTACAGACGACATGATCCTATATCTAGAAACTCCAAAGAATCCACAGAAAACCTACTACAACTTATCAATTAGCAATTGATTTCACAGACCTGAAAAATACAAGAATCAGTTGTATTTCCATAAGCCAGCAATGAATAACCCAAAAATAAAATTAAGAAAAAAATTCCATTTACAATAACATCCAAAACTATAAAATACCCAGAAATAAGTTTAATCAAGTGTGTAGTATACTAAAAACCACAAAACATTGTTAAAAGAAATTGAAGAAATCTAAATAAATGGAAAGCTTCCCCTTCTCCTGGATTGGAATAGTTAATATTTTTAAGATGATGATCCAAAGCAATCTATATATTCAAAGCACTCTGTACCAAAATTCCAGTGGCCACTTATGAAGAAACAGAAAAGCCAATAATCAGGGGTGCCTGGGTAGCGCAGTCGTTAAGCGTCTGCCTTCAGCTCAGGGCATGATCCCGACGTTCCGTGATCGAGTCCCACATCGGGCTCCTCAGGTGGGAGCCTACTTCTTCCTCTCCCTCTCCCCTGCTATGTTCCCTCTCTCGTTGGCTGTCTCTCTGTCATATAAATAAACAAAATCTTTAAAAAAAAAAAAAAGAAAAGCCAATAATCAAATTATATGGAGTTTTAAGAGGCCACAAATAGCCAAAACTGTATTTAAAAAGAATAGTGCTCACTTCGGCAGCACGTATACAAAATTGGAACAATTCAGAGAAGATGAGCATGGCCCCTGCACAAGGATGACACACAAATTCATGAAGGGTTCCATATTTTTTAAAAAATAAAATAATAAAATAAAATAAAAAGAAGAATAAAGTTAAGAACTCATACATCTTGATTTCAAAAGTTACTACAAAGCTACAGTAATCAAAACAGTGTGATACTGGCATACAGACAGACATATAGATCAATGGAACAATATCGGGGATCCAGAAATAAACCTATACGTTCATGGCCAACTGATTTTCTACAAGCATGCTGAAACCATTCAATATGGGAAGAATAGTCTCTTCAACAAGTGATGCTGAGACAACTGGATATATACATACAAAAAAAATGAAGTTGCACCCCTACATCACAGGGGTCATCAAAATTAAAAACTTTCATGCATCAAAGGACATTAGCAAGAAAGTGAGAAAACAACCTACAGAATGGGGGAAAATATTTGCAAATCATATATCTGACAAAAAGCATAGTATCTTCAATATATAAAGAATTCTTACAACTCAACAACAAAAAGAAAAGTCGACCGAAAAATGGGCAAAGAATCTGAATAGAATCTGAATAGAATCTGAATCATCCCTCCAAGACAATATATAAATTGCCAATATTCACATACATGAGAAGATGCTCAACATCATTAGTCATTAGGGAAATGGAAATGAAAATCACAATCATGTACCACTTGAATATGTACTCACTAGAATAACTGTAAATTATTCTTAATGGAAAATAACACGTGTTGGTGGAGATGTGGAGAAAGAACCCTTGTGCCTTGCTGGTGGGAGTGTAAAGTGGTTCAACCACTGTGGAAAATGGTTTGGAACTTCCTCAAAAAGTCAAACATAGATTTAGCATGGACCTAGCGATTTCACTCCTAGGTTAATACCCAAAAGAATTGAAAACAGGTACTCAAACAAATAAACACACACATAGGTTCAAAGCAGTACTATTCACAATAGCCAAAAGGTAGAAATAGTACAAATGTCCATTGACGTAAGAATGGATAAACACATCGTGGTATATTCTTACAACAGAATATTATTCAACCATAATAAGGAAAAAAGTGCTAACACATGCTACAATTTGTAAAACTTAAAAACATATACTAAATAAAAGGAACCAAATACAAAAGTCCACATACTCTATGATTCCATTTTGGGAAATACACAGAATAGAAAAATCCATACAGACAAAACAAACGGTAGTCACCAGGGGCAGGAGAAGGGGAAAATGGGGAGCAACTACTTAAGAGATATAGGCTTTCCTTTTGGAGTGATGAAAATGCACAGCATTATGACTGTACTAAATGACACTAAATTGTTCACTTTAAAAGGATTAATCTTACAGTATGTGAATTTCACCATAATTTTTTAAAATTATGCACAAAAAGAGAGAGATCCTTGAAATAATACCCTTTATGTAGATTATTAGCTTCCAGGAGGATTGCCTAAATGCTGAATTCCTAAAGTTTTATAATTTCTCCTTGGAGGACCTTAAAATAAGGTAATATTTAACAGTCTTTTGTATCAAGCATTATGTCAAAAAATTACATATACTTCCTTTAAACTTAATTATAGCCAAAATTACCTTCAATTTAAAGAAGAAAAACTGAGGTATGGAGAGGTTAAATTATCCAAAGTTACACAGACGGGAGGAAAATGGACCTCAGATGAGCATTTCACTATTAACTGTTCTTTAACAACAGAATTAAAGAAATAGTTATTCAAATTCAAAAAGAGTTTATTGAGAAGCTGTTAAATTGTGTTTTCGTTAATGTGGTACACATAACATTGATGGTACAAAAAATATTTGAAGCATATATGGATAAACATTTTAATAGATATGTGCCTTAAACTGCATTAAAATAAAATGTATTAGATATCAACACTATAACGCCACAGATAGTACTATTTGACACAAGACTACATAAATTTGAAAAGTTAATTTCATAAAGAAAAATATTAAAAATAATAGCTAGCATTTATTGAACATATATGATTTGCTGGGCACTGTTTTAAGGGCTTTAAACATATTAATGCATATATTCATGTATTTAATCAACTATTAATACAGTACTTGCATGTAAAAAATTATGAAGGATCTATTCATATACTGAAGGGTAGAAAACATTGGTATAATTAAAAGAAATAGCTTCTATAGTTAGACCTGAATTTAACTCTGGGTTCTACCATTTAACAACTGTGACATGGACCAGGAAATGATGAATTATTAGCTGTTATACCTGTACATCCAAAGACATCAGACTATCAAAATAGTCAGACTTATTTTAAAAATAACTAAACTTCTAGAAATAAAAAATATAATTATATTCCTGATGAACATAGATGTAAGACTCCTCAACAAAATATTAGCAAACCAAAATCAACAATACATTAAATACGTCAAGTAAATTCAACAGTACACTTGATCATTCACCATGATCAAGTAGGATTTATTCCAGGGATGCAAAGGTGTATCAATATTTGCAAATCTATCAGTGTGATACATCACATTAATAAGAGGGAGGATAAAAACCATATGATCAACTCAATAAATGCAAAAAAATCATTTGACAAATACGACATCCATTCATAATAAAAGCACTCAGCAAAGTGGGTTTAGAGGAAACATACCTCAACATAATAAAAGCTACATATAAAACCCCACAGCTAACAACATATTCAGTGATGAAAAATTGAAAGCTTTTCCTCTCAGGAACAAGACAAGGATGTCCACTCTCATCACTTTTATTCAGCATAATACTAGAAGTCCTAGCTGCAGCAATCAGGCAAGAAAAAGAAATAAAAGTTCTCCAAATTGGTAAGGGAGAAGTAAAGCTGTCACTATGTAAATACATATACATACTATATGTATAGTATGATACTATACATAGAAAACCTTAAAGACTCCACCAAAAAACTAGTAGGCTAATGCATGTTTAGTAAAGTTGAAATATACAAAATTAATATACAGAAATCTATTGCATTTCTATACATGAGTAACAGTAGCAGGAAGAGAAATTAAAACAATCTCATTTACAATTGCACCAGAAAGAATTAAACATCTAAGAATAAATTTAACAGAGGAGGTGAAAAACCTATAGTCTGATAACTATAAATGGAAAGATCTACCAGGCTCATGGATTGGAAGAACCGATATTGTTAAAATGTCTATACTACCCAAAGCAATCTACAGATTCAATGCAACCCCTATCAAAACACCAATAGCATTTTTCACAGAACTAGAAAAAGAATCCTGAAATTTGTATAGAACTACAAAAGATCTTGAATAACCAAAGCAATCTTGAGAAAGAAGAACAAACCTGGAGGCATCACAATCCCAGGTTTCCAGATATACTACAAAGCTGTAGAAATCAAAACAGTATGGTACTGGCACACAAATGGACACATAGATCAGTGGAACAGAATAGAGTCCAGAAATAAACCTACAATATATATGGTCAATTAATCTATGACAAAGGAGGCAAGAATACACAATGGGGAGAAAACAGTCTCTTCAACAAACGGTGCTGGGAAAACTGGACATGCAAAAGACTGAAACTGGACCACTTTCTTACACCATACACAAAAGTAAACTCAAAATGGATGAAAGACCAAATGTGAGACCTGAAACCATAAAACTCCTAAAAGAAAACATAAGCATCAACTCTTGGACATTGGCCTTAGCAACATATTTATGGATCTGTCCCTCAGTCAAGGGAAACAAAAGCAAAAATAAACAATTGGGACGACACCAAAATAAAAAGCCTTTGCACAGCAAAGGAAACAATCAACAAAACAAAAAGGCACCCTACAGAATGGGAGAAGGTATTTGCAAATCATTCATTCAATAAGGGCTAATATCCAAATATATGAAGAACTCATACAACCTAATATTAAAAAGAAATAATCTGATTTTAAAATGGGCAGAGGGGGCGCCTGGGTGGCACAGCGGTTAAGCGTCTGCCTTTGGCTCAGGGCGTGATCCCGGCCTTATGGGATCGAGCCCCACATCAGGCTCCTCCGCTATGAGCCTGCTTCTTCCTCTCCCACTCCCCCTGCTTGTGTTCCCTCTCTCGCTGGCTGTCTCTCTCTCTCTGTCAAATAAATAAATAGAATCTTTAAAAAATAAAAAAATAAAAAAATAAAAATAAAATGGGCAGAGAACTTGAATAAACATTTTTTGAAGGAAGACATGGATGGCCAACAGGGACTTGAAAAGATGCTCAGCTAATCACTAATCATCAGGGAAGTATAAATCAAAACCGCAATGAGATATCACCTGTTATCTTTCAGATCGGCTATTATCAAAAACAAAAAAATAACAAATGTTGGTGAGGATGTGGAGAAAAGAGAAGTATTGATCACTGTTGGTAGGAATGTAAATTGTGCAGCCGCTATGAAAAAACAGTATGGAGATTTCTTAAAAAATTAAAAATAGAACTACCAGATAACCTAGCTATTCCACGTCTGGGTATTTATCTAAAGTAAATGAAAACAACATTTGAAGAGATATATGCACCCCTATGTCCACTACAGCACCATTTACAATAGCCAAGATACGGAAGCAACCTAAGTGTCCACCCATAGATGAATCCATAGATATATATATACACACAATAAAGTAATAGTCACAAAAAAGAATGAAATCTTGCCATTTCCGATGACCTGGATGGACTTAGAGGGCATTATGCTAGGTGAATAAATAATAAAGAGAAAGACAAATACCATATGATTTCACAAATATATGGAATCTAAAAAAGAAAATAAAACAGAAACAGATTCATAAAAACAGGATGTAAACTGTTGGTTACCACAGTGGGGAGGGTTTAGAAGTTGGGCGAAATAGGTAAAGGAGATTAAGAGGTACAAACTTCCGGTTATAAAATAATTTGGGGGATGTAATGTACAGCATAGAGAATATAGACAATAATATTATAATAACTTTGGATGGTGATAGATAATAACTAGACTTATCATGGGGATCATTTCATAATGTATCCAAATATCAAATCACTGTGATATACACCTGAAACTAATAGGATATTGTTGTCAATTACACTTAAAAAGAAAGGAAGGCAAGCAGGAAGGAAAACCTCCCCCAAATGGCTAAAATGCATAAACAAGCATGGTACACAATAAGAAACATAAATGGTCAAAACACATACGAAAAGCTGCTCAAACATATTCTAAAAATAAAGACAATGCAAATTCAAAGAACCAGTTAGATATAATTTTACTCCTACTACCAGAGTGGCAAATTGAAGAGGTCAGAAAATACCAAGTGTTGGTGAAAATATAACTGGCACAAATATTTTAGAAAACAGTGTAGCATTATCATGTAAAGTTTAATATCCACATGCCCCCTCTAATCTAGCAATTCTACTCCTAAACCTAAATCTAATCCTAAAGCAATTCCTAACATGTGGGTCAGGAGATACATACAAGAATAACAACGTATCATTTATAATAGCAAACGGCCAAAGACAATTCAAATATCCAGTATCAAGAAATTGCACACATGAACTATGGTATATTCACACAGTGGTATATTATGTAGCAATAAAAAGAAAAAAACTAACATTGCATGAATGACACAATTCGAAGGAATTTTAGAAACATAATAAGTGAAGCAAGTTGCAGAAATCTAAAGCAGTCTGATATTATTTTTAAAAATTTCAGAAATAAGCAATACTAAGCAAATAAATCAAGGTATAGATAGATAAATATAAAACTCTATGTTTCTAAAAGTCAGAGGGCGATTAACAAACTTCAGGATACTGGTTAACTCAGGAAAGATAGGATAAATTCCACAATCTAAGGCTTAATCTTGAGTCACAGATTCAAGAATATTCGCTTTATTATTAGGCTTCATAACTTAAATATATACATTACATATTTATTAAGCATCCCTATGTTGGCAATGTAGGTTTTTTAAAATGTATTTTGTAACGTATGGTATTTGCAAAAGAAAATATGTATAGTTTTCATTGTTAATAGCAAGCCCATCCTGAGTACTTTTAGCATGATTGCCCAGTCTTGTATTAGGGTTCATAAATCTCATATTGAGGCCAAAGTAAGAGTTCATTCTGACTCTGAAACTTTAAATGACATTTTGATACTATCTGTTGCTCCAGAGAAATTCCATAAATTATAATGACTCAGTAAATGGTTTTCCTTTTTTAGATGAAGAAAATATGATGACATTATCTCTTCCTCAACAAAAAAAAATCAATTTCTAGCTATAAAAGATTACAAGAATACTACATGTTCTTCAGATGAAGCCTGAGATGTGAAATGCAGTCTAAGTTCTCCATTCATCCTTTATGGTTTCCAAAATTCCTTTTATATAACTAGCATGTTAAAAATTGAAAGCATTTCTTTTATATTTCCAGAATTTCTTTTCATCTTAATAAATTTTACTGTTTTTAACTATAAAATCACTTCAAAAATAGACATATAAACTAAAAATTTTCCATAATAAAGACATATAAAGTAAAAATTTTACCACCCATAGATAACAACTTTTTTGTTGTATATTTTTCTCTCCCGAGGTACATATATTTTAGGTAATCGATATCAAAATTCATCTAGTTTAGCATTTTGCTTTTGAAAGTATTTTATTTTTGCTTTTGAAAGTATTTTAACACAATTTAATGCCTGCAGTTTCATTAGGAAATGCTCTTTTATTTGAAGCCTTCTTTACCTGCTATATCAACACTGATGGAAAAAACATGAGACTGGTTGGGTAGGAAGTGGGTCAGAGCGGAGCCTTACTACAGGGGAGAAGCAGCGCTTACAACTAGCACTGTCAATAGTGGCTGAATTGAAGCAGATGGTATACATTCCCCTCCATTAACATAAATATAGACAGCATTAATGTAGACACGGTCCTATCTACCAACCCCGCCCACCACCTGAAGTTTAAGTTCGTGTCCAAAGACCTGGCATTCAGGAAGCATTCTCCCAGTGTTCCACCCATTTTGTAGCCGGAGTAAGTTTGGGTACTCTCTGAGCTGCCTTTGACCTCCAGGAAAAACGGCATGGGCTTCAGAGAGTCGGGAAGATTGAGGAAGATTCTGTAGGCGCGTAGCAATAAGAGGCAACTCCACAGAACAGAGAGCTGCGGCTCCTTGTCCCGTCCCGCCCCGGGGTAGTCTCTTATGCAGGCACGGAGGGTTTCATTAGAAATGCCTCCCTGTAGCTGTCAGGCTTTCACGTGAAGAACGGGGACCGTGGAACACACTCAATAAACATTAAGACTGCAGTATCCCAGTACGAGCGGGGGACACCGCAACCCCCTCGGCGCCACATCGGCCGCTTTCCCTTTAAGAACCTGAGCGCCCATCCCGCGGAGGGAGCTGCCCAGGTTCTGCGTGCAAGTACGAACTCAGATCCCTCCGCCGAGCCCCGCTTCGTTTCCCCCGGATTTCCTTCTCTCGCTCCCACCCGCCCGCTTCGGGGCTCCCGGTTCGCACTTCCCCGGCTACTAGTCCGGGCGAGCCTATCCCTCGGTCATCGACCTAGGCCTGGCCTGGTCCGCGGAGCCGCCCCGCGGCGGCCCGCCCCCGATCCCGACACGCACTTCCGGCGAAGCGGCAGCTGGGACGGAGCCCGGCAGGGAGCGGGCGCGTGGGGCGGCAGGCGGTCGCGGGAACGCTGGCGGTACTGTTGCGGGACCTCTTGACACAGAATCATGCCCTGCGCGGGGAGAGCAACGAGCTCGGACCCGGTGCGGCGGCTGCTGTGCGAGAAAGCCAACCTGCTGGCCCGCGTGCGTCTGCCTGCCTGCCCGGTGGCTTTTCCCTCCCAAAACGTTTAATGGTGACTCCGTCCGACTTCCCGAGTTTTGATCCAAACAGCCTCTTACATACGGTTCTTCGAGGCCAGATTCTTCAAGGACACCCCAAAGGTGGCATTTTAATTAGCTGCCGCACTGGGATGGCCGAAGAGTGGGTAGTCCCCTAGAGGGAGAGCCCCATCCTGGCTCATTTCATGGGCTTCGTGGACGCGCTGAAGTAGGCGTTTGGCTGAAACGGGTAGAAAAGAATGCGGCAGGACCCCTCTTATGGGGAGGGACGGCTGGGAGCCACTGCACTTGTCTTTGATTCACAAAGAGCTCTCCAGTTCCCAGCTGCTGGGCCCTGACCCTTGCTTGGAAGCTTGACCGCCGCCTGTTCTTGCCAACCCCACTGCCTTTGTACCCTGCCCAACAGCCCCAGCCACTGGCAGGGGACCTGTGAGAAACTGAACAGACAACCCAGAATCACGCCACGCCCCTGCCACCTGCCATCTAGGAAGACTGCTGCCCACTGCCTTTGAAAATCAGGACCAACCTAGGAAGTGCCTGAGTTTGTCACACCCCGATGGAAACTGATTTGGATAGCTCAGGGCAGGAGACAGCTTCTAGGGTTAGTGTGCCGGGCAGCCAAATTGATGTTTCTCCCCCAGGAACCAGTTTTCTGGACTGGTTCCATCCTTCATTTTCTGTTCTGAAACCACGGGTCTCAGATTGTGCCTTTTGGGCAGAGAAAACCAGGCGCTGGACACTACATGGAAAAAGTACTTACTTTTAAGACCTTAAATATATATCTTGCATTACCATATGCACAGTACTAGGTGTTAGAGAAAAAGACAAAAAAGACCAAATATATGACTGCAGGAGCACAATTTTGTTCTGAGGAAAACTTCTAAGTGCGTATTCCAATGTCTGGTAAAACATGGTTTTGTGTGTAAAGAATGCATATTGGATTCTTGTTTTAGGGCCTTTTTAACTTTTTACCCCATAGTTTATGCATTAAAAACATCCAGCTTACAAAGGAGACAGAACCCAGCTTGAACAGTTTTTAGGTTTGTTACTGATTCTGTGAAGGTGGTGTTTTGAAAGATGCATATAACTTGTGGCCAAACCTCTAATTATATTTTTGCAAGATGTGATTAAGACCGGTTATAACAATTATCTTATCATTGCCAGTTAGCATTACAAGAGTTTATAAGGAAACCGGGCCCCTCAGCGTGATCTCTTATATACTACACTTTTGCAGCACACGAGTTCTAACAAAACAATGAATCTTGGACATATTGACCAAATAGTTCAAAGCAGTGGTTCTCCCACACACACACAAAAAAATCTATAAGATACGACACAAAAAATTTTTTCAACAAACCTCACAAGAGCACATATTTGATAGGATACAAAAACTCCCTAATGAAAGATCAGCATCTGGGGCGCCTGGGTGGCACAGCGGTTAAGCGTCTGCCTTCGGCTCAGGGCGTGATCCCGGCGTTATGGGTTCGAGCCCCACATCAGGCTCCTCTGCTATGAGCCTGCTTCTTCCTCTCCCACTCCCTCTGCTTGTGTTCCCTCTCTCGCTGGCTGTCTCTATCTCTGTCGAATAAATAAATAAAATCTTTAAAAAAAAAAAAAAGAAAGATCAGCGTCAACGTTTAATAAGTCAAATACAGCTGAAAAATGTAACCCAGAAGTCAAAATATCTCATACTTACTTTTCTATAGTGGTTTGTTTTTTTTTAAGATTTTATTTATTTATTTGACAGAGATAGAGACAGCCAGCGAGAGAGGGAACACAAGCAGGGGGAGTGGGAGAGGAAGAAGCAGGCTCATAGCAGAAGAGCCTGATGTGGGGCTTGATCCCATAACGCCGGGATCACGCCCTGAGCCGAAGGCAGACGCTTAACCGCTGTGCCACCCAGGTGCCCCTGGTTTGTTTGTTTTTTTTTTTTTGAGGATCATTGATATTTCCATTAAAAAAAAGAGAGCGAGAAGAAAGTACATGAGGCTTGCTTACAGTTATTACAGTTACATGGAGAAATAGGAGTGGGGAGAGAAGTTCACAAAGGTCAGTGACTTCCACAGCAGATTTTTCCACCTCTGAAATCAGATCATAACAGATCAGTTCATGATCAATTATGATCAGTTCATCATTTTCTTTAGTCTTCTGCTGAATGGTCTGCAGGGATGGTTCTGCATTTGGCCCCTTACCAATCTCACTTAGAAAGCCAGCAGGCCCCTGAGGCCCTCCTACTGACCTGATCAATTTCCTTATCTGCTAGATTGAGATACTCTTCTGTGTGGGCCTTTAATGCTTGGTATCTTTGGCCTTCTATTTCAATTCATAACATGTGTAGCCCTCAATATACTTATTCATTTTAGGGACAGTCTTCAATCACCTTCTGCTTTTCAAATTTCTTGAAAAGTTCAGAGAAAGATGTGTTCATAAAGTTCGTGTCTATAGTAAGTTGATCTTTTTATTTCAGACCTAGATTTCAGTTTTGGCAAGTTCCTTCTGTTTCAGCTTCCTCCATCACCTGGGTTACAGTCCTTAAAATTCCACCCAGAATTTCCCCATCTCTAGGGATTTTGTATGGAGCTCCTCGTATTGCCTTTTCTTTTTTTTTTTAAGATTTTCTCTATTTATTTGACAGAGAGACAGCCAGTGAGAGAGGGAACACAAGCAGGGGGAGTGGGAGAGGAAGAAGCAGGCTCCCAGTGGAGCAGGAAGCCCAATGCGGGGGCAGATCCCAGGACCCTGGGATCACGCCCTGAGCCACAGGCAGACTTAATGACTGAGCCACCCAGGTGCCCCCCCCTCGTATTGCTTTTTAATGCCAGATTTTCCACTTACCTGGCTTTAACTGCCATGACCAGGTCCTTCTAGCTAAACTGCAGTACATCTGTGATGGGATCAACAGACAGAGGCAGCTCCATGGCCCAAGGACACATGGGGAAGAATCTATCACAGCCATATCCAGAGCTCCTAAGAAATCAAATGCCAGCAGCCTCACTTTAGATGGACTTCCTCAGGAAGGCTTGGCATAATAAATGTTGTTTGTCTCAGTGGCCACAGAAACCAATTTACTAGGGCTGTCTTTCAGGAGTGGGTCAAATTTGAGATATAAAAGACTGTTCTCAGAAATTGAGTACACGCATTGTGATGAGTACCGAGTAATGTATAGAATTGTTGACTCACTCTATTTTACATCTGAAACTAATATAACACTGTACGTTAATTATACTGGAATTAAATAATAAACATAAGTAAAAAGTAAAAGAACAAAAAGTGGCTACCAAGCAGAAGCCATAGTAAACAGTCTCCAATAAAAACACATGACACGAAGAAAAAGAAGAAAAAAAAAAAAGACCCTTCTCAAAATGGACTCCTTAAATGAACACATTTCAAACTGCTCCAAACAATTTACCTCCATCCCTGGACCAGAACTTCAGCTGGGTGTCTGAAGCTCCCTTGTTCTCCTCCCCACCCCCAACAAAAGGTATTTATTCAGTACTTAGGAGGAATTAAGACATACAAGTAACTTCACATACAATATTGAAAGGGAGATTTTTTACACGTGAGCTGGCAGTGCAGGAAATTAGTAAGCAAGAGGGCTCAGACTTGTTCTAATCCCACTAAACTACATGCATCGCAAGTGTTAACTTTCTGCCCATCATTTTTTCCTCTTACGGGAGAGAATTAAACTTCACAGAGCCATAAATCAAAGTTTATACATCTCATATCTTTTACATAAATAACTATGTGAGTGCGGCCCTAAATAGCAATTTGTCAGACTTGCAAAGTCGTCCTATTTGACCATTCAGAACCACAGCACTTTCCCTCTAATAGAGACCAAAGCATTTTAAAGGACAAGAACTTTTACAGTCCTGACTAGCTTCAACAGAAGCAAAGAGGCAAAGCAATCCGTTTTCATTTCATCCATCGGCCCCTCTCCGAAACCTCGCTGAGGAGAGTGAACTTATTGTCCAATTTCCACTGCCACTTAAGAGTTAATAATAGGGGATTAGCTTTAGGAGGTTCTTAATATGATGACTTACCACAAATACACAGCATCAACACAGCAGTAACATTCAACTAGAGAATTTAAAAGATGTTTTGGTGTAAATCATGTAATTATTGGCTTGAAAATCCATTGCAATTTTCTAAAGTTCTCTAAGTAGCAGCAAACAACAAAAAGCTATAAGCTAAAAAAAAATCTTCACGTAATACATCCAGGAGTTTTTGTCCTTCTGCTCTTCACAATACAGGTTTATATGTCAGAATGCACACTTGACACCGATGAACTTTAATTTAGAGAGAGAGAATTTAAGGCTATAACAAGATAACACGTCTGCACATTGCTTTATCATAAAACAACTAATTAGCTTGCAACTTTGTTACGTGCTCAGTAGTGTTAATACACCCCCCAAAAGCATCTGATGACAGAACTAAAATTATCTTGCCTTTAAGAATTATGATTTTTTTCCCTAGTACTGTATTCATTAATTCAACAAAAATTAATTCAGCACCAGCAATATGCAAAACACTGTTCTTGACCTTGATAATTCTCCAGAACATAAAGCTAACAGTCTTCACCCTCTTATAGTTTACAGTCTATTTCCAGGTCTTTCAAATAAAGAAACGAGTGCAAATTCTAAGCATGCACAAGTAATGTGACTATGTGTCCTCAGGCCCGAGTTCACTGATAGTTACAGTGGACAGTTTCCAGCATCCGGCAGCCTCCAGCCTCAAGCTCTCCTCATCTGCGTTCATGAGTGAAACTCTCCTCTTTGAGTCCATGTCAGGTTCTAGCCCATGCGGAGAAAGGTGGGCAGAGCTTGCTGCCGCTGCCCGGACTGCTTCTGTGAGCTGATGCACCCCCAACAATCCACTGTTCCTCCCTCACCTGCTGCTTCAGAGACCCTCCCCCACTGACAGTGTGCTGTTTATCCTCAAGTGATTCCAGGTTTACCTCCAAAATTGAGGAATATGATAAAAGAGAGATTTGCCCCACCTCCCCCCCCCCCCATAGAGAGCCAGGTGAGCTTAAGAAGGGGTCCATGTGGAAAAAAAAATTGCACAATTGTTTAGTTTCTCTTGAATTTGGCTTCTATAGCTTTACTATTTGGGGCGTTTTGTGAGTTGCCAGAAAATCAGGCAACTCCTTGTGTATTAAATTAGAGAATGCACTCTAGAGCCAAATGAGCATAATTATTTTTGGTAATGCTTTTGCTTTTATTTCCCTCTCTTATGCAAGTTGTTAAGATTTGACTATCTTAGCGAATTTAGGTTCATTTAATAGCTTTATTTCAGACATCTTCATTTCTTGCCAATTAATTGAAGGTGATTCGCTAGCAGAGCAGGTAATGCAAACTGCAGATAAGTATTAATTCAAGTAAAATACAATCCTTCATCTTCCCTAGACCCTTTTCAAATGGCCTGCTGTCAGCAGTCCTCCGCAGTGATTCTCACACGTGAGGGAGCACCACCTGAGGAGATTATTAAAAACCACAGATTGCTGGATCTCATCTCCAGTTTCTGATTGAGTGGGCCTGGGTTGGCATTGGAGAATTTGCATTTCCAGTTAGAGTTCTTAGGTGATGCTGATGCTGTTGGCGTAAGAATAAAACAAATTAGAAAAAAGAAAAGTACTTCATTCTCCCTGGTGCGGAGGAAAAAGAGAGCATTTACTTGAGAAAATCTGTCATTGTACATTCTTCCTCTACCTCAGGAAATGTGCGGGCACCCTTTTAAAGGCTAAATAGGCCCTTTGCTCACTCAACAATCCAGGAATTTCTCTTTGAAACGGGACCTGGAGCCATCGCTTTGAAATGTAATCATCAGGGAAGACAGCAGTATCTCCCAGTTTGCTGGGAGAACCAAGCCTAACTTCAGAAGGGACCTGGCTCCAAATTATACACCTACCTTCTGTCATAACGTAGGAGACATTTGTGTTTCCTTTGTATGAAGGCAATTAGTCCTCTAACTTGAGAATTAGTTACCGTTTATCTTGAGAACACGGATGTGATGGTTTTATCTGCGTGCCTGAAAATTGGGTGGGATTTTTTTTTTTCTGTCTTTGCAGTCTTTTTACTGGCTTTCGTGGGATCCACATCACATTCTGATTTAAAGTTTATTCAATAATAAAACTGTTTTCTTTCTCCCTACCTTTATGGACAGCTTTTCGAGGTTAACAAGAGATTTTATTTTTAATTACATTTCCCTGACATCAAACTGTGCCACATTTTGAGTGAGAACCACTGCACAAGGTGAACCTAAATGTATTATCTATAATTTCTCCCTAGAATTTTGCCTCGTTAGTTCCACCCTGTTCTTACAGCCTGTTGACGTCTTTTTGAATCTTTGAATTTTGATTCTATCATCCTCCATACTTTATATCGTATACAAAATGGATACATTTGTTTTATGTTTTCCATATCATCAGTAAGTTCTGAAAAGAGGCAGTCAGCATCCCTGTAACATGCAGTGCTCACAGTATTAGTCATCAGACAATTATACATCATATAATGTGCTAGGTACCGAAGACATAACTATGAACAAAACAGTCCTGACTCGCGAGGAGCTTTCAATAGGGAAGACAAAGAAACAGACGGTTGTAATGCAGGACTGCAGCGGGGAGGTGGGAAGAGTATGCCTGTAGCAGCACAAAGGTGGCCCCTGACCTCAGCTCTGGAGGGCGTTATGGACTAAATGTCTGTGTCCCTCCAACATTTATGAGTTGAACTCCTAACTCTCAGTGCCCTGGTATCAGGAGGTAATTAGGCCATGAGGGTAGAGCCCTCATACATGAGGTTAGAGCCCTTGTAAAAAGAGGCATCCGATCTTGCCTCCTCTCTCTACTCTGTGAGGATACAACACAAAGAAAACCATCTGTAAACCAGGAAGCAGGCCCTCACCAGACCCAGGTTCTGCCGGCACCTTGATCTTGACTTCCCAGCCTTGACAGCTGTGAGAAATAAATGTTTCTTCTCTAAGTCACCCACCAGTCTATGACGTTTGGTAGAGCTTCCCCGAGCTAAGACAGGGAGCCAGAGATGACTTCCTAAGACAGATGCCAAAGCCGATAGGGGAAGAATGAGTAAGAATGAGGGAAAGAGGAGAAGAATACTGGTCTAGGCAAAGGACTAGTGTTTCCAAAACCCAGAGGTATGAGAATGTGTACATTTAGGAAATTGTAGGTAGTTCAACAAAGCTGGGGGTGATTAGGAACACTATGGGAGAACAGGCAGAGGCCAGATTACTAGGATTAGGAATGGTGTCAAACACCTGCAAATCCATCTGATTATACTACTGTATCATGTTTCTCCATTTTATCTAGGTGCACACCTTATGACTTGGTCAAATGACTTAAAATTGAGATACATTAAGTATCTGTCATTGGTGAAAGCAAATCTCATGGTCAAGCGTAAGGTTAAGGTGGGGGGCAGAGTCAGGGTTGTGCTAGAGCCCCCTCTTACCAGCTCACAAGAATCTATTGTTACATTTTCAGGAATTTGGCAAGCCAGTTGTTAAATATAGCCATTATTTAAAATTAAATTATTATAATTAAATTATATTAAAACAATGATAATAACTACTAAAAATTTATGACTTCTTAGTTACTTTACTACATTTTACTATTGTCTATGTTCATAAGATTATTTGCATTTATTGTGTCTGCTAGAAATAGATCATGTTTCAGTTGCCACTAGGAACTTGAAATCAACTGTTGTTAAGAGTGTTTATACCATGGAAACTGATATGACAAACACTGCAAATCGGTGGTTGAGTTATTGTTTTGTTGATTGCCTCGCTTAAGAAAGTGATAGAGAAAATAATAATGCAGATTAAATCTTAAAATGTGTCTACAGCTATTACATAGTGAATACAAAAAAAAAAAAAAATTACAGAAATATTCTCCCAAAATGTGGAAACTTACCCGGTTCCACAACTGACAAGATGCCACCCCACTGACAAACAATTGAAAATCCAACTTACCTCTACATTGTTTCCCATTCCTTTTACTCATTAGCAATGAATATATCAACAAGCATTCATGTTGGAACTACACTTGGTCATCAATTACAACCATGGGTTGGCTACAGAGGAGAGAGTTACAGCAAAAACAAAGAAAGCATTCTGTCAGAATCGACTGGCTATAAGGAATTTGTAATAAAAAGCATTGCGTATTTTATCATTATTTGTATGTTACACATCCTTTATTTCACTAAAATTTATAATACAATATATGTATATATTTTGCATAGCAGAATATTTTGCCATTAATCCAATTAAAGTACACCAATACCAAGCCTTTCTCAGGCATTTTCCATTAAGCAATTGCCAGTCAGTAGGACCTAGACCACTGGCAAAGATCAGGTTCTGTCTAATGTTTCAAAATGTCTCAGGATTGGCAACATCTTTTGGAGAGCTGGGGTGCTGGGGGAGGGGAAAAGGCGAATAGGCAGAGCCTAGATGCCAGGACATAAAATTCCTGTCTTCAGGCTTAAAAATTATCTAAGACATTATCCCTGGCTCAATACACTTGGAAGTAACTAAAGCAAATAGATCAGAAGGTTATCAAATTTTAAGGAAACTCTTTCACAAAAGAAATTTCAACCCTGGGGATGCCTGGGTGGCTCATTTGGTTAAGCATCTGCCTTTGGCTCAGGTCATGACTCCAGGGTTCTGGGATGGAGTGCTTGTGTCCCTCTGCCCCTCCCCCTGCTTGTGCGCTTTCCTCTCTCTATGACAAATAAATAAAATCTTTAAAAAAGAAAGGGAAGGAAGGAAGGAAGGAAGGAAGGAAGGAAGGAAGGAAGGAAGGAAGGAAGGGAGGGAGGGAGGAAGGAAGGAATTTCAACCCTGGCCTGTAACCATTCAAACTGAAAGAAAGAAAGAAAGAAAGAAAGAAAGAAAGAAAGAAAGAAAGAAAGAAAGAAAGAAAGAAAGAAAAGAAGAGAAGAGAAGAGAAGAGAAAAGAAAAGAAAAGAAAAGAGAAAATCCGTGGGTCTGAAAACCCACACCAGCAGGAAGAAGGCTTCCAAAACTGCAATCGCCCACCAAAAAGGGCCCCTGCCCCAGTGCTGACTTCAGATGCAGCCACGGAAGATGATGTCCCAGAAAGCAGAGATAGAGACCTAAAAGGACAATGGACAAGAGAGTTTAATCAGGGTCGACCAAATGAGCTAAGCCAAGAATTCACTTCTTCATGACCAGAGAGAGCGCTCACCTTCTGCTCAGAGGTATTGGATAATGAATATGACCGGTAATGGAGGCCAGTTTCTCCTCCTCCCCTTCCCTAACTGGGAATTTTTATTGGATATCTTGTTTCCATATCCATGTACATCTTTTAATTTATATGCTTTCATACCATAAGAAGCAACACGTAACCTAAAGGAAGAGATCGCATGTGATGCAGAGACCCTGGGCTTGGAGTAGGAGGCAGGGACTCAGAGAGATTTGGAGTCGTCTCCCTTGGGGAAGGAGTGACTTTGTTCTGTGCATATATTCTTGATTTGTCTCGAATCATTAGTTCTGGGGGACATCAACTGCCACACAATGAGAACACGGAAGCAGTCCGATGACGTGGGGAAAAAAAGCACTCATAGACATTTGCATAGTCAAAGGAATATTCGCCATAGTCAATAGTCATTCTTTCTTCCTTAGCAAGAGAACTCCTGATTTTTTAGCTGAGCATAGGGCAACTTATAAAGACTACATTCACATTACCTTATAAATCATATGTCCCCATGTTTTGTACCCTGTGTTTACAAGTAGCTAAGTGCTGACCATTGAGATGGAGGCAGGATTGTAGTTCCCAGGAAGATTCTTAAATGGCTGCTAGCACACTTTTCCTTTCTCCTTTCCTCCATCCCACAGCCTGGATTTCAGCTGTGATAACTAGAACCCTAACAGATATCTCAGACCATGCGGATGAGGACCGGATGAGGACCGTCACCTAGGGATGGTAGAGCCCAGGGCTGTAAGGATGAAGGCACCACCTTACCAGCCTAGGACTGCCTGCTTCCAAGTGTTTTTTTTATAGCATGATAGAAATAAACATCTACTGTTGCTTAAGCTGCTGCTATTTTGTACTGTCCTGTTACTACAGCCCAAACCAATTCTAACTGATACAGAAATAGATCAGAAAGTGTGTGTGTGTGTTTGGGGTGGGTGAGTGAGGAGGTGAGGTTTGGAATGGGCAAAGGAGTTGCACTGGCAAGGAAGGAGCAGAATTCAGAAAGAGAAGATACATTGGTGGGGGTGGATTTAAAAATATGCCCCCAAATTCTTGGACTCTCCTCTCTTCGAAAGGTGAAGTTTAGTTCTCCTTCCCTGATTTGTGAGCCAGAATTAATGATCTGCTTCTAATGAGTAGAATGTGTCTGAGTGATGGTTTGAAAGGCATTCTGGCGTTCATATTGATATCTGTTGGATCCTTAGCTCTGGGCAAAGTCAGACGCCATATAGAGAGCGGTCCATGTGGTGAGCTATGAGACCTTGGACGGCCAACATAAACGTGCCATGAGGAGGCCATCTTGGCAGCACATCGCAAGCCCCGTCAAGCCCTCAGATAACCACAGGCCCAGCCAACATCTTGACTGCAACCTCATGAACACCCTGAGCCAGGAGCAGCGAGCTGAGCTGCTGCTGTATTCCTGACCCACAGAAACTGCAATCATACATTTCTTTTTGTTTTAAGCCACAGGGTGCAGGAATAAATAACTATACATACGTTATCAAGTTGATACATTATGGATGGAGAAAAACATTGCAATGATGGAGTGGGATGGGAAGGTGTTTGCCAGTCTGGGACAGGACATCTGGGCTCTGACTTAATGCTAAGTTTTGCATATGACAGAGGAAGAGGGAGCAATGTTTAGTCATGCTGATCAGATGCAAATGTCTGCTTGGTTGGGGTTCAAGGTGTGAGCCAACTCCCTTCCAAGGGACCAATCTGTTGAAGCATACCCAATAGGGCAGGCTGGGAGGTGGAAACAAGACAGCGTCATTGACTAACTCCTAGGAAAACACCCTGTAATGAAGGCTTCTGATAGACTTGGAGACCCCATGGGCCTTCATACATCCTTCCTTCTGGATTTCAAGCAGCACAGGCCTGAACTGCAATAATCCCAATGTGATAGGAAAGGGTTTCGGCCTAAGGTGAAAGTGGCAGAGGTGGAAAGAGGGGGATAGATTTGAGGTATGTTTTCAAGATAGAAATGACAGGTCTTACAGATAAGCGGGATGTAGGAAGTGTTTCTTCATCTTTCCCCGGCCAGGAATATTGGAGATTCTGCTTTTCCATTTTTCGACATCCCCTGAGTTGTTTCCTCCCCAAGGGAGGAGAAGGAGATGAAGTGAGAAGTCAGAGATCACTAGTCTTTGGACATCCTTTTCCTTGTGGATGGGATTGGGAGACACACTTCCTGTGCCCAGGCACAGCTGGTCCTCTGATGCTTACCATCACTCCGCAATATGGCACGATGCCACCACCTCCTAACTAAGTCTGTTCTTACTCCCTTCCAGTGCATTGTCCACACTGGCCAGCTTTTGTTTAATTTCCCCAAACAGCTCATTTGATTTACCTAAAGAGATTTGAAAGTCTATGTTGAGCCTACAACAATGGGGATAGAAGTAAGAAGCATTTCCAGTCACGTTCACTGTTCCTTTGACACAGGAGTGGCATCGCCATTTTTATGATATAATACAGTCTATGTCTCACATTTCTCTCACTGGACTTTGTTGTTTGAAGTCACAAATATCTGCATCAAAAAAATACAGCCATGTAGATTTTCCAATTGTCTTAAAAATGGGAAAAGAATCAGTTGATAGAGATATTTTCCATTTTTGAAAGGCCTATTAAGAAATGAAACCAAAGAAATTCATTACAAGTTATGAAAAATGCATTGACTGACCTTTGAAGTTCATACAAGCTCTAAAAGAGCAGGATAATTAAAGAAGACAAGCAAAAAGCCCAAGAAAATATATGAAGCTTGACTAATGAGCATGTTTAAAATAAATAATGTATCTTCATGAGTTATTGATGATCTTATAATTCATGAATGCTGAGAAAAACATAACAAGAAATGATTTGTAAAAGGCCATCAAAAGCAAGTAAGAACATAATCAGCTCACTGCATATCTTGTAACTGATTAAAGTTCTAAGAAACAATGAGAAAAAAAAAAGGAGTAATGGAGAAGGGTCTTTACTTGGTTGAATAATGTTCCCCCAAAATTCATGTTCACCCAGAAACTCGGAATGTGATCTTCCATAGCAAGGATCTTTGCAGATGTAATTGGTTGCAATGAAGTCACACTGATTAGAATGGGTCCTAAATTCAATATGACTGGTATCCTTATAAGAGGAGAGGACACAGAAACACAGAGGGAAGAAAGCCATATGACAACAAAGGCAGAGATTTAGTGATGTAGCTGGAAGCCAAGAAGGCCAAGGATTGCTAGCAATGACCAGAAATTAGGACAAAGGCATAGGAAGATTCTTTCCTAGAACCTCAGATGGAACATAGCCCTCTGACACCTTGATTGCAGATTTCCCTAACTCAAATACTGAATTCAATGTGTATATTTGCCAAAATGTGTGCGCCACGTATCTTTTAAGTCATAAATAGCCCAATATTTGAGTATCAGCCTTATTCAACAAATATCCAATGATCCATCAAAACCTAAGAATCCTAAAAGCTGGGTTTAGTAAAAAGGGGAAAAGTATAAATTATAGGCCTCAAGTAACTTCACTTGTTAGGAAAACAAATAATAACCAAGGAACTTAGTGTAATAAAAGAAAATGAATTATAAAGTACTCATTAGGCTGTAGTTAAGGTCCAAAGGGAAGATACCAATTATAATGGTTACTAAGCATTTTGAAAAAGGAGATGGGCTGAAGTCACTAGGTATGTTCTTCCTGGAAATCAAGAAACTTTGTAGAGCTGGAAACAATATTTGAGATTTGGTAAAGTTGAGTCAAAAAAAACTGGGAGGGGGTAAACATATTTAAACACATCCCTCTTTTGGAGAGCCACTGTAATGGTCTTGGATAACTGAGCCATTGCTCAAGCACTCTGTTTTGCTTTTCCTGATCTGCTCTCTATTTACATCTTCTTTGGAATTGTGACAGTCACAGTGGTCCACTAGTGTGGGGTTGGGATTAATCCTGATTCTGGAATCAATCATTATTAACTCTGAATAGTCTGAAGCCACTTGTGACTGTTAATAGCATCAAGGGATATAGATCAGTAACAAGGTATGAAAAGTGAAAAATGTGAAACAGTTTTGAAGCACATCATTTATGAGTATAGGAGCTCATTTTTTTGCTTCAAATTAATCATTCTTTACTTAATAACACTATTCTGTACTCTCGTTAAATGTAACAAAACATGGAAATTATATTATTTTAAATTACATACCATCAGTTAAGGCTCAATTACCATTTACTTTAAAAGTCTATTATTTTATTTTATTTTTTAAGATTTTATTTATTTATTTGACAGAGAGACAGTCAGCGAGAGAGGGAACACAAGCAGGGGGAGTGGGAGAAGAAGAAGCAGGCTCCCAGCCAAGGAGCCCGATGTGGGACTCGATCCCGGAACACCGGGATCACGCCCTGAGCCAAAGGCAGACGCTTAACGACTGCGCTACCCAGGCGCCCCTAAAAGTCTATTATTTTAAATTCAAAAATCAACCCTGTTCATATCCCAGTACACACCTGATTAAAACTGGTAAACAAATGCTTGGGAAGCTACCCTATGGTTGAATTAAATTATAATTAAGTGTACCTATCCTCAATTGTACAATCTTGTCATTTTTAAATTTTCATATTTCCATAATGCCATTAAAAATCTCATACTTCAGACCACCAGTGCATGTTAAAGTATGTAGATCAACAGGAAATTATCGTGAGTTTTATCTAGGCTCCAATAGTTCATTAAATTTGTTTTTAAAAAGCTAATGGACACCCAATGCTCAGATGTTGATTTCTTTTTTTTTTTTTTAAAGATTTTATTTATTTATTCGACAGAGATAGAGACAGCCAGCGAGAGAGGGAACACAAGCAGGGGGAGTGGGAGAGGAAGAGGCAGGCTCCCAGCAGAGGAGCCCGATGTGGGACTCAATCCCGGAACGCCAGGATCACGCCCTGAGCCGAAGGAAGACGCTTAACCGCTGTGCCACCCAGGCGCCCCCAGATGTTGATTTCTTATACCATTCTCCAGTAAAAGGAAGCAGAGAGAAATGGCTGATTCCAGGGATGGGGCAGAGAATATACAAGATGACCCTGGAGCATCTTGTAGTGCCAGAAAGTAAGGAAGTATTCAAAATGACTAAAAGATGAGCTTGTCCAAAGGACCTGGGAGCCATCCCAAAAAAACTCAAAATAGTAAAAGCTGGAATATTTGAACAATAAAATAGTGTAGTACTGGGTTATAACCCACAGCATAAAGTGTTCATGAACCCCATGATTGCCGTAGCTTGCTGCCTGGAGAGAATTTCCCGTGACAGAGCAGGAAGGGAGAACACAATCAAAGCCTGGATGTGCCCCAAGTTCAGAATTGGTGGAGGCCAAAGCAGCTGGTGTTCCTAGGACACAGTAACAGAGAAGAGCAAGCTCTGGACACCTGTAGAGGGATCCCCTCAGGTCTTTAGCTGAGTCCTAATCCACGTGTGTGGAGGTTAGGAAAGAGACCAGCAGAAGGAAGGAAGCAGAACAACCCCTGAATCTCACAGAGGGCTAGGGGTAGTGTATTCCCACTGGCCAGGGTAGAAAGACCTACCACTTGGGACATCTAGGAAAATCCACAGAGAGACTGTCTCCCAAAGGGGCCACATGAGCCCTTTGTTGAACCTGCCTAACAAAGTTTCAAATCAGCCTTAAAAATGTCAAACTATTCAAGTAAATTAACTGCATCCCAGAATGAAGGCCAAAACAGTTTAAGAAATTCAAAAGTCTAGCATCCAATAAGGTAAAATTCACAATGTCTCGAATGTGATTTTAAAAAAGATACCAGCACAAGAAACAAGCGTCGTCAAGGATGTGGAGAAAAATAAACCCTCACGCACTTTTGGTGGGAATGCAAACTGGTGCGGCCACATTGGAAAACAGTATGGAGGTTCCTCAAAAAATTAAAAATAGAACTATCCTACAATCCAGTAATTGCACTACTGGGTATTTACGCAAAGGATACAAAAACACTCATTTGAAAGGATATATGCACCCCTATGATCATTGCAGCAGGATTTACAATAGCCAAGACATGGAAGCAGCCCAAGGGCCCACTGACTGATGGATGGATAAAGAAGATGGGGTGTATATATACAAGAGAATATTGTTCAGCCATAAAAAAGAATGAAACATTGCCATTTGCAACAAGAGGGATGAGCTAGAGAGTATAATGTTAAACAAAATAAATCAGTCAAAGAAAGACAAATACCATATGATTTCACTCATATGTGGAATTCAAGAAATAAAACAAATAAGCAAAGGGAAAAAAAGACAAAGAGAGGGGCAAACCAAGAAACAGACTCTTAACTATAGAGAACAAACTGGTGGTTACCAGAGAGAAGGTGGGTGAGGGATGGGTGAAAGAAGTGATGGGGATTAAGAGTATACTTATCATGATGAACACTGAGCAATGAATAGAATTGTTGAATCACTACATTGCACACCTGAAACTAATATAACACTGTATGTTAACTATGCTGGAATTAACATAAATACTTAATAAAATAAAAAATTATCAGTCATACAAAGAAGCAAGAAAATATGATTCATAACAAAGAGAAAAACATTAAAAAAAAAAAACAGACCAAGAAATGACACAGTTGATGGGATTAGTAGACAAGAGTGTTTAAAACAGCTGTTAAAACTTTATGTTTCAGAGGATGGAGAAAAGCGTAAGCATACAAGAAAACAAAAGGGAGATATAAAACACCCAAGTCAAATTTCTAGAGGTGAAAATGATAATATTTGAGATGAAAATTGCCCTGGATGAGGTTACCAGCAAATTAGACACTACAGAAAAAAGGTCAGTGAACTTGAAAACACAGTAAATAGAAACTACACAAAATGAAATCAAAGGGAAAAAAAGACTAAAAAAGTAAGTGGATCTGTAAAACATCAAGCAGCTTAACATATATGTAAGATTGGAGTCCTAGAACGAGAGAAGAGAAATGGAGGAACAAAGAACTTGTGTCTGGCATATATAAAGAACACTTAAAACTAAATAATAAGACAACTCAATCAAAAAAAATGAGCAATAGATTTGAATATACTCTTTACCAAGGAAAGAAGATACACAGCCCCAAAGCACATGAAAAGATGCTCAAAATCTTTAGTCATTAGGAAATTGCAAATTAAAACCACAAAATGATACCACTACACCCATTGGAATGGCTAAAATGAAAAAGACCAAGTGTTGGCAAGGATATGAAGCATTAGCGCTGTTATACAATGCTGATGAAAATTTTAAATAGTGCAGTCACTTTAAAAAACAATTTTGTGGTTTCTTAAAAGGTAAACATACACCCACCAACCAACAGAGCCAGTCCACTCCTAGGTGATTGTACAAGAGAAGTGAAACCATATGTCCCACAGAGGCTTACATACAAACATTCATTCATAGGAGTTGTAGTTACAATAAAATTTTTGAGTTATAGAAATGTGCATTATCTTTTATGTAGTGATGCTGTCATGAAATAATATGTCAGAATTAATTACATTATACATTTTAATTCTATGCAGTATACTGTATATCAATTGTATTTCAAAAAAACTGTATAACAATTATTAGGGAATAAGCAGAAATTTAAAAACATATAGAAATAGTTCATTTACAATTTCTGAGGAAAAAAAAAAAAAACAAGCGTGTTAGCCAGAATTATAAGATGACCCTCAAGTTTTCTGCCCCCTGGTGCACATGCCCTGTATAAATCTCACCCTATGAGTGTGGGTAGGATCTGTGAATATGTTGGGATATCACTCTTATGATTAGGTTACATTCTACGGTAGCAGTGAAGGAATTTCGCATATACAATTAGATCTCACATCAGTTAACTTTGAGTCAATCAAAGGGATTATCCTTGGTGGGCCTGACCTAATCAGGTGATCCGTTAAAAAGAGGATCCATAGGTAAGAAACCAAAAGCAGCAAGATGCTCTCCTGTTGGTCTCGAAAGAGTAACCCATCATGTGGCAGGGAATTGCAAGCAGCCTCTAGTTGCTGAGGGCCTCAGTCCTACAGACATAAGACCTGACTTTTTCTTACAACCACTGAGCTTGGAATAGAACCTAGAGCTTTAGCTGAGACCGCAGCCCTGGCTGATGACTTCATTGCAGCCCTGTGAGATAGTGAGCAGAGAACCCAGTTAGGCTGTGCCCGGACTCTTAACCCTCTGAAACTGAGATAATTAATGTATGTTGACTTAAGCTACTAAGGCTGTGGTAATTTGTTACACAGCAATAGAAAACTAATATACATGAAAACTGCAGCAATGAAATGATGATATAAATGCTAGCCTGGAAATGAATGAATTACTGAATTGGACGAGAATACATAGTAGTTCACGCAGAATGCTGCTTAGAGGGGCGCCTGGGTGGCACAGCGGTTAGGCATCTGCCTTCGGCTCAGGGCATGATCCTGGCGTTATGGGATCAAGCCCCACATCAGGCTCCTCCGCTATGAGCCTGCTTCTTCCTCTCCCACTCCCCCTGCTTGTGTTCCCTCTCTCGCTGGCTGTCTCTATCTCTGTCGAATAAATAAATAAAATCTTTAAAAAAAAAAAAAAAGAATGCTGCTTAGAGAGATAAAGAGGTTAAGCACAATAAGAACAAAACTTGAAAGAGCATTTGTGAAATGTGAAGGATTGAACAGCTAGTGTGTGTGTGTGTGTGTGTGAGAGAGAGAGAGAGAGAGAGAGAGAAGTTGCACAAAAACAGAATGTAAAGACTGATGAAGAAGAAATATTTAGGAGATTCTGGATGTAATTTTCCTTTATTAAATAAATATGAGTTTTCCTGCCAAATGTACACTCTAGAGGTAAGAAAAATAGAGTCCACACTGGAATATCAAGAATAAAGAGAAACCCTTAAAATCTAAGAGATAAAAGACAAATTATTTTTGCAGAAAGAAAACAGTGTTGTGAGGAAGGGTAGGATGGAATCAGGTTTGTTTGTGAAAGATAACTGTAGCAAACCTTTAAGAAGAAAGAAAAACCTGGGAACAGTAGAAAGTGCATTATGCAGGAAAGAGGGAAATTAAAACCAGAGAGATCATGTAAAACAAAAACCAAAAACTTTCAATAGTCCAAAGGACAAAAGATAAAAGATGAGCCAGGGCAAAGAAGCATCATAGGTTTAAGAGGAAATTTTGGAACAAAAATACCATGCCTTTAGCAAAAGTAAATAAGATATATTGTGGGTGATAGTAACTTTTTGTTTTAATCTATTTCTGAAAGCCAAACAACAACAACAAACAAGATTTTAAACTACACATAACAATAACACCTCCAAGATGATTATGCATAAAACTTAATTTTGAGCATCTCCTTATTGGGTTTGCTTTCCATGTGATATCAGACATTTGATCTAAGAAAAACCCTGCAGTCAAAAGGATTTTTAAGAACTAAGGAAAGTGTTGAAAGTCCATTTCTATTATTCAGCAATGAAAGGATTTTTGGTACCTGATACATTGTCTTTCTTTAATTTCCAAACTGACAAATATTTTGATTTTATTGTGAGGCATGCCCCCCCCCCCCCCAATGTTTAGGACTATAGCAGTAACAGACTCCTTCCTAATATTGGAACAGCAGATTAATCCTCTTTCAAAGATATGTATCTATTTAACTTTTGCAGGACTTTCTTTTAGGAGGAATTGATAGGTGTTTTGAACATAATTTAATTCCTAATGGAATCATTTGTATAAAATTCTATGTAAGAGAAATATAATGTTGGAGATACGAAAGAAAGAACACAAGAGTGAAAATGAGAAAGGTTTATCTCTAGATCTGTCAGTCATTACATAAGAAATACAAAGTTCTCTAGGTTTGGGATTTCCACTTTTTTGAACAAGATTGTGGACTGGCTTATTTCTAAAGTTCCTTCCAGAAAAAACATAATTTAGCTTTGATGTTTAAATATAATACATGACATTTGCTTATTTTATGTTTGGGTTTAATTTTAATGCACAATGTTTTAATATTTCACATATAATTATTAACTTTTTATTATAAAATGGCACACATTTATAATGGAAGCTTTATAAAATATAGAAAGGTGAGGAGAAGAAAATATAATCACTTGTCTCCACCTCTTAGATGGGAAAGAATTTTCCAGTATGCTAAAAGCTGTGGACCTGTCACTTCCCCTTACTAAATCATTAAACTAATCTGACCATCACGAAGGACTAATTCTCAGATTTTTTCTAAGATATTTATGTATTTGAAAGAGAGCAAGAGAGAGCACAAGCAGGGGGGAGGGACAGAGGCAGAGGGAAAAGCAGGCTTCTGGGATCATGGCCAGAGCTGAAGGCAGACACTTAACTGACTGAGCTCCCAGGTGCCCTAATTCCCAGATTCTGACACATTTTCTACTTCCATTTAGGTCTTATCAAAACTTAGTCTCAACTTCTATCTCCCCAAACTCCTAAAGCTGAATCCTGCAAAAGGCTCCCCCTCGAGCCTGGGTGGCCCTCCTCTGACCCTTGGCTGGAGGAGGTCTTAGAGCAAAAGCCCCTGAAGGGCCAAGGGGCCATCTGGTTCCTCAACCCTTTGAATTGGTCCTCAAGACCAAACCCTATTGTTTAGTTTATTTGATGACTCTGCTATTTCCCAAATCAATGTCTCGTACTAGGTTCTGTTCCTACTCAGAAACAACCAGGTTTGGTTAGATCATGTGGAGACTCTGCATATTTTTCCCTGACAGTGGTGAGGAGGGGTGAGGAGAGGATAACAATAACCTACTTTATGTTACAGGGAAGGCTTCAGGTCAACGGAAGTCTATTCCTAGTCAAATTTTGGGGAAGTCAAAAGTTCTATGTGGATTTTTGACTGGGTCAGGGTTATTGACCCCCGCGTTGTTCAAGGGTCATCTGTAATTGCAAACAATAAGGTATAATAAAGGCAAACATTAAATGTGCTAACAACTGAGAATTGAACAATCTGTCGTTATTATAGCGGTTTTAGACCATAGAGAGGTGAGTTCAGAATAAAGTGTTCTTGGAGGTACAAATCAGTTTTTTGGGGGTTCGGGTTGTTTGTTTTTAAAGAGTATTTATTTATTTGAGAGAGAGAGGGGAGGGAGGAGCACAGGGAGCGAGACTCTCAAGCAGACTCCCTGCTGAGCACAGGGCCCCATGTAGGGCTTGATCATGACCTGAACGGAAATCCAGAGTCAGACGCCCAAATGACTGAGCCACCCAGGCACCCCTCAAATCACAGTTTTTAATGGTGAAACTCATTGTGCAAAAAAGAAGCTGCAACAGGCTCAGACCATGGGCTGGACTTTGCAAAGTAGCCATGTCTGCTTTTTCATGACACTTATCTTTTTGCTTGTTAACTAGTAACTACTGGCTGAAAGAGTAATTATGTTATGTGTATTTTCTTCTTTCCAGACTGACTTCTTGAAAGCAGGGGTCAAGTTTTACACAACTTTGTATCCACTCTCCCCAAATCCTGTGCCCCAGTACTTAACGTTGGAGCCTTGCTTGTCTGTTTAATAACTGGGAGTTTATTTGAGCAAGGGTGGGGTGGGGTGCATAAAGGGTGAGAGTAGAACAAATGTAAGATATGTTTATTTTACAGATGGATACATGCCATTTTTATATCAATTTTTACCAATACCTTCCTAGCTTATATGGCAGGTGTTTCTCATATTTGATCATTGCACAAATCCCTTTTTCAAATTAAAACCAAAAGTTATCACCTATCCCTGTTGTTGGTGTCAATTGTGTTAGTATGTTACTTAAGCATATAAAAATTAAACCAACTATAAACCCTTACGATCATAATTCTTATACAACTATTAAAATTACAAGTTAAGTACAAACCAAATTTCAAAAACAATGAAATTCAAATGAACAACATGAATTAAAACTAAATTATGAGGTGCTTTACTGAAAATAAATGACTCTTTCACAACATGAATGTGGTACTAACTATAAATGGCACTATATTCCTGGTGTGATGCTTATTGCCCAGTGCGGGCTCACGGCTGTGGGCTACCTTCCAGAACAGTCACAGGTTTCTGCCTCTGTCAGTTGAATTGCATGCCCATCAAGAGTTTGCTCTGTTCCCCCATTCCCACCCTGGAGATGTTTATGCTAGTTGTACTTCTTAATTTTAATATGTATTTTAATCAAATATTTTACAGACTGATAGATAATTATGACAAGAGAAAAAGGTTGCTTCTCTAAAAAGTTCTTCAGATATTTTAAAAATTGAATGGCTAAATTGTTATATTAATACAGATGAGACAAACATAAAATATTGGCCCCAAAAATCTAGGCAATAATTGTTTCACAGTAGTTTTAAGTTCTCTATTTTAAAGAAACTGTGGCATTATGGGTATAAATTATTTAAGACATTGATTATGACAATCTAGTTATTGGACCCATGAGAAAGGTCTTGACCCTGTATTAAAATGCAGGTTAATAAATGTACATTTAAGTGGTTTACACTTAGATGTCTAAGGTACACATTACTTTACCAATGTTTCTAAGTGATCAATCTTTTATTTGCCAATGCCATATGCAAGAGTATAATTCTTGCATATTAAATCTAATTTCATCCTGTTCTTATCATTCTATGACAATACAAGTAGTACGATTTCCTGCTGCCTGTGCATTCCTAAACACAAATTAAAAATAGGGGACCTACATGTTACTGGTAGTTATTTCTTGCTATGGTGTGGCCTTCCAAAAAGTATTGGATATTATTTTTATATTAGTATAAATTTATTGTAAAAACAAGCAAAGCCCAGTATGAGTGTCAGTATGAGAAAGCCTATAGAAGATAAAGCTAATCTCCAGGAAACCACTGAAAAGTTTATTTCACCATGTTTAAGTGACTTTTGCAAAGTTTTAGAGTGACAGATTAAGCAATAGACTGAAAGTGGATGATTTTTACCTTTAAAGAAAAGGCTCCAATTCTTTCTGGTGTATTAAGTTTCATATTGAAAAACTGGTATTATTCCATACCTCCTACACTTACTAATGTAAGCGTTAAGAAAAAAGAATTGTAGAACACAGCTGGTAGAAGTATAAATGACATCAACGTCCTGAAATGTCATTTGGCAGCTGGTCACAAAGCTTTATAATTTTCCATATATTTCAACCCAAAAAGTCTACTTCTTCAGATCCATCCCAAGGATATATATTGTGCACAGAGATATGCATAAATATTTTGTTAGAAGGGTGTGTGCTACGCACATAAAAAAATTAACATACAGGGCGCTTGGGTGGCTCAGTTGGTTAAGTGTCAGACCCTTGATCTCAGCTTGGGTCTTGATCTCAAAGTCCTGAGTTCAAGCCCCATGTTGGGCTCTATGCCCAGCTTTAAAAAAGGTTTTTTAAATTAACCTACAAAAAGAGTAAAAGTTAAGACTTGAATAAATTGTGGTGATATCCAAATAATGGACTACTATGCAGAAACAAAAATCCTACTGCATGAGACTAGTGCTGTTACTGAAAAATGTTTCGTGAAAGAAGCATGATAAAAACAGGATGTATGGCATGATCCTATGTGTATTTAAATATATTTGTTTATAGAGAAAAAAGCCTGGAAGGCATACACAAAACTGTTAAGAGAAATGTATACAGTTCTAGGATTATCTAGGAACTACTGGAAGGGACAAAGCAGACTGGATTCTAGTTAATCTGGAGTTCATATCCCAGTAGTAAATTGACCAAGGTAGCATATGGTATGTCATAGCATGCTGAGTACAGTGGGTAGTGAATGCCCAGGTGGAGGTCGGCAGGGTTGTTGTCCATATAAAGTGGTCCAGGAAGGCTTCCCTGACAAGGTGACATTTGGGCAGTGCCCTACATGCCCCCCAGAATGTGATGGAGGAGATGTTAAATGTTCTACTTTAAAAAAATCTTTCAGGGTACCTGGGTGGCTCGGTCGGTTAAAGCATCTGCCTTCGGCTCAGGTCATGATCCCAGGGTCCTGGGATGGAGCCCGCAGGGAGCCCGCTTCTCCCTCTCCCTCTACCTGCCACTCCCCCTACTTGTGCTCTCTCCCTCTCTCTCTCTGTCAAATAAATAAATAAAATCTTTAAGAAAGAGAAAAATAGTTAAGTTTATTGTTGAGAAACCTTGCAAAAACTAGATTACTGGAGTGAAAAAGTTACACATCACCAGTAATAACACACAGCACATCAGGAACCCCTGATACGATCCAGAGAGAAAGGCACATCACTTCTGTGGAATTCTCACCACAAGATGCACAGCCTCAATGTCGTCATAAGAAATTATCAGACAAACTCAAATTGAGACACAATCTACAAAAATAATGCACCAATACTCTCCAAGAAGCCTCAAGGTCATGAAAAACATGGAAAGGATGAGAAACCATCACAGATTAGAGGAGTTTAAAGAGATAGAGCAAATAATTGCAATGTGAGATCCTAGTTTTGATCCATTAACAGCAAAATAAAATTACTGGAAAATAAACAAGCAACAAAACTGGTGAAATCCAAAATTAAAGTCTGTAGTTTGGTTAGTGGAATTGTTTCAATATTAGTTTCTTTAGTTCTGATAAGCATATTGTAGTTATGTAAGATGTAAATATTAAGGAAAGTTTACTGGGGTGTATGGAAACTCCCTCTTTTCACAACATTTCTGTAAATATAAAATGATTTCAAATAAAAACTCTCTCTTAAACCTTAGTATAAATGTTGAAAATGTAAGGTCAAGGAAATCTCTCAGAAATGAGATCGAGGACAGAGAAGGAAAGTAAGGACAACAAGGATTTTAGAAGATTGGTCTAGGAAAACCGAAGAAAGAGAAAACAAAGATGAAGAAGTTATAAATGAAATAATTCAAAAAAAACTTTCCGGAACTTGAAGAACACAATTTCCAGATAAATGGACTTACCAGTTTCCAGTAGAAAGCCCTACGCCAGGAAACATCATATTTCAGAACATGAGGATGAAGAGAAGATTCTTCAAGCTTTAAAGAGAGAAAAATATATATGCTACACATTAAAAAAAAATCAATATGGCTTCAGACTTCTCAAGATATGTTCAAAACTTTGAAGATAGATTCTAACTTCTTAATATCTATGTTTATTCCCATTTTTACCCTGAAAGCAGATGGGAGATTTCTGGAGCAGAGATCAGAGTTGTTATTACTTACAGCAATAACTGCATCAGTGCCCCACGCCCATGGCCTACGGATCACATGTCGGGAGCCCAATGTCACCCTGCACAGAGAGGGTCTGCCTGAAGTTGTGAATCTAGGAGTGTTTACAGGGCCCAAAATTGACCCTTCTTCTCAGAGGAGCTCAGAAGTTTTTGATCCCTAGTTGTTAATAATCCTTTGGGATATAAATGACAGGCTCCAGGGCTCTGCCTGTTCACCCCTTTCAAATGGGAACACATTGGGGGATCAAGCTCCAAGTCTTTCTGGAGGTAACTGGCTATTCAATTATCCTTTAGCCTCCAAGGCTAGTTTCTCGACCCAGCTGCCATTAAAAGTTTGCTCGAAAAGCTCTAACGGTGCAGGAACGTGAAATTATTCACTTCCTGACAGGTTATTTTCCGATCTAGAATTCTAGCCCCAGGCCAACCATCAATAAGAGTGAAGGTAAAATGAATCTCCAAAAGTTCACCTTCTGCTCACTCCTCAGATTGCGGATGTGCTTCTCCACCAGAGCAAGAGAGTAAATCAAGAAAAGAGGACAGCATGAGATACAGGAATACTTTTTACAGCAAAATTTGCATCTCTTTTAGATGCATCTCAAAGTCTGAGAATGGCCTTAAGTAAGGCCCAAGTTTAGTTGCATTATGTCAAGTGTGGTTTGAGTGACTTTGCTAGGAGTCACAACAGTGTGTATGGAATCATTCACATTCTCTTCGTTTTGAAAAGTGGCACAAACTTGAGAGATGGTCACCAGTTCCGAACACCCCTTTCCTACTATTTCCTACAGGTATTGAGGAACCCGGATGTTGTGAGCTCCTATGGTGCCCAGGTGGAGTTATTAGGTAGGCAAACCAAGCAATTACATTCAAAATGCCTGGGGTTTTATCCCAACTAATTAAATAATTGCAATAGACTTGAATCCCAAAATAACCTTAAAGACCATCTAATACTCGCCTCCTTTTTAAAATAGGGAGGTGATTCAGGAAGATCAAATCAGTTGCCCAAAGTTTGTACAGGCAATTCAAAGCAAAGAAGAAACTGAAATTCAGGAGTCCCCTCTTTTTGCTGATGGACTTAAAACAATGATAATTGTGTTTCCCATGCGTAAGAACTTTCCAGAGATGATTCACCTAATTCTCCCTTTATTATATCTCATGTTACAGATGAGGAAACCTAGGAAGGTTCAGTAACTTGTCCAAGGCCACAGAGTTCATGATGGAGCGAAGATGCCCATTCAGGCAGTCTGCACACAGAGCCCACACTCTAAGTTACTATGCTGGATTGTGTCACTCAGACAAAGAGTTTCAAAGTTTTTCAGTAGGGAAAATATCCCCACAAAACTAGCTTCAGAGATTTTAGTCAGAAATGCAGTGCCCCAGCTAAAAATTCAGGTACTATAGAACAAGAGCAGAAGGAATACTGGAAGATAACTAATAGATAGTTATGCATAGTAAAAAGAAGAATCAACAGGGACGCCTGGGTGGCTCAGTCAGTTAAGCATCTGCCTTTGGCTCAGGTCATGATCCCAGGGTCCCAGATTGAGTCCTGCATCGGGCTCCCTGCTCGGTGGAGAACCTGTTTCTCCCTCTGCCTGCCGCTCCCCCTTCTTGTGCCCTCTCACTCTTTCTCTATGACAAATAAATAAATAAAATCTTAAAAAAAAGAAAGAAAGAAAGAAACAACAAACATTAGGAACTCAGGAGTTTTAAGTCCAATCTTTCAAATCTTCCTCTTTTATATTAGGAAGTTTTAGAAAAAGCCAAAGCTTTGTATAAACTAAATAGACTATATATATATATATATAATTGAATAAATTTAATTATATATATATATATATATATATATAATTTATTTAATTATTCTACTCCAGGCTGCTTATAGTTTGGAGATTAATCTATCTGCAGTTTGCAGAATCAAAGAACTTAGATTTAATTCTATTTTATTTTTGCCTGTAAATGAGAATGATATTTACCTTTTAATATTGTGAACTAATTACTGTAAACTATAAGGCAGTCTGTAGACGTCAGCTGTATTAATTAGCATAGTCTAGTTCCACCCTATCACCAAAGTTAAACTGTGTTCTCTGCATTAACATATCACTTAAAAAAAATAAGAAAACTCTTATGATCTCATAATTCACGCAAGTGACTTTGCAAAAATAATGATTAATTATATAGCACCTAAAATTAACTCATCCCTGCCATTTTTCATTCTTCTTTTCTCAAGCCCACATTTTATTCCAGGGTATCCAGACTGTTAAATATGATCTTGTTGGCACTAATCAGGTCAACTGGTCCAGTAACCTTCCAGTCTGGCTAATATCTCCTGTTTCTTATTGGCTAAAGAGTGTGGGAAGATTTCAGAAACAGAACAGCTGACGCCTTCAAAATTGTAGGAGAAATGGCACTCACACACATACCCATAATTTACATTGAATTATGGAAACAGCATAAGAATGAAGTGTAATTAAGGTTCCCAACAATTAACCTTCTAACCATCTTTGTCACCCTGCTTGAGGTCAGTAATATTTTAAATCAATTATATCTGATCTTCAAACTCATCTTTAAGCTCAATTTCTTATCTATTACTTATGGAAAAGAACAGAACAAATTTATCTTTTGAAATAAGCAAGAGTGCTGTAAACTGCAGGAACTCACCATTTGTACTTTAGCTGAAGAAATTAAGAAAGATTATGCAACTAGCCCAAGATGGTGACATAGCTTGAAAGACAGATTTAGAATGTGAATTCAAGTTTTCTAGAACTTCTTGGAGAAGGGGTGGGAGGAGGGGCAGGGGAGAGCTCCTAACATAGATAAACATTTTACAGTTAATTTTGGCACCAAACTGGATGGCCTTTGGCCTGATGGGGTTTTTCCAGCTCACCAGATAATGGAACATGTGAAGAAGGCTGATGGGTAGCTTCATGCTGTGCTGCAAGCATCTGCGACCTTCTATCTGCAGGGTTCTAGATTACTCAGGGGCAGCCTCTACATCTGCAGCAAGATAAAACAATGTTGGTGTATTTGGTTCTTTGCATGGGAAATGTCTTGGAGAGGTCAAAATACTGGGACTCATTTATTATAGAAACCTAGGGGCAGCTGTTTGCAAAAATGTCCCTCTCTCCCTTCCAGCCGCCTCCCTAACACTAGCCAAAGTTTGTAAGGGTGCGTGCGTGGCCACTGTTGCTCCTTTCCTGGTTTAAGGGCATATTGACAAAGTGGCTGAGGGCCCAGGATCTGGAGGCAGATGGACCTGATCTGTTCTGACTCTGACAACTTGACATTGGCAGGATTTTTAACTTCTTCGAATCTTGGTGTCTTTGTCGGTTAATAATGCATTCCTCAGAGAGGTCATTAAGCATACAAAGAGATTGTATATATAGTGCCTGAGATCTGGTAGATACTCAACATATGCTAGATTTTATTAAATTCCTGATCCTCTTGACTATCCAATGACGGAGGTTCAACGTGAGATGTGAAAACAAACAAGCAGACCCATCAGAATCACCTACAGAAATCATCTTTTTAAGGCTTCTGCTCTCTGATTGAAAACAGAAAATGATTACATTCCAAATAATTTTAATAGCCTAAGATGCTTTCGCAAATCTCCCATCAGAATGATGGGCTGTCTCACGGCGACCTGAAACCAACAGAAGAAATACCTTTTCTATTCAGGTTTCCGTTAGCTTATTTGCTCTCCTACCCTCTGCACATTGTCATCCTTCTTGTCGGTGGGCTCTAAGAGAATACCTGCGGACTCTCGGCTGTCTTTTCAGAGCTGGTGCTGAGCTGGACTGCTCACCAAGCACCCTCCGTTAGAACCTTCTGAGTTATTAATATACTTGTTAAAAATTGCTGGAAGCCCAGGTTATTGTTCTTTCACACGTATAATTTTCTTTGCATCAGTAACCTTTTGTGATGCCAGGATCTATTATTTTTAAGAAATATACCTTAATCTCATATTACCATTCTTTTTTCCAAAATTACCCATGAGAGACAATGAGAATCATTCCATGGAAATGGTAATATTTAGCAAATACGTTTCCAGCATATATTCAAAAAAGTCATTTGAGAATGTTCATTTTGGTATCACACATTTCATGACCATTTATCTAAACCCCTTACTTTCTGAAGTATGTTCTGTGAACTGGATTAAAAGACATACCACAGCAGATTTTTTTAAAAAGCATTTTGCTTATTTTTGATAATTATTTGTAAATCTTTGTAAAATTTTGTAACACTTAGAAAGGCAATCATTTAACTCCACTCTGAATAGGAAGTTCCATGAGGTGGGACTGGCTTCAGTCTTGTTGCATGCCCAACACCTGGTCCGATGCCGGGCACACAAAGGGCATTCGATAAACATTTGTTGACTGATACACTTTAATCTTACTCTGGAGGAAGAATTTTATGTAAGATTAATGGAAATATCCTCAAAAGAAGAGCAAAGTGATTTAGTAAACTGGTATTCTGGAACTAAAAGGAAAACCGAAATTCTTGGGGAATAGTGTTACCTCTTCGGGGAGAAAGCTATAGATCATTTTAGAATTCATATAAAACTAGGAAGGGAAAGGTTGAGTTCGTTCTGAAATACACCCAAATTTAGAAAAGCAAATATAAATATATCCAAAAAATTAAGTGATTTCCAAGTGCCTGGCTGGTTCAGTCAATAGAGCATATGACTCTTGATCGCAGTCATATGTTCAAGCCTTACTTGGTTGGTGAGTTTACTTAAAAATAAAATTAAAAAGGGGTGCCTGGTTCACTCAATTGGGTAAGCATCTGACTCTTGGTTTCAGCTCAAGCTGTGATCTCAGGATTGCGAGAGGGAGCCTTGTGTCAGGTTCTGTGCTCAGCGCTAGAGTCTGCTTGGGATTCCCCCCTCAGCCCCTCCCCCCTTGCTCTTAAATAAATAAATAAATAAATAAATAAATAAATAAATAAAAAGTAAATTTTAAAAAATTAAGAGATTTCATTATGAAACTCAAGAGCCAGCTCTCAAAATTGCAACTGAGACCCTGCCATCGGATAATCCCCCCAGAAAGGAGGGAGCCATCTAGAGGGCAGTGTTTACACTTGACTACATGCCAAGGATCCGTGCAAAAGATGGGAGATAACAAAACCCAAGACAACTCTGAGATGAATGTATGAGTTTGTGAGAACCAAACCATGAATGTGTTGAAGATTACAGAAATGCTAAAATACACGTAGCTTCTGTAGACACTTCCAATCAAGAAGACTCCATGAGGTTCAGGTCTACAGCTTGGGGCTAAGGAGTACAGACCTGACAGATGTCAAAAGAGAACTTTCGCTTCTACTTCTTTAGTGAGAATGTGTTTTGGGAAGAAGGGAACATTTATGGTGTACCTAAAAAGTGGTAGGTGCTGGGCTAAATATTCCATACTGGTTATCGCATTTGATCTTCACAGCAGCCCATGAAGTAGAAATCCCCATCATGATTTTAGAAATGGCAAAACTAAACTAAAGCTCAGAGCAATTAAGAACGTCCCTAAATGTACATGGTAATTGCTAAGCAGAGCCAGAATCCATCCAATTCAAGTTTGCTTCCAGAAGTCTTTCCGCTAAACCACATTTCCTTATTACGCTGAAAATTTTTGCATAAATATTGGTAATGGTGAATATCTCTTGAAGAGTTTATGAAAACACACAACTGCTGAAAGCTGTCAGCCCAGATAAATTATGTCTACCATCCTTGAGAAAAAATTAGTATGGTGACCCTTAAGGAATCATGGATAAGAGGTGACAGGCAAATGGCGTCCTCATTTTGAAAAAGAACACATAAGACCCGGAAAGGAAGCACACTCTTGCTGGGTGCAGCCAAATCTCTTCTACCTTTGTATCTCCAGGATCCAGCCCAGACCTCACACACAATGTTCAACATATGTTCAACAAATGATACACTACCTTAACACATTTCAAGTGTTGTCTAATAGATTAAGTTAAACTTATTTTGAATAGTTCCAAGAGGAAGTTCTCAGTTACAAGGGGGTATGCTAAAACGGAGACAAAATTCTAGAAATAATGAGCAGTTAGGGTTGTCTCAAAATAAATGGCAGTGTATCATCAGGCAGGTAGGGAGCTGCCTATCACTAAGGTGCTCCTTGATTTAAGTACAAGAAAGAAGCAGAATGAATTTAGTCCCTCACCTCTGTTGACGGTTGTCAGTGGTCACCTCGTCTCCAGCCTAATGTCTTGTCTCCCATTCCTGGGGATGGGGAGGAGGTAGAGGGTTTGGGGCAGTGCAGAAAACGAAGCAGATGTTAAAGGTAAATGACAGAAAGGAAAGCGAGAATTCTCCAATCGCTGCCCTGGAAGCCTCAACTCCTTCATTCCCAGGACTTAGACCGTGAGACTAGAACTGTTAGTATACCATTCTATCACACTTACAGGGAAGGCTTTCATCTGCTCTGGGAACTAATCACCACTAACAGCATTACTCGGGAAAATGAATTCCAGGTTCCCAGTGACCGAGTTATAACCTTCCACAACACAATCCAGTAAATTGGAGACGGCATACATTTGCACCATTCTCCTTCACCTCAATTTTTTTTTTTCAACAAAAGAGTAGGAATTTGTTAGCATCCAGATCACCTGATGGTGACTTCTGAGACTGCCAACAGTTCCAAATTCATGATCAAGTTAATGAACAGGCAATTACCGAAAATTAAGGCTTCCTAAAATTCTCTTCTTCAATCATTGCCAATACACTGCAACTTAGAAAAAAGTTAAAATCAAGTCTGTAGACGTTCTCTTTGTACAAAGAGGAAAAAAGTAGGTGATTTTTAAATAATGAAAAGGTAGTAATGCTGAGATTTCTAATTTCCTCTCCTATTACACTACAGATTCGGTGTAAGCATATTTCAGAATTAACTTCCTATGACTGGAGGTCTCACATGGTGGCTTCACCATCCAGGGGACCATTCGCGCTAGCTGGGTGGAGAGACGCTGTCTGAAAGACCAGAAGCCAGGAAAACTACCACGTCATGACTTTGCTGCCACCAAAAAACCAAAGAAAACATGCACACTAACACACACACAAACCCAGGCCTGGTGTTAGACACGGTAAACCACAAATACGTTTCTCATGCAAAACAGGACAGATGATTGATATTTACACAATACAAATCAAGTGCTGACAATGAAGCTTTCTTTTTTGGGGGTGCCACCGTGACTATGTGGTTTCCATGAGGGTCCGTACCACAGGTCTAACTTGCAACACCGTAGAACCATGATGGAGAGAGCATAGAAAATGTGCTTTGGTAGAAACCTGGGTATGTGAGAGGTTACTATGAAAAAATGAAAACAGGAATGATAGAAGTATATTTTCTTTTATATACAAAACTGAAGTCCCAAAAAATGGTTTGTTGAAGTAGCTATCAACAAGATGTGAAATCATTTTTCCTTTGCTTTGGTTGAAACAGCCAAGGAACGCCAATCAGTTCCCCTTCCACTAATAGCATATAAACACAGTGACAGGACTACTTTTAGGACAGAATAAACAACTTTTAAGAAAGGAAATTAAATTAATTTTAAACTAAACATTTTACCAATAAATAAGACTCTTTAAAAGGTAGCATCTTCATCCTACAATCTTGGGCATAACATATACATCAGTTTAAAAAATAAAATTTCTCCCACAATAGTAATTACAGGTGTTAATGCAACGAGCTATGAAATGAAATTATTTTAATGTAACTTGAAAAAAAATTCTAGAAATCAAAAATAAAATTTTTTAAAAAATGACATTTTTCTAAAATTGTACATTCTAAAATAATCGACTAATACTTTGTTACAGAAAGTAATTCAAACTATTTTGATATTTCAATATATTCCTAAAGAAATGGTTAAAAACTTGTCATACGCCAAAATTGGAACAGTGTTTATAATTCTGTTTATGGCTATGAAATGGCAATCGAATTCTACTTAAAACTGTAACCACCAATGATGAAATATACTTCAAAAAAATAAACATTTGGTCTTACCATCTTTAATATTGGTTAAAAACAGACTGATGTTTGCTGCTCATGGAAGTTATTTTAATCCAATGTGCAAAAAAAAAAAAAAAGTGCAGCTGTCTACTTTTACTTGAGATACATAAGACCCACACTTCTACACTATTTACACACTTAGAAAGATTTTCAATTTATTAATTTAAGTAACGATATTACATCTCCTCTATGGATAAATCACGTGCTGCAGAGAGCTCAAAAGCTTGATGACACTCTCTTAAGTGACACGAATGTATCTGAAGAAGCACACCTGTTCTTGTCCTAAGTTTGATCCTAAATAAAAATCCAACTTCAAAATCAATTAAGAATTATTTTGATCTAGAAAATCTTGGAATCGTTGCAAACGTGAAAACCTCGTCCCTGAGAGCCAGGATCCTATCTCCCCTCTGCTGTCCCTCTAACAACTGGTCTACCCCACAAACCCCATCTGCTGCAGAGTGGCAATGCCCCAAAAAAAGAGGAACAAAAAGAACTCAGCCCCCAGACCACCGGCATCCCTGTGGGTTTGCTCAGCCTTTGTTCAGGACTTGTGACTACATCTTTTGGGGTAGGTGTGGGCAATCAAAATGAAGAAACACTTTAGCAAAGCAACCATTATTTGTCCACAAAAACAGTGAAAAACAGTGATAGAAAATTAACAAAGCAAATATAAATCTAATACCGTTCTGCAATGCTGGAACTTGTTTTCACATGTGCGCAGTGCTCTTGGTCAACCACCCACCAGTATTTTCTGCATCTACATGAAGTACTTTTATTAAGTTATTAAAAATGCTGTTTTGACCATAAGTCCCATATAATCGTGATGATTAGGAAATCAAATTACTCAATTATCACTCTGTGCAGTACACTTGCCAGTCAGCAAGTGTAGAGAGGAATTAAAAAAATGGAATAGAAGTCTCTCACTTCTGACTGGACACAGGAGTTCTCAAATTAAAATCATAAAAAAGAGGGGGGGGGTGAGGGCTTACTGGCAACATTACTACTAGACACCAGACAGGACAGTGAGACCGTTTGGTCAGAACCAAGGAACACTACTTCCTTGCAAAGTTTTCAAAATACCTAACCAAGCACTGCCTTAAGTCCAGTGAGTACAATGCTCCGTAAGTTTCCACAAAAATACAGTGACTGGCGTCCATGTGTTCGAACAATGCAGTCTCAGTCTCTGGGGCTCAGGCAAAGTGGTCGTGGCCCAGCACCTCTAGCTGCAGGCGATCGTTTCCAACTGCTGCTCGGCTTCGGCGGCCATGGCTGCGGCCTGCAACTGTTCTGTCTCGCTCTGGATGGCACTGGGGGTAACCTGCTTCCTCTCACTGTGCATATTGTTCTCGTGCCTTTTCAGGTCAGACGCCTTGGCAAACGCCTTGGTGCAAGAGCCACAGACAAAAGGCTTTTCCCCTCTGTGTCTTCGTTCATGATCTTTGAGGTGGGACTTGTGTTTGAAGGCTTTGTCACACATGTGGCACGCAAACGGTCTCTCATTACTGTGCACTCGCTCGTGCTTCTTCAAGTCCGGGGCGCGGATAAAGGATTTCCCACACACCTCACAACTGTACGGCTTATACCCTGTGTGGATTTTTAGGTGTTCTTTCAGGTGGGCCTGTGTGGTAAAACCTTTCGTACACATTTCACAAACAAACGGCCTGTCTGCCGTGTGGAGTTTTTCGTGCTTCCTCAACCTGCCTTCGTCGGAGAATGTCTTCCCGCACGCCTGGCAGGCAATCTGCTCCCGATGGTGGCCATAAAGCAAGTACTCGAACTTCATGTCGCTGGCCGCTGTTGTCCAGCCTGGTGTCTGTTCGTCCTTCACTTCGCTCATTCCATCATTGAATGTTAAGGCTTGAGGGGTCTGGGACCCCAAATCTTTCGATTCTGGGGTCTCCATGGATTCTACTTCCTGGCCGTAACAATTTACTTTCCGAACTTCCTCGCTCCCCAGCTCCTTCAGGATTGCTTCCTGAACCCTGAGCGTCGTCGTGGGCGACTTGCCGTCCTCCTGACTCGGGGGGGTACCTTCTACTGTGTCATCAGAGGGACTGTCATCCTGGTCTCCAATTTCTTCCACATCATCATCCTGAGTGTCAGCAGCATCTCCAATGGGGCGATTTATCTTGAGGCAATACTTACTTTTCGATTGGCCGTTATTTTCGTCGGGACTAGATACATCACGCTTCTGAGAACAGAGTTTATCTAAAAATCGGATACCGAGAATCTGACCTGATGACATCATTAAGTTAACATCTTCTTTTTTCACAGAAATCTTTGCTGTGTACATGTAGTTCAGGACCTCTTCAAATATATCAGAACGAAGAAAATCTATTTCTATTACTGAAGAGCTATCAACCTCAAGCTTCTTGAAAAGCTTTTTAAAGTAAGTGCTGCAGGCGGCAAGAACACACCTGTGTGCTCTGAATTTCACATCTTCAACCACAATGGCAATATCACAGAATTCTCCTTCCAGGCGTTGTTCATTTAGTGTTTTCAGAAACAGAGTTTTATGATCATCGTCATTATATTTAATGGTTTCAGACATACTGATGAAAAACTCCTACAAGAAAATTTTCAAAAAGAGAGTTTGATAATTATGAACAGTACTTTTCCAATACACAAAACACAGCCGGACTTTCATTTCCTGATCAATTTTTAGTACCTAACAATTTCAGAAAATCTATGTTACAGGTGGTTTTAGAAGAGGAGTATAGAACACTGATCCCAGCTTAGGGACTTCCATGTTGTTGTATCTACTTATCTCCAGTTTTAAAAGTACTGGCTTATCGCAATAACAGCGACTTTTACTGGGCACATAATACATGCCAGGCACTGTTCCATGTACTCTGCGTGTCTTCACAAATGTCCTGATCAAACAACCTTAAAATAGGCATTCCTAGCCCCCCTTTTTAGACGAGTTTAGGAACCTGCCCAATAGTCTAGTCATTTACTGGAGAGCCGGGACTCAAATCCAGGCAACCTACCTCTAAAACCTGTGTTTCCTGACAACTAGAGGTAATAACAACAAATAACTTCAAGGCTTAAGAAAGAGGTCCAAGGCAAGGAGGCGCTGCTCCTGTCATGTCTACTTTAATTCCACGTACAGAAGAGGAGTTTCAGTGAAATAACTAATAATAGTGCTCAGTGTTCTACTTCCTTGACAGAAGAGACAAATCACTGTTGCAGAACCAAAAAGGGAGATCACTGCCAAAATATTCCACTTAGAGTTGTCTTCTGCTTTTTTCCTCACCAGCTTTGGGCCACTTCTGAATGCAGGTTAAGGTTTATTATGACCCTAGGATGGCATTTAGGAAGACAGCGATAAGTGTCTTCATTCCATCTGGATGCTAATCTATCTGCCATCCAGATGAAAGTGTCATCAAGACCGGATGTACTTGACAAGTGCTGTGAGTATTTTATAAGCAAAAGAAATTCTGAACTGGCACGAAAGACTTCTGGCACAAAAGACTGTGTTTAAGAATTACCTTCTCAAAATAATTTATTCTGTGTATTTTCTTTTTGAAACATTGTTTTCCTTTTATTTTACAAAGCATTGCCACCAGAGAAACAGAAGTGCTAAGGCATATATATATATATTTACAAGATTTAATACCCAAAGTTATAGTTACCATGAACAACTCAGGCTATTATCTTAATGCTTTAAACACCAAATTCTTCAGATCAGAATAACTCTGATCAGGGGCACGCCAGTCCTACAAGAGAAAAGGACAAACAAGAATAAGGTAGAATCTTCCTCTGTCCCAAAGTCTAAACAAGAATGTTTTCAAGAATTGATTTTAAAAAATAAAACTTTCCTTTCTTGTCCTGCCACTGGCACATGTACCCATTTTCAGGTTGGGAACAGAGAGGAGGGTGACTGGCAGCATCAGGTCCAGCTCTGAACAGATATGAATGAGAACAGATAAAGGCTGTGGCACCTGGGGCACGCAGGGGCTGTACACCAGGACTGGAGGGACGGGTTGGAGAACCACTAAGGACGTTCTCACTGACAAAGGCCATGCCCATATTTGCACAAATATTGATAGCTACAGAGATACAGGAAAAGCCAGTAAGTCTCCCCTACCCCCACCATCTCCCGCTGGGTATGCAGCCCTCCACATTTCTCTCTAGGCTCATATAAACATATAGCGTGTACATTTTTAAATCAAGTTATACAAGTGTACATCCCCAACAGTTAACACTGGAGAAGGAACAGTAGCCACCTTCTTCTTTTTGTGCTTCTGTGTGCATAGCACATACCACATAGGCTACACTAGTCTTTATGGTTTTATCTGAGAAATCCAGGTGTTTTCACCTCCATCCCCACAGGGAGGCTCAAAAAATTCTCGCTTTGTGGGGACTTTCAACTCTCACCAGAGGGACTCCATCCTGCAGACCAATATCCTGAAAAAACATGTTTCCTCCACTGAACAGTGACCACACAAACTTTGGTGTGGTGGGACCAGGAGACTGAGCTGCAATATTCTTACACAAAAACTGTGGTGCAAGACCTGAACTCCGAGACCAACAGTGTGAAAATTCTCAGAAGTTCCCTCTACGGAAAGACACACACCAATAAGACGCCTACGGTAGCAGGGGTTTCTCATCTGCACAGTGGGAGAGCTGGACAACACTACTTCTAAGGACTCTCTACCTGTCCCCTAGATGCGCCTCGGCCTGCAGTCATCTCCAAGGGACGGGAGCCACGCAAAACCTTCCTACCTAATCACTGCCCCCTATTGTAACTCTCCCTAGGGCTTGTGGGATAAAAGTGCATGGGACTAGGGAGAGGAGTGGCTCTGCAGTACCCATGACAACATACCACTCTGTGGTTTTTGGCTGTGTTGTTTTATTTTTTGGACCAGTGTGATACTTGGCCCCCACTCTCAAGATCGCCGAGGACCATTTCTTTCTACTGAGATGTTCCAGTTATTAAGTTCAGGTGAGTTAAACTGGAAGCTATAGCCCTTGCCAGTATCTGTGTAGGCGGAGGAAAAGATGTAGCCCCAACTACACCTCCATGACAAAGCTGCCCCTTTATTGTGGTTCTCCAAACCGCGGGCGCGCTGGGCCGCCGTTACAGAGCAGGGAGCGGGGGCTCCGGCAAAGTCAAACTTACATAAGCAGCGGCAGCCGCCTCCCCTACCCCGGAGCAGCCGCGACAATGGCGGCGGCACGACTTCCCGGTTGAAAGCTCGCAACTTCGGGATGGGGAGGAAGCAGGGAACGAAGCGCAAGACCCAAGAGAACTTGAAAGCCTCTCACGCCTCGCTCTCATTTCTTTCGGCCCGGGAGGTGGGGGGACGGATGAGGCCGTTTGCATCCCTTCCTAAACAAAAGCTCCCAGCCTCGGAGCCGGGAGGTGAAAGGGCCACCTTCCCTTTCATAAACGGAGTCCAGCGCAGGCTGGGGGCCGCGGCTCCGAACCCAAGCGGGATGGCCCGCGGCGGCGACGGCGGCGAGCGGGAGCGGGCATGCGACCGGGCTCCGCAGCCCCGCGCCGCGCCCCGCGAGCCCGGAGCTCGCGCCCCGCGCACTCCCCGGCCGGCTCGCGCCGGGCCCTCCCCCGCCCTCCCGCGGCCGGGGGCGGGGGCGGCGCGCGGCCGGCTTCCGAGCTCCGCGGGCGCACCCGGGAGTGCGAGCGCGGGGGTCCCGGCCCCCTCCTCGAGCAGGCAGCTGGGGGGCGGCGCGGTGGGGCCCGCGGCTCGGAGGGGCGGCGCCCGGCGGGCCGCGCTCCGCGCCGGGCTCGGAGCCGTCCCCACCCCCACCCCCACCGCGGTGCACTGCGGCGGTGCGAGCGGGGGCGGCCATGAACTCCGCCGCCGAGGCTCGGTGAGCGCGCGCGCGGGGCCGCCGCCGCTGCCCGGCCCCTGCCGGAGCCCGCTCGCCGGCCTGCGCGGCCCCCAGGGCACCCCGTCCCCACGCCCGGCCCCGGCCCATGCCCGGCCCCGTTCGCACCGCACCGCGGCCGGTTGCCCGCCCATCCTGGAACTGGCTGGTGCCCCAGAGCTCGGCGAGAACGCGCTTCTTCCGGGCCGCCCCGCCGCGCCGGCGGCCGGCCGCCCCCGCGCCCCCGCGCCCGCCTCGCGGATGGCCCGGGCCCCTTCCGCACCCCCGGCCCGCGCTTACCTGCAGCCTGGCACAGCCACAGACACTCGCCGTGGGCTCCCCGCGCTCACTGCAAGCAGGCCGGGGACGGGTTGGACGCGGGGCGCGGGGGCACGGTGGGTGGCAGTGTATTTTGGAATTTTTTTTTTTTTTTGGAGTTTGGGGAGGGGGCGGGGTGGGAGGGAATCGTGCACGTCCCTGATGGTAGCAGCCCTCCTCCTGCACGAGCACAGAATGTCTAGCCGGCCGTGAACACCCCCACCGGCACCCCCCCTTCCCGTGCATGCGCGGTGCGGGCTGGGGGGAAGGCGCGCCGCCGGCTTGCGCAGGCACGGAACCTGACCGGGCCTCTAAATGGGCGAGCGAGGAAAGGGTTAATCCGGGACCTTGCGACGCTTTCTATGGAGTCTACGGGGCCGCCCCCGGAGGGCTCTGGCCTGCGCACGCGCGCGCACGCGCGCGGCTTGGGGCGCGCGGAGCCCGCGCGCGGGAGAAGAGGTGGGCGGGGCGGGGGCGGGGCTTCGTGAGTAGAGGAGCGTAAGCACGAGCGCCGCTCGCGGGCACCCGCCCTGTCTGGTGCTCCCGCCTTCCGCTCAGACTCCTGGGCTCCCGCCCGCGCCCGCCGCCGGCGCAGCGCCGGGGCGCGGGAGCGCGGCGCTCTCGTGCGTGTGCATTTCGTGGGGCAGTGCCGCCCTCGGGCGCGCGCAAGCCGGGCGCTGCGGCAGCGGGGCTCGCCCACGGCTACGGGGAAGGGGTTCCAGGCACCCTCGCCCTTCGCGCACACGGGCAGCCCCTGGGACACACGTAGCGGGCGTTGGGTCTTGGCTGGTGGTGCTGCTGTATTATGTATATTGGGAGAATGGTAGGCCATCAATAAACGTTTGCAGAGCAAATGAAAAAAGTGACCTGTTTCATTTGGAATGTGGGGTGACCCCACTCACCCAGAAGAAAGGGAACACCCCCTAAAGCTCTGGATCTAGCCAAACCTGCGCCCGTGCATTTACTTGGACACTCTCAAGGGAAAGTCACGGAGACTGGAGGCCCTACCCTAGCTCATCTGTGGCAGTAGTGAGATTGGACATGATTTCATTTGTAGCTCTCCCTCGAAGAACTCTGATAACAGCACTGTTCCTACATTCCTGTTCAGCAAAAGTAATGGTTCCGTGGGTGTTCAAAGCATGTCGCGTTCCCTGTGATGGCGTGGCTGGGCTTGTGGCAGGCAGGGGCACCAACTAAACATGGATGGAGGGCACTACTGCATCTCCTTAAAGTTCCTTATGCTGCTTTAACAGCGTTTCACGAACACACGCGTAATTTAATGTAAAAATTAGAGTAGGACTTTTCTCTTGGGCTTGTGTGATGAGTACATAGTAAAGATTTAAGAAATGATATTATGATGGGCTGTATTCTAAAAAAATTCTGTATGGTTGATTGTATAATATTAATTTTGACATTAGTTTCAGTGTTTTGAATGGTACTTGTATACACATCCTTTTTGATGTTCACAAAAGCATGCCGTTTAGTAGGTCTACTGAATGAAACAGAATAGACCAGTTCTAGGGTCAGACGTCAGTTGAAATAATAGATACATTGTTTTGCTTCTCTAAACCTCAGCTTCTTATACTCTAAAATGGAGAAACTGGAAGCACCTAATAGAGCAGTTGTGCAGATTAAATGAAATAATGCTAGGGTAAGTGCTTAGCTCAAATATTAGCTCTGTGATGTTAAATGACCTGCCCACTCTCCATAGATGGTGGGTTTAAGTGGCAGGGGCAGGACTGGAATGGCCAAAGTTCATGCTCATACTTGATACCTATGTAGCCTCATTCCCTCTAAGGCCGTGGCTGGGCTTGTTGATTCTTGTTTACACAGCTTTTAAGATTACATTTCAATCCTGTTTTGTATTTAAAGGGGATAATAATAGTACTATATCAGAGGGTTATGCTATCAAGCAGTAAAGCTGTCACTGCATTTATCTGTGTGTGGACAGGGCTAGCACTTAGTTTATGGTTCATTGTCTGGTGCTGTTCCCCCTTCTTCCATACCGCATAATTGCATAGGTTTATACACTCATTCTACCTATATTTATTATCTACCTGCTATGTGAAGAGAGTCTTTTTACATATGGCTGGGTAAACTCTTGCCAAGATTTGACTAATCTGATGATGTTAAAATAGTTCAGAAGAGTTCTCAAACACTAGATTGCATTTCCCAAATGACCCATTCCTGACATCTTGGCTTTTGCGTCAACTAACCTTTCCTCATGTGTTTTTTAAGGATCATGGGGATGAGTCTAAATTAAAGGGGCAGCTCTCCGTGGGAAGGAGGAGGGAGGAGATGGGAAACCATACAGGAAGGGCCTGACCCAGACTTTGCCTGGTCACCAGCCTTAACTCAGCACTGGGCAGTACCCATTAGGTCCTCGGTAAATACTGATGACAGATAAGTGACAACCTAGAACTTGATACCAAGGAGAGTTATATGGCCACATTGTGGGATTAACTGGGGGGCTGGGGGTCAGAGCCTTCCTGGTATGCACAGACCTGAGGCTCTTGAAGGAAATCTTCTCTCTTTCCTACTAGGAATGCTGTCACTCTGGATTTCTCTGTCCAGTTACTCTGCTGGGAGCACCTAATTTCTCACCTGGGATGTCTACAGATGCCTCCTGAGTAGAACCTGCTTCCGAGGACTGTGAGGCCTGATGTATGGGGTCTGTGGTATGGAATCTGGAGCACCAGGGCTCAGGGTGGTTATGGAGCAGCTCCCAGCCACATTTGGAAATAAGTCACTTGGGGTTCTCATAGATGGGTGGGGTTGATTTCTTTATCACACTGACTAGGCTCTCTGACTGGTTTTGACCCATGGAATGTGGGCAGACAAGAGGATGGGCAAGTTTGGAGTAGAGGCTTGGAGTAGAGTCTTGGAGAAGCAGCCTGTGTGCTGCTCTCCCTCCCGTGCTTGTGTGGTCCACACTGAGAGGACCATACCCACATTGCTGCTGACTCTTCGATGACAAGCAGGTCTGAGAGAATGAAGCTGACCCAAAACCTGAGCCCAGGCTAGCTTAGACGAGCAACAGCTCATCCACAGGTCTGCAAGTGAGAAATAAATGCTTGCTTTTATAAATCCCCGGGAAGTTGTGTTTGGTGGTTTGTTATCACAGCAAGACCTGATAGGCCGCATAAGGAAAAATGTCCCACCAAAGGCCAATAAGCCACCTCCCCTCACTGCTCTGAAAACATTGGATACGTTAAATGAACAAGAAATACATCCAATCCCTAAAAACACAGAGGTGTGAACACACACAGGCAACAAATAATCACAGAAATCATTATACTAGTGCACATTGTAATACATTTTAATACAAAGTTAAGAAATATAAGATGTGATGGAAAAGAGGAACTAATTTTGATTGAGAAATTGATGCAAGTGTCTCCAAAGACATACATTTAAGATATGAAGGATGAGGGAGAGATAGGAAAAGAGGCGAGATAGCATTTCAGGCACAGGGAGAACAGTATGAACGAAAAGGTGGAAGGAACTTGGTGGGCTTGAGGCTCTGCAGCAGGACAGAGTGACTGGAGCCCCGTGAGCAGGGCGAGGGGAGGCAGGAACAGCAGGGCCAAGCACCTTCAGGGCCTTGGAGCTGCGGTGAGGGCTTTGGCTCTGATGCTAAGCACAGTGACAGCCATCAGAGGGTTTTTCTTTTAAACTAACATTTACGTAGGTAATTCTATTAGTCTCACAACGAGAATAAATTCAGCCGTTGGAACGCAGATAGGGACTTTGAATTTCAAATACCTCCAATGGTGAGACCACTCAAGTAAAACTCTTGTCACAGTTCAGGTTGGGGGAATGTTTTAGACACCATCAGGTGAAATACTGTCCTTACTATATAGAAATAGAAGAAAAGTTAACAATTTACTCATGAAATTTACTTTAAATAAAATACATTTATTAAACACTATCATGAGTAGTATAATTCTAGTCAAACTTCCATTTGAGCTGCTGTATGAGTACTGTTTCTGGGTCAGTAGGAAAAAATTTCTAATTAACAATGAAAATACTATGCACTATCTGAAAACCAAATAAAAAGAGAACAAATTGCTAATAAGATTCACATTTATAGAATACACATTTGTAAAACATCCTAAGAATTATATTCCCATGAAGTTTCATTGGAACTATTCTCTAGTCACTTGAATAATAGCAGTAGAACAAAAAAGGAAAAGCTCACTTATTTTAGAAGAAAGGAAAAAAATATTATTGCTGTGTTTCCGGATTATTTTAGTGGTCTTGCTAAGAATAAAAATACTGTAATTACATTACCTACAAATAGAATAAAATGGAAGCAATTAATTTATAAGAATCACATTCAAATAATCTATGATTATAGAACATTATTCTAAGAAGTATAATCATATCAAACTTCCATTTAAGCCATTGACTAGTCTCTTAATTAATAGCAAAAAAAAAAAAAAAAAAAACAGGAGGCAAAAAAACCAAAGGTACTTTAGTAGAAAGGGGGGAAAGCACCTTGTTTTAGTTCTATATCTTCAGAAGTCTGCTTTTTGAAAGGTGGGGTTGGCTTAGAATGTGATTCACTTCCATTTTCTGGTTTTGTGGACAGAAGATTGAATCTAGCACTTGCTGTAGACATTTCTTATTGCCAATTTTCAATGTACTAGACCAGGGAAGTCCCTTGGTGGAATGAATGTCAGGAGAGGTTTGTTCTCTCTTTCTAGAAGAAGTAAAGAACAGGGTATTCTCTTCTCAGAAACTGCCCCCTAGGACTTTTCTGTCACATCTGACCTCTGAAGGAAGAGTCTGGGTCAGCAGCAACTCTTTGAGATGGGGGAGCGAAATCAAGAGAAAGCCCTGAACATCTACCAGGGCAAGGAGCATCAGGACAAGTGTGTCTTATACTTGTGGAGGAATTCCTGCATAAGGATGGAGTTGGCTAAATGCAGGGATCCTTCCTGTGTGGGATTGAACCTCATGGGGTGTCTGGTCTGCCCTGATCACCAGACCCTGGATCCCCATGCCAAGATGGCCTGTTGCTCCTCCTTTCTCTGGAATCTGGTCATCCAGAGGATTCCTTCATGATCTTCTTGGGTTAACATCAGAAGGAGCTGGGTGAACTCTTTATGGGAACACTCTGTACTATCTTGGCAACTCTCTATAAATATTATTTCAAAACAGTTTCTCTGCATAGGTAATTAGTTTTCTCTGGCTCCTTTCAAGATTTTTTTCTTTGTTTTAGTTCTTAGTGTTTTGATTATGATATATCTGGGTATGGAGTTCACTAAGTTTATCCTACTTGGCATTCGTTGAGCTTCTTGGATCTGTGGGTTCATCTTTCTCCAAATTTGGGTAGTTTTCTGCTAGAACTGATAAATGAATTCAGTGAAGTTGCAGGATACAAAATTAATATAAAAAATCTGTTGATTTCTATACACCAAATGAATGAAGCAGGAGAAAGAGAATTAAGAAAACAATCCCATTTACAGTTGCACTAAAAATAATAAGATACCAAAGAAAAAACATAAAGAGGTGAAAGATCTGTACTCTGAACACCATAAAACACTGATGAAAGAAATTGAAGGTGACACGAAGAAATGGAAAGACATGCCATGCCCATGAATTAGAAGAACAAATATTGTTAAAATGTCTAAATGACCCAAAGCAATCTACACATTTAATGCAATCCATATCAAAATACCAACATTTTTCACAGAGCTAGAACAAACAATCCTAAAATTTGTACAGAAACACAAAGACCCTGAATAGTCAAGGCAATCTTGAAAAAGAAAAGCAAAGCTAGAGGCATCACAGTTCCAGACTTCAAGTTATATTACAAAGCTGTAGTTATCAGAACAATGTGGTACTGATACAAAAATAGATCCACAGATCAGTGGAACTGAATAGAAAACCCAGAAGTAAACCCACAACTATTTAGTCAATTAATCTTCTATAAAGCAGGAAAGAATATCCAATGGGAATAGAGAAGTCTCTTCAACAAATTGTGTTCGGAAAACTGGACAGCAACATGCAAAAGAAAGAAACTAGACCACTTTCTTACATCATACACAAAAATAAATTCAAAATGGATAAAAGATCTAAATGTGAAACCGGAAACCATAAAAATCCTAGAAGAGAACACAAAGGGGCAGTAACCTCTTTGACATCGGCCGTAGCAACTTTTTTCTAGATATGTCTCCTGGGGCAAGGGAAACTAAAGTAAAAATAAACTACCGGGACTACATCAAAACAAAAAGCTTCTGCACAGCAAAGGAAACAATCAACAAAACTAAAAGGCAAGCTACAGAATGGGAGAAGACATTTGCATATGACATATCTGATAAACGGTTGGTATCCAAAATGTATAAAGAACTTAAAAACTCAAAATCCAAAAAATGGATAATCCAGTTAAAAAATGGGCTGAAGACATAAACAGACATTTCTCCAAAGAAGACATCCAGATGGTCAACAGACACATGAAAACATGTTCATTACCACTTATTATCAGAGAAATGCAAATTAAAACTACAGTGAGATATCGCCTCATACCCGTCAGAATGGCTAAAATCAAAAACACAAGACACAACAAGTGTTGTCAAGGATGTGGAGGAAAAGGAACACTTTTGCCCTCTTGGTGGGAATGCAAACTGGTGCAGCCGTTCTGGAAAATAGAATGGAGGTTCCTCCAAAAGTTAAAAATAGAACTACCCTACAATCCAAGAATCACACTACTGCATATATACCGAAAGAATACAAAAACACTAATTGAAAGGGATACATGCACCCCTGTGTTCATAGCAGTATTATTTACAATAGCCAACATATGGAAACAGCCCAATTGTCCATCAACTGATGAATGGATAAAGAAGATGCGGTGTACATACATAATGGAATATCATTCAGTCATAGAAAAAGAATAAAATCTTGCCATTTGCAACAACATGGCTGGAACTAGAGGGTATTATGCTAAGTGAAAGAAGTTAGTCAGAGAAAGACAAATACCACATGATTCTACTCATATGTGGAATTTAAGAAACAAAATTAAGAAACAAAACAAATAAGCAGAGTGAAAAAAAAGAGAGAGAGGCAAACAGACTTTTAATTATAGAGAACAAACTGATGGTTACCAGATGGGAGGTGGGGGGATGGGTGATGGGGACTAAGGAGTGCACTTGTTGTGGTGAGCACTGGGTGATGTATGAAAGTGTTGAAACACTATATTGTACACCTGCAACTAATATAACACTATGTTAACTAACCGGAATTAAAAAGAAACCTAAAAAATTGGGAGGTAGTTTTCAGCCATTAATCTTCACATTTTTTCCAGCTTCACATTCTTTCTCCTCTTCTGAGATTCCAGTGACATGAATGTTGGTGTTCTTTTTCAGTTCTCATAGGATCATGAGACTTTGTTTTTAAAAATCTTTTTCCTCTGTTATTCAGATTGAATAATTTCTATTGATTTATTTTCAAGTTCACTGACTTGTTCTTTTGTCATCTCCATTCTGCTACTTAGTCCATCTGGTAAGTGTTTTCATGTGAGGCGTATTTTTTCAGTTCTAAATTTTCCATTTTGTTTTTCTTTATATCTCTTACTTTTTTTGCTGAGACTTTCTATTTTTTTAATTTGTTTTAAGAGTATTTATAGTTACTTGTCGGAGAATTTTAATAAAATCTGTCTCTAAGTTTTGGTTGCTTAATCCCAACATTAATTGTGAACACAATGTTGTCTTCTTTTGATTGTCTTTTCACAAATGAGTTGAGATTTCCAGGGTCTTTGTATACTGGATAATTATGGATTGTGTATTGGGCATTTGAAATGTTATAAGACTCTGGACTTTGTTAAATCCTATGGAAAATGTTGATAATTTTAACAAACAATCAATCAGGTTAGGTTCTGGTCACCAGTTATAACACATTTTCTGCAGGCTGTGGTTGGGTATATTTGGAGTGCCATCTGGACCTGTCTCAAGTGTTTTCCAGGCATTGGCCAGTCTAGGATGTGGGCTATGATCAGATAGTTCAGTTCTCAAAGTTTTTTATCTGCTGATTAGGATCAGATCCATGCCATGTGCAGCTCCAAGGTGAGCCTATGATTTGTAAACAATTTTATGGGGTTGCTTTCTGGACTCCTTCCTCTTTATGTTCTTTTTGGTACTTTCTGCCTTCCTGGAGTCCCCTTTTCCTATTCTTTGGTCAGAAATTTGGGGCACATGCATGAATGAATCTGCATCTAGAACCAAGTGGTAAGAGGACCAGAAGGAAAAAAATGGTAAACTCACTGCTGGTTTGGTGAGAAGCTTGCTTGTTTCCGATACACTTACCTTAAATAGCTATGTTTCCTCCCAAGGACTGGTTTTCCTTTTCAATGTGGTTTTCCATGTAATTTTACTTATGTTCAGTTCTACATATTTCTTAGATTTCTTTACTATTTCCTTTTTTAACTAGTGTTATTTAATAATCCAAGTGTGATGTAACCATATTATTTTATTTTTGATATGAGATTTTTTTTTGAGTTTTCTTTTTTTGGTAACTTCTTATTTTGAGAGAATACAGTAATAAAGAATTCCTATATGCACTTTACCTTTATCCAGATTTACTATTTATTAACATTTTGCCCTATTGGCTTAGTCATTTGCTGTCTTTCTCTCTCTTCTTCATTATCTACACACGTACACAACACACACAACACACATTTTTTTCCTGAACCATTTTTAAAGGGTAAGTTATGAATATCATGCCCCCTTTCCCTAAATATTTCAGTGTGTGTTCCTAAAAATAAGGACGATCTCTTATATAACCACAGTACAATGATAAATTGTTACAATACTATAATCTACAGTCCATATTCAAATTTCACCAATTGTCCCAATAATGCCCATTATATTGCATAGCTTTTTTTTTTTTTTTTTTTTTTAACTGGTTCAGGATTCAACCCAGGACGGTCCTGTCACATCTGGCTATCAAGGAGCTGCTTTTTGTCATTTATTTCCTGAGTCTTTTTTATATGCTTCGACACCAATACTGGCCCTTTTTCAAATTCTGTGATTTTTTGTTTGGCTACAACATCTCTGTGAGCTTGTATTGTATCCTTTTCGGTTTAGTAAACCACCAGCAAGACTCCTCTTCCTTTCCGTAGCTTTCCCCGATTACCAAAGAATATTGCTATCTTCTTATAATCCTACATTCCTAAAACCTCAGAATAATTTTAGTTTCCTTTCTTGCTTCTTCTATCTTGTATCAGTTTCACAGCTCAGCAACTTGATTTACCCCAGAGCATTGATCTACCCTCCAGAGTTTTCTTTATTTCTGGAGGATGCACTTGAAGATTTGACTTTTGTCCTTAAAGACTATTTCATCCTCGAGAGTGAAACACATATTCTTATATTAATATTCAAAATATTCCATTCTCTTTGAGCTACCATGTTACTGAAGCCAAAAGTGGCTTCCTCTGGGCTTTTATAAAAATGTGAACACTTTCAATGTATGGAACAGATCTGCCTCTATCATACGGGCTGATGCTTGTCAATTATCCCTCTCCTACTCCATGACAGTGTCTGGACACAAGACACACCAGCCTGTACCATTCCACTTCAAAAGGATGACAGTTTTCTAATTTGCAAATGGATTTCGAGTTAAATCTCCTATAATTAGTACTAAATACAAATATCTACCAAATTCTACTCATGTGCAATTCCTGTTTCTCTGACCCAAACTACTTAGGATCATTTTCCTGCTACTATATGGAAACTGGTGATTTATCATATTGACATTATTTTATGTAAAGTCTGTAAACTCTCTGTTACATTATTTCTGATGTTTTGTAAACTGTTTAGTGTATATATCACACATAGAATCAACTCATCAGTTTGGGTTAGAATTTAATATTTTAATTTACCAAAATTACCATCATGATGCCAAATGTTATTAAAGCTCTTTCAAAAAAAAAAAAAAGAAAGAAAGAAAAACCCTACAAAGCATTTATTCTTAGTTTTAGTGAGCTAAAATTATAGTTTCCTCTTTTGTACAATCAGAAAGCAATATTATTTCTGAATCATAAAGACTTCACTCTCAGTATGATAAATAACTCAGTAAAAATTGAAATAAAAATTTCTCTAGCCGTCCTCTGTTCTCTTGGATTTGTGCAGAAGATATATCGCTTCTCTGTATCGTTTCTGCCCTACCCTACTATGTTTTTGCTGTTCCTTAAGCACATCTGGCATGTTCCCCTTTCAGTACCTTGTGTACCTCTGAAGTCTTCAGGCTGAATTGTTCAAATCTCTTTCAGATTCTCATCGTCTAAATCAAATTGTAATAGTTGGTCAAATGGTCATCGAAACAGACCAAGCTGTTTGACCAACCGTTACAATATAATAGTCTTTATTTTCTTACCTACTTCGAAACTCAGCCTTCATTTACAAAGTTAACAGGCGAATCTTGCACTTAACACATGAAAGAAAAGCAGTGTAATTGGTGGGAGATTGCTCAGTCTCTGCTACTGAACTTGGATCCTGCGGCTACCACGGACCAGCCAATGTTTCTAGGCAGGTTACTTTGTGGTTCCAGGGTCAGTTTCCTTATCTGTGCGATCAGAACAAAAATAGAACCTACCTCCTAGGGTTAATGGATTAATTCAGTAGTTATGAGTACCCACTTTGTGCCAGGCATTGTAGGCGCTGTGGATACAGCATAAACAAAACACAAATATTCCTGCCCAGGAGGCAGACAAGAAACAAATAAATAATTGAAATGTATAATATGTCATCTAAGGATAAGTGCTGTAAAGAAGAGTACAGCAGGGGAGGGACAGAGGAAGGCTGGAGATATGGGTGAGCAATTTTTGATGAAGTCATCAAGAAAACCTCACTGAGAATACAGCATCAACGCAAAGGCCTGAAGGAGGTGGGGAGGCCGGGCAGGTGAAGATCAGAGCAAAGAGCCTTCCAGGGAGAAAAGACCAGGGAGCACAACGGAGCTGAGGTGGAAGTATGCCCTTTGTGTTGAAGAAACAGCAGAGACGGAAACAGAGAAAGGGGCGTGAGAAGAAACATGTCCCAGGCCCCACTCTGCATCAGTCTGGGAGGGACAGATGACAACGCGACAGCTTTTATTTCAGTTTTCTGCTGAGACGCTTGAGTTATGTTTGTTGAACATGAAATGCCCAACACACTCTCATTTAACAACGACTTGGTATATTTCTAGACAAATTCTAGCATGGCTTTAGAGTCTCCAAAACTAAAATCTTCAGAGAATAAGGGGTAGTGGCAGTGGTGTGGAGGGGGTGGTAGGTGGAAGGGGACAGCAGCAAGGGGGGGGGGTAGGTTGGATGGTCAGATGACCTGACAATCATAGCTACAGGCTTTTACAGAGAAGAAAGGGGGAAAGGTTTGGAAAGGGAAGGAGGACACCTGCTCTACTCCAGGCACGTGTATAAACAGGAGGAGTCTCACTTGAGAGAATTAATGCGCACAATGGCCTCTGGTTGCCGCCAGGATTCCAGTAGACCCCTGAGGACAGTCCTTGTCAACCTTGGCTGCTTATGGTAATCACCCGGGGGGCTTTAAAGATACTGGGCGTGGAGACCCGCCCTCAGAGTTTCTGATTAATTGCTTTGGGTGTGGCCTGAGTGATCCAGAGTTACAACGGCTCCCCAGGGGATGATAAGGTTCAGCCACGGTTAAACACCACTTCTTTAGGGGCGCCTGGGTGGCTCAGTCCTTTAGTCACCTGCCTTCGGCTCAGGTCATGATCCCAGGGTCTTGGGATAGAGCCCCGTGTCAGGCTCCCTGCTGAGCAGAGAGTATGCTTCTCCCTCTCTCTCTGCTCCTCCCCCCAGCTCGTGCTTGACACACTCTCTCTCTCTCTCTCTCTCTCTCTCGCAAATAAATTTAAAATCTTTAAAAAAAAATAAAAAAACACTTCTTTACACCAAAAAAGGATGAGGGGACCATTCAGGGACATTCGGGGTGATGAGGGATTTACATAAGATGGTTCTTTTAAGATATTAACACAGTTCCTGGTACATGTCAGCTATGGACTTCCTTCTCCAGACTCCAGTGCTTAAATTCTGGCAGAAATAAGGTGACGGACGTATATTCTGCAGGATAGGATTGACATTAAATGGAGAAAAACATTACCTCTCAGGAGATTCTTCAGTCCATCCAAGATGGTGTCTTTATAACACTCCCCCATCTTTCCATGGTCAGCCCAAAGCTCTGTGTAGAGGATGGTCATTCCTTACCATCCTACCATCCCTGCTTTACAAATGAGACTACAGACGAGGTCGAACTGAATAAGTGGAATGTTCCTCTTCTCCTCATAATTTGTTTGGAAATCAAGCAGATTTGTCTGCAAAACTAGCTACCCTATTAGATCTAAATTCCAGTTTTTTCTTTGGGATGAATAGGCCAAGTGTGAATTTAAGTCAGTTAATTTATTAGCTGCTACTATATATATTCGAACTGAGGAATAATAAAAATAAAAAATGACCCTAAATATTGCATGACTATCTTTATGGTTAGCGAACAAGCTAATATATTTTTGCATGCTGCTCTTATCTGATATTAATAAAAGTTATGATCTCAATCTTCAGTTAAAAAAGAAACAATTCAACCAAAGTCCTAAGAAATTCATAAAGACCCATAGATCTTTTCAGAGCTAATATTTAAACCATTTGAGTAACTGGAAAAGGAAATGATCAGACAAATTACCTCATCGGCTTCTCATTCTGTCTTCAGTTTCAGAGTGAAACAGCTTATCTTTCTAAGCAGATCTTTTTGGAACAGTCTATATTTCATTTGAAAAAGTTATTTACATAATTTCATTCTACCACTATTTGCAACATATTACTTAGAATAATTTAAACAAATATTCATAGGGAAATGTGCAAGTAATAAATTCTTTAAAAAAAATAGAGCAGTTAGGTATGCTCATACTTCCCATTCAAAGGAGTTATAGATTTACCAATATGTTTGTCTAACCTCTGAACCAGTCCATATATGGTAAGCCAGCACTAGAGTAGTGTTCCACCAAAAAAGCATAACTACTTTAGAAGTTTCTACCTGTATTTTAATACATTTTTATTTTGAAATAATTTTAGACTTACGGAAAAGTTGCAAAAACAGTACAGACCACTCTGGTATACCCCTCCACCTAGTTTCTCCATTGTTAACATTTTATTGTACCATAGTACAGTTTTCCAAACTAAAAAAACTGGCATTGGTGAATTACTATTAATTAAAGTTCAGGTTTATTTGAATTTCACCATTTTTTCCATTAAACTCCTCCTTCTGCTCCAAGATCCAGTCCAGAGGCCCATGAAGTATCTAGTCGACGTGCCTCCCGGTCTCCTCTGGTCTGTGACAGCGTCTCAGTCTTTCCTTCTTTCTCATAAGTTTGGCAAGGAGCACCAGTAGGCAACCTGTAGAATGTTCCCCCAATTTAGGTTTTCTGGTGTTTTTCTCATGATTTCACTGTGGTTGTGGGATTTTGGAACGAATACCACCGAGGTGAAGTGACCTTGCCATCATATCATCCAACTATTTTAAAACTACTAAATTTGGACTAAATACACTCTAAGATCCTTTCCAGTCCTAAAATGCTATGGTCATATATTTTATAGAGGCCACTATTTTTTTTTTTTTAAGATTTTTTATTTATTTATTTGACAGAGATAGAGACAGCCAGCGAGAGAGGGAACACAAGCAGGGGGAGTGGGAGAGGAAGAAGCAGGTTCATAGAGGAGGAGCCTGACGTGGGGCTCGAACCCGGAACGCCGGGATCACGCCCTGAGCCGAAGGCAGACGCTTTAACCGCTGTGCCACCCAGGCGCCCCAGAGGCCACTATTTTTAAGCAAATATGTATATATATTTTTAAAACAGATACCAGTCTTGTCATTTTTGGTCTATAATTTCACTGAAGTGATAAGTAGCAGGGAAGCCCACATGATCGATCTCTCGGCTGGAGCCGATTAACGTTACACTTTTCCCACAGGCCACGCGCTCTGTATGGAACTCACATCTAGATTTATGCCTGATTTTACCAATATACTAAATATCCCCATCCTTGGCTAAAGTGACTCATGTGAGGCAGATATATCAGCAGGCCAAGCATATTTTAGAATAAAAGGAAAAGAATTAAAAATCCAATTAAAAAAAAAAGGTAGGAATGTATCCAAGTATCCAATTATGGACACATCAAGAATGAGAAAGATGCTTCTAGTTTGAGGAATCCAGGATTCCTTGAATGAGAACAGGAGGAAAAGTTGGAGAGGAGAAATGGGCAAAGAAAAGAGAGAAGATGGAGAGGAAATTGCTGGTCAGCGAACAAACCATTTCATTAAAATGATTTTGTAGTTGCCTTATTTTCTTTTATGACCATTCAGTCTTAAACTTCAGAGCAACTGGGACTTACCGAATTTGGAAATTAATAGTAAAATGTTTTCAGAGTGAATGAATACAGTACTGAGTAGAGCCTATATTGACACTAAAAACTGACATTCCATTTGCTTTGTATTTGTATGTTTCTCATGCAATCATTATTCAATTTGATCATTGAAATGTCCTGTACCCTTCTATTTCAGAAGGGAAGAGACGGAGGGCTGGATACATCGTTACAGCATTTGAAATCCCGAAGCCCTTCCTCGTAGCCTCCACCCTCGTTCTACAGGTGAGACAACAGAAACCTCGAGATGTTACAACCAGCACCCATAGCCAGTTAGTAGTTGGGCAGTCTCTGCTCACCTAACCCTCCAGGCCTGCTTGCTGACTGCTTCCAACTATGGAAGTGACTACGTCAGTTCCCAAGTATTAACTCATTTACCCTCACCACATGCTGTGAGGTAGGAAGCCCCATTTATAAGCAATGAAACGAGAACACATCAAAATTAAACCGTTTGCCCAACATCACACACCTAGCAAATGGCAGGCCAAGGATTTGAACTCAGATCACCCAGCTCCAGCATTTCTCAACTGCTGCACCAACTGCCCTAACTCAAATGTTGATTTCCTCGCCTTTTCGTTTCCTTTGCTCTTGCAGGAACGGGGAACTTTGAACTGCCATGATTGTCTCAAGCATTCGTAGGATGCGGGGAGAGGACCTTGAAAGACGTGACTGCCTGTTGAACCATGAGCTGGACGCCAGTGCTCCAAAGCTCCCGGCCCCGTACCCTGTCCTTAGAATGTGGGTTCCACTTGCCTTTCCTGCTCCCAGAGTCCGCTCCAAGGACACAGCCTCGAGCTAGGGGTGTGGTGTTGAAAACACCTGCACAATGTGACCAAACCCAGTTAAGGCCTCTTTATAAACTTTAAACATGTGGCAGATGGGTACAGGGACCCATTCATGCCCAAGACAAGCCCCCTCCCCCCACACGTTTCCTTTGCTTATTAAAACTTCCACCTACCCACCTGGAGTGACCTGCCTCTTGCAGTCTCTCCTTGGCCTCTACTTAAAAGGGCGGGTTCAGATTACATCCGCAAGCTCCTTAGGAGGTTAGGAGACAGAGTCTCAGGTTACAGATGTGATCAGTGTGCAGGAGAGTCTCCCAAGCTGGGCTGAGATGACAAGGCTTTCTTGTGACAGTTGTTACGTTGCTGAATTTCTCCTTCTGCTGGTCCCTTCCACTTTTGCCTTCAGAGCACACTGAACAATCCAGTCATGCCACACCCTCTCGAATACATACTGAGCACCTGCTACGCTCTGCATGGCTATAGCCATGGACAAGACAGACAGAATCCTGCTCTCCGGGAGATAATTTAGCCATGGTGGGAGGTGGGGAATTCAGGATGGTAGGGGTAAAATTTCCTGATAATAGCAGAGGCAAAGGGATCACTTGTTGGAAACAAACAAACAAACAAACCATGTAGCAGATTACCTCTGTGAATAAAGTTGTCCCGAATATAGTAATAAATACACCATTAAGTACGAGGTTTAGAAGAGATAGTCATCATGATTTTGACTGTAATAAGTACAGTAATAGCAGCTAATACAAGACACGATTCTTTGTCAGATTCACTTCGTGTACAATAGCAGGGTGATTTTTAACATTCTTTTTAAAAAAATCTGTCAAAATTTGTTTCATATTTTTCAAAGAGAAAGCACTTTATCTATATATGAGAGGAAGCAAATCGCAAAACATCTGAAATTAATGACTAGATACATTCTCTTCTGACCCCAAACAAGCCCCTTACTCCCAAGACAAAAATTTCCAAATGTACCTTACGATATCCTGGTCATCTCTGGAAGCTGAAAATATTTCAGTACCTGAGATTTAAACCAGAAATAATTCTTCAGTTTTTGTTTGCTGACAAGAGGGAGATTATGATATCTTCGATATAGCATAAGGTCTGTGGAACAGAATATATTGAAAACTCAACTTCAGAAAGTCTTCATGCAGAATTCGGATTCTATTTCAAACTTCCAATGCAGCTAATCGGCATGCATTCATGCTGTGCGGATTTCATTATTTATGATTTTGATACAACTTTAAGAGTAGGCAGTTAGACCGTAAAGGGAAGCAATTATTTAGTCTTCTACTCAGCATTTTTATTTATTTATGCTGACTCATAAATTCCTTGATGTGGTCACATCAAGCCAACACTTCCTTAATTTGCATGCAGTCGCAAGAAGGAGTTATGACTCTGAAATCACAACAGGAAATCTCTGTTTTAGCTCTGGTGACTCCACAGGGCATCCATTGATGGCTGGGTCGTCATTTGTTCATTTTTGCCTTTGCTATTCTTTTCTCCCCACACAAATTGCTTGCCAAATGTTTCTGGAAGCAGCATGGTTGTTTTCACTTGGAGCAACCCACTGTCGGACACGTATATTTCTTCTGCTGTCAAATTCGGTAACTTGGTCAGAATTGCTATGGCTCTAGTCACAAGTAAATCAATGCTTCATGTGAAATTCCTCATTTTTATTGTCGAGGTGTTAAATGCAATCTAGACTCATAAAATGATTTATTTCCCCACAGAGCAGAAAGGACAATAATCAAGTATATCCAAAATCGTTATAGTCACCATAGCTGCCAGATTGAACTAGAATCCAAATTATCTCTAGAATCCTTTATGCATCCCAATTCCTTCCTTCTCTCATACTTGATAGTGTTAGAAAAACAAATATTAGTCCCAGGAGACTTTAGTTGAGGTAGTCATTATGATTTTTTGTACAGTGGTGTGAAATTTACATTCTTAGGGATATTTCACGTGGGTCCCCTCCATGTATAAAACACTGTCAGGTTGGGGGAGTTCATATTTTAGAAATGGAGAAACCAAGACTTGGAAGCTAAATGACTCATCTAGGATGCAACGTGTAACAGGTGGCCCTGCTGATGCTAGAATCTTCTGACTCCCCTATCACTCCTACCCACTCCATACTCCCCTGAAGAAACCAAATGAAACAATAAGGCTAGAAGGTAGTTGACAATTCACAAAAGGATCTCAGTGCTGGGATGGACAAGCACATGTAACCTTTTGTTTGGTTCTGTTAAAAAGCCATGAACTTTCATCTTTTATTTGATGTCTCTGGTCCCTTGGGTTTCTTCCACTCCTTTAACCAATTCCATTTGATAAAGATGCCCTTTTATCTAACATTGATTTTATTTCAGACAATGAAAATAGTATGAGCTTTAAAATTGTATCCACCCTGTGTTTGAAGCTCAATTCTGTTACCATTTGTGTGACCTAAGCCATGAAAAATCTCTCCAAAACAGAGGAATTAAAATTCACCTCCTCATGGAATTGCTGCGAGGTTTTTAATGATAATCACATCAGAATATGCACAGTACCCGGCAAGAGAAGGTAATCTACACATGTGAATAACTTTCCTTCGACACGATCGTATTCCATCCTCTGTGTGCATTAAGGTTACTTACTCATCTTGTATTTATAGCGCACTACGATGATGGTCAAGGGAATAAAAAGGGGGAAATGAGGCTGAGATAAATTTACATCCTCTAAATACAATATTCATCTGGCCCAACATCTGCATCAGAAAGACGAATTTGGATTGAAGCATATGGAATCTCCCACTGAAGTAAAGTACTTAGTACTCTATACATGCAAATAGTTTAAACCTTACATTTAGAAAATTATGAAAAATACAGAGATTATTTCAATCCAGTACCACAGGTTCACTCTGAAAGGACGCTTGACCCTACATATACCTAGTTAGTTACCATTCCTTCATTTATTAAATAAACACTTACTGAATCCTCATTGTGTGTCTGGCTTCCTGGAGTCTGGTTAGTTTCTCGGTAGAGAAGCAACCAAAAGTTACAACAGGCATTCTTGAATTGTAATCTGTCTCCAGTTGATGTGGAGAAAGATAGGCTTCAGGTAGACCTGGAATCCACGTAATTCAAAATAGACCGGAAACTGGGAACGCCTGTTACAGTGGAGCTATTTCATGATGGCAGGTGTTAGGAAGGGGGAAAGGGCCCCTTCATTCACATCAGTGGCAACAGTGTTACTTCTGCCTGCTGGGCAGCTGGCCCCAGACTCCTGGGCACCCTTGGGAAAATGGCATAAGAATCTTGCTCTTGTTTTGGACTCTGATTTTAATCATGAATGTCAAAGGTGAAAGAAGGCTTAGCTCATCTAGTCTATGCCTCTATTTTATAGATAAGGACACTGAGGTCATAGAGGCAAAGATGTGCCTAAGATTACCCACCTTGTTCGAAGCAGAGGTGGGACTGGGCTGGTTCTAGGGCAAATACATCAGCCAGCACTCACTGCCTCTTGAGCAGAGTGTCATGATGAAATCAGCATTTGGCTCCTTCAACTGGGCTTTAATTTCCCCTCAGACATTCACATGGTGAGTTAAATACACGAGTGACTGGAGACTGGTAGAGACGCTTCTACGAGAATGCTGCTTTTATGCAGTATTTACAAGTACAAGTTACAAAACCTAAAAAAATACCAAACAGGGCTTTATGAACTCCCATAAAAAATGTTCTTCCAAAAATAACAATGACTGGGAGCGCCTGGGTGGCTCAGTCAGTTAAGCGTCTGCCTTCGGCTCAGGTCATGATCCCTGAGGCCAGGGATGGAGCCCCACATCAGGCTCCCTGCTCAGCGGAGAGTCTGTTTCTCCCTCTCCTTCTGCTCCTCCCCCCGCTTGTGCTCTCTCTCAACTGAATAAATAAAATCTTTATAAAACCAAACCAAACCAAACCAAAAATGACAATGACTTCCTTAACAAGAGTTTGAGGCTACAAGTCTGAGGCACAGGTCATCACTACTGAGAGCAGTTTTCTTTCGTGTAAAGATCATTTGGGAAAGTCTGAGAGATGACAAAATGTCAATACCTGTTTTCTCAATATGTCACACAGAGTCATAAGGCATACCCATCCTCCTCCAAAACAAGGTCTGATGCTGGGAAACAAGAACTCGGTAGTAAATAAGAAAATATGATCTCAACTATGTAAAAAAAAATGTGCGTGAGAAAAACTGAAAGAACACATTTCAAAATATTAGTCGTTGTTATCTCTGGATTGTGGGTGATTTGTTTCCTTTTGAATACCTTTTTGGTATTTGCTAACTTCTCTGCATTGAATATACCTTATATTTATTCTGAACAAGGTATGATATGTATGTATGGGTGTGTGAATGAATATACATATACACACACTTCTACGAATATTTTGGGAATCAGTATCTTCCTGGTAGAGACTTGGTACAATCATAACCTTATCGCAGGCAGTGCATATCACAAAAGGGGTAGAAGGCTGGGGGAGGGGTGGGAGGTTCATAAAATGTTTTCCTAGACTTACAGGGTCTGCAATTCTAGGTGGATTGCTCCATAATGGTCACTGGTCTATGAATAATCAAATGGTCCTTGGGTGTTATTTAAGATGGGGCAGAGGGTAAAGGAGGGCTCAAGTAGACAGCTACCACCCCACTCCCCACTCCAGGCCCCCCACAGTACTACCCAAAACATTAAAGTTTAAGGAAAACCTTAGGTCCTCCGTTCAACCACTGGATAACTTGTTTCCAATATCCTGACCAACCCTTCCCACCAACTACCACTCACAAGAACAACAAAGAAAAACCTCACAATTAAAGTTGTTGGCTTCCAGTCCAGGAATGTAAAATAAAGATATGGGAGGGCTTGGCAGCAGGCTGAGGAACTTTCATTAATACACAGGCATTAATATTAGTTGGGAATACATTTGGATTAAAGCCTCATTCGCTGACTTGAAAGGAGAGAGTCCCATCTGGGCAGTGTTAAAAGGACGCATTTACATACACTTATCTTGGTGAGCACTTCAAAATGCACGGAATTGTTGAATCCCTAGGTACACCTGAGACTACTATTATACGTCAACTATACTTGAATTAAAACAATTCTAAGATTATGCCTTCCAAAAAAATTAAAAACTAAAAGGATGCAGGTGTGAAATCTTAACGGTTTTGTAGAGGACGTTCTGTAGAAGATGAATTGGCTCTTAGGTCTCTGCCTCCTGCCCCCCAGCTGCCCGGCCACACTCCCCAGGCACTTATTCTGTGGACACCGCGGACCTCCTCCCCCGTCTTCAGCCTGGGTAGCAGACAGACACAGGCCCAACCATAATTGCGCGTAAGCCCAAGGATACAAGGGCAGGGAATGGGGAGACGTGTACACGGAGGACCCACCCAGCTGGCGATGAAGGTAGTTTTCACATCATGCTAGCGTTATGCGGATCCTGAGTAGGGTTGCCAGATAAAATACAGGCCTATGAAATTTGAATTTCAGATAACAAGGCATACATTTGTATGCAAGTGTGCATAATTATACTAAAAATTATCTGTTGTTCATCTGAAATTCAAATTGAACTGAGCATTCTGTATTTTTATTTGCTGAACTTGGTTAATGCCCATCCTGAGTTAGGTGGTGATATCCAACAAAATAAAATGTTAATCCAACGTAAGCGCTTAAACACTGCTGACAGGCCAAGTCTTATACTCATGGTCTTCTTCTAAACGTCTGTATTTTATAGTATTCCTAATTCATATTATCTGGGGATCTGTAAAGTTCAATGATATCCTTCATTTGTGGGAACGGAAATGATTTTAATACTGATCTGAGATCATTTATATAATTGTGTTTAAGCTTAAATAAAGTCCTTGAAATATATATCCTCCACATTTCAGATTAATTCTAATGGGTAGCAGGCCCTTTTCGTTTTTAGAAGTAGCCTGATAACCCCTGGGAGACAGAGACTGAGACTACATTCAATTCAGAAAATGATTGGATCAGACGTATGATAATACATTTTCAGTGTGTCATCTATCCAGAAGGTGGCGATTGAAAGATCTGTGACATATCACAAGGAGTCAGTCCCTTGCTATTTCACAAAGATCGCAATCCCAATGATGACAGTTTTTTTCTTGTAACAAAGAAGACAGTAAAATCAAAGGGGAAATATTCAAAGTGGGATGAAAGGAACGGACATGAGGAAAGACCGCATGGAGACTGGAGAGAAATAGGAAAAGATTTTAAAAGTTCTCCATCATGGAACACACTACAATCGCTGGCTTTGTCTCTTATAAAATTTCCTTTCCTATTGTACTTACCCTGTGCTTCCCTCCTGTCTGCTGGAAAACTGCAGAAATAGAAAAGGTTTTCAAATGCTAATGGGTAAATTCAAGCAGCCCAGGACTGCAGGGAGCAACTAGTTACTCAGCAATGCTCAAAAGCAACATCAGAGGCAAAGCAAACTTGCCTTCTCTCACATGCTTGATGACTGCTTCCTAATAACCCACCAAGAAATTTCGTGCCCAAGGGCAAGTATGGAGCAAAACACCGCTGGGACCGAAACCCCTCAAAAGACACAGGATCAGACGTTCTGAATTTTAGCCACCACTCCGCCAGCAGCGAGTTGTGACTTTGGGTTAGTTCTTCAGTCCCTCCCTTTGTAGAAGGCAGGAAGGTGAATAAAACTAAGCTTGTAAGATCCCCCTCTGGTAAACTCCAAAGAAACTTCATTCAATTAGTTTTCCCCCCAAACCCTCACTTCCGTTGCTCACCTTTTCCTCCTTTTCTACCTGGCAAAGCCCTAACTTTCCTCCTACCCACCTATCCTGATCTCTGCCTCACGAAGCCCGGGCAGCTGAAAAACCCAGGAGCAAATGGCACAACTGAAAAGATTAGAGCTCCCCACACCCCCTTGCAGAGCCAGCATCGTCCACCCGCACTCACTCGGCAGAGGTCCTCCCTGAATGTCAAGAAAACAGAAAACTCGCTCCCATCTCTGCTTTCTGCCTGGGCCACAGACCCGGGGCCATAGCACTGTTTTCCTTTTCCTGTCTCAGGAGAAGCCTCTCGCTTTAGATGACACTCCGTTGATCATCATTTCTCTAGGATATAATGTTCTTCCATTTGACTAGAGAATTTCCTCAGCATTAAACATTTATATAATCTATTAAAAAAAAAAACAAAACTCCTCCTTGTCTCCCGATTGTGATTTCCTTTCTTAAGAGTGAGGCTCTTTGAAAGAGTGGACTGTAATGACCATATTCCCTTTCCTATTCCAATTCCCTCTTTCATTCGCTTCTCCCTGGCAGCTGCTAGCCCTGCCGCCCCAGCGGACGCCCTCCTGAAATCATCACCTGCCTTACTGCTAGAGCCAGAGGACATGTTTCAGCCCTCAGGCCTAGTAGCGTATGCCCTGAAATGTTCTTTCCCTTGGCTTTTATGAGCTCTCTGTCTCTCTGATCTCCCTCTCAGTCTATCCCTTAAATGTTGACATCCCCTAGGATAGTGTCTCAGGCTCCTCTTCCCCGGTTGGATTCACTTATCAACTTTCTAACACGCTTCATTTTTCCAAAACTGAACCAGTCATCCTGCTTTTGAAATCCTCTATGTCCTTCTCAACGCGGGGGACCAGCGGCCATTTTATCACCAGTATCGGAAACCTGAGCCCTATCCTTAAATCCACCATTTCAGACAATATCTTATCAGTTCCACATCTGTAATGTCGCATTCATTATCAGGCAGATCTGATCTTGTCATCACCACCAGCCAGGTCTGTGACGCCACCCTGAAAATCCTTAGAGGTTCTAAAGCCTCAACAGCCCTCACTATGGACCCCAAAGTCTTTTTAAAGCCATCCTTCTCACTTAACCTGCTGACCTCATCTCCAGCCACTCGGTTACAATCTGTATTTTTGTCATAACAAATGCCTGTGGTCTCCAAAATGTGTCCTTCTGGGACTCCTCTAGGGCCTTTGCGCATGCTTCTCCTTCTGCTAGAGTTCTACTTCCTGTCAGCTGACTTACTTCTACACATGCTTCATGACTCAGTTCCTGTGTCCTTCCACTGGAAGTCCTTCTGGTGCCCCAGTCAGGGTTGGTCTAGTCCAGTATCTGGAATACAGCAAAAAAGTAAAATATCTTGGAAAGTTCAATGAACTGCTTCAATGATTTTCTCTTTTCCCAGTTAATTTTACCCTATTTTGATATGCCTGACTGCTTCCATCCCTCAACTTTATTTGTCCTTCTCTTTTTGTTCTTTGGAGCTTACCCCATCTTACATGGATTACTTTTAATTCTTTCTTAAGCAGTTCTTACAAAACATTTTCCAAAGAAAAATGTTCAAGAGAAGCTGATGGAGGTGTGGGGTCAATAGATGGTTGAAAAATGAAAACTAGATGAGAGTGGTGCATAGTTTATGACAGAATATCTGGCCCTCCAGATACTTCCTCAGGGTGATATTGCCAGAGCTGCTTCTGTTTGGACTCTTTCAATTTTAGATATTGTGTAAAGCCTGCAGCCTTGAACATAAGTTTTCAGAGAGGTGCTGCATTAGAATTACTATGTGTTTAAGCATGAGTGGCTTAGTAAAGACACAGGCTAAGCTTCTTTAATAAAGAAACGAGAAAAAAAATATTGGCTCCAACAAGGTAGAAATTTACTTTTCACATAATAGGTATAGCCAGTTAGTCCATGGAGGCTGGGAGAGTCTATACCAGGGATCCAACTTCCTTCTGCCTTGTTGCTCTGCCATGCTCTAGAATTGCTCTGTCCAATATGGTAGCCACTACCCAGGCATTCCTATTGAGCCCTTGAAACATGGCCAGTCCAAACTAAGACATGCTGCAAGTATAAAATCCATACCAGTTTTCAAAGACTTTGTATGGAAAAAAAACCCCAACAACTCAAAGTATCTCATTAATAACTTCATTGCTACGGTGTTGAAATAACATTTCAGATGTATTGAGTTAAAGAAAATGTTATTAAATGTAATTTCATCCATCCTTTTTCCTTTTTTGTTTAGAAAATTTTAAATTGTGGGGTGCCTGGGCGGCTCAGTCAGTTGAATATCTGAGTCTTGGTCTCGGCTCAGGTCATGATCTCATGGTTGTTATGTCCAGCCCCATGTCGGGCTCCACACTCAACAGCAAGTCTGCTCGAGATTCTCTCCCTCTCCTCTCCCCCTCCCTCTGCTTGTGCACACATTCTCTCTCTCTCTCTAAAAAAAAAAAAAAAAAATCCTTGAAATTTTTTAAAAAAATTATGCTTATGGCTCACATATTTCTATTGGACAGAACTGTTCTAGAATGTACTATATTATCTTCATCTATATGGTAAAAGTTGGCCCATAGTACCATATACATAGTCAGAACAAAAAACTGAAAAGAAAATAATAGTAGAGGGAAGGTCATTTCCTTTTAGGGAGATGATGTGTAATTTGTGTACATAGTTCATTCACACTTCATTGATGAAAATAAAGTCACATAGCCCCCAAGCAGCACAGAATACAAAGAAACGTAGTGTGGGGATGGGCAAATGTATGCCATACTGGAAAAAGAGGAAGAAGAATGGATTCTAGGGTAACATATACTAACTTGTGTCTGCCACAGGTCTGTTTCTAAAAAGAGGTATTCGAGTAGACTTTGAGTAGAAGGGAGTTGAAAGGTATTCCCTGGCAGGGGGAGGACAGGGGAAAATAGATAGAAGGACATTCAGAAACCTAAAGAAAAATAACCACACTAAGATATTTCAATATATGGATTGAGAAAGTAAAACAAGGCAGAAGAGATAAACAAGGGCTCAGGGCATCGGGGTTTGGCCAAGGGAGAAGATGGCCCTATGCCTGAGGCGGTGAACAATACAGGAAGGGCGAGGGGCTATAGAGTCAGCTTTCTGCTTCATAGTTGGGGCCTCAGAAATTTGGATATGGCTTTGCTCCCAAATGTGGGAGGATGATATGGGAAGTCAGTAGTAAACTGTTCCCTAAACAGCTTCAAGATCTCAAGACAGAGGATGATGAGAAAGAGAGAACACAATGGTATATAATAAGTACATGGGTGAATCTCAGATTGAATGTTGAACAACAAAACCAAGGCACAGAAGAATATATACTTTCTGTTCAGTTTGTATAACATTCAAAAAGTGGCAAATCCAATCTATAGTTATAAACATCAAATGCTGATTGCTTTGGGGAAGGGTAATGCATGAGATGGGCCATGAGTAGGCTTCTGAGCTGCAGGTAATGTTCTGTATCTTGATCTGGGTAACGTTTATGTGGGTATGTTGCTTGGTAAAGGTGATTACTGACGTGTGGATACTTTTATGTATTGACATTATACTCGCAATAAAAACTGTATAGAAACCAACAAGCAAACAAGGGAATGAGTTACTAGGACCGATAGAGAGCCTGCATTACAGACCAATTCTGAATCAGTCCCTTGAGGCTTGGGAGTCTGACCTTACCTAAGCACATTGCTGCTCTCTTAATACTTGAATAAAATCAAGGTTCTGTTTGCAGGGAAGGAGAGAATAGTGTCAAGTAGGCAGCAGCTGGTGACTGACACATGCAGTTAGTTTTAAAATGACTTAGCTCCATATTCGTTGACCTGGATTGATATCCACCACAGATTTTGAAATAAGAAAGAGAAGATGCCCAGTAATATTCTCATTCTATTAAAAATGCCTTTCCCTTATAGAGAGAAAGGTGTGGAAGAAGACACCCCAGGCTATCAATATTGGGTGCCCAAGGGGAGGTAGGTGGGGAAAATGGTCAGCTGGAGCTTATCAGGCTTTTCTCATCTCTGCACTGTTCTACTGACTATTAGGAAGCATTTGTACTTCTGAATTTTTTGAACTAGAATGTACAAGGAAAATAAAAAAGGCCAATAATCTAGTAAATTGGAAATTAAGATACTAGGAATGGGTGCATTTCATAAAATAGAGTGAGAAAGAGACTGGAGGAGACCTGAAGGCCAGGTGGTAATATTTTCTCTTGCTCTTGGCATCTTATTCAGAGAAGCACTGCTGTAGCTCCTTTCCCCCTTTAGGAAGCCGCAGAAACAGGGAGGCAAACCATAAGAGACTCTTAACTACAGGAAACAAACTGAGGGTTGCAGGACGGGAGGTGTGTGGAGGGATGGAGTAACTGGGTGATGGGTATTAAGGAGGGCACTTGGTGGTAAGATCACTGGGTGTTATATTCTACCCCTGAAACTAATAACACACTATATGTTAACTAATTTGAATTTAAATTAAAAATGTAAAAAAAGGAAGCCACAGAAACAGATTGTGTGGTTCTTTCTAAGTGCTTTTGTTCCTCAGAACCATTGCTTGAGTAAAGTTTGAAAATGGTTAGCACGGAGTCTCTTGGGAAGCAGACTTCTCAGCAGGATTCAGTTTCTTTCTTTCTTTTCTTCCTCTTCTTCCTTTCCCTTTCCCTTTCTCCTTTCTCCTTTCTCCTTTCTCCTTTCCTTTCCTTTCCTTTCCTTTCATGTTTTGGGTATTAACATCCGTGAAGAAGGAGAAAGTGGGAAAAAGTCAGTTTTGTCTGGCAACCTGCACCTGCCAGAGGCATTCTTTTCCTGGGCGGAGAGAAGTCACCAGTTTTGCAGCAATCTGTTCATAGGTCTGAGGATCAGAAGCATTCACACAAAGATTTTCTTTCTTTTTTTGGGGGGAGGAACTTATGTGGCATATTTTCATTATATTGAATGGAATGTTATTTATTTAAATTTTAGTTAGTGAACATATAGTGCCATATTGGTTTTTGGAGTAGAATTTCAGTGATTCATCACTTACATACAACACCCAGTGCTTATCACAAGTGCCCCCCTTGATACCCACCATCCACATAGCCCGCCCCCCACCCACCTCCCTCCATCAACCCTCAGTTTGTTCTCTATTGTTAAGAGTCTCTTATGGTTTGTTTCCCTCTCTCCCCTTCCCATATGTTCACCTGTTTTCTTTCTTAACGTCCACATATGAGTGAGATCATATGGTATTTGTCTTTGACTGACTTATTTCACTTAGCATAATACCCTCTAATTCCATCCATGTCATTGCAAATGGCAAGATTTCATTCTTTTTTATGGCTGAGTAATATTCACACAAACACACACACACACACGTGTGTGTGTGTGTGTGTGTGTGTGTATGTGTATGTTTGTGTGTATACCTACTCTTTATCCATTCATCAGTTGATGGACATTTATGCTCTCTCCATCCTTTGGCTATTGTTGAAAATGCTGTTATAAACATTGGGGTGCATGGGCCACTTCAAGTCTATTTCACACAAAGATTTTCCATCAGTCATTTGGGTGTCATTACCACTTTCTCTAATAAATGCTAATTCATATTTACGCAACAGTGTCAAATTCACCTTCAGGAGTTTTCTTCATTTATTGAGGTTGCCTTAAAATTTTCTCAGGGTATGAAACCAGTAGCTGTAAAAAAGGTAAACTGCTGTATCATTTATTTGATACTAGAATTACCCATTTTTTCATTCCTTCTTGACTATGAGTTTTATGCATAAAACAGTCATGCAAATACACTTAAGACTTCATTGTCAAAATGGTACTCATTTTGCAAAACATTTTTTCAAAGAAATGCTTCCAGGAATATTGGTTTTATGTTCCTCAAATTAGAGGTGTCCTTTTTCAAGTGGCTAGGCAACACTGGTATGAACCCAATTAAGTTCAGGATTACTATTTAACCCTGAGGATCAAAATAGGTTCTCTCTCTCTCTATATATATATATATGTATATATATATATATATATATATATATATATATACACACACACACACACATATATATATGTATATGTATAGGTTCTATATAGTTACAAAACTAACCACAAGAAGAAAAACAACAACAAAGTAATAGCAGTACTAAAATTTAGTAGAAGAAGGAGAGACTCAGAGCAAATGAAAAGTAAGTCATTCCTTTACCTTTCAGTATGGGAGCTAAAGGACACTGTTTAAAAGTCAGTAAATCAGGGGCGCCTGGGCGGCACAGCGGTTAAGCGTCTGCCTTCGGCTCAGGGCGTGATCCCGGCGTTATGGGATCGAGCCCCACATCGGGCTCCTCCGCTAGGAGCCTGCTTCTTCCTCTCCCACTCCCCCTGCTTGTGTTCCCTCTCTCACTGGCTGTCTCTCTCTCTGTCAAATAAATAAATAAAATCTTAAAAAAAAAAAAGTCAGTAAATCAAGAAATAGCAGTATAAATATACTAGTAAAAATAACAGTGATAAATCATCAGATGAACTAAAAAGAACAGTTAAAAATATTTATCATAGAAATGGGCATTGGGGCACCCGGGTGGCTCAGCCCATTAAGCCTCTGCATTTAGTTGGGGTCATGATCTCAGGGTCCTGGGATGGAGCCCCTGGGCTGGGCTTCCTGCCCAGTGGAGAGTCTGCTTCTCCCTTTGCCTCCTCCCCTTCACGTGCTCTCTCTCTCAAATAAATAAATAAAAAACAAAAAAAGAAAGAAAGGAAGAAAGAAAGAAAGAAAGAAAGAAAGAAAGAAAGAAAGAAAGAAAGAAAGAAAGAAAGAAAGAGGCATTGATGAAATGGGGAATGACAGAAATTAGCTTTTACTTTTTTTTTCTTTTTTGTTGTCCCCCCCCCCCCCCCCCAACGCAGTGATCCTGGTGAAAGGATATGTCCTTGGGAGGAAGGCTGGGAGAAAGATTAACAGTGTAAAATTAACAGTGTAGGGGAGTCTTCCTCATAGGGATGCCAACACTCCTTCATTCAAGGGGTTCTGGATCTGTAAACTGGCTCAAGTCTGGAATTTATTGGGAAGCCATGACTGTTTTTATGATTCAGGTTAGACTTTTGTTTACTTGACCTACAACTCTTCCACTGATACAGATCAAATCAGAATTTAGTAGACTCCCCATCTATTTCACTTCTAGGAATACGACAACCGGCCAGCTGATGCCATAGGTCTCTGGGAATGAATAAGATTATTCTGGTTCTGCTCGGACTCTGATGTGCATCATGGTATCCGTGTCCATCTTGCCTGTGGCAGCTGAGGGCACCACTTGGCTCCTGCCACCCTGGGATCCAATTATCTCCACTGCATGAAGGTTTCATAATTCGACGGCAGCAGTTCCCATTGTAACTTCTTTCTCCCCCTGGTTTTTTTGAGACGTAACTGACATCTAACGTTGTGTAAGTCTGAGATATACACTGTAATGTAATGATTTGATATATGTGTATGTATACATGTGAAATGATCACCACAATAAGGTTGGTTAACACATCTATCACCCCACAGTTACAATAATTTGTTTTGGCAGCGACAACATTTAAAATCTTTCAACATTTAGAATACAGTATTGTTAACCATAGTTACGTTACATTACATCCCCAGAATTTTTTCACCTTATAACTGGAAGTTTGTATCCTTTGACCACCTTCACTCTTTTCATCTACCCTTGCCACCCTCCTCCGCCACCGCCAGTCCCTGGAGGCCAATCTGTTTTCTTCCCCATATGAATGAGATCATACAGTATTTGTCTCTCTGTCTGACTTACTCGACTTAGCCTAATGCCCTCAAGGTCCATCCATGTTGTCACAAATGGCAGAATTTTCTTCTCTTTGATGGCTGAAAAATATTCCATTATATGTAGTATATGTATTATATATAAACATCACATATAATATAAACATTCCATTATATATAATATATATGTAATATATGTGTGTATACATTTATATGTATATGTATGTGTGTATACACACACACACACACACACACATTTTCTTTATCTATTCATCCATTAAAGCATTGTAAGTAACACTGCAATGAACATGGGACCCAAATATCTCTTTGAGATTATTTCATTTTCTTCAGATATATACCTAGAAGCCACTATAATTCTGACCTAGAGAGAATAGTGATCACAGAGCTCTTCAGGGATGCTGGGACTCCCTTCACAAATTTATTTCTTACAGTTGGGGGGCGAGATATATCTTCTGGACCCTCCCAGTATGAGTACGTTTTAAGTGATAGAACTATTTTAACATTCCAATCTTTCTAAGCCTTTGGATTTCTCCCACTACCATATACCAAGATTGTTCTGGCATTTCCACTTCATTTAGAGTAGACCACATTTCAGTTCATGTTTCAGTAAACCAACCAACCAAACGGTTAGAGTCCTTTCTAAGAAGGCTCATCAGAATTTAGGGGTTTTGATATCCCAAACGTCATCAAGATCACCCCATATGTCCCCCTTCCAATTTTCAGGATTTCATTTCTTCCCTATCAATGTCCTCACTTTAGCAGTAGACACCGTGCAACTTTGGGAATTCAATTTGTGTTATAATTCAGCTACTCAAAGGATGAGATGCTGGATTTGATTTTCAGCAACCTGAGCTCTGCAGTGACAGGAGATAAGGGACTCTTTCAGGGCAGAGACTTTCTGGTCATATAGGTGGCCCTTGAGCTGGGAATTCAAATCCCTGACCACATCAGTTCCTTTCCCCATTTTGACCAGTGCAATTGGAACAACCAGCCAATCTCATTATTAATTGTTAGTTTGACAAAAATGTTGTAAGGTATCAAATACATGGTCATCCAGAACCTTACCGCTTGTTTAAGTATTTGATCAGAAGTATCCAATGTGGATATCTTGTATATCTCTAATGCAACATCATGCCTTGGACAATCAATGATCTCTTTACTACTAGAGATAGTCATTAGTGACTTGAAATCCAATCAGATTAAGAGAACCAATTTCAGAAGCCCAGAACAAATTCTGAAAACTGTTCAGAAACAGACCCAGTAGTGTGTGTGTGTATGTGTGTGTGTGTATTTCCTTAGATATATATCAAAAAGCCAATGTAATTTATATACATATATAAAGAGAGAGAGACACAGAGATATAGAGACAGAGTAAACTCATGAGTATAGCCAAAGATCACCTCTATCCTGACTTTTAACATCACAGATAACTTTTGCATGTTTTTGAAATCTATCTAAATCAATCTAAATCTATTATCTATCATGTACTCTTTTTAAATTTTTAAATTTAAATTCAATTTAACTAACATATAGTGTATTATTAGTTTCAGAGGTGCAATTTAGTGATTCATCAGTTGCATAAACACCCACTGCTCATTCCATCACGTGCCCTCCTTAATGCCCATCACCCAGTCACCCCATCCCCCACCTACCTCCCCTTCCAGGGACCCTCCGTTTGTTCCCTATAGTTAAATATCATCTATTCTTTTGTATATAGCTTTTTCTACCCAAAGCAACATTTCTGATAACCATGTTATTGAATATAACAGTTTTTTCATTTTTATTGCTGTTTGAGTTTATCATTATATGAATATACCAAAATTAGTTTATCCATTCTGTTAATGTCAATAAGGTTTTCAATTTGACACTATTATAAATAATATTGCTATGTATGTTCTTTTTTATATTCTGTATGTATTTCTACATTTCTACGTATATATTTCTGTATGTATATACCTGATGGTAAATTAGCAGGGCACAGTGAATGTGAACTTCAAAATTTAATAAAAACTGCTAACAGATTTCCAGGGTTATACCATTTTTACACTACTTCTAGTAGTTAATGAGAGTTCCTACTAATTCACCTTCTTGCTAACACTTTGGTTTTTTTCTCCTAAGTTTTAAAAATCAGCCCTTCTGATGTACAGTATAAAATATAGCACATTGTAGTTTTTTTTTTTTTTTTAAGATTTTATTTATTTATTCGACAGAGATAGAGACAGCCAGAGAGAGAGGGAACACAAGCAGGGGGAGCAGGAGAGGAAGAAGCAGGCTCATAGCGGAAGAGCCTGATGTGGGGCTCGATCCCATAACACGGGGATCACACCCTGAGCCGAAGGCAGACGCTTAACCGCTGTGCCGCCCAGGCGCCCCAGCACATTGTAGTTTTAATTTGCATTTTCCATCTTAATAATGGTATTCAACATTTTCATGTATATATTGGCCATTTGGTTAGTCATAGAGTTCCCATACAAATGCCCTTCCTCATTTTCCTTTTGGGTTGTCTTTTTTTTTTTTTTTTTTTTTTGACTTGTGGGAGTTTAAAAAAGATGTATATATTCTAAAATCAAGCCCATTGTTACACACATATATTCCTACCTTCTGGCTGTTTTAAAATTCACAGTGGTATATTTCGATGAATAACATTTCTTTTTTTCAAGTTTTTCTTCAAATTCCAGTTAGTTAATATACAGTGTAATGTTAATTTCAGGTGTAGAATTTAGCGATTCAACAGTTCCGTACAACAGTCAGTGCTCATCAGAAGTACACTCCAATAAGTAAAAGTTCTTGATTTAAATGCAGCCCCATTTACCCAAATTTTCCTGTATGAGTTTTATTGTCTTGTTGAAGAAGGCTTTCCCTATGTCATATTATAAATTTATATTATATTTTCCTTTCACTTTTAGATCTACAACTCACCCGGAATTGATTTTTTATGTGTATGGTATGTTTAGGGGTCAAGATTCATTTTGTATATTTGGATATCCAATTGTCCCACCACCTTTCACTGAACAGGTCATTGTCCTCACAGTGCTGAGCTCTGTGATCTTCTCATAAATTAGTCATCCATATATGTGTACAATGGATTATAGATTCTCTGCTCTATTTCTCTGGTATATTTGGCTACCCTTGCAGAAAAACCATGCTGTCTTAATTCCTGTAGCTTCATAAAAAATCTTGTTATTCACTAGAATAATTCCTCCTGTGTCTTTTTTCCTTTTTAACACCTTCTTCAATATTATTGGCCCTTTGCATTTCCAAATAAAATTTAGAATTAACTTGTACAGAAGAAACTTGGTAACATTTTTTATTGGGATTGTATTGAATCTATAGATCAATTTGGGAAGACTTGACTTCCTTAACTTTAATCTGTTAATAAGAATTGTAAGCTTTGGGGCGCCTGGGTGGCTCAGTTGTTAAATGTCTGCCTTTGGCTCCAGTCCTGATCCTAGGGTCCTGGGATCCAGCCCCACATCAGGCTCCCTGCTCAGCGGGAAGCCTGCTTCTCCGTCCCCCCAGCCCCCCTGCTGTGTTCCCTGTCTCTCTGTCAAATAAATAAATAAAATTTAAAAAAAACCTGTAAGTCTTAAATCCATTAATTCAAGTTTGTAACTCCTTAATATGTTACACCCTCCCGTTTACATAGGTTCCTAGGTTTTACTCACTTTTCTTTAGTATTTGATGAAATGGTTTTGCACATTTTTCATTTGACTTATTAGTAAAAGTTTGATATATTTGATGCTATTTTGAATTAAATCATTTAAAATTATATCTTTATCTTTAATTGTGGCAGGTATGAAGGAATACATTTGGGTGCCTGATGATTTTGCTAAATTTAAGTTGCTAATAGTTTGTGTATTATTTTGGATTTTCAACTTGCATAATTGTGTCACCTGCAAGTAACACTTCTATTTTTTATTGTAATCATTATAACTTTTCTTTATTTCATTTATTTGCTTGCCTATGTATTGCCTTATTGTGCTGGCTAGGCAACGGTACTATGTTGAATTTAAGTAGTAAGAGTAATAAGAGAACCAGATAAAGTTCCTAATCTCACAGGAAAATCTTGTTTTGCCTCAAAGTATGGTGTTTACCACAGAGTTTTTGGTATTCTTCATTAGATTAAGGAAGTTCCCATCTATTACCGGTTTGTAAAAAGCATTGACCTTAGATGTTGAATTTCATCAAATACATTATTCTGTATTTTTCCCAAGACCATATGCATATTTTTCTTTACTATAATAATGAAATAAATTGAAATCATTACTTCTCAAATGTTGAAACAACTTGTATCCTTGGAATGAACCCAATTGTTTGTGATGAATTATCATTTTCATTTAACTTGAATTTGATTTACTAATTTTTTTGTTTAGAATTTTACATGTAAGTTTATAAGAAATATTGACTATGCAACATGCTTCAGTTTTATTTAAACTTCTCTATAACAATTTCATGCTTCTTCCCAATAAGATGCTCTTTGTACAAATGAAAATGTTTACTTGCTATGAATTGAACTGTGTCTCCTCAAAATTTGTATATTAAAATGCTAGCTCCCAGTGCAACTACATTTGGTGATAGGATCTTTAGGAGGTAATTAAGGTTAAATAAAATCATAAGAGTGGGGCCCTAATCCATAGGACTGGCGACCTTTTAAGAAGATAAAGAGATTCTCTCTCCCCGTACATGTACCAAGGAAAGGCCATGTGAGGACATAGTGAAAGACAGCCATCTACAAACCAGAAAGAGAGCATTAACCATAAACGGAATTTCCTGACACCTTGATCATGGACTTCTGGCCTTCAGAACTGTGAGAAAATTAATATTTCCTGTTTAAATCACCCAGTCTGTGGTATTTTGTTACAGCAGTGTGAGCAGACTATGACACCACTTACATCCCAAAGAGAGACATAAAATCCCACCAGCTGCATGTGCATCTCTAAGTGTTGTTAATTGCTTTCCGAGCTCATTTACAACCCCACCTGAATATTCTATCACAAAAAGACTAAATTGTAAAGTTAACAACCATGAAAATGCTTTATACCAAGTAATACAGAAAAGAAGGATGATGGAAAAAAATATTTAAAATATGCAAATTCATACATAACAAGCAAGAAAAAAATATGCTATAATCCTCATTTCTATTACTGGTTGCAAAGCTGTAGTCGATAATGTGTAACTTCATTTTTCTACTTCCAACCCCACGGTTTCTGGGCCCTCAGCCACCTAGTTGGGAATTTTTGTTTGACAGAGTAATCTGATGTTTCATTACTGAAGGGCCTGAGTTCTTAATGGTTTTGTCTTTGCTGGGTTGCAGTTTTGTGTTAACTTTTATTTATGGAGAGGGAAATAGTCAGAGATGCCCCAGAAAATTCTTCTCACTCCCATATATTATTCTCTGATGCCATTTTATAATAGAAACCAACTTTTCACATGCATGGTTATCAGAATCAATTTCCCCAACTAGTTGCTGTTGGTTCAGGGACATGAAGATCCTGAAATGGCCAGACAGTAGTTTCTACTTCTTATCCAATGTATTCTTTATTATGTCTCCTGGTGGAAGCATCCCTTCCTTGGGAAGTGAAACCTTTAAACCAGAGCCAAATGTATAAGAAATAGAAGCAAAAATCCTGGGAGTGGGTTATTAAGTTTAATAATAAGAGGAGCTAATCTTACATCTACCTCTTTATTTCCAGACCCATATATTATGGCAATTAGAGAAATCCATCATATATTGAGTGCTGCCTCAAAGCATGTTCTGTATGATAATGTCCCAACTCATAGAATGTTGTCTTTTCACTGCATCATAGTGAATCTTTAGGAAGCTCTCCAATGGCTCTGTCAGACTAGATGCTTCTCGGTAATAGGGTACATTGTAAGACCAGTGAATTCCATCATTGCCCTTCTCATGCTGCAAATTGCTTTTTCTGACCAGAAGCAATGTTGTGTGGGATTCTTTGATGATGGATAAGGGGTCTCTTAGTTTCATAAGAAATATTATAGTAGTGAGGGCTGTCAGTGGAGACTGGAAGGAGTGACTACTATTTCAAATGCAAGGACAGCAATGCAAGACTTCAAGGAACGTGACAAATCTAGGTAATGTGACACCACCAAAGGACCGTAATAATTTTCCAGTACACAACCCAGACATAAGATCTGTGATTTACCCACTGAAGAATTCAAAATAGCTATTTTAAAGACACTCAATGACCTGCAAGAAAACACAGAGACAATTCAATGAAATCCAGAATATGCAAAATAAAAAGTTTAACAAACAAATAGGAATTATAAAGCAACCAAACAAATTCTGGAGCTGAAGAATACAATGAATGAAACGAAAGATGCAATAGTGAGGATCAATATCCCAATGGAGCAAGTGGAAGAAAGAGTCAGTGAAGTTGAAGACAGGACCTTTGAAATTATCCAGTCAGGGGAAAAAAAATGAAAAAGAATGAAGAAAGCCTATGTAAACTATGCGATACCATGAAGGGACACAATCTGTGAATTACTGAAGACTCAGAAGAAGAAGAGAGACAGAGAAGAGAGCAGCAAGCTTATCTAAAGAAATTATGACTGAAAACATTCCAAATGTAGGAGCAGTCTTGGCTATCCCAGTTCTAGATGTTCACGGGTCTCCAAATAATTCAATTCAAAAAGATCCTGAGACACATTATAATAGAACTTTCAAAAATCGAAACAAAGAGAACATCTTAAAAGCAGTAAGAGAAACAAAATCTTGTCACTTATAAAAAACCTCCCCACAAGGTTATCAGTGGATTTCTCAGCAGAAATCTTAGAGGCCAAAAGAAAGTGAGATAATAGGGCTGAAAGAAAGAAACCTTGCCAACCAAGAATACTTTATCCAGCAAATTTGTCTTTCAGAAATGAAAGAGAGAAAAAGACATTTCTAGAGAACAAGCTGAGGGAGTTCATTACCACTAGACTTGCCCTACAAGAAATGCTGAAAGGATTCTTCAAGCAGAAGTGAAAGGATGCAAATTAGTAATATGAAAACATATAAAAATACACCACACACACACAGGTAAAGGTAGGTATAAGGTCAAATTCAGAGTAATTTAATACTGTAACATGATGGTGTGTTAACCACTTAACTCCAGGAGAAAAGTTAAAAGACAAAAGCATTAAAAATAACTATAGCTACGATAATTTGTTAATGAATACACAATATAAAAGGAGTCAATTGTCATGTCAAAAACATAAAATATGGGGGGTGGAGTAAAAGAATACAGTTTTTGTGTGTGATCAAAGTTGAGTTATCAGCATAAAATAGACTGTCATAACATGTTTTATATGAGCCTCATGGTAACGACAAAGCAAACACCTATAGTAGATACTTAAAAGATAAAGAGAGTGCAATCAAAGTATACCGCTATGGAAAATCATCAATTCACAGAATCGTCAATTCCTTTATAAAGGAAGATAGTGAGACAACAAATGGAAGAACTATGAAACATCCAGAAAATAATTAAGAAGAAAGCATTAGTAAGTCCTTACCTATCGATAGTTACTCTAAATATAAGTATATTATATTCTCCCATCAAAAAAGCATAAGTGAATGAATAAATTAAAAAAACAAAGACTCAACTATATGATGCCTACAAAAGACTCATGTCAGCTTTGAGGATACACATAGGCGAACAGTAAGGGTTTAGAAAAAAATATTCTATGCAAGTGGAAACCGAAGAGAACAGGGATAGCTATAGTTTTTCCAGGCAAATAGATTTTTTTTTAAAGATTTTATTTATTTATTCGACAGAGATAGAGACAGCCAGAGAGAGAGGGAACACAAGCAGGGGGAGTGGGAGAGGAAGAAGCAGGCTCATAGCAGAGGAGCCTGATGTGGGGCTCGATCCCATAACACCGGGATCACGCCCTGAGCTGAAGGCAGACGCTTAACCGCTGTGCCACCCAGGCGCCCCTGGGCAAATAGATTTTTAACTCAAAAGCTGTAAAAGAGACAAGGAAGTGGTGCCTGGCTGGCTCAGTCAGTAGAGCATGTGACTTTTGATCTTGGGGTCACAAGCTCAAGCCCCATGTTGGGCACAGAGATTACTAAATATATATAGTATATATGAATTATATATATATATATAGAGAGAGAGAGAGTCATATATATATACTATATCACATATATATATATACTATATCATTATATAATGATAAAAAGGCAATTCATCAGGAAGATATAACAACTGCAAATACATACGTAACTAACATTGGAGCATCTAAATATATTAAGCAAATACATATAAAAGAAGAAATAGACAACATTATTAGTAGGGGACTTCAAGACCCTACTTTCACAATGGAAAGATCATCCAGACAGAAAACTATTAAAGAAATGGTGGGTTTGAACTAGACTTTAGGCCAATGGACGTAACAGACATACAGACTATTCTTCCACCAACAGCACAACACACATTCTTCTTGAGTGCACACAGAACATTCTTGACGATAGACCATATGTTATGTCCAAACAAATCTTAACAGATTTAAGAAGACTGAAATTACACTAAGTATCTTTTCTTACCACAATGGTATGAAACTAGAAATCAATAATGGGAGGAAAACTGGAAAATTCACGAATATATGAAAATTAAACAACAAACTCCTGATCAAAGAAGTAATAAAAAGAGAAATTGAAAATATCTTCAAAGAAATGAAAATGGAAATACAACACACCAAAACTTATGGGATGCAGCAAAGGCGACTCCAAGAGGGAAATTTATATATAAGTGACAAATGCCTACATTGAGGAAAACAATGGAAAAGAAAGTAAGAGCTGGTCATTTAAAAATATAAACAAAACTGGCAAAACTTGAAAGACTAAGAAGAGAGAGGACTCAAGTAACATCAGAAATGAAAGAGGCAACATAAAAAATGATACCTCAGAAATACAAAGGATCATAGGAGATTACTATGAAAAATCGCACACCAACAAATTGGATAACCTTGAAGAAATGAATAAATTCCCAGAAATATACAACCCGCCAAGACCGAATCATGAATAAACACTAAATCTGAACAGACCAATAACAAGGAGATTGAATTCATAATCAAAAACCATCCATGGGGCGCCTGGGTGGCACAGCGGTTAAGCGTCTGCCTTCGGCTCAGGGCGTGATCCTGGCGTTATGGGATCGAGCCCCACATCAGGCTCCTCCGCTATGAGCCTGCTTCTTCCTCTCCCACTCCCCCTGCTTGTGTTCCCTCTCTCGCTGGCTGTCTCTATCTCTGTCGAATAAATAAATAAAAAATCTTTAAAAAAAAAAAAAAAAAACCATCCAAAAAAAAAAAAAAAAAAGAAAACCCAGGACCAGGTGGTTTCATTGGTGAATTCCACCAAACATTTAAAAATTAACACTAATCCTTCCCAAACTCTTCCCAAAAATAGAAGAGAAGGAAGCGTTCCCAAACTTACTTTGCAAGGCCAGTATTGCGCTGACACCAAAGCCAGACAAAGCCACTGCAAGAAAAGAAAACTACAGGCCAATATCTCTGGTGAATACCAATGCAAAAATTCTCAACAAAATAATAACAAACAGAATTCAACAGCACATTAAAAGGATCATACATCAGGGTCAAGTGGGATTTATCTCTGGGATGCAAGGATGATTCAACATCTATCTACAAATCAATCAATGTGATATTCCGTATTAATACACTGAAAGATAAAAGTCACAATCATCTCAACCGACATAGAAAAAGCATTTGATAAAAGTCAACATCCTGGGGCGCCTGGGTGGCACAGCGGTTAAGCGTCTGCCTTCGGCTCAGGGCGTGATCCCGGCGTTATGGGATCAAGCCCCACATCAGGCTCTTCTGCTATGAGCCTGCTTCTTCCTCTCCCACTCCCCCTGCTTGTGTTCCCTCTCTCGCTGGCTGTCTCTATCTCTGTCAAATAAATAAATAAAATCTTAAAAAAAAAAAATTCAACATCCTTTCATGATAAAAATTCTCAACAAATTGGTATAGAAGGAAAATACCTCAACGTAATAAAGGCCACGTAGACAAGCCCACAGTAAACATCTTACTTAGTGGTGGAAGGTTAAAAAGTTTTCCTCTAAAATCAGAAACAAGACAAGGATGCTCACTCTTAGCACTCCTACTCAAAATAGTACTAGAAGTCCTAGCCTGCGAAGATAAGCAAAAAAAAAAAAAAAAAAAAAAGGAAAGAAAAGAAAAGAATAAAAGGTATCCAAACCAGAAAGGAAGAAGTAAAGTTGTCTCTGTTTGCAGATGGTATGATCATATATATAGAAAATCCTAAGGAATCCACCAAAACAAAACAAAAAACCCCCCAAAAAACTAGAATTAATAAACTAATAAGGTAAAGATGAAAGATACAAAGTCAACATACAAAAATGAGTTGCTTTTCTACTTATTAACAACAAATTACGTGAAAAAGAAATAAAACATAAAAGACTTAGGAATAATTCTAACCAAAGAGTGAAAACTCTGTATGCTGAAACTTTATGACTTTGATGAAAGAAATCCAAAATAAAGGGAAAGATATCTCATGTTCATGGATCAGAAAAATTAATATTGTTTCAATATCCATACAGTTGTCTATATGTTCCAACACCCCCAGTTGATGCCTGAAACTGTGGATAATACCAAACCTATATATACTATGTTTTTCCCACATATACAAACCTGTGATAAAGTTTAATTTATAGATTAGGCACAGTAAGAGATTAGAAACAATAACAAATAATAGAACAATTTTAACAATATACTGTAATAAAACTATGTGAACGTAGTCTCTCTCTCTTGTAAAATATCTGAGTGTACTCTACTCACACTTCTTCTGTGATGATGTGAGAGGATAAAATGCCCGTGAGGAGATGAGGGGAGGGGAATGAGGTAGGTGCTGTGAGGTAGTGCTGGCTACTATTGGTGTCTAATAAGACATCAGGAGGATTATTTGCTTCAAGACCATGGTTGACTGTGGCCAACTGAAACTGCAGAAAGAGAAATCATGGATAAGAGAGGACTATTGTACCACCCATAAAGCTGTAGGTAGATTCAATGTGATTTCTACCAGAAATCCAAAGGCATTTTTCACAGAAATAGAAGAAACAATCCTAAAATTTGTATGGAACCACAAAAGACCCTGAATAGCCAACGCAATCTTGAGCAAGAACAAAAATGAAAGCAACACACTGCCTGATTTCAAAATGTTACAAAACCATAATAATCAAAACAGTATGGTATCAGCATAAGAATACATACAGACGAAGGAAACAGAATTAAGAATCCAGAAACAAACCCTTGTACATATGGTCAAATAATATTCACAAGGGACCCAAGGATGCTCAGTGGGGAAAGGACAGTGTCCTCAATGAATGGTATTGGAAAAATTGGATAATTATGTGCAGAAGAATAAAACTGGACCCCTATTTTACACCACTCACATATACTGACTCAAAATGGACTCAAGACTTAAACATTAGACTTGGAAATATAAACTCCTAGAAGAAAACACAGGAAAATCTCCTTGTCAAAGGTGTTGGCAATGATTTTTGGGGATGTGACACTAAAAGCAAAGGCAACAAAAGCAAAAATTAATAAGTGGGACTACCTCAAATTAAAGCTTCTGCCCAGGTTCTACAAAATGTAAAGCCAACCCACAGAATGGAGAAAATATTTGCAAGCCATGTATCTCATGAGAGGTTAAATATCCAACATATAAGAGAAGTTATGCAATAGCAAAAAAAAAAAAAAAAAAGCAAACAATCTGATTAAAAAATGGGCAGAGGAACTGAAAGACATTTTTCCAAAGAAGACATCAAAAATGATTTCTCAACATTTGCTGCAACATGGACAGGACTGGAGGAGATAAGCGAAATAAGTCAAGCAGAGAAAGACAATTATCATATGGTTTCACTCATTTATGGAACATAAGAAGTAGGAAGATCGGTAGGAGAAGAAAGGGATAAAGAAAGGGGGGGTAATCAGAAGGGGGAATGAAGCATGAGAGACTATGGACTCTGAGAAACAAACTGAGGGCTTCAGAGGGGAGGGGCTGGGGGAATGGGATAGGCTGGTGATGGGTAGTAAGGAGGGCACGTATTGCATGGTGCACTGGGTGTTATACGCAAGTAATGAATCATGGAACTTTACATCAGAAACCAGGGATGTACTGTATGGTGACTAACATAATATAATAAAAAATTATAAAAAACAAAAACAAAATGACCAGATGGTACATGAATAGAGGCTTGATATCACTCATCATCAGGGAAATACAAATCAAAGCCACAATGAGATATTCCCTTATACCTGTTAGAATGGATATTATAAGAAAGAGAAGAGATAGCAAGAGGTGGTGAGGTTATGGGAAAAATGAACCCTCATGCCTTCCCTTGTGGGAATGTAAATCGATGCAGCCGCTATGGAAAAGTCTATGACGTTTCCTCAAAAACTTCAGAATGGAACTGTCAGAAGATCCAACAATCCCACTTCTGGGTAATGAAGGAAATGAAAGGAAATGAAAAGATATCAAAGAGATACCTTCTCTCCCATGTTCATCGCCGCATTATTTACAACAGCCAACACATGGAAATAAACTAAATGTCCACTGACAGATGAATGGATAAAGCAAATATGCTACGTATGTATACAATGGGATACTACTATTCAGACACAAAACCAAGGAAATCCTGCTATTTGTAAGGACATGGATGGGACTTGAAAGCATTATGCTAAGTGAAATAAGTCCAACAGAAAAAGACAAAATATTGTATGATTTCACCTATATGGGGAATCTAAAAAAGCAGAATTCATAGAAACAGAGAGTAGATTGGTGGTTGCCAGTGGCTGGAGGCTGGGGGAAATGGGGAGGTATTGGTCAAAATATACAAACATCCAGTTACAAGATGAGTCAGTTCTGGGATGTAAGGTACAGCACAGTGAGCACATACTAGGAAGTTGCCGAGAGAGTAGATCTTCAATGTTCTCAGCACACACTCAAAATGGTAATTATGTGGGATGATGGAGGTGTTAACTAACCTTGTGTAATCATTTCGCAATACATACATGAATCAGATCAGCACGTGTATACATGTTATAGGTCAATTTTATCTCACTACATCTGGAAAAAGTAAATTTAAAAAATAAGAAAAGAGGCCTAGGATAAACCTTAAGGATCTAGGCAGAGAAAAAGGAGCCTTACAAAGAATTAGGAAAAGCACCCGGAGAGATGGAGGAGAAACCAGAAGAGTGGGTGTTGTGGCAGCTAAGGGAACAAAATGTTTGAAGCGGGGAGATCTCAGCAGGGTCAAGTGCTGCAGGGAGACGCCAGACAGAGAGCAGGATTGCTTTAGCAAGAGGGAGGCCTTCGGTGACCTTGGCAGAAGCAGTGTGGAGGAAGGGTGAGATGGAGATCAACGGGGCAACAGTGGGCTGAAACGTGAGAGGAGAGGGAGCAGTGGAGCAGCGGGGCTACGTGGGGGTGTGAAAGCCAAGTCAAATTTCCTGGGTTAACTTTGTAGTTCTTCCTCTGCCCACTGCCTTCCAACCCCCCACCCACTCCCACCCGCCCACTCATACACTCCACTGAGACTATTACTGGTGGCAATGGCCTCTTACATCCTGAGATGCGGTGATACGCTTCCTAGACATCTTTCCTCATTTCTTCCCTCGCTTGTACCCCTATATCCACAAGCCTCCCTGTGGCTCAAATGGGTCCGTCCCTAGTCTCCCAGCTGGCCTCCTTAATGCCAGTCTTGTTTGTTTCCAATTCGCCATTCACACACCACACCACCACTGACTTCCACAACGCAAATGTGATCATTTCCCTCTGCTTAAAACCCTTTAATGACACTCCAGCGCATGCCAGGTCAGGGCAAACTTGTTAGCACAATCTAGAAGGCTTGCCCGTCCCTCTCCTCCTGGCCAATCAAGCTTATGCTCTAGCAACATAGGACTCCTCAGGCCTTTTCAAACTAGCCAGGCTCTGTCATGGCTTTTCTTTCTCCAGGTGTTTGGAAAAGTTTCTACTTACCTTTCCAGAGCTGCCTCAAGCACGTCTTCCATTATAATGCTTTCCCTCATCCCCTTCCCGTCCACCCCACGATCACTCCTGTCCTTCATTCTTTTTTATTCCTATTTTTGTTCTTTTCACCCTTTATCCAATCCATCCTTTATTGTATTTTATGCTTAGCTCTCCAGGAGACAACGACTTCTTGGAGCTCAAAAAACTAGTACTCATCTTTGTATTTCTAGTATTTACGACAGTGCCTGGCATGGGGAGTGAATCTGAAATGGCTATAGCCACTTGGGGAGCATTACTGATATTTCTGATACCAGCATTACTGCTTTACCAGCATCAAAAGGGGAAAGGACGCGTGCCTCTGTAGACACATTCAGTCCACCGGTGACCCCAGGCTCCAATGAGCAAGGACCCCGTTAGAAGCTGGAGGAGGGACAGCAAGTATCCTCTGGTCCAAGAAGGCACTTTAAGACCAAAAGACAAAGCAAGACCCTCCACCCTGTCCCAAACACCCTCCAAAACTGTCTACACAGTTTTACTCAGGGTAACTTACTGACAGAGGGATCAGGCAGGCTGGGCTGGCGGGCTGGCCCCCGGGGACCATGCAAGCACTAGGCAGCTATTCTCCACCGAGTCTGGACCTTAACCCACAGCTGGCATAGAGCGAGGGCAGGGTGGTGAGGTCAAAGGTAGCCTCTAAAGTGGCACCATGTGTGCGCCGGCCATCTTTCCTCGTTATCTAAAGTGGCACCTTCTGCGGAAGCTCAGAACAAGCCTTCCCGCATTCCCATCAGGGCTCCCAGGAACCTCCAAGGGGCCTGGAACACGAGCCCCATGGGAGGTCACTGTGCGGGCATGAACAAGATGGAAAGCTGAAGATGGAGTCAGTGTTGTCAGCACTCCTACAGACCCCTTCCTCAGCGAGCCTTCTGTTCCAGTCCCCCTGGCATATTAAATACCTTTCTCCCTTGTAAGGACTCGGTAGCTCTAGTCTCCACCAAAACTGCCCTGAGGAATATGGCCTTAACTGCAAAGCAGACTGGCCCTACCCCAGGGCTTTTCGATCCAAAGAGCCTCCTGAGGATTCTGTGGCAGAGACCCAGAAGGAGGCCCACAGGGTGGGTGTGAAGGGGATGCCAGACTGCTTAGGGCCTGACTCGTCTCCCTGCCGTGGACTCTGTGGCTACATGAGATCACTGAGTCTGGGAAATATGAAAAAAGCTGGAAATAACAAAAGCTCTTGCGGCACCAAGAGACCGGTCTAGGAGAAACTCAAACACAAGAATTACTCCAAATTTACTTCGATTTTACTCTTTGTTCCATCTGATTATACCTCTGCTTTTATCCCGTACCTATCTGCTTTAGACAAATTTACAATTGGCCCAATTTTTTTCTTGGCACAACCTCAAGTAATTCACAGTTTTACCTGGTCGGGAAGTATCCCCATTGCTTGCTATTGTAGTTTAATTCTTGAATTCTGATAGCAAAGAAGAAAATAACTCCAGGCAAGCATCCTTCTTTTGATAAGCTGGGCATGGCTGAATTCCCATTGACTGCCTGAAGTCACCGAAGACCATTCCGAACAGGCCGGCTTGTAGTAGTTGTTCTTGCTATAAAGGGATTTCTACTTCACTTATACAGTACTTAATCTTTAAATGTGTTTTAAGGACTAATCTGACAGGGTCTAATTTGATCATTTTTATAGATCAATTATTTCAAAGACCGTAAGTTACCTTATAAAATGACTTAAATTATCTTCACCTTGATTTGGGTTTCTCAAAATTACACTTTTTTAATGAACCAGAACCATGTACTGGGTACATGGGTCACATACTTCATACTCTTGTGCCGCTCCTCCTTGACAACAGATGAGACCCTGGAAGAACGTGGTAGGAAAATCACAAGCAGCCACCAATGAGGGGCAGGGGACAATCATGCAAGGCCAGACCCCTTTCCTCTAATAGCCAGAAAGCAGTATGCTTCACCACCCCCATTACACCTAGCAACCTTCTCTCTCCTACCGTGTTTGAAGATAAGAGACATGGAAGCGGCGTCACACCCTGCTGATGTGAAGAAGGTGGCAATCTGCTGGTTTACCTGGCCAATTTCACCCCATGTGAAATCGTGTGGTTCAGGGCTCAGAGTGAATTGCTATTTACCTGTCTATAAGTCTGCCTTGTCACTCCCTTCCTTCTTTTTACATCCCAATCTGATTCCGGCAAAGTCATACTTCAAAGTCAAAGTTGCAGTTTACTGAATTATTCAATAGCTCCCAAATGACTTTTGTTAGTCATACTCCTTCCTGAGAGGTAGCAATGAACCTTGTCATAAATGATGTGATTTCTTAAATCCATGTACTGCTCAGGAGCTCCTAAGAGGCCCTTTACTATGGCCACAGGGTACAGGAGGTCTTAAGAACGGTGACACCTTGCAAAGACCTGGGTCATCTGCAGATGTGGTTAAATATCTTTCAGAAAAATATTGCTTTAGGACCCTGGAGCTTTTGAGTTTACTTTGGACAATTCTCATTCAAGCTCTTAGACCTAACGACTTGTGAGATTAGAGGAAAATGAAGAAAATGTAGCGGAGATTTACAAAGCTACCTAAAGCAAGTTAAGCAAGTATTTTACTACTTCAGAAAAAAAGGAATGGCCATGTTCTCAGGAAATCTAATTTGTTCAATAAGAAATCGTCCCAGAAAAATGACAACTCATGCTCAAAATGTCACACGATGAGTTGTGCAATATTCCTGTATGGAATCATTTATTCAGTAATATTGACTGTCACCTAGAGGTTATAGTCCAAAGGAAAATATCAAGTTATACAAGATTTTATCTGTAGTACATATGTCAAGCTCAAAAGAAAACCGTATTAAAGCAAAAACAAAAGTGTTTGAATGTCTTTCCGGACCCTTGAAAATGGCAAGCTGCTTCTGATATTCAGGTTAGCATTCCCAATGACGTCTTTTAGCTTGATGCCCCAGGTGATACCACGACCACTGCATTCAAGTGCTGGGTTTATAGTTTCCAAAGACAGGTGTAAATGAAGAATGTCACATCACGTCGAAGTTTCTAGTTAAGTGAAAAACTACACTCACCTTGACCGCTGCCCTTCATCAAAGGAACAAGAATGCTACTGATAGAAAAAGAATGTGGCACAGGGAGTGAAAATGATTTAGTGGAGGCCAAACTCATGTAAGAAATACTGTTACATTGTCATTTGTATGTAGTCCAATGATGAGGTCACAAAGGCCCAAAGGTACATTTTGATGTCTTGTCTTCATTTCTTCCAATAACAAAAAAGTAAAATATGACATGAAGTGGGGGTTGATAAAAGAAAACAGTCTGTAAAATATGACAGGATTACATTAGAAGAGACTTCCATAGTAAAGGTGTTTTCAACTCTATGGTCTCTCTATGGCATAGCAGACCAGAAGCCCTCAAAGAGAGGGGGTGAGAGGGTGAACTAACCTATTGAACAGAATTTCTTAAAAAACTTCAGGCAAATAGTTTGCATCTCTATATACTGACAATAAATAATCCAAAAAGAAAAGTAAGAAAATAATTCCATTTACAATCATTTAAAAAAAAAACAATTTAGGAATAAACTTAACCAAGAAGGCAGAAATCTTGTGCCCTGAAAAATATGAAACATTGCTGAAATAAGTTAAAGAAAACAAAAAGAAATGGAAGAACCTCCTGAGTTCATGAATTGGCAAATTTAATATTGTTAAGATGTTAATACCCCCCAAAGTGACCTACAAATTCAATGCAATCCCGATCAAATTCCTAGTAACACTTTTTGCAGAAATAGAAAAGTCCATTCTAAAATTTGTATGAAATCTCAAAGGACTCTGAAGAGACCAAATAATCTTGAAAAAGAACAAAATTGGATGTCCCGTCCTTAATTTCAAAACTTACTACAAAGCTACAATAATCAAAACAGTGTAGTATTGGCATAAAGACAGATGTGACAACAAATGGAATAGATTGGAGAGCTCAGAAATAAATCCTCACATGTATGGTCAAATGATTTTCAACATGTTTGCCAAGACTATTCAATGTGGAAATGACTATCTTCTTAACAAATATTGGGAAAATGATATCCATATGTAATAGATCACAGTTGGTCTCTCACTTTATAACATGTACAAAAATTAACTCAAAATGGAATCAAGACCTAAATGTGGGATCTATAACCATAAAACCTTTGAAATGTCTTAGAAAAAAAGACATAAGGGAAGGCCACGTGTCATTGGATTTGAGAGTGAATTCTTGGATATCCTATCAAAAGCATGGGCAACACACAGAATGGGAGAAAATATTTACAGATCACATCTCTAATAAGGGGTTAATACCCAGAATATATGAAGAATGGATATAATCAACAACAGCAAAAAACCTAACAACCAGATTGAAAAATGGGGAAAGGACTCAAATAGACATTTTTCCAAATGCATACAAATGGCCAGTAAGCACGTAAAAAGATGCTCAACATCACTAATCTTTAGGGAAATGCAAATCAACACTACAATCAGATACCACTTTACACCCATTAGGATGACCGTTATTTAAGACAGCAACAAACAGAAAATACCAAGTGTGGTTGAGGACATGGAAAAACTGGAACCCTTGTGCACTATTGGTGGGAAAGTAAAATGGTGTACCCCCTATGGCAAACTGTATGGTGGTTCCTCGAAAAATTAAAAACAAAATTATCATATGACCCAACAGTTACACTTTTGGTCATATACTCAAAAGAACCGAAAGCCAGCTCTCAAAGAGATATCTGTAGAACCACGTTCATAACAGCATTATTCGCAAGAGCCAAAATTTGAAAGTAACCCAAGTCCACATCAATAGATGATCAGATAAACAAAACTATGGTACAGTGGAGTATTATTCAGCCATTAAAGGGAAGCAAATTTTTTTTTTAAAGATTTTATTTATTTATTCAACAGGATAGAGACAGCCAGCGAGAGAGGGAACACAAGCAGGGGGAGTGGGAGAGGAAGAAGCAGGCTCATAGTGGAGGAGCCTGATGTGGGGCTCGATCCCAGAACGCCGGGATCACGCCCTGAGCCGAAGGCAGACGCTTAACCGCTGTGCCACCCAGGCGCCCCTAAAGGGAAGCAAATTTTAACACAGGCTACAACATGGATGAACCTTAAGGACATTATGCAAGTGTAAGAAGCCGGTCACAAAAGGACAAGTCTTGTCTGACTCCACTTACATGAGCTCCTAAAGTAGTCAAATTTATAGTGAAGAAAGGATAATGGTGGTTGCCAGGGGGTGGAGGGCAGGGGAGGGAATGCGGAACCATTTCTCAACGGGCAGTGTTTCTGTTTAGAATGAGGTAAAAGTTCCGGAGATAGAGGATGGTGATGGTGGCATTAAATGTGACTATACTTAATGCCACTGAATTGCACACTTAAAAATGGTTAAAATGGTGTATCTTGTGTTATGTTTATTTTACCACAATACAAAAAATTGCAGATAACCTTATAAGTACAGTTTAGGACACGGTCACTTAAAGACCAGAGGTGGTTGTGCTCCCGCTCTGACGAAGTAACCCAAGACACTGTCTGTAAGTAGGACACGGATCACATTTGATACAGAGGTAGCATATAATCTAAATATGTCGATTTCTAAATCACAACCTAGAGCAATAAAAACAGGAAGTTAAAAATTATCGACTTATTGTTTGATTCTCATACGTATGTTACGAAAGCATTAGAAGCATGAATGCAAAGTATCCAGAATTACGCATATTTTCAGAATAAGACAATGTAGCAACAGGAAGAAGTAGATTTGCTTCCAGAGAGAATTCTCAGAAACATTTCTAAGCTTCAGATTGTATTGAACTATTTCTGGGAATGTTGCCTTCAAAGATTTATCCAGAAATGCCTCTGGGCCACTGAGGAAATGCGGTCAGGGACAGGAAAGAGAGAAAGCAAATTGACCCATAAAACTTCTTTTGTAAAAGTAATATAGAGTTCCTTCATAGGAATATTTACAATTTGTCATTACTATTTTTATATGTGCTGTTTACCTTTTTACTCTCCGTCATACCAGAATACAAGCTCCATGAAGATAGAGATCTTATCTACCTAAATCACCATAAACCACTCTGTATACAACAGAATCTAGCATATAGTAAATATTTATATACATTTGCTGAATAAATGAACGGATGACTTTTATCTCCAAGAGTACCTAACTGGTAACAGTATCTTATGCATGGTAGATAATAATAAATAGTTGTTGATCTGATTATGTATGCAAAAAAACTGATATTGAGTGAGAAGTTTATGATGGTACAATAAAACTCCACTGGGACCTTACACCATTGATTGTAAGATGAATAATTACTTTAGGTAAGTTTAAGAAACATTTTGCTGATTAAGCTGCGACCCACTGTTAATTGTAATACACATCGTGATTACAGAGATTTTAAGCATGGGAAAAATGTGTTTCTCAGAATTTAAAAAATAGTATATAACATAGACTTTTCCCTAAGACCTATTTTAATAGGTCTTTTTGTTTTCATGGTAGTCTTGAACTGAAAAGAATCCTAACAGGCATTAGTCTAAATTTTCATATAGTAGTAAGGCAAATATTTGTTTATAGAATGATGTTATGTTTAAGCAGTGTTTGAGATGAAGAAGAACAGATTCCAAACACACATTCTTATGAGAAGGAAGAAGGAAGGAGCAGCAGAAGGGGCGGGGGGGTATGAAGGGAATAAGGCAAGAATCTTGATCAGATTTAACCTTCTACAGATCACCTTGTATGCTGACATGTGGGTCCCAAAGAGGGCACAGAAACACCAGCTGGGGGGTGACTGCAGATTTCCCAGTGAGCAGTACTGGTAACTTGGATGAGGACGGTGGAGGTGGGATGGGAAGAAGCACACAGATTCAGGAGATATTGTAGAGGCAACACGGACAAGATTTGGTGATGCATTAAATTATTTTCCAACCATCTTTTAAAATTATTTCGCAAAAACTTGTAGTGGTATGTGCCTCTAAGTTTAAACAACAGCACATATTAGGAAACACTCCATAATCTTTTAAAATATATATTCGACTTAAAGTTTATTTTAGTTAGCAGAAATTAAAAGATTCCCATATTTCTGAGGCTATTTTACACTTATCTAATTCATTTTTAACTAGACTTCTTAGTGCCAGAGTTTCTGGTGTCAGATTGGCATAGAATGATAAGGGTATGCTGTTTCTAGAAGGGCCTGTTTTTAGGGGGCATTGAGAAGTTAGAGGGACACACTTGCACTCCTAAATCCGTCATCCATATCTGACCTGTGTGGAGATCAGGGCCAAATTGGAGAACCTTCTGAATGGACCCATGCAACAAATTCTCATTGTGCTGTAAATTATCAGTCCACCTTTCTGATACTTTCGAAAGTGTGAACGCAGAAAAAATCACGTAAAACTTCACACTAGAGGTTTTATTTAAAACTAGAGGTTCTTTAGGGGCGCCTGGGTGGCACAGCGGTTAAGCGTCTGCCTTCGGCTCAGGGCGTGATCCCAGCGTTATGGGATCGAGCCCCACATCAGGCTCCTCCGCTATGAGCCTGCTTCTTCCTCTCCCGCTCCCCCTGCTTGTGTTCCCTCTCTCGCTGGCTGTCTCTATCTCTGTCGAATAAATAAATAAAGAAATAAAATCTTTAAAAAAAACAACTAGAGGTTCTTTGAACTATTTCTATAAAAGGTAGAGGTAACTGTAAGGCAGGTGCATTGAGGGTTTTACTTCTACCACCAGCTGTCTATGCCTTTGTCTTTCTCTTGCATCACACACTCTCCCATTGTATGTTGACCGAGATTATGAATGCATATAAAGATCAAGAGAAGAATAAAGTGAATAAAATTATGTATGTGTGTGTGTAATTTAAGAGCAAGATATTCAAGAAGAAAAAAATTACTAGCATAGTTCCTATTGAGTATAAAATGATGCAGCAAGTTAAAAACAAGGGCAACTTTATATTTTATAATATTCATGTGTACGCATAGTACTTACATAGGAAGTAGGAAATGCTAGAGGCCATGCATTCCTCTCCATTCCCATTGCCAATAACTTCAGTGACATCTGAGGGAGCGCGGTGAACTTTCCAAAACGCAATAGAACCAAAATCTGTAACTGGAGGGTTCTATTGGTGGGACAGAGAGAAAGCTTATTTGGATCCTCCAACTCTTGCTAGAAGCTCATTCCACAGGAGACTTTCCTAGAGATCCATTTCATTGGGATAGTTTACAATTAGATTTTTTACTTTCTTTTTCCCTAATTATACTCTACTTTTAAGATTGAGGAATGTGGCTTCTTACCTCATTCCACTTTGTTTTCTCTCACTTAATTTTTATTCTTAAAAAGAAAGACCTTAAATACATTTGAACCTTCGATTCTACTTAGGCTGCAGAAAGGTATTTTTTAAAGGGGATTCACTTCTCTGCTCTATAAATATCTGTTATGGATTAAATCGTATCCTCAAAAAAGATATGTTGAAATCCTAAGTGCCAGGACATGTGAATGGGACCTTGTTTGGAAATAGGGCTGATACAGATGTAATTCGTTAAGATGGGGTAATGCCAGACTCAGGTGGGCTGGTGTCCTTATAAGAAAAGAGGTGCCCACACAGACATGCAGGGGAAGAATACCCCATGAGGCAGAGACTAGCCAAGGAATGCCAGGGATTGCTAGCAAACCGTCAGAAGCTGAAAGAGACGATGAAAGATTCTCTGCTCTAAGTTTCAGAAGGACCATGGTCCTGCCAACACCTTAAGGTCAGACTTCTGGACTCCAGACTGTGAGACAATACGTTTCTGGGGTTTTAAGCAGCCCAGGTTGTGATTCTTGTTAGGGCAGCCCTAGGAAACAAACTATCCATCTATCCATCTAGCCCTGCGCCCATCCATTCATTCATCAACCTATTCATTCAAACGACATTTATTTAGCACTTGCTGTGTACTAGGCACTCTATACAGCACTTCCAAGGAGGCAGAGGAGAAAGAAACCATCTCTGCTTCTGAGACCTTTTAATTTCAGGGTACAAGATACTTGGGGACGCAGAGAGGAGGGACGTACTCTTCTTGGCGTGTGCAGATGGCGGTGGGTGTTGGTCATGGAGGCCTTAGCAGAAAAGATGACTCTGGTGAAAAAAGTACAGACAGACAAGAGTATCTAACGCAGTGTTGAAAGGGAAGGTACAGGTTTCTCTCTCTAACCTGTTAGCTCTGAAGAATGAAACTGATGCCCTTATAGGTGGTGACTAGCCCCACATCACGCAGCCAGGGGCTGAGCTAGGACGAGTAGTGCTGTGGACAGACCCTGCTGTGGGCCATGCACAGAGCAAGTGCTTTGCCCCAACGAACTCCTTCAATCCTCACCCCAGCGCTCCTTTTACAAATAAGGACGCTTAAGGTGCACAGAGGTAAAGTGATTGGCCCAAGTAAAGTGAATTGTCCATTAACGGCAGACTTCAGATCAGAGCCGGCTTCAAAGCCTTGGGCCCCAGCACTCTGCAACACTGCCCAGGGCTTAGAAATTCTGGATCTTGTTTTCTTTCCACCTTCCCACACCGCCTTACGACAACTTATACAATGTCAAATTAAAACCAGACAGTTCCCTGTAATGTAAATTAAAACTCCTAGAAAGATATTAGAATTAAGAATGTAATTGTGCCTTTAGGCCTCACATACTTTTAGTCTCAACAGAATGTACTATTCATAAATCATGCGAATGATACAGGAATATTCATGCGTTTGTGTAAATATTGAAATTAAATTACCATTTCTATTGTGATTGCAATCATCGCAGATATGGATAAGATTTATTTCTCTTTCACATTTTAGAGGAAGAAAAATCTAATGGAAATTATTGTTATACATTGATGTGCAGTGGTTGTGATACCAAGATGATTGATTCCCATGAATATTTCCAAACAAATTTAGTTCAAATGCATATTGATGGTCTTGGAGTTGGTACATAAAAAAACAATTTATATAGATTGAGAAGAACTTTGAATTATTCAACACACACTGTCATCCTAGGATAAGAGGATATATCCTTTGAAGCTTGAAGAAACAAACTGAGGACGAATAACAGTAATTCTGCCTTACCTAGGAATAGTAAACTTAAGGTTGCATTGTCCCAGGAGGCGAAGGAAGTAAAAACTGCGATTACAGCGGTGTCACCTTCTCCTGGGACTTTTCATGCGGTGGCCCCACCAGGAGCTTTGCATGGCAGGGACAGGACGGGGATGCTTCCCAAACGCTTGGGGAAACAAACGGGACGGAGCTGCAGAGAACGTTGGTGCTTAACTATCTTGGTAAATCTTAGTAAATCTGCTTCTTGCATCTTCTGTGGCTGGCTTGGTACTTGAGACCCTCTCAGTTCTGATAACTGAGTCCCGCTTTACCAGGGACCTCAATCTACCAGTAGGACACTTCAAGCGTATCTACACCACTGGACTCTGTAGCCAAGAGTAGAGAACCTCAAAAAAAGAAAAAGAGGTTTTTTCTGACTTCCTTGAGACCTACCTTTCTAGACTTCGTTTCCTGAAGACCAACCACTTTCATGTGTCCCCGATCTAGGAAATGACCTTACCTTCTAGGGTGGATTAGGACTTCCCCACAGGGCTAGGGAGTATTCCTAGGCAGGGGTATCTGTCATAGTCTATAGGGACATGACACAAAAATCCCACATTTTCATTTACGTAAAAGAGTCACACATCCAGGTATGCCTATGGTGGGGAGTGCCTTCTCCTGCAAGGAGGGTCCAATTTTCTCACAACTTTCATTGGTTCAGAAGGATCAGGAACTGGAAGAAGTCAACATGCTCCCCTTAGACATCACGTAAGACTTTCGGGTCAAAGAATTTGTCCCGACGTATGTATTTCTTCACTGAGCTCTCATTAAAAATGTTAATAGTTGGTATATTATTTGGCCACAAAATATATAACTGATTTTCATTCTTGGCTTATAGAAATCAGCCTCTTTGCTTACGGCTGCCGCATATAATAAGCCAGTTCTCTTCTCGAGTCGAAAATGATGTTCCTGTTCTATCACTGCTCTCGTGACTTTGTTTATGGGGTCTTTTCTCAGCAAAGGTTTTATATATTCCACAGTCTTTTTTTTTTAATAGCTTCTAGGTTTCCAGTCTTGAATAAGAAGTTCTTCCTTGTTGAATTGCATAGAGTCTCATAGATTTTCTTGTAATATTTTAATTATTTTATTAATTACAGTTATGTCTTTCATGCATCTGGCACAAATTTTTGTCTGCGCCTTAGTTGGAGGCCGCTTTTATTTTCCAGCCATTTCTGCCGGTACTGTTTATTAAATAACCTATTTCTCCCACCGGATTAGACTTCTTTCACATAGTAATTCTCATTTACTGAAGCAATTTTTCCTCCTTGTTCCATCTCACTGACCTCCTTTCCATGCTTGCACTAATATCGTCTTTCTCTCTCTCTCTCTTTTTTTTAAAGATTTTATTTATTTATTTGACAGAGAGAGAGACAGCCAGCGAGAGAGGGAACACAAACAGGGGGAGTGGGAGAGGAAGAAGCAGGCTCCCAGTGGAGCAGGGAGCCCAATGCGGGACTCGATCCCAGGACCCTGGGATCATGACCTGAGCCAAAAGCAGACGCTTACATGACTGCGCCACCAGGCGCCCAGACATCATCTTTCTTGCTCTTGTGGCAGTGGCTTTACTACATGTGGTGGGGCTAGTGCTTGCACAGGACCCCTCAGGACAACTTGCCATTCGGCTGCGAGGGGCTGAGTGAGGACGGAGGGCCCTGCTGGAGTCCAGCAGCTCATGACTGATGCAGCAGGAGCACTGGGACCTGGCCCTTTCTGCCCAGGGAGCGCCCCTACCAATGGCACCATTTTTGCTCTAGACCTCTCCACTGGGCCGGTGGGTCCTCTGTCACATCGGCAGGGCAATGGCGTCAGATCTGATTTGAGGCCTCAGGCTTCCCTCCCCACCCAACACAGCTTCCTCCCCTTTACAGGCAGTCCTCGCCTTCCCCAGATTAACCTCTTGTGCTCCTAACTGGCTCAGCATCTGCTTTGCAAAAGACTCACACTGACACCTAAGGCTGATTCTCCTTATGCCCAGCTGCACCCCGTCTCCTTCTCTTGGCTGGCTTCTTCCATGCAGACATGATTAGTATAGGACGCGATTCTCTCCTTCATGAAAAGAATAGTCGGCATTATAGATTGAATTGCATTACATTTATGTATTGATTTGGGGAAAATGGACACGAATTGTAATTAGGACCCTTGCACAATGCGGGTACTGGTGGATCCACTTACACGCAGATTTTTTTTTTTTTATAAATACAGTACTGTAACTACATGCTCTCCTTCTCGTGAGTTTCTTAATAACATCCTTTTCTCTAGCTTACTATATCGTAAGAATATAGTATATGGTACGTATAAAATACAAAATATATGTTAATTGTTTATATCATTAGTAGGCTTCTGATCAATAGTAGGCTATTAGTAGTTAAGTTTTCAGGGAGTCAAGAGTTATAAATGGATCTTGGACTGTGCAGGGGTCAGCGCCCCTAATCCCCTCTCATTATTCAAGTTGTATATATTTAAATGGGCATTTGCTTAGTGTTTCCATCTCTCATTATTACACTATAAGATCCGTGTAAGCTACACTGTGAGCTCTCTTGTTTATATTCTTCCCCACTGTCCACAGTGCGTGTCACAGTGCCTGGTACAGAGTGGATACACCATAGGTATTTGCTGAATAAACGAAGGAACCAACATCCAAAGCTTATCACTTCAAAATATGAATAAAGACACTTTAAGGTGGACATGATACGATATGGTGATTAGAGTAGCTATTGCTAATCACGTTCTTTGGTAATCAAGCAATACGCAGCACTTGTTTTAACTTCCCTAACCAATTATTCAATACAAATGGATTTTTTTAATTTAAAAAGTCCATTTTAGATCTATTCCTCAGACATGGCCTGTGTTGACCGATTAGACAATATTTATAAATAGAAGTTAGAGTCCTCGCCTGTTCCATGGTGTATGCAACTCTTAAAACTATATTCTGGATTCAAGAGGTTTCTGTGGAATTAAAAGCTACTTGTAAAAGTATGAGAATAAGGATAAAAGCATTAACGAAATCAACTTGGAAGCCAGGCCTCTGCTCTCTCCTGCTCTCCCCACTTACAACAAGAGGAAAGGAAGCAGAGCGTAGGGAAAGAGCAAGTTCAGATCACATTTCCCTCACTTAGTAGCCGAGTGACCTTGCAAAATCCCCCTTTGTGTTTCCAAGCGTCTCTTCCGCAGTATCTGCCGTCACAGCCGTGTGGGCTTTCATGCTTGTTCTTCATCAGGCAAACGTGCATCCAACACACCTGGAGAGGTCTTCTGTTTTGAACCAAAAATGCAGGCGCCCAGGTCCCAACTCGGGAGGGTTGCCCCGGAGATTGTGATGTGGACTCATTTCAGTCAGGAAGGTCTAAGGCTGGAGCAGGGAGAGGATTCCACATTTCTTACGGCTTAACATATCAAAGTTTATTTCTTACGCATGTTATGTGTCCCATGTGGGTCGTAATGGAGAGAGAGGCTCTGCTTCACAGTTGTTCAGGGCTCAGAATCACATGGACCCCGCTGTCTGGAACATTCCCATTACCACGGCAGGGTCTATTACTTTGCTGTGTAATATGGTAACCACGGCACATATAGGGCTATTTAAATGCAAATTAATTAAAGCTAAATACAATTTAAGTCAGTCACCGTAGTCACATTTCAAGTATCTGAAGGCCCATGTGGCTTGTGGCTACTCCATGCGACAGCTCAGATGTGAAAGATTTCCATCACTGCAGAAAGTTCCATCAGGCAAGGCTGGTCCAGTATGCAGTCGATCTCCTTTGCCTTGCATGTCATAATTCTGGTCTTATACTCCTCCACACACCCTCTATGTGCATAGCAGTGCACTGACAATGGCACTGGCCATTGTTCAGAAGCTTTCCATGGTGAAGGCCATTTGCAAGCTAGCTACTCTTAAGGCCGAGCCTGTACGTATGGTGCCGGAGGAAGATGCAGGATGAATTTTAGGTTAGCAAGGTTAATGAGAAAGGGACAGAGTAGTAAAGAATAGATATACATGAAAAAGGGTCATATGAAAGACTGGTGGGTCAAAAAGAGGACACAAATGGTTGTAAAAGCAAACCTATAAGGATTGTATTATGATTAAATACATGGAGAAAGCAGAGAGGATTGACTTTACATGCTTTAATAAATAGAAATCTTATGCAGAGTAAGTGGGCTAACTAACCTCCATCTCTACTGAAAATAGAATAAGAGGTGATAGGATTAAATTCACAGATGAGGAGGGTGCCTGGGTAGCTCAGTCAGTTAAGCATCTAACTCTTGATTTCGGCTCATGTCATGATCTCAGGGTTGTGAGATCGAGCCCCAAGTCGGGCTACACTTTGGGCATGGAGCTTGCTTGGGATTCTCTCTCTCCTTCTCCCCTCGCCATCCCTCTAAAAAAATTATGGATGAGGAACTTTATTTATATACGTTGTGTATATTAATATTTATTTATATATAAGTTTATTTATGCATTAAGAATGAAAAATAGCTAACTGAAAATACTCATCTATAGTATTATAAAATGGAAGCTGTATTATATTTTTATAGTATGGAGAATACTGTACTCCATATCAGTACTCCATACTCTGTACTATTTGAAAATGTGGGACAAACGTAAAATTCAGAGCATGATCTCTCAATGCCTCTTCAAAAGTTGTGATTCTATTTGGAGAGCCTTTGCATATCTAGTGACCTATGAGTCTGTGATTTCTTCAGAAGTGATTCTCATAGTGTGGCCCACAGATTTCAGGAGGTGTCCAAGAGCTTTCAGTCAAACTATTTTCCTAATAATACTGAGATGTTATTTACCCTCCTAACAGTGTGGACCTTTGCACTGAAGGTGCAAAAACAATAGTGGCTCAAACTGCTGGCCTTTTATTTTTTTATTTTTATTTTTTTTAACTTATTGCTTTTAATTATTTATTTCTCAGTAGTTCTTTCTGATTATATGCTGATTAACCTAAATTTTCTGAGTCTCAGTTTTCTTATCTACCAAACAAGGATAAATAAAATCCAATTCCTGGAGTGTAATTATAATATTCAATTAACAACATGTGGAAAGTACTCAATCCGAAACTGCTGGCCTTTTAGAAGAAGTTCAGGTAGTGGGACAAAGCTGCCCTAGCAGCTGTGTTCTTCAACGCAATGCACTTGTGGGGGAGGGGAGGGGAGGGGAGGGGAGGGGAGGGGAGGGAAGGGAAGGGGGAGAAAGGAAGGGAGGAAGGAGGAAAGAAAGAACGACTTGATAGAGCAGTAAAAATTACTAATTTTATTTGATCTCAACCTTAATGTCTTTTAGTATTTTTTTAAAGATTTTATTTATTTGACAGAGACAGACAGAGAGAGAGAGGGAACACAAGCAGGGGGAGTGGGAGAGGGAGAAGCAGGCTTCCTACTGAGCAGGGAGCCAGATCCCAGGACCCTGAGATCATGACCTGAGCTGAAGGCAGACGCTTAAGACTGAGCCACCCAGGTGCCCCATGTCTTTTAGTATTTTGATGGTGAAATTGAAAGTATGTAAAAAGCACTTTTGCTGCCTACCAGTGTATGACAGTTGCCCTGAGGAAAAGCACCTGTGTGGCCATTTGAATTACAAAGCAAACTGGTTTTTGCTTTGGGATATGACTGATCAAGAGACAAACCACACTTATTCAGACTTGGGTTTTGGCAGACATTTTCTCAAAAATAAATGAAAAGCGCCGGTCACTTCAAAGAAAACTACTTTAACTGAAATTATTTTTGCCAATGGTGGAAATTCAAGCTTTCAAGTTAAAATTAGAGTAATAGAAAACTTGTCTTTGCCACTGTAAGCTTTTCAGCTCTGTAACTCTTAAAAATTTTGAGTATTATAGTATTAGTGGTTATACTAATGAATGAGAGTTTTTGGTATTGTATAATGAAATATGTCAACACTTAAAAGACCTGCATAACCCAGTGAACCAATATTTTCCAAATGACCAATGCATGATACTACGATCATAAATTAAGTCATAAGGCAAGCTACGAGTCAATGCACTATGACGCAAAAGAACGTAAGTATGATGACATGGCTTCAGAGTCCACATAAATCACTCGTGGAGTTTGGGTGTCACATTAAGAATGTCCACATTTTTGTAAAAAGGACCACTAAAATACTCTCCCCTTCCCAACTACCTATCTGTATGAGACTTGATTTTCTTCATGTTCTTCAACCGAAGTAATACATTGCAACAGATTGAATACAAAAGCAGATATAAAAATTCACCTATTTTCCATTAATCTAGACATTAAGGAAAGTTTTTAAAATGTAAAACAATGCCACTGTTGTTATTAAACATTTCAGTTTGGGAAAATAGAGCTATTTTTAACAAAAAATATGCTATTTATGCTAACATATCATAGCTTTATTATTTTTAAATGAATGAAATGCTTTTTAAACATTTCTCCATTTAAATTTCTAATAATATAAATATTGGTAGATGTAACTGACACCAAACACCTCTCATTGGATTCTCAATTATTTTTAAGAGGATGAAGAGGTCACGAGAAGCAAAACATTTGAGAACAACTGGCTTAGGACCTACTCTGAACTTGATAAAACAGAACACCATGGACAGCTCCAACAGAGGCTCCAACAGCACTGGAAATATTTAAGGTCTGGTACAGTATATAGAATCATAGAATTCCATATATTCACTCTATAGATCTTAAACCATTCCAGGCTGTGAATTTTTTTTTCAGAGAGTTTTAGAAAATATTTCAGACCTGAACCTAGCGAATATTTATTGTTCTTGATCTGTTCTGTAAAAGTACATTAAATTTTTAAATTTAAAAATATCTCATTAAAATGATCTCAAATACACTGCCAGAATGACACATATTATGTGATAATATGTCTTATTCCCCCTAAATATGAATAAAACATAAGAACATCTTGTTTAAAAGGCTAAGTCACTTAGAAGAACAGTTTTACACACAAAAAAATAGAATTATATAAGTAGATTCACTAATTGCTCTTTAGCTGCTACAAAAGTGTTTCCAGGGTAAGTTTTCTTGTTATACAAACTCTTCCATCCTACCACTTATAGTAGGTGCTTATTTTTAAAAATGTAAAGTCCCTGTCACTTTGTAAGTGTGTGACACGAAACAACATGCACAGCGATTTGACAGGAAGAGTTGTTAAATATAAAGTCAGGCACAATAATCACAGCATCTAAAAATAGCTACATAAGTGAGCTTTCTTCCAAACTCTGCAGGCTGCTAAGGGTTTGCATTATTTCCAGATTAGAACTGGGTTGTGATCATTCTGTTTTTTTAAAAAGCAATAATAGTCTACTTCAATAAATTTACTACATAATGTTTTAAGGATTTCCCAATACTATTAAATAAGATGCATCTGGGAAATTTCCAGATGTCATTAGATAATTACATCCCAAATTTATACCTATTTCTTTTCTTTGAATTACTAATTCAATTGATCTTTTGTACCCCAAACCACAGAGAGATAAAAAATGAAATATGGATATTATTAATCAATTTCATTATAAATGATGTTTTCATATGTTGATAACTTTGTTAACTATTAGGGATTGTAATAACCATCAAATTATATTTACATGTGAGCAAGCAGAATGATGCTTACATGGAACATGTAAATATCTAAATATTGGCTTTTTTGACAATCTAACAACGAAGCTTCAAAGAGAAGCTTTTGGAAAAGAATAACCAAATATACTGATGTCATCTCCTTTGGGATTTACTCTATTATTTTTGTGGGTTTCTCTTTAGGTATTGGAAAGACAGGAATAGAATATGGAATAAAGTTTTTCATAATTAGAATTTGCATTTACACAATTTTATTTTCAATTGAAGTATAGTTAACATGCAATAGTATCTTTGTTTCAGGTGTACAGTATAGTGATTGAGAATGATGTACCCTACAAAATGCTCCCTGCAAGTGTAGTTACCCCCTGTCACCGTACAGAGTTATTACATTATTGACTGTATCCCTACACTGCACTTCTCATCCCCTGACATATTTATTTTATTTTATTTTATTTTATTTTTTTTTTTTAAGATTTTATTTATTTATTTGACAGAGATAGAGACAGCCAGCGAGAGAGGGAACACAAGCAGCGGGAGTGGGAGAGGAAGAAGCAGGCTCCCAGCGGAGGAACCTGATGTGGGGCTCGATCCCAGAACGCCAGGATCATGCCCTGAGCCGAAGGCAGACGCTTAACGACTACGCCACCCAGGCGCCCCAATTTTATAATTGGAAGTTTGTACCTCTTCATCTCCTTCACCTATTTGTACCTATTTAACCACATTTCATTTAAAGAATCAAATTTGAATGTTTACTAAGCAATGTTTAAAAGCATTCCCTAAAACAAAGAAGTGAGTCAATTCCTTCCTTTAGTAGAGTAAAAACTAGAGTTTGTGGAAGAGTCTGTGAGTATTTGGCACTTATGGTCTGTGTTGATCGCTGTGCTAGGAATTGCAGGGCATCCGAGCACATACTGAATGCAAGACCCTAATTTGCAAGAAACCTCGATCGAGTTGAGCAGTAGATGAAGAATGTAATTTACAGGATACAGACAACTTACAAAGTCCCTTGGTTCTGAGTAGAATTCAGACAAGGAAGAAATCAGTTTGGACTATTGGAAATTGTTGAATAAGCTTTATAGACAGGGGAAGTCTGAGTTTCACAAACATTTATTCAACGTGGCAGCTCATGGCAATGTAGAAGTAGATAGGATTCCAGCTCTGACCACTAAAAACTTACAGTGGTAGGAAAGGAAGTCACAAAGCAATGCCTTCAATATAATGTTGTGCCTCTAACAGCAGGGGAACGCAAAGGGGCACTTTGTTTGGACTGTTAGCCATGGACAGTTGGCCGTGATGCCTGGATTGAGCTCTGAAGAATGAGTACAAGTTAACCTGCTAAAGAAAGTGGGCAGAAGCTCCAGGCAGAGGGAGCAGCAAGAATAAAGTCACGGAGGGGTGAGGTGGCAATCAGTCTGTAGAGACAATAATTATTTACTATGGAATAAATGTAGGCAAAGGGTGGGGCTGGGTCCAAATCTTGTGCAGATAGGTGGTCATGGGCAGTGGGTCAGTGAGGAACTGGGGTCGAGCTGGACATGCATCTGGGTCAGGGCTGGGGGACCAAGCCTTGGGAGGATGACGGGGACTCTTGGTGTGCTAACCTCTCCTTCACCCAGTCGCACACCACACTCACACCTCTCTAAGATTCTATGTATCTCAGGCTCTTGGTTGAGCAAAACCTAGACTAAGGGTCTTGCTGGGATAGATAGGGAGCACCACCCAGAGAACGACTCCGGAGCAATTTCTCCAGGCGGTATAAGTGCAAATGCAGAGTGAAAAGAGCACTGCCCGAGTTTATGCCTCCCCAGGGATGAGGACATGGCCATGTCAGAGCCTGATGCTGTCACCTGTACTTGAGAATGGGCAGCTGGAGCTGAGGCTGTGACACAAGAAAATCATCTAATCTCAATAATGTCAAGGCTCGGAATTCTGGTTTGATTGTTTAAACCTGGGTCTAGGGTTGTATAAATGTTGTTTCCATGCTCTTGGGATATACGTAAATTAAAATCTGGAACTGAAATACTAAAGGTCCCAATGCACCTTGCTTTGGCTCAGTGTATGGACGCTGCAGAGCAGAGCCTCCCCCCGGCACGCTGCGGCACTAGCGCACTACAGATGGGCCAGAAATTCTCCTAGTCGACCACCTGTGGCCTGCATTATGGCAAAGACCTCCTAACTGTCCTCTCTGTTGTGATCCTTGCCCCTTTGTAGACCGTGACACTTAATTTTGTGTCAATTTGGCGCAAGGGATGCCCAGATAGCATCCTGGGTATGTCTGAGCAGGTGTTTCTGGAAGAGACTGGCATTTGATTCAGTGGACTGAGTAAGGAGGTCTGCACTCATCAATGTGGCGGGCATCATCTAATCCACTGGGGGCCCAACTGGAACAAAGGGTGAAGAAAGGGTGAATTCCCTCTCTTTCATGAGCTGAAACATCCATCATCTCCTGATTCTTAGACTTTGACCTCAGACCTCAGCGACAGCATCAACTCCCCGGTTCTTAGGCCTTGGGACTTAGAGAATGACACTGCTGGCTCTCCTGGTTCTCCAGCTTGCAGACGGCAGATTGTGGGACTTGTAGGCCTCAATAATTGTGTGAGCCAATTCCCATAATAAATTTCCTCTTATGTATCTCTCTCTCTATCTTCTTGGTTCTATTTCTCTGGAGAACGCTAATACATAGTCTATCCTCAACAGAGAAGAGAAAGTCATCCTTTAAAACTATGGACTCTGGGAAACAAACTGAGGGCTTCAGAGGGGAGGAGAGTGGGGGATTGGGACTGGCCGGTGATGGGTATTAAGGAGGGCACGTACTGCATGGAGCACTGGGTGTTACACGCAAACAATGACTCATGGAACACTACATCAAAAACTAAGGATGTACTGTATGGTGACTAACATAACATAATAAAAAATTATTAAAAAAAAGAAAACATATGTTTTATCTCTCCTCTACTAACCTGCCTTAGCTTTTCAATCTCACTTAGAGAAAGTCCTCACAGTGGCCAATAGAGCTCTCCATCATCGGACCTCTGTTATTTCTCTGGTTTCATATCACACTATTGCCTGCCATTAGTTATTTTGCTCAATCTACAGTGACCACCATCTTGTTTCTTAAAAAAGCCAGATACAGTCTTGTCTCCAATTTGCATATACTTGACTTCTGCCTTGAATGCCCTTCTCCCGCAAAGCCACCTGACTCATTCCCTCATCTTTTCTACATCTTTTTTCAAATATCATCTTCTCGGTGGGGTCTTCCCTGACCACCCTATTCAAAACTGGCCAGCACTACCATTGCTACACAACCCTAATTTTTACTTTATTTTATTTATTGTTTGTCTCCCCTGACCAGGATGTAAACTCCATGAGAGCAGGATTTTTTTTAATTGTTATTAACTGCTGAATCACTACCTAGAAAACTTGACAAAGAATAAAAGATTGATAACATTTTTTTGTATGAATGAATACGTAAATAAATTTTGACATAATTGAATAAAAAGCTAATTGGATTTAAAATCCATTATCATAAGAATTTAAAAATTATATTTGTCAATGTGAGAGCTGTTGTATTTAAATATAATATCAATGCCTTATAAATTTAGAATGATTATAAAATCAATGGCTTATACATTTTTATTACCTAGTTGTTTAAAAAAAGTTTCTCATCAATGGAGACTATCAGAATTTGAATAAATCATCATTAAAATTTCTTGTTCAGGAATAATATGGAAACATTTCAAGCATTAAAAACAGATATTAAAAATATATACTCATAGAAAGACCCTGTAAAACTTATCATGAACATTGAAAATATTTTTAAAATATTATAAAAAATTGGGGCACCTGGGTGGCTCAGCTGGTTAAGCTTCTGCCTTTGGCTCAGATCATGATCCCAAGGTCCTGGGATCGAGCCCCACATCGGGCTCCCTGCTCAGCGGGGAGCCTACTTCTCCCTCTCCCTCTGACACTCTCTCATCCTCTCTCTCTCAAATAAATAAATAAAATATTAAAAAATTATTTAAAAATTAAAATTACTTATCCCAATATGCTGCTTTTGAATTTTATAATTATAAACATATATATAAACACAAAAGTATATATATAATATATATATTATATATATTATATATATATTATATGTATACTTTTATATATATATTATATATATTATATTATAAAAAATAAATATAAAATATAAAAAATAAATATATAAATATATATAAAATAATATATATAATATATATAAATATATATAAATTTATAAAATAATATATATAAATATATATAAATATATATATAAATAAATATATAAAAATATAAAATAAATATAAAATATAAAAAAATTATAAAAATATATTATATATATATACTTTTTTCCCAAAGCCCAACATACATCTCCAAATCCTTCCATTTTACCCCATTTGCCATGCAAAATTATGATATACTATGTATGCTATTGAGTCATAGGATTGGAAAGCACTCATCTAGAGGGCTCACCATCGACCAACATTCCAAAGTGTGACTATAGCTTGAGGGATGAGGACCAATGTGTCTACACTCTAGGCTAGGGGTCATCTGGGAAGTCTCTAGTGCTGCTGCTGAAAAGGTGGGTGGGTTGTCAGCGTGAGCTGCCTTGAGTGCCACACGAAGAGTTTGGCCTTTATTGTATGGGGGTAGAGCAAACTGTGGCAGACGCTGTTCACAAAATACTAGGCCACATCTCTGGCATTTCAAAGGCCAAAGATCAACATATTCACCGCAGGCATCATTTTCATAGAGTATGATTTTTTCCTCATTGATCTCACCCTTTCAGATGTAAGCCCTAATCCACTCTCTGCCCCACTCTATACTGCATCGCCTCCCACTTGAGTATCAACTCGATAGAGAGAGTTGTCTCCTTAATTTGTCGAGCAGGCCTTGACCACAGCCTGTTTTAATCTGGAGGGCCAGGCGTACACAGAAAGCCAAAGCTACTTGCTCTTCTTGACTAGAGTGTGGGAGGATTCTGTTTGGGGAGGAAGGTGCTCGCATAAATTCTGCTGTGATTATCAAAGTTCCTGATACTTTGTTTCAGAAAAAAGAAGAGGTCCTTTCAAGTGGAGCTCATGCCTTCATGGTCAGGACATGGTGAAGAAAAGGAGTTGAAAAGAAGCACGGTCTAAATCTCAGCAGCACGGAAGACATTCTGTAATTCCCAGAACTCGTGGGTGACGTGAGTTACCTGCCATGCGTGCAGGGAACCTGCAAGCACCGCCCCACCGAGGAAAACATCAGATTTCAGGTACCGGGAAGGATGATCAGAGGTGGTGTCCCACCCAGAAGACTTGGAAAGTTTCCAGGAAAGAGTAGGAGCTGGTGACGTGTAGGCTGTGCACTCCTGATGAAGGACACCATACCTCAGAGGGGAGCTGGGTTGGTCGTATGATCAGGCTGACTGATGAAAAGCTGGCCAAGGGGCCCCTGAAACATGTAGGGTGGTCTCAGAGCATTATGAAATCTAAGTCAAAACATCAGTTTAGAGTAGACAAGAGCATGCACTGATCTTGAAAATGGACCTGAAGATTCAGGTCCTAGATCATATGGAAAGATCTGGAAGGAGGATGAGGACTCCACCGGGTGCAGAGCTTCAGCACAGGTGGGCCTTTATTTCTGTCCAGGAATCAAGATCAGCTCTCATCCAACTTCTGCATTCATTTCAGTGGTTCACTAAACATACATATGTCGGGCATTCTATTAGCCGCTGGGAACATAAAACGTAATGTAGTTTGTATCCTCTCAAAAACTGACCATCTGCTGGGATTCTAGGCTGCTGACAGGGAACCATGGTGGATCTCGCCAGCGGAATGGCAGCAGTGGGGCGAATCCTGGGAAGACACTTGCTCAGCCTTCACTTTGAAGAGAGGTATTCTGAGCAGCATGCTGGCCTCCCTAATTTGGGCGAGCTTGCCAAGATGTGGATTTGAAGCTTCCCATAAGCACAGCCATGGTGACCGTTCACAGTCTAGGCCTAGGGCCGTGCTCTTAAATTGAACCCTGGTGATTAGAACCATGAGGTTTGCTGATAAATAGATTCTTTCCATTCTTTCCATTTGCTCTTCAAGATGTCATCAGAGTTGAGCCACACTTCTTGAGTAGTTTTCCGGAGCTAATTGTTTAAATATAGCTCAACCACTGAGGCTAATGAAAAAATTCACCTTAAAGTCACCACAAGGTACTCTGAAAGTCTGAGCTCTGTGCAAGGCCAGGCTCGGATCAGAAGCTGGGCACCACGCTCAGGTCTGGTCAGGAGGCCACTAGCTCGGCATTCTGAAACGCCCTGTGCTGCTCCGCTGCTCCCTACTCGAGCACAACTCCTCTGAAATCAAACGAGGTAGCATTCCCCAAAATAAATTCAAGCCTCCTGACAAAACTGTTGAAAGCAGAGAAAATGATCCCCGAAATATAGCCATGTCTTGCAACGTTGCTGCAAATACGCTGTAAAGTGAAATACAAATCTGGGGACATTTAAATTTAGAATGCGTGTGATATTTGCATGGGCTCAACCTGGATCAGAGAGAAGACGGGCTAAGGAGACTCTGAAATGTAGTACTAGTATTTCCTCTTCTCTGACTTAGGAAAAGGAATCACACCATTATTTGGATTACTTTACATAGGCAAAGTTATATACCCTTAAAATAGAATAGTATGCTAAGTGTGTGCATTTAGGATATAGTTTGGAAATGCACACAGCCCTCTGCATAAACAGGAATCAAACTTATAAATATACAATTATCTAGCTGTGTGCAAAATGAAGACATTGATAGGACAACTAAATTAGTTTTAGTAGACAAGAAAAAAGTGTAATTGCACGAGTGGTCTTATCAGCCCTGATCTCTTTCCTAGAACCAGCTGGAAATCCTGTTCTTTAGTCCAAATTATGTTTGCTGTTCCCCTCCTCCTTCCACCCCACCCAGGAGTGTAGGTGGGGTTGGGGGGGGGTTACATCTCTTAGCAATGGTGCACAAAAAGTGTTTCCACTTTAAGTTAGTTAATATGCTACATCAATCCAGTGCTTCTCTTGTTATGAGTTAATTCCAACTATATTTTGCTGACGTAGCAGGGAAAGCCCGGATTCGACCGCAACAGCAGGACCTCGGAGGGATGTTTGTGGTACACACTCCGGTCTGCGTAGCGTACGTGGCTCGAGACTGTTCCTTTGGTAAGGGACCTAACAAAAATAAGGCAAATTGCACTACTGGGTATTTACCCCAAAGATACAAACGTAGTGAAGAGAAGGGCCATATGCACCCCAATGTTCATAGCAGCATTGTCCACAATAGCTAAATCGTGGAAGGAGCCGAGATGCCCTTCAACAGATGACTGGATTAAGAAGATGTGGTCCATATATACAATGGAATATTACTCAGCCATCAGAAAGAACGAGTTCTCAACATTTGCTGCAACACGGACGGCACTGGAAGAGATTATGCTAAGTGAAATAAGTCAAGCAGAGAAAGACAATTATCATATGATTTCTCTTATCTATGGAACATTAAGAACTAGGAAGATGGGTAGGGGAAGAAAGGGATAAAGAAAGGGGGGTAATCAGAAGGGGGAGTGAAGCATGGGAGACTATGGACTATGAGAAACAAACTGAGGGCCTCAGAGGGGAGGGGGGTGGGGGAATGGGATAGACTGGTGATGGGTAGTAAGGAGGGCACGTATTGCATGGTGCACTGGGTGTTATACGCAACTAATGAAGCATCGAACTTTACATCGGAATCCGGGGATGTACTGTATGGTGACTAACATAATATAATAAAAAATCATTTAAAAAAAATAAGGCAAGTTTGACCTCATTCATACCATTTAGCTTTTTAAAAATAAAGCATCAAAAAAGGTACCACCTCCTTTGTCTCCTCTGTACTTTCAGAAGGGGAGGGAGCTCTCTTGCCCTTATTATCTTGTCTTAATCCTCCAAAGCTATATGTATGCTTGAGTTCCTTAATATTTTATTTGCATTAACATGTTCTAAATTCAGTGCAAAGATGAAGGGACCTAGGACCTGGCTGCGACCTTGTGTTGAGGAGCAGGTTTTTGGAAAGTTTATGATGAGTCTAGACAGTCAAGAATGACCTTTGAGAAGTTCTGATGTCATTTCAAAGTGACATCTTACAGAGTTAAGCACAGAGCTGGGATAATTGAGCTGCAAAGACAAGGCTGCCATTGGAATGGAGACAGTGGGTGCACACGTACTTTTTAATCTATTTGGAGTATTCTTACCTGGGGCAAATTACCCCCAGACACACCCAGAGACAAGCTAAGCTCTGCTTTAGTCTTGTTTGGGACATATTTCAGCCCATCAGGTAGCTTATCACCACCTCCGTCCCCACCTCACCCAAGCCCCACAAGTTTCTTTCATTTGTAAAAACATCTGATATCCAGAACACGTATGTTCCAGAAAAGCAAAATTACGCAAAAGTTCTTGAGCAACTAGGTAAGCCCACGGAACCTTTAAGGTAATTGCTGTGGAATCAAGTGTTAACAGTGACATTAAGACCTAACCAGCTTGCATGACAGCATTTCTGTGAAAAAATTCTGTTGAAAGAGGCCAGGAGCATACCGTGCCACAGTAGTGAGAGCAGAAGGCCCCCGGTGCCAGACCAGCTGGCCACTGGGAGTGGAAATCCCTTGTGGGGGAGACCAGAAGAGTAGGGCCATGTGGTCGGGAAGCCTTCAAAGGGTTTCAGTTTGCCTCTGGGCTCAGCAAAAAGGAGTCCTACGATGAACTAGCAGTGTCTGCTAGGGCTCAGGGAGAAGAGGGCAGCTCAGATTTGCTATCCTTGGGCAAACATGTAATCCAAAAGTCTGAGTGGCGTCACCAGAAAGGAATAATGGCGTACGATCTGCCAGGTGCTATTGGAATCGCTTTACATTTCACTAGTTCTCATGGCACCTACAAAATTGCCATTTCTGTCAGTCAGAGCTGGTCAAATATTGTCACTTTGACACGGTTCAAGCTGCCACTTTACGGATTTTCCCATCTTCCAGATTTGAAAGACTTGTTAAGAACTTGCCTGATGTCACAAAGTTGGTAAGTAGCTATACAGGTCAAGGCTTCTTGCAGGGACAAATGGTACACTCGCAAGGGGATGACTGAAGAAATTTAATGAAAGATGTTTACAATCAGGGTTAAGGGAAATCAAGAAGGGTGGGGAAACTCCTGGAAAAGCCACCCTAGAAAGTGTGGTGCTGGGCACTGGGACACGGCTGGAGCTGTAAGCAAAGGGTTGAGCTGAGCAAAATATGGAAAGGGTGTGTGTGTATATGTGTAGGAGGGAGAGTTATCAGTCACCATTACTCATGCATGGCCTTATAAATGGTGTTAGCATTTTTCTTTTTTCATATTTAAAAGGGCTGGAGTCAGGTGTTTATTCTTTTAAATATATAGTCCCTGTCAAAAAATTCCGTAGGAGTCATTCTGGGCACAGCAGGGGCATTTCGTGGGCCACTGCAATGAAATGACAGCTAGATATTAGTCATTAGTTCTTAAATAACATCCATTTATCGTCAAGCCTTAATTAATAGGTATCCACCTGGCCAGCACACTCTAGACTTCTGTGTCCACTTCATCTTCTGCTCCCTGCCAGCTCACATTTTGGAGGAAGGCGGGGGGGGGGGGCTGACAAGCAAACACTAATATTAGAGTTTTTGAAAAGCCATCTATACCCAGAGGAGCGAGTCCGTGGTAAGTGCCTGGGCCCACAGATTCCTCTCTCAAGCCTCTGTCTTCTGACCTGTCTGTTGCCAACCTTCGCTGCTGTTCCCACCTGCGGTTTTCACATGCTCTGACCTGCCACTGTCACCTAACTCTGGCCTCGCCACAGGCTCTGTGGTTCCTGGCAGGGAAGTCCGGCCAAGGTAACTCCTGGCTTTGCCTGCTGCTCCTTCCTGTTCCCTGTGGCCCTTGGATCCCCACCCACTCCCATCTGATATGTGGGAAACTCGTCCTTTCTCAGAAATGACTAGAAGAAACATGAGAAATGATTCCTATAGAAGGAAGCCAGGCTCTGTGAGGATGTCTTCCATCTTAAAGATAATTCCTTCTATTTTAAAATCTCAGAACAATCCCAGGCAACCCTCTCGGGTCCCCTCCCGCCTCAGGAGCTTTGTACTATCACTTTGCTATCACCCAATAAACCTTGCATTGCTACCACCACTCTATCTGGTCTACCTCTTCATTCTTCAAAGTGGCTTGACCGAGAACTGTGGGCACCAATGAACATTTATGGGGGCTCATCCGGGATCTCTACCATCGTTAAGGACAACTAACTATGAGTAGTGGGCAGCAAGTCTCTCTCTCTCTCCCCATTTTGTTTGTTGAAACAATGGGCACCTGTCAGCCATGTAAGTCTCAGCTGCCATTCTCAAGTCTTGGGTGACAGGTTCTCTGGGCTCCTTTCTGACTGATCCCCCAAAAGAAGTTGGGAATGTCTGTTTGGTAAGGACTCAGAACTCCTTTTGGGGCAGATCACAGATGTGAGGGACCAGAGAGAGAGAAACCCATGAGAGACTATTGGGTCTGGGAAACAAACTGAGGGTTTCAGAGGGGAGGGGGTGGGGGGAGGGGGTAGCCAGATCATGGATATTAAGGAGGGCACGTGTAGGGTTGAGCATTGGGTGTTATATGCAACTAATGAATCATGGAACACTACATCAAAAACTAATGATGTACTATATGATAGCTAACTGAACATTAAAAAAAAAAAAAGATGTGAGGGACCTAGGAAAAACTGAGCAGCAATTGAAGGGCCTGACCAAGGCCACTCTTTGGACACCCAAAGGCTCTAGGTGGGACCTGGTTCCTTATTTGCTCATCCAGGCATCCAGAGAGAAACACCTCTACTACTCTTTTCTGGGCAGATTCCTCCCCTGGGAGAAAGAGTGGGGAAGCTCAGAAGGTCCCCTGGACATTCTCTTGTGAGTGGTTTGGGTGGCCTCCAAGGGATCTCACTAACAGTTCCCTGTGACGGTGAGGAACAGTCCCCTGTTTCTGACTCCTTTCCTGGCCGTTACTCGGGCACCCCTCAGACTGGCTACACCACCTATGTGAAGGAATGGCCAAGCAGGGCAAAAGAACTAAGATCTAAGGGAGCTCCCAACTTTTTGGTTTCATCAGGGCTTATCCCAGGTGGATTTCCCCTCCCTGGGTGCCCCATCTTTTCCCTCCATGTGGCTGTGACAGACCGAACAACTCTCCTAAAAGAAGTCTAGTGTATCCATTGATTTCTAAGGGAGTTTTAAGGGTGTGGAAACCAGGGTTGCTCTCTGGAGGTAGCCAAACCTGGGTAAGTGCCACTACTCCCAGCACCTCACAGAGAGGACCGCGTCTCTGGCTGTCAGTCGCATGAGTAGCTAGGGCCACACATTAGGAAAAGATGAGGAGCAACAGAGTAGGGGATGAATTTTCTTGTCTTCCCAAGTCTCCCCGATCAACTATAAGAACTTGAGGTAAGGGATGCCTTTTCCTCTCTTCTTGTAGATGGGTAATTCCCTGACCAAGACCCTTACTTCGGGCATTATAGAGTTCCTTCCGGGCATTACAAGCTATAGAAAGAGCATCAATCGCTCAATATCATTTACTCGGATGCCTTCCTGGTTTTAACTGGATGAAGGCCATTTTCTTTTGTTCTGGGGCATGGCCACCATACAAGTTGGAGGATGAGACATGGCCACCAAAGGGAAATATGAGGGGAAATGGTAGTTAAATGTAGTTTGTGCTTTTGACCGCATAAAACAAACATGGCGTCTGCTCCTCCTCTGTCTGAGCTGACAAGATTTAGAACAGCTCCTTCACTGCCTTCTGGCAGCACTTTGCTGCGCCCCCTCCTGTTTCTGCACCACCTTGGGTGTGGCGTATGTAACCTAAGGGACACCTTTTCTCTCTTCTTGTAGATGGGCCGTTCCCTGACCACAACCTGAACTCCTTTAGAACCTGCAAACTTTGAAGAAAGGACAGCTCGTTTTCTTTTGTTCTGAGGCATGGCTACAATACAAGTTGGAGGGTGAGACATGGCCACCTGAGGCAAGTATCAACTATGATACTATTTTACAGTTGCACTCATTTTGTAAGCAATGAGGAAAAATAGGGAGAAGTACCCTACGAACAATGCTTCTGGGCCTTAAGGGAAAACAAAGATTTATGTCAGCAATGCAAGATAGATGCCAGCCTCCTGGCTGCTCTCTCCCATGGTCCACTGGGGGCAGGGAGAGGAACAAAGGAACCCCACACCCACATCAATAGGCAAAGGAAGTCCACAGAGGAATGTCCACCCCTGGCTCTATCCGTCATGGGGTAAGATCAGGTCTCCTTACCTGTCCCTGTCCTATCCCACAACCCCTGCCTATGCTTGAGGGCTTTACCCTCTGCAAGAAGGGGGACCAAGGGGGCAGTGCCGACAAGACCTGAGATGAAGGGGGACCTCAAAGTTTTCCAAACTTGGACGTAATGCTTCTGTTAAATCAGACCTTCTCTGAAGCAGGAAAACATGGGGTTCTGGCCGCTGCTGAAAGATACGGGTCTCAAGGGCCAGATGAGCCCATGGGTGGCTTCAGTTTCCAACTGGAGCCTAGGATGTACCACCTCAAGACCCCAACTGGGGTCCTAATGATCCCCCTGGAAACTGGTATCACTGTCCCTTCCAAGCCTGCATCATAGAGGGATTGAGCATTACGTGGCGGGTTCTCCCACATTCGTTTCTTGGGTTAATGGCTGTAATTGGAGCCAACTGTGGCTAGTCGGCCTTAGGATGGAGACTTTAAGGAATATTCCCAAGCAGCTCCCAAAATTCCCTTTGTTTTGGAGAAATTCCCTGTCTTCTTCCGGCCTGACATGGACAGCATATTTCCACGTTGGTGGAATAAACAGGGCGTCTGCCCATCTGTCCGAGCTAATGAGGTTTAGAACCGGGAATGACTCTACCTAGATTTGCTGAAGGTCAAATAAATTCGCATTAACATGGCGGTTATCTTGTCTGTCTCAAAGTTTTCATGGGTAATTGTTAAGATAGCTTTGAAAGCCTCTGGTAAAGGATATTTGGGTCTGTTGGTAAACAATGCTGTCAACCCAAATGCAGGAAGAAAACACCAACAGTTTTCTTAGAAAGCTAGAGAGAGGCTCTCATTAAATACACAGCCGCCCCTGCCCCACCCCCCGCCGGTTCTCCCGAGGCTGAGATCATTCTTAAGGACCCAATTGGCTCCAGATACTTGGAAAAAACTGCAAAAATTGGCTGTTGGCCCTGAGGGGACCCTAGAAGAGCTCTAATGAGCTGCCAGTGGGTCTTTTACAATCGGGCCCCAGAGGAGGGTAAGGAAGAGAAACTAAAGAGAAGTCTGAGGCCTTGCATGCCGTTGTCAACTTGGCCTCCCAAGGCTCCGGCCTCTGTGGCAGCCTGGGACACTGGGAGTGAGAATGCCCCCAATGGCAGAAACCAAGGCCCAGCAACCCTTGTCCCGCTTGTGGAGGGGAACAGTGGAAATGTGAATGCCCTCGGGGACCTCCATCTGTGAGGGCTCAGGTTGCCAGCGCCCCTGATTGGACTGACGGGGCCTGGGGCTCTATGTGGTGGCTCTTCCAGAGGGAACAGCTCACCAGAGGGAACCCAGAGCCTCGGGTAATTTTGGAAATAGAAGGAAAACCAGTTGATTTCCTTCTGGATGCTGGAGCCACCTTTTCTGTGCTACTCTCCGCCCTGGGCCAACTGTTCCACCGGAGTGTTGTCATTAAGGGCATCACAGGGCAACCCATAAACCAGATTTTGTTCTCCCCTTCTGGGATGCACCTGGGGAGATCTAATTTTCTTCCACTCTTTCTTAATGCCTGAGAGCCCCCCACCTCTCTTAGAGACATTACTAGCAATTGCCTCCCCATAATAGACGCTGATATGAATCCCAGGTCTGGGCAACTCAGGGAGAAGTGGGTCAGGCCTTAACAGCAGTGCCTGTTCACATACGCCTAAGGATCCCACAACTTTGTCGGATACTCTCGCACCTGGATCCCAGGGTATGGAAAAATAGCACGCCCGTCTATCGGTTGATCAAGCTGGTACCCATCTATTAATGTGGGATCCAGAGTCAGAAAAAGCTTTTTAAAAACTCAAGAGTTTAGCTCTGGGATAGGAAGAAAGTAAATTTGGGATGGGAAAAGAACAACCTGTTCTCCCATCCGCAAATCCGCAGAGGCACGCAGTGAGCAGGAAGTTACCCTGGGGAACACTGGCAAATGGACTTCACACAGGCCTAAAATGCATAGGTGCAGGGGCCTCCCGGTTTGGGTAAATCATTTCATCCCTTGCAAAGAGCTTCCCAACTCTCAGCCCCCAAATAACCAACCTGTATCCCCCCCCTCCCCTGGGGACCAAGTGCTTGTTAGAGACAGTCTGGGAAGGCCCGCATACAGTGATTTTAGCCACTCCAACAGCAGTCACAGTGCCTGAATTTGAAGCCTGGACCCACCATTCCAGAGTCAAACCCCGGTCCTAACAACAAGGAAAGAAAATCCCTCTGTGAACCCAGAAAAGACATCAAACTAGTCTTGAAGGGACAAGACACAGATGAGCCTTCTTAAATGTGACTTTCCTTATATCCCAACAAAACCATAATCCTTACTGCATTCCTTTCACCCACCCTCTCCTCACAGTATATGGGGTTCATTAAAATATCCTCTATCTCTTGCGGGACCCCTGGCTGTATTCAGTCTTGCATTATGCTTTGAGCGTTGCCTCCTAAATACCCTAACCTGCTTTATATCTTCCAGAATAAGGGTCATCAGACTGCAGATGGTGGTGGTTCAGATGGAGCTTCACATGGAGGTCAAACCAGACATCTGCAGGGACCCCTTGATAGATCAGGACAAGAGGAACCCTGACTGCCACCCCATCCAATGCCCTCTGACCGGGAGGAAGTGGCTACGATCAGTTGTTGCCCTTTTTCCATAACAGCATGCTTAGGGATTGCCTCTTCATGAGTTCTCTAAATGCATGCTTAGGATTATTTCTTCAGAGGGGGAAATGGCGAAGGATAGTTGGAAGGCAGACAAGGGGTCCCCGCCCTAAGATGAAACCACCCTTAAGAGGATTTTGTACTGCCCTGGAAGGAGCCCTCCACCCTTTCCCATGTGATAGGCAAGTGACAAACACCTGACTGGGTGACAAGCACAGGGAGGGTTAATCAGATTAAAACAGTCTGCTAACAAGCCCATAAAAACTTCTAGACTTAGAAACTCCAGTGACAACCCCCTCTGGTCCCCTTCCTCCTTGGGAGCTTCGTAGTATCATTTTGCTATTGCTCAATAAACCTTGCTTTGCTGCCCACCAAGAAACAAAACAAAACAAAAAACAAAAAAAAAAAAAAACCAACGAATCTTAGAACATCCCAATCCATACGGAAAATACCCAAAGCTGGCCGGATGTGCGCCGATGCCCGTGAGAAGCGGGTGTTCTCCAAACATGAGAAGCGACGCCATGCTTCACGCTTCCAATGCATCATCCCTGTTTCCATTTACAGGAAACTCTTCACCTTAAATCCAACTTTTAAAAAATTCAAAGCACCAAATGTTTGTGCATGAAGTGAGTTTTATGTTACATTTTTATGAGAAAGTCACATAAGAAACAGGCTGTTACAAGGAATTTACTCTAAAAAGCAACGTTCAGACTCTGTCCTGAGGTCAGTACACGTCTGTGTCCGTTTCCTCCACCTCCTGTATCCACAACACTGTACAGTGAGAAGAAACATTATAAGAAGACTCTGATATGTGTTTGAATCATCAAAGTAGAAATTATTCATGGTTTCATCAGCATTGAGTATATTACCTGGTACTGGCAGTCTTTACACATCATTAGATCATGTAGGAACTATACGGTATAAACTAATCAGACTACTTTTTCCCAACTATTTCTGATAATTGAGAGGTTTTATGCAAAAACAAAAACAAACAAACAAAAAAAAACCAAAACCCCACTGAATTCTGAGTTCTATCTTTTCCAACAGGTCGGATCATTACCCTTGCACACTTGAAGAATCTGCTCTTCCACTTTTAAGCTTCCCTCACGTGTCACTTCCACAATACATATCTGGAATTACAAAGCGGGAAGAACTACTTGATAAGAAATCCAGCCCCTGGCAAACCTGCCGCAGGATGCCATCGGCCTGTCGCCATCAAGCTCACGTTCGCTTGCCATCTTGCTTTTCCTTTACCTTCGGGAGAGAGGAGACGCCCCAGCACCGGCAACGCCCGCTCCTCGTCCTCCCCGTCCTTCCCCAGCCCCGCCCGCCCTCCTCTCTGCAGCCCTGACTTCCCCCTTCAGACCCCGCTGCTCCCGCAGCAGGATCTGCGATCAGAAGCTGCAGGGGGCGCCCTTGGGTGACCCTCAGTCATTGATTGGCCCTGGCGTGTTTCTCTCGGGACTCTTCCCTTATACCTCTGCTCCTCTCCTCTGCGTTACCTTGTCCCCTAGGTCGTTAGGTTCCCTCTCCCGCAGTTACCAGAGCGGGGGAGAGAACTGGCGGATGGGGCTGTTTGGACCTGTGAAGCATTCCTGGGGGAGACGCTTCTGTTTTCCGAGAGTCCCGCTCCTGGCCCCCACCAGCGGCTTTGTCTGGCGTCTGGTGGACACTGCGCCTCCTTTAGGGAGCGATTCCAGGGTCACTTGCAGTAGCCCAGCGAGGAGACACGCTTTCTCCTCTGGGGTCCTCACTTCCTGGCCCCTCTATGACATCTCCCGTCTCGTTCTATGGCACACTGGCTTTTCTGTCCGCCTGCATGCCTCTTTACGAATGTCTTTACGTGGCTGTGACTGGTTCTTCTCCAGCGCTGCGAAGTTCAAGGCTCTCGGGAGAGGGCTATCTTGGGTGATGGTGACAAACACATGCTTAAGCACTTTGGGGGGCCTCACTGCGATATTTTTTATTATTACTGGTGCATCCTTGGAAATCGACTTTCTGTCACTTGGGTTATTCTTAATACGTATTTACAGGGTCATTCCTGCTGTGCCTTTAAGACACAACTCTTTTCCCAGCGCCATTATTTCCATCCCGACAAGTGGCACTGCCAGTTGTTGCTTTTGTCATAGTGTCATCCTTGGTCTCCCAACGTTCCCAGGAATCACTCCACTTTGTCTCCCAGCCTCCTAAAATGTGGGAGGGAACAGTATTGCCCTGGACTTCCTCAGCACTAGAAACGTTCCCTGTGTGACATTCCATGTGGTATCAATAAATCCCCACGGTAATTTTATGGAGATCAGTTAATTTCCTTTTATCGACGATGAATCACAGTAGGTTAAGAGACTTGCTACCCAGCAATCCTTGGTCCTAAGTCATTTCTCTTTCCCCCCAGGCCAGTAGTTCTCAAAGTGTGGTTTCCAGACCATTGATGTTAGCAGGAGCACCTGAGAACTTCCTAGAAACAGTACTTCTCAGAGCTTGCCCCAGACCTACCGATTCAGAAACACTGGCGGTGGGGCCCAGGTTTCAACGCGTCCTCCATGTATTCCCATGCATGCTTAGGTCTGAAAGCCATTTTACGAGGCTGGTGATTTTCCACACGTTAGATTTATTTGTGAGGCACTAAAAAACATGCTGGGGTTCTACCTCCAGACCGATTAGCTCAGAATCTTCAGAGGCTCAGACTTCAGTATCATTTAAAAAAAAAAATCCCCAAGGGAGTGTCAGATGCCCCTAGACTAGGTGATGCAGTCTCTGTTGCCTATGAATTCCTTCTTAGTCCTCAAGAAGCATCCCCAGGAAAGGTGTGACATGAACCTAGTCAAGGACACAAATGTTCTTTGGAATTCTGGAATGTGGACACCTATTAACTCTGTGCATTCAGACAGGAAGCATCCCAGCAGATGTAACACCCAGCAAATAAAAAAGGACATTCACACAGCGAATCCACAAATACGTGCGTGCCTAGATAGATACACATATTACCCAACAAGCAACGCGATATTCATGGGAACCCGCCCGGTGAGGTTTTGGAGTCAATGCACAGTTCCTGTATGCTTAATACTGTTAGGCATTGTGCTAGGCGCGCCCTGTTCGCTGTTTCACTGATGATATTAGCTAAATCCTCCCCACAGAAAAGCACGAACCACCTGCACGACAGTCATCACACGTACACGTTTGTTTTTTGCCACTCTAAACAAAGTGAGAAGTGGCCCTGATATAGGGAAGGATCCCAGCTGTGGTCACTCACATCGCTTGAATTAACAAGAAAAGGATTTTACGGGTTCTGAATTCCTTCCCCAAGCCGAGGGACTCCCCCCCTCCCCCAAACAGAGGCAATTAGCTATTTCTGAGATAGACCAGTTTGGGTTCTCATGTACAGAATAAGCAATGCACAGCGTTGAGGGAAGAAAAGATGGGGAAAATGAAGTCATCACACCCAACTCCATTTTATATTTACAGAGAACTTTCTCATACGTTCCTCCGTGGTCATATACTTTCTTGTAGAACTAAAAGGTTTTCACCTATAATCTTTATGGTTGGCTTTGGTTCCCTTTATAACCAAGAGTCAACTGAGGCTCACAGTGTCTAAGTCACTGGCTGATGGTGACAAAATTAGTAAGTGAACAGGGCATGGGACTGGGGAGCCCAGGGTCTTTTTTTATTGATTTTTTAGGCCAGGCTTACGTAACGCTGGGGCTAGTGACACCCAGCTTTACGCAGAGGAAGCAAAAGTGAAGCAAACCCAGGGAAGCATTATCTTTCAATTATACCGTGGAACCACTGAAAATTACTTTTATGGTTTACTAACTACTGCCCTTAAAAAGCAAATATGCTGCCTACGCTGCCAATGTGCAGCCAAGGCAAAGCTTATTCATTTGGAAAGATCCAGCAGCAAGTGTTACTATAAATAACCTCATTATCTGTAATAGAAACTCGTCTCTCACCATTTTAATTAGAATGTGACTTAAAGAAGTCAGTATTTAACAAAGGCATTTGTAACATTTAGTGATTGTAATAATGGCTTTGAAGTTCCAGGGAAAAGTCACTTTCCCCAATTTCTTCTCATTTACACATCTCTCACTCCCCATTCTCAGCTCTAAATAAAATTATTGGTATTGTTTCATGAACTGTTTTTAAAAATACGTAATACTAGATGACAGACACTCGAAACTGGAAAAACAGAACAGCACAAGGAAGAAAGAAACAGTCGCTCTATGCTCTGCCTTCAGAGACAGAAAGGCACTGCTACCATTTCGGCATACGTCTTTGCATTTTCTGGGTGTAAATATTTTTACCTACTTAACACCATAATGTATAAACTGTTTTATCCACTTTTACACTTAACATATTAGGATTATTTCCTCTATGAGGTTCGTATTTTATAATTTTGGCTGGTCGCACAGTAGTCCATCTTATGTCGTTCCCATTATTTACTTACAAATTTCCCACTGCTGAGTACTTACTGTCTACACTCTTTCATTTTTATGAGCAACACTGAGCTAAACATCCTTGTACAGTAGTTGCTGTACAACTCTGTCTCATGAGGAAAAATCCCCCAAGTGGATTTGCTGGTTCAAAAGCTTCGTAAAAAACTTAGGAATATGTTTTACTGACCCTACTGCGGACAAAGTACCAACTTATGCTCCCACCAGAAGCGCCTGTGCTTCGCATCCTCACCAAACCTGGAATTAAAATGATGCTTGGCCAACTGCTTGTTGCAAAATTATACTGCGTTAAAATATGCATTTCTTTGTCACTGCTTGTCTGCAGAGATCATTTTGACTTCAGTATTATTCAAGGGGAATAAGCCTGAAATTCAGACAAAAAATATTCTAGCTCCTCCTTGTTGCATAGGGTGCTCTAAAAATCCATACACTACCTTGGCTGATAAGCTCTTCCTTGAGCTTGCAATACAAGAACCTGGCCGATCTCTTAAAAGATTACATTTATCTCAAAGAAACATGATGGACTATTGTGCGTGCGTGCGTGTGCGTGTGTTAGTAACCACACTCGTCAGGCAGCATTAGCTCCTTTTCTCACCCTTCTTCAGAGTTAATCAGCTCTGATAAACTATTTGTCAGAATGCAATGTCATTTTTGAGAATAAATTGTACATGCACCAATGGCCTGTCATAACATGTAGTTTTTAAAAACGGAATAATCCAATTTCACTTAATGAATAAATGCTCATTAAAACATGAGACCACCTCTATGATAATCTAAGACAGACACTCTGACCACTGGTTAATTTACTGTGGTGAGAAAGATAAGAAAGCATTTAATGGAAGGTACGTATAACCCTCATGTGTAATTCAAAAGCAATTTTGGATCCATGTTGCAGAGTCTATGTTAATTTTTGAAAAATTGCTAGGGTTGATATTAATAGCATAATAGCTGTGCTAGAAAGAAGTCAGCAGAATTGAAATGGATTATAGTAATTGTAAAAAAAAAAAAAGAAAGAAAAGGAAAAGAAAAGAAAAGAAAAGAAAAAAAAAGAAAAGAAAAGGGCTCAATTAGCCTACAAGGTGTGTGATCTAACTCATTTTGCCCAAGCAGAAGGGACATGGCGGCTCTGTGTAATTTGAAAGGAATACAGAGAAGGGGATGGAAAGATCTTCTGGGAGAGTGAAACTGCACAAAATCTCCACCTTGCCCTCGGCTCTCTTGCTGGGGCAGTGGACGTGTCACCATCAGCACAAGTCGTTCATCAGTCTTAACACTAAAGAAGGAGCAAGGTGTCCACACAAGCTAAGGACTCACCACCCAGGCTGAGCTCCATTTGAAAGCAGGGAGCATTCTACCTAAAGGAAAGCTATTATCTGGACCTAACAATTCACCCTATGACTCCAGAGAAAGTATCCTATGGGTGGTTCATTCTGAGCTTGGCAACTCCGTAACTAAGGGTTCTTCAGATCCCTGGGTGATCAGCAGGGAAACGCTGGTTACCAACGGCTGCGCCATACTGCCTTTAGGTTCGCAAGTTGTTTTTCTGCTCATTTGATAGAGGCATAGATTCTTTTCTTACAACCTGACTCTTCAAGCAAATCAAGAAGCAAGTGTTTCTTTTCTGTGGGGCAAACAGCTAAGTGGAATTCTTCAGTTTCTGAAAGTGTAATCTCCAGAGTCTTTTTCACCCCTAATGCAATGCTACATTTTTCTCTATTAGTAGTAATGGCTAAAAAATATTCTGAGATTACCTGAGAGCTTAGCAATGAGCATAAGCCAATTTCATACATTAGTGGAATCTAGCTTTAAAGTGGCTGAGTTAGGGAATGTTAGTGATTAATAATCTCCACATCTAAATTTTAAATTTGTTCGTGCTGTCAACAGAACCCCATGACTTGCTTTTAATCAAAAGCACATGGCAAAAGTAATGAGAAGCCACTTCTTTGATTATGGCACATTATAGAAGACTGTCTTGCTAGCAGACACACTCTATAGTCTCCCCCTTCACTGCTGATTTTGAAAAAGCAAGTTTCCAAGGCTCCCACAACCACAAGAAAATGAATTCTGCAAACAACTACAGAGAGTTCAGAAGTGGATCCTTCCCCAGTTGAGCTAGCAGATGAGACCCCAGTCCTGGCTGATACCTTGACTGTAGCCTTTTAGAGGAACCAGTAGAACCATGCCCAGACTCCTGACCCACAGAAACTGGAAGATAATAAATGCATGTTGTTTTAAGCTTCTGTTTGCTAATTTGTTATGCAGCAATAATAGCAGATGCTGATTTTGGTACTAGATGTGGGGCACTGCTGTCATAAATACCCAAGTATGTGGGAGTGGTTTTGGAATCCCCACATAACAGTGGGTGCAGGCTGGAAAAATTACGAGGAGCATAATTGAAGGAAAGAAAGCTGAAAATGTGTAACTTCTCTGATAACGTAATTTTATAAATTTTATTCATTTATAAAAATGAATAAGCACTTATTGCTGGGGACAGAGAAATGAAACAGAAAAACGAAAACACTGGGTTTGGTTTAAAACCATGAACACGGACAGCATGTTGACTAGAGTTAACACTGTATTGCATATTTGAAAGTTGCTAAAACAGTAAATCTTAGAAGTTCTCATCACAAGAAAAAAAATTTGTCACTATATATGGTGATGGTTGTTAACAATACTTATTGTGGTGATCATTTCACAACATAGACAAATGTTGAATCATTATGCTGTACACCTGAAACTAACATGATATATGTCAATTATACTTAAATGTTCAAAAAATTGAAACAAACATGGGTACAACTTGATGGATATAAACAAAGCAGATAGAGTACAGTCATCCTTGGGAGGTTACTGACCATTTTCATATCAAAAAAGTGTTAATTTTTCTCAAAATTTAATTTCTCAAATTAAAAAAGAAACAGTACAGTTAAAGTGCTATATTAGTTTCAGGTGTACAATATAGTGATTCCACAATTCTATACATGACTCAGTGCTCCTCCCGTTAAGTGTACTCTTCATCCCCTTCACCTATTTCACCCATCCCTCCACCTACCCCTCTGGCAACACTCTGTTTGTTTTCTACAGTTAAGAGTCTGTTTTTTGGTTTGTCCCTTTTTTGTTAATTTGTTCTGTTTCTTAAATTCTAAACATGTGTGAGAGTATATGATAGTTTTCTGACTTATTGCACTTCGCATTCTACCCTCTAGCTCCATCCATGTTGTTGCAAATGGCAAGATTTCATACTTTTTTATGGCTGAGTAATATTCCATTTTATATTTTATATATATATGTATATATATAATATTCCATCACATATAATTCCAAATCATTCCATTATACACACACACACACACACACATACACATCATTATCCATTCATCTATCAATGGATACTTGGGCTGCTTCCATAATCTGGCTATTGTAAATAATCCTGCAATAATTATAGGTGTGCATGTATACGTTTAAGTTTAGGTAAATATGCAGTAGTGTGATTACTGAGTCATAGGGTAGTTTTATTTTTAATTTTTTTGAGGAATCTCCAGACTGTTTTCCATAGTGGCTGGACCAGTTTGCATGCCCACCAAGTGCATGAGGGCTCCTTTTCCTCCACATTCTCAACAACACCTATTGGTTCTTGTGTTGTTTTAGCCATTCTTTTTTTTTTTTTTTTTTAAGATTTTATTTATTTATGTGACAGAGAGACAGCCAGCGAGAGAGGGAACACAAGCAGGGGGAGTGGGAGAAGAAGAAGCAGGCTCCCAGCGGAGGAGCCTGATGTGGGGCTCGATCCCAGAACGCCGGGATCACGCCCTGAGCCGAAGGCAGACACTCGACGACTGCGCTACCCAGGCGCCCCTGTTTTAGCCATTCTGACAGGTGTGAGGTGATAGCTCGTTATGGTTTCGATTTGCATTTCCCTGATGTTGAGCGACGCTGAGCATCTTCCCTGTGTCTGCTGGCCATCTCTAGGTCCTTGGAGAAATGTCTGTTCCTATCTTCTGCCCATTTTTAAACTGGATTATTTGGGGTTTTCTTGGTGTTGATTTGTATAATTTCTTTATATATTTCAAATACTAGTCCTTTATCAGATATATCATCTGCAAGTATCTTCTCCCATTCAGTAGGTTGTCTTTTAGTTTTGTTGACTGTCTCCTTTGCTGTGCAGAAGCTTTTTATTTTGATGTAGTCCTACTAGTTTATTTTTGCTTTTGTTTCCCTTGCCTCAGGAGAGAGATCTAGAAGAATGCTGCCACAGCCGATGTCAGAGAGATCACCGCCTGTGCTTTCTTTTGGATTTTTAGAGTTTCAGGTCTCACATTTAGGTCTTTAATTCATTTTGAGTTCACTTTTGTGTATGGTCTCAACACATTTTTTGATCGGCTTCGAACACAGAATGGTGCTTCAGTACCTAAAATGAACGCACAGTACTGACAGTAAGAGCAGCGGATAACTTCTTTACAGATAAATGATAAGAACTTGACTCCCCCACTAAGACCAAGGTATGTGTGTGAAACCTAATAATTCTCTGGAAAACATTTAAAAAATATTAGTTTAAGAAAAATCAGCGAGTGAAGCGTGACACGGTAGTGCAGGCCAGCAAGTGCAGTGCAGCTAGGTGTTGGACTGCCTGGCCTGAAGGAGCCTCATGTGGTCGAGCGGCGGGAACACACCGCACCGGCCCTTGTAGAAGGCCGCGGCTAGCCTGCTCAGCTGTGGAGCTGACGTGTGAGAGAGAGGGGTCTCTCCGGTAGATTAAAAGCACTCAGACACACGGGTTTATTGGGGAACCTCTTTTCTTATTAAAAAACCTAACTTTGAAAATGAGATTCGGTGGTAACCAGTTGTACTTTTGAAGGCCTTCCTAGGCAACCAAATATTTATAAGTGTGTTCGGTTTCCAGTCTCCCATACCTTGAAGGGTCCATACACTGTGTCACCAGAGACACATTCTGTCCTGTAAAAAGACAAGCTCTATACAATGCCGATGAATGAGGCCTCTGATATCATGCAAATGCCACCTCTTGGCTAAACACAGACAATACTGAAATTATTACACGCCGAGAATCAGAGCTTTAAATGCATTTACCATTTTTATTTCGCTATGCAGGAACATACATTCACCATGGGCTGTGTGATGCAGTTGACAGTGTAATGGAGAATATATCTTTTTGAAGGCTATTTATAACTCAACACTAAATAGTTTAATTACAGTGGAAATTCTGTACAATTTAAGGCTTGGCTCTGAACTAGATTGTAAATATGGACCAGATTTGGAAATAAAACACTTCTTTTTTTTTTTCAAGTAAAAGAAGAAAAATCAGCGTAAAAAAACACAAGGAAGAAGCAACGAAGAAAGAAAACAAAGCAACAGAAGCCCAACAGATTCTTCTGGATTGAAATTTCATAATATTGTAAACTAACAAAAACAGGTTTTCTTCCCCAAACAATGACAATTTACATATTTAGGACTCGTTAGGGAACTCTTGGAAGCTTTCCAGGTTGGACGCAGACCAACGCGAACAAGGAAGAAATCACATTAATATGCTAAAATCAGTACTACCTTATAACGAATTAAATTAGATACACAAAGCAGGATTGTAAGCATTAAATATTTCCGGAGGATTGAGAGTCGTTGCTGTGTATGGGTGAGAGTAATAAAACCAGGTGAAACAAGTACAAGATTCAAGTTGTTTACTGAATAAACTCGGTTATTGGCACATCTAATCTGGGATAAACCTGACACATCGGACCTAGACAGCTCCTAGCATTTTAGGGTAATCTTCATGTGTCTGTAAACAAAAGATCTGTCACCTAAGAAATTGCAATTTTGTTTAGACTTTAATCATAAACTATGAAAGGCGTGAATTGTTTATGTGTTACATGAGACCACGGTTTATATTGTCGGTTATGAACGTGCAGGTATAGCGGAAAACTTAGACACTTGGTGGAAATTAAAAATGCTACTCTTTTGTAATTTTATCGTTGCTTCATGCAATATCAGTTTTGTGATGCTGATTCGGATTGCTTTATTATGGGAAGATCTCTCTGCCAGTGTCTTTATTAATGGTCAAGGTCAGTTCTTCTGGATTGAAATTTTCCATGGGCAGATACAAGTCAGCTGGGTTAGAAGAGGGAACTCCATATAGGCTCTGGTTTTCCTAATGGTTTGCATGACTGGATTCGTGTGCAGGCTAAGTTATTCCTGTAGGAAAGAGATGTGATCAGTTACTCCTTGGAAAACACCCGAGAATCCTCCTCAGATTAAGGCCACAGCAAAATGATCTTGCAGGCCATTTCATGCACTTTTTGACAAGATCCTGTCAAACACCAGCGTAAGTCACTGACAGGCGTTCTCTTACGTAACTACAACATCACCCAAGCGGCTGAAGACTTTTTTCTGCTTTCTGTCTTCCAAATTATATGATGAATTTGAACATAATGAGCGACTGTTGTATTTTTTTCTTTAAGGGAGACCGCTATTCAACCTACATGCCCTAAACCAACGTTAGAGAACTTCCTTATTTCATTTATACATGTAAGGCATTTAAGAGACTTCTGTCACATAACCAAGTGTGCAAGTAGCTCAAAGTTTGCATTCAAGGCCCTGTGGGGATCCGCCGGGCCCGTGAGTTCTTGCACGGCAGGGGAGTGTGCATAACAAGTCTGCGTGCACAGAAGACGCTATCTGCTCACGACACCAGCCAAACAGCCGTCGAAAAGGCATGCACACACTTTCTAGAGAAAAGCAGGCGCGCAAGACTGCATTTTTGCCTCCTCCTAAGGCACGATGCTATACTAAGAGGAAAAAAAACACCCCAAGGACTACAGAAAATAGACGACATCCAAAACGAAAGTGAATGTCCAGGTTTCAAATTCAGAAACAAAGCAAAACGAGAGCATAAACAGAAGCATAACCGAACACAGTCGCAGAGAAAGCTTACAGGGAAATGGGATAACGCTGCCATCCGAAGGAGAAAGGGGTACACTTTACTTCCCTGGTATTTGGAACACACAAATTGTACCTTTCAGAACAAAATGGCCTTCGTTCTGATTAGGCCACATGGCAAGGGAAATCAAATCTGACCCTCTGAATTTGGATAATGAAGAGCATGAATGAAAAGGAAACACCAGCGAGACAGTGCAAGCAAAGACTGCTTCTTTCTTGATCCTCTACCTGGCAGAATATGCAAAAAGTCCACAGTATAGAACCCTCAAATCTGAAACAAACCAGCACCCACAAACCAACTCTCCATCCCCTTGGTGAGCAGCCCTGCCCATGCCAGTGAGAGGAGAAAGGAGGAGGAGGGGGGGGGAAGGACAGAGGGAAGTGGCCCATGCTACATGCCAGCCAAGGCCAAGCCCAGAGAATCAGCGTCGCCTCTTACCTGGGGTCAATCCTCTCCATCTTCCGGTGTGATCTCTGTCTCTTTATGGACCACTACTTTGGTCACTGACATGTCAGGGTGCTGCTCTTTGGCCTCTTTAATTGCCTGAGCCAGCGCCTATCCCCAGGAAATCACAGAAGGGCAAAGACAAAAAGGAGGTGGAACATGCATGATCAGTAGCAAGCTGGAGACTTCTGGGCTCGATCTGGATACGTAATTTACAAATGAGGGACAATGATTGCAAAAGGAATCGGACATTGCATATTGAAAAGTTACTTCCGAAAACTGTTTAGACTGCATGATGGACTAAAACACCACCACTGGGAAGAGTAGGGCTGACCAGTGTCTGTGTTTCTCTGCCAGGGTATCTACCATCTCACGCACACTACCTGGTCATGGTCAATGTCTGCATCCCCTGTGATGACTATCCGCTTCTCAATCCTCGTCTCTGAAATGCCTCCTTTCACAGTCTGCAAGGGACAGACAAGCGTTACCGATTTACCCACCTGGAGGAACACTCATTGTTCAGTGGGGGAAATGGCTGACAACGCTAACGGAGTTTTAACGAACAGCATTCATTAGGAGTTGAAACAACTCTTTGGCCATTACTTAAAATCGTTAATTTCAGAAGTGAAGCTAGAATGGAGTCCTATGGGTGTGGCTGGCCAGTGTTTCTGGAACACCCACCATATGCTAAGGACTGGAGTTCCCTGTCAAGCAAGGGGTATCAGAATGCATATTCCTAAACAGAAATGAGCACATAGGGGCAACTGCCCCATAAACAGAGTGGGTGTGCAAGCTCTAACGCGGCTAGCTCTCTGGGCGTCCCGATCTTCCCAGAACTCTTTGCCAGCCAGGAAGCTGTGCTGTGTAAATGCCTTACTTCTGCGCGTTCCCACTGCACTTACTTTGGTGATGTGGGTGGTGGTCGTGGTACTGGTGGTTTCGGATGTGATCGTCTGCGCGCTCATTAGCACGCCTGGCTCCATATCAGCACCAGCATCAACCTACAGGAGCAAAGGAACAGACACCACACTCAGACACTTATATCAGGGCGTCCCAATGATTCAGGCATCTCCCACCATCACTGTGCTGTTCAAGCAGTGCATGGGAGCTGTTGCTCTTGGGACACACTCGACCGAACCTGGCCACAGTTAACCATTGTTAAAAAACTGGGACTTGAGAAATGTGAGTAGGGTCTGCTTGAGCTAATATCTTTCCTTATCTGTGGCTAGAGAAATAGGTTCCTGAGCCTTATTCTATGTTTTGAGATATAAGAAGACCTGTTTAAGTCACCCGATGTTCCTGGATCAGTAATAAATTTGTAATTATTACCATTATCACTCCTGATAGACACAGTTTGGCTGCTGGGTCCTCTGAGTCTCACGAATTAAATATCAGGTAGTTATATTTAAATGCAGTAAGCCACTAAAGGGGCAAAACAAAGTGCCAGGGCTCTGGCCTTCACAGACTGTCTTACCTGTGATGATTCATATGTGATGGTTTTTGTTTCTGTATGAACTACCGGCACTTCCTTGGTAGAAATTTCTAGCTTTACTCCTCCTGGTGAAACACTGCCAAAACTGATGGTTTCTGTCTTCACAGTTGATGACTGCACCAATGGGAAGTAGGTAGAGCGGCTATTATAGTTTGCACAAAGGCATGATTTTGGTTTTTTTCCTCCCCTCTTGGTGGGTATGGATAAGCGCAGGTTAGTATGAAATAAATGTTTATGTGTGACATGGGGAGGGTAAGTTGAGGAATGAGGCAGATACCAGGTCGGTCTTTCAGAATTCCATAGACTTTTTTTTTTTTTTTTTTTTTAAACATGGGACGTTCCAGGTAAAGGAAAGCATTTTGAAGGAAATGTTTAAGAAACTCTTTTTATGTTCCCCCTCCTCTATGGCCTAAACTAATAGATAAAAAATCAGCAATTAGCCTTTTATTTAATAAGTTTTTAGAAAGAGGGAACACATAGGAAGATATTTACCAGCCCCCACTCCATATACTTCAGGAATCTCAGTAAAAGAGAAAAAGAACAAAGTTCTGGCATTTGGTACTGGGGCAAGCATGGATTGGGTCCTTCTGGGTAAGTACACTGAGCAAAAATAAATTTATCAAATTTTCTACCATCTTGGCTATCCATGCATTTCCCGGTTTACTGCCAATAGTTACAATGAAGGTAGGAGCCGTTTCCTGGAACCACACATTAATAATCATTAAATATGTTTGCATGTGACCCAAAAATGGAAACGAGCACGGAGACCCTATTGTCATGCAAGAGGGAAATAGGAGGAGAAACAAACTGCACTGGGAAAAGGCAGAAAGTTAAACGTAGCTCCACCTTTTACACTTCACTAAATTTCGGGGACTCACTGATCGGTTTTACATCAGTGCTGAGAGTAACGTCAACTACTAGTTACCTCAAAATGAGGTTTCTGTTCCCAAGTTTCAGAAACGTGGATTGTTGCGCTCTGCTCCTCCTCTGGCTCATGGGAAGCAGCGGCCGTCTCCTCCGGCTCGAGGACAACTCTATCGGCCACCTCCCCCTTCTCCTCCTCGGCCCCCTCCGTCAGAGCAGAGCCTTCCTTCCCTTTCAAGCTAGAAGTGTCAGCAGATGCTGCCTGGGCTGCAGCATCCACGTCATCTCCAGCCACGTAAGAAGCATCCCCACTCGCGTGCACATTCATCACATGTCTTTCCTCCACCAACACGGTTTCCTGCACAACCTTCTCGGTGCTAAGTGGCTGGGGGTGCTGGCTTGTTTCTGTCTCTATCTTGCTGGACCCCGTCTTGGTTTCCGTTTTCTGCATGGGAAAAGATGGCGGTGTCAGGGTGACTTTCCACAAACCAAAGGTCAAAACACAAAAATCAAAACAAAAGCAGCCACTCACCAGGGCGCCTAAAGCCAGTGGCACGTGCTATGACCAGAAATGCTTACAGAAAATATAAATTAGCTTTCATTCCTCCCACCAGGATCTCAGATGTGTGCCCCTGCCCCGACACACACACACACACACACACACACACACATCCGAGCCTTTGTTGCTATGTCGGGATAGCTGCAAATGAAACCGAATGCAGATAAAACGCAATGAAAACCAAACAAAATGAAAGCACTGCAGCGTGTTCCCATCGATTCTGGAAGCTTTCTGAGACCTAACAGATGACATAAAAATGCTTAAAAAATTAAATGCTATGAAACTTTCTCAACATGACTGCCTTTTCAATATCTGAAGTATGTTGTAGTGATGCAGCTAAAGGCACATGACAGCTCCGCTAAGCAGGCGCGAAAGGAAAACAAGCGAGGCTATCTGCGAGGTTTAAGGCAAAGCCACTTGGATGCAAGACACACACACCCACACACCCACCCGCACGCACGCACGTACGCACACACACGCACGCATACATGCACACATCAAAAAGGCATAAAGAAAGGCAAATAGGCAGAGTCAGGACCACCAAAGAGGAAGCAATTGGCCACCTGAACCCAGCTTTGAGAAGTAGAAGTAACCCCTCCTATGAATTCTGTTGGTTTTCTTGCAGACTCTAATAAACTGAAGATTTCAGAGCCATCCATGAGCTTTTCAGCAGAAGACTGTTTAGTCTGAGTGAACAAAGAAATGGACAGTCAAGCACAGAGACAGGAACACAGGCGGGCACATTCACATTCACAGCCGGTTAGACAAAACTGTAGGGGAGGAAGGTGGGAGGAGGGAGGAGGGAATCTACAGATTTTGGAAACAGAAAAGAATGGGAAATAAAATAGCAAATTGAGGTGACCATGAGCTCTTGTTTGGTAAAGCAGAGAGTTATTAGGATATGGGTGGTGCTGGTTTAAGCAGACCATTCATTCTCCCTTCATTGCAAGCCCCCGCAGTACTACCACATCTCGGGATCGGGGAGCTGGAAATAAAACGGAAAGTGTTTTAATGCTGACACTGGACTGTGCGGTATTGATCTAACCATGAAAAAAATTAAAAAGCTTGGGTCGGCTGCTCTCAACATAAAGCCAAACAGCAAGAGGAACAGAAAAGTTGAGGGTGGAAGGGCACTGCCTCAAAAAAAATCATGCTGGAATCTGAAACGGTGGCCCAAACGAAAGGTTACCGCAACTCGGGACGCAGCCGACTCGGTAACGTAATGAGCAGTGGCCACGGTGACGGCCGGTTCCTGGGAGTATCTCCACTCGGACAGGCTCTTCCGCCTGGGGCCAAAGAGCCCCACTTTCAAGACCTCGCCCTGCGGCGGCGGCTCCGTCCTGCCGAGACGCGCGCTGTCCAGCCCTGCGTCGGGCCCCGCGTCCTGGCCTGGCATCGGGGCTTTCTGCAGCTCTTCTTCCTCGGGGCTCGGCCGCCGGGACTCGGCTTCCTTGATGGGAGCCAGGGATTCAGACAATTTCCGTTTGGGGGTGTGGACCTCGGATCTTTTGGATTTCTCATCAGGGACGGCATCCAGGACCTCGTAATCGGCCGTGACCGGAATGATCTTCACCGACTCTGACAACCCTCTGTCTGTTTTCTGAAAGGCTTCCGGACTGCAGGGCTGCACTACCTTCTCCCCCTCGTTGGCTTTTCCAGTCATGGTAACGATCTTCCCCGATACGGTGTCATAGGATTTTCCTAGAGCATATATTTTCTGTTTGCTTTCTCCTCTCAACTGCATTTCCCGGGCCAAGTCCTCGAAGCTCTGCATTTCAAGGGCACCGGATCTTAACAGATCGGCGGGGATGTCACCGCTTCTACTGCTCACGGTCACCACCTTGTAAGTCACAATCTTTTTCGAATCACCATCAACTACCTCAGTGGGTACTTTGTCTACAATAACCCAATCCTCTGTGCCCTATATTTGAAATATAAAAGCTAAATTAGAAATGCTGATGGTCTCATTTCTAAAATAAGAATCCTTTAAGAAAACCAGGGCAAAAGCTACATTGTGATGTGACTGCACAGGGTTGGTGTTAATATCTAATGATGACGGTGGCAAAGCTCTTCTTATCTGAAATTTACTAACTCTAACCTTCAACTTGGAATCTAGTCTGCAGGTAGAGTTGCAATTGCAGATTTCTTTAAACAGGAACAATACCTTGGTGGTAAACGTTTGCAAGACTCTCTGACCTTACGCTAACCGTCTGATCATTTTATATTTCAAGATCAAATGACATTATTGAAGTTGTTGTACAAGTCATTTAGCTTGTATGGGCACAAAAAGACCGTTTTCCAGGTTAACTATAACACTGCACTTCATATTTGCTGTTTTCACAAAGAACTTGCCAGCATCCCATGAATTTCTGTGAATACCATTTTCCATGTTTGTAAATTATACTTCCTCATATAGGAGGATCGAATCCACTACAGCGCTTACTATCCAATAAACACAGCGCGTGCCGTCCTCAAGGCACCGCAGTGAAGTACCTCCCTCTGCTGGGGCACTGTTGGAGCCTCTTATCAATAGCTCATGGTGGTCTGTACCGTGTTCCAATCTTACTTACAAGCGAAGTTCATCATCTGAGTAGTTTCTGTGCCACTTTCCTTAGTACTTAGTTCCAATATGGCAGAAGAAATGAAAGTTAAGAAACTTGTATTTGAGAAGGCTACTAGGATGAGACCAGGCAGCTGACTAGTCTCACAGATCCCAGAGGGAAGAGAAATCAAACTAGGGGCACATGAGCCCCTTGATTTACATTTTAAACTATGGTGTTTTCTACTTGCATATTTATCTTAGTCTAAAAACTGGGATCTAGAAATGTGTGTGCCTTATGAACAAAAATTATAGATCGGTCTCCATGCTGGTGCTGGATTAAAGGAAATGAATTGAAAAATAACCTCTAGGGTCGATGGGACAGTTTTCTGGAAAATGATTTGACGAGAGGTAACCACAGAGCCCGCAGAATCTCCTTCCTGCATTTTCTTTATCAGACTCGGCTAGTGGGAAAACCAATAAAAGTTCAGAACTTTCAAAATCAGGCAAGGTCATCTAAATTAGTATTACTCTATGGGTAAAGCAGATAGTAAAAAGTCCAATAATATTAGAAAGCGTCATCACAATGCTTCAATGACCATACACAGATATAATCACCCAGGAGCAAGAGCCATAAAGGAATGATGGCTAATTGATAACTAAAATAGTAAGAAAATGCCCTTTGCCCGTCCCCAGAATCTAAGCAAAAATGACATACCTACCTTAGTTTTAAGCGAGGTCAATTTAAAAAGGAAAATAAAAACTAAAGACATTTTAATGATACTGAAATCTGAAGAGCAACTCCCTTTGGGGGAATTCCTTTATGTTTGTTTTTTACCTGAGACTCAAGGAATGGAGAGCTTCCTTGTTGCAAAAATATAACTTTTTCAGAAATTTCTCTTTCTTCTTTGGTCTGTTTGAATAAAGGGGGTTGGGTTGGAGAAGAGGAAGTAGACAGTTTCCAGAAAAAGGCAAGTTAGGAAGAGAGTTCTTTTACTGTGTTGTACATATAACAGTCATTCATCTCTTTCTGAAGATGTGAACTATTCCTCATGAATTTGAAAAGTGGTCTGAAACCAAATCTCAAAGTTTAATGATCATCTCCCCAAAGTAACAGATTATTTTCTGAAGCTCCAGTGTTTGACTCACACGTTTTCCACTTCTGTAAACACAAAACATGCAAGAGCAATGGAAAAAGTTCCTTGGTATTTGCACAGCGTCTAGGCCAGTCATGTGCAAAACCGTAGAAGTGAGGAGAAGAAGAAAATGTTAAGATTTAAAAAAAAAAAATTAACTGAGAAACAAACCCTCACTCCTACATCTGACGAACACTCGACTGTACTTCCCACTGAAGTGCTGGCTTCATCCCAGGCAAGGAAATACACACGGGCCACTGCATCAGCCACTAGTTAGAGTAAACCCAGTCGGACCTAGATTGATTCCCTTATCATTCCACAAAGTATACTCAAAATGTATAGCTTTATGTGAACTTTTATAAGACGGTGAATAATTTTAAAAAGTCAATTTCAAAATACCTTTGTGAAAAATTAAGTACTTTCAAGTCATGCTTTACCATGTAACATTAAGGAACGTTGAAGTAAATATGCCATGTTAGCAACTAGCTTCTTCCTTTAACCTCCTTTTTATTCCTTCCTTTAGTATCAAGGAGGAATCATTCAAGTGGCAATATATTAGCTATGGAGCCGATCTCTGTGCATAGCCTCTAGCTCCATGGGGTGCTGGCAGAAAGGGTGTTTAGGAAGAGTAATCTAAAAAATCGTAACAGAAAGCCCAAGGTTTCTAGGAGGACAGAGCTTTTAAAATAAATCCTATTGTAAACAATCTAATTTAACGAGAGTTACTATTCCTATGTGTATACAAACCTATCATACTACCTTTAATAGTTTGCCTATAAGAGTTTGTAAGGGGACATCTGGAATATTCTCCTGAAGGACCCACTGGCAAATTCTGATAGCATCGTTCTCCTATGTCCCTTTTCCATGAAGAACAAGTAAGATATTTCTGAAGAGAAAAAAAAAAACCACCCTATCCCTGCCCCATTTTGAAAAGACAAAATGTACCATGTGGAATCATTAAATACAGATTTTTGTTTTGTTTGTTTTGCTTTCAATGGTAGCCTCTTTTTCATAGAGAAATAAGAAACAGGAAGGAAAGGTCAAAATTATACTTTTCAGAATACCACTGCGCCTCTAATTATAATCACTGAGCTAAATATTATTCCTAAGATGAAAGCCTAAAAAAAAAAAACAACACAAACCAATAATGGCAGGAAAACAGTGGTTTTTAGCATATCCTGTTATCTGACATCAATTAATTTCAAAATTGTTTTTGTCTATAATGAAAGCATCAACACTGTCTGCATTCCGAACTGTGTATGTCCACTGAGAGAAAGGGGTAACAGAAGGGATAGGTCTTAAGATAAAATCCTATAGATGGTCAACCTCGATTCAGTTAGTTTAGCTAGACAGGTGAAGAGATGCTGATAAAGGCTGACAACTGAAATGTTTACTTTTATCACGTGTTAGAAGAGAGTCAGCTGTATGCTCCAAACATTTTTAGTTGAACACTCATCACTATATCATAATTGGGAAACAAGGCCCTTATACTGGCATGCGAAACGTACGGACGTATTACCCACTCTCAGGAGATTAGGGATTTGTACAGAGCCATGGACAGCCCTTGTTTCTCCCCGGGTCAGATATTCGCAAAGTGGGCTGGGCATTAGAATTATGTGGGGAGTTTTTAAATAATAGTACTACAAGGGGGTGGAGCTCAGACAAATGAAGTCAGTCTCTGATTTAATAGATCTCAGGCATCAGTATTTTTAAAACTTCCCATAGGTAATTTTAATATGTACCTAGAGTTGCACCCCAAAAGTCACAGCAGTCAGATTCAGAGAATGAAGTTAACTCTCCCTATCCATAAATAGATAGATGGTCACGGTGAATGGGTTTTTGTTTCTTTGTTTGTTTTACCCATGTAAAACCTGACTAGCAAGAGTAGAGCTGGATTAGAAAGCAGACAAATGCACAAAGAGAGTCGATTCCCATTATTCACGGTAATTATGTTCAATAAAATCCCCACGAACAGTGAGTTAGTGAATGCTGAACCACTGATTTTATGGGAAACACACGGTTAAGGCTCCCGTGAGCCTCTGGTCACGATGTTGTCATCAACTGTTCAATACATAACCTTGTTTTGTATGTTTTTGTTTAACGACTCCTTATTTAATACATACTATCGATCCGTGAACATTGAACTCACGGCCAGCAGCACTCTAACTTATTCCCGAATGAGACTTCTCTAACATGTATTTTCCCCGAAGGCACATGACAGCCTTCTTGTGCTTCTACGTTTGGGGGTCATCTGAAACAGCAAAATCACCCACGGAAACACAAAAGCGTGGCACTAAACTGGCTCCAAAAGCGCAATTTGTTTGCAGTATGATAACTGAAAGAGGAAGGCAGAGCCCTGCCTCGTGCAACCAGAACTGGGAAAGTGCGTGGCTGAGATGCAAAGTTTTCACCACTCTGTGTCTGTCTGCAGATGACTGGGAAAGTGCCATGAAGACTGATTTTAGGGTTACAATGAATTTCAGGGAGCAGGGGAATGTGCAGCTATGGAATCTGTGAATCAGGACGGTCACCCGTGCTAAGCTTGGTGCTGTAAGACTGTCACCTGCGCTGATACTGGAACTGCAGAAGTGCTAATGGGTATTGCATTTTGGTTGGGATTTGGAAACTTTCAGTATTCAAGCGACCACGAGGGAGTATTCCTCTAACACGGATTCAGCCTAGGGGCATCACTGAAGGCCGTCATGGAGAATATTTGTGGACAGAGACATTCCCAGAGGCCTTCACGGGCCACACACCTATCCTTCCTGTTTGGTGGGCCCTGTATATGGGTTTGTCTATGTTCCAAAGTAAAGTAAGCATTGCTTTGGGGTATCCTTGTTCCTTATCTGCTATTAACTCAATATTTGAAAGTTGAAACCATTGGCAATAAAATTCCCATTTTACAGTAACCATACATGATATTCTTAGAATATAATCACCACTACTAGCTCACTATATATTATGCAAGTAATCTGAATGAAACTGATGTGTAATGCTTCAGGAGTACCTTGGTAACAGTACTTTTCATCTATTCTGCATAAAATGGCCCTTTTAAAGTAATTCAGATGGAATATACCTTGTCACATTTTAGCTGGGATTGGAATTATCAGGAACACAGTGATTGTGGTCACTTTTGATAAATAGCTTTCAAGGGAAGTTTAGAAAATGGTCAAAATGAGTGTCATTATATTCTTTTTCACTGCAAGGACCTACACATTGCATATAGACTGCCACTTAAAGGATTTTTCTCCCATAAAGGCCTAAGTTTTGATTTTCTTCTGTTCTATCTCAGCTTTCTGGACAAATATGTTACGATAAAGCAGTCTTGATAAGAAAGATGTTAATCAGTAGGATGCTAGAAAAATGCAGTTATTTAAAAACTACTTCTTTTGAAAGACAGAAAAAAACAAGATGTCTAATAGCTGACTCAGACAAGCACCACTGATATTTGTGGGTCTCAAAGTGGGAGCCCCGAAGTAGGATCTGCTGAATCCCCACAGTCTGGGTGTACATTTAAAGAGAACTTTCCAATATGGAACACTCTTCCTTAAAAAGACATTCTGGCCTCTACTTTCTCTATTAAAAATCAAATAAGAACTGATTCTAAATCAGTTTTAAAAAAATCAGTTATGTATATTTTTAAAAATCAGTTAAAATCGAATCAAACACGGATTACACCAGTAAAAGCCTGGGGTAGTATTCCCAGAGTAAAACATGTCCTGAAATTCTGTCAACTTCAGATCAATGTTGAGTCAAACATTAGACAATCTCCCTATGCCTCATCTTGCAACCGAGATGAGAACATTCATGAGTTTTCAGGGCATTTCTTAATGCAGCAGAAAAAGCATTTATTATTTATTTATTTATTTATTTTTTCCAGAAAAAGTGTCAGTTCATTAAGACAGTATCTCAATCTCTCCCAGCTGTGGAATCGAGGTTCACAGTTAGAACAAACCCAGCTGCATGCACTAGAGCTTCCCTGCGCCTCCTTGTTCACTCTGAGCACCCTGGGATGGGACTACTCCCTCCTTGGCCTCCTCAGTGGCCACACCCCTTTTACTTTGCAGCTTTTATTTGGAGCCCAGAGCGTATCAGCTCAGGGTATACACAGGCAAGTGGTGAGACTGCCTACTTGGAAGCTTGCCAACTCCATCCCCCAGGAGCGGGCCCTGCGGAGAAGCACCACTAGTGAACAGAAGACAATGACAGCCCAAATCCCGAATACCGACCTCTTCAGGGACCAGCGGTTCGATCATGGGTGCGTCCTCCTGCCTGGCAGCTAGTCGCACCGGGGAAGTAGAAAGCCTCTTTTCCCATTCATTCGTGATGGCAGTGTCTGTGGAGGTTTCTAAAAAGGTTCTTTTCAGCTCACTAATATTGGTCTGATGCTTCATCAGGTCATCTTGAGTTTTATCTAGCTCCTATATTCGGAACATAAAGAATCCAACAGTCAGCTTTTTACATTTGCCTTCCTATCTGCGCTTTTTTTTTTTTTTTTAAAGTAATGTCAATCTCATTAGTAGTCAAAATAAAATCATTCTGATCAGGGCTCATGACACTACCACAAGCACTTTGGTGAAAATGTGACATTTCTAAGGCAAAGAGAAGAAAAAAAAATCGAGTTCACGCAAGCATAAAAATCAAAAGAGTTTTTAAAGGCAAACTATAAAGAGTGTAATTCACATGTAACCAGAAAAAAATTAAAACACACACAGGAAAAAGGATCTATGTCTAGGAGAGAGGAAGGAGTCAGAGTAGGCTGAGAAGGTATCCCCACTTATTCACAGGTGAGATCACACAGTTCATGCATCATTGTATGAGCCCACAGGTATGCCACTAAAAGAAATGCCAACACACACAAACATGCACTGGTATATACCAATACCAACCTCTAACATAAGATTACTATGTTTGACATACACATTTTCACCCTTTATTCGCTTAATCAGACTATTCTGAAAAAAGTGGAGAAGAAAGGGAAAGGTAAGGGACACGGTAGTCACGGGAACAAATGCCATCCTCCACACTGCACCGACAACACGGGTAACCGCCTACGGAGCATGCTGGAAGACTGGAACACCGGAGACGCACAATGACTTATCACACGCTGGTTTTTGCTTTTGTTTTATTTTTAATTTTCTACCTGTGCCTTGAGCTCTGCATCTTCCTCCTGGTCCGACTGCCAGCATCAAGAAAGAGTGGGAAATAAAGTCTTACCATGTAATTGACTCTATGATTGAAGAACTATGTTCTAAAGAAACTTGCTAAAACGGGGCACTAGTGTGCTCTTGTATATGGATGCTATTTCTTTCCTAGATGCAAGCCACAACATTCTCACACGCAAATTATGATGCATATTAAGACGACGGGAGTAAAAGGTTCTTTGACACTTTAACCTGGGGACTTCTCAGTGTGATGAGCACACTCACATAAGCGGGAGGGGACAGCTAGGGCTTAGCGGGCTGTCCTTAAGGAACACTAGAAATGGTTTAGGAAGTGTGGAGAATCACACCAAAACTAAAATTCATAAGAATGGTTAAGATAACCCAATAATGAGGGCTCCCTTGGAATCCCTTTATAATCCTATGAGGTTATAGCTATTATTATCCCCAACCTGTAGGCCAGAGAACCGAGGCTCAAAGAATTCAACACAGAGGGTCCCACATTTAAGAATTTCTCGGAACCTTGAATTTCTCGAACCCATATACTTAAAAATAAATTTAGGAAGGGAGGAAGCTGATACAGTATAAGAAAGTTAAAAAAAAAAAAAGGAATCAACTATCATCAACATTACCAGCATTTCTTTAAAATGTAGACAGGATCACATTGTTGAGTTCTTAAAAAATACAACAGATATATCTAAAAGCCACTTCATTATTCTGATTTTTCTAATTGCGAGGATCTGTTTAGTCCTTGGACTGGTGTGCGGGTACCAGGAATGAGGCAACCAGGCCAAGCCACACGTGCAGGCAGTAGTAAAGCTACGTGTCTCGCCAGTGGTGCTCAGACCCAGGTCCGCAGGGAGGCCCACAGTGTAATCACAGGTGAGAAGTGGGAGATACCCGAGCAGGTGGCCTGCAACAAGGCAGTCTATCTTGCTCTCGGCCTCCTTACCTGCTGATGGGGCAAGACTGCCTACCCAGCACGCCTCACCCAGCAGTACCATTGTCCTGGCTCCCGACAGGGCACAAGGGAAAGTGTGTGAAAGTGTGACTCTAACAGTGCTGGCAACACATCAATTCTTAAGTGTGTGGGGCATGCACCGCTCTGTTTTATTTTTAAGCTTCACAAGTACCTATGTTGCATGTGTGTGTTTTCATGCTTCAAATTTTATGTAACAACCTTTAGAACTGCTATAGAAATGTAGAGTATTATTAAAATATTTTTCATTTAAGGCACACATTAAGATTCCATTGAAGTTTACTGAATTAACATGTACCTACATGTAACTAATAATTTTGTCATAATTTGACACAGAAAATTAATTTGTAATAAATTTATCTTGCTTAAAAGAATCTGGATAGCTGTTTCACAATATTATTTTTTAAAATTTCTTTTTAAGTAGGCTCTACGCCCATTGCAGGGCTTGAACTCACAACCCCAAGATCAAGAGTCAGAGTGGCATGCTCTACTGACCGAGCCAGCCAGGTGCTCCTATAACAACAACAATAACAATAATTATAATAAATATTATATATAAAAATGGAGTAATATTATTATTGTATTTTTCAAAGCCAGTGCTGTTATTTTTAACTTCAAAAAAATTATGATTTCCAAACTTTGAGTTGAACTCTGGCATTTCTCAAGGATGAAAATTCCATTTTAAAAAGTTTTTCTGAAGGTATTTTCAATTAAATATTATACAGATACTATTTACGTTTTTAGTTCTTCCTGAAGTTCCTACCAGAAAAGAGTGTTCTAACTGGGTGATGCAAAAAACTTAGGGTAAACATTATCACAAAGTAAAAAATTCTGTGAGCACTTCAGGAAAGAAACATCTTGGCTTTCATTACTATATTGTTTTTACAGAAATTTTAGTTATCGGTAGAGAAGATTCGCAGAACAGCATAAGCACACAAATGTTTACTTATCCTAAAGAATTCATAAAGGATAAATGATAGCATAGTATGTTTCCTATCACTATTCAGTGTTATCACTTTTTTTTTTTTAATAGAGTACGAATAGTAATTTGCTAATTTTTTCTTCAAGACTCCATTTCTTTAGAGTGACCTAGGTTATATCCATCTGGTCTACAAAAATAAGTTGAGAAGTATTATTACTTTAATAATTATTATTTGACCATTTGGGATTTAAAAATATATCTGTATCTAGTAAATACGCTGATTAAATTCACTGTGACCCTCCTCACTCATCAGGACTATCACACATGTAAACAGCCTCTCGTTTGGGAAAGGGGAGTACTTTTTTTTTTTTTTTAAGTATTATCGGTTTAGCCAAAGGTTCTCAAAATGTGATCCAGGTAAGTCAACATGCCCGGGAACTTGTTAGAAATGCAAACTCTGGAGTCCCACCCCAGATCTTCTTCTTTTGCACAAGAAACATGAGGAGGGGACCCTCCAGAGTTTGAGAGCCACTGGCCTAGGCAACAGAATATATTCACTCCCTCCTTTCAAAGTTAGAATTTCTCTCCACTCTATAAAAGCTAGTATGCAAAGGGCCTAAACGCAGAGCCGCGTTCACGAGGCACTTGCGTCGGGCAGCCGCCAGCCGCCCGCAGTGATGGTACCAACCTCAGTGGCAGTCGTCTCCCCGTCAGCCGCGGTGTCCGTGCGCTCACTGTCGGTCTATGGTCACAGAAGTGACCAGGGTCCGGGAGGAAGGCAGGAATAGAAAACAAACCCATTTGGTCAAATAGGGCATGGCACAGGTCAAACAGCTCACTCTCTTTCTCTGTGCTCTGTATCATACTACCTTCCCACAAGAATGCAGGTTCAAGCAAAAGCAAAAGAAAGGCCAGAGCTAGGTTTCATCATCAGAGCCACTTGGAGGAAGACCAGAGGCACACAGCCTGCGGGAACCGCAGCAACTGCAGTAGCCAAGCTGACTTGTCTGGTTTCATGTCTCGGAAAAACCGAATTGTCGTTCTTTCCCCCCCTTGTAACTAAAACCCCGAGAAAGATCTCTTTTTAAAAAATGTTTAATGCAAATAAAATGCATATTTATCTATGTCTGTTATTCTACTGATATGTCACATTTGAAAGGTAAATTAAAATGTAAATTTAAATAAAAGCTACTAGAATAGTCACTGGACTTTCAGCCCCTCATTTATATCATGTTGATAATTACACCCATTTATGACCATCAGGCTGTCTGCATTACCTATTAATTATAAAAAGCACATGCCAGTGACTCACGGCATATGTTTTATATGTGAAGAATGTAACGTAGTTTTCAAGTAGCAGTGTGAACTAGACTTTTTATAGACCGTTGTTTCTTTTGCCCCACCCTCCAATATAGAGAAGTATATCAAAGTACGTATTTAAGCATCTCTTTCCAAAACAACCATTCAAATGAAGCAAATTATAATAATAAAAAAATGAAGAGAGAAAGAGAGACATCTCCTTATAAACAAATAAAACAAAGCACAGCATTTGACAGAGCCTAAGTTTTTAAGGGAGAATTATAATAGTAATTTTAGGACTGGGTTTTAAGCTGTTTCATAGAGGTTTATGGTTTAAAACAGAAACTATTTTCTTTGGAGTACAACAGAACCACAGCCATTGAAGATGGGATGGTTAAATGCCGTTAATAGGATATTAACTGACCTTCCCTCCACGAGTGTCAACTACTCACTAATAAAATTCCCTTGAGCAAAGATATGTGATTAATATTTTGAAAACAAAAATAAAAACTAGGAGCTGTAAGCTTGTGTACCTGCCTCTTCAAATAATCTCTCAATCCTAACAACAAGGAATGCCAAGAAGGACGACTGGGACAGGGCTGTTCCGATCAACCTAACTCTGGCCAGGCGGATTTTGGGCGCTATCCCAAATTTCCATTTTATATATCCCTAAAAGAAAATACATTAAAATTCACGTTTGGCATGTGCGCCTGAGGTGGCCGGCTACCATACCTAAGCAGAACGTAATTTTCAGTAGTTTGGTAAAGAATGTGTGCGGACACATTTTCATGACCTGACCACCTCTGCAATACCTGGTCGGGGGAGGAGTGGCTATTAATTTTCTTAGGAGGGTGATCACTGCTATGCTGTTAGCGTGGCTTCCCCAACTGACAGCCCAGGGAACGGCCAATTTGATGTAGGGGGAGAGAGACAGGTTGTCGTTCAGTGTATAATAACCTAAAGAAACCTTAGGCTTTCAAGAATAAATAGGAACGACCGGTGCCTGGTATGCTTACTTGTTTTGTGAAACACTTCTGAGGCGCCTGAAAGTATTTCTCTTTTTTTTTTTTTTAATTAAGATTTTTATTTATTTATGTGACAGAGAGACAGCCAGCGAGAGAGGGAACACAAGCAGGGGGAGTGGGAGAGGAAGAAGCAGGCTCCCAGCGGAGGAGCCCGATGTGGGACTCGATCCTGGAACACCAGGATCACGCCCTGAGTCGAAGGCAGCCGCCCAACGACTGCGCTACCCAGGCGCCCCGAAAGTATTTCTCTTCTTACATAATCTCCCTACAGCTTTAAAATCTACTAGAGTATCTTGGCTTTAGATTACGGTCCTGGTTAAGAGTGAGGGCTCTGATGCCAGGCTGACATGAGCTCAAATCCTTGCTATTGAAATCTGTGACATATTGGACATGTTTCATGTTTTAATCCCTGTTTCCTTCCAGCAAAATGGAGGAAAAATAACAGCCCCAACTGTATCAGGTAATAGATACTAAGTGCTTTCATAAGGCCTGACACATGCAGACCCCAAAGTACCTATAATGACTGTTGTGTGATATTAATATATTATTAGTATCACATTATTATATTACATAATTATTCCTCCCATTTTTTCCTAGTTCTATGAAAAAATAGCTTAGTCCATATCTAAATTCCCTTAAATTCTTACTGAGCATGTAGTCAGTTATTCGACAAATGTAGTGCATGATCAATAACCAGTTAATGAAGAAAGGCTGAATAAAGTAGCTTTTATAGCAAAAGTAGCTTTTATATATTATTTATATAATATACTACGACTAAAACGAAACTATGACATGTATAACAGGTCATGAACTATCATATGATTCTATGTCTACACAACTTAAAATGTTAAAAATCGGTGGATCGATTAATTTTTTCTTCCAAATTTGAATCTTTTTTATGAAAAAATTCCTCATAAACTGACACATAAATACTACGGTGATTCTACAGCCTGGCGAGCTAAATTCAGCTTATGTTTCTTGACAGATGACTTAATATCTGTGCCCCTTCTTATGTGACCATTCTTGAAGGCACAAAAGAAAAAAACCTGATTGGACAACAGCTTTGTAGTTTGAAACGATTCTGCCTTTCCACACTGGGTTTCACTCTTGAGAAAGGCTGGCACTAATGAAGCCACTCCAATATGTGAGAAATGTAAGCAGTGATGATAAAACATTCGAAAAGAATTACATTCATTAGTGATTTAGTGATTTTGCAAAATGAACGTGACAGAGCTGAACCGTGTGTTACACGAAGTCACCCCATTTAGCTGTCAAAGTGCTCGAAGCCTAGAGAATAAAACAGGCCATCTCAAAAAATGTTTTTTTGTTTTTTTTAAATGCAATGACCTACATAGGAGTCCTGCAGCTCAGCCTGAACTACAGAGCATAGCTCTTAACTCTGGGGGTTAAGAGACGACATCGAACAGATGGCCACATGCGAAGTCTTGTGTCAGGAGAGCTGTGATGGGGGACTGGGGCTGGAGAGGAAGGCTAAGACTTGCAGCGGCCAGAGCTGGCTCACGGTCTCAGAGGTTTGCAGAGAGTTATCGGCTGGGAAGCTCCAGTCACGCGGTCACCGGCTTGCATCGGGTAACTGCTGTGATTTGTTTTGCTGATGTAATGCAGACATGCCCAAATTTAACATTAATTTTCATGCACTGATTACAACAAGATGTATACCCTGGATTAGGCACAAGATCTGTGTGGTTTGCTACAGAAAAGTTCAGTTATTTAGCATTCAGAAAAGCAGAAAATGGCAATCTTTTTGCTTTATGTTAGCTGGATGACTAATTTCATTGCTAAAGGGAAAATAGGCGTCCAGGTTGGAAACCAGCTACTACTACGGTCTCTGTAGATAATCTTGTGTTCTTCATGTTGTATGTTCTAGTCCTACATTATTTGATCATATTGCCGCTGTAAGAAATAGTGATGTTAAAGCCTAGGATTCGTTCTTTTAAAGTATTTTCCATGTATGAGAATAATTTTATATTAAATATATAAAGTCATGGACTTTGGAGCTAAGTCATACGACCCAAGAAAGGGCCCTTGAAAAGGGTTCTTATGCAATATCAAATTGAAAAGGGCAAACTTTTATTTAAAACATCTGTGATACCATTCCCATTTTTTTTCCTTCTGCTGCTAAGAAATGGTCATCATGTCACTAAATATAGATACTTACACACCCTCACAATTCTATACACCGACAGGTACAGCTCAAATTATGATTTCTGGCTGAGCTGAAAACTGAATAGACTTTTCTTTTCTTTCTTTTTTTTTTTAGTGTTGCTTTTGACTTTGTGATTTTTTTTTTTTTTTTAAAGCTGGGAGTACTGGGCTTGTTTCCTGCCACAAAAAGCCTTGTTTTGTGAGAACAGAAGAGCTGGAGGGGCCTGGGGAGGGTGTGGGCAGGAAGGTGGGTGACAGCCAGGCCCTCTGTTGGCAGCTTCTGTTCTTTTCCCCTGCACTCTGTTTGCAGGGAACTGCTGGGCTATTCACACATCTGGGGAGTGGTGTGAAAGGAGAGCAGTTAAAGAGGAAAAGCTACTGGCTACCATGTCAACTCACCCACTGGCTCAGATGGGGACAGGTGACGGACAAGCAGCATGTCTTCTCAGAAAGACGCTGAAGGCCCCATCCTTTCCCCACCGAGCACATGCCTGGCTGAGAGCCACAGGGGCCTATCCAGCTCCCCTGACCTTTCCAGACTGTCCACGTGTGTTCAGATTTTTTGGCTCATGCTGGAATTGAAAGGATCACTGCCATCCAATACACGCGTTGGCAGTTAGGACTGATGAACTTCCAGCCCATTTTTACAGCATGTGGACATCTTAAAGGAGTCTTTTCGAAATGGGTTTTGAAAACCGCAGTTATTTCTGGTCCTCTCTGTGGCCCTTCAGACGACTGAGGTCACGTGGGCCTTTTAATCTACTTAAGCCTTTTTTCTGACCCAACGCAGCCTTGGGATCTGGTCTCCCCTCCGTGAGTAACAAAGACAGTCTGGGGACATTTTGGAATCTCCAGGGAGGAGGGGCACCGATAGTTGGGGGAAGCTACCGAGACAGCGACGACACACCTCCTGTGGCTGTTCACGCCCACCTCGCCGTGAGGATCGTTTATCCGCTGGTGTCACCGCCACGCACGTACCATGATGCCAGGATGCGTTTTGGGAACACTCCATCAATCTGGCTCAAACTTATTTCTCGGTCTTATATGTCCCTTATTTTATGAACCACTAGCTAACCCTGATTTTTAACATAGCTAAGGGGTTCTTTAAAACGGACCTCGGAGTCCTTCCTCACGCGTAGAATTCGGCAGACAGCAGGTTCTGGGCTGGGCGCAGACTGCTCCATCCACATGGTGTTGTGCCTAACCCGGGGGCCGGGTGGGACTCCCCGACACACAAAAACCTCTCACATGTCGGCACAGACAATAAATGAGGCTCTGAAAGTAGGACCACTATCGCAGTAGGCGCCTAACACTGTTTCGGACCGAAGCCCCGACCACGACAGGGAAGTGTGTTCTATGCCGAGGTACACACCTCTTCCTCTGAACTGTCACTCGGGTCATTGTCTAGTGAGGCACTCAAGGAGGCCGCCTTGGGCTCCAGGTAGCAGAGGCACATAGCCAGAGGGAAGGAGAGAGTGAGGGCATATGGCACTGAGAAGGAGGCGGAGAGCAGAAAGAAAAAAATGAAGAGGAAACAGGGCACAAGGGAGGGTGAACGAATCGGGAGGTAATGCTGCAGGCTCTGGGGGAGGAGGTTGGTTTCCGACAGGTTGGGGAAAGAGAGGTACCCATCGTCATCTAGAAGAGAAGGGAACGACTCCGGGAGCTGCAAGGAGAAGGAAAACAGAGTGGTCCCTTTGCCAGTTTGCTGTTTGTAGCTAAAAGCCACATCTTGGTCTCCTAAGGATGGCTTCCCTTTGTGGTCAGAGTCCAAGGCAGGCTCTCCGTGCACACGCATGGTGCCTTTGGCCGGCTCCAAACCTGGGGGTTGGTGCTCATTCTCCTTACACCTCCTACGGAGCTCTGGGGGGGATGCAGGGGAGAGATGGGCTGATGGGGGGGATGGGGGACATGAGTCAGTGCCAAGCCCAGGTGACTGATGTGAAAGAGACAGAGAGAGACAGAAAGCAGCAAACAGAGGTGCAAAAGGACAAAAAGAAAACTGCAATTAGTTAATTTTCTTATGGGTATCAATATAAAATTGTAAAACAAGAATTTTAGCACTAGGGTAGTTCGTACTTAAAGTATTCAAGCTGCATGCCAACGCTGCCATGAATGGCTACCGTTTTCCCATTAGACTGTCAAATGCAGGGTGGGCTTTTTTATAAAGTCAGAACAGAAGATAACAGTAGGCAATCTCAGAGTCTACATGTTTCACATCATCCAAAAAGTTTGTTGAGACCAACAACTCTAGAAAGTTGTAGGATTTTGAGAGCAAATAGAATTCTCGGAGAACTTAAAATCAAGACTTTCAATAACATCTCCTGATCTCCAGCTAACAGATCTGTTACTATAGTTTGGTTGGATCAAAAAAAAAAAAAATCATCCAAATTTTAATTATTAAAAAAAAATTTAGTATTACCTTTCCTCACTTAGTCAATTATATCCAAAACAGGTGGGTTTCCAAATCAAGAAGTTTCTGGCCCCACTCCCATCTGATAAGCAGTGCCACTCAGGGAAGTCAACAATTAGCATTTTAGGAACTCACGCTCCCCGAGGAAGTGAGGTTCCTTCAAAAACGTCTACTTTGGCTTCTTTCTCCATGATGTAAATGTAACTTAAACTCAAAGAAGGGTTTCAACAAGCTAACTAGCAAAAAGAATGTGCTTTCTTGTGATATGACTCATAAGCATTTACTTTGTATTATTTGTGGTCCATAAATAATAGAAAGGTACAATTTCCCAGCCTTCTGGTTTTTCTGAGCCAGTAATCGCCATATTTAACTCCCCTGGTTTGACTCCTTCACAGAATGATAAAGGCTGGCTTCTGGAGGGAAAGAGAGGCTCCTTCCATTCTCTCTGGTCCTGGCAGCCTCTCTGACCACAGCCAGTTTCCTCTGCGGGTGGTGGAGGGCTGCTGAGCACGAGGCGAGGAAGGGAAGCGAGCAAGCGCCAAACAGGACCTGGCAGCGCTCAGACGCTGCCGCAGCCCCAGCAGTTCAATTCAAGGTCACACAGAGCCTGAAGACAGACTCCCGCTGCTCTCTGGGACACCCTGCGTGTGTGAGTGAGTAGTGTGTGTGCACATACACGCGCGGCTTGCCTAGACACTTGCTAGTGTGGGAATGACCCACACCCTGCTTTGCAGATCCCAATCCTGACTCGGTAAATATAAAGACAGAGGGTCAGAACATGCACAGATAAAGCTGTATCGCTGATATTCTAGAATTCCGAAGTGTCTCTTTTTAGGTCTTAGACAAGCATGCCTCTTCTCAATACTCGCATGTGACATTAAGCACTGTGTTTTAAACATGCCCCTGCACAAATCTCATTCAACGGAGAATCATATGAAAGTGACAAGCTGACTTCTGCATGCAGCTCTTGTTTCCCCGATGGTGGACGGCTGCCCAGTCACCTGGGGGGATCATTAGCCTGGGAAACATGCCTCCTCTCAAAGGAATCCAGGGGACCAGTCTTTTAAGACCTTTTTCAGTGATACACTTTCATTTTGGTTAAAAAATGAGTAGCCTCTTTGTTACTTTTTGAAGATGGAGAAGAATAAAACGAAGGGTTAGTTTTCCAGGCTGCTTATTCAAGCGGTTTTTAAAAGACAGCTACGCACTGTGCAAAACGAAAGCAGCCATCGACCTACCCGAGCTCTAGGTCTGGGCCACAGCCCCTCTGAAGGCATTTGGGTCAAAGTGCTGGCTTCTCGGAGATTCAGACAATGAGAGTCATAGTTTTTTGTCTTTTTATTTTCCCATGCCTTACGTGGCAAAAGTGACGATGGTTTAGTGCTCTATTTTACACAAAGGGTGGGCTTTTCCGATTAAATAAAGACCGTCTGGGTCTATTTTTTGAGCAAACTAAAAGTCATTTCCTTTACTGTGCCCCTTTAATCACAGTTACACATCCATGAGAACCGGCAGCTGGCATGGGGGATCTTAGGAAATCATTTGTTTTTCAGGCATACTACCTTTTCCTTATGTCCTACTTAAAAGCTGCTTTGACTTCATTGGAAAATAAGAATGTAAAAACAAAATTCAGAAGAAAGCATGTTTTCATAGCAAAAATGATCCAAACACCCTGGCTGTCGTTCCCTACCCTGTTCTTATTTGTGTTTGGCAAGTGAATGATCTTAGGCTCACAAAATGGTGGACAGCGTTTCATGTGGGATATTCTGATGTAACCACAATATGTCGCGGATCTACCCTTCACTGTGCAACTTTTATCAATAGGAGCATTTCTATTTAGAGCCCCAGGTGAGTCCCTGCCATATAAATCTATATTTAAGAAATAATACAGATATAAGAAAAGAACACTTTTGAGTCAAAACTAGGCAAGGTTTAGTATCACCTGTGAGTTATACGACATTTTCATTCTGCTATTTCTTTTTACTCTGTACATTCCAGGAGCCACTCTGTTTTTCCATTATCATCACATGTAAACCTCCCAATATAGGGGTTTTTTTTTTGTTTGTTTTGTTTTTCCTACTTTTAGGGAGCTGCTCTGCTATCTATAAAGCCTGGAACCAGAAGTAAGCTATCTACACCTTTTCTGACTTCCACTGTTCTGAAAAGTTGCTTTATAGTGCCAGATTACCAAAAACAAACATACTGTAAAAAATAAATAAATAAATACTGGGATGAAATGAAGTTTAAAAATTTAATGAATAAAACACCTTGGAGAAATTGCTGCCAAATTCACTTTCCGTCTTCCCTTGCAATGCTCTGCGTTAGTATCTCTTTTCAAAACATGTCTGCTCGCTACTTTGATGATTACATTATAATCCTAAGCCTGAGAGAGGAAATAGTGTATAAATACACAGGCTATGGTCACTCAGTTACTTGCAGTCAGAAGAATGGCAATGTGATTACTGTATATCCAGAAAAATATACAGTACTTGGGTCAGAGAATGGGGCCAGAAACAAAGAAAATAGTTTTAGTGATAGTTCTGAAATGTGAGCCCAAAGAGAAAAGTGTCACATGGTACTAAATGTATTTTTCAGATATACAGACAGGACAGCTGTTGAAAGTCTTACATAGCACATTAGTTAACATAAACGTTTTCAAGTTAAGAAGGAATCTTTCTGAAGAAAAATGTCAACAGAGGAAATCAGAATTTAAAAATTGATAATATGAGTGACTAATGCTGAAATATGAGCTACCCTGTCTTTTTGCTTTGTTTTGTTTTAAGTAGGCTCCACGCCCAGAGTGGAGCCCAACCTGGGGCCCGAACTCATGACCCTGAGATCGAGACCTGAGCTGAGATCAAGTCAGCCACTCAACCGACTGAGCCACCCGGGTGCCCCGAATTACCCTAAGTCTTAACACATTCCTGGTTTATAGCCTGAGAATTATCAGTTCTTCAAGGTCTAAGCAAGCGCTAGGAGGGAGCCTGGGAGATATACCTTTCCCTCGTGCCGTACTGCCGCGACCGGCGTGACTTCTTCCGCCTTTTTTCGTCTGTCCTCTTCCTCGTCCCGTTCCTCCTCGGCCTTTTTCTCCGGAGTCACAGTGGTGATCAAGTTGGTCTGAGAGATGCCCTTTGTTGTGGCGTACTGGCCAGTACCAACCTCTGCAGCAGACACAGAATCCTTCATGTATATTTCATGGTTTTCATTCACTGACGCTAAAAGCAAATACAATGGAAGAAAAATGTCTGAAATAGTTAAAGGCAGAAGGCAGAAGAACACCACCAGTGGTCCCATTAGGGAAAAAAGTACCCCTACCCACGCCTGTCCAAAAAGGCAAGTGAGCGCGGCAGGTGCCTGCCTCTAAGCACTAGCAGAGACTCATCTTCTGGAGCTTCTAGACTAGTGTTTTAAAATGATTTCAAGGCTCATCTCTTGAAGCCACCAGAATAACTCCCAGACTGTCTGGTGAAGATGAGCATGATGGCAGAGGCGGCGGGGAGGGGGCCCAGGCTGCTGCCAGCCTGCTACCCTGCAGAGCAGAGTAACTGGCTGGGCTCCGGCACCAAGCACTAGCGGCAAGCCCCACAGCGAACGGCGGTACTTGCAGTCGGCAACTGCTCTCATCCACTTGACTTTGAATGTATCTTTGGAAGTGCCATTCACCAAAGATCACTGAATTGGGTTTTTCAATTACTGTTATTAATAATGGGTAAAGAGTCCATCACTCCTAAAATGTTTGAGAAGATGCTACAATCTGGATGGCAACTCTATTCAGCCGGAGTACAGAAATGTTTTAATTTCGACTGCACTTTAAACAGACTACCGGGATACGCATAGACTTATTCATCTCTGATATTTTGGGACAATAAGACAAATGTTGCTAATGAAATTCATGCAAATGTAAAGCATGCAAACATAAAAGATATAAGACACAGCCTTTCATCCCAGCTAAAATGTCTTAGTGAAAGATGCTTAATTCAGTTACATTTTTAAAGTCTGGTACTCATTATTTTTGGTTTTAGATGCATACAACTGATTTAAACTTATAAATGGCAAAATGGCATCAGCTTCATAGTTTAGGAAGCTTAAAATGTAAATGCAAGAAAATATTCCAAAATCCTTTTATAATAGTTAAACTGTTTCACTAACGTATCTTCACTAAGATATTTTTTATTTCTTTAGATTGATGCAAAAGCTCCCAGGAGACGCAACTTCCCAATGGGCCAGTTAGGCTGCCCTACGTAAGATGCAACCTTGCAAAAAGCAGTTGTGTTCCAACATACAGCCATGGCACCCAGCCCAGCGGCACAGAAAACATACTAGAATTGGCAGGACCCCAAAGAGTGAGAGACAGCACATACTAACATCACTTTTGGGCAGGGAGGAAGAGACAGGATGGTATTAGTACATTTATTTCACAACTGTCTTCTGTCTTGTTAACAATCATTATCACACAAAAGGTCATAAGGAAAACCACATTCACGACAAATGTGTTCCCTTGGATACACATCACTGAACAAAGTAGATGATGTTCAGGGGGAAAAGGTGTGATTCTACAAAAGTTCCCCCACCACTGACTTATAGAATACACAAGCAGTTTACAGAGATTCTCTAAAGGAGAAGAAGAATAAATGGAACAAAGCAGTAAGAAAAGCTTCAATATTACAGTGAGTATATCAGCATCTTAATTCAACCCGAAATGGCCCTAATAAACATTTTATTCCAAAAGTTTGGCTCTGAGTTAGCTATTCCAAAAAGAGGCGACTATTGGAAGATACAGGATGGTAATTAACTTCCAAGGTCAAAGCTCACAAAAGCCTAGAAGAATAATTATGAGTATATTTATTATTACACCCATAACAAGAATGCTGTCACACCTGTCTCATTTACTCTTTGCAAATGGCCTTACTCCCATTTTAGAGATGACGACTAAAACCGAGAGCTGGGGAGTCTAAGTCATTCACCAGCCACTACACAGATGGACTTCAGTCTGTGTTTACCTACCAGGTGAGTGTTTTTTCACTCTACTAGTAACACACATGATTCAGCACTAATGATACAAATTTGACTTCTTCTATAAACTGTTTAGAAAGTATTTCATTATGAAAAAAAAACAATCTTCTAAATCAGGGGATTCAGGGAGCATGTCGCTCCAGCAGCCACGTTGGGGTACGGTGGAAGGAAAGAAAGAACGGGGACTCTGCGGAGTGGTGGCAAAAAAAGGTAAGGACAAAAGCGATCCCACGTATTTGTAACTTTTCATTATTTTTCCTTTATTTTCATTATTTTTAATCTTTTTGATTATTAAAATTGTACACACATGCCAGAAACATCTAATTCCTTTTGTATACACAGGATAGGTCTTCTATAAAACAACTAATCTCCAGGTGCTTGGGATGAGAACACAGAGACTGCCCATGGCTCACTTTCTAAGTGAAAGATAATAATAAATTATTTTTATTAATTTATTACTTTGTTATTATCATCATCATCATCACAGCTGCCATGTGTTGTCGCTGGCATGTGCATAACTACGGACGGCAGCACGAAACTGTTGCGTAAGACGAACACCCGCGAGAGACTCACTATTATATCATTCCTCAGAACTGGTATTTCAGTTCAGATTCTCTCCTTGTTGAACGTACACATTTGACTTAACAGTGGAGAATATTTACATAGCAATGCTCTCCCAGTCCATCTGGGGTAGTAATTAACATTAACCAGGAGGATTCAACTTGGAGCCTTCGGGTCTATTATTATTTGAATGCCATTCTTTCTATCAGCTATCATGGACTGACTGATAACAGTCACATTTCATCCATAAAAATTTAAGTTCAGAAACAGATAAATTGTAGAAACAGATAAATGTAACTTACAATCCTCCTTCTGAAACGAATTGACTGAAACAAACCTGATAATCATTTCAGATCCGCCAGCAAGTGAACCAAATTACTTATAGAGTATGTGACAACTGTATTTAGAATGAGAGCATCTTTCTCCAAATTCGGGGTGCTGGCTAATGGGAGCTATGCTCTTCATTCCCTAAGTACCATTCTTTTATGGAATTTTATATAAATCTACCAATAACAGACATGAGATTCACAAAGGCACTTTTTTTCTTGAGGGTGGGGGTTAACCTTGCCACTCGGCCATAGCCCGACGAGTGCTTTTCATTTCATACTGTTCAAGAAGATCTACGTTTACTGAAAGCTTGTGATGGTTTCACACTATTTCTGGGTAGCCAGTCATGATTCTTACTACTAAGGGTTCGTAAGCAATGCCTACCTCCATCCAAGCTGCGAGACATGGTATAGCGTTTGCTGGACGAGCGTTCGAAGTAAGGGGCGGGGCGATCTATCAACGCACTGGCTCTCCTTGTTTGGGCTTGTGTCCTGCCACTATAACGAAACTTGGAGCCCAAGGTCAGGAATTTCTTTGGAGGTGCTTCCGGTAACAACAGTCTAGAGATATTACAGAAGAAATACCAGAGAGACTATTAAGTCAAATATTCAGAATCCTAACTTTTTTAGTCAAAGGTAAAGTGCTTTGTGTGCTGAAGATTTAACACATACCATGTTCAATGAATGTGATTTTATAGGGGAAAAAAATCAATTCCACAGTACATTATCAACCAGGGAGTTGTAGAGAGGCTATAAATACAACGGGGGTTGGGTCGGACTGCACGAACTAAGGGCTGGGTTGGACTGCACGAACTAAAGTTCATCTCGCACAACTAGGAGCCTATGGTTCTATATACCTAAGGAGCAGTTAAAGAGGTGACGTTAGTTACAGTGACGTTAGAAGAACAGTGGTAACTTATTTTGTAGACATAAATCTGATAGTCTGAGTACTGTACGTAAACAAAGGGGTTCAGGGTGTTGAGAAATGACTGAAATAGTAAGGAATGGACTGAATCCTTGAAGTGAACATCCTGTAAAATAATGAAAAGACACTAAAGATAATAAAGAAAGTGGACACAGGGCATATAAGCATAAGACAAATTAAGGAAGATCCTTCAGTCAGAAGTTTTTAGGACTTGTCAAGAAATCTGCTGACCATGAACTTAAAGGAAAAGAAAGGACATGCTTCCACATTCTTCCCAACAGATTTTTGCAATATAAGTGATTCCAATCATTCTAAGGCTTCCTTAGGAAGAAAAAAAAATCATCTTTTCCTACCTGAAAAATGTATGATGTTCAACACATACTTTCCATAAACGCTTGGCGGCTCGATGGTTTGGCAGCTTAAACCCAATGGTGCTTTCAAATTGTTCAAACTAAATTTTAAAAAAATATATATTGAAGAGTAAAGTCAAGTTTGGAATTATAAGTAACATAAAAGCAAATAATTTACAAAATCATGCCCCCCCCCCAAAATTTTCCTTTACTCACAAAATCAAGTGCTGTATGTAGAATTCACGCTCTACACCTTCATTCATTAAAAAAACCCAACTTGTATCTACTCTCCTTAAAATGCTGCAGACACAGATAACCACATTACGCGTGTAGTAAATGTTCTATGGACAAGTATGGATTTTATGAAAACTAAAGACAAAAAAACACCCCTGGATACCTCGATTTCTTCCAGAGACCAATTTGTCCTGATCTCATTTTTAAGCCTTATTTTCATGATGTCTCTGTGACTTCATGACTTCAACTGGAACGTATGTATGGAATGAACAAAATGTCTGTAGCATTCTCAGGATGACATTTTCTCCCAGGATCTGCTCAAAGAATATGTGTATCTCCTAGGTATTTGATGACTTGGTATCAGATACTGCTGATTTTGTTTGTGCATTCTACTCTGGATTACCACGTTAACTCTGGATTACCACGTTGAACACTAACATCTTTTGATATTATAGGAATGATTGTAGACTGGGAGAACACGATGTCATACTTTCCAACATGTACAACTCAGAGGATAATCTATCAGCCATTTGCTTTCTCAAGGTGAAATATCTGACTTCTTGAGTAATATATTTTAATATTATTATTGCAAGTGTTTGGGATTTTTTATTTTCTGAAGACAGTATGCATCAGGCCACCAGAGGGCAATCATTTTAAACAGTAAAAGCTTTCCAAAAGAGCATAAAACCACCAGCCTACTGATACAGTCAATAGATAAAAAGTAATTTACATAGCAAAGAACCCAGGGGAGGGGCCCTCTGCATGGCATATGAGAGATAACTATGCTTGCCTTCTACTTCTTATTTCAGTGGGACTCAGGGGGATGGGGGAAGAATGGGAATACATCACGAGCTATTCCAACTATAACTGCCTTTCCCAATTTTGTACCCACTCTGGATGTTCACGGGTAGTGGTGGTCATAACAACTGCTATTGGCCAAGAGCCCCAGTCAATAGACAAGCCAGAATATTATGGATTGTGACTCACCCGTCCTCCATTTATTCATCCTGCATCTAATATGTACCACACACTATGCTAAGCCAGGGGTTTTAAAGAACAATCAACTTGCTCTCTGCTGTAAAAAGCTGGGAATATTCCCTTGATGCTATCCTCCTTAGCCCGAAGATGACAGAGGCTCCTAGAATGTTGAACGTTTATCTACCTCTCCAAGCTTTGTAACAATGTCTCGACCTCTTCAGAGCCTTTGTGTCACCAAAATATTTTTTCTCATTCATTCTTCTCAAGCCTATATATATGTGTGTGTATATATATGTGTGATATATATACATATATCATATATATATATGATTCCAAAAAAGGGGGAAAAAAGCCCAACTTTCTTTGAGACTGCTTCTGCCTGAACCACAACCCCACTTTGATCCTTGACAAACGTCAGGAAGGACAGGCCGCGGCTACTTCACTGCCCACCTCACTGCAACCTGGCAGGTGCTCCTACCACCTGCTTGAACTCTTCCTTGTCTCAATGGGATCTGTCAAGTCCAATGCACTTTTCTTAGTTCTTAGCCCACACACCTTCTCTGTAACATTTGGCCCTGCTGGTTCACCACGTACCCAGAATCTTGTCTCCTTGTCATTCGTGACTGTTCTCGCTCCTTTGCTTCTTTCTCTGGCACTTTTGTTCATCTCCCTGTGTTCCTCTTCTGCCTACCCCTCCCTCAAAAAGGCATGTTACCCGGAGTTTCTGCTTTAGGGCCTCTCTTCTCCTCTAACTTGCCTTGTTCTTTGGGTAATCTATTTCATGCCTAAGGCCTTGAAGAGAATGGATGCACTTGATGATCCCTTCAAACCTCTATTTCTTACTATGCAAGAATCACCCTGTGAAAATTTATCTCAAAAGAATTTAATCTTTTATTCTCCTGAAATTCTCCCTGTTTTCTCCCCTCGTCTAATAATATCATGTCCTTCAACTTCACTCATGCCAACCAAAGACCTCTGATTATCCTGGACTCCCTCCTCTCTTCAGCCCTTTCCTCCATCCTGTGTCCAAGACGTACCGGCTCAGTTTCTGAAACCTCTCTCACATTTGCCCCTTCCGTTGTATTCCCATGGCCTCTGCCCTAGTTGAGGTCTTAGCACATCTCATCACTAAGCTGCTGAGTTTCATTCCAAATTATTGGCTTACTATTGTCTCCTGATGCATTTCTCCAACTTTCCCACCTGGGCCCTCACCACAGCATGCTTGCCCTATGTCTGTAGAGTATTATAGGTGCAAAATGTATCATGACGACAGAATTCTAAGTAATGAGACTTTTTTTTGACACGAAGAAGGTCATATTTATCTTTCTATTTCTAATGCCCACCATGGTGCCTGACAATAAAAAGATGTTCACTTGTAAATGTTTGATGAATCAAATATATATTGGTTATAAGTTTAATATGAGATTTTAGGGAATATAAAAAATTAATTTCAGGTATTTACATGAAAAGCTTACAGATTATTTCAGTCTTCAGAGATCAGTTTGACTCTATATTTACATTAAACGTGATTCCTTGCTTTACAGTGTGATTTTTTTTAAACTTTTTTAAAATTGAGGTATAACTGACATATAACATTATATTAGTTTCCAGTGTAGGACAGAATGGGTTGATGTTTATATACATTGTGAAATGATGACAGTAGTCTAATATCCATCACTACACACAGATTTTTTTCTTGTGATGAGAACTTTTAAGATCTATTCTCTGAGCAACTTTCAGATATACTAGAGTATTATAACTATAGTCATCGTGCCGTATATTACATCCCATATAACCTGATTTTTCAATTACATTTTCCACCAATGGAGAGGCTGATTCTGAAGACAAAAGACAATTCTGTATTGTACGAGAAAATGTTCAGAGACACAGATGAGCTGCAGCCTTAGGGCTCTGACTGCCTCCATTAGATTAACCACACTCATTAGAAATTGGATATATTTATTCATCATCTCCTACACACATAATAGGAGATATTTACCACCTATTATGTGTAAACCACAATGAAGGCTATCAGATCAGGATGGTTTTGCCTAGGGAACAAGGATTAGTCAACAATTTTTATTTTTTTCACCCATCTTTCTGATTAAAAGAATAAGGCAGAAATGTACTAGGCTATGAGACATTTGCATAATTTACCCTTGGTGTCTCTTCCTCTAATCTTTCTTGTACTTCGATCACACTGTCTCAAAGCTATTCATGTTAGGGTGCTAGCGGATTTGGAGTACGAAAAGGGCATGAGCACATAAAACAGGGACAGATGGGAAGAAATCCATTCTTTATTCACAAAAGGTTTAGCACCTCAGAGTTTCTTTTATATCATGATTTGAGATATAGGAAACATTATTCATGTATGTTGCCTGTTCCATTAAAATCTGCAAAATAAAAACTTTTCCATCCATGCAGTGGGACAAAATTGGAACCAAACCATTAAAAAGAAGAGAATACTCTACTTATTGCTGTTTATCGAACAAACCTACAGGAAGTTCTCTGAGGCGCGGACACATAACTCACCAGGTCCTATGATGTTCAGAACTTGGGAGCTGGCGACTTACAGTTTTGTTCGCTACCAGGTACCTTTCATTTCCAATGTACGTGCAAACTGGGGAGCTACTTACCTCTCCCGGCCGGATCTTAATGTAAAAGTTGTTTCGTTTGTACGAAATTTTTAGAACCTTAGGCCAGGCAAATCTGTTGATTCTCAGTCGGTCACGATATATCAACAGACCACTCGCACAAACTCCTAACATAATTTCTACTCCTTCAGAATCCTGGAAAACAGCATCAAGACACAACGGGTCAGTATTTCACCGATTTCCCCTCGTGGTGGAGTGCGGCATTTAATGCACCAGTGTGTTCCGTGAAGGAACCTGTAACTGACTGCCGACAGCTCTACTCTCAATAGGAAAAATACCGCAGCCATTTTTGTTTTAAACGTTGCCACTAAATAATCGGCTTTTGGTTAAGATATTTATCACTGTGGAGATTCGTCAGAGCCGAACTGGCTCACCCGATGTCCCACGACGTAAATACTACACAGAGACTGACCAGATGATGTGCTGATGACAGTACAAAATGATAGATGCAGGTCTCATGACTGAGCGCCAGGCACGGCTCTCAGCAGTTCGCACGTGTAATGTTAATTACATTCATCTTCACTATGAGACTTTGAGATGGCTGCTGTGCCTCTTCCTAGTCTACACATGAGGAAACTTTTAAAGCGTGCAGAGGTTAAGTCTCCACCCCAGCTGAATTCATGGGCAGCCTGGTTCCAGAGGCAGAGCTTAGAGAGGCCCTGTCCTTTCTAATGAGTGTTTTGGAGTTTTTCCATTAAAAAAGAGCCTCGATCTTTTTAATACACCATTAGTGTCAGAGTAGAATTTAAATATAAAAGAGGCTTTTAAAGTATGAGCGTACTTCCCCAACATGTCTGTAACAACACTGCCCGGTCATCATCGGGACCACTGGGTCACATACATAAATACACATACATTTTCCATACGTCTCTCGTTTTCTTTTCTAAGTGGGGGCATGCTGTATTTATAACATGCTTGTTTGCTGCTTTGCACGTTTCATCTTTAGGTCATTCCCTGGGGATGTGTGATGAGCAGTCTCAGAGGTCATCGGAGAGGTCATATGAAGTTCAGAAGACACTGTGTTTATAGCCTATGCTCCCCAAACGCTGTATTTGGGTGAACCCAGGGGAAAAGGAGCATGTGTGGTGGCCCTGAGTGGGGAGGATGAAGGACAGAAGGCAGGACTGTGTGTGAGGTTCAATCTCCACCTCCTCGTCTTACTGGATGTTGGAAGCAGGGGGCACCTAGGAGGTCTTCTGTCACATTACTTGGCAGGACTGTCCCTGGCACCGAGTCACTCTGTAGCAGCGAGGAGGGGAGGGGGAAATGGAAGAATCCAAACAGGAGATTCTGACTCATCCATACTGGGGGATTCACTTTCTACATCTTGTCAGTGCAAGGCATAAAACAAACATCTCCAGAATCAAAAATAAATATGTCGGTCCGTCTCTGGGAAATATAAGTCCACAAATACAACCTAACTGGATTAAAATGAGATATTTTACCGTGGAAATGGATCACTCCGTTAGATATGAAATTACTCTACAGAAGTGAAAATACTCGATGGCAGGATATTACAACATAATTACATTTGAGGAGAATTCAAAGACCAGAAACTGCCCACCATTTATCAAGGGCTTTCATCTGAAAGAGCAATTGGAAGAGCTATAGCCCAGTGCTGACAAGTAGCGGGCAGTATTGATCCTTTAGAACCGGCCAATCTGCTCCCAGGGCTGCTCAGAGGTGACCCCCTCGCACCACGAGCAGAAGTGCAGGCGTGAGGGAGGACTGTTTCAGCAAAAGCTCCTTGACTCGCTTTCTATTTGATAAACACAGACTTAAACCCTCTTTCACTATTATCTATTCTAAAATCATCCACTCGTGTCTTTGGATAATGAGAAGACAGAATCCTTCCCCGGGGAGAGCAGGCACCCTCCGCAGACCCCTCCTCTTCGCTCGCCTCCACCACACACTTCTCTGTGTCCCCACACTGTTCTGTCGTCACCAGCACACAGCAAGCAAGGGAGCAGTGCAGCAAAGAACACCCACTTCCTCCTCCTCCAGATTGGACGCTGCCTGAGAGCAGGAGCTCGGTTTTATCTTCGTAACCACATGCTCCGCACAGCGTCTACTGAACATGCAATCGGCCATTACATGTTTGTTAAGACAGAGGGCAAATGAAGAAAGAAAATGTCAGGAACGAGGGGGTTTTTAAATCGAATGAACGTGTCCACTTCATTAATTCACAGTAACAACAAAATACTTTGGATATCAACTGTTCTGCCACAGCCCCTAGTCCTGACATTAGCTGGATAAATCTTTTGTATCGAAAGCTGTAATGGCGGTCTTTCTTGGGGATGTGTGTTTCCCTATGAATAGACACAGTTAATGCTCCCTTGAGTGGGGAGCATGGAAGGAAGATCTGGGTAGTCTCAGTCTATCATCATTAAAATAAATGAGTATACTAGTCCCTTAATTTAAAATCACTGTTCAAACGTTGCCATCCTTCATTTATCACTTGGTTCATGGGATATCCAGTAGGGATTTAGATCTACATTTCAGAAACTTATATGAAATAAATGACTCTGAGGGTGCCTACTCGGGCTGACAGCAGATGACAAACAAGCAGAGACAGCCTTCCTAAGAAAAAAACAGAGCATTTAGGATAGGTTTTCCAAAATAAGGGACCTTCATCTAATGATATGCTATTTATTCTTTATACAGAGCCATAGAGTCCAAGATCACAATTCAGATTTTCTAAATAGGCCTTTCATACCACCCACGGAAGAAAATCATCTCACTTACAACCGGAAATTCACTCTGACTTAATTCAGAAAATTTCCTTCTTGAAATGATGGTGCGTGGCTGCACGAGAAAATGGGAGTCCACAACGGAACATTCGTTATACTTAATATTCAGATGAAATCCTGTAATAGGCTGCATTTGCGCTTCCTTAATTCTTTCTTTTTAATTGGCATGATTTCAAATCATATTAGTGAATGGAAAAGCAGCAATCTATTTTAATTTAGTAGCTACAGCAACGTTAAGTGATTTTATTTGTACTGATAGGAACACTGATAAATCCTGAGTTGCACTTCCCAAATGTATGCCTTAATCTTTTGTTTATTTTTCCTGGGCAGTAAGTGAATCATCATATGTAACGTAACTCAAAAACAGCTTTCAATTCACTCAAATTTTCAGGCTATCTTCATTTCCTTCTTGTTTCCTCATCTGTTAGCCACCTAGGGAAAAACTCTAAGAGAAAAACCATCTTCGTGTGTGTCCTTGTTTTCTTTTTTAAATCCTCATCCTACCTTATACAGCATAAAATACAAAGCATTTTCTAATCTGAGTGAAAAATAAGTGAAAAAATATAATAATGAACTGGCAAGTAAATAGAGCTACACCTGCTGTTGTAATTACCCACAAATGTCAAAGAGCTTGGCATTCAGTGTACCAGCACATCCCGAGGATGCCCCCGCCAAGTCTCCAAGATTTTGCTCGTGTTCAGGCCTTCAGGCTTTGGAAGTGCTCACCCAGTGTGAGGTACAGAATGATCCGCAGACAGAACCCACTAAGACTGTACTCGTTTGATGGCCACCATTTTCTTGTCCAAACTCAGCGTGGATCAGTTTGCTCCCCAAGAGCCAACCAGGCAGTGGCTCCACTTACAGCGTCAACGGAGCCTACAGATCATAGATTTCCCTCCCATGGGTCCTCAAGGCTGTCGAGATGTTGGCTTAAGCAGAGTCAGCTGAAACTCTCTTCATTTCTTGGCCCCAACCTTGACTGTGTCAGATACTCACATGCCTGGAAGCCTGTTAACTGTGTGTTCTTATGGGTCCCAAACCACGAAAGCGGGGACTACTCGGTCCATCGGTAGTAAAGGCACGTTGCTATACAGGAGCGAGAGTCTCTTGACAGCCTAAATCAGAAGGACTGCCCTCGAACTTCAAGCACTGATCTTTTTTCATATTACTGAAGTAACAGAAGCCATCCCTAAGATCCTAACAAATTTCATATATGCTTTGGATGGAAGTTTTCAGAAAGCTCGTCTGGGCTTCTACAGTACTTTTATTCACAGCTGCTCAAATAATAGACAAACAGTCCGTATATCCTCATTCTCTCACTGCGGAAAAATACAGAGACTCCGGGAAAAGCGTGACCTGGAGTCAAATGTTTTATGCATCCTCACAACCTCAACCCTCCTACAGTCCAATTCCAACTTCTTCTTCGGAAGACTCTGGGGCCAAGATAGAGCTTTAACATTTCGCCAGTCATCAAATCAACTTGGCAATCCTTAGTTTCGGCGGGGGGCGAAGGTTAATTTAGGTGAACTTCAAAATTACAATTTTATTTCAAAGCAATGACTGTGTGTCAGAGAACCTAAGTTCTAGAGAGAGTGATTTAAATTTAATGTGAATTTGCTGAGCGCCTGGTAAGCATCCAGACCAGAGACATCAACAGCACTTGGCACCTAGGAGATGCGACAATGGGGTCTTGGACAACTGGCCAAGGTTGGACAGGTAGACAGAAAGGAGGAGGACAGCCCGGACAAAGATGGGCATATTCAGGGAAAAGGCAGAGACAGGATCTGGCAGAAGCAAAGGGCACGTGTTGGCACAAGTGGGAGATAAAACTGTAACAGGGAAGGGGGCTGAGTTAGGAGCTTGTTATGTGAAGACAAATTTCTAACTGAATCAATGGGCCGTCTGAGGCTTTGCCTACCAAGGGTTTTCGGGAGCTGAGGCAGGAGCAATGGGAGTTCGAGACATGCAGAGCAAACCCTTCAGGAAAATATCAGAGAGCTGAATTTGCCTTATCATTGAGTGGGCCTTAAAGCAAACACAGATTTGAATCCCCGAAGTTTTTAATGATGGAAGAAAAATCACCAGCTTATCGTAATAACAACAGTGAATTAAATTAAATTAAATAGGAAGTCTGGGATTTAAAAAATGCATACCTTGGCATGATGTAAATCAACCCCGTACATGGACAGTTTTTTGGCATTTTCCAAGAAATGCATCTCTGCTTCTGCTGGCGTCATTCCTCTGATAAGAAAAAAAAATGTTACAATGCTGCTTTTCTTTTACCTGGCAGGGCTGCAATATTTCCCACTTGGCCTTGCTGTCTCATAACCAAGCCCCATAGAGGCACCAGCAGATTCACTCTCTGAAGGGGGTGGTGGAGACTAACAAGAAAAATGGCTTTTATTTTATTTATTTTTTTAAAAGATTTTATTTATTTATTTGACAGAGAGAGGGAGAGACAGAGAGAGAGAGAGAGCACAAGCAGGGGGAGCAGCAGAGGGAGAGGGAGAAGCAGGCTCTCTGCTGAGCAGGGAGCCTGACACGGGGCTGGATCCTAAGACCCTGGGATCATGACCTAAGCCGAATGCAGACACTTAATCGACTGAACCACCCAGGCACCCCAAGAAAAATGGTTTTTAAAGAACAACTGAATGGGGAGCCTGGGAGGCTCAGTCACTTAAGTGTCTGATTCTGGACTTCAGCTCAGGTCATGATCTCAGGATCGTGAGGTTGAGCCCCATGTCAGGCTCCACACTGAGCATGGAGCCTGCTTAAGATTCTCGTCCACTCTCCATCTACCCGCCCTCTTCCTCCCTTCTTTTTCTCTTCCTCTCTAAACAACAACAACAACAAGAACAACTGAGGGAGAATGTAACTACCCCGGAACCATACCAAGTACAGAACCTCACTCTGCTATGGTCCTGGTCTTAATGCCACTGCAACTCATCCTGGAAAAAGCAGGCAGTAAAAGTGACACTCACCCATCAAGGCACAAGTAAAGCGGAATGTTCTCAGGGTTTCTGCCACTAACCTGTGGCTCTTGTGCAGCTCGATCACTTTATCTTCCAGTTCTTTCGTGTGGTTTGGCGCAAAGCGGAACTCACTAATGTAATCATTCCCACATTCATCTGGGTCATAGTCTCCAAGTTCAGACTGGACAGTGTAGGAGCCCAGCAGGGCCAGGGTGACAAAGGAGCAGGGCAGCCTTCCAGACACGATGTCATCTCGCAACTGGAGGCAGAGGTAGTACCTTCCAGGAGCCAAAAGACAAAGTAAAAAGCCAGCATTAGGACATGTGAAGAGCAGGCCACTTGGTACAAACCGTACCGTAAGCCATTCCTTCCTGTAGAATAACCTCACGAGGACAAATCTTCTAGCATCGATATTTTGCTTTAGGTGAAAGGGGAAAATACTTGGCTATAAAATACAATATTTAAGGGCATCTTGAGGCAAGTCCATGTTCATAATACAACGAGGTTTTATTAATAAAGCACCGAGTAGAAGAAACCTCAAGCCCTATTTCTTGGACATCTTTTAAAATAACATTTAAACCCAAATCAATGATCCCCCCAAAACACTCCCTGAAATCTCTGGTTGGGGGAATTAGAACACAAAAATTATTTTATAGCCATGGCAAACCCAGGCTAGCCTCCTAAAGGGATCTCCTCGCACACCCAAAGTGCAGTTAAATGCAATTATTAAGTCTCTACCGGCCTTAAAGAAGGGTCATTTTGACGTGTCAGTTAAACGTCCTGCCATATAAGCAAGGTCGATTTCAGGTAACTCACCAGCTGTACCATCATAAACTGCTTTCAACTGCCTGCTTTCCTGACGCAATGGTCTCTTTAGAATAACAAACAATTTCTCCCATTTCCAGTCCTCATTTTTTTTATTTAGAGAACTTCCTAGAATCCAATTGATATGAAGACGTACTCTGAAGAATTACTATGTTAAAATCTGAGAACCTCATCACTACAAGTAAACAGCTTTATACTCAAGGAACAGAAGACATTTTCCATATAAATGTGGCCAAAATGTCATACAGACATCTCCACTGCTAGCTGGCTTACCTTCTCTGCTTTTTGCTTTTCGAGATTTACAGATATAATACTAACTGCAGAAGACTTCAAGGTAAGTGTTAACATTGATGATTTGTACTGTATGGTGACAACATAACATAATAAAAAAAACATTAAAAAAAAAACAAACATTGATGATTTTTAATAATACTCTTCATGGCCCAGCATATAGGTATAATAATAAAATATCCTTGCACCTTTCATATAAGAAATAAATTGTTAGTCTGTTGAAGAGGAAGACGATGATTAAAGTCTTAAGGTCCCCTCTAAATGTGATTTTAAGCTGATGATATAAATGAACTCTATGTAACACAGATAGAGAAGTTTCTACACATTCCGCAGGCTCTACAAACATTGCACAGATAGAAAGGAACCAGGCACTCCATTTCAAATCCCGGTATATGTGACTAGCCACAATTAAGTGGTTCTTCAATATTATTAAAAAGCATCTTTAAATAGCAGGTCATACATTTTCCTTGATTTAATACAAATATAAAAGAAATCCTTTGTAACTATTTTTTACCCTTCTCCTAATACGTCTGGTGAAATTATTTTTACTCATAGCCAGTGACTGGAGCTTTTCTGAGTAATTCCCCTTTTCTGAAAAGCCCTCCAAGAAGCATGTGCGGCTTACACAGAAAATTGAGCACGTACTGCACAATGTCACTCTGATTGGCTGTAAACTTACTACCACACAGGGCGAGTCAGTCAGCGGTTCAAAAGCAGGATGTGGAGAAGCCTAGAAGAACACATGGCAAACCCAGGCTAGCCTCCTAAAGGGATCTCCTCGCACACCCAAAGCTCAGTCAACCGCACCAGAATATTTTAACGTTAGTTTCCTTTTTTCATGTCTTCCTTCCCCAGAATGAATGAATCATTCTCCCTGTACAGACAGGGCAGAGAAAGTAAACTCTTAAAGGCCTCCATGTTTATGTGTATCTGTGAGCATTTTGTGTCTGATTTTTTAAATAGCTGTCGTGCATCAGACTGATTATATAAAAGGCATAAGCATCCAAAGACACATTTTTACTCTGAGTTTTAGGGCAGGAGCACTAGGAATTGCCGCATCATTTAAGGCTGAATCCCGTCCAATTTGACGGTGGTGGGTGGATGACAGTATCTCAATTCTGCATGTTTTCCCGCCAAGGTCAGACAGACGGAAGTATCAGCTTAGCACCAAAGATTCAACTGTGAACAGATACGATTTGGCAAATCTTCTCATCAGATGTTTGCTCTCACTCAGTTGCCTTTGGTTTACTATTTGTGGCGTGGATGACTGAAAGGTTACCAGATGTAAGCCTGCTCTTCCCCGGAGAGGGAAGGGAAGCCTGCCTTTCTCACAGCCAACTTTCAAATACCTGGTGATATCTTCAGAGAGCTGGGCGGGGTCTGGTGGGTAAAATTTCACATTAAATGAAAAGTGCCAAGCACCACCTGCAGAGATGAGAGAAAAATTAGGATCCAATCTTAGAAAACCCCTTTATACTTATTATTCTGATAGTGAGAACTGCCTTAACTCCAAATACTAATACCCGGGCAACATATGCTCCTCAGTGGAAAACGGGAAAGTCTCAAGTTCAATGAAATGCAGATAATGTCTGAAACTTCATCTAATCTTTAATGTTTTGCCCAAATCCTTTATTGGTGCTTCCAACTAGCCTGGAAATTGACTAAATTTCCTTTCTCAGGGACAAAGGGTAAACCTTTGGAAGAGGAGGGAGAAATCGTGAATGACAGGGATAATCCTCAATCAGACAAGTCTGGAATTGACTGGCTCTACTGCTCTGAAATTCTGGATAGCTCACATTCCAACAGGACAGATATAATCCCATTTCTTTTGTCCTTTCTGCTTTGCTATTACAGGTCAGATCCCATTACAATACACGTCAAGGAAATTTTCAAGACATTTTCATTTTATGGGAAGGTTTGTTGTAGTGAATAGTTAAGTGAGGTGCTCTGTAGGCTGCTGGAAATTCTTTTCTTATTTGGTGAAATTGTTGATTCAGGAGATGCCTGACGACCTGTGCTTTACAAAATCCCACAGCTCCTTATGAGCCCACGACTTGGACGGGTGCTCTTTCCACATTGCTGTTCTGTATCCCTTGGCCTCTCCACACGGCCTCCGCACCAGCAATGAGAACAATTGAGCAGGGGGCAGCTCACAGTCACCTCCTCTCTGTACTGCCCACGCTTACACTTGAAACATCATCAAGCCTTCCTAAGCTCTCCATTTTATGAACACGGTCTCTACTGGTGTACGGCTGATCATTATAAACACGGAGAAACAGTTTCTTCTTTTCTACATTTACTCTCTCTCTACCTGATCACTCCTTTAAGTCATATTCACTTCGTTCTTTTCTTCTGGCCTTTTCATGCAGTAACGTATTAAGGTCTGGGTGTTCCTTCACGGGACGTTTGTTCTCCCCAAGCAATAACCACCCACGTGCCATAGTGTCGACCCCACTTGTGTCCTGAATGTGCTACTGAAAAATTCTTCCCTGTCTCCTCGGCTTCTATACTGGAAGGCTTTCATCTACACCACAAGTTGTAGCCACTTCCTTTCACTGTGTGATTCTGCGACCTCACAGTGCAGCCCTTATTCCTCAAATATCCCCCAAGATGCCCAAACACCTCCCTCCTCCCCATTAAATGACTTCTGGAAACTCCATTGTCTCCACGAGTCCTTTGCAAACATTCAGAAGAAAGGGGGAGTATTCTAAGCATCAGCTCCTTTCTTGGGGCTCTTCTCTGGAGTATGAGGCAAATACTTAGTGGCGTACGTTACCTGTATTTCCGTAATAAGCGGCACAGGTACACTTACTAGTTCTAGTTTATTCTCAACATTACCATCTGTAATACACTGAAAATTCCACACGGCAGGATCACCGCCTGAGGTGCCTTACAAAGAACTGGCATAGAGCCAGGTATCCCTGGTTGCTTACTACCATTTTTAAATCACTCAGAAAATATTCCTGAAACATAGTAAGAATTATAAGCTCTCAATCCAATATATCTCCAGTGATTATTTTTCTAAGTCCTTTTGTTATTAAAAAAATGGTCTGATCTGGTTTTACTTTCTTATTGATTCCTACTCACTTTCTGCTAAAATGGATCCCTTTACCGCTTGCCAGCAGTGAGGTTCATGAATGAGAGCTGGCTTTCCCCCAAGCAAAAGGAATGAAAACTAAAGGATTAGCTATGGGAAATGGATTTATTGCTCTTTTTATCCATTTCAAAGTATGCCTTGAACCCGATGAGTAGTTTATCAATGTAATTAAACAATTTCATAATAAATTCAAGATAAACTTAGACATAATAAAGGTGTAAGAAAGAGGGGCACCCAGGTGGCTCTGTGGGTGAAGTGTCCGACTCTCGGTTTTGGCTCAGGTCTCGAGCCCCACGTCCAGATCCGTGCTTAGTGCCGAATCTGCTTCTCCCTCTCTCCCTCCCCCCTCTGTTCTTCCACTCGTCTGCAAAAGCACACACTCTCTGTCTCTAAAATAAGTTAATAAAATCTTAAAAGTATAAGAAAGATATTTCAAAGCAAAAATCCTCAAGGCAGGAAAAGGAATTTCAAACTACAGTTGGCGTAAGCATCTGAGGTACTTGCTAAAAATGCCAATTTCTAGGCTCCATCCAGAGATTTTTATTCCAGAGATTTGGAATATGGCCTAGGAACTTGTGGTTTTAACAAACCCCCTTGTGGTTTGAGTACAGGTGGGGTTGGGGACCATACTATGAAAATCACTAATCCCAAGGAATCCATTTTCATGAGGTTATAACCCAAATAACTGCAAGGTTTTGGGGGGTATTATTTTTAAAGAGTGGGAAGTTTAAGAAACTACAATCTACACCCTAATCAAGAAAATAAAATCTAGTTAAATAAGGCATAAGATTTGAAATTAACGAGAGGCCGATTAAAGCTCAAATATATATGCCCCTAAAGAATCTGATGGAAACAAAATGAGTGGGAAGCCATGATTATGTAATGAATGGGCTTGCAAGCCCAAATCTGCTCAGATGATGGCCCTGGTTAGACACAGGAAATGAAACCACTTGAAAGCTTTAAAATGATATTCTTATAATGTTGATACAGGATTTCAAATTGCAAATTTATGATGGAAAGCTATGAAACTGAAGAGATTCATTCTTAGAAAAAATTCTAATTTTAGTGTTGTATGGCTGCCAAATCTTAAAAACTTTAAGTATGCTGCATTCACAGCACCAAATTACTATAGATTACTATATACAGTATAGAGATCATATACTCTATATCATGAAATTATTATATCATAAATATACCTATGTCACAAAATACAGTATATTTAGAAATTTAAACATTTGAGTCTGCATAAAAATGACTAGAAGTAGAATGTTTTTCATAAGACAAACTCTTCAGTTTGAGAATTTTTTATTTCTCATCAATTTGTAACTTAAAAGTTTTATCAGGTTGATTGCCATTCTCTTCAAGATCTCATTCTAGAGACATTCTATGCACCTACAGCATGAAAAGAAGGGAAACATCCTTTAATCATTTATATATATGTGTGTATATATACACACACATACACACACACATATTAATCGAAGCATAGCTGACATTCAATGTTATACTAGTTTCAGATGTACAACATAGTGATTTGACAACTCTGGACATTATGCTATGCTCACAAGTGCAGCTGCCATCTGTCACCATACTACACTATTACAATGCCATTGACTATACTCCTTAAGCTCTATCTTTCATCCCTGTGACTTATTCATTCCATAACTGGAAGTCTTGTATCTCCCACTCCCCTTCACCCATCTTTGCCCATTCTTCTCCCACCCCGGCATCCACAAGTTGGTTCTCTGTATTTGTGGATCCGTTTCTGCTTTTTTTGTTTGTTTTGTTTTTTAGATTCTACACATACGTGAAATCATATGGTATTTGTCTTTCTCTGTCTGCCTTATTTCACTCAGCACAGTACACTCTAGGTCTGTCCATGCTGTTGCAAATGGCAAGATCTCATTCTTTTTTATGGCTGAGTAATATTCCACTATATATACCACATCTTCTTTACCCATTCATCTATTGATACTTGGGTTGTTTCCATTACCTTGGTTTTTGTAAATAATGCCACAGTAAACACAGGGGTGCATATATCTTTTTAACTTAGTATTTTGATTTTCTTTGGGTAAATACCCAGTGATGGAATTACTAGATCATATGATATTTCTATTTTTAATTTTTTGAGGAATCTCCATACTGTTTTCTATAGTGGGTGCACCGACTTACATTCCCACCAACAGTGCACAAGTGTTCCTTTTCTCCACATCCTCACTCACACTTGTTTGTTGGTGGTAGGGGAGGGGCAGGGGGAGAGTGAGAGACTCTTAAGCAGACTCCGCACCTAGGGTGGAGTCCAACTTGGGATCTCATGACCCTGAGATTGTGACCTGAGCCAAAATCAAGAGTTGGACACTTAACAGACTGAGCCACGCAGGCGCTTCTGTTGTCTTTTTGATATTAGCCTTTCTGACAGGGGTGAGGTGATATTTCATTGTGGTTTTGATCTGCATTTCCCTGTTATCGTTTATATTTAGGAAAAGGAGGTGATGGTATAATAACTCATTAGGTATGATAATAGTTCTCTGCCTTGGTAGAATGTAAATTTTGTGGAAAGGGCATTTGGATATATGGGAAACAATAAGGAATACAGATAAAAACACCAAAATCAATTAAAAAATTCCAATTGTCCTTGTTTCCTCCTTTATCTGCAGGATTGTCACTTAGTTCTCTTTATGTTGCAGTCACAAATCGTGCCTAGTCTACATGATGAAAATATCCTTTAAATCTCATGTTCTGATTGTCCTCTTTCTTCTCTTAGAAAGGAAAGTAGGACAGGTGCCTAGGTGGCTCAGCTGGTTAAGCGTTCAATCTTGGTTTCAGCTCAGGTCATGATCTCAGGGTCATGAGATTAGGCCCGCAGAAGGCAGGAGATAGGATAAATGGGAAGTTAAGGGGGAAAAAAAGAATTCCATTAACAACAGATAAGAAAATTGACATTTATATAGCTTTTCTTCCACCAATATCGTGATTTATCCCTGAATATTTAATGTTTTTTCAAAGGGCTTCCCAATTATAAATCACCCAAGAAAGAAACAGCATTTCGTTAATTAGATGAATACAGAGGACTTTATGCACACAACACGTTAGAATATATATTCAACACATCTACTTTCAGTAACTCCATAGACGGATTCTTAGAACGTATTCATCACCTTACATTTTTTATTACGACTCCTGGAACAAAAAAAAAAAGGAGTGTTTTCACAACTGGAGCCGTCCCTGGTTTCAATTCCAATTTATTTCTATCAAACCTGGTTATCAAATTTCTCTCAAAAATATGGTAAAGATGTTTAGTTGTATACATAACCATCAGTCTCTGTAATATCTAGAAGAAGAGTGGCTTTTTTTTGAGATACTATCTACTGTTAAACCGTTTCGAACTGCTCACCACTAATTACTTTTTATTAGTACTTGATGTCTTTTGATATCTGAGCACATTCAAAGGCAATGGAAATACTTGCTCTTTTTTAATAGGAAATTGTTGAAAACTTCCATGGGCAAGACATTCTTATTAATGAACTGGTCTTAAATTTATTCTTCAACTAGAATTAGTTCTTTGAAAAACTTTATCAATTTTATTGACAAAAAAATAAGCTGCTTTAAAATATTAACCAGTTATTTACAACTATAAAAATTATCCATGTCTATGGTAAAAGAGCTAGAGAAAAGGGTTAAAAATAAAAATAAAAATAATTCCTTTTTCTCGACTCCTTACACTATGGTGCTACTTCTGGAGGTATTTACTATTGACAGCTTTTGTGCTCTTCCAAAATTTACTATGTATTATTATTATGTATGTATATGTGTATGTGTGTGTGTGTGTGTGTGTGCACATAACTTCTTTTAAACAAATGTCACTTGTCTCACTAATGAGAACTAAGACACTTTCTACCTCATTCTATTAATAGTTGCTTAGTATTTCAAGGTATGGTTATTCCATGACTGATTTAATCGGTTCTTTATAAATGGATATTTAAGTTGCTTCTAGTTTTCTACTACTGCAAACAATATTCTAACAAACTTTCATACATGTACACACATATACATTTTCCCCTCTTATACATATGCTGGATTGAATCTGTACCCGTAAAATTCAGGGTCAGAGAATAAGCACATTTTAAATTTTAATAAATACTGACAGAGTACCCTCTTAAAGGGTTGTGCCAATTCATACTTCTACCAGCTGTGTCCACGGTTGCTACTGCAGTGCATTAATAGACTTTTAAATCTCTGTTAACCTGAATAAGCGAAAAATGTCTTGTTTTAATTTGCATTTAATGGTTAGTAAGATTTAGCAACTTGTCTCGTACTCACTAACTACCTGTATTTCAGTTTGCGGGTTGCCCTTGCAATTGTTAGGGCACATGGATTTCTTAACTTGCCTTTAGGGGCCAAGGAAAGAGGTTGTTACCAGACAGTAAACATCAATCTGACTTGTTATTCCATTTCTAAACCATTCAGTAACTATTACCTTTAGCTTGACTTTTCTACTTCTGTGGCAATTAGGCTTAATTTAACATTAATAATTAAGTTGGGAACTTTTAAATGGTTAATCGCCAATTGGAGCATCACCTGATTAAATCACATTGCACATTCTGTGTGCAAGCAGGGGAATAGGTCAAATGTCATGGCCATTTCATTCCCGAGCAGTGATGATTAAAAATGGGTATTTAAGCTAGACCAACCCATCGGAGACAAAATTTGAGATTTTAATCTGTCTTTTAAAAAAAACTGTATTCACACTAGCCATGTGGGTATGGGCCACCAATTCGGACAACCGTGCCTTCTGAAAATCTTCACATTACCATGTAAAAGAATCCAAAACAACTTACTTCGAATCTGTTTTTTTATTTCCTTAGCAGGGTCCAGCCAATTCTGAAAAGGAAATGACAGTTTGAATTTGCACCAGAGAAGAATAAAAATAACTTGGTGATGATCACGCACTAAGCGTGTTTGAAAGTGCATGGTCCCTAGCAGGCCCCCCACTGGGTCCTTCCCCCACATCCGGTGCCCTTCACCAGGCCCTGCGAGGGCCCAGGCATGAGTCTAATGAGAAACTGGGTGTGCATGCACAATTCACGTGTGACAAAATTCTCTTCTTTTACAAAACTACCTTCAAAGATTCGAGCTAGTACAGCAACGGAGGAGGGAATAAAAAAAGTGGATTCTATGTTCAAAGAAGTTCCTAGAATAAATTGAAGACACATGATGTCCACTGATGTCCTAGCCATTCAGTCCCACAAAGTGACTTCTGTGATTATAGATTCTTAGGCACTTTCCTAACAAATGAACACCTGCATGAGATTTATTATTTTCCTCATCAGAAAACTCAAGATGTTTAATAATGAAGTCAGACATTGTTCAGTGAATTGGGTAGGTATTAAGTATGATTCATTGCACAACATCAAAACAAATAATATCTACGAGCAAAATTTCTGTGGCTTAGTTCCTAGCGCGAGCACAATGGAAAGTTTCCTCTTCTTTATTTTTCAGGTAGTTGTGGGAACTAGTGAGGCAAAGCCCCAAATAGACTGCATTACTCAGGTGCAAGAGTTTACAGATGTATTAAACATTAAAAAGCTGCTGAATACATTAGACAAGGGTCTGGTCAGCAAACGACCCATGTCGGATTCTGATTCTGTAAGAATATGAAAGCATACTAAGCTGAATTAAGAATAGGAGAGCAGTCAGGGAACATGTTTTCTATGTGAGTATCAAGGTATTTGATTTTCATAGGCTCAAATCCACTGAAATATATCATCCAAGAAAAGAACCATATATAATGTCTTCCTAGAACCATAAATGACTCACATGTGAAAAACAGAACTACTCTTTCCAGAATATTCAAGATTAAAAGAAGTCATCAATAATATCTTTCATAAAGAAATAAGGTGATTAACAGCATTTAGTGACTCAAAGGAGTAAATATGGGAGTGGAAGCAGAGAAAATGACTTACCAATTCAGTTTTCATTCTCTTTCTTAGAGTAATGAGCAGCTTGAGACATACGTTTTGTATTACTTTTAATCACTCACCTTCTGGTTTTCAGCATCTCGATATGTAAGCCCAAAATAGTCTTTTTCTAGCAAATTCAGGTGTTCACATACTTTATCAAACAGCACCTGGCCTCTGGAGCGTTTCTATGGGAAACAAAACAGAACAAGTCAACGCACATAAAGTTCTCTCAATTACCACGGATAAAAACAGGTAAAATTTAACACACTGCTTGCTGCAACTTCTGTGACGCCCAAGTGTGATCACTTTGCCATCTCCTCTTTAGTGAAAAGGTTCAATAAAGTGGGCGAACACCTACAACACCTTGTCCCTACAACCAACAGACAAAACCAAAACTCACCTGTGCCACTGAGTAAGTATAGGCAACCCATGCATGATTTTTTAAAAAAATTATTTTTAAAGATTTTATTTATTTTAGAGAGAGAAAGAGAGAGAGTGAGAACGAGCAGGGGGAAGAGGCAGCCGGAGAGGGAGAAGCAGACTTCCTGCTGAGCAGGGAGCCCGATGTGGGACTCGATCCCAGGACCCTGAGATCATGACCTGAGCCAAAGGCAGACACTTATCCGACTGAGACACCTAGGCGCCCGCATGGATGACTTCTAAACAGAAGTAGCTGGGGAAATGATGTGGGGCTTGGAAGTCTGAAACATCTTGTGAAATATAAAAATCTTGAGAGTCAAAGAAGACAACGGACCAACAAAGGCCATGTTTCAGAATGCCCTAGCTCAGTCCCCATGCGACCAGATTCGGAGCCTGGAAAAGAAATCAAGCCTATTCCTTATCTTAGTCAGACTTTCTATTCCAACCCTTACTTAGAAATTCTAGCAATGGATCACTTTCTAAAGCCCATTAATTTTATTAGTTTATTTTTGTGGATTTTTCTTTTGTCACAAATTTTAGTTTTGTATTACAGTGTTCAATTTTCTCTTAATTTCTTTTTGAGAAATCCTTCGTATTAGACATAAAATGTCCATTAAGTTTAAAGATTTTAGTTATCATTTATAAATATAAGTACAGATATTTATGCTACATTTTTTACCATAATACAGTCATTTACAGCAAGGAAAAAGGTAGTCATCTGAGGAACAAAAATCTATCAGCTTAATTTACTGTGATACCCAGTATCACATTTTCATGGAATCCTTCGAAGGTCTTTCATTCTGGCCTTGGAGACTGAGAAGGATGAACTGGCAACAATTAAACTAAACCACATTTTGTTTGTATCGTACCAACACTTCACACCTAATACATTAAGCATATTTGCCTTTAAGATTTAATGTAATAACAATGAGAGATGCAAAAATTGATAGACATTGTGCATGCCAAAATAATAAGTATTCGGAAACCTATAAGTGTTGTATATTACTGTGTAACTGTAATTACATTGGAAGTTAATTGCTCAGCCCCCTGAAGCATGACTATTTAGGAAAAAAGATAAATCTATGATAGAAAAGTAAAGCCTAAATTGTAGCTAGCTAAATAATCAATGATGTGTTTCAAAAAGTTTAATAATGCATGAAAATAAATTACATATTAGCAAAACTACATAATAACGTTGTTCAATGGATATGAACAAGTGGTAGGACAATGAAATGCTGCTCACTGGTTTATATCTTTTATTTATAAATAACAGCTTCTCATCTCTGAATAATGTTTAACAGATTATAAAGTTTTCATAAAAAAAAAATTGGTTTCTTCCGATGCTTCTACTGGTATTATCTTCAGTTTACGGAGAAGAACACAGAGGTTCAGAGACGTCAGATGAGAGAGGCAGATCAATCTGGGTTTGAATCTTCATTATATTCTCTGCAGCTATGTGAACCTCTCTGTTTTTCCCTCTGTAAAATGGGTATGCTACCACCTTCTTCTTTGGAATGGCTGACATTAAAATAAAACAAAGTATTTAAACTTGGTCCAGTGATGGCATATATCAAGCACTCCATAAACATTAGCTATTATAGCCCAAGTGACCAACAAGTAGCAGAATCTGTAATGCAGAACTTTCTATGTATGTATTTTTGCTGTCGGAACAGATATATAGCTCCTCGTGGTGCCAATAAGCAGTTCACTATTAACATGTCCTGCTCTTTCTTTAGATGTTAATTACCTGCTTGCTACCCAACTGCTTTAGCTAGACCAGAATATTTACACACACGTACACCTCCCCCTCCCCCTCCCCATACACACCCAAACACACACCAGTGTTTGGCCCAAGTACTTTCTCAATGTGTAAAAGTAAAACAAAGCAAATACAAATAAATAGAGTCTCCTCTACAGAGCCTTCTATATTCTCTGACCCAACAGCCCCTCAACTGTAGAATTATTTCTGAATATGCTGCAGGCTGCCTTGGGCATTGTTTTAATTAGCTGTCTTCTGGCTGCTGTGTTCTTCCTTTTGTCTAACAGGTGGCATGGATTAGCTCAAGCACAGACCGCTATACTAACTAGATCTTACTTTTCTGGCTTCTCACAATTTGATTTCTATTAATGATTCATAGCTCCCTCTTGAATAGACTAGATTTTTCCTTACTGAGTATTCTGAACATATTTTGAACACGACAAACAGTTCTTAAGACAATTACATAGTGGTCCATTCTTCACACTGGAGTTTGTTTGTTTTTCCCAAGAACCAAGATCAGGAGTCTAGGCTCTACTATAGATGGTTATACGTAAACAATAAAATTCCTACCTGCTAAATATCACCGCAACCATCAGCTAGCTGGATGACACTGGAAAAACCTTCTAAATTACTTGGGTCTTCATTTTCTCATCCTGAAGAGAGGATGTAAGATTCTATGGAGCAAGGCTGTCATGGGCTTGAGGCTATGAGTGGGTCCCCGAGTCTAAATGCCTGCAAGCAAACCCCCCATGATCTGGTAACGAACAGAAGCCGGGTGACGGAGCGAAGTGATTGGTCAAGATCTACGTCACACAACCAGGGAATCCAAACTATGAACAAGATGGTGGAATAGCTAAGGTTCAGAGGCTTTGCTTTCTTTGGGCGCTAAGGTCAAGAGGATACATCCACTGTCACCACTCGAGCACAGCAAATGAAATAAGCTTTTCCGTAGCATCCATGAAACTTCCCACGAATCAAAGGTCATTCAATATCTTTACCAACACCATCTGTAAAACACTGGTTTTCAACGCACTGCTCATCAACCAGTATCACCTGGCAAGTCTGCAATAAAATTTGCTACTTTTATTTGTCCCTTAGAAGAGTAATTTTAAAAGATTAATTTAGAACGCTTTAGTATGAGGGATTTCAAACATATGCAAAAGTAGAGAGGACAGTATAGTGAAGCTCTGCAAACCTGTCACCCAGTTTCAACAAATGCCTTCTGAGGACCATGACCTTGGGTCGTCTAGAGTTCCACTCAATTCACCCTTCACCTGGTTATTCTGAAGCATTTCAGCAAATAATTTTATCTCTTTGTGTCTTAGTAACTCTACTCTTTTTAAAAATGTAATCTCAGGGCGCCTGGGTGGCTCAGTTGGTTGAGGGCCCGACTCTTGGGTTCGGCTCAGGTCATGATCTCAGGGTCCTGAGCTCGAGCAGTGTTGGACTCCACGCTCAGTGTGGAGTCCACTTGTCCCTTTCCCTCCCTCTCCCTCTGCTCCTGCCCACTCTCTCTCTTTTTTTTCTCTCTCTCAAATAAATAAAATCATTAAAAAAATGTAATCTCAATACCTTTATCATACCTAAACAAAATTAGTGAACAGTCTTTGTATCATCAAATATCCAGTCAGTACAGATCTTCCTCAGTTTACAGTGGGGTTGCATCCCATGAGCTAAGTGTAAGTTGAAAATACCCTAAGTTAAAAAAAGAAAAAGAACTATCCTAAGTTAAAAAAAAAAAAAAGGAAAAGAAAATATCCTAAGTTAAAAATGCGCCTAACCTACCAAACATCATAGCTCAGCCTAGCCTACCTTACACGTGCTCAGAACACTCACATTAGCCCAGAGTTGGGCAAAATCAGCTAGCACACAGCCGATTCTATAATCGAGTATTGCATATCTCAGGTAGTTCCGTGAATAGGGTACAAGCAGCACGGCTGCTGGACACAGAATGGCTGTAAGTGTATCGGTTGCTTACCCTCATGCTGGCACGGCCGCCTGCGCTCAGCATCATGGGTGAGTATCTACCATAAAACGCTAGCCTAGGAGAAGATCCAAACTCAAAATCTGAAGTACGGTTTCTACTGAATGCGTGTCACACCATCATGAAGTCAAAGACTTGCTAAGTTAAATTAACCACTGTAAGTCAGAGACTGTACTTTAATTTCCCCAACTGTTTCAAAGATTTGTGTTTCTTTTTCAGTTTGAGAAATCCACACACTACAACTGGCTGACGTATCTCTTTAGCCTCAGGCTGCAAGTTCTCCATTTATCTTGGTTTTATCCTTGAAATTAATTTAAAAGACCAGGTCAATTCCCGGCAGAGGTCTCTCAGTCTAGACCTTACTGTCTGCATCTCCACGGTATAATTTAATGTGTTCCTCTGTCTCCTGTATTTCCTGAAACCTGGCAGTTACAGCTAGAAGATTGATGTGATCCTGGTTTGACTGTTTCCCACGGAGTGAGGCTGCACAATTTCATCAGGAGGCATCAAATGACTCTTGCCTTGTTTTTGTGATATTGGCAGTCCTGATGATCACTGCCCTAGGTCCATTAATCTGAAGTTGCCCGATGAGCATATCTGAATCCTCATCATGCCTCCTGCACTTTTTAGTTGGAGTATGTCTATGAGGGGATACTTCTCTTCGTCAGTATTTTTTGTTGCAGAAACACCGTTTGATGATGGAAGTCAGGATCAATGCTCACTCCTTTCCTCCTTTATCTATTTTTAAGATAATGAGGTCCTCTCAGCATCATCCATCCAAAGCCACCAAACAGAAATTTTGTTTTACGTGATCACTATGAACTCACGGATGTAAACAGGTCTGATGTGTTTCAATCCATTTCAGCCACTCCCTGTTTTGAGGCTCTCAATGTCCCCATCTACTCTACCTGGCCTCCTGCCTGTCGAGCCTCTCTCATCTTCATGAGGCTTCTCCACTGCCACTTCTTTAAAGCATTTCCTGTCCTCCCGGCCACACGTGATTTCTCTCTCTCTCCTTTGGGCATTACGGCATTATAGAGCAAGAAGAGGGCACTTTCCATATTCTGCCTTATATCACGGCTGTCTCTCTGTACATGTACCTTACATCCCTACTGACTATAAAGACATTCCCTAGAGGCATCATGCCTCCTATATGTATTTTTTATGGAGCCTCATTTTGGTCAAATACCGTTAAGAGATTAAAAAGGTAACTTGAGAAAACTTCATGAAAAAATTTTTTTTCACTAGCATATCATAACCAATGTTGTAGAAGCAAGATTTTAAACTCATGGTTTTCAACCATGGATCCTGGGAGTATTTAAAAAAATGCCAATGCCCAGAAACCCAAGTCATCAAACCAGAATTTCTGAAGCTGGGCCCAAGGCATTTACATGTTTTCAAGATTCCCAGGTGATTCACATAAGCGTAGTTGAAATGTTCACTTTAAGTTATTTTTATGACTTGAAACTCTTAAATACGAGGACTCTAAAGCAATTTTTCTTTTTTTTTGAGAAAATGTGTAACTTTTTCAGACTGAGTTTAGCCCCCAAGCAGTTTCTTCTAGGCCTCTCATACCAACACTCATAGCTGCATTGTGATAAAATGTACGTATATACACACACGATTAAAACCTAATCTGGCACATTTTAAGAAATGTAAGTTCTCAAGAAATAAAAAATCAAAAAAAAAAAAAGAAAAAAGAAATGACAAACCAGCCCAATGCCGAAATAAAATGATGCAAATGAGAAACGATACACCACAAAACTATTAAGAAAGCAAACTTGCATTTTAAGCCATGAATAAAATATGCAAAATAGAAATGTTTGAGTTTTTTCGTTTTTTAAGGGATGGCATTTTCTCTTTGTAGAGCTAAATATAGACTTTTACTCAAGAACTTGCTCCATGACTGAAGGATAAGCCTAGGTATAAAGGTCTTGGTTTTCCCTTTTGCAATAGAGCAGAGGCACTACTGGCTTCTCTAGCAGGTGAGGGCGGTGACTAGGAGCACCAAACACACAGCCCTGAGCCCGGGGAGAGGCCAGGTGAGGAGCTCCTTACACATGACCTTCAGGTGACCTGGACACAGCTACTCCTGCAGGTGTTCCCTGAAATGAGCACGGCCACGATGCTCCGGTCTCCAGAAGTCAGTTCTTAACCTGTGCTTAAGACCACGTGAGCCCAGGCAGGAAGCCCGGACTAAGTCTCTGCACGAGACTTAACAATAGCATTTGGTTTTTGCTTCAGTCTCACAAAGCTATGACTCAGCCCGAGCGAAGCTCTCCTCCAGCAAAGGCTAAACGCTGAAATTAGAGAAATTTGTGAAGTCAAATATAATCTCGCTCGGGAAGATGGTTATAGTTATTATCTCTCCGAAGCTGCACAATCATGAAGAAAATGGGGCAGAGCGCGTTGCTTTGCCTGTGAACAGGAGCTCATCGTCAGTCCCTCTTTCTCAGGAAGGGGACGGCGACCAAACTAGCACCAGGGCGTGCGCGGACTTGAAGTCTCCTCGGAATTTATATATGCATTTCTTTAAACTACCACACTGGAAAATGGGGGGAAAAAGCCTCTTGTTATATTGGCTTAGGCTTCAAACCACTTGTGCTAACATAAAGGAAAATGTATGATATTGAGAACTTTTAGGAAAACGGACACTTTTGTACCTCATTTTAGCTATCTTGAAACCTGAAGGTGTGCCAGTGCTAGAAGTACTTTATTCTTTCTACCATGTACCTTCCTCAAATAGACTATCTTCTGGAAATTAAATTCTTCCATGTATTGTTACATGTTGTGAACTTGTATTTCCGACAGAACAGCAAACTGTCTTTTTAATGCTCCTGACACCCGGTTCCCCGATACAGTAGGCATTCAACATATGTGCCTGATAAGTGCTAATGGCATGAGTTTGAATAATTTTCCCTCACATTATCTTGGATTAATCTTGAAGCAAAATGCCATCATTTTTTTTTTTCATGCTTCCTTCCCTAATTGCATTTTTCTGCACTGAATGCTTTTCTATTTCCCTACTTTCCAAAGGTCAATTAGAATTCTCTTTATTTCTAACTGATTGCATCACAACTTCCGCAGAGTTCAGGAACATCTGAAATGCTCAGCCGACCAGGCCAGATCTTGAGCCCAAATCACACACCTGGACTCCATGTAAATCAGCTTTTCCTGGGTTTTCCTTTTTCTCTTTTGGACTCTTGATAGAAAAACACTCTAACACTGTCTGCCCTGAAATTTAAGTGGAGGATGGATTTTATTTTTTTTTTAAATCCACACCTGGAAAATATCAAGCGGCTGCAGTCAACGCAGGAATAAAAGATTATGGGGTCTGGACGGTGACGACAGTCCATAAACCCTTTTGAGAGCTCTGTGGCTGGGAAGGTCCAAGAACAAGATTCGGCACCAGCTCCCTTATGCGCATCTAACTTCCTTTTTGGGCTTCCTGGCTTATATGTACCTTCCATGCCCAGTTTAGTAATTAGTACAGTATTATCCACATTGCCGCTGCCAGAACCTATTCCCACAGGGGCAGGATTTAATGGGATCTTCCAGCCTTTGTTCTGATCCCACATGTGATCCAGGCAGTATTCTCAGAGAGGGCGGACACGAGAGGCAGACACAAAATTTCTTCTGTCCAGATGTTGCATATATCGCCAGCCTTTCTTTAAATCCATGAGCAGTCGGCTTTTTCAGCAAGCCATGACGGTTATCTCGTTCAGAACGACATTTCTCAAAGACTGTACCACAATCACCCCATCAGTAGTTATTCTGTTAGCCACGATGACCTGCAGTGCTCTGTTAAAATAGAAATATGAAACTCTTTCCTGGTCTTGGTAAGGTCTTAAACAAAATAGTGATTTCCTTCCCTGTCTCGGTTATCCAGAGATGAGAATTCATCTGGCATTATTGAAACATCTTTGACATGGGCATCCCTACCCTATTCAAGTTTCTTTTCTGTTCTAAGTGAGGAATATAAGTCAGCCCTGAGGCCGGACCCTAGTTCTAGAGAGGCTGGCTCTGTAAGGTTAGACAAGTTATCCAAACTTTCTGAGCTTCACTGCCTTCATCATAAAATGGAAATAATACTGATATTTTAGAACACAGGAAAGCGTATTGCCTAGTTCATGGAGAGCAACAGCCAATAAATGCTGGTGACCATGACTAGGCCCTTTTGATAGGGAGCCCAGGACACTTGGAGTTTCTAATGCTGACATTTGGTGCAGAGAGTGACATACTGTTGAAAATCAACTCCTTCTGCAGTGAAATTACCCTGTTTCTCTTGTGAAAAACAAATCTCATCATATAGGTAAAACGGAGAAATTGTTGAAAAACAGTATTATCCATAAACTGAGTGTACATTTAATCATCACTTACAAACACGCACAAGATGGTTACGATATATCGGGTACACTGGCGTATGTTGGCACATGGGCCAAAGCATCAGATAGTTATACATCATCATACACGTGACATATTAGTCCTGGCAAAACCAGAATGAATTGTTCCAATGCTTTGACTATGCTTTGACTGAGATCCAGTACACAGATACTTTCAGCACACTGGTGACAAGAGCGCCTTCCTGAACGGGAAGCCTCTCCACTTTTTTAAAAAGAGGTCTTTTTCACTCAGCCACAATCTGTTTCTGCTTTCATTTGTAGAAGCAATTTCAGCCTCTATTTGAAATCAGACTTTTGTGCTCAGACACATGCACTGTGGTAGATAATAGCCTTCCAGTGAAGCATGCTTCTTCTTGGCCAGCAAAAACATCGGGCTCGGTTTTTTACAAAGAGTTTCACATCGCACACATGAGATGTTGGCAGTGAACTATCAGACAACATTTCCTGCTGTTAATCTGCTAAGGATTCAGGTCACTAAGCCAAAGTGTGCAAAAGGAAGGCAGAGAAGGAGGCTTAAGAAAGAGGAATGTCTGAAAGAGAAACAAATCTGAATCATGTAAAATCACCATAGGGTCGAATTCTGAACGGTGTGGAACTCTGAGAATTCCTTCCTGCGAGAGGAAGTACTTAATCTCTTTCCTAAGATGATTCTGGGGGGCGGGCATCGAACAAAAACCCAAATCGTGATTTATAATTCATGTGGTCAAATAAACGGCCATAGGAAATGCAAATGTTGACAATGAAAACAGGCGTTTTAATAATATCAATATAATGAGTATACATTTGCAGCATGGCCACTAACTTTTCAAACCTAGAAGGCATCAATGCTCAAAACAATGTAAGAATAATACTGTCGTTGCTTTCAACAAATAGGTAACGGGTGAACCTGTGTCCTTTCCGTCAACTATTTTAGCCTATTAATAGGGCGAGCCTGGAAGCAGGATGACGAAAGATATCAGGGTTATTATATAAACTACTCACACAATTTTAAGATGTAATCATATCATTTTACCAGTTAAATATTAGTTTACAAATTAAAATGATCTTATGTATGAAAGACATAGTGAAATATGAATAAACTTCTGGAAAAATAGGATAGATGATCTCACTATAAGTGACAGAGCAGTCTTGTCTTCGTGGGAGCATGTAATTTGGATTAGTACTTAAAAACCAGCAGATGGGGGGGGAGCCTTTTCAATCATTAAATATCTTGATTTTACAGACATTTCCTTCAACTTTTTCTGACACGTGTACTACCTCATATGGAGCCCTCTGGGGTATGGCTGGATCTGTGTATCAAAGGTCGGTACTGTTTTCTGACACCCTCTATCGGGGGCATCCTGGTTTAATACTGCCTGAGCTCACAATCCGGAAAAGCCAGCACTAATCCTCTTCGCCTGTCGGTCGCCACTCCTGTGAATGGGGGTGGGGGGGAGGCTGCTCAACCCAGCTGAGAAGGGAGGCCTGGTCCTAATTCTAGAACCAGACCAGACGGGCCCGCCTCCTCGGGTCTGCAGAGTTAGGAGAAGTTAGAAGGGCAGGAGGTTGCCCTCACTGCAGCAGTTCTCATTGCTGGTCCTAATTCTAGAACACTGACGGGGCCCGCCTCCTCGGGTCTGCAGAGTTAGGAGAAGTTAGAAGGGCAGGAGGTTGCCCTCACTGCAGCAGTTCTCATTGCTCATTTAGCCTCCAAAGAACGCTAGTCACTGCTGTTCATCACTGCATACTCATCTCAGATGATTAAGTTTTCTGATTTAAAAAGAAAGTGTGAGCAGTATTAGCAAATGGTAGTAAATAACAATCACATAAAAATTGAGATGATCTGGCAACTCGAATCAAGAAAACTCGCTTTCAGAGAAGGTACACACAGGCTTTTGCTCTAACCAACAACTGTAGCATTTTTTTTTTTTTACAGGAAAATGAAAAATATTCTATTCAAGCAAAGGGTAAAATACAACAGGCTCGTTCTAATTTTTCTGCTTTTTCTTGAACTCATGAGAAAGCAGCTATCTTTTCTGGAGCTTACCTGCACTCAGGGTTGAACTGGGGGGTCTAAGCCCCAGAGACTTTGAGATGCTCCCAGAGGCTCACATGATGCTGTCCCCCCCACCCTTCTTTTACTGTTGGGACTACAGACCAGCCCTACCCACTCTCACCTGGTTTAACAGGGATAGACGGGCAGCAAAATGCCTGCGACCCACGATGCATTGTAGGATGTGAAGTCAAATTCCAAGGATGTCACCCTGGAGATGTTATCACATTTATTTCAACTTCTGTTTTTACCTTAAAAATCTGAAGGAGAATGAGTCCATGTGGGAAGACCAGTGTTTGACTATCAGCTTCAGGAGGGAGAGACGCTCTGGGACACAGCGGGCCCAAGTGTGAAGGTGGTAGGACCACATCACTCCCTGGGATGCCCTGTCGGCCTCTTCAGCTTCCCCACCACAAAGCGCCCCCTCATCTCCACACTCCTTCATACACCCTTTACCTCAGCTCCTTCTCCTCCCAGGCCTCTGCCCACAAGCCATCTTTGTGCCCTGGAACGTTCTACGCGCCAGTCTTCCAGTTCTCCTCTCAAGCAGCCCTTCTCCAGGACTCCATCCCTGACTTCCAGGACTAGCTCAAATCCCAGCAGACATGCTCACACAGCTCCTGCACTGCACGGTCAGGGTGACAGTTGTACACTGGTTTCTCCACGATTTGAGTCGTGTTAATGTTAGCCTCTCAGGTAAGCAGCTTTACCTCATGACTGGATTCCCTGCACATATCACAGCCCTCGACATGGAGCAGGATTATTTTTTCTTAATAGAAAAGAAAATCAAGTGAAATAAAAGCATCTGGGGTTGATTTCTTGTTTCAAAATTCTTCAAAAACTGCTCTGATCTTTGATATTTGTTCATGACCAATTTATTTATATTTTTCTACCATGTGGGGATCGTCTGCTCTAGCCAGATCTAGAGTATTGGCTTTTTTTTCCTCCTGTTTTCACATGAGGGCAGTGCTTTATTCCTGCAAATGAAAAACCTATTAGTTTTTTAAATCCCCTTCAAATGTTGTAGGCTTACTTGCTATAAATTTCCCAAGTTTTCCTCAAGGAGCTGTGGCTCCAACTCATTCCTTTCATTTGATACACACTCTTCCCCTCACTCTGAAATAGGAAAACATAAGATGGCTCACGGTTTCCAGGGACCTCCCTGACTCCACCTATTAGATCAGCCTGACCTTCCAGCGGTCGACAAGCCTGCATCTCACACCGCGTGCACAGGAGCTATGGTCTCGAGATGAATGGGGACAGCAGTCTATGCACAGTATAGGGATGGGTTTGGGATTCTTTTCTAAAATTTTATTTCACATTCCCAGAAAAGTAGGAAGGATAGTCTCTTCTCCCTCATCTAACGATAGGAGAGGAGAAAGATAAACGTCAAGTAGCAGATCGGAGAGTTTACTCCTAGGTGTGCAATTGGTCCTGCCATCTAAAAACTGTTCTGCAAGTGAAGTCATATTTCTGTAGCAACCACGATAATTAATAGGCTTGCAGTTCATAATCCAATAAAGGAGATGATTAATATTTACATAGCTGGGCACACAGCTGGCGTTGACGTTATCTTGAAGAGTACACGAGAAACTCCTGAAGCTTTAAAGGTTTTCTGAGCTGCAAGCATTGAGCTCATGCACTATGAAGGACAGAGCTGGGGCCTGGAGCATCTTTTTGTCTCCACGATGCCCTAGATCCAATATGAACCTCAAATATTTCCTTAACCTCAGGTACTTCCAGGGCCCATGTCCTTGCAGAGGAGGGTGATATCCTCTTTGTGAACATGTTTATGAAGCTCTCACTTCTCCTGAGAGATGGCAACATCATCCCTAGGTCTGCTCCTCCAAAAACGGACAACATAAAAAGCACTGAATCTAAGGATAATGAAAAGCATAATCTCAAACTGACACATCATTACTCATTGCTTACTGAAGGTGCGGCTGAGGGAAGTAACAATCACGGAGATTTTCCTGACGCCTATTCCTGATCTACTCCTTGGAGAAGCCGGCAGAGAGCTGGAGTAGAGCGTTTCTCTCAAACAACTGGACTCGGAAAAAACACGTTTCTTTGGAAACTTTGGAAACTCGGGTGTTTTTATTGTGCAGACACGGGGCGTCCAGGCTTCCTCCCCAGAGCCTGTTAGAGAGCTTCGTCCATTTTCTCTTGGTGCTGCTTTCTATGAATTTATTTCCTTCTTGTTACATTCTGTGCACTTACACAAAACGCTTTAAATCCTTGTTAGAACATGGCAGGGGATAAATATTAGAAGCCCCAAGTAAAATGTATTTTTGAAAAAAAAAAAAAAAGATTACATTTCCAATTTTGGTGGGTTTTTTCTCCTTGTAATGAATTCTTCACCATTGTACTATTAAAAAAGGTCTGCGGATCATGACATTCTGGATCATTTTTTTCCCTAAAGGAATCACTGGACACATTAACTGAAGCATTCTGCTTGGGGTAATCATTTAAAACCATTCATAAGCTTGACACGCTCAGTCCAATGGCATTTCCCTGAGGAATGCGGTGGCTCTTTAGTGACTTTATTTGCTGTCACCATGGCATTCCATAAGAAATAACAAGTCTCTTTATTCTTTCCAGTTTTCCAAACACCATAATAAGAAGCAATTCCTTGTGCTGACTGTACATCTGCACACCATCACTCATTTCTAGAAGCAGCAGCAGGGAAAATGAGGTGCATTCCTAAGTGGCAATAGGACTGAGAGATAGGATTTTCTTTCACTCTTATTAGAAAATGACTCTAAATGTACATACCAGTTAAACACAGCTGTCTGTTACACTGAAAAAATACATTCCCGCACAGCAAGGACGTCTTATTTGTTGAAAAGAAGAAATCTCTGCTGATCAAAGCATTTCATGAATTAATATCTAATCTGGCCATTTTGATTTGCCATTTGTAGAGATATCCTGGACCAAGATTTCAGGAAACAGTCACCAGGCAACACTAACAAAACAGAGCAGCCTTGGCAGGAGAAGCAAGAGAAAGACCTACATTTCATTTATCTAGAAATAAAATACTCATAATAGTCATTGCATAAGGGAAATCATACCAACAAGCTATAGGAAGCTAACTTTATAGATGGAAATGTTATGTGTTCCAACAAAAAGCTCCCACAACTTGGAATCCATGACCTCTTTTAGAAAAACAAATGAAAGGCTTAAAGTGCACTGGCTGGTCAACACAACCCAGAGGTCGGAGGGGAAAAGAATCCTTTGCTTCTCTGCTGTAAGGAGAGGGAAGTGAATCCAGAGTTCAGCACTAGACACCCTTCTTCCCTGGCCCAGGAGGGAGGGGAGATCGGGGTTGGGGAGTAACAGCAGAATGAGGAGCAGAGCATCACCAAAGTCCCAAACTGGACACCTCCTGGAGACTATGCGCAAGGGGTTGATGTTTTTCTAATTTGAGATACAAATTTTAAGAGAGCTTTCTGAATGACACCACTGCTTCGCGGTTTATAGTATAATTATAGTACCTTAAAAACCACAACTATTCAGTATGCCAGTGTAAAACGACTCCTAATAGTTGTTAAGTTGTTCAAAGAAATCAGGGATCAGTCATTCCTTATAATAAATGTAATGTTATAGTTCTTATCACTTTGTGTTAACGGAAAGTCTAAAGTTTATAAAAGACAGCCAAAAGCCAAATTAAGGAAATAAAAGGCAAATCGACCACAAACTGCAGGGAGGCACAAGAATCAATCACAAGAATGACAATCTGAATCTTCTCTCAAGGGATGGTACTTCAGACAGTCTCCAGCTTCCTGTTTTCCACACTCAGTAGTGCAACCAACGCCTTAAAGGCATTTAGCAAATGACATAGGAAATGCTTTCCTACATAGACTCTCTCTGAAGGATACTCAGGCAACCATAATCACGACTTAAGGCCCCCGTGGGCTCAGGCACACCCAGTGCATAAGCTAAGGGTATGGCTAAAAGTGACCAGGACTGGGTGTAGGGAAGAACATGAGGATGGGGTGAGGGGAGATTTGACAAAGCTCTCCCCACTCCCGACTTCAAATGCTCCCCCGTATTCCCCAGGGCTCTGCTATTCATACTCTTCTTATTCATTCACTGACCATCCGCACAATCTCATTCACTCCCATATCTGAATTAGTATAAAAGACAATGGCTCTCACAAAGCCAACCAGTCTGCCTTCTCTTGCAAAGGCTGAATGATAACTTCAATTGCAATAGTAGACCACTACTTTCATATTCTAGGCACTTTAAATTCAATAGCTCTGAATTAAATTAATTATCTTCCCCTATAAACTTTTCTCCTTGTATTCTGCATCTGTCTATGCGGTCACTCAATCCAGAAATTTGGAAGTCATTATAAGTTACTGTCTCTTATCACTATCCATATCCCCACCCTACATCCAATTAATCAACTCTGCTCATTTTCTGGAGAGTTCTTTAAAATCTATTCTCTCCCCTCTATCCCACTGCCACTGCCTTGGTTCTGGTCCTTAGGATCTCTTGTCTGGTTTGCTGCCAAGAGCTGACTAGTGTCCCTGTTTCAAGTCTCTTTCTCTTCAATTACTATTTCCTAGAAGTATGTTTTAAAAACACAAATGGCCAAATAGCTCCCCTATGTAAAGTCCCAGAAATCTCATCACCTCTTGTGAGAGGCAGAATTCTAAATGGCCCCAAGATTCCCTGTCTTTCTGGTGTATACACCTTGCACAATCCCTGGGACCGTGAATAGAGTGGATCTCATTCCCGCAATTAGGTTATGCTATGTGACACCGATGACCTTAAGATAGGGACATGATCTGGGTGGGCCTGACCTAATTGTGTAAGCCCTTAAAAGCAGAGTTTTCTCAGGCTGTAACATAAGGGGAGGCAGACAGATTTGAAGGTCCAGGATTCAAAGCTGAGACAGAGGGGGCCTCATAGCAAGGACCCAAGATCAGATTCTGTAGCCAAGAGTGGTCCCCAACTGACAGCCAGCAAGACAATGGGGACTCCAGGCCTACAACCCACAGAAAATGAATTCTGCCAAGAGCTCAAAGGAGCATGAAGGTGGCTCTTCCCTCATTCAGCCTCCAGCTGAAGATGCAATCAGTGAATAACCTGATTTCTGCTTTATGAGACCCAGGGAGGAGGACCAGCCGAAAAATGTGAGATGAAAAATATGTGTTAAGTTGCTAAGTTTATAGTTATTTGTTACTCAGCAAGAGAAAATCAAAATATCTAAATAATACCCAAGCCAGTTATCACATCAAACCCATCCACCCTCATGGGTCCTTGGCCTTCCTTTCCAGCCTCATCTGTCTCATGTGCCCTTGATATTTCAACTATATTCGATGCTCGTTCTTCGCATTTCCTTACCTGCTCAAGCTCTAACCAGAATTATGTAAATATCCTGAGCATATTTAGAATTACCCTGGAAATTCAAAAATAAATAAGATAAAATATGTGAATGCCATTGGTCTTTCAGTTGCCTTACAATACCACTGCAGGGGCAGTCAGCCCATGTTCTCTTATAATAATTAGTATCTACCTGCCAAATAGCGACGCACGTGCTTACCATTTGTAACAATATGAACCAGCATTCAGAACAACTTAACTCCTAAGGAGGTATTTACAATCAGCTAAAGGTTTGCAGTTTTGCTTTTTATCATTAGCCCCGTTTCAGAACCTAGATCCTGAAAGAGAAAGAATAATACAGGAAACACGCCTCAAATAGCCACTCCCAATTTCATCAAGCAAGAGAGAAGTTCTCAACGGTAGAAAAGGATCTGTTCCAACATGAAAAGGAACTGACCTGGGTAAGCTCCCATCTCTCTCCTTCTTCCGGGCTACTTCTATTGTGTCCTTGGTTTCAATTAAAACCCAGCATACCATAGAATTCCTAATATGGTAAGAAGCAAACAAACAAACACCCCCTCCCATATCCTATACTTGCTCCAGAAGGGCAAGGAAAGGATGACCTGAATTTTTAAAGACACTGAAAATAAAACTGAACAGTGAAGAAGCCTCTTGAAATACATTACTCGAGTCACTAGGTAGGAAATCAGAAAACACAGTGAGTTGACGCTTAGTCGAACTAGAAAGAATGTTCTGTCCCAACTTCCAAAAGGGACTAGAGATAAAGGAAGAACAGGGTGCTGTTGTCAGGCCCCTTCCATAATAGACTTTCCTGCATAGTTTGAGGGAGTTCATTACTGAAGCCAAGGAACACCACCTCCTTGCTCGCCATAAAATGTGAGTCAGTTCAGGGTAAGAGACTAGCACTGAAAGCCGGAAATGGAGTGTGTGTACTTATTTTCAGGACATATTCAGGCTTGTTAAACACCTCCTGATTTCTGACGCCACCGTAATAGCACCGTAGCTGTGTCTTCGGTCTACTCTCAGCAGGTTCAAGCTGGGCAGTGGGAGAAAAAGCAGATTTCCTGTTTTCCAGGTCGTTTCTCACCCGCACAAGCTTCTAGGTAACTGGTTTAGTTGTTCTTGTTGTTATTTAAGACACATTTTCTAGAGCCGTTCCAGGTTTCCCACATACTCCCTGCCCCAGACAAGCACAGCCGCCCCCACTAGTAATATCGCCCACAAGAATGGCTAGGTTGTCACAATCAATGAACCTGCACTGATTCGTTAGCATCACCCCGTCCAGAGCTTACACTGGGGTTCACGCTTGGTGGTGTACCTCCTGTGGGTTTGGAGAAATGCACACTGACGTATCATGAGGAATACTTTCACCCCAAAAGTCCTCTGTGCTCTTCCTGTTCATCTCTCTGGGTGCCCCCCACCCCACCCTCTGGCAACCACTAATCTTTTACTCTCTCATAATTTTGCCTTTTCCAGAACCTCATATAATTGGAATCATACTGTCTGTAGCTCTTCTGACTGGCTCCTTCCACTTAGCAAAAGGCATTTGAGGTTCCTCTATGTCTTTTCATAGCTTGATAGCTTATTTCCATAGCACTGAATAATATTCCATTGTCTGGATTACAACACAGTGTTGTATCCATTCACCTACAAAAGCAAATCTCTGAACAGTATGGAGGCTAGGATCCCATTTTTATATTAAAATAACTACCACTCTAAGAGTATTTTCATTTATATTCTTATAGACAAGGCCTAGAAGGATATACTTGATGCTTTAGGGGGTGGCAGTTGCAAAAAGCTAGGGAAGCGTTCGGATCTGCTGGCCACTATAGGCCCGACAGGGACCCTGAATTCCACAAGTAGTCAACATCCACTCGTTACCACTCCCAACCACCCCGAGAGTTCTGGTTTGCAGATGAGAAAATGGAGGACTTGAGGGGATGAGTAACTTACACAGAAATGCCAAAGCCAAGATGTCACAGCCTATTGCTAGCTACTATGATATGGTGCTTCCCAAAGTTTAATATCCTTAGGCTCCAAATTCAATTCTTCATAGAGTTGGTTGTGAAAGCTTATTCTATGGTACCACAATCCTGCAGTCTGATTTGATTCATGATACTTCTATAGATATTCATATGTTCAATACGCAGGGCATCTACACATTATGCATTTCACAAATATACTTCAAAAAGCCTGCGTGAAAGTGATCCTTTTAACTGACCTGCTGGTTCCACTACTCAGTGAATGGATTCAAAGGAAAATTATAGTTCAACACTTCTACTGCTCTGTCTTTAATGAACCCTCATGTTTTGAGTAGCACAGCATAAAAACTGACAGGGCAAGTTTCTCAGCAAAAATCCCCAGCTATTTAAGCAAGGTAAAATTTGTCAAAGCTGAATCTAATTTTTCAATTTACATAAGAATTTTTATTTATCTTTCTTAAAGGGAGGTTTCTTTTTTTAAAAGATTTTATTTATTTATTTGACAGAAAGAGAGAGAGAGAGAACAAAAGCAGGGGGAGTGGGAGAGGAAGAAGCAGGCTTCCCGCTGAGCAGGGCACCCAATGCGGGGCTCGATCCCAGGACCTTGACCTGAGCCAAAGGCAGACGCTTAACGACTGAGCCACCCAGACGCCCTCAATTCACATAAGAATTTTTAAATGGCCCTCTATTTATTGGTGTGACTTCTACTAGACACACTGAGCATGTCTGTCTGACAAGGAAAACTTGAGAGAATAAGTAAATGTGAGAAAAATATAAAACCTTGGCAAGAATGATGAACAATTTGTTTTTCACGTATTGGTAGCCCTGAGTGGGGCTTACGTTCAAAGCTAAATGCACTATTAGCCTTGAAATAAGTGCCCAAATTGGCTGCTGTAATTTATTAACTGTGGCTGCAATGAAGATGAGCCACAGTGTATGTCACTAACAAAAAAAAAAAAAAAAAAAAAGAAAGAAAGAAAGAAAGAAAGAAAGAAAGAAAGAAAGAAAGAAAGGCATGTATTCAATATCACTATGAAACATCTTAGCAGAGCTTTCTCCCCTAACTCATTATTTTTCCCATCTCCTACTGAATTATTTAATTGCCATAGCCAAACAACAAACATGACTGAGCTGAAATCCTACTGTGAGATTTTCCCTTTTCCCTCTGCTATAAAAATTAACAAGATCACAGCAGTAATTAAAACCACAAAAAGGTATTATTCACAAATACAACTTAATATTTCCTTTTGAGTTAAAAATATTCTTCAAAGTAACATGGCACCATATTGACCTCCCTTCATACCCTCATCGGACCCTGGATCATAACACATACGTACCAGCCAAACCCTGAAACCAAGTACTGCCTGACCATGTGCTTCGTTTTTTGACTGGATCAGCCAGTGTGTAGATACCAGGAGTCATGTGAAAACTAGTTCATTGTAAATATTTAACCCTGTCCCTACAAAAGGGCCTTCATTTTCATAGTGTACTCCAGTCTTCCCTGAAACTACTTCTATATTTTGTTGGAAACGTGGACAGGCACACACACACACATGCACACACTTCTATTTGGGGGCACTGAACTAGAGTTCATGTTCCCCTACTCTAAGAACCTAAGATTCTACTGGACTTCAATTCTGGATTCAGAAAGAGGTCACAGGTGCTGTTCTTAGGCCTCTGACCTAGGAGACAAGGTCAAAAGACAACTGCCTCTGAAATGGAAGATAATCTAGAGAAGTGGCATCAAACTCAGGAGACTATCACACCAAGTAGAAATGGCCCCAGGTGATCATCTATCTATGAAAAGATTTTCTAATCTTGTGGCTAATACCAGTAGTCTCCCTCTTAAACTTCCTTTAGGGCCAAGACTATTTCCATGAAAAGAAAGGCATCAATTTAAATGCTAACTAAGGGGAGATGAGCTATAATCTTGAAAATTATAACCTGTCTTTCATGGGGGAAATGCTGTAATTATAAAATGAACTGGCAATTGATCAGGAAAATTGAAACAAAAATCACAGAATGAAAACCGCTTCTCTCCAGAAGGGAGGGCTAGGGTCTTCAGTTTCAACTGGCCTTTTCACTTTGAGCTGGACTGTGGTAACTGCAGAACTTGCCTAAAATTATTCTATATTAAGGCAAAGAGCTGAGCCAGGCCTGAACTTTGTTCCATATACCAATTTGAAGAGGCTCTGCATTTTATCTCTAGCTCCTTTCCTCAAAATGAAACAATGTTGCTTTTAAGTCCTACTCTTCACATAGTATCTTATCTCATGATAGTATAACCAGAAGCAAAGGCTTGGCAATCACTTTCAGAAATTAGGTTTAAGAAGTTTTGAGAGACTGATATTCTTCCCATCGAGGTGACCTGTCTCTCTCGGACAGGATCTGCTCACAGCCTCAGACCCCTTTTGTTCCCAGGGAGGCCTAATTAATCCACTCCAGGCCTACAGTCAAGCTGCCTGTTTATTAAGAGGAGAAACCTATTAGAGTGTCTATGGCAGATGTGTTTCAAGGAGGTTTCAAAGCCTTCCAGCCAACACCAGAGGGGAGGGAAGGAGAAAGAGAAAGAAAGGAGACAGGAAAGTAAACAGAAGAGACACTTTGGTGGTCTTGTTTCCTTACTTCCCCCCCAAACCACATGCATTAACTACAAAATCTAGAAAAATCAATTTTGGTGTCAAAAGTTTACAGAATTACAAATTAAAGAGATATTCAAGAATCTGACATATTATTAAATAATTTGAAAAGTACATCTTTCTCCTTTTTTTCTCTTTTCATCCCACTATTTCACAAGCCCAAGCTGGAGGTAAATGCTGTTTTGGTTTGTTCCTCCTGCAGCTACAGACTTGGAATGTTTTTGAAGCCGCAGTAAAGAGATCTCTGGAGCAGAGGGCAGGAGATCTGGGTTCTAGGCCCTCTCTCTCCGTTCCAGGCTGTGGGTCCTCAGGCACACCATTAACTGCTCTGGGCCTATTTCCTCATCAGTGAAATGAGGCAGAAGACAAAGTCATTTCCAAGGTCCCTTTCAGATTTAAGATTGTGTGACTCTATGAGTAAGACAATCCCGTGTCTAAGCTCGAAGTCTGACTCATTTGGTTTCCATATGGAACATAATAGGCCCTCAAGAAATACTTTATATGAAAGCCTCTGCAAAATTAATAAAAGCTCCCTGGGGGCTTTTGCACATAGTGTGATGTTAGTTGTACAGACTGAAATGGTTATAAACAAACAGAAAAAAGAATTTGCATAGGCAAATAATAATTAAAACTCAAATGATTCACTTTCTCGTTAAAAAAAAATACTTCAGTGCCTACTCTGTACACACTCATCAATGTATTCTGGAAAATACAAGGATTTTAATGAGGTGTCTAAGTGATATGTTGAAGCTGTAATATAAGTCCACGGCTAGGAAGGAGCCTGGAACAGCTGGGCCAGCTCAACCTGTGTGAATGGGAGGCTGTGGTCACCACACAAGGGACCGGTGGTCCGCCATGTCGGGAGACTCTTCCTGAAGAGGGAAATGAGGAATTTCTTGGTCTAACGTAGGGAAGCACTTCCTTGGCTTTCCGGGGCAGGGCTGAGTTACAGGGGGCTGAGCTGCACTCAGTATGTAAAGCGGAATGGGTGCTAGGTGGGATGGTTGTCCGTCTGTCACACCCAAGAATGGCACTTGGAGTAACAAGTGTTCTTTCTTCTACATGGTCTTTCCCTAAACGTCAAATTGAGCCTAAACCTAGTGTGCTAAGGGGAATTATTTTTGGAGAAGCAGCCGAGAGAGCAAACCTCCCCCTGAGCTCAGAGAAAGGTGTCAGTGGCTGACTCACCATCTCATAAAGGTCTGTGGCCTGATGGCCACAGATTCCAAGCACGTGTGACACCTCTCATCTCAGAGCTAAAACAGGGGAAGATTCTGAAGGTGACATTTAAGCAAGTAAACTAGATACAAAAAACATGATATATAACCTGAAATTTTAATCACGGGCTGGTGAGAAGTAGAAAACAGATTATTTTTCCACCTGAAAGACTGTTTCCTTCATTAAATGCACAGGGAACGAAGATCTTTGTGAAAATCAAGCCCGGTGCGGTACGCAGCACAGCTACCCGAGGCCGCACGCCGGCGCGGGGAAGACCTTGCGCAGAGCCGAGCGCCTTTTGCTCGGGACCCCGCCTGCGCGTGCGCGGAGCACGCGGCTCACTGCATCCAATCAGCAGCACGAGGGGCCGCAGAACAGTGGGAACGTGGAGAGCGAGAGGAACAGGCACGTCACCAAGCCAAGCTAGCGTTTCAGCATCACAACATTAGACTACGGACATGCGCAAAACCAAGCTCCCGTCAGGCCTTAACTCCACGTGACAAGGGGCAGTAAAAGCCAAAAGAATTCCTCAGGGATTTTTGTCTTTGCCACGGCTTCAATCACGAAATGTGCACAGACGCTCAGGTTCCCAAATTCACTCAGCTTCCGAACCCCCACCCGGTCCAGTGACGTACCGGAGGGTTTGACCGCTTCGATTTCCTCCCAGTCACCCTCCTAATTTTAACCTTACTATTATTTAGAGGGTTTAACAGACCATGTGTACACTCATGATGGACTAGAATTTATTACTTTTTAAAAATGAAAACCAGGAGAAAAGATTTAACAATCTGAGTCAGAAGTGTTTGTTTTTCTTACCCAGCCTTAATGAGGACAAATCTGAACACCGTGGAAACATTTCTACCAGTTCTGTCAGGTAAATGAGAAGGTGTGTGTTAACAGCCCTTGTACGTAAGCGCTCCTACAGCTGCACCCAAGAGTCATCTCACAAGCAAAGCAAGTTAATTAAAGTCCTTCCATCCTCAGGAGCCCCCAGGGGCATCGGTCTTCAAGCAGGAGAGCTGCTGCCCCTGGACTAAAGGCCTTCAGTTACCGCTCATGACAGATGGTACCATGTGGTAAGCTGTTCAGTCGAGCAGAGACCCACTGAGAGGTTACAGCGGAATTCACACGATTACACAGACTCAAAAACTCTGTGATTTAATGCAGCGTTGAATGGCCGATAGTTGTACTGGTTTGGAAAAAAAATCCTTATTTTCTACGTTTTCCAATTCATTATCATTTCTTACAATCCGTGAAAAGTAACAGGCACTCTAATCAACTTGGTTGATTATGGCAGTTCTACCTGCTGTCCAGTCAAGGACTTCCAAACCAACCGTCGGGTATTTTCATCACATAACCTACACAAATTGGAAAATTCAGACTCTGAATTTGTTTTTCCAACCAAATCCTAGTAAGTGGAAATATGAAACAGAAAAGTGAATTGGACAGTTCACTGAATCATGGGCAAGACAGAGCATTTGGCAAGTTTTTAAACAGTCCCTTCCTGACAAAAAGAGCACATTTAGGACAGGGTGCCATACATTTTCTACCCTCTCTGGTTCCTTAGAAGCATCACTAGATAGCATCAAGAAATGCTTGTTTGTTGGCGCGAACTGCCCCATTTCTGTGCTTGCTTGGGACTCTGAACCATCCTGGAGTGACCTGAATGATACTCCGTCATGGAGCCCATTCAACCAGTGGGCCTCTGGATACGGTCAGCCCTGGGGGAGGGGCAGGTTTTATAGTTTCAGTGTTGCATCCAAGTAGGCCATTTGATTTGCCTCAATCTGGATAGAAATCTCTCTCCAGTGTGGCCGATTCACTGGCATTTTCCCTGGAGGTACTAGTCCTGTGTGGATTTAACTGGGCCCATAAGAACTAAGTCTCCCTCACCGTTGGATCAGCAATATTTAGGGGCTACATGGAGTGAGGTGAGGTTTCACACGCATAGAGAAACACAGCAAGTTCCTCGTAAGTCCCACCTGCAAGGTAAACCCTCTATAGCTTTTCCAGTGACGCACTCCCCCAATCGGGTTTCTTGGGGAGAACAAAGCAAACTATGCCATAAAAGGTCTTAGACATTTTACATAAAGCAGCAACAAACTTGTATTATGAAATATGGACTCAAATTTCAGATCATGTCTGACTTATTTTCCTAAAACCAAATCAGACTAGATTAGAACGGTGCCCAAACAAGAGAAAACATTTCTAATTGGATGGTCATTAGGAAATACATTGTGTGCTAATCAGTCAGACTGAAGTGAGTCGGCAGAACACAGAAGCAATGTGACTAAGATGTGGTGAGCACGATTTCCTTCACTGCATGCGACTGGGATATTTTTCTTTATTTTTGCTTTTAAAATTTATGTCCGAGAAATAAACAGCAACCAGGATAGGAAACGGGCTACAGGAAGTCACTGGTGTTCTCTAATGGTCCAATAGAAAGAAGAAGGGAATGGCAGTATTAGTAATTCTGCTGGCATGCATGAAAATACGGTAGTGTGTGAACATTTGCCAAACATACATAATCAAGATGCTTAAAAGATGGTCTTCTATTATAAGATCTTTTCTTCTATCTTACTCATAATGTAATTTTCTTATAGTTTATTTAGATGATCAAGATTTAAGAGTGTGAAAAAATAATTAAGGAAATAGTCAAATGGAAAAACACTGAATGCTACAATGATCTAAGCCTACTGCTGGAGGGAAGTATGAAAAAGCCAGCATGATTAGAAAAGGCTTCCATCTAAACACGAGGAGGCAGGAATTGAAGACTTAAGGGTTCAGTCATTGTGCTCAGAGAGCAACCTAATCCTGTATCTCGCTTTTTCAGAACGCTGGCTCTGTCCCACTGCAGCACTGTGGGGCAGGGGGAATGCTACCTTGTGGTTTCAAAAGAAAAGAGAACTGGGCTGTGCTAGTCCGAGGTAGGAGTGTGTGTGTGTGTGTGTGTGTGTGTGTGTGTTGACAGGGGTACTTTATGTATGACTATAAATTCTCATGATGAAGTCATGGCGGAGGTGAACCTCCGTTGATTTTGATGGTGAAGTCACGAAGGCATTAAATAAGTCATGGGGGAAAACACTTAAGCATAGAGATTTCATTAAAATGCCTTTTTTGATGCCTTATTAAATGCAAAAAAAAAGTTACACCTCTCACTGTCTCCTGCGTTCTCTTCTTAATTCACTTATAACTGTAGTTGTTGGGAACTGAATTAGGGAGGCAATTCTGCTTTTTCAATTCAGACTTCTGTGTGTCTCTTTTCTCCATCAATCTTAGAGTAGGAAGGGGCATTGGAAGTTGTCTGGTCTGAGACTGCATCTGATGGTTTCCATAAGTGTACCTACAGTTCCTGCTGGAATCCTCCTACAGAACACATATGACAAGGTTGACAGCAATAATTTAAAACCTTTGTTTTCTGTTTGCTTAAAAATCGGACCTCCCATAACTTCTACCTTAGTTTTACTTTCTCTACCTCAAACTATGTATGTTATGACAGTCATTCAATGCCAACTTTTCCAAGTTACTGGAAGAAGCAATTCTGTCCCCTCCAAATCTAGAAGGGGACATGTGGAAATGTTTTCTTTATTCAACACACTCTATTTCTCTAATCATTCTTCATAAGAGGTTTCCAGATCACTCACCATCCTATAACTCTCTGCTGAAAAAGCTCAAGTCAGAGTTCACTGTCACTCCCATTATCAAATAGCTACCGTTTATTAAGAATATGCTATGTTGCAGAAAGTGTTCAAATTAAGCATCTGCTTTAATCTTCTCGATAACGGCTTTTTGAGGCAAGCATTTTCACCCCCTATTTTTCTGGTCAGGAAACCGAGGTTCAGAAAGCTAAACTTCCTTGAAATCCCATGGGTTACAAGTAGATAAATCTATTTTCACACCTGGGTCTGGTGGCTCTGAAGAGTGCTATCCTATAGGAACTAATGAACAAAACACGGCAGACGGGATCTCTCTGGCCCAGGACCCGGGGGGGGGGGGGGTTGGGGAGGGGGTTGGGCGCTGGCCACATTCGGGAAACCACACGCTACACTTCCACAGAAGCCACTGTGACCGCATGGAAGTTTCTGACAGCTACACCACACGGCTGGTTAAGGCTGAGTTTGTAATTGACTTAAACCCAAGGATTAGTTTCACCCAAACTGTTATTAAATCTGACCACCCCTTCCCCCAACACATTTCTATTTTGCATCTGATCCTTACAGAGTGAAGTCTGGGCTCCATTTCTGCTAAACACTATCTTGCTAGTTTGCTTCCATGTCACACACTGTCCGCTTCATGAGAAACCTGGGTTCTGGCACATGGGCTGTTAGTCACATTTAAAGGTCTATATTACTTAAAAATATTGTTCAGCTATTCGTTGTGTGTGTGCCTTCATCCAAGATGTTGATAAAAACTCTGTGTAGAGGAGGGCAAAACCAAAGGACACCTTCCCTAGGGCAATGTTTTTCAACCACCGTTTACCTACTATACCCCATGCACCCCACCAGTCAAGATTTATGTTCTGCAGTGCGTATCTAAAATCAACAGTCACTCTGAACATGTGTTTTCGGCTGTATCTTGTTGTCGCCTTCAGAACCACGTCTCTGATTCACAATCCATTTTTCTTATTCAACCAGTCAGCTACAAATGAATCCATTTCACTTTACTATGCCCAAATTTCTCTATTTTCTCCACAAGTATGTCAATCAGTAGTGACCACATTTTCTTCAACTACCAATGTCTGTTGTAAAACTGAAAATATTCTGCTGGCCAAGGACTTTATGTCTCAGAAAAAGAGAATTACTCTTAATCCTTAAGAATCCATCAACTTTGGGGGCACCTGGGTGGCTCAGGCAGTTAAACATCTGCCTTCGGCTCAGGTCATGATCCCAGGGTCATGGGGTCAAGCCCCACATTGGGCTCCCTGCTCAGTGGGGAGCCTGTTTCTCCTTCTCCCTCTGCCCCCTGCTCCTGTTTGTGTGCTTGCTCTCTCTCTCTCTCTAATAAATAAAATCTTAAAAAAAAAGAATCTGTCAACTTTATAAAAACAGTATTACAAAAGAAAATAACTGACCAAAATTGCCATGTCACTCAAAATGTTCAGTGACATTAAAAGTAACACTGAATAATATCCAAATTTAATTACAACATAAAAATTCTGAACTCAAAAACACAGATTATATAACACATTTGAAGCATGGGATATAAATTAAGTTTAACAACATGATCAACACTTACATGTACCTCAGTTAGCCCTGAAGCACTTATCCCCCCTACACACAAGGCACTATAAACTTTCTTCTAGATTCTTCTTTAGAAAGGTCTGGTAGCCATGACTAGACAACGACTGCCAGGTAACCCTGTTTATTCCATTAATAATACAAACAACAAAAAGACTCTCCTCAAAATTAAGAAAAAGGTTCACTTAGATCAATTTTTCCAGAAAGTGGATCCACCCTAGAAAAATACAATCTCTCTCATGGTTACAAAAGTCGTTAAGCTTCAGAGTAAAACCCAGGTAGGAGTACATTATCAGATCTCCCAATTTCCAGAATAAATCTCTAAGTCAGTAACTGGATACTCTGAGCTCAGAAATTAGCCAAAATCAAAGCCAGAAAAATGTAAAAGAGGCATCTGTGCATGGCACGCCATAGGTAGGACCCTCGGAACGTGCCTTGCACTCCCTGCAGCAGCCCATCGTAGGTGTCAGGTGACAGGGTCACAGAAATTCTATCAATTAATATATGATGCAGTAATTTTTGATCTAAGAATTTTTCAAAAACTCCTTTTTTCCTCTATGTTCCTGCAAATCTAAAATTAGTACACCAACCCCATCCCCACCATAAATGACATTATCAACATGAAATGGATTTGAATCTTATGACCCAAGAAAAGGACTGGGTGCAGGACTGCATCATGCAACACAGAAGAGGAAAGATGTGGGGCTGTAGACAGAGAAAGCAGAGAGGAGTGAATGAGGAACCCAGGAAATCAGGTGGGCTTGGAGCTGGCGGGGTCTTCGGACGACTAGAAGTGCGTGACAACACACAGACACTGCTTGTGGGGCCCGGGAGAGCCTCGCAGCACACAGAGCAGAAGAGGCGAACTGTGTAGACCTGTGATGGGAGGGGCGGGTGGGGAGGGCGGCGTGATGTCTCCGCCGGACCAAGGGCAGGCGGCTGAGGTGGGAGGAATAAGCTCTTGGGAAGAAAACGTTCAATCTGAAACTGAATGGCCTTGCTGAAAGAGCGAGCTGCCCCCTCCCCGCTGTGGGGAGCCGGCGCTGTGGCTAGTGCCCACCCGGACGCTCCTGTGCTTTCAGTTCACGCCCTGTGTGTGTGTTCTCCGTGACACATGGAGAATCCCCCCATCTCCACTGCTATGGACAGTGGTGTTCTCATCTGTTAACTTGGCCTTGTTAAATGTCTCTGACAAAAGTCACTCAACTGCTCCTTCTCTGAGAGGGATTTTAGTTTTCTTCACAAAAAGAACCAAGGAGAGTAGGCCCTTTTACACGCAGGCTGCAATGCCCACCGCGATGTACATTTAAAAATTACTCCAAGAGGAGGACATTCACAGTTCAAATGATCCTACCAATGCTATATACAGAAATTTACAAGTTCATACCGATTAAAAGTTGCAATCATTCCAATACAAAAGATATTACTAATTTAAAATAGAAAAAGTAAAATTATTCAAATAGAAAAAGTACTCAAGGAGAAAAAGGAAATTCATTTAAATGATAGCTCATAAGATATTAAAGAAAAACTTGATTTTTAAGGCCCCCATTTTTTTCCCACCATGGAAAGTGCTGGAGATTTTTTTTTTTTAATTAAGATCACTTTTTTCTTTTGACATTTTTCTTTTGATTGTAACATTTTGGAGACATTATAAGTACTTTTAGTAATCTGATCTCCTGTTGGAGGCTTTGAAAAGAATTTTGTATCTAGAAACTCAGTCTGAATAACCTTCCAGAGTTCTGAAAACAAGAACGTGTCTTGTATGTTTCATACCAACATTCTCCAGTTCTCATTATCTGCGCTAAAAAAGGTTTAAAACATGCACTCACCTCCACATCACAGGTATATTCTGATCCATCCAGAAGTATCACTTTGCACTGCATGCTTTTAGGCTTTTTGACAATCTTTAATGGAGATCGAGATAGTTTACTGCTAGATGATTTCTGAGAAAGTTTATCGTCTTCCAATTGCTGATATTCGAGCTGTTTTGCAGCCCCAGCAGCGAACTCCCGTTCCTTGTCAGTGACCTGTGAAGAGCAAACAATGAACAGTTTTCACTGCAAGGCAGGAAATAAATATTGCATTGCTCAGGCAAGAGCAGAACCCTTTAGACATAAGCTTTCCTATTTCCCAGAGCAGGAGAGATGTCAGGATCAGGATACTGTGTATGGATATGTATGCCTACATGGATATTTATAATGCTAATGGTTTCACCTAAATAACTTTTGCCATTTAAATGTACCAACGAGCTTCATTTCAGTTTGACTTGAGAATTTAATTTAGAAGCACGGAGTTAGCAAACGCCATCAAGACTTCACTAAGCAAAGGAGGATCCAAATGGACTCCTGACTTTTTAAAAAGGCATTAGACAGTACAGGTCTTTAAAAATAAATCATTTCGATTTTATTTACTGTACTCTGTTTTCTTCATTCACTGGCTCCTTCTATGACTCACAATGCCTTACATACATATAAGGTACCTTATAAACTTTAAGGCCTAGAGAGCTTCAAGTATTAATCTTCTCAGTAATTTTACATCTGTTAAAATATTTGATTCAGCTCTAAATCAATTCCACGAAGCCAGCAGCACTGAATTTCATCACAAAGTAATCCCCTTTAGTCTGTTCCCTCCCTCACTGTAATGAGCCAGTGTAAGAGCAGATCACATCTGTCCAAAAGCTTTAATCTGCTTTCAGAGCACAACAGTGTAGTCCAGGCTACACTCAGAACGGCAGAGGATGTCCTAACGGTTAAATTCTCCCTTCCATCAATAAATACCCTTGGAAATCTCTATGTGCAACTATTTTCTTTACATCCCCCTTCTTTATATATGTGTGTTTGCATACATATGTTTCATTGAAGTACAGTTGAAACAATATCACAAGTAGTTTCACCTGTACAAAATAGTGATCAAACAACTCTATGCTGTGCTCACCACAAGTGCAGCTAGCATCTGTCACCGTACAATGCCCTCTTCTATTAAATGATCACCAATGGTATTAATGTGCAAATTCAATTCATGGGCCAGACTATCATTTCCACCAGTCTGCAAATGCACACTGACAGACCAAAGACAGACATGTTGCAAAATTCAGGTTAGGCCCCTTGGCTGAGCATGAAATTTCTTCTCTCACAAACATACTATTATCCTAGTAGCTAAAAGCACATGACCTTGACTATAAAGGTTTATTGAGGTTTATCACTTCAACTTTTCTTTCTTATTAGTGGCTACAATTTTATGACACTCTAATCACAAAGTTATCTTGTGGTTTATTTATTTTGGATTTTAGGTATGGATTTCTGCTTTTATAAAGTCATTTTCTACCTAATTCCCTCCAGATTATAAATACAGTCCTTTCCTCCACTACTTTACACAGGAATTCAGGGCAAAGTTGTGAGAAGTTCTTCAGAATAAAAAGACCAATTTGCTGAGTGAAGGGACCATGAAAAAACTGAAAAAACAACTTCAAAGGCCAAAACAGTTGAGAAGGCTAGAGGTAGCTAAAAGACGTAAATAAAAGAAAATCTGCGCTCGCAACTTGGTCCAACTTTTTTTTTTTTTTTTTTTGGACTATTAGTCTTTCATATCAAAGCATTAAAATAGTGCTGCAAAAAAGCTCAAACATGAATTTTGGCCTTAAACTAGTTGAAGAAGTTTGGTAACCTTGGAATTTTTTTTAAGATTTCTTTATTTTACTGAAAGAGAGTGCGCGTGCACACGCGTGTGCACACACACACACACGTATGAACAAGCATGGGGGGAGGGGCAGAGGGAGAGAGAGGATCTCAAGCAGATTCCCCGCTGAGCACAGAACCAGACACAGGGCTCGATCTCACGACCCTGAGATCATGTCCTGAGCCAAAATCTAGAGTCAGCCGCTTACCCGACTGAGCTACCCAGGCACCCCAGTAACCTTAGAATTTTATATCATATATTTGCTAAGTGCTTATAACTTACATAAGACTTTCACACTTTTAAGATTTTTTATTTGAGAGAGAGAGAAAGAGAGAGCACAAGCGGGGTGGGGGAAGGGCAGAAGGAGAGGGAGTGAGAGAATTTCAAGCCCCAAGCCTGCGGTTGGGGGGCGCTCAATCTCAGGACTCTAAGAGCATGACCTGAGCCGAAACCAAGAGTCGGATGCTTAACCAACTGCGCCACCCAGGCGCCCCAAGACTTTTGTACTTTTAATTCACATTTTCATCTCATCACAGGCAAAGTCAACAGAAGCTACGTTTTTATTTAAATCTCACCACCTGGAATCAACTTTTTCTCTGTATTGGGGAAGACGAAATTTCATTTTTCCTCTGATAAAATGAAAGTATCTGTATGAGGGGCGCCTGGGTGGCACAGCGGTTAAGCGTCAGCCTTCGGCTCAGGGCGTGATCCCGGCGTTATGGGATCGAGCCCCACATCAGGCTCCTCTGCTATGAGCCTGCTTCTTCCTCTCCCACTCCCCCTGCTTGTGTTCCCTCTCTCGCTGGCTGTCTCTATCTCTGTGGAATAAATAAATAAAATCTTAAAAAAAAAAAAAAAAAAGTATCTGTATGAGACTGTGCTTTCTGGGCTACTTATAGGTTAACTCCAGACACCCCTGAAACCACGAGCGTTCAAAGGGAGGTGTTGTTTCCAAAACACTTCAAGCACGAACCCATCACTGAGCCTCTCATGCACGTTTTCAACAACTTCATAACAGCAGACAAGGACCTCAACGAAACGTCTATTGTAGTCACATACACAATTCAAAAATATCAGTATCAGTGTCAACCCTTTTTGCATTCCTCCATTTCACTGAATCCTCATGACAGCTCTGGAAGGTAGGTATCTAGGTCTCCTTACCCTCATTTATACACAGGAGAGAAAAGGGTAAAGGGCACGGTCTCCACAAACTTCCTCCATAAAACTAGCAGCCTGGAATTCAAACCCGGCCATGCCCATGTTTTCATCACCACAGACTACCAAAATGTACTTCATTTCACCTCCAACATAACTGGGCTCCTAGCACGAATCAAAGAAGCGGAGAGCAGAAGAACCTGAGAAAACAACCTTTTCTGATCTCTTCATCTTGTTAATGAGGAAGCAGAGGCTCAGAGGCTGAATGCGTTCTCTGAGATCCCTAAAATAACTAGGGAAGAGGCAGGATTAACTAGTTCTCCTGACTCGGCAGCCAGTTACCTTTCCCTCAAAGGGCTTTAGCATCATTTCTCTCATCTTGTTTCAGACATCTGACTTCCGGAAGATAAAATACATGTATCACATCTCGGCACAGAAACTCTTTCTTCTGTACAATTATTTCCCACTCTCACATTTATTTCCTTTCAGAGTTAAGAGGGAAGAATGGATAAAAAAAAAAAAATCCAGTCTGTAATTTTAAATTTCTGAAGGTTTAAAAACAATCTAAACACCACCATCCTCACATCTCCAAAGAAAGAAACGGTAAAGGAAAACCATGATGACAACAATGGCTCCTTACGTTTTGTTTAATAAGTTGGAAGGATAACCTCCAGCTCCCCATCATGAAACATTTTAGATCAGACACAGCATCTATGTACAGAACATGGAAATAAATGTTATTTTTAATACTGCTTAAAAGCAGAACATAAATACCATGGGAAAAGAAATAATTAGGTTGTAAACATAGTTTAATGTCATAATAATGTGTTGTGCCTTCCAAAGAACTTTACTAACATGCTGATTTCGTGTCTCTTCTCTCAACGTCTTGTACAATTTCTAGCTTGACACATATACTTCCAACCTAGAAAAAGGTCAGTCGTTTGCAGGGACACCCAGATTTGCTTACCATAGCATGAACTGGTACCCTAACACAGGTTGATTTCAGGTTTGAAGTTTCAAGCCAAAATAATTTAAACATGGATTCATTCAAAGCCCAAGCATAAACCATCCTTTATATTTTGTATGAAAACTTTTAAAAGAAATAGTCGCATTACGTAGGACAACTTAAGTATGTCTAGATAATATGGTTGAACATACACGCACATAAAGGGGTAAAGACACCCACGTGAACGTTCACTAAACGTAGCTGGCAACATCAGCATCACAGTGACCCCTGAGAAGAATCAAAATAGCTCTAACTGCTAAGCCTGAATAAAAATTAGGAGCCTAATTAAAGCTGGTGTGGTGTCTAGCCTCCCTGTAAACCCAGATAAAACCAATAACCCGCAGTCCAGATTCCAGTGTAGGTTGAAGTGCTTTGTCAAGTGAAGGAGTTACCAAGTGAGGTTGTGGAATGTCATTCACTGAAAGTCTTAAAATAGCATCAATTTCCATCTGCCTGGGACCAGAAGGGGGAAACAGATGACCCCTCATAGTTCCCTCTAGTGCTAAGAGACCAAGGTCGGCCCAGACCCTGGAAAAAGGTCAGTACACATTCCTGACTTGGTTTTCTGGGTGATGCTAGCAGGTGCAGGGCAGCCAGTGGCGGCCTGTGTCCCGGGGCTCACCTCCTTCCTCACAGGGGTGCTGTGCGCCGCGGCCTCGAACTGTTCTAGGGCCTGGTGCTGTTCCTCGCCGCTGGGTTCGGGTTCGGGCCCCGGCCCCTGCGGCGCCCCCGCGGGCCCCTGCGCCGCCGCGGCCTCCTGGGGCTCGGCCTCCTGCTCCGGCTTGGATTCCGAGTCTGAGCCAGATTCGGTCGTCATGGTTGATTGTTCTGCAAACAGAAAATGGCAAGGTCCCGTCACTTGGTGTAATTACGTTCGCTAGGCACAAAAACTAGGATGCTTTCGGTGAAAGGCTGCGTAGAACCACAGTAAAAAAAAAGGGAAACATGTATGCAATGCAAACACGATGCTGCTGCACACCCCTAACAGATGACTTCCGTTTACCACAAAGATGGTTCAGAACGAACACTGAACTCGAAGTCAAATTTATTTGTAATGATCACAGGTTTTCTTCCTATTAGGTTTTTGCCACAGATGGCCATAAAATGACATTAAAGTAACGTCCTAAAAATTACATAACTCAGGCACACTTAATTTCAGAAAAATGAATCTTCTGCATCCGCTGGATCTATATTTTAATCTCTGGGAAGGATGATCTAATAATGGAAGCAGATATTCTTTCTCCTTCCCTCTCCCTTCCTAGCTCTACCCAGGGCCCCAGCTCTGCCTCTGGAACCCCTGAATCTATCCATTCTTCACCGAGCAAGTGCCCTTCCTGTGCTTTCTCAGAACCCTGTTGGCCGCTTTTGAGTGAACAGTGACCACAACACCAGAGGCTTCGTTGGCGACGTGGAACGGGTCCCACACTGGACAAGCCCTGGGTACGGCTGGAGGGAGCCTGGGAGCCCCATCTCTCCCTCCTTCACCAGCGAAAATTCACAGCTTCTTCCTGGCTTCCTCCTGTTTCCCCTGACAGTTGAAAGAGGAGTTTGTCTCGGCTCATAAGGGACTCACATGATGGTTCTTAATATCTAATAATCTTTTTTTTTTTTTAAAGATTTTATTTATTCAATTGACAGAGAGAGAGAGACAGCCAGCGAGAGAAGGAACACAAGCAGGGGGAGTGGGAGAGGAAGAAGCAGGCTCCCGGCAGAGGAGCCTAATGCGGGCTCAATCCCAGGACTCTGGGATCACGCCGTGAGCTGAAGGCAGACGCTTAACGACCAAGCCCCCCAGGTGCCCCTAATAATCTTCTCTTACACCTAAAAAGACCTTCTAAAATAGAGCCACCATCTTGTAACGGTTCACCAGTCAAGACACGTAAGTACTTTGTGCCTTAGTTTTCCCATCTGCCAAATGAGGGAATTGACCTGACCATATCCAAAGAACTTATTTTCTGGGGGTTCCTTCTAATGGGCATGCCACTATGCTTAAGGCAGTTTTTTTTTGCTTGAAACAGCAAGAGAGCAGCTGTGCCAGCAGCTACCATGTCATTTTAAGTAATTTCTTATCTTAGCTATATGGTAAATATCTCAAAAATAAATATCCCAGACTGTCACATGATTTCCCTTCCTAATTCTAATTTTATGGTAAAAATATCAGGAACAAAGGGTTAGTGTAATACTCTAAGCAAATGATACACCCGTTAGTATAATACAGAATTATCAAAATACTACTCCATAGTAAAATCACCATTTAGTTCCTATCTTCACAACACGCACTGGAATATGTTTAATAACTTGAAGAGGGAACATACAAATAATACCAATCCATGTTATAAACTAAATGCTACATCCATGTTTTGTATCTAAGATTCCTTTTTATAATCACCAGCTATTCTTTCTGTTGAATAAAAGATATATCAACTTGCCATGTGCTCAGTTGCCCAAAGCATATGTAAATATCAAGACCAAACACTGAACGAGATAGTGATCCAAATAAGATGAACACATTTTCTTTTTTCCTCTTACAGTTTAGATTTTTAGGCAAATCTTGAAAGTAAATATTATATTCTTCTTTGTATGCTTTTACTAGAAAGTGTGAAGTCCACAGAAAAGACAGAAAGGAGGAAAGGTGGTGGTATGGTGTAATCCAGAGCCTGTGATCAAATTCGACCTTTTAGAAGGGAGAGGGTCAATTTTAATAGTTCAGTTTGCTGAACTCTCAACTAAGTGCCAAATATAAGTCAAGCACTGCCCATGGTTTAGAAACAGAAATATATATGTTCTAACCCTCCTCACCCCAAGGAGTGGAAGAAATGGACTCTTCTCAGAATCCATTTTTTCCATCTCCCTTTCAGTAATTAAACTTTGTTTTAGCTGGTATTCCTCCATCCAGCTTGAGACCACCACGAGTTGAGGCCAGGTGATGAAGTCTGGACCAATGAGAAAAGAGAGACTATGTCTCCAGCGTTGAGGACATCTTCATAAAGGCAAGGGCACTTGCCCTAGGCTTCCTTTTTTCACTGGCTAGGGAAGAATAATCAACATTATCACCATAGACTCAGTCATGGAGGCCCCAAATTCAGGAGGATGCCGGGGCTGCCCCTTCCAACCTGGGCCCCTGGATGAACTCCCGGAGCACAGCTCAGGCGCTCTGGATTGTTTCATGCTGCAGAAATTCATTTCTGTCTTCCTTGAACCTCGCTACGCTTACTCAGGGCCAATCTAATACATATCCTTCAGACTAAAATTCTACCAAAATATAGTCATGCTCTAGTGGCTTCCATCTCAGCAAAACAAAGTAGCCTTCCCTCAATCTCACACCCTCCATCAGCTACGACCATACTTCTCTGCTTTCCACTCATAGCTTCTCAAAAAATTGTGTTAACCCTCACTGTCTTCTACTTCCTCCTTTCCCCTCTCCCTGCAAGGACCGCAGTCTGACTCCCACTGAGGTGGACAGTGCCACGGACTACCCACGCTCTTCTGTCCTGATCTCATTTCACCTCTTGGCAGCCCCAGCCCAGGTGACGAGACTCTCCCTGCCAGCATGTTTCCCTCCCTTGGGGTTCAGAACACACCACACCCTCCTGCTTTTCTCCTATCTTTCAGGCTACACCTTCTTATTCTCTTTTACAGGCTACTTCTTATCCAACCTCTACATGTGGGAATCTCCTGGAAATCGCGGTTCAGGCTCTCTCCTCTTCTCATTGACATTTTCTCCCACTTAATGCTATGCTTTCCCAGGGCTTTAAACACTTCCCAGAAGCCAACTGCTTGTAGACTCATATCTCTGGTCTGAACCTCTGTTCTGAGGTTTAAAACCCAACTGCCCACTTGACATTCCTAACTGATAGCTCACAAATACCTCTAGATTTTTCTCTCTCAAGTCCGTTCCTCCCCTCCCTCTTCTTCCTCACCCCAAAAAATAGCAATGTCATTCCTTCAAGCCAGAATTCCAGAAATCAGCCCTGACAGTTCCTTTTCCTTACTTTCTCTAACTAATATAGGAAAGTTTTGCAAAATATGTTTTGCAAAATATATAATTTTTCACATACATATACAAATACCTATATAAATATTTCCAAAATATATCTTGAATTGGCCCCCTGCCACCATGCAAGCTATCATTTCTTTCCTGAACTCCTTAATAAACCTTCTCTTCCCTGTCTCTTCCTGCCCACCTCTATTCTGATCTTCATAAAACAGAAATCTAGTCACAGCACTCGTGTTAATAGCTTCCCGATGTGCTTAAAGGAAATCCAAACTCTTAACTGCCATGGCCTTCCAGCACAAGCCTAGGCCTCAACACCCAATCCATGCCCAGTGACACTGCCTACCCCTCTCTCCCACGATGATCTGGACACATGATCTCCTTTTGGTTGGCAAAGCCCAGCAAGGTTTTCTGCCTCCAGGCTTTTTAGACACTCTGCTCTCTGTGAGAACAGTCTTTCCTCTGCTCTTCAAGTGGCCACCTCTGCATTCCTCAAGTGTCAGCCTGAGAGAGCCATGCCCTTTTTACATCGTTACCCTACATGTGGTACCAGTACCAATGCAGTACCTGGACCACAGTAGGCATGTGAATAATCTGAAGAACAACGAATAAAATCAACCCCATTACTATCATATCCACCTACATACGTGAATGTGTAATAACTGTTCCTCATAGCCTTTAGCCATTGTAAAATTTCTCAAGTGAGGAAAAAGTAGGTATTTCTACATTTAACGGAAAACAGAACTCAGTTACAACTTTCAGAGCTGAAATCTCCCTACAGGTAATAGATGCTGTTGCTGATTATTTTACCAGTAGGGCAAAGGGTTTTCCAAAAACTCAAAAAGAAAACGTTTAAGTGGTTTAGAGAATCTCTGTAAGAGTAACCAAAGAGTCACTAGATCATAAAATTTAAAAATAAAATGCAAACGACTAAGAAAGAGTACATTTTAAAAAGATGCTTACTTTTCTTCCCAGACAGGGCAGTTCTTACGTATAAATCATATTTAAAAAATGCTGGATATCTTCAAGGTCTTCTATTTTCTATGAATATCATATTTAAGAGTCTCTATTTTGTGTGTTTCGGCAAATAGCTCTAACTTAATAATTAGATGTGAAAATGGTCACTGAAGCAAAACCAGAATCATATCTCAAAATAGAAACATTTTAGTTCATTTCACTTTAAAATGTATGTATAATCTTTATAGATCTAATACATGAAAATAATTAGCAGCAAATAAGTTGTCATGTGTGTGCCTGGATGACAGACTTAATTTCTTTGGTCGCCTGCTTCCTCTTCCATGAAACAAGGGGTTCCGCCTAGAAATTAGTGATGACTGAGTGAGGCTGGTGTGGGGAAGGGAGTGAAAGATGCCAAACTTCTGATCTTCTTACAGTTTGCCTTCTTACAGAAGTCTCTCACCTCTTTTACCACGTTCTTTCAGCCTCCTTGTCTTCATAAACATAAGGAGTTTTTACACAAATGTAGTTTTAGCGTAGACGCCATTGGACTGGACATATCAACACACTCTAACTTTAAGAAGTTGTCCAATGCGTGTTAAAATAGGAATCTTTCTAAACACATGACGTTAGCCCCATGATAAACATGAACTAAAAGAGAAAAATTAGTACAAGAACATCTCAATTTTGAGTTTCAGTGTTATTATTCTGATCATGGAACCATTTTGTGACCTGCTTTTCTCTTTGATTTCATGACTTGTCCCTAAGGCAGAAAGCCAGCTCTGCAAAAGCCGAGCAAAAATGCAAAACAGAACCCAGCAACCACCTATCAACTATCTAAATAATAAAATAACCTACCATTAGTTTCTACCTACAAATATCCCATATGATACCTTACCTGTCATAGATCACATAAATCACAGAACCTCAAACCTTGAATAAACTCCTATGCACTTGTCAAATATTTCTGAAGCATATTATTTCCCCCAGCACTACATGCATAATATAATGAATGAAAATCACTGCTGTTTCTTGACTAATTGTAATAAAATAAAACTTTCATTGCGGCTGAGAGATAGCAGAGCAATAAACCTTAAAAATGTAAGGCTTTTTAGTTCTGGAGTCTCACTAGAATCAATACTATAATTCCACCTATCTGAAAGGGCACGAGTTCATACTGTACCGATCAGTAAGCGGCATCGACAGCCTACATCAATAAATCCAGTGTCAAAACCTTTAAGTCTTCTTCCCTACCCACCTGCTGTGATGAACTAATTTTTAAATGGCAAACAATTAAAAGCATAAGCACCTAAATACAGTACTTCTAACTTTAACTCATTATTTTCATAATTCTAGAGTGTGCACTTCCGGTCTTATACCCAAATGCCAAAACATTTTCTTAAAGCAGATTTGTAGGATATTTGCATTGCTTTGGTTTTTCTTTTTTCTTATGCTCACTCCTTGCTTTCCTGGATGACCCTTGCCACTTAAAGTCACACACTTCCCTTTCCAGCTCACTGAAGTCTCTTATTGTCCAATGCTCCCTCCTCCTCTGATATACTCACTTTGGTCTCAACAAAGCTGTCAATGATTTCAGTTACTGGAAGTGAACGCCATCACTTGCAATTCCAAACAGAAAGCAACACAAAATGTTTTGGCTTAAACTCTGCCCTTTCTTGAAACTAAGTTTACCCGATCAGCTGTGTTCTGCTCCAGCTAAAAAAAAAAAAAAAGAAAAAAGAAAAAAAAGAAAAATCCTGAATCACTAGAAACCCTGAATCCTAAAAGTTGAGGTAAAGACTTTCATTGAGTGTTCCGGTGGGATGGCAAGAGGAATCCTCTGTCTTTTCAAGAAACAGTAACTATTCATTACTCCTCTCCCAGGGAGAGATTTAGTAAATGACTAAGAAATTAAGAGATAGTGATGAGCTTCCAAGGAGGCCCCGTGCAGGTATAAATGAAGTCACAGTCCCAATCCCCAGTCTGTTTCACCTACAAAAACTGGTCTTGGCTTTGTTCCTTTTCAGCTCCAGTTTTCTATTCCATAGAAGACAAAAAGTCAATTCATCGTCATCTTTTCCACTTTTAGAAGTAGCATTTTAAAATCTCTATCTCCTAACTAAATGACTGCTTTCTATTCAAATGTACCTGCGTCCTTGCTGATATTAAAATTCAATCATATTAAAAGACACCAACCTATCAAGGACTTAGTGCAGGAAAATGCTCAACTTAAATCTCTGTCATTTACGCATAGAACAGGATTTCTACTGAATAACCAAGCACTTTGTTAAAAACAAAAACAAAAAACAAAGTACTTTATACTGTTTACCTGACTTCAGGGATATAAGACTAAAATGGACATTTTTTTTAAAGCAAGTTTTTTTCCTCTATTTCAAATATAAATTCATAGAAGAGAGCCTAGTATATAAATGTCAATATTTGTGACTAAGGAATAGTATCCACCATCAATTGTGAGCAAACTATAAAATGGTAATATCACCTGGCACTTCTACTAGCTTCTGCCTATTTGCATCAGAAGAAGGGGGAAAAAAGCCCTAGTGCCATCCATCTTAAAAAAAACAAAAACAAAAACAAAAACAAACAAACAAAACAACCAAAACCAAAACAACAACACAGGAAACCAAGTCAGCCTGCTCTTGGGCTCACTCACACTCTACTCTTCCACACCCACCATCCTTCCACTCCAGTATGGTCCTACCTCTTTAGAGCCATGCTTATGGAAGGAACCATCTTCCCATGTGGTCACCACACCATCCCACACTCACTCTTTAGTGTCCCCCGTTATTCTAGTACACCTCACCAAGGTTACCAATGACCTCCCTACAAACCAATAAATCCCAGGTGACATCCCTTCTCATCTTTGAATTCTCTGCTTTGGATACTCTTGATTTTCCTATCTGTTCTGGCTACTCTAATTTCCCTTGGCCTCTTCATGGCCTGCTTCCCATTTTTCTCTTTCTAAACTTGCTAGCTCTCTAGGAGTCTGTCACATTCTCCAAACCCTCTTTCTTGGAGAGCTCTTCCACTTCATTTCAAATAAAACGACAGCTCCAAGATAGAAGTTCCTCAATTTGGAACCTCTCTGAGCTACAGATCCATATATACAATTTGACTTCCCACCTCGCTCACCTGGATATCTCAGAGGCACCTGAACTGAACACTTCTCCCTCCAAACCCTTGATGCCCCCACGCTCCCAGCCTGTCTGCTCTACTGCGGTCTTCCCCATTTCAGTAGGTGGGCTTCCGTCTGTTCAGCTGCTCATGCTAGGGATCGGAACAGCACCCTCTCCTTACTCCCATCTCAATCTGTGTCATGTCAGTCTACCGCACCTCTTGAGTTGTGTGCAAAGAAGGAAGACAGCAGAGAGTTCTACCCAGAGATTACTAATCAGACAAGGGCAGAGCAGTGTGAAAAATCAGCTGCACTTACTTGTGTGAGAGCATGCGGTCTGCTGCAGCTGGAACATAAGGGGTGTGTGGGCAGTGACGAGGGGCGATGAGACGAGCCAAGCAGAAGTCAGGTCCTGCGAGGCTGTCTGATCAGGCCAAGGAGACTTCGTGACATTGCACAGAGACCACCACACTGGCGGCCACAAGGACGACTAACATCAGAAGGGGTCAGCTGGACTGTTTCATTGTTTCAGTTCAAAACTAGACCAACTTGATAAAGTAAGGAGGCCCCGATGGGGCAGCGGTAGACCAGTTACTCCTCAAAGCACAAAACAGTGGGATTCAGGACCGGTCATTACCAAATATCTTTTGAAAACCTGACAACAGAGCGTTGAGATGCTAAGTGTTTCTGACTAGCAGCAGGGACGATGGATAGTTTTGTTTTCTTTTTTTCAAATAAGCTTTTTGGCCATACTAACTTCAACTCTTATAAGCCAATATACCAACTCCTATTGGCTGACTTTAAGATTATAGAAGCAAAAAGCTGGAATTTCTATGAAGATGACACGATCATTCAAAAATTACTTTCACCATGACGACTGTAAACCTGCCGGATTACCAAGATCCATCTTTATGGAGACAAAGATTTCATGACAGCACAGCACATCTACAATTCAGAGTTGGGACATTAAAAAACAAGATCAAGAAAAAAAAAAAAGGCCACAGTCCCCTGCTTCAAGGAGTGTACATTCTGACAGGTGACCCCGAGAAGAAAACCAACTACGGCGCCCAGGCTGTGAGAAGCAAGCCCAGAGAAGGGGGCTTTCAACAAGTCTGCAGGGACAGAGAGGGCTTCCGTGGGAAATAACCCTCGTTTGACAGAAAAATAATCGCGAACCTTCTGTCCCCAGTGAAATGACTCGTTTTAAGCGTGAGGTACAAGTAAAAAATCGCAGGCTACTTCAGGAGGATAAAGGGAAGTCAGGGATCCATCAAAGCACGGGAGAGGCACCCTGCTGGACCAGAAGGACACAAACCAGCCTCAAGTGGGCCACGTGCTCTGTGACCTCAATGGAATGCGTCTTCTCTTCTGTTCTAAAATTCTGAAATTCTAGGATTCCTGACGGCCAGAGATACTGTTGTATTAACAGCATGAAATCTACAGAAATTCTGTCCTTTAAGATAAAAGATGACAGATACCGATCTCACCCACTGGCCCCCAGGGCAAAACGCAACTAGGGCAGGCAATCATGGCGCCCTAGAGAGAAAGCCGGCCTCCCACCACCGCACGGTCAGCTGAAGGCTTCATTAACTGACTCAATTAAGGTTTTCTTTCACTGAAGCAATACTTTACCCAGATCATCTGAAAAAGCTGAAGGAAACACTCTTAGTTTATGTAATACATTGGAAAAACCTGGCTTATTTTTGGTAAGCTTTTAGCTTTTCAAGCTCCCAACTGTGTAGAGCTCTGTGTGAAAACATTAACAAATGCAGTTCAGAAGACAGAGATGATGATTTTGAGCATGTCCATCTTGTCAATATGTATTCATATCCTAATCCAATGGGTACCAAACACGGGGGCATAAAATCTCACGTATCTTCGAAATACCAAGAATATTTGGTTGTTCCCACAAGCCCCCTAAATACTTTTCAATAAACCAAGGAAGCCGCTGACTGCTATATATACGGGGGCTTGTGTTAGTGAAGAACAGAGTCCAGTGAGAGCACTAATCCTGACCTCCAGAGGCTGGGGAAGAGGACCTCGTAGGCCTGAGCGTTTGTTCTGATATTTTATAGGAAAGTGGACATTCACAGCAATGACACAGCCGCACACACTCACCAAGTTTCTTTACTTTTGGTTGGAAATTTATCAGTTAAGGTTAGAAACACTGGCTACATCATTTCTCCATGCATTAATACATTCCTTCGACAAACGTTTCCTAAATTACTGTTCTGAGGCCTGGGGATACATCATATAAAGACAAATGGGTCTCTGCGCCAGTGGAGCCTACGTTCTAACTGAAGGGGGAAAACCCTGTCAGCTACAGATAGATGTTATTAGATAATCCAATCTAAAGTAGATGGCGGCTGCTTACATCGGGTGGTTAGGGAGGGCTTCTCCAAGGAGGGGGTATTTAAGGCAACATTCCGACATCCAGAAGCTTCTGCCGGTGAAGACACGGCATGGGGATAATACCTTCCAGGAAGACTCGTGTCCAGGTCCGATGAACAAAATGAGCTTGGTGTGGTCAAGAAATGAAAAGAAAGTGGAGGTAGCTGGGACCCAGCAGGGGCAGGGAAGAACGTTGTAGAAGATGTCAGCGGGGGCCAGACTGCGAGGGTCTTGGTAAGTCTTATGTAGCTGGATTTTATTTTAAATGCAACGGAGCATTTCAAGGTGAGGAATGATCAGGTCTTACTGATACATTTGGAAGACCACTCTGAGTAAGGGTGGGGGCAGGGAGAGCAGTTAGTGCTCTGGCAACACTCTAGGCAAGAGAACCTGGAGCAGGAGAGGAGATGGTGAGGAGGGGAGCCCTCCTAGTGCCAGCCGAGGCTCTGACTGGAACTTTGAGAAGACCGGGGAAATGGATTATGCAGGCAGGCAAACACTCTCAGAAGCCTTAGGTCTCTTAGAAACACAGGGATCCCTAAAGGTGAAAAAATGACACAGAATACACTCCCCAACAGGGAGGGAGCCTGCCCACCATCACGTCAGGTTTCCATCATGATTCCTCCAGGTGGTGCTCCCTCACCTTCAACAAGGGAAATCATCTGTGCACACTATGCCATCAGCAATCATTTTTTTATAATAATTTTTTATATTATGTTAGTCACCATACAGTACATCCCCAGTTTTTGATGTAAAGTTCCATGATTCATTACTTGCGTATAACACCCAGTGCACCATGCAATACGTGCCCTCCTTAATACCTATCACCAGCCTATGCCATTCCCCTACCCTCCTCCCCTCTGAAGCCCTCAGTTTGTTTCCCAGAGTCCATAGTCTCTCATGGTTCATTCCTCCTTCTGTTTACCCCCCTTTCTTCTCCTACTGATCTTCCTACTTCTTATGTTCCATAAATGAATGAAACCATATGATAATTGTCTTTCTCTGCTTGACTTATTTCACTTAGCATTATCTCCTCCAGTTCTGTCCATGTTGCTGCAAATGTTGAGAAATCGTTCTTTCTGATAGCTGAGTAATATTCCACTGTATATATGGACCACATCTTAATCCAGTCATCTGTTGAAGGGCATCTTGGCTCCTTCCATGATTTAGCTATTGTGGACAATGCTGATATGAACATTGGGGTGCATATGGCCCTTCTCTTCACTACGTCTATATCTTTGGGGTAAATACCCAGTAGTGCAATGGCTGGGTCGTAGAGTAGCTCAATTTTTAACTTTTTAAGGGACCTCCACACTGTTTTCACAGTGGCTGTACCAACTTGCATTCCCACCAACAGTGTAGGAGGGATCCCCTTTCTCCACATCCTCTCCAGCAATTGTTGTTCCCTGCCTTGTCAATTTTTGCCATTCTAACTGGCGTAAGGTGGTATCTCAATGTGGTTTTGATTTGAATTTCCCTGATGGCTAATGATTTTGAACATTAGCAATCAGCAATCATTTTTAAAAACATCTCATTCAGGTGAGAAGCAATGCCTGGCTTTACTTACAACTGAATGTATTCTAGTGGTCTAAGTGACGGCTCCAGTTTCAAAAAAAGAAAGAAAGAAAGGGGGGGAGGGAGGAAAGAAAAGGGGAAAAAAGAAAGCAAACAGAAGAAGAAGAAAAGCTTTGGCCTTTACGGGTACATAATACGTTTCTAGACTTGATCTGAGAACCTACTAATGGCTAAACGGCATTTGTACCTATATGCTCCTTTCACACACAATCTGGCAGAGAATTTCAGTCTCCATGAGACATGAACGTGATCACCACTGAGATGCTGTCATTATCAGGAACCTGAAGACATGCCAGTAGAGTTTTTACAGGCTTTACACAAGAATCCTGCTGATGCTATGAAAAGGTTTTATTTGAATTTTGAAATTGTCCATCCATGAATTGTATCTTGGTCTGGGTTATATGTAGAAAACAACCACCTTACAAAACACTGGGCAGTGTTTCCCCACAACATATTTACATGTTTGTCACTTTGACAAGCATTTTATTTTTTTAAAGATCTTATTTATTTGAGAGAGAGCATGCGCACACAAGTGGGGAGTGGCAGAGGGAAAGAGAGAGGACCCCAGGATCATGAGCTGAGCTGAAAGCAGATGCTTAACTGACCGAGCCACCCAGGTGCCCTTTGACAAGCATTTTAATGTATGATTTGATATCCACCAAAAACACTCTATAGAGCTGTCCCTGGGATAGGAAACTGCCAAATATGTATTTATTTTCAGGAGTTAAGATGAATACTTGTAGTAGTTCATTAGTGTTCCCTATCACTGAACTAGAGTTCAGAATGGATTATGACTTCATTTCCCTTAGCCAAAGGCATTCCCATAGTATTCTTGAGATTTTAAGCAAAAAATTAAATCCAAACTGAAATTTCCGACTACCAATGAAATACAAAAGAGCATAGTGTTTAGCCTTTATGGCAAACTGAATCCTAGAAAGTGGGAGGGAATACGATAAGCATAGCAACTCTTCTCTCCAGTTTCTGTTAAACATAAATCACTCTTTAGGGGCACCTGGGTGACTCAGTCAGTTAAGCATCGACCTTCGGCTCTGGTCATGATCTCAGGGTCCTGGAATAAAGCCCCATGTCAGGCTCTCTGCTGAGCACGGAGTCTGCCTGTCCATCTCCCTCTGTGCTCGCTCTCTCCCTCTAATAAATAAATAAAAATCTTTAAAAACATAAATCAGGGGCACCTGGGTGGCTCAGTCTTAAGCATCTGCCTTCGGCTCAGGGCGTGATCCCAGGGTCCTGGGATCGAGCCCCACATTGGGCTCCTCTGCTGAGAGCCTGCTTCTTCCTCTCCCACTCCCCCTGCTTGTGTTCCCTCTCTCGCCGGCTGTCTCTCTCTCTCTCTCAAATAAATAAATAAAATCTTAAAAATAAGTAAATAAAATAAAAACATAAATCACTCTTTCTTAGGAAGAAACTGTCATTACGTCCTTAACATGTATAATTCGAACACAGTATTTTGCTTCTCAACTGAACACTCTACAAATATTAAAAAATACTGCCTTATATGGCTTCCTAAAAGCAGTTTATTTTCTAAAATGCATAGGATCTTCATGAGTTTGACAGCTGACATAATTTCTCATAAATCTTTGGTGACTGCACTTGTTTTTTTAAATTAACAGGGTATGGTGCTTGAGAAAGTAAGGAAACTTGGTCACGGGTCACCCACAGTTGCACAGTACTAAGCTCCTCCCTTGTATTCTCTTCCACAAACTCACCTCTGACCACAGGATAGGTGGGCACAGTGCGGTTAGTGCACACCTTGCCCAAAGTCACAAAACAATAAACACAGAGCCAAGCATTAAATCTGAGTTTCTGCCACTAAGAGCAAAAGCTCTTTCTTTCACACAAGTTTATTAGGTATACCAATAAAATCTGCTATTAACTTCTTATTCCAGAACTGGACAACTTTTCAAAGTTATTGTTCTTTATGATCTAGAATTCCATATTGCTAATATGCTATTTTACTTCTACTTAACATAAGTCAAACAATAATAAACTATAAAATTATATTTTGTTTTAAAGACTATTTTTACTACTACTTATTTTTGTATTTATACACACACACACACACACACACACACACACACACACACACAATGACAGTACTGGTTTCTTCCTTAATAAAAAGAGGTTTCTAATCTAGTATAAGCCTTCAGGATTCTGTCCCAGGGTGCCATTTTATTCCTGGAAAACCAAAAGTAAATGATCATTGTCACTTCTAGAGAAAATGTGAATGGTACTGACTCTGCGTCTCTAGATTCCTAACTATTTATAACCTTCCACTGATGGTGGCTAAATTTAAGCCTTAAATGGACAAGCCTAAGTTTTAATCGGTTTCGACTTTGCAAGTGTTGTTGGTGGAAGGCCTCAAATTGACAAGAAGCCAGTAACATACGTTTCAAGTGTATAAACGTCCAACGCCACTGTTTAAAATTTTCAAGAATTTCACAGCTAAAATCAAAAGAGAGTAAAGGAGAGAGTGTATTTCTTCTGCACTGTTGGCCAATTCTATCTCTGGAGAGAATGTATTAGCCAAAAGAGATCTTTGGCACCTTAAAGCAGGAGCATATTTTTCTATTACCCAACATCTGACTCTGTATCTGTGAGAAATGAGGTGTGAACCATATAGACAGTGAATAAATTAAAACAGAGTCAGATTCCATACAGTCATCTACGAGCAAACAGCTCTCTGACTCCTTCTGAAATGGGTCTCTCTTCCATAGAACCATTCGTTTTAAAAAATAAGGGAAAGGTTAGGGCAAAAACTTTCAACCTTTCACCTCAGTGAGGGGCAAGAGAGCCCCTGACATCTGGGGCTCCTGGCCAGGAATCCACACTTCAGGTTTCTCTTCACAGGCGTCCATGCCAGAGAGTTGAGGACAGCTAGAGCAAGAAGAATGGCGGTCTCAAAATGACCCAGGAACAAATAACCTGTCCTCCAATGCCCTGTCTGTCCAGACAAACGTCACATACAAACGGACGGCAAATAGCGAATGAACAAACCGTTGGGGCTTCTGAGTTTCACAAATACAGGACAGAACAGTGCGTCTCACTGTAAATTCAGAGGAATGACAGCACATGCATCCAGCCTGTCCATTTTTTTGTAACTTTGTGCAGGACTCAAGGCTTTTCTCCCCGTGTTTCACTCCTTACTGCAAACTCCATGCAGGCACCCAAAACTCATCACAGAAGGACATGCGGTGAGTATGAGAAAGAAAACAAAGGGGGAAACAGACTTTTCAAAAAACCCAGAAAGGTAGGCTGCCTGTAAATATTTGTGTCTTTACAAACACGCATCTTCACATGAGCCCTGAAGACTCACACAACAGGAATCACATGTGAGCAAATCAATAAAGAAATATGGGGTGAAAAAAAAGCATTTCTACTGCTAAGAAAAAGAAATCAAATACATGGGAAAATTCTAGGCTTTCTATTATTGTTCCGATTTAGTACTCATAAAATCATACAAAGTAACCATTATTGGCATCCTAGTGGTCATTAAACGTATAAATGAATGAATGGTTGAAAACATCAGCGTCGTTTAACATAAATGCCCCGAGTCACAAATCTACAAGTGAGGTCTTGGAAGATCAAACCCAATTCAGCCTGAGCCCTCAAGCCCTTGGCTGTTTTGTGGTGCCCTATCTACTGCACTGAGCAGAAATGACCCTAAGTTACTAGTTCTCAGCTTCTCCACACAGAAGATGCTAAACTTTATCAGTTTCCCTTTTTAATCTTGACATTTCCTAGGACATTTCTGTACTCCAAAACCAAACGAACAGAATTTGGTTTTTCCCAAGTTAGATAGCACGGCACCTCCGCCCTCCCACAGTTAGTTAACTAAGCATTCAGAGACTCTTATCACAAGTCCTACAGCGAGGGGACATGGGAGCTCCTCTAGCAGTCCGGATCCCCCTATACTTTGGGGTTTTGACAGACTGAATTTTTTCATCCTTCAATAAAATTTGTGAGGACAAGTATTTAATTATTCTGTTTTTACTGTCGTGCATCATGGACTTTTATCTCTAGGCTGGTAATGGATGAAGACTACAAAGAATGTTCTTAAAAGATCTCACTGGCACACGAAAGAGCCGGCTGAGAACAGCGCCTCACCACGTTCTCTGAGGGTGCCGGTAAGAGGCTTCCTTATTCCAGAGCTGTTCACTGGGTGCCTGAAGCACTGAAAGGTTCCCCATTTGCTACTCAAGTTCTTTGTAAGGAAAGCGTTCGGGGCCCAGCCCAGCCACCATCTTGCCTCCTGCCTCCGAGGTGACTCAGCAGATAAAAATGCCGCGGGGGCTGGAGCTGCCTTGGATATTCTGATTACCAGGGTTGAATTTCCCACACAGTGTGCTAAAAATGACTGAACGGCTACAGGTGTGATGTTCCATTTATATTCTTTTTCTCTAATGGGCAACTAAGCCAATAAACAGCTCTTTCAATTTTTAAATCCACATATTTCCAGTTCAATGGAGATTAACTCAAAACCCTACAGACAAAAATAAACTTGAAGAAAAACTGAAAGGCTGAAATGCAGTTCATCTTTGGAAAATTTTTACAGGTTCTTTACGGTCTTTTTTTTTTTTTTTTAAGGTTTAACTACAGCAATACCTGCTTCACTTCCTATGTTGACAATTTTTTTTAATCACTAACCTTTTCACAATGAAATTCATTTTATTTACTTTTTTTAAAGATTTTATTTATTTATTTGACAGAGAGAGACAGCCAGCGAGAGAGGGAGCACAAGCAGGGGGAGTGGGAGAGGAAGAAGCAGGCTCCCAGCGGAGGAGCCTGATGTGGGGCTCGATCCCATAACGCCGGGATCACGCCCTGAGCCGAAGGCAGACGCTTAACCGCTGTGCCACCCAGGCGCCCCATGAAATTCATTTGAAATCCTTTAACCTGTCCATTTGAAATGAAAGCTTTCTCTGTAAAGAAGCCACACGAATTCCTTGCTTTCAAACTCTTCTGCTCAGAGGGGTCCTCAAACAGTCTGGGAGAGGGGCAACTGCTCCCCCAAAGTGGATTTGACCAGAGTCAGGTGGAGAAGATGAGAACAAGCTGCAAAAGCAAAATTCGGACCGATAAGAAGAGAGGATGACATTGGTCCTGACACGTTTACCAGGGGAACTCCTCTTGGAAGGGATCACAAAGATACAGGGCAGATGGCTTCCCGGACACTTACGGCTGTTTCTGATCTAGAGGAAGACAGCGGAGGACAGATTAAACTATGCCCTGAAGCAGGGAGGCCATTCTTCCTGATGGAAGGGATGGGTGACTACCAACAGGGGCCATGCAGTTGGGGAGAGGAGCGCTAACTACGACCTCTGAAAAGGCTGTGGATTCAACGTCCAAACTCACCATGAGAAGACAAAATTTAAGTGAGAAACCAAAATATTAAGAGTGATCATTTCTGGATGCTTAACTCTCTTTTTTGGATTTTCTACAAAACTATGTCGTGCAAACAGAAGACAACAAATCAACAAAATACCTCTTCATAAAAACATATTTATCACTTCTTTAAAATACTTTTTTAGCTGGGTGACTTCCCCCGTTTTGACTTAAAATTTTTTACAGAAAAAAGGATTAATTCTAATATTACACTTCCGAAGTGCACTTATTTATACTCCACTAACATAACTTGGTGCCTCCATGCAGCGGATGGGACAAACCAGGGAAGGTTGAAGGCTGCAGAGAATGACACTCGGGCCACTTGGATCAGAATCCCCTGGGGCTCTGGTAAAATTGCGTACTCCCCAGACCTAGCTGTAGGTGTGGAGAACCTCTGGCATAGGGACGCCTGGGCTCCACCTCCACCAATTCAACCAGAATCCCTGGGGGCAGGTCACCAGCACAGCTAATTGTTAAAAGCGACTCAGGGATTCTAAAATGCAGGCTGGCTTGAGAACAGTATGGAACAGCACTTCTACACTCCTAATAAGCACCCAGGGGATTCTTCCTCTAAAGGTTGCTAACCACTGCTCTGTAAGGAAATTGGAAGTCCCAGGGCTATGGATCGCCTGCATCTGGAGACAAAAATGACAAGTAGATAACAACCAATCACTGACGCTGGTCAAGGCTTATATCCATCTGTGCTTATTTTGGTTACTGCCACCAAATCGAGTCAGCGGTTCTGCTGCCTTTTGCATTTCATGGGTATATATGCACTATTTTGCGTTTTTGCTGGTTTATGCAAAACATGTAGGCAGACTCTATGTTTTTGCATTTCAAGGTCTTCACTTTAATAATATGTAATACTCATTACCAGCCATGTTTCGAAATATATTCCTCTGCCTCAGTCCTGCTCAATCTTCTTCCCAACAGAATATTCAGTAATAACTGGTGGAAAGAGTATTATCCACCTCTGTCAGTGATGATTATTAGGAAGTGAGGTTGCAAACGCTGTGTTTCCTCAAAGTTGAAAAGAAAATCTTATTTGCTCTTCTATCCAAGAAGTACCTCTTTTAGAATGAAACGGGTTTCCCTTGAGGAGAGGACAACTGGGGAGGGAGAGGAAGAACAGCGGAAGAGAGGAAGAAAGGAGGGAAAATAAAACCCTGCTAATTATAAGTCACAGGCCACCTTCAGGTTTTGCCTTAGTAACAGCTCCCTTCTGGACACCCCAACTAGCCCTCACCCAACACTTTCAACTCCAGTCCACAAAAACTGCTGAGTGCTTGCCGGTCAGTCAGGGTCTTGGTCACCCAACAGAAGAGGTAACAGATACACCAAAATCTTCTTTAAAAAAAAAAAAAAAGCCCCCATGGCCAAACCTCTTATTTACCCAACCCTGGATGTCAAGCAAACGGCCATATCCTTTTCTGATAACATCGTGACTATATTCTTTTCATCCTGGCAGCCCTGTTGAGCTGAGTAAGGACGGGACTGGAGCCAGCACTGGGTCCAAGGAGATTTCAAGCACTTTTCATCAAATTCAGTCTGTGATCAAATATCCCAGCTAAGAACTAGGAACATGGCATTTTTATAGCTTGAGAAACACTGCTTATGAAAAGAGTATAAAATAGTAACAAAATAAGGCCACAGATTATAACCTACTTGCTATTGTTTTCTACCGGTATTTGTCCCTAGCTGAGTTCTTACAAGTTTGGAATTGAGAGGCTATTTCTTTCTATGATATAAAGTATTTTCCATACTCCCCATCCCTTTCTTCTCCCTCATGCCTCACTAAGGGCAGCCACATCCTGAGCCTTCCTGACCCTCAAGCTTCACTTTCAACCTCACAACATGAGCTTCTGCAATCATGACCTACTGAATGGCTTGTCGTTCTTCAAGGGCTCCAGGCCCTTGAATGTGCTGCCCTTGAATATGCTGCCCCTAGAAGCTTCCAATCACCCACTTTCCCGAGCACTTATGAACCTTCTGCTTTGGCTGTGACCCCACCCCCAACTCGGATGCTGTTTCCGTCCCCAGAAACAGTCTCGGCTGGGTGACCACTGGGGTGCGCACGTTCCCACCGTTATGTGTACCTCCCTGTATTTGTAGCAACATTTGCTTCTGAGAGTCTCTGCTACCAGACACGCGAGTCTGAAAGGCAAGGAATGGTTTTTGTTCTCATTCTGTACTAGAAGTCGATCTCAAACCGAAGGTGTCTAAGAGTGAACTCCGGAGTTTTGTCCCCTAAACCACGTTGTCCCTGACTCTTAGCCCCACCAGCCAATCCATCTTTCAAGAAGTCTCAGGCCAAAAAAAAAATACAATTGCAAAAACTAACAAAAATGTCTACATTAAGTCCTTTCAGTAACTCCTGTGGCTCTACCTCCATGGCCACCCCACCCCTCCACCACTATGGCCACACCTTCCCCTCCACCACTGGCACTCCGTCCAGCCCACCATCTCTGCTTGCTAGTTACTCCACTGTCCTCCTAACTGGTCTCCCTACCTCTGTGCTTGCCAAGAGCCAGGTTGATCCCTTTGGAAAATAAAGCCAATTGTGTCACTTCTCCACTCAAACTCCTCCAATGACTCCCCATTTCATGAAGAGTACATTGTAGTCATTGCGTCCCACCTAAAAAATGATCCACAAGTGCTCCCTTGTGTTCTCCTTCTCTCCCGATTACCTGCTCTGGCCAGGCTGGCTGACCTCGCCATCATTCCTCTGTAACGGCGGGACCCTCCCCTCCCAGGCCTGCTAGTCCACCTGGAATGTTCTCCCTTGGCTCATTCCCCCACCTCATTCAAGTCTTTGCTCAAATTTACGACCTCAGTGAGGCCTTCCTTATTAACCCCCTCCACTACCTCTCCTCCTTTCTTCTCCATAACATTTATCATTAAACTAATGTATGAAATAGTTCACTGATTTACGCTGCTCTTTATCTGCTCTTCCTCTCACTGGAGGCTCCAAGCCCCAGTGACCCCACCGTCTAGAAGACTGTCTGGCACACAGCAAGTGCTCAATGAATATCTGTTGAATGTATGGACTCCGCTTTGGATCTCCAGGCCCTTCAACAGTGAGTGTCAGGCACTTAACAGGCACTCGTTAGATGACGCTGGCTGAGTTAGGACACCCATCTGCTAAATTCCTGAAATGCTATTTGAAATTGTGCTGTTATAGTCATCCTAGACAAAATGGCACTACAATCAACATGCTTATTGAAATTCTTAGAACCATTTCTCAGAAAAAGACAGTGTGACCTAGTGAAAGGGGCTTGGGCGTTGATGTCAGACCCGTGTGAGCTAGATTTCTAGCTCTACGACCAACTAACTGAACAGCGTGACCTTGCCAATCTCAGGTTTTTCATCTTTAAGTGAGCTAACAGCTACCTCAGAAGGCTACCTCCCCCATGCGGCAGCTCCCCAGTAAATGACGGCTATTGCTATCACTGTGATCATTATTGTTTCCCTTATTAATTTCTCAGAATGCTCTTGAGAAATTGCCCAACGTCGACTATTCTTTCAGAGAACAGGAGACAGGACAAAAGCCTAGAGGGCTTGGTCCACTATGGGAGAAAGGCACATCCAGGTCCTTGACCAGAAAAAGCAGTCACTGTTAATCTCTCGTGCTGATACCTTGGAAATCAGAGCATTAGTGCCTGAGCCTCTGGACATACTCAGTCACAGATGTTTCCTCAACTGGGATGGATTCGTTTAGGGTCTCTCCACAACAGAGCTGAGAGCATACGGGTCAGCAGGTCCTGAGCCCTAAGAACTAGAGCAAACCACTCTCCTCAGGTCCACTGCTAAGGATGGCTCTGAAATGCACGGAAACTGCAGGGCAGTTTGGATACTGGGGCTGAGTGAAGCCAGACCACAAACACACCCCAGAAGCAGGGCCAGAATTCAATGTACTTACACACTACTACTTTATCCCCTATCTCATGCAGAACACATCTACTCCACATGGATCTAAGAGGAGCACTCCATTAGGTGTCAAATCAAAAAGGCAAAAGTGTTGATTACCCAGAAAAGCACTTAAGAATGACCCATCCATCCCCTCTCCTGACCCTGACGTGCCTGATGGTGTCTCCCTTATGATGAGGCTCTGCTACGGCTTGTCCGAGCTTGTCAAATAACAGAGCGACCAAGGGGCAGGGGAAACATCAGTGTAACATCCAAGAGGCCTAAGTTAACCTCTCTAGCTTATGTTTAGCATTCACAATTTGGCATGAGACTTGTCTCTTTCAAAGGGGATTAACAATACGAGCCAAAAGGACATTATTTATAAAGATATTATGAGAGACATTAATAAGAGCTACTAATCATTTTTGTCAGTTGGTATCAGTCACTGATCTCCTCCGAAGTGCTAAACTTTAGCTGTCACTTGCCAGCTCTATGAATTGAAGTTACTCAAACTCTCTGAAAATAAATTTTTACCGATTGTAAATCGATGCAGTTAAAATACCTCTTGCGATAGTTGAGAATTGAGTAAAATGCACGTAGGGTAGCACTTAATGGATTATAGCACACAGGAGGCATTCAAGAAATGGACCATGATTATTTTTAAACCAGTGGAGCAATTCCTCTCCTTACTATCTCCAGGCTAGAATTTATTCTGATGTTAGTGAGGGGAAAAAATGAACATTATGTTAAAATCCAATGATGATTTGGGCAAAGTTCCTAAAGCTTATGAAATATTATCTCCTCCTTTAGAGCTTTATGGGCCTTGAGGACTGCCCGTGTGAAGATAATCGTGTTTAATAAACCAAATCAAGGGGCAGGTTGAACTCAGTCCTTGCCAGCCTGTCAGAACACTCACAGCAGCAGCTACCGCGTCTGTGGACCTGCCATTTCCCGTAACGCGCTTAGGCGAACTCTGTTGAAAATCAGAGCTTGTGAGGTAATTATCTTATTCCAGGGCTCTCTCAGGAGGGAGATAAGGAAAAAAGAGTTCAAAGGTTACATGGAACAATGATGCCTTTGGTTAGTCAGGAAGATGATGAAAATAAATTTTCTGGGCATCAAGGAACCACAAGTATAAAATCATAATTACTATAGTCTAATCCTTATCTGATCCTATACATATTTTGCATTCTTCATTTAGCTTCCAAAAGGCAGGATAAAACAAACAAACAAAAAACAGACTCCACTTTCCAAACTGTTCTTCCCCTGGTGATGGGGGAAAAGACAATTAACTACAGTAGGATTTCTATATTAACATTACCCAGTACAGAAGATCTACCTCCCACTGGAATATCTTCTATTTATTCTAAAACTTTTGCAACGTATTCATTCCTGTTTCCATTTTTGTATTTTCTCCACATATTCCCTTATTCCCCATCACCATGTATGTGCTTCTTACGCAAAACAGCATCGAATCAGAATTGCAGCCATTTGATCTGTTTATTACTTAAGTCTGATGCCAACACCCAGAGCCCCACAAGGGGCTCGATCTCCCAACCTGAGATCACAACCTGAGCGGAAACCAAGAGTCAGATGCCCAACCAACTGAGCCCCCAAGCACACTGTGTTTAATCGTGAGAACAAAGATGGCGGACACACCTGAAGGTAATAAAAGCAACAGTTTCGCCATCAGACCCTGGACATCAGACACTGGGAAATTCTTCATGAGCACTTATACTGGTTTTGCATTTGCCTGGGAAGATGCTTTAATTCTGAGATGAGAAAATAAACCCAAGGGGACTTAGGAGTAACCTCTAAGGAGGCTGGCCCTGGTGGCACTGGCAGGCTCAGGTCCTCATCTGGACCAAATCAGCCCCCTCATGACCACCCCTGGTGAGCATTCATCTCGTTGAGTTGAGGACAGCCTTAAAGGGCTACCACGCCCATTCCCGGTGAATCCGTCAGCCGGTGGCAGCTGTTGAGGGAAGACAGTTAAATGTGGTAGGAAGCAAGAAACGGTTGGAAATTTAAACCAGAGTGAAGACATTAATCTTCCTATTTCACGGTTTGCCACCTTAGAATCACACTAATCTAAAAGGTTAAATTGAAGGAGATCAAAAAGTTAAGTCTGCAGGCCTCTAACCGGATGTGCTTAAACCAAAGGTACCGGCTCTCACAAAGAAACCAGAATCCTCCTCAAATTGTTCTGCTTTGCTTTTTCCAAAGCACTGTAAGTAAATTTCTCTTATAGGATTTTTGTTGTTTGTCATTATTCTGCTTTGTTTTGGTATGTAAGAGAATTATTCTGATCTTTCTCTTTATAATCACCCTTGATTCATAACCACTCACTCACTTGATCATTCAATAACATTTATATGCTATATGCTGAGTCCTCGGGATGTGAGCCTCTGATAGCTCACTTTTGATTTGGCCACTTTGTATTTTTACCACTGAACAACACGTTATACACTGTAATTACTGAAATACCTAAATACATACAAATGAGTGACTTACAGCTAACACCAACCTAGACGGCGGTCAGGAGGTATCTGCCCTCCTAGAACACACGTATTCACCCCACACTGCAGGTGCATTAGTTCAGTATGGAAATCGGGGAAAACTAGCATTGTAACTCGGTTTTCAAACACTACCTGAAGGCTTGTACTTCTGCAAAAGAACTCTTTGGCACGTTTGGAAAGTCATTAAAGTGATATGACTACACATGTACTGAATAACTTTGTTACGGAACTAGGATTGTGGACCTAGAGAACTACTATCTGTAGGATATCTGGTCTATCAATGGGCCCCATATCATGCAGTCTAAGGGGGTGTGATCTGATACTCTGAGCCTGGTCATGGTGACAAGAGTACCCAGACGTGCCAATTCTCTTCCTTAAGGACCCAGGTGGAACATCATCCCTTACATAAAGCCAAGACCAATTCTCAGGCAGTTGGGGAGCCCCAGCTGAGCATCTGTGCTCAGGAACAGTCTTGCATTCTTAGACACAAGCCACACCGCGTTGTGTTACCCAACCAAACTGACCACAGGTTCTCTTTCAGCAGGGAGCAGATAGTTTTCTAGCTTTTTATTCCAGTGCTTAGCACACAGATCACATATTTCTTCAACAAATGTACACTGAATGAATTAATCTAGTAGTTATAATTTAAAGTTATATTGTAATGCTATGCCCCATTACCTTCAAATTTTATCTGATAAAGATTACTAAATTTATAACAGTATTTTTAACCTAAATGCTAGTTCCATTCATTTAGGAGAGGAATGAATAAGGAATAAAAAATTCATTGGAGGCATCATTTCCCCCAAAAAGAAAGAGTATTTGAAATAACCATACTTGTATGTTGTCCTTTCACTCAAGTAAAACCAGTCAGCATTTCAGAAGTTTTGGGATACTGGTTACACGATGAAAGTATAAAGAATGGAATAATCTATGTTGATCAAAGACCTTCATAGGCAGTGGATTACCATCCACCACGTGCGTCCCACTTCTTGCCTGCTGTGAGCCTTTTGTTAAGTTTGATACACTTTAGAACTTCCATTATAAGGGAAGGAAAAACAGGAAAAGCATGTGAAATTCAAGTGAATTAATCTGACTTCCTTCCAATATCTCCTTAGAAAAACGGAGTTGAAAAAAAGTACTAAGAGATAGTTAAAGGATCTGAATCCCACTCTTTCTTTTAATAGCTGTGGCTTTTTGTCTGTATACCCAACGTTCCCTTATCTGCAAAGGTAATCAAAGGCTCCAATTTTGTGTTCTCCCATCTTTGAAGAAAGGAGACTTGGCTTTGGCCCAGATTAATATGGTCTTTTTTTTCAATAGTGATTCAAACAAGGTAATTTTTGGTCAAATATGTAATCTCTATTTCATGATACTAAACTGAAGCTTTTTCGGGTTTCTTTTCTACATTTACCACATAAAACATTTAGAGTTCTGTTCAAAGTGGTGATTCCCAGTGCTTACTTTCCAAAGGTCCTCAACATCCCAACCTTCCAGACACACACAGAACACCTCCTGGGTAGAAATGTATGCCAGGGATAGGGCTGAAAAATCATAGAGGGCCACCTTGCTAGAGATTAAGACTGTGTAAGCGATAACCTGTATCCTAAATCATTCCAAAAGGTTTTCTGAACAAAGCAATATTTGAGGATAGATTTCAATAAGACAAAGAGATGAGGTAGAGTTAGAACAAACTTTCTGGTCAAATTCAGCAACACACGAAAATAGGTACAGATTTGGAAGAAAAATCCTAGGGCCATTAGTGTGGATTCTACTGCCTTGTTGGTTGCTCCTTAAACTAACACGGCACAGTGTGTTAGTGCTAGGGATGTAATGACACACACACGGAGTCATGGATACAAACTCCCACCCTCAAAGATCTCATGGTCTAGAGAGACCACAGACAAGCAACTAGTTCTGAAACAGCTGAGAAATGCTAGGAGGTGTGAAGTCCTGGATGTTAGGAGACAGAGAGAAGGGGCACTCAGCCTCGACTGGGCAGACCAGGAATTCTTTTCAAGAGAAAGAAACATCTGAGGCCTAAAGAAGATAGCAAGGTGGAGAGAAGAGTGCCTGGGTTTGGGTAGGGGGTTGGGGACGGTAAGACAGAGGAGGCTAATGAGGCGAGTAGGGATCCAATCACAAAGGGAACTCAATACATGTCAGGAGCACCAAAGGACAATTTAGAGGTTTTAAGACTTGCAGTAGTAAGGTATTTTAGACACGTTGCAGTGGCCAGAGAGGAGACAGTGAGTTAGGGACTAGACCTGGGATTGAAAGACAGGGAGAATAGGGAGCTGGAGCTCGCCCCCATTATCTCCGTGAGTTATAACTTCCACCATAAAGCACTTCTTCCTATGCCAAAAAATAATTAAGTTAAAAGTGGCCGGCTATGCAAGTGCAGGTCCCAGATGGATCTTCTGGTTCCCCATTCCCAAACAGCCCACAGGGTGAAACCTCAGCTAAATAAGAATGCTGGAGCCACCAGCAAAGGAACAAGAGTGAGCTCCGCAGGGAGGGCACCCACTGAAGGCAGTGGGTCGAGCGCGAGGGCACGGAGCAGGGTGCCTGGATGTCGGTGGATAATGTAGGACGTTCTCCTGGTCAGGGACCATGTCTAGTGATTGAAGTAGTTAACAGTGGTCTCTCCCAAGTATTTCTGGTTCCCTTTGTTCTAGGCCCATAGTAGGTTCACATGTCCTTGATAATCTGGGTCCCTCAGTTAGTACCATGAGTAAAGACCCCTTGCCAATCCACAGAGCACATATGGCTCAAGCAAGAAGTGAAGCTTTGCTGTTTTAAGCCAGAGAGATTTGGAGTTTATAGCAGCATAACCTCATCTATCCTAATTGACTGAGCTGGAGAAGGCCACATGTCTAGTGTAATGAGAGAAGAGAAAGCCTGGTATGTTTGTGCTGTATTTGAAGGACCTAGAAAAAAAATAAGGGAAGGATGACTAGATTAAACTGAAGGTGGCAACCCAGAAAACGGACAGACTTTTCTCTCATTTATATATTTATAGGGTATCTCTTCTGCGACTATGTCAGGAAACTGCTCACACCATTCATTGGTCTCCCTCTATCAGAGACACAGGACAACAGACAGGGTAAGAGCATAAGCCCTATGTAGGAATCAGAGCTTAGGTTCAACTGGTCATGATTAATCAGCTGTGTAACTGTGGATAAGTTACTTAACTTCTCTGAGTCTTCTCACCAGGTTATGAAGATTAAATAAAATAATCCATATAATTTATAGTCTGGCACATACAAACACATATTAAGTACTCAAACATTAGCCATTATTCACATATATTCAGATCTCTAGACCCAAAGTGTACAGGATATAGCAACTTATAGTAATAACAGCTTATCCAAAGTAGAAAATCATGATAATTTTAATGTATTACCTAACAGAAATCTGATGATAAAAATGACATAGCAAAGCTAAAGTTGTATTTTATTTTTTTTAATTAAAACAATTTTTTAAGTTGCATTTTAAACTTGAAATTCAATTCAATAAAAAATAATGACTTTGGTTAATACAGAGGCAAAAGCATAATTATAAGGTTACAAAAGTAGAAGAAAATGAGCATTTTCCTCAGTATGTCTTATGTATTAAATTACAACTCTCACCAGCAACATAGCTGACATCAACCCTATGCAATGATTATTTCAGTATGGAACACTTCTTCCTTCCGGCCCCCACCTAACTGAAACAGAATGCCAGAACAGCTGTTAATATCGTATAATCCTCACCATTGATTATGCTGTGAGGTCCATTTTCCCTTTACAGGATAAAGCAACAAAAAAGTTGACATACATTTTTATATCCAATGCCAATCACGAATGGCATACGTGTTTTGCTTTCTTTAGAAGAGTAATTTGAAAATACCACCAAAATAAGGCAACACGTTATGTGAATGGTGAAAATCTAGGTTATAGGATTAATCTTAAAATAGATTTTTTTCCCTCCATTTATACATAAGCATTATAGTCCATCTGTAAATACTTATTATTTTTTATTTCTCAAGTTGTTTCTGCCTCTTTCAAAGCCAAGCACACAGACCTAGATTTATTTGCATTGAATGTTATTAATGTATGTAGTCATAAAACACATTACTAATGTATTTTATCAAGAAATGTCAAAATATTAATGAAAATTAAAAGGAAACAATATATTTTCAAATGAACTTATGAAAAACGCTGTCTGAGAAGTATATTCAGAGGAATCATTAGCACTTTCTTGGTATTACTTTGGTGTTTGAGGGTTGTTTTTTTTAAAAACAGACGGAATATTTCTCATGCCATATGTTTCTGACAAGAAGGTAGGAGGATTTCCTTGGTCCTAGAATCCATTAGTCCAGACAGGGCACAGCTGCACCCACAATATTCTGACAGTCCAAATTACAGGTATATAACATTTAATTTCTGTGCTATCTTTCAAGTCAACATGCACCAAGTAGTCAGGTTTTTTTCAAACACACAATTGTGATCTACAAAAGGAATGTACGTATTCTCTTCCTCACAGGGCTTTTTAAGCCAACACTATTACAGTGATTGGCCAACAATTTATTATTACTAACACTAAGTAGGGTGATTTTCACAAGTATCTAAAACCAACATATGCTGGACGGGACACTCTATTTTTATTCTATATGCACTTTGCCTCCCTGGTGCCCAAGGCAAACAGCTGTCATTTATATGCAGTCCTTCTGCTAACACTTTATGTAATTCCTAAGGGGCTTCCCAGCCTATAATTAGACTTTCCAGCTGCCACAGTGTACACTGCTGGGTGGAACTGAGAGTTTTTTGCTTTATGGCACTCCCTGAAAAGTCCTCTTCGAGATGGTACCGCTGGAAGAGCACTGTTCGGAATGCAGCTTGGAGAGCAAACAGAGGAGTTCTTCAACCACTTGCTGGGACTACGTCTGTTCGACACAAGGTTTGCTTTAGAACGAGCTCTCCAGCTAACCACATGAGGAGGAAACTGAGACTAAGCATAAAAAAATGGGGAAGTTCAAAACGATACTAGAAACTTCCTAATTCAAAGCTGCAGAGAACATCAGTATTGAACCAGTTACAACCACTCTCCTAGCCTTTTACGTAATTCTCCTTTCCAGGCACTATCAGCAGGGTGAACCCAAATGACACAGCAACAAGGAACTAAGAGCAGGCAACAATGTCACCGTTTCAAAATCCTCAAGGCAAACGGTCTCTGGAAAGATGGCGCAAGTCAAAGACAGTAGCACGTGAAAACGTAAAAGAGAAGCAAGCTTTAAATTGGAGTCTTTTGGATTAAGAAGTTGTGGTCCACATATACAATGGAATATTACTCAGCTATCAGAAAGAACGAGTTCTCAACATTTGCTACAACATGGACGGCACTGGAGGAGATAATGCTAAGTGAAATAAGCCAAGCAGAGAAAGACAACGATCATATGATTTCTCTCATCTATGGAACATAAGAACTAGAATGATCAGTAGGGGAAGAAAGGGATAAAGAAAGGGGGGTAATCAGAAGGGGGAATGAAACATGAGAGACTATGGACTATGAGAAACAAACTGAGGGCTTCAGAGGGGAGGGGGGTGGGGGAATGGGATAGGCCGGTGATGGGTAGTAAGGAGGGCACATATTGCATGGTGCACTGGGTGTTATACACAACTAATGAATCATCGAGCCTTGCATCGAAAACCGAGGATGTACTGTATGGTGACTAACATAATATAATAAAAAATCATTATAAACAAATAATAATAAAAAAATAATAAATTGGAGTCTTTTTTTTTTAAGATTTTATTTATTTGAGAGAGAGAGAGAATCTGAAGCAGATTCCCCGCTGAGTGTGAAGCCCAACACGGGGCTCGATCTCACAACCCAGAGATCACAGCCTGAGCGGAAACCAAGAGTCGGAGGCTTAACCAACTGAGCCACCCAGGAGCCCCTAAATTGATATAAGTCTTTAAAACAAAAAGAAGTCTGATTTTTAAGAAAATGAAAACGTATTCAAAACACAGAGCACTGGCCACCACCACCCCCCCCCCCCCGATTCCGGTCCCGGTATTCACAAGACACGGACGTGCCAAAGCAGGTTTTTTCTGCAGGGAAGGACCTGCTGCAATTGCAGTGGGAGGTCATCCTCAACCTCAGGAAATCACTTCTCTGACTCGAAAAGTGATTCTTCTAAGAAACTAGACCTCAAGTGCCCCTAAAAAGTCAGATACCCCAAGAGCTAGTAATTGGTACAGGCTCCTCGGGATGGTAAGATGGTTTTCACTAATAAATGTTCCAGGAACTACAGATGCCTTTGGTCTACGGATCACACCCAGAGCCCCAGTCTGGGGCACGTGCACAGACACCTGGCCCCATCTGGGAACACGTTCTTCTACTTGAAAGAACGTGGTAAAACAACTAAGACCAAGGGCTCATCCACTTTGTGGGTTTGGAAGTGCCAAAATTAAGACAAGATTAAGAGGATACTTTAAAGAAATATTTAAGGAATGGATGTGAAGAACAGCTCTCCCAAACGAGGGCTCCCCACCATGTCTGTTGTATGAAGCAAGAATCTGGGAATTTTTGTTCCTCTTACTCATTCTACTGACGAGTGAGAATTTCTCAAGCCGGAAATCACATGGTCAACAGGGGACCAGCATGTCTCATGCTAGTTCCTGACGTTATCAGTTGTTTCCCATGTGACTTTTTCATTAAACTGGTTTATTTCTTCTAGTACCAAAAAAGGGCTTTAAAACCATCTCTGATGGAGGGGTGCCTGGGTGGCTTGGTCAGTTAAGCTTCCACCTCTTGATTTCTCAGGTCATGATCCTAGGGTCATGAGATCGAGCCCTGCATAGGGCTCAGTGTGAAGTCGGCTTGAGATTCTCTTTCCACCCCTCCCCTCCAACATTCTCTTAAAAAAAAAAAAAAGAAAAGAAAAAGAAATAAAAGCAAAACCATCTCTGATAAGAGATGTCACTGTTTCTTGCACTCCCAGGACTCCTTAAACCAAAAATGCTTAACACTGTGAACTTCCAGCATTTCCGTTTCACTGCACGTGGCTAGATTATATCGTCCTGGGTGTCAGTACACATTCGAGGAATGTAAACTCATTTGAAGATTAGCCTAAGCAAAACAATTAGTAAGACAAGTTGGACTTTTTTTATCTCAGCAGTCCAAATGTATATGTTTACTACATATTGCTATTAGCAGAGATCACCAAGAGTAGATTATTACACAAAATCTGATCAGAAGTATGGGAAGTTTCCAATTGCCAATTATTTCCAAAATGCTACTTGTAAAATGGTTGTCAAGAGCCCCCAATCCTGTTTTTCACAGAAATAATGTCATAAATTATAGTTAGGCTTCAAGGAGGACTTAAGCCAGACGCATGTGAACAACATTTTAGTAGAATCCCTAAGATGCACTGGACTCCTTAAACCCAGCTGGGAGTAGTTGTGGGGGAGGAGGGCGGGGCATTGCTCAAAGACAAGAAGTATCACTTTGTCTATTTGGTTCATGGCGCTGTCACCAAACATTTCAAGCCATCCTTGGCACAATTAAGCACTCACTATGTGTGAGGGAGGGAGGGAGTGGAGGGAGAGGGTGCACCGGCTGTAGTCGGAGAGTGTGCCAGGGTGAGTCTGCCATGATCCCACAGGAAGAACTACTCAGAGTGCCAAGGAAAGAAAAAAGAAGGGACAGGAAGTGGTTGCTCTCAACTGAAATGTTCTTACGTGGAAACAGCTTATAGGGACTTAAAAACTAACCACAATTCCTAAACTTCGGAAGCCTCCCTATCACCTTACTCGAGCCCCACTATGCCTCCACAGAGGACACACGGTCAAGGTTTTTGAGCATTCCCCCAGAAATGTTCTGGGCATAGTGAAGCATACCTATGTACATAAACTCCTGTTTTCAACAAAAGGGAAGCATCTTTACGCACATGGTCTCACACCCTGCTTTTTCTATCAGCAACACGGGGCACAGGCGCCACCGCCTCCCCCTTCAAATGCTTTCTCCTTTAGGGTTCCTGACCCCAGGCTCCTGGTTTTCCCCCAGCAAACCCCCCAGTGTTTGCTTTACTGGGGGAAAGATGGCTCTTGGGTCTGTAGACACTGAAGTATGACAGGGCTCAATCCTTAAAGCTCTGCTCTTCTCTCCCTACACTGAGTCTTGAAGACTTAACCAACTTTGTAGCTCTAGACATTGTCACCATCATCCCCACCCGGATCACTGGACTGAGCTCCTAAAGGTTCTCTCTGGCCTTCCCTCCTCCCCACCACAGTCTCTTCTTTACCCATCTGCTAGAGTTCCTCTCTTAAAATAGAAGGTGAGATCAGGGGATTGCTCTGCTCACAAGCCCCCAGTCACTTCTCATCACACTAGGGGAAGCCAAGGCTGTGCCATTCGTGTTCCCATGTCTTCTCTGACCTCCCCTCTTATTACCCTCCCTCTCTCCACTCCAGCCACATTTGCATTCTTGTAGCAAATAGGGCTACCAGGCTGCCGGGCCCATCCCCACCTCACACTCCAGGCTGCAGTGCTCTTCCTGCAGATACCCATGGCCTCCCTTGCGCCCCCTTCAGGGCTCTGCTCAAACGCACCTCCGTCCCTCACGTTGCCCCTAACTGCACTGTCCAAAATTTCAACCTGGCCTTCCCATTCCTCGTCCCTGCTGTATTTGCTCCATAACATTTATCGGGCCTCCCAGATTCTATATTAAGGTATTGCTTCTTTTTGGTTTCTCACTTCTAGAGTATAACTTCCAGGACAGCAGGATTTTTACTGGCTTGTTCACTGCTCAATCTTTAGTTCCCAGAATAATGCCTGGCACTCAGCGGCAGGCACTCAGTAAATATTTGTTGAATGAGCTAATGAATGAGCAGCATATTTTGCATACTATTTCTTAACACTTTCCTTATTGGAAGGATAAAACGATCTCCTTATATTTAACACAGACCAGTTGCCACCGTAGGGATGTAAACACGCAACATGCCGGACATGGAGGGCTTCTCCGTGCTGTCGCCGAGGCCTGAAGACCGCAACAAACTTCCCTCTACACGGACACGTATTTGAAGATGAAGAGGAGGATTAAAAGGGAAAGATTTGAGCTTTTTCTTTTGGTACGAGGATCTCAGAAGTTAAAAAGAATAAGCAGAAGCTCACGAAAAAGTGTCTGAACCCATTTATTTGGCAAATTAGCAGGCAATCTGTTTGCTCGGCAAAGACGTCGGCTCAGATGTGCGTCAAGTGACATCCCACAGCGAATTATTACAATAAAATTATAGGGTTGATAAGAGAGAAAAATTGCAGGGAAAACGACTCACGCTAAGCTCTGAGGAGAGGAAAACATGACTGAAACAGCAACAAATCCTCAACAGTTGTTTTTCACGGAAAAGCGCACATCACGTTCCCAGCAAAGGCCGGCCACGTGGCGCAGAGCCGGGCCGGGCCCGTCGGCGCGGACGGATGCAGACACGTGCGAGGACCTTCTCGGAGACGGTGAAACAGCTCAGCACCTCGACCAGTAAAGGGAGGGGAGATGGACTGTGATGAAACTCATTTTTGTACCCATCCTACGTCCCAGTTACTTCTGATGTGTCCATCTCGGTTCTCATTGTTCTCCTTTCAGAAATGCTCAGGGAAATAGTCACTCAGCTCTCGCCTGCACCCGAGACCTGCTCTCGCTCAATAAACCAAGTGCCAAGTAGGTTTTAAGAGCACAGGTTGGCTCCTAGGGAACTGGAGAACGCCTTTCTCAAAAGACGGTGCTGAAGCCACGGGCTCTATGGCCCCCACCCCCATGGTCACGAAGAGGGCTCTCAGAGCGATGCTGAGGACACCTTTGCAGCGTCTCCTCACTGAGTCAGTCAAACCTCCACGAGAGGTGACAACAGGATCATCTTACTTTCAAGGCAGGTCCATCCAACACACAGACAGGCTTTGTTTTTCCAAAGAAAGGCTTTACCTTCCCTGTCCCTGCTTTGAGGTACATTTAGCTGCATAATTACTCGAACTTATCCTCCAGTAGCTGGCTATTCGACAACTTTACACTGGTCCGTTTTCATGGAAATCACTAGAAAGACAAGTATCAGCATCTACAGCACTAGACAAATGCTGGTCAGGACGACCAAAACCGAAAACATCTGTGGGGATCGACGCAGCAAATGCTGCTCAGCAGTGAGATTGTTCCGTCCTCTGACGCAAGTCAAAGATCTTGTCGATGACACATGGCTGCCTCTCCGCCTTCATTGCTGGGCTCCAGGAAAAACAGGGACTAATAGCAATACCCAGTACCTGACAACATTTCAAAGGTGTCAAACCAGATGTGCCCCCAAAAGAAAGATGCTTCAAATCATGGAGAAAATAATCAAGGCCAAATAAACTAGGTCAGTAGATTTATTTCTGAGTCGTGTAAGTTGGACATGTTTCTGAGTCATAGAGTATTAATCTAGGAGAGACAATTAAACTGCCTGCCTCATATTAGAAGGGAAGGGAGCCAGGTCAGAGTGGCTAAGCACCTCCCCACGAGCTAAAATGTTCTGGTTAGAAAAGGCCAAAGTATAATAATCTATCTTCTGCATGAATATTATTTTGTTGCTAAGGTCGCTGCCAATCAAACAAGAAATTGAAGATAAATTATAAACTTGTCCTCCACTTAAAATATTTTCCAAGAATTTAAATGAAATGTTTCCACAGTTAAAATTCTACTTAAAGAAAAAGTATCTAAAAACTAGCATGTGAAATCTGATTAATAGTAAAATAGGTAGTAACACTTTAGTTTCTCTCCACCTCTATTACACAGCATAACACTTTTGATGTACATTATTGAGGGGAACAAAATCAGAAAATGCAACACTTTTATTTCTCCTCCAGGTAACATCACCCATGCACCCCCCCCCCCTGTTCAAAGAGTATAAAGCTCAAACTTGCACTCAGAACCTACGGACTGGGCATAATACCTACCTAACAAAGATGCTGCAGGCTTAGAGATAGCAGAAGATCAGACCAGAACATAAGCTCCACGTGGCAGAAATTTTCTGGTTCCCACTCACCACTATGGAGTAAAGTGTCTGGCACATAATAGATTCTCAAGAAAAATTTGGTCAATAAGTAAATGAATATAAATAACTAATTTAGCTGGCATTCAAAAACATTATTGGATTAACTTAATCATAAGATGTTGAAACACTGACAAGTAGGCTCAACATTAGCCATTAAAAGCCTTAATCCTACTATAAAATATTAACAATTAAAAATTTACTTGTAGCAAGAATGGCAATTAAACAGTATCAGACAATGCATACCAGGAGTTTGTTTACCACAAGTTATCTTTGCAGAACAGAAACATTTACTCCTTTCAATGCCAAACATATTTATAGTTACAGGATAATAATAATATAACCAATATATTTCTGTAGACATAAATGGTGATCTGGATAAGAGAAGGTATTTGTCAGGGAACGCATGCGCCATATACTATCTTTTAGAGACTACATGTTTCATTGTTTTGTGCTCTACTTCAAAAATACACAAGTGCATTTATCAGCCTGTTCACCATAAAATGTCATTAGAGTTTAAGCCTTTAGAATGCATATCTATTCCCTTGGTTATTGACCCATGTCTACATTCAAGGAGCTGAAACAATGAACAACTAACATTGTTTCTAAAAGTCATCCTAATAGGAGTCAAATTGTAAACATTGAAACATAACAAACCATGGCAACAGATAGAAAGTAAAGACATGTTTTCCATTTCGCTACAATGCACCAAAGTCAAATTCTACTGACTGTATTTCAAGATTGAAAGAGAAGAAATATCAAGGACCCAGTATCAAAAACATCATACGTCAAGCAAATGCAAATGGGGATATACAAAAGGAGTAACTCCCACTGAAATTTCCATGAGGACAGACATATACTGTGTACATTATACAAGGGCCACAATGATGGTGAAAAGCACTGGTTTCCATAGTTTAAGATTTCACAAACTGGTAAACTGACATTACTGACCATGAAATGGTGTTAGATTTGGCTACTGAACCAAACGTTATCCACAATGGTTTCTGAATAGAAGGTATTCAGAGTGGATCGCTCAAAGTTTTTGTTTTCCCCCACGTCTTCCTCTCATTCTAGACCACCACAGGCTCCTCCTTATAATTTTTTTTTCCTTCCTCAAACTATTTAAATCAGAATTTTTGTCAATTGAAACAATAAACCAACATTCCAAATCAGAAACAGATTGATACCAACAAACTAATAGAAATAAAGTTATGGGACGCCTGGGTGGCTCAGTCAGTTAAGTATCTGCCTTCGGTTCAGGTCATGATCTCATGGTCCTGGAACTGAGTCCCACATCGGGCTCCCTGCTCCGTAGGGAGTCTACTTCTCCCTCTCCCTATGCTGCTCTCCCTACTTGTTCTCTCTCTCTCCCTGTAGAATGAATAAAATCTTTAAAATAAAATAAAATAAATCAATTTATACATAAATGTTTACCTAAAAAGATTAGGGACAATATTTTTGCAAAATAAAATGTGATTCTTCTCCATTTAAATTTTCAAAATATATTCAACTTAAAAAAATTTTAATACCTGTTAGTTATAAGCTTGACCTCTTTGAGAAAGGCTGTCCAAGATCATGTCCTTACTAGGGGGTTTTTTTGGTTTTAAAAACCTTTTGTTTAAAAAAAAGAGATTTAAAAATATGCATATAGCTTTATAATGCCCTACAAATAGATATTTAAATACACATTTTAAATATGATTTATATGGATATATGTACACATATATATCCCTAGAAATATTAATCTACTTAATTCTTACAACAAACCTATAAAGCAGTTACTATTACTATTCCCAATTGAAGAAATTGAAGCATGCAGAGGTTACTGAACTTTCCTCTGGTCATACAGACAGTAATTGGCTGGGCTCTAACTACTATATTATCCTGCTAACAGCTGCTTTCCTACTATCCTTAATTAACAAATATAAACAAGATATTTCCATTGGTCATCTTCAGGAAACAGGGCAGATCAGGGATTCTACGTTGCTAACACATAATGTCATCTCTCCTTTTGACATCATGCTTTACGGGCCAAGCAAGGAGGCCACATTCTTCTATCTCGACCACTCAGAAAGTTAAGGCCCCTTCACGCTATTTTTGGAGGAGTCCCAGGAAGGATCTGCTGAGCTGGCCTGGATCACATGGCTGGGATGCAGAAGCGTGACTGACAAGGCCTGGGTACCTAGCCTACCACTGTAGCCAGGGAGCAGGCGGCCTGGATTGGCCGCTCCAAATAATCACAAGAAAGGAGTCAGGAGGAATTCTCCGAAGCAACAGGGAGCAGGTGCTGGTCAAACTGAAAGATGCACACAAGTGTTAGCACTGTGAGATCACTCGTCTAGCTTACTTCAATCGTTCACTTTTAATCATGCATTGCAGAAAACCCAGTCTTAGCACAGATATGCCACGCTTCATTTCATTCCATTTAAAATGATATGCAAAAGTGAGAGCAGCCAAGTAACAGAAGTTCCCCTTCTTCTGTGCCCTTTCAACATTTGTTCCTCGCCGGGCCCAAGAAGAGCAGGGCTGGACAGCCCAGGGTCCTGAGTGGTCAGCATAAGGCCCAGACAACCAAAGCAATGAGGATTTTGTCCAAGAGCAACTGCATGGCCTAGGAAAGCTCTCACGTGGATTAGCACTACTCTATGGGCTCCAGCTCTATCTGAACCCAACTCGATGCTGTATTAGTAATATTAATAACCTGTATAGCAACACCATGAGGTCAGCTTTACTACAATTCCCATTTGGATATGCACTTAGCATGGAGTCTTACCATCCACATTTTGCAGGTGAAGAAACTCTAAAGAACTTGCCCATGACTGCACTGTTAGGGAAAAGTGCCTGAGCTGGGATTAAACATACAGACTGTATAATATATAAGGACAACTAACCGCCTGTCACAAATCCGATCCAAACTCCCACAATGATTATAACCCAATGTTATGTATATAATATAATCACAATATGTATGCATGATTATATAGATATTATGTATATAATACAGGACATGAAGACCTGTATCTATCTTCTTAGGACTTAAAGGTGTGAGGAGAATGATCTTAGACCACACAGGCCTTCTAAATCTGCCATTATTAGAGAATATCTAAACTGACATCTTCTTTACCACTCAATCAACTTCTCTTTATCAGGCAGATGCGTTAAAATCATTGCAGTGTCCCTAGTACCTCTTCCAAAAAGCTACTTTCTATCGGAGAAACAGCCAATGCATATTTAATGCTTGTAAGGGTCATAATGAAGCCGCTTTTTCTACTAACATGTTTTCAACTTCACCCTCTTTTCGTATAAAAGAACACCAAGAAATAAGTCTGTTCCATCAGGCAATTCCATTTCACCAGAAAGCCATAAAAACAATTACCTATGTCATCACAGTTTCTTTAAAGAAAGCTGCAAAATATCAGATTTGCTGATCCAGGTCTGAGACAGAATCCTGACTGCTTGTGCTAAAGAATAATAGCTTCAAACTGAGTCATGGTTGTTATCAGACATTCTAGAATCTGTGAAGCCAACTACAGATGGATCTTAAGACGTGCAGCACCTGTAGGCCTTGAGCAAACCTATTCCTGTGGGCCATCAACTGAAGTATTTCATGAGGAATGATCATGCAGGGTGTGGGTCTCCCACATCTTTAGTTATTAGAGAACATCTAATCTGGTATCTTCTTTATCAGTCAACTCCCCTTTATCAACCCGACATGCCCAGCTCACGCTGATCTTAGAGCCTCATGCAGGAATAAGTCACTGTTAAGATCAAGAAAAAAGGAATATACAGTTTATACTTGAACAACGTAGGGGTCCTGGGCACTAACCACTCCCTACAATCAAATATCTGTGTAAAACTTTTGACTCCCCCAAAACTTAACTGCTAATGGCCTACTGTTGACTGGAGGCCTTTCCAACAACATAAGCAGTCATTTAACACATATTTTGTAATACGTACTGTATACTGCATTCTTATAATAAAACCAGAGAAAAGAAAATGTGAAGAAAATCAGAAGAGAAAATATATTTACAGTACTCTACTGTATTTATCAGAAAAAAAATCTGCAGGGGCGCCTGGGTAGCGCAGTCGTTAAAGTGTCTGCCTTCGGCTCAGGGCGTGATCCCGGCATTCCGGGATCGAGTCCCACATCAGGCTCCTCCGCTATGAGCCTGCTTCTTCCTCTCCCACTCCCCCTGCTGTGTTCCCTCTCTCGCTGGCTGTCTCTCTGTCACATAACTAAATAAAATCTTTAAAAAAAAGAAAAAAAAAAAAGAAAAAAAATCTGCATTAAGTGGACCTTCACAGTGTTGTTCAAAGTTCAACTATAATTGAAAACAAATTTAAGAATGAAGAGAGACCATTCAACTTCACCAACACTGAGTACCTGCAGCCAAATTAGGAGAAATTCTGGATTTCTACCTTGCTGAAGTCTAGACATGATATTCAGATTTAGAGAAAAATGTAATTTCCTATAAAGAAATAGAAATAAGGCAATAATGAAAATTTTCTTTTGGATAAGAAATTCTTTAAAACTAAGATAGATTAGTTTGCCATATATGAAAACAAAAATATCTATCTTTATATCTCAAAATAATTTCCTGCTGTATTCCAAAAGAAAAATATCATTCCATTTTCTTTAATTAGAATGCATGCCTAATCAAAACCTCACTTATCTACTTGATATTTCACTGAAGAGCTCAGAATTAAGAACCAACTACTTGATTTTCCCAGCACAAAGAGTGAAAATGAGAGATGTACAAATTATTTTCTAAATTACAAGACAATGGAATATTCATTGGTAAGAAAAAAAAAAAAACCTGTTTACCTTAGACTGTGCTAAAATTGGTAGGGAAAAAAAGGGGGGCAGGCCAGATGGTATGTCTGGGAAGATACTGACAACATGGAAGGTGTTAATTCTTGGGGAGGGGGTAAATTACTATATTCTAACAAGCATCAAGAATCCCAAGTCCAAGTTAATTGAATATGACTGGAACCCAACTGTCACTCTGGAAGCATGACACCACTCAGTGATGTATGTCTTGACTTGGCACACATATCAATTCTTTTACATCCCAAGAAGATCCCGCAGGCTGTACAGGCAAGCTTTCTCATCGGGGAGTCTCACTTTTTAAGGTTATACTTACAACTTAAAGTTAAATCACTTTTAGTGAAAACAGATCTACTAAATGTTAAGGATTGACTTAGATCTTTCCTTCATAAATTCATGGGATTGTCTCCCATTTTATTTTAAATAACTCCTTCATTTAAATATTTCTTGGGCACCTATCATGTGCTTAGCACTGTTCTAAGAACAGAGGTCTATCGCAGTGAGCGGAACAAACGTAAGTCCTGTCCTCACAAAGCTGATATTCTCTGGGTGGGGCAGATGGCAATAAACAAGTCAGTAAAATATGTTTGATATGAAGAATTATAAGCAGGGAAGGGGAACAGGTAGTGTTAAATGGGGTGAGAGGTGGTGGGGGCTTATGTGCAAGGAGCAAGCAGTGTAAATATGCTGGTGGAGAATGTTCTAGGCTGAGGGGACAGCAATACCACATCTCTGAGGGGGAACCACGACCCTATTCAAGGATGAGTAAGGAAGCCACGAACCTTGGCTAAAGCATCCAGTCCTCCCTAAGAAATACACCATGGAATCCTACAGATGTCAATATACATGAACCCAAACATCATGCCGAATGAAAAAAGCAAGCTGCAGAAGGATACATACAGCACACCATGTAACAGTTTTTAAACACTGAAAACAAGACCACAAACAATATAGTGATAAATAGTAACAAGGAAAAGAATGAAGAGCGGTTACCATGATGAGAAACACAAACCCAGAAGAGCTGCTGCTCACAGGAGGGAGGGAGGCCCCGTTGTGGAGGAGAGCTTGGGGAGAGAGAGCACGTTTGACTCATGTTTTATTTCTTCAGCTGGATGTTGGGTATACAGGTGATCACTACACTATTACTCGACCTTTCTGTGTATCAGAAATATTTTGCACTATTCTTAGAAAAGAATCTTCAAACCTATCTCAGCATCCTCAGCTTCCTTAACCATCTGTGGGTCATCTTGACATGTACCTTTGAGTGACAGACGGGACAGCACCAGTATCTCTGTTCAGCTATGATCAAGAATATTTTAGCCCTGGGGGCGCCTGGGTGGCACAGCGGTTAAGCGTCTGCCTTCGGCTCAGGGCGTGATCCCGGCGTTCCGGGTTCGAGCCCCACGTCAGGCTCCTCCTCTATGAGCCTGCTTCTTCCTCTCCCACTCCCACTGCTTGTGTTCCCTCTCTCGCTGGCTGTCTCTGTCTCTGTCAAATAAATAAATAAATAAATCTTAAAAAAAAAAAAAAAGAATATTTTAGCCCTGGTAGAATCATTTGTTATCACAAGGAGAAAGGGAGCAAATTAAGGGGATGAAAAAGCTGTCATCACGCTTCTGGCACTCTGTAAGTACACATCAGTACCTTTCATGAAGAAAGGCTGCATAAAAGAATATACAGCAAGTCTATGCTTAGTGCTTTAAACTAAGCTGCCTGCCACAATTTTCAATACAGCCCCATCTCTACATAGGAGGTATTTTTAGCAATGTCACCTTTGCTTCTCAATATACTTCTTTAAAAAAATGAAAGACTGTGGATAGAAATTCATAACTGCATTTCATACCTCACCGCCCGTGCGCGCAGGTATCCCAGCCAGGCACTTGTGCGCACTAGTTCTACTCCCTTCCTTTCCTCTCCTCCTTAACCCACTGCAATTTGCACCACCCTCAGGATGCCCTGGGCCTGCGAGAGAACGGAGAGCGGGGAAGAGGAAGGCCAGTGCACATGCAGGGAAATGAGCACCTCTCTGAGCTCCTGAGAGCTGGCCAACCTGGAGGCAGCTCAATGCAAAATCGTCTCAGGAACACAATCCCCTGGGGAGTCGGGGGGGGGGGCCCAGATACTGGTCCTTCCTGAAACACATTTCCCTAAAGTTCTCTCTCTAGGACCTCATCTTCCCAGCTTCAATGGTCTTCCTATTTTAATGACTTGGTGTCTCGACCCCGAAGCTGAACCTCTCTGGCTGGCAGACTCCTGTGTAAAGCCTCCTGGACATTTCTTCTTGGATGTCCCACAGGACCCTCGGCCCCAAATCTTGACATCTGTGTCCCCGTCACCAACGCCACCATCAACCCAGGCCTCCCCTGGTGGATGTTAAGCTCAGGGGCAGCAAGTGGGGCTATTCCCCTCTCCCCTACCTCCCAAACCAAACACATCACCAAGCCTTGCAATTCCACCTCCTAAACATTTTCCCAATGATTCATTTCTCTCCATCTCTACCACCACTTCTTTACTTCAAACTAACCTGAATTCCCCGCTGGAGAGTAATATTGCTACTGGTTAGTACTTACTCTGTGCAAAGGACTTATACACAGGGTTGCTGGAAGGACTAATTTATTGTGAAGTGTGATTATTTTTAGCTTATAGAAAAAGGAAGTGAAATTTTTAAGGTTAAGTATTTCCCGGAGTTATAAATCTAGACGGCTGTGGAGTCAAGACTTATCAGTAAGTGTACAGATTCATTCATTCACTCAAACAAATGACTCACAGTCACTTTAATAATTGATATACTGTCTCTTAAAAAGGAAATTCCTGAGCTTAATACAAGAGCCAAAGTAACTTTTCTGAAAATCACGTTTGATCACATGCTCCAACATGGCAAAACTCCTCATTGCCTTCACACCCCCTCAAGGCGACGTGGTTCGTGGGGCCCTGAGCTCCATCCCAGTGGCCTCCAAGGCTCATCTCATCTTCTCCCCACTGTCCCTGGATCCCATCTTGCTTCTTAGCCAAATGCAGTTTCCTTCAACTCCTCGAAGTGACTTAGCTCCCTCGTTCCTCTCGGCCCTTGTACACGCTGGTCAGTCACCTCAAACACCCCCTGCGGCCTACCCTGGACCCTGTCAGTCCTCCCGTTTCTGTCATATGCCAACGCTAGGCCACTGCTCAGGTCTTAGGTCTGACATCCCACCCTCTCCTTCCAGGACCACACAACCCAAGTCCGAGTAGGGGAGCTTCCTGTGTCTCCTTCACTGCCCCAACTCCCCTGTGGCTGCACCGTTCCTGGCGGATTGTCACTGCCATGCAGGCAATCACTTATCTCTGTGTCCTGGGTGACAAGGAGCCCCAGGAGAGCGGGCACTGATTTTGTTCACCACTCTATTGCCGGTACCGGCGTAGTGCTGACACTTAGTAAGTACTCGAGATACACTCCACTGTGAGGAGAGCAGATGGAGGCACAGGAACTGTGGGAGTAGGGCATGAAAGAAGTCAAACATGCTCCTTCCCCCGACGTATGCCATCTTAACTCCCTACAAAGACTGTCGAGTATTATTGTGCACATCTTTACAGCTCGACAAGTGCTTTCCCGTCAATCCTGCATTTGGTCATCACGACAATTCTATAGGAAGAAGAGTGGGGTTGCTCTGCAAATTTAGATCTCTCCCTCAGAGGGGCTCGGTGACTTCTTTCAGCCAAGTTGCAAACAAACACAAGTCTTTGGTCACGTGTGTCATGGACACCTGCACGATCCTTCAGAAGAACATGAACAAGTTGGGACATAGTCAAGGGTCCGGATTCTGGTTAACTGGAGTTGCAGTCGGACTTCGGAAAAGGGGCAGCTGAAAGTGGAGTAGGCTGGGAGGCAGATGTAGCTTTTGTAAGCGCTAAAGCTTTTACAATTTGGGGAACATTCCTTAAGAAAAAGGATTACAAAATTATGAATTCAAACGTCAGTAACAAGGGTCATCAGTTTCACAGTCCACATCTGAGCGGAACAGTAGGAGAAATTAAACATACATGAGAAAGAAGAGGAGGTGTATTCAAAGTCAAAATAATATCACAAGAAAGGTAAGGCACAGGAAAGGAGGGCAGGAGTAAAGGCTATTTATTCCACAGTGACAGGGGATCACCTGAGGCACTGTACCCCCCCCCCAAACACACACAATGATTACAGATGGGGTCCCTGCCCCGGACCACTTATAATAATTAGTATCACACCCGGAAAAGAAGGGGTACAAATGAGGACTTCGTAAAATGCTAAAAGTCCTCAAATGGCAGTATCTAAAGTAGCCCACTAAACCCATGGTCACTGTCATCTGGTCCCGCTTCAGGGCGTTCATTGCCCCCCTCCCCGAAATCACATGTATTTGCTTATTGCCTATCCCTCTGCTTAAACTACAGGGCGAACAGCAAAGCAGAGAGGTCAGGTTTGTCCTGTTCACTGCTGCCATCCTAGCACCAAGCAAGGTACCAGATTCACGAGGAGCCTTCCAGAAGTATTTGTGGAATAAACAAACGAGTAAAGGAATGAACAAAGGAACCAAACCTTACAAAGGCTCAAAGTGCCGAGCTTTGGTACATGTCATCGGTCTTTACAGTCTAAATGTGCATTTTGCTGTTAGTGAATCTTTTAAAATTAACTATCACTGTTGCCAAATGAGCATCCTGCTTGGACAAATCATAATTTCAAAGAAGTCTGGCTCATGGCAAAGCAGCCGAGAAGAAACACAGGCAACACGCTGGAAGAGGAAGCAGAGTCAAAAGACGGGGTTGGGGGGCACCTGGGTGGCTCAGTTGTTAAGCGTCTGCCTACAGCTCAGATCGTGATCCCAGGACTCCCTGCGTCGGGCTCCCTGCTCAGCGGGAAGCCTGCTTCTCCCTCTCCCACTCCCCTTGCTGATGTTCCCTCTCTCGCTGTGTCTTTGTCAAATAAGTAAATAAAATCTTTATTTTTTTTTTAAAGATTTTATTTATTTATTTGACAGAGATAGAGACAGCCAGCGAGAGAGGGAACACAAGCAGGGGGAGTGGGAGAGGAAGAAGCAGGCTCATAGCGGAGGAGCCTGATGTGGGGCTCGATCCCACAACACCGGGATCATGCCCTGAGCCGAAGGCAGACACTTAACCACTGTGCCACCCAGGTGCCCCAATAAATAAAATCTTTAAAAACAAAACAAACAAAAAAGATGGGGTCGGTTTGTTTTGCTTCTTTCTTTCAGCTGACAGACACTGGAACCAGAGTCGTCTGGAGAAGGGATAGTTGGGACAGAAGCTGGCCTGGATGGAGAAGGCCTGGATTCATCGTGGGGTAGACAAAACAGTCACTGAGACAGAGGGGGGGGAAGCCAGCCAGGGGCAGGGTGTAGACGCATGTTCGGTGTTCAGCAGGGGGCTACCTTCGAATTGACCAGCAACACGGGCTCCTCAGCACACTAGGAAGACCGCATAAGGTCGTTTTTAATTTTAGCCAGGAGAAGTTGCAGGCAAGGAGATCACCAAGTTGAAATCCAACTCTTAAATAATAACACGTAGAAATAGCGGGTATGACGGTAAACAGATAAAACCAATAAATGTTTCAGAGGAACGCTTTGCTGGAAATTAAGTAGAAAAAGATTATAAAATTTAACGTACTAATATTTGTATAGTCCATCCTTTAGCCTTTACAAATTGTCTGAATGTTAAGGCACTTGTACAGGTGGTTCCAAGATGCAAGTCTGGTGACACCTGGGGACACTGCAGTGAGAGGGAGAAAAGTCACAGTCTGATGATGGTTAAATAACTCATCTCACTTGCGTTCTCCCCATACCAAGAGCCACGCTGTCAGGAAAGCTGCTTCAGACCCGCAAGGCTGCACCGCAGCCATCGCTCCAAGGTCTGGAAGCTCCCTCTGGAATTCATCCTTAGACCCTAAAAATTGATGTAATTCAAGGATGAAATACAAGTGACTTTTGTTTTATTGCCTCTCTACGTAGAGAAGTGAGAAGTGTGTGTCTTTTTTGGATAGGAGAATAGAGAAAATAAAGCTAATTAGCATACATCATAGTGTAATCTGGCCATTCACCATTTCTATAATATCACTAAGAATACTAGTTAAAAATTGAGCTACCCTATGATCCAGCAATTGCACTACCAGGTGTTTACCCCAAAGATACAGACGTAGTGAAGAAGTGCCATATGCACCCCAATGTTCATAGCAGCATTGTCCACAATAGCTAAATCGTGGAAGGAGCCGAGATGCCCTTCACAGATGACTGGATTAAGAAGATGTGGTCCAGGGGGCGCCTGGGTGGCACAGCGGTTAAGCGTCTGCCTTCGGCTCAGGGCGTGATCCCGGCGTTATGGGATCGAGCCCCACATCAGGCTCCGCTATGAGCCTGCTTCTTCCTCTCCCACTCCCCCTGCTTGTGTTCCCTCTCTCGCTGGCTGTCTCTATCTCTGTCAAATAAATAATAAAATAAATCTTTAAAAAAAAAAAAAAAAAAAGAAGATGTGGTCCATATATACAATGGAATATTACTCAGCTATCAGAAAGAACGAGTTCTCAACATTTGCTACAACATGGACGGCACTGGAGGAGATAATGCTAAGTGAAATAAGTCAAGCAGAGAAAGACAATTATCATATGATTTCTCTCATCTATGGAACATAAGAAGTAGGAAGATCGGTAGGAGAAGAAAGGGATAAAGAAAGGGGGGTAATCAGAAGGGGGAATGAAGCATGAGAGACTATGGACTCTGAGAAACAAACTGAGGGCTTCAGAGGGGAGGGGGGTGGGGGAATGGGATAGACTGGTGATGGGTAGTAAGGAGGGCACGTATTGCATGGTGCACTGGGTGTTATACGCAACTAATGAATCATCGAACTTTACATTAAAAAAAAATACTAACATCTGCAAAGAAAACAAAGGTTTTAATCACTTTCATTTTCTCATATGTAAGAACCTCCTAACAACTTAAGAATATCTGTAAAACTCAAATACCTCGGTAACATTTTGATCAGCAGAATCACCTTTACCCATAGAGGGATTTCCTCTTTACTGATTATACTCCAATTGTGTATTATAGAGAAAACTAACCCCAACTGAAGGCATACCGAGCAACCTATTTTCACTTACTAATTTTTTAAAAGATTTTATTTATTTACTTGCTTGCTTACAGCATGCATGATTGGGGGCGGGGGACAAGGGAGAGGGGGAGAGAGAATCCCCTAGCAACACAGGACCTAATCCCATAACCCTGCGACCATGACCTGAGCCGAAACCAAGAGTCGGATGCTCAAGGACTGCCCGACCCAGGGCCCCTTTCACTCACTAATTGAACACTCCTGACCATTTCCTGCATAATCAGCATCATCCCTATTAACAGATAAGAAAACTAACCTTTAATCCTACTTCCTTAATCTTTTAAATTTTACGTTTTCCCAGAACAAAGGGGATTACGTGATGGACCAGCCATAGTGAAACCAGGCAGGGCTCTTTACGCTGAGCATTCTCTCAAACATCAGTACTATTTATTGACAGGGTAGTTTCTTTCCCGATTACGTATTTACCAGACGGTAACCAGTAAACTAGAAAGTGGTCGAGATGAGATTCCTCAAGATTGTTATCCAAAATGTGGTCCAGGGACCACACCATCAGCATCCGCTGGAGCACCTGCTGACATACAGACGTCTGGACCCAGCTCCAGACCTGCTGAGAACTATGGATGGGCCCCTAGAAACTGCTTTTTAACAAATTCCCCCAAGAAATTGTGTTACACAAGAAAATGTGAAAACCACTGTGGCTAATTCCTCGCAAACCTCGACTACTGTCATCCGGAGTTTCAAATTTGACAAAATCCTATATTCTCATTGAGGGCTATCTTTTGGATTACGGAGTTTGTGGTGGAATGTCCCAAAATTCCATATTCCCCTTGGGGATTTATCTTTGCAATCTCACAGTTCCTAACAGGTCTCTAGGAACAAGCAAAGCAGGCAAACAATGAAGTAGCTTAATTGGGAAAACATTACTGTGTGCCTACTCTCATTACACATGGCTCTACAGGTCTGCGGATGTATACGTCTCATTTCAACCTTCCAGTTGGCACCATCATTGCCGTTTCACAGCTGGAGGACCTTGACCAGAGAAATGGAGCAACCTGTCCCGAGTTACCGAGCTGAAGGTACGCAGATGTTTCGACCCATATCTACTCTCGCTGTATTTTCTTTATTCTACAGCATAGCTCCTCTCCATTAATTACTGCTATCTAGATTTGAGGATTTAAGGGGAAGAACTTTCCAAATGTCTTGAGCAAGTTGGTCAGCTTCTATACCTTTTCCAACCCCATACTTTGTCCACTAACGATATTCCTCTTAAGCTCAAGTTAATAAAAGTCACCATCTATAGCAGAAAATAATGGCATAAAGTAGACAAAAAACAAGAATTCTCTCAAATGAAATTACCAAACACTGTAATGCCATGATGTGAGTAACTCTAGATACAAATTACATAAAATCAAGCAACTCCCAGGCCCATCCTTGGGCTCAGGCTCCATCATGGCGGCCTAGAAGAAGCCCAGGTCCACCGAGCCAGTTAGCGCCATCTTGGGATCATACAGCTGTTTTCCTCGGCCACATGAATGTAGGGACACAACACGATTTCAAGTAAAACTAGGAGTGAAAACCATAACAGAGTGGCCCATATCCCTGGAGAATCTGCATGAAATCTGTGAACGGAGTCCAACACTCACTAACCCGCTACTGTTGAAGACAAAGGCCAGGTTCGGAAATCAGAACGAGAGCCAGGGCAGCTTATTTTTTTTTCTTTTCTTTCTCTGGAAGCCCCATGCCCCCACACCTCCTAAACTATCCCAGACTCTGAAGCGTCTCAACTCTGAATTCAGAGTCTAGTTCAGTTCCAGGCTGTGGTGTCTGCTGCCTGTTGGGGGATTCCGGGACACACATGGGGAGACGGTAGGTACCTGGGACCTCAAGGTCAGGCTGTGCCAGGGGAGGTCATCTGTCTGTGTGTGAATTAAGAAATCAAAAAAATAAATAAATAAATATGGCTAAAGCCTGGTTGTCTTAGTTTATTAGAACTAAATACACACACATGACACTGAGATGTACACGACTGGCCATTAGATGTTTTAATTTTGCTTAATGTCCTGTGTCACCACAGCCTCCTGATGTGTGTGCTACAAGACAATGCCGAAAAGTACAGGCAGTAAGCAGCAGGAGGAGAAAGGGCTGGAGGGCAAGATTTCAAATAATCACCATCGTTAAGGTAATGATCCTTCACCAGTATTGTATGGGACCCAAAGAAAATATTTATTTCTCATTAAAAATAATGTTGTAGATATAGATTTGTATACATGAGAAAGCTTCCCAGGACATACTGCTACATAAAAAAGAAAATGGTTACATATAGTGTTTAAGCTAGAAATCTGTTCTTATAAAATATGTACCTGAGTCTGTATATACACAAAATAAAGCCACTGCTATTTACTAGGCACTTATGAACAAACTGGGTACTGTGTTTAGTGCTTTGCATGCATTGTATCACTTAATCCTCCTACCCTTGAGACTTAAGCATTATGGCCATTTTAGAAATTAGCAAACAGAGTCAAGGAAGTTGAGAGCTGACCCAGGTCACAGAATGATTAAATAGTGAGACTGAGAGCCCAGCCCAAGTCTGTCTGATTCCAGGACCCACTACGGTATATGAGACATTCCAAGAGACAGCTTTGGAAGGATGTTTGCCAAAAATGTTAACAGTAGCTGTCTCTAGAGGAGGGGATTTCTCCTTTTTGTTTTTCAGTATTTTAGAATATATTTTACTTCATTTTATTTTTACTTTTTTAGAGGGGTGGGAGGGGCAGAAGGAGAGGGAAAGAGAGAATCTCAAGCAGGTTCCATGCCCAGTGGGGAGCCCAACGCCGGGTTCAATCTCAGGACCCTGAGATCACAACCTGAGCTGAAATCAAGAGTTGGACACTTAACCGACTCAGCCACCCAGGTGCCCCTACAACGTATTTTTAAGTAAGCACGCATATTTTTTAATATCTAAAATAACAAAGATGTTTTAATTGGAAGGACAGATAAGCAGCATGAAAATCTTTCCATCTTCCATATATCTAACCTTCCACTCTAAACAGCTTAAAAACAACCACCAACCTCCAACTGAATGTGACCACAAAAAAATATATGGAGTTGCCAAATAGCAATCACGGAGAGAAATCATTACAATCAATTTCTGAAAAATTCTGGATTAGGCCATTAACAAAAGCTCATCTACCTCCAGACTCCTAAAATCCAATACACCCTACATTCATTACCAGATAAACACTCTTCTTCCCTACTCAGTTACCTTCACTAGCTCCCCACTGTCTAGTAAAGTCTGAAATATCCTTTCGTCTCTTATCCAGAAACCTTCCGCAAGCAGGCCCCACACTTCCTCCTTCGACTTGTCTCCTACTGCTCCCTTGTGTAAAGGCTACATTCCAGCTAAATTTAGGCCTGTTGACCTCTGGAGTGTCCTACCAGGACTAATCTCAATCAAAGTCCAACCATCTTCCAAGGACCAAAATAGAATATGAAGACCATTCAATAGATGTGTCCTATAAAGTAATGCACATAAGAAACATAATTATTGGGGCACCTGGGTAGTGCATTTGATTAAGTGTCTGACTCTTGGTTTCAGCTCAGGTCACGATCTCGGGGTTGTGAGATGGAGCCCCTCACCCAGGGGGGTCTGCTGAGATTCTCTCTCTCCCCCCCCTTCTCTGCCCCTCTCCCCGCGTGTGTGCACTCTCTCTCTCCCTAAATAAATTTTTTAAAATCTTAAAAAAATAATTACTAATACACAGAATGGGCCATATAAATCAGCACTGAACATTATAAAGCATTTTTTGTTAAAAAAAAAAAATTAGCACACCCAAGTGACAAACAGTATTCCATAAAATCCATGACACCAATCATCGTAAGAGACACAGCACTCTGCCAATCAAGTTATGACTCATGTATCAGAATATTTCTTTTCTAGTTATTTAAAGAACTCTTAGGTTTATTTAGGTATTCTATGCATAAATAAATACACAGAAACAAAATAGTTTGGCCAAGGTATTCCTAAAAATTCCTTACTCGGTTGGACTCTGACTCCTTTGAATCGCAGGCCGACGCAGTTATCGCTGTCCCTGCTTTCCCACAATGCCATCCCCTGAGCATCTTTATTGGTGAGGCGCCATTTCTTACCAGTGCCCATTACTACTCCAAGGTTTTCTTCCAATCAGCTAACATCAATCTTCACTGCTCCAACCAGTGAAATCAGTTGCCTGCTTTCTCTCTGCCACACGGCTGAGAGCAACTGTAAGTCATATCCCAAATTCAGACATGTTAAAACATGAAAATGTAAGTTTGTTGTAGAAATGATGACATTCGGGGCTTGCAAAAGACACAGAGAAACTCACTGTTTGAGAATGCAGACACTATGTACAAAAATGACACTATGTACAAAAATGACCAAAGAGGAGAGACCTACAACAGAAAATAGTTTTTGTCTTTATGGGCTGACGTCAGGATCAATATCATCACCCAGCCCTAATCCATTTTCAGCTTTTGTCACACACCAGTCCGGTCCCTCTCCTCATCTTCTGAGAATTCCCTCTCTACTGATGTCTTCCGTGACACCAGTTAGAGCTGGCAGGAAAGGAAGCAGGCCGCCTGCACATCTTCTCTTAAAGAAGCCATTCTTGTTTCTCTAAGTACCTGCAGTATTTTCTTCTCTGATATGGCAAAACCTCCAGAACCTACCTCATTCAAGCTATGGGCAGAATAGTAAGCTTGTTATGAAGAGGAACATGCCATTAAAAATAATGACTGCAGACGGGGGCCAGTAATTCTCATTTTTAAATAAAGCAGCAGTGCCTTTGAAGCCTTTTCAAATATTTTTTTGTAGCGAAGCATAAGTCACAAATGGGCTCATTTTTCATTCAAGTCCATAAATATTTACTCAATGCTGTAAGTGTTTAGACCTGTACTTGGTTTGGGGATGAAACTCCAAGAAAAATAAGTTCCTACTCACATCACGCACTCACACACTCAGTAAAAGTGGAGAGAAAAACAAACACACGAAGCAGGTTAAATATTGCATTTGTCTCCTATGTCCAGTACAGACCTTTCTGCTTTTTTATTTCTAAGTCTGTAAGGAAGGGCTATAAGAACAATGTACCAAAATGTCAGCAATCTAAAAATTAAGTTGTCAGCTTTTTCGCTGTACTGCAAATTACAAAAGAATTAGAGGTTTGGTGCTAATAGAAGCTTACAATTCTAGAGTGTGCAATTTAACCAATCACCGCAAGGTCTAAAAATGCAATACTGAAGACATTTCCACCAAGTGATCTGCAATTCTGGTATCTAATTTCAACTTCTCTACTTGTGTCATTCTTCCCCTTTTGTCCCCCTTGCTTTGGAAATTGTTCCAGAATAGCCACACAGTTAAGAACTGCCCAGAGCCTCTACATACATAATACACTCACATGAAAAAAATGACAGTCATCTTGACCAAGGAGGTATGGAAAAGACAATGAAGATCTGCAGCTATTCTATGAGTCTTCACTTCTTCGTGCTCATGTCACATTACATGCAGAAATCAAAACGTGAAATGTACTTTACAGTTTCAGAATTTCAGACTTCCTTTTATAATTTATTCCATACTAATTTTGGTGAAACATGTCTGTGATCATCTCTGCACTAGAAATCTAAGTTAGGATTAAAATGTTAAATTATAAATTAATCTGTGAAACAATTTAAATGGAAATCAATTATCTGAAATCACTGCAGATATCTTGAAAACTTGTGAGATCTCTAGCTTTTTCCATCATTGCCAATTGCAATCACATCACTCAAAAATAAATCAGAAAGAACACTGCCTACCCAGAAAATACACTATCTTTATAGACAACACATACTTCTAAAAGACAATACTGATTAACTAGACCAAGAATTTAGCAAGAATGCTGTTTTAGTACAAAGAATAGTAAAATATATACATAGATATATAGTCTCTGTGCATAAACAAAAATATAGGCTCATTCTTGCTGGATAATTTTTTAAATGGCTCTGGATAATTTTTTAAATGGCCATTTTTAAAGATTACATATAGTGTTTTCCCCATTAAAAGGGATATTCGATGATGTCTACTATCTCATAAAAAAAAAACAAAAACCTCTTCTTCCTTGATCTATGTAACACATTTGCCTACACAGCCTTGAATTCACATCTACCTTCCCATCCTCCAAACAGTACCTTATGGTGCAGCTCAACTTGAGAAAGGAGAGTCTCGTTCATTTATCAGGCAAAGTTAAAGCCAGCAAGATGCTTCAGACCGTCTGGTTTTGCCTGCCCCACCCTTGTTTCCTTTGAGCCATAGTGATGTCACAACACCAGGCAGGGCAATGACTTCACTGCTCCAGTCCTTGCTTCTGAGCACACAATTCTTTGCTGCCAAGGCAAATCGAATGACAGCAGAACCCTCCAAGAGTGTCTGACAAATGCCCAACAAATTAGCAGCTAGCAAGCCTTTTGAAAGAAATAGATGCGGCAATTGCACCACTAAAGATCTCTCTAAATGAAGTGGTGCTAAAGATGAATTTGATTCACGGTTTTCAATAGGAAGTCTATATCCCATAATAAAGCTGACATTCAGGGCAGGACTGTGGCTGGATACTTGGAAGACACTATGGGAACCAAAGATGTCCAGGGCAGTCAAGGTAATAAGTAACCTCTCTCTTCATTATAGTCAAATTCTCACAAATTCTCTCTCTCTCAACCGTGTATTTTTCAGCTTACTGCTGAAGTTCTACTTTACCGAAGAGGACACGAATTCTAATTTGTGAATTTTAAGACTTTTTTAAAAGCACTAACTTAAAAGATGAGTATGTATATTACAACACGTAAGACCATACCCTGGACAAAAAGCTCCTGCCATATTTAATCCAACATAGAGTAAATCCAGAAAAGATTCACAAACTGATGACAATATCACATCTCTCAGTACATGAAGGGTTGCTTGTCTTCTATCTGGGCAGCCCCTTAATGCATTTGACCAAACAGTTCTAAAAAACCAATGTATACATAAAATAGTTTCTAACCAAGTAAAAAAAAAAAAAAAAAAATCCCTGGTCTCCTATTTCAATGCAATTCAAAGTTGGCGGAAGTCCAAACCCTGTACAAGAACTGGCAAAAACTGCCTTTAACCTAAATCACATTCATGCAGAAGAAAGAACTTAAAAATTAAACGTAAATACTTCGCAGAGACACTGACCTTTGACCTGTATTTTCTGGAACCTTGGCCTAAAAGGGGTTTACAAATTAAATAATGTGGCTACTCTTTTTATTACTGATAAATCATTCACAAAACATTTTCTTTTTGCAAAAAAAAAAAAAAAAAAGCATTTGCCTGCAGTGGATTAGCTAGCTGAACTTTATGCAGTACGTTGCGCATTGGATATTTTTGCTTTTCTAAACCACCAGAAAATTATAATGCAAATAAGACAGTATTCAGAGATTTTCTTTTCATCAGTGCCTTGTGAAATTAACAAATTAAAGTTACTGCTTCTCAATTCAGAATTTATTTCCCCTCACAACTTTGTTACTCCAACTGAAGTTTTAAAAGTTTGAAACCAAAATTAAGATGCATTTTTAAAAAACCCTGTCAGAGCCAAGATATAAATCACTTCCCATTCCCCAGAGTTTACTCAAGCTTCATGTGCTCCCCCTTCTTAATGGGGCTTTTTTGCTTAATTTGCAGTAATCCACCGGTGCTGAGTCCAGGGCTCCCAGACAGAAGTGGAATTTTATAATTTTGGATTCCTTGAAGCTTTAAATATCAGGGTAACACCCCCCCCCCGCCCGGCCCCCAAAGAATGTTTTCACCACTTAGTGTGATGACTCTTCTACTAGGGACATTCATGCTACCAAGGGAAACTCCAGGACACCTGGCCGCCTCTGAGAGCCTAAAATGGGCCCCCAAAAAGGTCAGGCAGGATATCTGCAAAAGCAATTCTGCAGGACTGCAAGACTAATGTAAAAATACTGAAACACCAACTTAAACACGTAATGGAAGCACTACATTAGCAGGACTGCGTGGCCCTCTCAGGATTTCCCAGCCCAGCCTCCACACGTAATTAATACCACATGTTTTCTTTATCATTCTGTTTGTTCTCCAACAATCTCTTTCCAACTTTAACCCTGGGCTGCAACTGGAGGAGAAAACCCTAGAAAACTTTGGATCCGTAAATATAAAACCCCAAAAGGAAAGCCTGCTCCCACTGCAAGGGACCAGTTACAATTTACTAGGTAACCACACCCACCGCATTGCAGAAGCCATGAACTTGGCGGGGGTGGGAGGGGAGAGGGGAAAGGCGGAGGGGATGAAGTAGGGCGAGATGAGAGGCGAAAGTCGAGAAAGCGAGCCCCCGCGGCAGGGGCCGGGAAACACCCGCCTGGAATTGGCCGAGACCACGACTCCCGCGGTCCGATGCCCCGGCCTCCCCACCCCCACGCGCCGCAAAGCCGCCCTCGCAGACACCTCCCGAGGCAGCTCGCAGCCCCGCGGGGGCCAGGTGAGCAGTGCCGCTCCCCGCCCCTCGGCCTCCCCGCGCTCCGGCTCCTGTGCGGGGGCCAAGGGAGCGCAGGCTGGGGCGAGGGACACCGCAGGTGCGGGGCCAGGAGCAACCTCTCTAGGACGCTCCCTCCTCCTCCCTCAGCGGCCGGGCTGCAGCCCCCGCCGCCGTCCGAGGGACGCCGCCCCAGTTCGGGGAAGGAGACAAGTTACATAAAAGCTGCCGGCCCGCTCCCGAGCGGGGATGCTTTGTGCCGAGCGCACCTTACCGGCCCGGCGCCGCGCCCGCCCGCGCCAGGCACCCGGGACGACCCCGCAGCCGCGGCGCGCTGGGCGCAGGGCCCCTCCCGCCCGCCGGCCACCCGCCCCCGGGCGGCGCCGCAGTGTCGCCCCCGGTCCCCCGCCCCTCCCTGCGCAGCCCGCCTCGCCCTCGCCCCCAACCCGGAGCTAACTTAAAACATGGCGCCCCAAAACGGGGGATTTGGGCAAACTGGCACTGAAGGGACGCGGGGACCGAGCCGCCCCTCCCGGCCAGGGCTCCGGGGGAGGCCCCCAGGCCGGAGGCCGATGCTCAGGCTCCGCGCGCCGGCCCAGCCGATGCTGCAGCGCGGCGGGCGGGCGGAGCGGGCACGTCCCCGGCGGGGGGCGCAGCGCACCGGCTCGGCCCGGCCCCGCGGGGGTCCCGGCCGGAGGGCGGGCGGGTTCCGGGGCCGAGCCGGGCGCTGGGCTCCCGCGGTTCGGGCGGCCGTGCGGCGCCGGGGCCACGCGTCAGCCGCGCACCGCGCGCGCCTCGCCCCCGGCCTCCCGCTAGTCCTCCGCGTCTCGAAAACCGGAGACCCCCCTCGGATCCCCCCGCTCCGGCTGCCAGAAAAGTTACCTCGGCTGGGCAGGCAGCCCGCGCGCCGCGGCGTGGGGACGAAGCTCGGGCTTGCGTCCTCCCGGCTGTGCGCAGGAGGCTCGGGCGTGGGGAGGAAGCCGCAGACGCGGGCTGCTCGCCGCCGCTCCCCGCCCCCCTTTGCAGGCGGCTCGGAGGCTCCGCGGAGCTGCGGCGGGGGCACACGCCCAGAGCCGGCGCAGAGAAAGCCAACCCCGTCCTGCTTTCGCCTCCCAGCTGCGGGGGAGGGGGCCACCGCAGCACTTCAGGACAGTTAGGTTGTAACAGGCTTCTCCATCCTGGCGCAGGGTCTGGCTCGGCGACAACGCCTTGTGACAGTTGCCAATAGCATTAGCCTTTGGATTTCCACTTTAGGTTACAGCCCAGGCTTTCGGTCCCCCTCCTCATGCCTGTAAGAAGGGGGGGGGGGGGGGTTGTTCCTGGCCATCAGGTGAGTAATTTGCTGGCTCAGGGACTGCAGTGGTGGGTTTTGGTTTTGTTTTTGTTTTTTTTTTTTTTTCCTTTTTGAAAGAAGAAAAATCAAATTGTCGGCGTCTTGCACAGGGTGGGTGTTCGAGAAATACGCTAATAGGGAACACGTGAATTAAAGGTTGAAGGAAGAGGTTCCCTGTCTTTTCGGCAGGCCCCTCCTTCCCACTTCCTCCTTCCTCCCCACCATCAAGATCCAAAGTTACAGGTGGTCTCCCAAGCGTCCCAGTCTATCAGGGAAGTAAGTCATTATTGATCAGGCTTTCAGCTGAAATGGAGGAGGGGGAGCTCACGCTCTGATTTACAGGTGAAAGAGATTATTCCAGGTCATCTCACAATAAGCTCTAATCAAGTAACCAACTCATATTAACATGTTTAAGGCCCTCCTTAAATATTCCTGGTCACCCCTTCAGGCGCTCACCTACTCACTTAACGTGGCAGGACGGATTCACAAAAACATTGCATTTACTATGAGGTGCCAAAGATGTGGTGCAGAATACAAGCTGGTGGCAGAGATTAGGAGGCTCGGTCTGTCAGTGAAGCTTCTGGAGGTAGGGAGACTTGGCTTGGGGTTTTAGGACAGGGCAAAGGCAACAGAAAAGGGGAGGGGCGTTTTTGTGGTTGCGTAGGAGAGAAGATTGGAAAATCATGGTTACTGTGTTGCTATGGAGTTTATGAACCTGTATTCAGTAGAAGATGTGCAGCTTTGGGAAATTTTAAGCAAGAAAATGTGAAGTTTTGTTAAAGGAAAAATAATCTGGTAATGCGGAGAATGGATGGGCAAATACCAGGAGTTGATAGGAAGTGATTGTGGCATTGTTCCAGTACTACAGGTAACAAGGACCTGAGCTGTCATGTGACAGATAACGGTGATAGCTCAAATACTGGAAGATATATTTGGGGATTACCTGTATTAAGTTTCTATCAGGCCACAGGAAAATATTATAGACATATATACCCAAGTCACATTTGTACATATACGGCTGTGCTTATGGCATATAAGATCTGTGAATGAAGAAAGGGTTTTTTTCCTTGTTTGTGTGCACACTTAAATGCTCTCCTTTAAAAGTGGACTTGAACAAATTGTATTGTTTACAACAAACACTAAGTTGGCATTATCATTTCAGACACAGATGGCTTCATATTTTCATTCATTTTATTGCCATATTTTTGCTATTTTTTTAATTGAAAGCAAACTGTTTTCTCCCTGATTCACAAATCTTAATCTTTCTGGTGATGGAGAAAATCAGCAAAAATGTACAGATGTCTGTTTTCTTGGGAGAAAATGTTAGCATACTAAATATTATTTTTTTTACAAGTTAGAAGTACCTAGCTAATTATCTGAATATTCCATGAATTCAAAATTTGGAGTAAAAACCATACTGCTTCATAGTTTAATAGTAAATCTGGGAAATAATTACTATGAAAATCTTTGGGCTTGACCAAGGCTCTCACTCTTTTTTTGATTTTCCTGGCACAGATATGGAGAAAAAGAAATGCCAAACAAAAACTTGTGAGCAGCACAGAGCTCTACCAGTAACTTGCTTGCACCTCTGTAATAAATCCTTTTCCTTCTACCTTATTAATATCATGCAGGAGCCCCTCAGAGTCATCTCTGTCTCCCCACAGTGCCTCACTGAGAACACTGCAAGCCAAACACTGAACATTTTTGCTAAATGAATGGATGTTGACTAATGAACTAGGTTGTCACTATATTTGAGAGTTGAGTTTCCTCGTGTATAAAATAAGAGATTATTTCCAAAATTCCTTATGCTTCAAAAATACCCAGGGTCTATAAAATAAAAAGACATTATCACATCTCAATACCTGCTGAGTAAAAGCAATAATGAAAACCTTTTTAACTCTTATCAGGAAATTAAATTATGAGCTTTTCTACATGGAAAAGAGAAGGAAAGTAACAAAATTAAGTAGAAGGCAAGGTGATGATCCTGTTACAGCTGGATTTGCTTTCTTTCATAAAGACTAATTTCTCCCTGCATTCCTCTCACTACCAAAATGAAGCGTCCTATAGCGGAGAATTCTTTATTCTTACCAGTATGAAAGCCCTTCTGGTGCTTTTTCATTAAGTTACAGAAAAATAGTCCTTGGGTCGAGGGAATGCTTTTCACACACAGTCACAGAGCTACTGCAGATTTGTTCTGAGAACCCAGTTCATCAAATTTCTAGTTTATTGTATCTACATGGCAAATACAGAAATAATCCATGAAACATGGGGAAGGATTCCATGACTCCAGGCTAGGTCTCAGGATGCCCACTCTGGTTTCAACCACCATACTAAGGCTTACCCTACAACAGTATTCTTATTTATGGGCTTTCTGAAATGATTCTGTTGTATACAAAATAGATTACTGAAGGCCAACAAGCCATCTAAAATTCTAGCCATGGTACAGAGAAAGGGGGCATAGCTAACTTCTGGCAAGGTAACACGTGTGTGGAACTTTATCCCAAACCATAGAGACAGGATGTCACCCAACCCCAAGTGCCAACAGCGTACTGACTCATTGACGCTGGTACCCTGCTAACTGTAGAGTAACGTAACTCCAACCTGAGAGCCAAGGCAAAGGCCGAATTTGCAGATTGTATCACAGTCATATGGTCAGCCCCATCGACAAGACTCCAGAAAGAAATGGTGGAGAATCTGGCCAGTGAATACATTGGAACTTAGCCCTTCAGCATGAGGATTAGAAGACCACGGAAGCCTAACCAAACCCTACAGAGGTGGCCCCTCCAATAGGCCTGCAGCACTCATTTGCCCTCTTCGACAACCTCAGACTACTGTCACATGAAGCACTGTGATCTTTTTAAAACTGTCCATATTCCCCAGGACTTTAAATTGACTGTTTCTCAGCCTAAGATGCCTTAGTAGATGTTAACAACACTTGCAGTAACTAGTTGAGGCGTCTTGCATGGTCACGATCATGGCAGGCACCTCTGTTGCATATCAGGTCCTTGAAAATCAGGACACAAAGTCTCTAGCCACAGCATCGCCGGGGACCATAAATAAGAGAAATATGGGGATGAATGCCTAATTCAAAAGCTGCAAGCTTATTCTTATGAAATAAAAATATGTTTAAGAGTTTCTAGGGTTTGAGAATACTGTCAAGTTTATAGCTCATTAAGGCTTCCAGATGCTCTCTTCATTCAGGGTTTGTATACATCATTTTAGGGGTCTGTATCCATGCAGAGCACAGATGCAAAACGAGTAAAAAACCACCCATAATTATAAATGCAGCATAAAATGTACAAAAATATGTACACATGAGAGGGAGCCAGTTTAGACATGCCTACACATCATTTAAAAAAAAAATCATTCCTATTCATCAGAATTTCCTATTTGCCTCCTTTCTCTCTTCAGGTTATACTCTTGTAAAAATACTGGTTGTAAATGTGGGGCCAATAAATACTGTATAAATTTCACTGTATTAAAATATACACTTATTAGGTTTTTTAAAAAACTTTTCCCATTTCAAGTAAATTTTAGAAATCTCAGCACTTTTAAATAGAATAATTTTAACAACAAAAAAATTAAGGTTATTCTAATCCTCAGTTCTTTATAAAGTTTAAATGCTCATTCTCTTCTCCCCTTGAGTAAAAATAAAAATCCATTAAGACTATTTTATATTTGGCCAGTTTATATATAATGGCAAAATACAAAGAATGGAAAATTACTAAATTCAACTCCCAAACTCTGAGACCACAGTGATATCCCAAACATGATCAGTATTGGGTTATACTAAGACACTTAACATTTCAATCATTTTCCCCCAAAAGACATAAAATAAATGCCAGCAAGCCTCTCAGTCTCCTATAAAGTTGTAAATAATCCTAACCAGCTATTATATTTTAACAGCAATCAACAAGAAAAAGCTGAAGAAGAAAAACAAAAGAATTAGCTGAAGAAGAAAAAAATGGGTAAATAAGACACATTCAGTTGTCTGGTTTATTAACTTGTTAACTCTCTCTTCAGGCAAACATGCCATAGTTAACTTATAAACTAAGAAATGCACAGCTGTAACTACACCAAAAAAAAAAAAAAAAAAAAAAGTCAGCTTTGCATCTTAATTTGATTCTTGCTTTCCAGCACTTTTTTTTCTCTTTCCAATTACCTCACCATACTTGCTCACTTTAACAGCGTGAGTACAATCTGCAAATGTGATTCCACTCTAGTCCACAGCTTCCAGAATGTTCTGGGAATAAATGAAAATACCATCTAGAATATCTGTGTCCCTTGAAATAATTCTGGCATTTAATAAATCAAAGCCATTTTTTAAAAGCTTCCTCTATTGACTCTTTTCCTATTCAAGATGTTTATCAGGACCTTGGAACATTCAAGGTGAGCTTCTTTGCAGATGATACAAATCTGAGAAGGATGCCAGAGCTTCTCAATCCAGATTGTTTGTAAGAGCTTAGATTTTATATTTCCATGTCAACCATAACCTTGGAAAGTGATAGAAGTATTCACACCATTTACATCAGAGTCATGCAGAGTGCTTGTTAATATAACCCATTCTTGGGTCCAGCCCTAGACTAAGCAAATCAGAACCTCTGGGGTCCAGAGAGCAGGCACTTTTAACAGGTCCCCAGGATCTAGGAGACCAGTGTCCAACAATAATCCCACAGGTGACAAAGTTAGTGTCCTCAGACAGATGTTTCGTAGAAGTCAGAACAGAGACAAGTGGTAGGAGGTTAGCCTCATTCAGCCATATAGGTAGCAGAACTAAAGGGAGTCTACGCTACAAGTCAGCACACATTTTGCAAGAAGAGTTATTGCTTGGATCCTGTCGTATGCATCAATTTGCAACAGCAGTTCATTAGCAGGAAGTATAGTAATAAATAACAATGAAAGATTGTTCTGTACCCAGTTCCAGCAATAATTGGATTAGATGCCCATTTACTGAAGATTGCAGTAAAACTACAACTCTGACCTGAATTTCCAAGTGCACAAAACATCTTTACAAAGTTGCCAAGGGATGTCTCATTAAAACAGGAAATGGAGAACTAATTGCTGGCAGTTTTGGTTAAGTATGAGATTTGACAATCTCAAATCCTGCAAATAGAGACTTTAAATTATTAATACCTTTGGTATAACTTACATATGCAAACAGACACCCCCTGCACTGATTAGTGAAACCTAATGAACAAAATTAAAGAAATTGACCAGAGGCTGTATCTTTCTACCCTTAGCTATAACATGAGGAATTTTGTTCAGAAAAACAGTATCATCAATCCCACTAAACTAATGATAATTTTATTGTAAGGGTCTTATATTTTTCATATGGATTTGTAAGGTTCTTTTAATTTTATAGTTGATGAGATCTATAAGCATGAAAAATTTTATTCTAGCATTACGTCTACATATATTTAAGTAGCAAGACAACATGGGGGCATCAGAAATAGTTTCTTTGGTTAAAAGACTGTTAAAGAACGAGATTTCAGCTCAATAAAAGGACTGCTATTGTAACATGGACCAGGTTGTCTTATGGACTCTAGGCTATCTACCTAGAATGTTCAAGGAGATACCATATGTCAGTATGGCCCCAGAAGACAGTCCTCTATCAGGTGGGCACTTAGGCAACGTCATATTTAAAGTTGTGTCCAACTCTGAGATCAAATTGCTTTCCATGTGTTTGCCACTCAGGAACCAGGAATTGTCTACAATTCTTCACTGTTGAGGTAGAAACTCAAGTGTTTACTTCATTAGGATACACTGATAGATGTATATTTACATGTTATGGAATAGCCTACAAAACTTCGTTATAGGTTGAGATTGATTTGTCATTGGTTTAGTGCTTTTTCTCTGTAAATACGACGACAGTATCCAGCACCTGTTCCCCTCCCGCATGTTTCTCTGATCCATCAGTCTAATCTACTTGTCCCACCCTTGCTCATCAGACCTTTCTTATCTCTGAGCCAGGTTTTACTGAGTGGCCTTCGGTGGCTGAGAATGATGTTGAGTCAAGGTATAAAGATTCTAAGTAGGAAACCATTATATTTTAAAGCCTTTTCCTAATTTTTTTCCAGGTGTTCCAATGCCCATTCCCAAATTATTCCACTGTTCAACAAAATCAAGCAGGCATACACCTGCCGTATTACATATACGTTCATGAACACCACTAGAGCTCAACGAACAGAGTACTAGATGATACCTTAAAATCGTTATGTGGCCTTGGGCAAGTTTCAGCTTTTCTTGTTATCAATATCCATTGAAATATTCCTTCCATTTTTTGTTTTATTAGCTTAACATGATGATTCTCAACCATGGCTGTACAGAAGAATCACTTAAAGGAACACTTAAAAAAACAGCAACTGAAGGTCAGTATCATGCCTGGGTGATAGATATATATGGCTTATTATTATAATTCTCTTTACTCTGTGTACATTGGCATATTAAAATAAAATTTTAAAATACTGATGCTTGAGATCTACCCCAACCCAATTAGATCACAACCTTTAGAAAGTGAGGCCCAGGTATCAGAATTTTGTAACCTTTTCCAAGTGGTTTTTATGTGTAGGTAGAGTGGAAGAACAGGAGTACAAATCACAAAACTGAATGTTTAATAATTCCTCAAAAGCAAGATGCCATAAAAGTAAATGTTAGTAGGATTAATATAAATTCTTAATAAAAATTAACCAGTTAATTGATATTGACTACCTATTTATAGCCTTAAAAAAATTACTTGAAGTACTTGATAGCAGCCATTGGATTGAACATGTGCGTACCCATCATCGTCTAAAGGTAGCTGAACGTTTGGACACACGTTTGGTTTCCTGGGCAGTGGCTGCCATCAGATGTGTTGGTCCGCACAACTCCTTAGGGGAAGCCTACTACTGTAGCTGGCTGCCCACGTCATTGTAATGTGTCAATAAAGTGATGGCATATTTAACAACAGGCATAAAGAACTCATAACACACTAATCATGACTAGGATTTCAACAACTCTTCAAACACTCCAGAGGAAAAAATATCATTCATGGTTTTAGTCCAAGTTCTTGGGTGAGATAGAGAAAATACACATACACACTTATGTTTATCTTAGGTGACAAATAGTGGGAGGTTCCAGCAATGTGCTTTTCGATGAAACAGATAAAAATACTTGAAAAAATTAGAGGGGTCTATAGGGAAGCATGTCTAAATAAATATAATCTTCCTGTTTTATGAATGGGAGCTAGCAGTCCTCCCAGGGGTGCTCAGGCATTGGGTACTACATCACGGTGCCCAGCCCAGGGATCATTAGTTCTACTCAGAGTCAAATGTATTGATCATTTACTTTGTGCGAGGAGCTGTTTTACACACTCTCGTTCTATGAGACTATCTCATTTCACCATCGCAAGAGCTTTGTGAGACAGATTCTGTGATCACCCCTATTTTACAGAATGTGGAAATGAGGCAGAAGCAGGTCCAACAGTGTGTCCAAGGAGACACGATGACTGGTAGAGCCAGGATGGTCTGGGGTGATTGGACTCCTCAGCTGGACATGGAAGGTCTCTCACTAGAGAGCCAAACACACACACACACACACACACACACACACACACACACACGCACACGGTTAAATTTCACGAAATCGCCAGTATTCAGTTGTTTTTCTGGCTTTCGAGAATGGTAATTTTACGGTCCGACAGTGCACCGCAGTGAGGAAACACTACCTCAGCTCTGAGGGCAGAGTGGTACTGAGTTACGGAATGACTTTCCACTACCACGGGCATTTAGAGAACGAAAAGGTCTCTGAGAATACTGATACAGAAAAAATACTCAGGTCGTTTATAGTTTAAGAAGCTACTAAAAGAACTTAAGGCAAATGCTAATGAAAATCATTATCACCATTATTAATTTTTATTTAATACAGTATGTGCCACACATTTTTAAGTGCTTCGTATGTATATTTTCTCTTTTTCCTCACAGTTTTATAAGGCAGGAACTCTTAGGATCTGCATCGTAGGGAGGATAAAACTGAGGCCACTGAGCAGCTAACTAACTTGTCCCTGGTCACACATCTAGGACCAATTTTAGTCTGCAACCTGTGCTCTTAACCACGATGCTAAGTTGTTCTTACAGAATTCCATATGTTCAGTTGGAATCTCCTCCACAGAAGAGGAAATATTACATTTAAAAAGTGGTAGCATGCGTGGAATCCTTATATAGAGATGTATCTATCTTACGAAGAAGACCGTTCTACTACCGTGTACAGCTTGAGAAAAAGACCAAAAGGGAATGCTCTGACTCATGGGTAAAGCCTAGTGGCTTCAACATATATCCAGACCCTGACCACTTCTCTTCACAGCAGCCACAGGCCCTCGGGTATAAGCCATCACCAGCCCCCTCCTGGTTCCTGCAACAGCCCCATCATTTCTCTCTTCTGCCACCGTGAGTCCTTTCTAGTCGTTCTCCAGACAGGTGTCATGATCCTAGTAGATCTAGCTAGATCACGTCAATCATATATATTCAAAGTTCCCCAGACCTGCATCATCTGGCTCTGATCCCACTGTTTGGGCCCATCTCCCAACCATACTCCCTGTCTCTCTCACTCTGGCCTGGCAGGTCCTCAGACAAGCCAGGCTTCTCTCACGCTTACATCCTCATCTCTGTCACATCTGTTTATGGGTCATCTTCTCCAAGGGGCCTACTCCGATAACCTTATTAAACCTGTGACCAGGCTACGCCAGCACTCCTACCCCCTTATCACCTAACATACCTATCAATTCCTTATTTATCATGTTTATTGTCTGTCTCCTGCCACTCATTGTGGGACCTAAGTCCACAAAGGCAGGGGTTCTGGGCTCCTATTCACTGGTGACCCAGAGACCTAGAGAGTGCCTGGCAGAGGGAAGGCATTCACTGTACATATGTTGGATGAAAGAATGAAGAAAGCAACAGGGATTATAAAATGTGAGACTCTGGGGAGAAGAGTGATTAGAGGAATCGAAAATACAGAATTGAGGGGTTAGGTGCCCAATACTGGGATGAGACACCAGAAGGAAGAGATTGAGAAGGGTCGGGCCTATGATGAAAGAATGTGCATCATTCCACGCAGTATACCTCCTCCACATGCACTGGTGGAACTGCTTTGGGCAAAATCTCCCAATCATCCTAAAGGACTCCCCAGCCTCAGCCCTGAACCCACACAGATGACGCCAGTTGGGTGCCTCTCCCACCACGTGCTCAGAGATGAAACAATGGTAAATCCACCCCTCCTTAAACGCCACTGGGTCATTTCTTAACATCAGGGCAGATTTAACCAGCACTCATCTTCTTGGGACAAAAGAAAACATGACAGGATCCAAGCAGGACCCTCTTTCCTCATCTGCGCAAACAATGAAATTGACCACAGCGGCGGAAAATGTCAGATCAACCGAAGCGGAAGTGTCCAGGCTAATATTATTTTTCATATCAATGGTTGCCATGGTGATACTTATAAAGATTTAGCAACAATCAGGCAGTGAATTTAAGAGGCTGCTGAAGGAAAAGAAGTTGCAACGTACCCTCTGTCTTCACAAATCACTCTCATCCCACTTGTGCCCAATAAATGGCTCACTTCTTTTGATTGCACTTGGCATGCCCATGAAAGATGAGTTTTCGATTCAGTAATTTCAAGCTTGAAGCCCGTACTGTGTTTTTCCATTTGGTCTGCATTAAGGTTTTATTCAGTGATTCATGGTGCCTTTCCAAGGTCACCAGGCCATTCCCTCATCTGCCAAGAATGTCTCCTCATCCCCAGCCTCTTCCTCTGCCAGAGCACCCAAGTTCCAAGGCCTCCCACCCCCTGGAAGGGTATCTGTGTGTTAATTACCATTGCCAACTTTATGCAACAGCCATAATTTAAACAAATTTTAGGAGATCGAAAATCTAAACCACTCCCTACACCCCCACTGCTAGACTGTGAGCTCTGTGAGGGCAGCAAGTCACCTCTTACTAATATTTGTATGTTCCAGAATGAGTAGCATGGCACATTAATCCTTAAAAAAAATGAAAAAATAACTAGCGCTCAGTACTAGAGAGCTTAGTGAATGACACCACCAATCCTCAGTCATGAAAGTTAGAAACCCTGGGGCACCTGGGTGGCACAGCGGTTAAGCGTCTGCCTTCGGCTCAGGGCGTGATCCCGGCATTATGGGTTCGAGCCCCACATCAGGCATTATGGGTTCGAGCCCCACATCAGCCCCAAATGGAAAAACACAGTACAGGCTTCATGAGCCTGCTTCTTCCTTTCCCACTCGCCCTGCTTGTGTTCCCTCTCTCGCTGGCTGTCTCTATCTCTGTCGAATAAATAAATAAAATCTTAAAAAAAAAAAAAAGTTAGAAACCCTGGTATCTTCCTGGCACCTTACTCTCCTTCAACCCCCTTTATTAGATCTATTACCAAGTCCTTTGCATTCTACCTTAATCTCCTGGATCTGTCCTCCTCGCCCTCCATTCTATAATAAACTTTTGTCAGGTCTCTAATCCAGCCTCCCCTCCCCCACCTCACTCCACCCCCTGCCTGGACATGGGGACTTGGGACATGCGTAAACTCTCAGAGCTGTAAGACCAATGCTGTGGCCCCCTGCTTAGCACACTCCCTTCTCACTGTTCCCAGGGCAAGGATGACACCTTCTAGTGCAGGATCCTGAACCATACCCCTCCCCCTGCTCTGGGCAGACTGGTCACCTTTCCACCCCCTAACTAGGTCACTTATCCTCATTGGGGGCTCTGGCGGCACCAGTCCCTCTGTTTCCCAGCACCGCCCCCAGTGCAACTATGCACTGTGTGTGCGGGATTATTGGAGGAACCCCCGTCTCCCGTCATGAGACTGAGGACTAGGGTTGCTTCCGCTCACTAGCGTGTCCCCCGCTAGCACACTGCCTGGCACGCAGGAGACACTCAGTGAACATCTATGAAAACTAAAGCCCCGTGGACTGTCATGACGGGCACTAGTACCACCCATACTACTTAGGCGTCTGCCTATGCAGGTGAGGGGCTCTCTACCTCTGCTGGACACAAAGGAAAAGGAAAAGCATAGACCCCAAATCAACAAGGCTCTTCTGCTCTTGGACATTGAGTAAGGCTCACAGAGGGCACTCACATATTTATCTGCTTCATTTTTTGAACCAGGACTGAGGAGAAACCAAAACCTTGCCATTTTCCTAGCGCTGTGGCTGGAGTAGGGACATCTGACACCAGAAATGCTACCAGTATAGGGGGGAGCATGACCCAAATGTCCCCCAGAGCACAGCATCAGCCTCTGGACTTCACCACTGGGTCCCATTTGGTCTCTGGATGTCAGTGATTAATCCTGTTAGAGAAATTAAAGGGCAGAAAAATGAGACTTCTACATCAGACATCAGGGATGGGCTGAGGGAAGGCCGGGCAGACCGGGAGTCTGTCTGTCTGCCCAAGGCCCCACGTGGGGGACAGAGCGTGAGGCCTCGCGTCAGCCCACTGGCTCCTCGGTGCGCCAGCGCCGAACCTTGGCTTAGGCCCCGTTGCCTCATCTCCATTTACCTGCTTTCTCATTTCTAAACTGAATGACTAAACCTGCTTCAAGGACTATTGAGAGGATTAAATGAAATAATGGACTTAAGAAGCACTTAGTAAGCTAAGTGTCCTATGATGGTGTTGCAGTTAGGCTGGCAGCTCCCAATAATAGGCCACTCTCCTCAGCAGCCGCCCGGCGGGCCCTGAGGCCTCCTCCCTCCCGCAGTCTCACCTCAGGGGACTCCAGGGTGCAGAAGCGGAGCAGGGGTGCCCTTGGAGAATTAGCCCACTTGACAAAGTGAAGGAGGATGCCTCTCAGCCCTGGGGGGGGGAGGGTGGACTTATAAATCCACTTCACAGATGGGCTGGGAAAGCAGCAGCCAGGAGCCCTTAACGGCTAATCCACGGGGGCTGCTGACGTGGTTACACCGCCCGATGGAAATGGGGCAAGTGCAGGAACTCGGATCTGCTCGAAGGGAACAGACCTCGTATTTTTAAATAAAGAAGTTCTATGTTAGCATGTGTGCTGGTCCTAATATGTTGTTTTTTCCTTTCCAGTCTTGCAGCCATTGCTAGAAGCATTTTTAAGGCACTTATTTGAGACGTTCTTTGCAGAGCATATGCCTCATTATTTGGGAATCACTTCCAAACCTGCAAGTCCTCACGTGGTTGAAGATGGATTGGGTTTTTTGAAGGAGACAAGATGATTTCGCACAGGCTAATGAATAAGGGGGTCGGGTGGAGTCAGAGTGTCAAAACCAAACCAAAACAAAACCCTGAGTTTTAACTATGAACACACTCAACAGAATTCTGAGGACAGTTTAATGTGCTAATTTAGAAGGAAGTTCCCAAGTACTTCCAAAAAGATCTTGAGCAACAGAACCACCTCCACCCACAAAAATAACTCATTGGTTGAGTGCTTACTGTCCGCCAGGCGCTCGTCAGTACTTGACACACATTCTCTCACTCCGGATTCAAAATATCCTTAAGTCTATTATACCCATCTTACAGATGACAGGTTAGGGAACTGCCCACGGTCCTAACCAGGTAAACAGTAGAACTGTACTTATCTGCATAGAGGTATTTACTTGAATGTCTCTCCTCTCCAGAAAGTCAGCATTCTTTTGAATGAGTGCACTCTGGTATATTTGGGTTTTTTGAAATTTATCATATAATACTCAAACTTCTTTTAATCAATACAAAAACAGAACACTGCAACAGATATGCAGAATCAATGGAGCCTAGGGCCTAAACCGCTAGGAACAGGGTTTTGCAAATGTACAGAAATCCCCAATGCTTAAGAGAACCATTATGAGACCCTTTCAAATAGGAAGGAGAAATGGGCTTAATAAAAACCTGGAAGTGAGCAACAGATAAGGGCCTTCGTATCCACATACCATTATGCCTATGGGGAGAATTTAAGCTGGTGATACATAGAATAATTATGTATTATACTTAACTATAGAAAAGCTGCCAGCCTCGGTGTTGAAGAGTGGAGTTTAAACCTGGTTCTGGAACCTTCTGGCTGGGTAGTGAGTTATCCTTCAGGGCCTCAGTATCTTAGTTGCAAAGTGGGGATGACCACATCATCCTCTTTACGGAGTCACACAAGAATCAAACACATACGTTAAGCTATTCCAGTTATGCCCAGCACACAGTAAGCACATTATAAATGTTAGCTGCTATGAGGGGCACCTGGGTAGCTCAGTGGGTTAAGCATTTAACTTCGGCTCGGGTCATGATCTCAGGATCCTCGGATCGAGCCCTGCGTTGGGCTCATTTGCTCAATGGGGAGTCTGCTTCTTCCTCTCCCTCTGCCATTCCCCCCACTTGTACTCTCTGGCTCTCTCTCTGTTAAATAAATAAAATCTTTAAAAAAATTTTTTAAATGTTAGCTATTATTAATATTTTTTTATGATTTTATTTATTTATTTGACAGAGATAGAGACAGTCAGCGAGAGAGGGAACACAAGCAGGGGGAGTGGGAGAGGAAGAAGCAGGCTCATAGCGGAGGAGCCTGATGTGGGGCTCGATCCCATAACGCCGGGATCACGCCCTGAGCCGAAGGCAGACGCTTAACCGCTGTGCCACCCAGGCGCCCCTATTATTAATATTTATGTACAAATACATTAATTTTCTAAGGATCGTCATCTGGGAGAGAGCACAACAGGACAGAGACAGTCATATTTTACAAGTGTTCTTACTCTTTGACAGTCGTGCTTTAATTCAATTAGACTACATCAGGTATGAGATTTTTTAAGCTTTAGGAGGGTTTTCCTTGCCAACATTACACAGTGCCTGAAATTAATTAAATGATAGTTGCTAAAGTGGAAAGTTTCCAGGATCATTTCTGTATAATCCCTCAAAAAAGAATAATTTGGCATATACTCCTTATGAAGATGAATAAACATTTTTTTTTCCTGTAGAGAACTCTGCGATCTTCAAAATATTTGCCTTATAGTTTTATTTTTATGATGTTGAGGCAGCCACAGTCAGTCTAAATTTGCAGATCAATAGAATAGATGATAATGTTTTCCACCATGGAATGTTCTTGTATCATTAAGTCTGGACTTATTAACAGCCCTATTTATACAAATTAATGGAGAGGGATATTTTCCCTGGTTTCCTAATTTAGAATGCTGATTTTATACAAAATGAGAGAGACAAAGTGATGGAGACCCTGGAGTATGTACCAAAATGTGAAACCTCTGCTTTTGGCACCAGAGCCCTGCCTTTGCCCCTATTTTACAATGAGAAGGAGGCCAGAGAATGTTCCACTGGGGCTTTCTGTAAATTCCTAGCTAACTCAACAGCCACCAGAGGTAGGACCCCGGAGGCAGAGCTTCATAGCACCAATGCAAAACAGTGGCAACTGGGTGTCATTAACATGCTACAGTTTATCTAGACGTGAAGTGTATCGCGGATGAAATAGGCTTTTGTCCAATTACCTGGGAAGCCAACCACTACAACAGTCTTTCCGTGGGACAATGTCTGCTGAGTTCCAAATAATCAATCTGCAAATGAACTTCTGAATGTACATGTTTATAAATTCACGGTTATTTGGTTTAATTTGAAACCCTCTTGCAGTCCATGCCAATCACGCAGCTTTTACTTGGTTACCTCTCCAGGAAAATCTATGAAGACTAAACAGAATTACTGATGCTTTTATGACTCTCTCGGATTCTTTATATGGGATCTAAATAAAATATTTTTCATCTGCCACCTAATTGACAGCTTTTCGAGTAAGACCAAAGAAAATTCATTATACTGCACCTGTATTATGACAACGGTTATTATATTTAAAATTTTACCTTTATGCACTTTAAAGCACGAGTATGTTATTTAGCCTAACTTTACGTCAATGTTTCTTTTCATCTTATTTTGATCTTTGGCTCAAACACTCTGATACCATCCCAATGTGAAATTATATGTACCTCCATTGGCCTTCCCCAAAATGCTGCTGCTTTCCCTCCAAATCCTCCCAGAATCTGTGCACTGGGGTAGGTTTTTCTGCACCTCGGAGTTACAGAGATGCTGAAAGTAATCCAAGATATTTGTATAAATGGGTGATAGAAAAATGGAAATAGCACAAGAGCTGATTAAAGCTACATTTAAAATTCGATGGGTTCCTTGATTAATGTCACAGCAACAGTGATGACTGACAGATGGAGAACATCCCAATCCTCACTAGTCCAGATTCCGGAGCTCTGAGAGGGAAGAACTCTCATTCCTACCTTAAAATTAATTTTGCAGAAAAACCTCCCCCCGAGAAACATTAAGAAAGACTACACAATTCTGGCGGCATGGCCTACCTGATAAGAGTAACTTTGTAATTTTAACTTTTTCAAACCTAATTCACTCTGTAGGAAGAGACAGCCGGTTACTGAGTGAAGGCAGAGCCTCAGGTAAAGTCCAAGTTCATCTAAATAGGGGAATTAAGCACACAGATCCTAAAAGTTCTAGAGAACACTGCAGGATGCCCTGCTGCACCATTTCCAAAAATCTACATTTGTTCGGGTACACTGATCAGGAAAAGGAACATTTGCACATTTATTGAAAGGAAATTAAATGGCAGGCGTTGTTATGTGACTTGAATGTTACATTCCATACTTTACATAGTAATTTCCAAGACTTTATATTGGCGGGAAAAGAAAAACAAAGAACTTACTATCTTTCATGGTTCTCTTATGGCCATACAAGGCAAATCCTTCATTAGAAGTGCCAAGCTTCTGGGCGCCTGGGTGGCACAGTGGTTAAGCGTTTGCCTTCGGCTCAGGGCGTGATCCCGGCATTCTGGGATCGAGTCCCACATCAGGCTCCTCCGCTGGGAGCCTGCTTCTTCCTCTCCCACTCCCCCTGCTTGTGTTCCCTCTCTCGCTGGCTGTCTCTATCTCTGACGAATAAATAAATAAAATCTTTAAAAAAAAAAAAAAAAAGTGCCAAGCTTCTGAAAGGCCAGTGGTAGACTGAGTGAGATGGCCAATGAGAAATTTTAAATATGATACACAGTTGTAAATAGTTTTTAAAAATTTGCTTCATGTGGTTAGCCTGGAGCATCTGTAGTGCCATAAAGCAAAAAAGCACTAAAGAGGGGGTAGGGGTGCATAGGAAGAACACAGAAGCCAATCTGAAAGAGCTCCTAACAGTCACGGCTGAAACAATTTAAGCAAAAAATTAAATAAGGATAGTATTGGATTACAACCCAAAGAATAAAGTAAATATCCACGAGACCATACTGCTATAAATAAATGACCGGATAAATAAATAAAAGGAAAAGGAACAACTGTGCTTTACAGAAGAATTCCAACGAATGCTTGCAGGATGAATGAAGGAAATAGAAACCTCACCATTACAAAACCACGGGAATAATTGCTACAGCCAAGATTCCCTAGAGAATGTTCAAGTCAGTGGGTGAAAGTTTAAGTCGCATGGTTTCAAAATATCTCCCCCCAAATGTTTCTTAATTATGAAAAAAAAAAAAAGTTAAATCTCCAGTGGAGAAACCCAGCAGAAATCACCTTAACCAAGAAAGCAGACATCATCAGTAACAAGTCACATAGCTGTGACCACGCAGGGAGGGCATATCACCTATGTGGATTCTCCCCCCAAATGCATAATCTCAAACCAGTCATAGGGAAACAGGAGACAAACCCAAATCGAGGGGCATTCTACATAACACCCGACACATCACTCTTTAAAAGTGTCAGCACCATGAAACACAAGATTAGAAGACGTTAAGGAGCTCCCAGCAAGTCAACTAACATGCAAGAGGGGGATCTCAGAATGGATCTTGGAACAAAAAAAAGGGCATTGGTGGGAAAATTGCTAAATATAAACAAAGCCTGTGGTTTATAGTATTGTGCCAAAGTCAATTTCTTAGTTTTGATCATTAGCCCACGCCCATGTAAGTTGTTAACCCCAGGGGTAGCTGGGTGGGGGCTATCCTCTCTGTATTACTTTTGCAACGCCTCTGTTCCGTTGAAGGTCATTTCAAAATAAAAAGTTAAAAACCAAATAAATGATTGAAAAATTGCTTAGCTGCTTGCTGTGTATGTAAACTGAGTTATATCTTGAAGGATGAACAGAAGTTAAACAATGAAAATGAGGCCGCCTTGATCTTCCTAGCCAGCACGGTGATCTTTAACAGGTGTTCTTAAGTTCATTGACTTGCTAACCTTCCTGTGTATCTGGAAATCTTACATTCCTTTCTAGGAGGAGAAAAGAAAGCCCTTGCCCATGACAGAACAGGAATCAGACCTTTTGCACAGCCCTCAAGCACTGAAAGCTGTAAATAGGCACCAGTAAATCTACACACAATCAGCAAATGTTAGAGGCCACTGAGCCCCTTCACCGCTCACTGACCACCTGGCCCTTTAAAGCCCCCCTTGGCAAGGCAGAAACCACAGTGTTGGCTTTTGGACAAGAGTCAACCTTGCCCCCGGGTGGCCAGCCTCCTGAATAAAGCTCATATTCCTTTCCAGTCAACACTCGTCTCTTGAGTATTGGCCTTCCTGGTGATGGGCCGCTGAACTTGGGATTCAGTAACAAAAATGGGGAACATAGCCAACTTAGATAAAAGAAGAATGAATCGTATGACCTAGTTCCATTTCTCACTCAACCAATTAGGAGCTGTGTGACCTTGGGCAAGTTACTCAATTTCTCTAAAGCTCAGTTTCCTCATCAATAAGTAAGGGGCAAGGCAGAAGACCTACCTCAGGGAGCTGGAAAGAATGACTAAATGAAATAAACCATACGAGGAGAATAACATCCCTGGCATATTATATGAACCCCAATCGGTGTTAGCCACGCTAATGGTGCTGATGGCAACAACACTGGAAATGATGATGATGAAGAGCCTATGACTGGCCACCCGCACAAACCTTCTCCCTCCATAAAGCCCACAGAAGCCGTCAAAGCTCTGGCCTGCATACCACCAATTTGGATTCTTTCGGAGACCCCCTGATAACTTCCTGGCCCTGTTGGTTTTTTTTTTTTTTCCAGATTGTTTATTGAGCACTCACTGTGTGACTTAGTACCTTGTTAGGGTAGCAAAAACAGATAAAAGAGAGCTGGTCTCTGGTTTCGGAAGGAAAAATAGACATGCTACTTGTCTAATGGGAGAACAGACAAGAACAAATCATTTAATACAGGGATGCTCTGCTGAAGGCCAGCTAACGTACTATTATAAGAGCACCTAACACAGCCTGAGCGCAGTGTTTCTGGATGGACAGGAGTTTAGACAGCAAAGAACGATGAGATGAGGGTGGGGAAGGGGATTCCAGGCAGAAGGAACAATTGAACTAGAAAAGGCACAGGATCCTCGAAATAGCCACCGAACATGGGGAACTCTGAAGATGGAAAACAACCGAACAGAGGCAGGTAAGGCCTAAGTGATCAATGACTATGTATATCAAGGTAAGTCCTTGAATTTTCACCTGCGGGTGATGGTCATTAGTGAGGGGAGCAACATAGTTAGATTTGTATTTTGGAGCCATTGTTCTGATGACATGTGGGAGAAAGGACCAGAGAGATAGAGGGTGGGTTAGTGTCAGGGCCACCAAGGAGAAGAGTTTTGCTATCCTTTAAACATGAAATAATAACTGTTGATGCTAATAAATCAGTTATTATTCTTAAGTTATTAGCAGGGCACTAATCGTGGGGATGGAAAAAAATGAGAGGGATTTAGAAATATACAGAAAAAAACCTGGCAGGATTTGATGTCCCATTTCTTGACACAGTTTCCACTTGATGCACAAAGTTTGACTGAGTTAACTCACTGTGAAAGGAAGGATCTGTAATGGATCTAGATTTCTAACTTAGGTAATACCTAACTGAGTACTGGAGCCATTTATCTATCAAGGAGGCATGGGGCAAAGAGAGACTGGAAAGAGTGTTAGATAAGTGATAGATTCTGTTGTGTACATGTTGACTCTGTTGTGTACATGTTGACTCTAAGATAAGTGATAGATTCTGTTGTGTACATGTTGACTCTGTTGTGTACATGTTGACTCTAAGTGATAGATTCTGTTGTGTACATGTTGACTCTGTTGTGTACATGTTGACTCTAAGTGATAGATTCTGTTGTGTACATGTTGACTCTAAGATAAGTGATAGATTCTGTTGTGTACATGTTGACTCTGTTGTGTACATGTTGACTCTAAGTGATAGATTCTGTTGTGTACATGTTGACTCTAAGATAAGTGATAGATTCTGTTGTGTACATGTTGACTCTGTTGTGTACATGTTGACTCTAAGTGGTGTACAGGGCATTTAGTACATATTTCTAACAATCAGTGAAATATTTGCTTGAAGCTCAGGGGAGGTCAGAACTATAGAGAAGACCATGAGTCTGTATAAAATCCCCATCCAGAGGCAGCATGGATAAAAACAAGGACTTGGGCCAAAGAGGGAGCCTTTGGTTAGGGTTGGGTACAGAGAGGGTTGCCAAGAGGAAAACCAAGAAGGAGCTGTCAGGGAGAAAGACTGAGTAGAGCTAGCTAAATCGTCCAGAAAATAAGGACTGAGCACTGTCTGCTAGATTTAGAATATAAACATCACAAGTGGCCTTGCCAGAGCAATTTCAGTTGAGTTTTTGGGATAAATAATTCAGTGGATTGAAGAGAGGTCAAAAAATGCAGACATTGAAATATCAATAAATGTGGCCAATGATAATAATTACTAACTTACTGCCAGGGGAAAATAGGCTTTATAACTTGCATGTATCATTCTCTCAGTAACTGTAATGTAGCTATTATTACTGCCATTTTAAAGATGAGGAAATAGATGACAGAAGGAGAGAGTCAAAATTCTAGCAAGAAATGGATAAGGGAAAAGGTTTTTATTAAGAAAGGATGAAACAGACTTGAGTATAATCATACTTAAAGGGGAAAGAATCATAGGGAAGGGGAGGTTGAAATGTGGAACAGATAGTGGGTCTCTGGGCAAAGCTCTGGAGGAGGTGGGATCACGAACATAGGTGAGCCAAGAAGGACTCTCATTCTCAGAAATGAGAAGGAAGTACAGAAGATGAGCTTAGTTACAAATAAGTTTGGGGGCACCTGGGTGGCTCAGTTGGTTAAGCGTCTGACTTTTTTTTTTTTTTTTAAGATTTTATTTATTTGAGAGAGAGAGAAAGCATGAGCAGGAAGGAAGGGCAGAGAGAAAGGGAGAAGCAGGCTCCCCGCTGAGCAGGGAGCCTGACTCTGGGCTCAATCCCAGGACCCTGGAATCATAACCTGAGCCAAAGGCAGATGCTTAACCAACAGAGCCACCCAGGTGCCCCAAGTGTCTGACTCTTGATTTCAGCTCAGGTCATGATCTCAGGGTTGTGAGATCAAGCCCCACATTGGACTCCATGCAGGGCATGGAGCCTGCTTAAGATTCTCTCTCTCCCTCTGCCCCTCACCCCGGCTAAATATATAACAATAAGTTTGGAAATAATGGGCCAGAAAGTAGAGATAGCTCACTTTTATCACCTCAGTTTTTCATCTAAATTCCCAAGGAAATAAAAATTCTCCCTTTCCCCAGCTGCTCCACTCCTACTGAATTTCCTGCCACCAATGGCACCCCAACCCCCTGCAACCACCCACAGCCCCTTTCAAGGCTTGTGTAGTAAGGGAAGAGGGGAGACATCAGACAATGTGGGGTGGGACATGGACATAAGAACTCTACCTAATAGGGTTCCCCCCCCCCCAAATAATGGTGACATCTACAGGGCAATTAAATTGATAATCCGAACTTTTCCCTCAAACAAACCATCACATAGCAAAATATTCATTATCTTCAATAATAGCCTTTAAAGTAGAATATGGATACCTCTGGGAGCATACAATATTTTTTAAAGGCATATGCTGGCACTTGTCTAGTTTTAAGGGACTCGGTTTCCAGATTTTCAACTTCTAGATCCTAAACTGATCTGCCTGAGAAAGCAACAGCCATCTGAGGTTCTCTTTCCTTACCTCCCATTTAGCAGCCCCTTCCTCCCATTAGACAGTGCAAAGGCAAACCAGCCCCCAGGACCAATCTCCACAGAGCATTTTTCCAGGATAGCAAACTTTGCAGGTAAAAAAAAAGGAGCATTAAAAGATGGACAAGGGAAATTTCTTCAGTGATTGGAATTGCCTTGGTAACAGATCAACAAATATTCTGCAACTCAAGTAAATTCTAATTTTCTCCTTTCAACCAAATTGAAGGACAGAATGAAGTAGCTAATAGATTAACTCCAAGAATTGGGGGATATTTGCCGTAATATGGAGCTTCCTCCATTTGCATCCACTTTTGTACCTCAATAATTTTGTCTGTGCTTATCTAAGAAATGAGATAGACGGATAGAAAGAAAGAAGGAAAGAAGGAAGGAAGAAAGGAAGGGAGGAAGGGGAGAAAGAAAGAAGAAAAGAAAGAAAAAGAAAGAAAGAAAGAAAGAAAGAAAGAAAGAAAGAAAGAAAGAAAGAAAGAAAAAGAAAGAAAAGGAGGGAGGAAAACAGGAAGGAAAAGAGGGAGGAAGGAAGGAAAATGTTGCTGAGCCATGTCTCATTTTAGCAATACATAATATTTACCCACAAATACACAAACTAATGGGAAATGCTCTCTTTGTTTTACTCAAGATTAATTTCCAATAACAGATTATTTTTTATATTTAGTATTTATCATAATTTGTAAGATATGTGTGTTGTGTACACTAAAGTGTTTACTGCTAATAATTATACTGATTGCTTAGTCCAGAAAATAGTTCTAAGACTTAGAATATTATGGCCACATAAAATGAAAAATGAAGCTCAAATTTCAATTTACGCACCCATTTTATTGCAGAGAATTTTGAGAGGTAATCAAAATACTTCCAAGCATAAAAATAATACATTAGGGTAGGATTCTGTGCAGGAAGTAGAATGGAAATAATAGTCTAAGGAGGAAAAGAAATGATGCAAAATATCTGTAAAAGAAAAGTCTGTTCCTGTACTTCTGAAAAGACGATGATGGATAGCCAACTGCTGCGGCATTTAAAAGGTACATATAGGGGCGCCTGTGTGGCTCAGTCGTTAAGCGTCTGCCTTCAGCCCAGGGCGTGATCCCGGTGTTCTAGGATCGAGCCCCACATCAGGCTCCTCTGCTGGGAGCCTGCTTCTTCCTCTCCCACTCCCCCTGCCTGTGTTCCCTCTCTCGCTGGCTGTCTCTCTCTCTCTGTCAAATAAATAAATAAATAGATAGATAGATAGATAGATAGATAAAATCTTAAAAAAATAAAAAAAATAAAAGGTACGTATAAAAGAGTGATGTATTTGATTAGAAAAAGCACAATATATGCATGATATCTGAAATTACATTGAAACCATGTAAATTTAAGATAAAGATTTTAGATGCGAGCTTAAAGATGTGCAAGGGACACAGAGTTTTCAACTGTTGTAGGTGGTACAGAGCAAAAAGTGTGAAGACCACTGGTCCTTAATGGAGTACCATCCCATCCGTTCCCAAGAGCTTCCCTTTTCTCTCCACTATGGCTTCTGCCAAGTCCCCTGAATAGTTTAAAAAAAAAAAATTAAGATATGAGAAAGGAAAGGCTTTATTGATATATCAAAGAATGTTTTTGAAACATTAAACGTGAAATATGGATCCAGATTTCCCAAAGGTACAGCCAGATTTGCAGGTGCCCCCATGCGCAAGCCTTGATTAAATGTGCAACACCTGTGGGCCACACGGATTGTTTGTCAACAGGAGAGACTAACGAACCTGCAACTTTCCCCAAGGCATCTTCTAGCAGTATACCTTCAAATCATTCCCAGGCTCCGCAATGGCGGAAGCATGTTAAATATTTCACTTTTAAAGTCCAAATTTTCACCCCTGCATTTCCAAATTAAGAAGTTGGTTTTGAATGTCGTGTGCTAACCACTTCTTATCAGACACTTCCAAGAGCCCTATCATAGCCCCAACATGCCTTGAACTTAAGGTATTCTCTAAGAAACTTGAACTGAAAAATTAGGAAAGGAAATCCAAACTTTCAGTTATTAAAACTTGAGGAACTGTGTAAAGATTCAGTTCAGGGCTGGCTATGGGATCTCCAAAGCACATTTCCATAAATACAGTTTTACAAAATGTATCTTGATTATAATCTGTAGGTTTGATTTGGCAACATTTCCTTTCAACAAGACTGCATAGCATTTTGGAACAATTTTCAGTAATCTGGAATGGGAATACTCAAAATTAGTCCTGCAGATATAGAAGGTTGCCAGAGGAAGCAATAATGAAACAAAACAGTAACAGCAGGCTCCATTTTGGTAAGCAGAACATTTTTAGTTAGATGGTTGCATCTTAAAGAGGTGGTGGCTGCCTCCAGATATTTTTAGCAAGTATTGGCAATTCCTGTGTGAAGTTAACCCAACGCTTAATACCAATCACTCACCTTTTAATTTGGAATTACTGTCACTGCTGTGTGCATGACCAAAACAGCAATTAAGAATCAGCAGGGCTCGTGAACAATTAGATTAAAATGTTGCTGGGGTGTAATATACAAATTAGTCCTCAGATTAGGAATATTCCCATTGTGAATGAGCAGCCCACCTGAGGGAGGAGAGGGGAAGCATGCTCTTGGCCTCTTTAGGGGCAAATGGGTTTTCTACACAGTTCACAACACCCTGGTGACTAACCTAGAGACGTGTACTTCTCTTACAGAAAGTTGGGAACATTTCTTCTCTTTTCTGTATATTTCCCAAGAGCAGATAGTTTTCTATAGCGAAATTTCAATGCCTCTGAGTGGGGGATGTTTATCTGGTGTCCCTAGCTGGAGTTCATAATATGTTTCTCCATGGCAACATCTCATACATCGTATGTCTAATTAAATTCCTGCATTTCTATAGTGAAGTCGGCTACACAGAAATCTCAGGATTTGGTTACTCTAAATGAGCTTTGCCTAGAGCTGAAGATGTACCCCTTCAAAACTTAGAGTCAGTGCCGTTTTCTTGCAAATGTTAGCTATTTATGATTCCAACTTTCTAAAATGCACAGATTCGGGGTGCCTGGGTGGCTCAGTGGTTAAGCGTCTGCCTTCGACTCGGTGTGATCCCACAGTCCTGGGATGGAGCCCCACATCAGGCTCCTCCGATGGGAGCCTGCTTCCTCCTCTCCCACCCCCCCTGCCTGTGTTCCCTCTCTCACTGGCTCTCTCTCTGTCAAATAAATAACTAAAATCTTTAAAAATAAATAAATAAAATGCACAGATTCGTCTTTAAAAGGAGTGTGCTTTTGTTGGCGATGGGATGGTTATTGTAATTCTTATAAGGAGGTAAGACACAGTGCAAGATGTCTAATGGTAGATGAGCTTAGGACCTTGTACACGGCAATAGCAACCTAGCTTTGAGTTGTCTCAGATTTTCTGTATCTTCCTCTGCATTCAGGTTGTCAGCAATCACTTCTTAATTTTTGTCCCTGTTCCTCCTTGAATCATCCTTTCTCACTCCTCAAATCAAAGAACAAGATCTGTTAAGGGGCGCCTGGGTAGCGCAGTCGTTAAGCGTCTGCCTTCGGCTCAGGGCATGATCCCGGCATTCTGGGATCGAGCCCCCCATCAGGCTCCTCTGCTATGAGCCTGCTTCCTCCTCTCCCACTCCCCCTGACTGTGTTCCCTCTCTCGCTGGCTGTCTCTTTCTGTCAAATAAATAAATAAAATCTTAAAAAAAAAAAAAAAAAAAACAAGATCTGTTAAAACTGTATTTTTAAAAAGAATACATGGTATTCTTGTGTGTGGCTTAGATTCACCTAACTGCTCCTCTGCCCAAGAACACGCACTTTGTAACATCTATTTTGGCTGTTCAGGGGCATTTTCTCATTTCCTCGAATTAGGCATTTTGGAGCCGAGAATCATGAGATTATTCGTTCTGGATAGGAAAGGTGCTGCCTTTCAATACTTCCAGAGCATGGCAAGTAGACTTACAATGGCTGGTCTGGATACTCAACTACCATTTACAATATTTTAACATGAAAAAAATGTATTTAAAATTCTAAATAAGTGGCTCACCAGCTTCTAGAATACAACTCATTCTTATGTTGGGAACTTTCTTTACTCACACAGGTTTTATTGCTCAGCAGTTGCCTGGTAACAGAGATGTGGCAAGCAATGTCAGAGGTTAAGGAGCAGACTAAAGTCATTATGGAAAGGGAGCCTTATCAGCATTTTCCATCTAACTTTGTAATCCTTGAAATAAAATAGGTTTCATTGTATTGAATAGTCTGTATTTTGTTTCTTATCAAATGCCAAGTTTTATAGAGACTTTTCTTTCTGAATATAAGTTCAGTAACAGGGAGAATTTTAATATGTACACTGCTTTGTAATGGGCTTCTCCATGACGCTAGCACACTTTAAAGGTTAAAGTGAAAATTTTCTGGCATTCTTAAGTCATGTACTGTGCAGAAAGTGGTCATGGACACATTTGGAAGCATTCCAAGAGGTATCAGAAATACACTTTGGCGTAACACTTCCTGACTTTGAACCACTGGTTAATGTTGAATAAAATTCCATTTTCAAGTACAGTTGCCTGCCTATTAAAAAATTATTCTTTAGAGATAGGAATGCAAAGTGTCTGTAGGTTTCTTTGTCTCTATTCTGAAAGGAGAAGGAATGTGATCAAAATTTAAGCATCATCTCTAGGGTTTATTTCTTTCAGTCCATTGTGTACCAAATGCTAGGCCCCTAAGGATTCTTAGCTCGTGGATAGTTAATTACATTTCAGCATGATGCATTTTAAGATTTCTTTTCCAGTGGGCATAACACATATGCCTTAATGATATTTCCTTTCTAGGCAATGTGGTTATTCCACAATTTCTAGCCCAAATTTTTAATTTTTCCAAATTACTGCAATAAAGGTAAGGCAATTAGAATCACAAGCCATGTTGGTTTGAAATGGATCCAGAATTATTTCTGGAGGAAGATTTTAATCCCTGTTTGTAGGTCCTCCCTCATCTCCCAGTGAAGCCACAGCGGCCATCCATTCAGGGCTATGTCCTTAAATTTCATTAGAGAAAATGAACTCAATCCTTCCTTGATTGAGTCCCAAATACTTTATCAACACTGCACTCTCTGTTTTAGTCAGAGATTATAAACCAAGGGTCTGTGTTAAATAATTCTTAGATCAAAAGCCCAGGTGGAAGAAATACATCCATGAATATAAAGCCCAGGTGGAAGAAATACATCCATGAATATAATTGCCTGAAGGATATGGGGAATGCTTAGTCTTCTAAATTTCCTTTTGGACAGGACTGTGTATTTGGAACCCTTTTATTTTAGAACTGCAGCTACTCAATTAGACTTCTGCATCATGTAAATAAGTACATACTGATGAGGTCATTAGCATAGCCATGTGAGTCTTGCTACCTTTGTTACAAGGTTGCTGGTGAGATCATTATCTTTTATGTTCCCCTGTAAGAGCGTCCATGGAAGAAACTCCTCTTAAGTTTTAGTATTAGAAAAATTGGGGTTTTTATCTTACAGATGTCTCAAATCTATCACTGACCATGTTTCCCTCTTCACTTTTACTGCTAGGAACTAAGAACCAAATCCGAAGACTTACCTCTGTCCACTGCACGAGGCCCTGAGCTATGCATCTGTCCCACTCGGCTCGCCCTGGCTTTCTGTTTCTCTCCCATAGTGTCTTTTAACCCTGACTTTCTCCACCATTTATTCTATTTTAATAACAGGGATGCCTACCTCAAGTGTGCTTTAGAGCAATGCAGGATATAGGTTTTAACAATCAACAATACATAAGATAGTCAATGGAAGATAAAGAAGATAATCCTCTTATCATGTCCTTGGTCTTCCATTTTGTGACCCCACGAGGCATGAAGGGTTCCTCCATGCCATCCCCCCACTTGTTGCAGCCGTGAGTCCTGACATCCAGAAGAGATAGCACGAGCTCAGGGGAACAGGGGCAGGTGAGAACTGGGAGGGCACAGACGAGGGAAGGAGAGAAACCTTGCCTCTTTGGCAGCGAGGAGCTGAAAACAAGTTTCTGTGGCTACAGGGTCCCTTCTAAGGAAAGTCAGTAAAATGCCAGTCAGGAATTTCTTGCATTAAATCCAAAGGTGACATTTAAAATCCTGACGCATCCAATTTGTGTAACATAAGAATGTCATCTCCACAATACATATTTATGAAGTAGTTATGTTCATATTACTGTAAAAACACCTCATCCCCATTTGTCCCACACACATAAGCAATTTTAAAAATTACCCAGGGGGTACTTGGGTGGTTCAGTCAGTTAAGCGCCTGACTCTTGACCTCAGCTCAGGTCTTGATCTCAGGGTCATGAGTTCAGGCCCTGCATTGGGCTCCACGCAGGGTGTGGAGCCCACTTTTAAAAAAAATACTTCAAACCTTAATAGATTGTCTACCCCCACAAATAAGAGAGAAGCTTTTTTAACACACACACACACACACACACACACACACACATGGAATATAGAGAAGCTGCTTTGGCTAAATAAAATGGTGCCAGTTCTGCTCAAAAGCAAAAATCAGGATTTGAATATTTAATAACTACAAGAAGGAAATAGAACTATGGATTCTCAGAAGTCACTACGATATGGCATGGATACTCCTACATGGCTGAAATCTGCCCAGATTGGATAGATAATTAGTGAGAAAGAGATTTTATGTTAGAATGTCTAGAAGCCTGTATACACACAGTGTTTCACTGGTTTGGTACAAAGACTAAGAGGCTCCACAGTATTTCACATTACCCTCAAAGACATCATTTCCAAGGTTGTTCTGTTAAATCTATACCCATCAGGACCTTTCTCCTATGGTGTAGGGGGTGGAACTCTAGGGAATTCTTATTATAATTACTATTATTCACATAATACTTACAAACAAATAAGTTAAAATTAGCTACTTATGTGTATTGTTTTGTTTTTTTTTAAATCAAGACCAGGTTAGACAACTCGGGTAAAGAATTACTCAATTTCAGTGAGTGGTAAGTAGAAGCTAATTCAGGTCCTTAGAAAAATTACCTAACATATATACTTTTTAATAACATTAATAGTATTTTCATGTTAAAATTATGTTTTGTAACAGCATGTCCTTCACAGCTAATACAAAATCAAAACTCCCTCTTAACACTAATTCTTTAATAATGTGATTTACTCCAATTCCATAAGCACTACACAGGAATGTAGCATAGACATGAATGTCATATTAGAATCCGTTTTTTTAAAATGTAGTCTACCAATATCTTGAATGTATTTCATTTGTGATTAAAAAAAAATTCCAATTTCATTCCTCTGTCATCTCAGAGTTAATATATTCAGAATGTAGAATGTTTCCCCTTCCCATCCAGCCTCTCCTTAAATAATGCTCTTCTGTCAGAGGAAAAACACACACACACCAAAAAACCTTCCCATGTAATTCATCTCTCAGACTTGAAAATATCTTCCTGTTCCTTCATTCCTTACTTCCAGCCTGTTTATTCTTCCCGTCAGCTCTCTCTGATGGAATCTGATAAAATCTTTGAAACAATTGTTTCAATGTTGCTATAGCTATTGAATCACCACCCCAGCTCCCCTGTAACAGAGTTACAACAGCAGGCCGGAGATGCTGTCCTCAGAAAGTCCCCCTTGCAAGGTGGACCCTCGGCTACTGCCTGGAAACTTGGATTTGGGGAGCAATGGGAATGATAAGGGTGGCTCACTGTGCCCAAACTGTTAGTATAAAACGATGTGGTCTATGACAAATGTGTGCTTTTCTTCTGGGAGTCTGGAATTTTGAGAGGTGGGGGACAGAGGCTGTCTATGTGACCAGCCCACGGTAAAACTCCTGGGCACTGAGTCTGTAATCAGCTTCCCAGGTAGACAGCATTTTCCATGTGTTGTCACAGTCTGTTGCTGGAGGAATGAAGCACATCCGATGTGACTCTCCTGGGAAAGGACTCTTGGAAGCTTGCAGCTGGTTTTCCCAGGACGCTGCCCTATGTACCTTTTCCCTTCGCTGATTTTGCCTTCCGTCGTTTCACTGCAATGAATCTTAGCTGTGAGCACAATTGTATGCTGAATCCCGTGAGTCCTCTTAGCAAACCACCGAATCTAGCACCCAAGACACAACTCGTATGGCCTGTTACCTCATTTCTATCCTCCTCTGTCCATCTTGTAAAAGCCCTTCAGAACCTGCCTTTGCCATTACTTCTCCAGGAGCTCCCACTGATTCCAGTGCAGGCACACTACGTCGGGTAACATCATCACCAGCACAGGAGCAATGCCGGTTCGTAGGGGAAGTTCTCGGGGCTGTGAAAACACCTGGTTTCTCTTCTTAGTTCCCTCTGTTCTGCCATTTCCTATTTAATTTGGAGCAATTCACAACCTCCCTAGGTCTTCATATCCTTACACATAGAGTGTGAATGAAACTACAGATACATATCATATCCAGGTGCAAGATTTGGGCTTTCTGGACAAATAATTTCTTACTGATTTGCAACTAAAAGGTACATTGTATAGAAGTTCATTGTAAAGCAAAACTGCTCTAAGGCGCGTTTATTTTCTCTGTACCTTCCAGTATGAAAAGTCCTTTTTGTAGTTTTGCAAAAACTTCTGGATTCACCAGAAAAAAATGTGAGAAATCTTTCAGAATTAGAGATTTAAAGGAAAATATGCTACAAAAATTGGAACAATGCTCACAATATCACACCATAATCTCCTGGGAAATGGTGTTGTTTTTGAAAGTTACTGTCAGAAAAGAAAAGAATCAAGAGAAATTAGCAACCCAGGAGTTGGCTGGAAAGGGGTGGGATTTCTGTTCAGCCAGGGCCCCATGTCCCTCAGGATGAGACAGCTGACATAGAGAAGAAACAGCCCCTTCTCAAACATTAAGGACTCCTTTGTGAAAAACATCAAGATCAGGAAGTTTCAACAAGAGCCTGCTGAAAACATCTCTCTGAGTTTACTCCTGTGTCTGTATATACTCCTTGCTCATTACTCACTCCCAGTACCAATTACTGAAACTCACTTCGCAAGGATCAACAAAAGGCCTGCAGAAGCCACGGGAGGAGCCATACATAAGAATCTTGAGCCTGAAATAGGTTCCCAGGTTGACTGATGGGCAGCTCCATTCTTCTGAGGTCTCATTCCTGTTCATGTTTTAATGAAGCTGTTTTTGCAATTACTTACAAACTGTATTTAAGTTATATTTCAGTATTCTTCTGTGCAATTCTTGGCACAAAGGAAAACACATTAGCATTTTTGAATTGCCAAGGCTAAGCATAAGTACTGGGCATTCTTGTCTTTGGAGAGCATTCACACTTTTCTCTTAACCACTTCCTAAATTGAAGCTGCCATCACAGCTAAAAGGTGTTTCCAAACTCTTAAGCATGTGTCCTTAGGGCAAAGAATTTCAGAGAAATCAGTTAGTCAGACTGGTGGGTACTAAAGACAGAGGGAAAGGTGAGATGACATTGTAGCTAGCCTGCATCTGCTCTCAATTCCAGATTTTCCTACTAAAAACTGCAAAGCAGAGCTTCCAAACCAGAAAAAACAAAAACAAAAACCAACACACAAGCAAAAGAAAACCCAGAGAACAATTAGCATAGCATCGCATGAACAAACATTTTAAGAAGCATCCTGCACAAAGAATCATTTCCACATTTCCCTGGTTGAAGTTACACATGGCATTGCTTAAATATTTATCAAATGCAGAGTTATAATCACCAAAAACGGTCACTTCTCATAAGTATAATTAATGTCAGGAATACAGAAATGTTACCTCCAAATCCTAAGAGGGACTTTGAACACAGATAGAGACAGATGAAAGATGGCATGCTGCAGTGCAGCAATTTCAAAGGCACTGGAGCACTGACATTCCGGCTTCCATTCCTCCAGGAATATTCTCAATGAGACACAGGAAGATCCAGGACGCTAAAAGCGATTCTTTCACTATTGCATCCAGATACTCTTTCTGAATTCAACACTCAAAAACACAAGGCAGGAACAGGAGGCAATGACTGCCTAGCATCTTACGGTGTCCTTCAGATCCTTCCCCTGGTTCCCAGTGTAGCTTCTCCGCATGACCATGCAGCAGTCTCAAAAGTGCTGTGGAAGGAGCTTCCAGCAGCAGGCAGAAGAAAGCCTAAAGTGGCATAGGGCTTCTTGACCCCTGGCTCCCAAGCATCATGAGAGAACCTTTTGCTTGGTAGAAAATTTTCAGTTTAATGATGCATATGGAGAGTTTCTGAATCCTTAGCTTTCCCGATTGCCCTGCTAGTACACAATTCAAACATCTACAGGCAGAGCTATTGAGATCAACATAATAATTATACTGATATTTTTTTCCTTTATTTTGCCAAGGACCCCAATGAAGTTCTTCCCTTCTACCTTCTCACCTTCTTTTACTGTATTTCCTCCGAAAGAGTCTGAGTTCCTTTAACTTGCTTTATTCCCTAAGGTACAACATTAACAGGACCACACTGGCCACACCAATAAGCAAAGAGTCTCCACTAAGCAAACGGGGCAAAGTCTGACAAAGTCAGTCCACCAAATGGAAGCTTCTGAACACGTGAGGCTGAGTAGGGAGTCAGAACTAACTTTTTTTTTTTTCTTGAGTATCTATTATGTTATGTGCCAGTATTCATGGTACCATACATAAACATTAATTTAATCCTAAAATCGATACCATAAGCACTGCATTATCATCCCCACTTTTACAGATGCAGGAATGATCCCAAAACGATCAAGTAATTTGCTCGACATCTCGAGACTACAAACCACTAAATAAATCACAAGCAACCTAACAGAAAAGTGATCAAAAGATGCAAATACACATTTCATGGTGGAATAAACACATGTGCCAATAAGCATGAGAACAGGCGTTTGGCATCATCAGCAGTCAGAGCAATGCAAATTAAAACCCCGATGAAATAACCATTTTACACTCATTCAACTAGGAAAAATGAAAAATCTAACAATTCCAAGCGTTGAAAGACGGTGGATCCACATTCCAATGAGAGTTAAAATTGGGGCAACCAACTTTGGAGACCAATTTGGAACCATCTCCTAATATTGAACATTCATACACTCTATGATCCACTAATTCTATTCCTACCCAAGAGAGATTCTCGCACGTGTGCATGAAGAGTTACATTCAATAAAGCCAAAACAGCTCTTTTCACAACAGTAAAATCCTGAAAATACCCAAATGCCCATCAACGAAATAGGATACAAATATAGTATATTTTACACATTAGAATATTAAATAGAACAGAAGTAGTACAGCACATCACAACATAGATGAATCTTCTCAATAAAAAGTCTCGAAGGGTTACACACATTAGGTTCTTTTAGAAAGTTAAAAACAATTATAATTAAAAGTTTCCTCTTCAGAATACTAATAAATGGAATAAAATTACATATAAAGGAAAGTAAAGGAATAGCAAATATGAGACTCAGGATGAGGTCAACGTAGGTGGAGAGGTGATAAAATGTGGGGGGACCCAAATGGTCATATGAAGTTTACTATCAATATCCTAGCTTTGAGAGATATGGTCCATGATGATGGAGGAGTAGATCTTAGTGTTTTCTGGTCCCAGGATTCAGCCAGATAGCCATCGAATTGTTCTGAACACCTACGAACTCAACAGGAGATCAAAGAAAAGAACTGCTGCAATTCTACAAATAGAAGAGCGACCACTTTCTGCAAGGTAGGAGGTGCGGAGAAATGAATCTGAGGCGATATATGGGAAGATAAACCATGGGCGAAGGAGGAAGCCTCCAGAAGCCAGCAACCAGAAAGTGAGAGAGCAGAGCATAAAATCGGGAGCTTTTAGAAGGCGGCTCCATTGAGGGATGTCCCTGCCTGAACGGTGCTCAGGTGATGAAGCAGGGTGGAATCCTAGTTGGCACAGTGTGGTGTCAGGACCCTCGGGGTCACGGTTAGGACGGGGGTGCCTGAGTGCGCAGAGCTCCCGGGCATTGGAGCAGGGAAGCCGGCTGCAATGCGCGAGCCCAGGAGCGGACTCTGGCTCAGGGCTGCCATAAACCACGAGCCGCAGCCGGTGGGGAGACGCTCTCTGAGCAGGGGCCCATCAAGCAGCAGAACCGGCAAGGTCGCCCGCCTCCCCCCGGAGTAGTGGCACGGGTGCACACTACGGGAGTCTGTAGAGCTTGGAGACTCCACGTTGGGTCACAAGGTCACATGCCTGAGATAAAACACTCTGTCGCAGGCTGGGTGAGCACGGAGTGTGGACCGAGACCAGAGAGACAGCAGTGGCTGACTGCTTTTCTCTGAGGGCTCACTGAGGAATGGGGGGCCCCCGAGTTCTCAGCATCTCTGGAACCGGAGATTGGGAGGCGGCCATTTTCATTCTCATCCTCTAAAGCTGCGGGGAAAGCCTTCCGGGAACAAAAGCCTCATAGAGCAATCTGGAGCCACTTACTCAGCCCCGCCCCTGGCAAGGGCCCTGCAATTCCTGGGCAAAGACACCTGAGAATCAATGCAACAGGCCCCTCCCTCAGACGACCAGCAAGAATATCCAGCCAAGACCAAGTTGAGTGATCACACAGAACTGCAAAACTCCAGTGCTAGGGGGAAATAGCATATAGAATTCATGGGTTTTTTCCCCATGACTGTTTAGTCTTTCCATTTTAATTTTTTTCCTCTTTCCTTTTTCAGCCAATTTCCTATTTTATCAACTCTTCTTTAAGTTTTTTTTTTTAATTTTCATTTTTACAGTTACATTCTACCCTTTCGATGTATTTAATTTTATTTTTGCATATATGTAAGTTTTTCTTTCTTTACAATTTCGGGATGTAGTTTCTTCTAACAAATAGACCAAAAGACACTCAGAATATAGTGTATTGCTCTGTTCTGTTCACCTGTCTGTTTACAGTCCTTTTTTCCCCCTGTCTTTTAATTTTTCATTTTTAAAATTACATTTTATCCTTTCATTGTATTTAACTTTATTTTTGTACATATGTAAGTTCTTCTTTCTTTACAATTTTGGGATCTAGTTTTCTAAAAAACAGACCAAGGGGCGCCTGGGTGGCTCAGTCGTTAAGCATCTGCCTTCAGCCCAGGGTGTGATCCTGGGGTCTTGGGATCGAGCCCTGCATTGGGCTCCCTTCTCTGCTGGGAGCCTGCTTCTTCCTCTCCCACTCCCCCTGCTTATGTTCCCTCTCTCGCTGGCTGTCTCTCTGTCAAATAAATAAATAAAATCTTAAAAAAAATAAAATAAAAAAATAAAAAACAGACCAAAATACACACAGGATCCAGTGTATTACTCTGTGCTATTCACCCGTCTGATTATATTCTCTCTCTCTTTTTTTTCTTTTACTCCCCCCCCCCCCAGTTTCAGGTCTCTTCTGATTTGTTTAGTTATATTTCTCTGGGGTTGTTGTTGTCATTTTAGTATTTTGTTCTCTCATTTATCTATTCTTCTCTGGACAGAAGGACAAGATGGAAAAACTCACCTCAAAAAAGAGAACAAGAGGCACTATTAATTGCCAGGGACCGAATCAGTATGGCTATAAGTAAGATACTGGAACTAGAGTTCAGAATACTGATTATGAAGATACTAGCTGGGCTTGCAAAAAAGCATAGAAGACACTAGAGAATCCCCTTCTAGAGAAATAAAAGAACTAACATCTAATCAAGTCAAAATTAAAAAGGCTATTAATAAGATGCAATCAAAAGTGGAGGCTCTAACTGCTAGGAAAAATGAGGCAGAAGAGAGAGTTAGTGACATAGAAGACCAAATGATGAAGAATGAAGAAGCCGAGAAAAAGAGAGATAAACAACTACTGGATCACAAGGGGAGAATTCAAGAGACAAGTGATACCAAAAAGTGAAACAATATTAGAATAATTGGGGTCCCAGAAGAAGAGGAAAGAGAGAGAGGAGCAAAAGGCATACTGGAGCAAATTATAGTGGAGAACTTCCCTAATCTGGGAAAGGAAACAGGCATTCAAGTCCAGGAGGCACAGAGAACCCCCCTCAAAATCAATAAAAATAGGTTAACACCTTGACATATAAAAGTGAAACCTGCAAATCTCAGAGACAAAGAGAAAATCCTGAAAGCAGCTCAGGACAAGAGGTCCATAACCTACAAGGGTAGCAAAATTAGACTGGCAAAAGACCTATCCACAGAGACCTGGCAGAACAGAAAGGACTGGCATGATATATTCAGTGTGCTAATGAGAAAAATATGCGCCAAGAATACTTCAACCTGCAAGACTGTCATTCAAAATAAAGAGATAAAAAGCTTTCAGGACGAACAGAAACTAAAAGAATTTGTAATCACTAAACCAGCCCTGTGAGAAATATTAAAGGGGATCCTGTAAGCAAAGAGAGAGCCCAAAAGTAACACAGACCAGAAAAGAACAGACACATATATAAAAATAGTGACTTTACAGGTAATACAATGGCACTATAGTCATATCTTTTGATAGTTACTCTGAATGTAAATGGGCTAAACCACCCAATCAAAAGACAGGGTATCAGATTAGATAAAAAAGAAGACCCATCCATATGCTATCTGCAAGAGACTCATTTTATTTTATTTTATTTTTTTTATTTAAATTCAATTAGCCAACATATAGTACATCATTAGTTTCAGATGTAGTGTTCAATAATTTATCAGTTGAGACTCATTTAGATCCAAAGACACCTTCAGATTGAAAGTGAGGGGATGGAAAACCATTTATCATATTAATGGACATCAAAAGAAAGCTAGGGTAGCAATCCTTACATCAGACAAATTGGCTTTTAAACCAGACTATAATAAAAGATGAGGAAGGACACTATATCATAATTAAGGGGTCTACCCAACAAGAAGATATAATAATTGTGAATATTTATGCCCCTAACATGGGAACAGCCAATTATATAAACCAATGAATAACAAAATTAAAGAAACACGGTGATAATAATACAGGGGATATATAATAGTAGGGGACTTTAACACTGCACTCACTGTAATGGAAAAATCATCTAAGCAGAAGATGAAGAACGAAACAAGGGCTTTGAATGACACACTGGACCAGATGGACTTCATAAATATACTCAGAGAATTCCATCCTAAAGCAACAGAATACACCACATATTGGGTCACAAATCAGGTCTCAACTGTACCAAAAGACTGGGATATTCCCTGTATATTTTCAGACCACAATGCTTTCAAACTTGAACTCAGTCACAAGAGGAAATTTGGAAAGAACTCAAATACATGGAAGCTAAAAAGCATCTTACTAAAGAATGAATGGGTCGACCAGGAAATCAAAGAAGAATTTTAAAAAATTCATGGGAACAAAAGAAAATGAAAACACAACTGTTCAAAATCTTTGGGATGCAGCAAAGGCGGTCCTAACGGGGAAGTATATAGCCACATAAGCCTTTCTCATGAAACAAGAAAGTTCTCAAATGCACAACCTAACCTTACACCTAAAGGACCTGGAGAAAGAGCAGCAAGTAAACCCTAAACCCAGCAGGTGAAGAGAAGTAATAAAGATTAGAGCAGAAATCAATGAAATAGAAACCACAAGAACAGTAGAACAGATCAACCAAACTAGGAGCTGGTTCTTTGAAAGAATTAAGAAGATAGATAAACCCCTGGCCAGACATATCAAAAAGAAAAGAGAAAGAACCCAAATAAATAAAATTATCAATGAAAGAGGAGAGATCACAAGCAACACTGAAGAAATACAAACAATTATAAGAATGTATGATGAGCAACTATATGCCAACAAATTAGGCAATCTGGAAAAAATGGATGCATTCCTAGAGACATATAAACTACCAAAACTGAAACAGGAAGAAATAGAAAACCTGAACAGACCCATAACCAGCAAGGAAATTGAAGTAGTAATCAAAAATCTCCCAACAAACAAGAGCCCAGGGCTGGATGGCTTTCCAGGGGAATTCTACCAAACATTTAAAGAAGAATTAATACCTATTCTTCTGAAGCTGTTTCAAAAAAATTGAAATGGAAGGAAAACTCCCAACCTCTTTCTATGAGGCCAGCATTACCATGATCTCAAACTCAGACAAAGACCCCATCAAGAAGGAGAATTACAGACCAATATTCCTGATGAATATAGATGCAAAGGTTCTCACCATGATACCAGCCAAAAGGATCCAACGGTACATTAAAAGGCTTATTCACCAGAACAAAGTGGGATTTATTCCTGGGCTGCAAGTGTGGTTCAACATCCGCAAATCAATCAATGTGATACACTACATTAATAGAAAGGCCAAGAACCATATGATCCTCTCCATAGAAAAAATATTTGACAAAGTACAGCATCCTTTCTTGATTAAAACTCTCCACAGTGTAGGGATAGAGGGAACATACCTCAATATCATAAAAGCCATATACAAAAAAGCCCACAGCAAATATCATTCTCAATGGGGAAAAACTGAATGATTTTCCCTAAGGTCAGGAACACGCAGGGATTTTCACTCTCACTACTATTATTCAACATAGTACCAGAAGTCCTAGCCTCAGTAATCAGACAACAAAAAGAAATAAAAGACATACAAATCAGCAAAAAAGTCAAACTCTCACTCTTCACAGATGACATGATATTCTATGTGGAAAACCCAAAAGACTCCACCCCAAAATAGCTAGAACCATAAAGGAACTCAGCAAAGTGGCAGGACAGAAAATCAAGGCACAGAAATCAGTTGCATTTTTATACACTAACAAGGAGACTGAAGAAAGAGAAATTAAGGAACTGATCCCATTTACAACTGCACCAAAAACCATAAGATACTTAGGAATAAACCTAACCAAAGAGGCAAGGATCTGTACACAGAAGACTATAGAACACTCATGAAAGAAATTGAGCAAGATACAAAGAAATGGAAAAATGTTCCATGCTCATGGATTGGAAGAACAAATATTGTTAAAATATCTATGCTACCTAGAGCAATCTACACATTCAGTGCAATCCCTATCAAAATATCGTCAACTTTTTTTTTCACAGAGCTGGAAAAATAATCCTAAAGTTTGTATGGAACCAGAAAAGACCCCAAATAGCCAAAGGAATGTTGAAAAAGAAAACCAAAGCTGGTGGCATCACAATTGTGGACTTCAAGCTCTTTCATAAAGCTATAATCAACAAGACAGTAAGGTCCTGGTACAAAACCAGACATTATTATATATCAATGGAACAGAACAGAGAAACCAGAAATGGACCCTTAACTCTATGGTCAACTAATCTTTGACAAAGCAGGAAAGAATATCCTATGGAAAAAGACAATCTCTTCAACAAGTGGCACTGGGAAAATTGGACAGATAGTGTAGAAAGGCAGAAAAGATATTACCAGCCTCACAGATACTTCTGGGCAATATACAGACTGACCCAGGCTGGAACTCTGGACCTAGTCTGTACTGCCGATGTCCCCAGAGGGGAGCCTCAGGTTCCTTGGTGAATGAGGACTGGAGATGACAGCAAACGTGAGATCATAGTGACTGAGACTTTTAGTTGCTTATAAGCCACAGTGTTACCAACATCATTTAATATGGTCCCCACTATAGTCTATGAGGCATGAATTATTATTATTCCCAATTTAAAGATGAAGTGATTGGACGAAAAAGAGGTTAAGAAATTTCCTCATATATATCCATTATATCTCAATTAAAAAAAAAAAAAAAAGAAACTTCCCCAAAGTCATACAACTATGATGGAAGAGCACTTCTAGCTCTCCCTGCTAAGTCGCCTAGGCTCTTAACAGCTAAGATACACACCCATCCACATACATATAGACACTCCATATATATAAACACAAAACTCACACACAAATAAATATGCATAGATATACACACAGATGTACTCATGTGTATGGACATGCATGTATATACATTTATACACACGTGCATCCACACATTCATTACACAGGTATAGACACACACTCCTACACACATCTCTATACAGACGTACATACCGCAACACACAGGTACAGATGCACATATATATATATATAGACACATGCTATAGAGACACACACCGGCACGTATATATGTAGACACACACACACAATGTACAAACACACGTGCACAAAATGTTGCCTAGCTTCTCCAGCACTGCTAGAGAGATTCATTAACTATTGTTAAAAACTTCCTGTCCCTTCTCCCTCCAGCACCTGTCCCATACAGTTGTCTGTGTGAGAAGCAGCCTGACTTCCAATAGATGGATTTCCCCTGGAGCACCTGGCCCTGTGACTTTCACCCAGGGGCTCCTAAGTATAGCCCTCGTTCGCATTTTCAGCATCTGCTTCCCAGGATGGCCTGTCCCTCTGCACTGGCAGGCCCAGGAGATGCTGGCTGGACCTCACTTCCTGCTCCCCTCGAGGGAAAGGCCCACATCGAAGACTGGCCTCACAGAGACAGCCAGGTGGATGCTTACTTGTCAATATTTGTAATCAGATCTCTTTAAATTTGGAAAAATCCATCAAGTCTTTTTGGTGTGACACAACCAGGGGAAGAAAAATCTAGTTTGACTTAGATTGATATATAGTGGGTGGAGTCTGGAGCGTAACCAGTGTTTAATGAATGGCAGCAGCTGCTACTATAAAAAAAGTAAGGCTCACTCTTATTACTTATAAGGAATCAGGTTTTCCTAAATTTGGCTTTTGATATCTTAATTCTGGGGCTTTTTTAGTGTCTAAATACGAAGCTCTCCAGTGAGTTTAGGTTCAGTTATAAGAACGTTCTCTCAAATTGGATTTTAAGAGGCTAGGGACTCTAGAGAATGATGAGACGGTAAATGTTCAGCATTTTCTGTTGATGTACATAAGTGAAATGGGCGTAAGAGTTGGAAGTGGGATTTAGAACCCACTGGACCTCTCAAATACGTGAGACCCAGGCGTATCTATTACTAGGGGAAAAGCGAACAGGACTCCCTTTCCCCTACTCAAACACACACTCCATGATTTAGTTCTGCCACATCCCATCAAACACCACTCAGGTCTTCCAAGCACAGAAAGTTCACTTTTTAAAAGACGAAGACATTGTGGTTTCACCTATACCTTTCAGATAGAAGGGAGAAAAGGAAAAGAGAAACAGAATAAAGATTTAGAATGCTGAGGTTTATGCCAAACTAGAAAAACTTGCTTTTTGGCGTCTTGGTGGAAAGCCCCCCAGTGATTTCAAATCCAAGGGCCATCAGGGTTGGCTCTCAGATTGAATCCCAAGGCAGTGGGGCTCCAGAGTCACTAAATTTTGCTCATCCATCAGAAAGGGGATGCAGTGGGAGGCTGTAATGTGATACCAGGCTAGAAAAAGTGCTAAACACAGAAGAGACAGAGAGAAGCCAATAGAGCTGGAACAACATCACAAATCTTCAACCCACCAAGAGCAGAAAGCAGGTAGAGGGAAACAGGCGGGGAGGACAGGAAACTGGCAGCTGCCTCCAGGCAGCTATGAGATCTATGATTTAAATATATATTTCCACAGAGAACAGAATCACATCTGGAACCCACCATTTAATTTCTCCCAACACTAAACAGATGCTTACTTTTTAGATGCTAAAAGTGTATGCTTAAATACATTCTAAACCCAACGTTTTCTAAATACAACAAATGCAAAGTGGTATTTTTTACAATGGTCAAAATGGTTCTAACAGAGAATATTAGTGCCAGAAAGGACCAAAGAAATGAGCTCTCATTGCCCTCATTTTTAGGAAGGAAGAAACTGAGTCCCAGACAGTTAAGCAACTTATTGATTCGACACAAATAGTCTGTGACTGACACGGAAGGAGGACCTCAATGGTGATTTTCACTTTAAATATTTTAAGCTCATAAAAATGTACACATCCCATGGGATTACAGGAGCTGTTAAGAAAGTGTAAGTGCCAACTGAAAGCATTTCCTGGGGACCCCTGATGGACATGAGCTTGGGCCGTCCTGATGCTGCAGTTTCAGCAGGGCCAGGAATGCGTTCCTTGCGGAAGTCGCTGGCCTCTCCCTGGAATGGGGAGGCACTGTGGACATCCTGGCAGGGAGTCAGAGCAGCAGAGAGGAAGGCGCAGACCCCACAAGGTAACAAAAAACACCATGCCAACGAGATGCACCTGACATCCTCCAGAGACAAGCTGGTGAACAGAGAAGAACCTGGAAGGCTTCTGGAATTCCTGAGATTCTGCCAGAGAGAAGAGTCAGGGAAATCATATTTTCTGACTATTTTTAGTACATTGTTTAACTCCCAGACAGGATGGCTGAGACCAGCAGGTCATACAACCATTGAGGCAAACACTTAGCAATAGCCTTGACCATGTGCCTCGACACTGGGCAAGGCAGCCCGCACAGGTTAGCTCTTCAGAACTTCCACCAGCCTCCCCTGATAGGCCTTCGTCTACCCACGGCATCAGAGAAGCCCGGAGAAGTTCCGAGGCCCGTGGCAGAGTTACAGTTTTATTCCGGGTCTGCTAACTTGGGAGCCACCCCGGGAGAGTCACTGCCCACCCCCCCGCCATGACCCATTTTCCCAAATCACTATCTAAATCGGTCATCCAGAATAGCACAGTTCAAAATCAACAGGCATTTTCCTTCCTCCTTGTTTTCAGAACATCATCTGGATACAGCTGACATAGGAGAAAAAAGTTTATTTCAAGAAAATTATGTCCCAAGTAACAACTCCTTATTTCCTCATTTCTAACCCATGCTTTTCTCTGAACATTTCAACATTTCTGAAATCAGGATGTGAAACCGATTCATACATTCAATGTGATTGTGTTTTCTCCCCTGAAAAGCTGTTCTTAATTTGGTGGGGGTCACTATACAGCATCTGAGAATCGAAGAGCGATCTTATTTATAAAAATAAATGCCTTTGAAAATCTCAGATGAACCATTGTAAGGGGTGTGGTCCTAGAAAGTAATTTTTAAATGCTTACCTAACGTGTTTCTGGTCTGAACCGTGCTTTCTTTACATAGGCTTTCTATCCATAATGCAAGGAAACGAGGGTACAGCATAAGGTGGTGAAAATCTGGGGTCTTTTCTTTCCTAGACTCAGTCGCTAAGGATCAGCTTGGGTCTATCTGTGGCAGATCCAAAATTCCTTGACTGGCTCGTCTGCAGCAGAACGTCATTGCATCTGATACGGGCGCCATCTGAAGGCATCCGATATGGGGTGTGAGCCCGACTTTGTTGTCATTGTATTGAGTTTAAGATTAGCAGATAATCTAATTTTCACTAGGGAGACATCGAAGTTTAACTTAAATATTTGGTTCATTTCATCGTTTTACAAAATCAAGCTATCTGGATCTTCCTCATCTATGAAGTGGAATTAATAGCACCAACAGCAGATAGTGACTATAAAGATTGCTGCCTGTTAATAAAATTATTCCAAACTTCTTTGTGAAATAAAATGAAAAGTAAAAAGATTGCGGCATGTAATAGATGTTTAGTAAGTGTTAGTTACCTTCCCTGAGTAATATTTTATGCTTCTTCCTATCATAAAGAAGAGAATCTCACCACTCTAATCAATACGTATATGAAAATAACTTGCAACCACCAAGGGTGAGACACCCCAAAATACCAAAGTGTTTCATCTGCTTCAAAAGCTGTAAAGTGAACATCTGTAGCGAATTAAAACAAAAGGTACACAGCTTCAAAGAGAAGGCTGACTTGAATGGGGGGAAAATGAATATAACGCTAAGACCAGCATGAGGCGATGACTCAGAAAATTGGACGCCACCACCATGTGACTCTTACTGTACCAGTCAATGGCTGCCTTGTGTAGGGAAGGGTGAGATTTCCCCAAATTAATAGAATGATCCTTTCATGCCTTCAGGAATTGGATGTAACTTTTCAAGAAACAAGACTCACCAACGGAAATTAAAAGAGGAAAATAAGTACATAGGCTAGATGCGGTGATAACATTTTAGTTTTTTTTTCTTTCTTTTTGAGCTCCTAATAATTTCGCCGGATTGGAGTCTGCAGTTGTCAGTTACAGAAGGAGAATGTGCATGTTGGTTGTGGTGAAAGTATCGCCAACGTGTGATCATCTCTCTACTTGTTCCTGCTACTGAAATCATACAGAAAGATACTGACTATGTGTCTTTGAAACAAATAATGCAAATACAGATCTATTTACAATATAAGTGATTCTGTTGTATATGCTTTCTGACTGTGTTTATCTTCAAAGGGAACCCAAAATTCTATTATGCTAGCTATCGTCCATTAGGAACCCAGATCCATTTTCCACTTTGCTTTGCTCTACTCAGTCCTAGGGAGTTGGATGGGAGGGTCTGTCCCTATGAAGCACATCATTCAGGCTGCCTGACCCTCTCACTCGGGTTGGCTTTGGCCATTAGGAGGGAAGCAGGAGAGGAAAGAGAGGGAGGTGGGGGTATTTTCCCCAGGCTTCCTCCCTCCTTTCGTGTCTGCCACTGGCTGCATCTGTCTCCAGGACATTCTTGTTGGATGGTCTCCCTCCTCCTATTTCAGCTCACGGTGGGCTCTGTTAACAGTTTCCTTCCCTTACCGTTTCAGCCCAGGGGTGGTGATGGCTTCCCGCTATTCTGATCCTAGTGACTCAACATTCCTTGTTGGCTTCTATAAAATTCCTTGCCTTACATTTTCCAAAACTCACAGCTGAATGGGCCTCCTGCTTCTTGTGATGGTCCTGATTGATATGTCCACAAACAAGCTAATAGATACTAAAATTCCTTCCTTACTTCCAATAATTCAGTGAAAGCAAAATTCTATATTTTAGCATACACTGTTTTTTTAAATTCATTTATTTGACCAAGCCATACTAGACAGAGAAGCGGAAAGATTGAAGGATCATATAGTATGGGGAAGTCGTCTCCATATTTAAAAAACATCAATGAATTTTATTGCATTATGTTTTTCTGTGTGTGGTAGTGTTTCAGATAAACTGGATGTTGTGTATGGTAATTTAAGTTATTTCCAAAGACAATGATTTGGCAGCTTGGTTATTCAGTGAGCTCCATGAAACCCGACAACATGACACATTTACAGGCAGGTATGGAAAAAGAGCTGATATTCAAACTCTTGGTGTCACAGGTAGCAATAGTCATCGTTTTGTAATCTGTTCAGAACCCTCACAATGATTTTGTCCTTTACCTGCACAAGAAGCAGCAGTAAGACCTTAACTCATTAAAATATCCTGAGTGGATATGAATAAATTACACATTTTGGTTTAGAACACTTAAAAAATTCATTAAAATAGGTTTCGATATATATCTTGGAAATGAAATCTAACCCATATAAGTCACTATCCCTGTCAGAAATTAATTAGTAAGGAGAATGATTTCATGCAACTTTGAGGAAATAGCAATGATCAGGAAGAAGTAGGGAAGGGTAGAAATTAATTACATGACCATGGGCCTTATAATTGGAAAAAGGCCATCCTGGAAAAAGTGCACTGGTGACACAAACCTAGAACAGACACAGTATTCTATTCCTGTCCCTTCCTGCTTCTGTTTCCTCATGAGATCCACAGAAATTTCCATATGATGTAAAAGCAACCAACAAAAGCTTCAAAGGATTAGAGAGAGAGAGAGAGAGAGAGAGAGAGAGAGAAGGGGAGAGTTTTAATTCTGGAAGGAGCTAGAGTTTGTCCAGCTCTTATAATCTATTAATGCCCTTAATGTAATGAAATAAATCTCTGAAATAAATTTCCATATGACACGAAAATGAGAACAAAGATGAAAAGAAAAACAGCTGCAATTATCACAATAATTCCCCCATATTCTGAATGCAAGCCTGTTAGAAATACCTGCCTGTAAGAAATACCATAAAAAATACCCACCCTCAGCCTGACAAGAGTAAAATGCAGTTCCCACAAAGGAGCACTAAAATTACACTTTGAAACGATATTCAGCTTTATAGACAATGAATGGAACAGACATTTAAATAAATACAAAGTACCATCTCACACTTACTGACCTAGGAAACACAAATGAAAATAATCTGATGTTGGCAGAAGTTACAAGGTTTCATACAAATTCCTGTAAATGAGTGCAATGAACTTGGAGAACACTCACCCAATAGTCAGCAAGAGTCAAAACACTGATCATAGCCTGAGACCTAATAAGTCCAACTTTAGAATCAGGACCCTCAGATGCAACGCGAAAGGAAAAGAAAGTAGTAGGGGCAAACTGTATGTATGTCTTTTAACATGCCTTCAATAATGTGGAAATGGCCTTTTTCTGGTTATAAGAGAGTAAGCTAAAAATGATATGGTATTATGATCAAATAAAATACTTTGAAATTTGAAATACACAAACTACACACATGCAGGAAAAGTATCTCTAAAGCAATCCTGAGTGAGAAAAATAGAAATAAAATAGTTGATCCATTCACTTACTCAGTAAGTATCTGTTCAATGCTTACTACTTTCTCACATCCCTGAGATTTAAGTACTCATCCCATGTTCATTTGTCATGAACATTTCCAAGTTAAGCACACTGGCCAAGGTCACAAAGGTTTTAGTGGTGAGCAAATGTCAGACATCTGTTACTGATACTAAGCCTCTAACAGCAAAATATTGTCTCTCCTCAAGAATTAAAGTGATAGGTTCCTATTTCCATAAGCTTTGTGATGAGTTGGAAAAAAAAAAAAATTTAGCCAAATAAAATTTTGAGACTTGCAAAGTAGAATTCATTAACAAATATGACGACTTTATTTTTTGAAGAAAAAGGAAGGCTGGGAAAGTCATTACAAGACGTACTTCTAGGCACCCAAGCATTTATGACCTCTTTATTCAATAAAAAATGTATTACTCTGTAGACAAGAAAGTGTATTTAATTTGAGTGATGGGTATTTAAATACTTGCACTATACTGCACTTAGAGGGATGTAGGCACACTATGTTCCCATAAATAATTAAATGAGTACTATAGCTAAAGACGTAAAAAGCATGGATCATAATTTCCTCTATCCATTGAGGAGAACTCAAAGCTGTCTTTATGGTGTCAACTCATTACACAGTGTACTCTTACAAATGCTAACGATTCTAGGAAACCATTAAAATACTCAGCAATCCATATCGGACTTCCTTCCCTGTCAGACCCTCCCAGCCTCCCCCACCCTTAAAAAAAGTTACTATAAACATACCTGAGTCTCTCGTAAAAGACTAGTAAGAATGCTGTTTGGTTTATAATAATATTGTTATTTATCTCTTATTCAAGGTGATCATGACTTGATAATATAAAATACAGCTATGCAGCAAGTAATGTAATATATCTGTTTTGGTCACATGGCTGTAAAACATACAAAGATACGGAGCTCCATTAGGCACATTTAATTATGTTTAGATGAGTCTTTAGCTCTGTGGAGTCTCATCTGAAGTTGTTATAAAAAGAAAATGTATTTGAATAACAGCAACAGAAACCTTTCTAGAGTTTGTATATTCCCCAGTTTTCTCTGTGTTTTAATGGTCGGTTTCCCAAATCCTAAATTTTGCCAATGTTTTTGCTTTTTTTAGATTATTTATTTATTTATTTGAGAGCAAGACAGCACAAGCAGAGGGCAGGGGCAGAGGGAGAGAGAGAAGCAAACTCCCCACTGAGCAGGGAGCCTGATGCGGGGCTGGATCCCAGGTCCCTGGGATCATGACCTGAGCCAAAGGCAGATGCTTAGCCCCCCAGGCACCCCTCTTTCAAAGTTTTGGGAAAAAAGTTTTTCCAAAATAGGTATATCTCTCCTCAAGTCTACATATGCTTTGCTTGGTTTGGGGCTTTGGGGAGGGGGGGACTGCTGTTGTTCTAAATGAGGATTCCTGCCTGGAGAGTGACTCTCTGATGCTTCAAGGACATTAATCAGATTCTCAGCTGGTGGCACAGTGATCTGGATAAAAACATGGAGATCCTTCGATTATTTCCACTTATTTTTGCTAGAATTTTTTCTTCTGTCACTGTTCACTGAAGTAAAATGTGTTTTGTCTTCCTCAGGGCAGGCATCAATTTGAATTAGAAGGAGCAACTTGCAAGACCCATTTATTTTCCACTGCAGAGAAAGGAGGTGGGGGAGTAGTGGGAAGAAGGCACAGAAGAACAGAGAAGGAGGAAGGCTAATGCGAACTGCTCCATTTCTTTGAAGCTGCCTCTCACAGTATCCCTGCCATTGTCTTTCCCATTCTTGGGCTTACAAAGCTTGGCCAGGAGGAGACCAGGGCAGGCATCCCTGATGGAGGGAGAGCAGTTTCCAAGGACATTTCTTGAGGTTCCAATGCATCTCTGACTCTTCATAGTGACGCCGAGCTGAGGTAGTACCAAGGGCCCACTCCTTCCCCCCAGAACCCCACAGCTGGGCCACCTCACACCTATTGGAATGGCTAAATCACAAGTACCCACCATCCGAAGGTTGACAAAGATGTGGAGCAATTGGAACTCTCATGCATTGCTGGTGGGGATGCGAAATGATAGAGCCTCTCTGGAAGTTTGACAGTTTCTTACAAAGTTTTTACCATACGACCCAGCAATCTTAGACTCCTGTGCATTTACCCTCAGAAGTGAAAATTTATGTTCACACACCAAAAAAAACTATACTCGGATGTTTATAATCACCAACAGCTAGAAACAATTTAAATATCCTTCCAGCAGAAAATGGATAAACACACTGTGGCTTATCTATAAAATGAAATTGTATTGTATGAATTGTATCCACGCAATGAAATAGTACTCAGCAAAAAAAAAAAAATCCAACAATATGCAACAACTTGGATGAACTTCAAAGACATCGTGCTGAGTGAAAGAAGCCACTCTCATATGGTTACATCTGATGTCATATAAACATTCTAGAAAACACAAAAATAGATGATGGAGAAAAGATCAGAGGTTGCCAGGGCAATGCGTGGGGGAAGAATGCGACCACAAAGGGACGGCACGAGGGAGTTTTTTATAGTGGTGCCACCGTCCCATATTCTGATTGTGGTGTTGGTTATATGAATCTATACATACTCAAAGAGTACATACAGACATTCAGGCTTATGGTATGATAAATTAAAAAATAAAAAATAAAAGGAGCTTTAAAGACAGAGAGAGAAACCAAGAGAGAAAGTAAACCCCATGCCTGGAATCAATAAAAAATAAAAAATGAAAACACTATTCATCCATCCTTTCCCTCTCCTTTCCATTCTATAAACATTCATGGCATCTCTATGCTCTAATACCTTAATTTTCAGGCTTAGGAGGGGGAAATATCATTTGCTAGGGTGGGAGGTAGAGGGAAGAAATATTAGGAAAATAAAATTTCCAACAGCATTGCAATGATAGGTAAAATGTGGGTGTGTCATTTTTCTTTTGTAAACCTTATGTAGAAACCCACCTATACTCTGAGCCCTGAGTATCGGGTGGAAAAAGAAATGTCAGGAGTGAAAGAAAAGTGAAATCAAACAAAAACTTGCAAAGTATTTCAATATATGGTTTTCAGGAAAGGGAGACCATCATAGAAAGATGTGTGATGTAACCCTTTATAGCCACACCCTTCCCAGAAAAAGAAAATAGTTGTCAAGTAACTGCCAGGTCCACTGCTGTCTGAAGGGCATTCTAGACTTCTTTCCTATGATAGAACACTAAGCTAAGCACACTCTGGACTTAGACAAAAATGCTTTCGACAATGGTGAATTTTCTTAGCGTCTCTCATCTTTGAAAAGCAGGAAAAAACAATGAGCTAATCAACAATTATGATAAATAACTTACCTAAAAACTTATGCCACAAAAAAAAACTAATTAGAAAAATTATTCCAAGCCTTAAAGTAGAAGTTAGATAAACTGCTAATTGGCCTTTGAAGGAACAGTCCTTAGGCAGCTGGGGATCCTGGCTGGGCTGGCTGAGGGATGCCTCCAGTTCCTCCCTTAATCCTGCAATAAACACTTGGGAATGTGTTGGGGTGCAGGGTGGGGTCACACAGGCTACTTGCACCCTGTGAGTAACAAACAAGTAACGAGGCTCTGCAGAACACAGTGAGGGGGGCAGGCAGAGGGATGAGGAAGCAGGAGCAGACATAGAGTTCAGGGTGGCCAGTGATGCCACCTGCCACCAGAAGACCCTCATGTCACACGGATGTCATCAACCACACCTGTAAATCACCATGGGGAACTTTGGGGGCCTGGAAAGTCCTGTCTCTGGAAAGATCTATATCTATATCTTCTAGCTGTATCTGTTGGCATCTTTTCATCAATCATGTCACTGCCAAAGGTCACAACAATGCAGGTATCATGAAGGCCAAGGCACCTCAATTCTAATTGCACTTGTGAATCAACACCAGGGCCCATTTTCCAGAGATGTGAACCTGGTTGAGGGGGTCCAGCAGCAGTACTTCTAACTCTCCTGGTGCCTATAATGATAGGAACCACTGCCGACACCACAGACCTTTTACTGTTTAGTTGACATTTCAGCATTGCATAGATATGTCTTTGAGGCATAATTTACCCCCACTACATTTTGAACATCTGTTACCCACTGGTCCTAGTTGGTGCTAATTCTTCACTAGGGAAGGCCTTTCGATTACTTTTTAATGCACACAAAGGAAGATTGTTGGATGTCCTGTGTGCGTTCTGCCTGACCTAGTACCATCAAGCAGAGAGGAAAACACTTTCTCTTAAGGCCTTATACTGTCATAAAATGTACAAAAAGATATAATTTGTATTTTTCATAAAAGTTCATTTCATAGGTGATTTTAACACGGGCTTTCTAACTGTTGATTATGTCATCCTGAACGCTGATCATGGATTGTGTATCTTCTACCTTCAGACTAATAGTCTCACTTCCCTCACCCAACTTTTTAGAAGGTAGCCTCAAAAACCAGCTCGTGAATTACTGGTTCCCCTCACAGTGAACGGAAGCAACCTCTGTCAGGAGTGATGTCCTGATACGGTCTAGCAATGAATACGAAGAAAAGATTCTGTTGGATCAGAAAATGCTTTCACATGGCCTTCTTTCTTCTGAAATTAAACAACCAAGAAAAATGTCAGGCTACATGAAGTGAAGACAGAACTATTGTAATTATAATTGGAAAGGTCTAGAAAATAAGTAGAAAATTATCTCTTTTATAAGAATTAATTAAAACCTTGGTAAAACATTAAAAGACAATGTCTTATGATCACCTACTAAGTCTACAGAATTAATCAATTCACACTAGGCACATTGAGAGCAAGCCACCTCGTTACTAGCTCTCTAAAATGACCCATCTCTGGCTTCTTTAGAAGTTGAAGAACAAGTATAGCTCAAACACTAGAAAACGTCTTGTGGGCAAAAAGTTATAACCTGCTCTGTAAGAACAGCCTAATTGTTTAAGATTCAATACCCTTAGGTGGAAGAAATTTTTCATTTCCAAGAGAACCTTGGCAATAAAGCTGACAACTGAGAACTCTGCATGTTAGCGTGAGTGTGGGAGAAAGGGACCCACTTCACCTCCTTCTAAAGACTTCTGTGTGGCTCTTGAAGAAAGCCCGGAGGAAGACACAGGTTCCTCATGGGAAGCTCCTCCATCACCTGGGCTTCCTGAACAGCCTTTCACCTCTAGCTTTCTCCAACCATCCTCTTGGCTTGCTCATCCCCAAAGACCAATCTCTTTTGAGAATTTTTCCCAAAACATTTTCTGGCAAAAGAAATGTTCTGGCTCATTTGGAACTTGTTCGGTCCATTTTCACAAATAATTATGTGAAAGCTCACAGAAAGTAGGCTATAGCCCACCCTGGGTCCAAACACAGCGCCTTCCCTGACAGTAAGTGTGTGAACAAATGGAAACTGGAGAAAATTTATAGGATGCTTTAGAACTCCTGGAAATGTGCTTACTTTCTTTAACAATTTACCAACAAATTTCTTCGTTTTTCTTAACCAAGTCCATGAGGACCATTACAGAATCTATGAACCCCTGGGAATTGTATATAAATTTAAGGTATGCCCCGCCACACACACACACACACACACACACACACACACACACACACACACAACTACACAGACCCTGGAGAATCTTTACAGCTCTTCTTAAGTCTTTAAGGTAACTGTAATATAAAACTCTGTTTGAAAAAGTCACCACTCTGAGTATATTTTTGTATAAACAAGAAGGTGTAAGAGCTTCTTGAAATGGTTAAACGGTGACATGAGCCACCTAAGGCAGTCTCTATCCTCTAGATATTTATAAAAGAATAACAATTCTCAGTTCTTTTTTTTTTTTTTTTTTTTTTTAAAGATTTTATTTATTTATTTAACAGAGAGACAGCCAGCGAGAGAGGGAACACAGCAGGGGGAGTGGGAGAGGAAGAAGCAGGCTCATAGCGGAGGAGCCCGATGTGGGACTCGATCCCGGTACGCCGGGATCACGCCCTGAGCCGAAGGCAGACGCTTTAACGACTGCGCTACCCAGGCGCCCCAACAATTCTCAGTTCTGATTGCTCCAGATGACAACTTGCCTGAGAGCCAGAATGAGCCACGTGACTCTTAGAATATGAAAGCATTTAAACTAGAAGGTGATCAGAGATCATCTAGTCCAATCAATGGCTCTCCAACTGCAGAATACACAGAAGCAGACGGAGGGCATATCAGGACACTGACCGCTGGGTTCCACTCCTACTGTCTGTTTATGCTTCTGTAGGTCTGGGATGGGGCCCAGGAACATATTCCTAAGCAATTCCAGGTGATGCTGATGCTGTTGGTCCACAGACCACACTCTGAGAATCACCGCCCTAATATTATTCCCTCATGTTATAAATGAGTAGACTGACACTTTCAGAAGGTGGGTGTGACCTACTCAAAGCAACACAGCCGAGTCAGAACCCTGGGTTCTAACCACTTGCTGATCAGCAGGGTCCTCTTCAGTGGGTCCTATCTGAGTCTCCAAAACTTGTAGATGACAACCACAGACACAAAAATGTCTCAGCTGGTGACATTCAACTATTTGGCAATACTAGTTTTACCTGATACCTGATAGGAACAGAAAGGAATCTCTCATTCTGCTTATCCCAAGCAGAGAGTTGAGAAAGAGGATTGTTTTTCGTCCCCCTCCTTCATTTAAATGATCAATCTCTTGTGGCAGTTTTATTGTTGTGGCTAAAATGTTCTTTTGAAACAAAAACATTACATCATCCTTCTGACAATGCAATAAGAAGATTCTTTTCATGAGGTCACGTCCATAGTGTTCTAATAAAGACATATTTTTTCATAAACACATTGAGTAAGTTTTCCAAAGTTATTTTGAAAGAGTATATTTTCCAGCATTTTGGAATCTCTCTCCCAGCTAGCTCTATGTAACAAGACCCTACATAAAAGCATGGTCTACAAGATTTGGCCTCAGTTGAAGGCTTTCATACTATTACCTTGCCCCAACCCAGACTGTTAGGGGTCTAGCTTCAGTCTCCTGTCTGTTCCTGACCTCCCTTCTCATGGCATCAGACTCTCCCCAAGAACCTTTAGGTTTTCACACATTGATCTTCCTGCTTCTCAGATATTCTTCCTGCTTCTCTGACCTATACTCTGGACCTGCCTCATAATCTCCTTTCTGACTCAAAACATGAAAATTCATCACCCTATAGTATGACTTGGCTTCAGGACCCTCCCTTAGGAAGGGCTTCCATTTTCCTAATTCATCCTGACTACAAGCCTTTCATGTCACATATCAGACTGACCGAGCTGTTGCCAAGGTATTATAGAAAAAGTGAACATGACACATGTTATAGGTGACATGTCCTTTTACTCAGCATCACAATGCATTAAACTACTTAAAATCATTTAGAAAGACTTCCCAGAATTTGTGGGGTTCTTTTTTTCTTTCTTTCAAAATGGAATTAATTTTCTACTTTTTTTAAATGAAAGATCACCTTTATTAATTATACTCTGAACAACAAATTCCATATTAAATACAAATAGAAAATAGAAAACCCCATAGATATTACATTTCTTCCAATAATAACCATCATAACTGGTTCTCTAGTATAGTGTAGTCAAAACTGAGGAAGGCTGTACTCACCCTGCAAACCCACTTCATTCTGGATGGGAAGTACTGAAGACCTGGTGGACCCAAGCCGTGTAACCCAGGAAGGAGATGAATCCCACCTTGTCAACAGTTTTACTCCTAGACACTCTCAAGCTGGATGGGACTTCATTTTCTGACTCTGACCTTCACAACACGCAAGACCAATGGAACAGCAGCATTTTATCACTGACATCACATTGGCATCATAAGCCTTTATTTGAGAACCTTCTCTGTAACAGGTCCTGCATATGCATTCTTTCTAATTTTTGCAACAGTTCTGCCAAAGGTTTAGCAACTTCTCAGGGCTTCACAACCTGGGAAATGAAAGAACTGAGATTTGAAACTGGGTCCCAGATTATAGTCTAGCAGTTCTCAAAGTGAGGTCCAGGAATCCCTGAGTTTCCTCAAACCTCTTTCATGGGTCAGCAAGGTCAAAGAATTATCTGAAAAGGCAACTGAAATGTTTCTCCTTTTTCCAACAGTACTTTGGTATAAAGCCGGATTTTCTTTCTTTTTTAAAAAGTTTTTATTTATTTATTTGTCACAGAGAAAGAGAGAGCACAAGTAGGGGGAGTGGCAGGCAGAGGGAGAAGTAGGCTCCCCACCGAGCAAGGCACCTGATGTGGGGATCCATCCAGGACCTTGGGATCATGAACTCAGTTGAAGGCAGATGCTTACTGGCCTGAGACACCCAGGTGCCCCTAAAGCTGGATTTTCTTACTGTATTTTAACCAAAACAATATATGGCCACAAGCTGAAAGCAGACACAGAGGAGAATCCAGTTGTCTTCTATTCAGTCAGACATTAAGAAGATTTGAAAAAAAAATGTAAAGCAATGTTACTCTTCTCACTAAATTGTTTTGTTTTGGATAAGGTGGGTTTTTGTTTTTGTTTTCAAAAAAATATGTCATATGTGTTAACATAAAATGGGTTTACTAATATTATTTTTAAATGGATTAATACACATTTAAAAATATTATTGGTTTTGATTTCTAAAATGGTAAATACCCATAGGAATAGCTTACCTAAACAAAAGCTCTTTGTGGATCCTCAATAATTTTTAAGGGCATAAAGGACTATCAACCTCAACCACTGTTCTTGGGTAATACAACTTCGATTCATTCTATCACCTCCATTCCAGAAGGAAAGTTCTGATTGCTAGACATGGGCAGGTGGAAAGGAACACCCCTTGCTTCTAGAAAGCAGAACTCTTATTGTACCTGTTATTTATACCACACACATGGCACTTAGCTAAATGTACAAGCGAATATACGATCTTAGAAAACACACTTGTGTTCAGTCTCCTCAGTTAAACTGAAAGTTTCTTGCGGACATCAATGGTACTAACTCCCTTGGAATCTAGCACAGATTGAGTCTTGAATACAAATAGTGATGAATTGAAAAGTAAAGAGGAGTTGGGATCATGAAGGATAAGTCTTATGTAGGTGAGTAAAATGATGCAGAGGAAAAAGCACGTATAATGGAGAGACAGACTTAGTTCAGATCCAGACACAATGTTGATAAGCTACTGGATTTCTCTGAGCCTCAGTTTCCTTATCTGGGAGTCCCTAATTCACAGGGTGTTAGGAGGAGCGAATGTATCGTGTATGTACAACAGCTGTCACGCAGTCGTCCCACAAGAAATAATTACTACAGCTGGAACGATGTCGGGTCAGTCCCAGAGCAATGGCTGCACATCCAAAAATCCCAATGCTTGAGGGGACACTTTCTCGAGTGAATTTCTCAACGCGCTGCATCTCCTGGCTACTGGTGTCATCATTAAGTTTACTCATTTTCCTGTACATGTCACTTCAGTCTAATGTTTAGTCCTTTAGAGATACACATACATTCTGTTCTTGGAACTCATTGGCAACAGAGATAAGCACTGGAAATACCCCCCCATGAGAAAAAAATAAATTGAATACCATACTACAGTGATATTTTCAAAGTTGTAAAAAAAAAAAACCAACAACATTATCAACAGTAGTACGACTCCACTTAGTGGTTGCTGAGTGGAAAACCTGACTCTTCAGGTTGGATGCAATATAAACATTTTCAAAAATGTGATTAGACGATGTTATGAAACATACTAAATAAAAATGTTGATCTAAAATTTAAGCCCCTGTTTAGCAAGACCAAAAGGCAAAAAAAAAAAAAAAAAATTTAAAAATGCAATTTCAGGCAGTAACTCTAGGTTTACTAACTGTGCAGACATCCCAAACCATTTCCTTTAAAATTCTTGCTTTGTTATAACACCAGAAAATTGGATCTAAATCCATTTACCATAGGCCGAGAAAACGTTTACAATCTAAAACTGTATTTACACACATATGTAATGTAATTTTGCCTTTTAAAAATAGGTATAAAAGTAGGAACTTGTGGAAGATGAGAGAATGAGAAAGAATGTCTCCATTTCTCTAAGTTCCATGAAGCATCTGAACTACAAAAGAATCTTCTGAAATATCACTCTTTTGCTTTGCATTCTTATCATAAAGGAGTATATTCTCTCTAAAAGGAGTAATTTTTGCCCTTTCTTTAGATCTGTCCTACCTCTTTAACCTAAAACTTACACTAGGTGGAGCCCCTTGTCCAAGATTTGGAGTGATTTTTGAAAAAGGAAAGGAAAAAATGACCAATTGAAAGAAAACCAAAACCAAAAAGGCATTTTTATCCTTTCATTTCTTTTAGCGATTTTCTTTATTTATTTGAGAGCTAAAGAGAGAGTGAAAGAGAGCGCAAGCACAAGCAGGGGGAGAGGCAGAGACAGAGAATCTCAAGGAAACTCTGTGCGGAGCATGGAGCAGGACACCGTGCTCGATCTGACCACCCTGAGATCATGACCTGAGCCGCACCAAGAGTCCACCGCTTAACCGACGGAGCCATCCAGGTGCCCCTTATCCTTCCATTTTTAAAATGTATCCCCCCAAAATACAGTACCACCAGAAAAGAATGTTTCTAATAATTAAAACCTTGACAATGGATAAGACCATTAACATCTGCTACAGAGAAGCACCAGTTAGTTGCAAAGCTACTGCTACGGGGTCAGCAGCCGTAAGTTTCTGAATTCAATGCAAATATTACATTTCATTTGGAAAGGGGGTATGGAGGGAATGAGGAATCAAATCATTTCTGGATACGTGTAAAGATATTTTTACAAGGTTAATGTTCTCCTGTGTCAAATACTTCATGACATTCCAATTAGAGATACACTGTTATTAAAAGCAAACAAAAGACTTGAAAATGCCAGAAACCTAGCAAAAGACTAAACATCCAAAATACATTCAAACCTTGAAGTTTTCCATGAGGCAGAAATATAGGAAACCCTAATCAGATATTTCAGGGTGCCTGCAGAGGGAGGGGTTTCTGAACTGAACAAACCACATATTTAATTATGGGTTCATAGGACTTGCAGTTAAAAATAGTCTCTAAACTGTACTCTTCAGCCTCACAGTGGACTCTAGCTGGGGGAGATAAGCCTTACGAGATAACCGCCAAACTTCGCGATCACTCTTTGCTGCAAGATAAAAGCACCACTATCTCCCTCCAACTATCTCCCTCCACCGTTGCTAGCTTGGCTCGCTCTGTGCTATCTCAGAGCTGTCCTTCCAACCAAAAATGCTTGAAATGCAAAGTTCAGATCAGCAGCAAGGAGAACCCTTGCCTAATTCCCAAATGCTTGTGCTGACATAGCCGACAGGGATCTGTCCGTTTCCTGGACAATAAATTTTGTGGACTCTTCTTTTTTTCCTCATTTAGATTTATACAAAATCTTGGACCAGGCAAGACGTAGTTCTGCTGACAGCTGAATTATGTGGCAGAGTAACCTTTGAACAAGTACAAATCATTGACCTCACATAAATTCTTCCCCAGAAAGTCCAAGAAACTGGTTGAATCAGGGTCAGATAGGCATGAAAGCAGTTAGTGCTATCTCAGGAATCCAGTTCTAACATAGTCAGATTTACACCTGTCTAACCAAAACCAATTATGAAAAACAAATATTCTTTGATGTTTGCCGCATATTTTCCATAGGCAAACTGATTTTTTTCCCTATGTGAGCTTTTCATTAAATTCAAATTACTGCTCTGCTACCATAAATGATTTCTAGAAACCAAACCAGTAGGGGTAAAGAAGAATAACACTTAGGAGTGGTGGATAATCTTTGATGACAGAGGTAATTTTTAAAAAAGGAAAGACACTGAGCTTTGGGTTCTCAAGCCATTTGGCTAAAACAAGGACCAGGAGAATTGGACAAACTATATGTAAAAGATAGCCTTGGTCAATACCTTCAAAACAGAGGGAAGTTTTCATGTAAAATTAGTCATTAAATTTTATACATTTTCATACAAGTTTTTCATATTGAAGGTAAAGCAGTTTGGCCTTCTGCTATAATATAATGGAGTTTTTCAATTAGTTTTCAAATGGGGGAGCGTGGGGTTGGGGGTAGTATGGTGGGGACTGGCACCTGTCCTGTAACATAGAAAATACACACACATTTTCCCCTCAACACTGCATTTCCTCCATCTGTCCTGCCAACCTCATAGCCAGAATCGATAATATGGTAATAGAGTCTTCCAGAGTAAAGCTTATATTCAAATTGTTCTCTAATAGATAAAGGGGAGCCAGGTACCACATATCTACTCCTGGCATGATCCAAGAGAGGTGATGTCAATTCCAGTGGGAAGGTTCAGCACAGACCCACCAGATTTACCGTTCTCTGCCCTCCCCTCTTTATCTCCAGAGTAACAACTTCAGAAGAGTCAGAAGAGGAGAATGGGTAAATGAGGTTTTAAAAATTTTTAAAAATAGGACTTTAGGACTGACAGGAAAATGGTTGATAAAGAAAGCGACTGACTAAAATAGATTTTAGAATAACTTTGTCTAGCTAATAATCTCATTCTCTATATGCCAGGGAGAAAAGAACTTGATGAATCAATTGTTTTTCATTTTCTGACACTCAGTATTGGTCCTGAGAACAATTTCTTTCTAAGCAAAGTAATGTTTAACCACTTCCTTATCGTCAACACTGCCTCATAAGCATAATTTAGAACTTTGCTATTGTAATTCAGTATGTTGCTTTTTCCCCCCCTTTTTACAAAACCTATAGAGAGAGAGAGAGAGACATAATGTCTTATTCATCAGCACAGTCATCATCCTGGCAATTAAAGATAAGGCAGAGAAAACAAAGGAACTACATATTTATAGAAGCCACTAGAAGGAAGGAGGAGCCCTCCTCAAGGGTGAGGAAAGTGACAAAGGCGCTTTCTTACAGATACAGTAGAAATGAGCTGAGTGAGGCACACCTCCAGGCTGCCCAGGGCTGAGTCACACAGGGGACAAAGGCCCGTAGAGGGCCGGGGGAAGTGAGGGCAAGGCAAGACCTATGGGAGACTGTAAGCCCAATCCTGGAATTGAAATACAGCCCCAAGTTTGGGGACGTTGTTCCCCGGCAGGAACCAAACCTGAAAGACCTGGGGGTCATTTTATTTGGAGTCTGGGAGTGAAACAGAGAAGGAACAGCCATGACTCTGATTTCAGTGGCCACCGCTGGTTTTGCTAAGAGTGCCCCTCCCTCCAGTACATAGAGGTCAGCGTCTGCAGAGCTACAAAAGGTGAATGAGATATTATTTCGGGCAGAAAAGTCAAAGCTAATATTTCCTGGAAGAGTTGGGCTCAGGTCTCTGGAGGTTGCAAAGCTCCGTTCGTATGACCTCTCCTTCCAAAGTTTCCTTCTCCTTTGTATTACCGTCAATTGCCTCCATGTCCCCATCTACCAATGGTTTGAAATCTCCTTGATATCTGACTTTTTAAAAATTTTTCTGATCCCACACCGACTACCACAGGGCTGTGTGCCTTTTGGGGAGTCAATAAATCTTTACAGAAAGAGTACCCGAAGTTGAAATACTTGGAATAGTCACAAACAATGCATTCGCTGCTTTAAGGTTGGAAGGCTTAAAGTTTAAGGGGTCTTTAAAGATAAAGGGTCTTATCTCCTTGTTCAGAAAGAAATCCATTTTTAAAAAATCAGTCGTTTTATTATTTTTTTTACAAACCAATCTTTTGAATATGTTTACCCAGAAGGTGAAATAATAGGCTCACTGAAGTCTAAATCTTGACCAATATCTACGATGGCAAGCTTTTTAGAAAATGAACCCAGGTCACAGCCATACCAATAAGATGACAATAACTAAAAAATACTCTCAAATAACATAATATATAATAAATAAATATGGGTGTGCATTAATTTTATATGAAATATATAAAATAGGTGTTATTGGAAATTATGTATTATCCTGGGTTATTTATATCTCTGTGTCATAAATCCTATCTTTAAAAAATAAATAAATGGAACTAGGTGGCAGGGAAATCAATAGTAATTTTTAGTAGACAATTTAAAAATAATATGGATAAAAATATAAAGTGGGGTTTCATATATTTTTATTTTGAAATAGTTTCTGGTTTTTAGAAAATCTGCAAAGATGGTACAGGATTTCACGAGTAGACTGGATCAGTTTCTAATCTTAATACCATCTCTTATTATTATAGTACATCATTGTAATTAATGAACCAATGAGGATACATTGTTATTAACTACAGTCCAGAGAGAAATCCATTTTATTAAACCATTTCTACTAATAGGGCAGATGGAAGTTGTCCACTGTTTCATTGCCTCCTCTCACCCCCATTCCCCTAACTCACAGGGGAATTGCTCTTCAAGTAGGTCACAAAAATAGTTATGATGTCCTATTATTAGGACCTAATTTTAGGATAAACATTTTGTAATATGGTGGACACTATGGTGTACTGCCTAGATCCCCTTCCAGGCATGAAGAATTTAATAATCCTCCAGCCACTGGAAGTGCTGCCAGAGGGCAGCCTTCAGCTGTCAGTCCTCTTTGGGGACTGTCTCTGCCAAAGACAATTGCCTTGCCCATGTCACACCTTCTACCAGGAGCAGCCAAAACCCCAAGTGTCCAGTCAATGCGGAGGTAAAAATACTAAGGCCCTCCTGCTCTAACTGGAAACAACCCGAAGGTCACCCCAACTCCAGAGCTCTCCATAGGATGGGCTGATGCCTTTGTGGGAAACACAACCAAGCCCAACTCCTCCCTCTGCCAGTCCTACTTTCTTGCTTGGTGTTGGTCCCAGGAGTACTTGCAAATAAACACATCGGCCAACCCATATCCATTTCATAGTCTACTTCTCAAGAAACACCACCTGTTACAGCCTACCAGATTGTAGGTGTTAGACATAAAGAAATTATTAAAAGAATGAAGTCCTAGTTCTTTGCGATTTCAGAAAACATCAGGGGAGATATCCATCACGCCCTGACAATATGCAACGATGTGAGGGAGGCACCTGCCGGGTGTTGCCCGAGTCCGAAGGGTTCTTACACCAGTAGAGTGAGGGGAGCGGAAAGTTATCAGCATAGACTTCTTACAGAGCTGTGTGTAAAAGAGAAGCCGGAGGTGCTGGATAAAAATGAGGCGAGGAGTTTGAGTCGGAAAGAGGATATGAGAAAAATCACGGATACCTGAGGTCTTCTGGGATGCTAAAGGCAGGCCACACCAGTGAGCATAGCAGCAGTGGCAAGGGTGGGGTCCCAAGTGAAAGAGCAAATGCTGCAGTGATCAGATCAGGGAAGAACTTGCCAGCAATCCTAACTTCAGTTTTGACTTTTCCTTTTCAGACTGAGACATTAAGACAGACGTCTTTTCCATGCCGGCTATACTTCTAGATTTTTTCAACTCCTCACCACTCCCAAAATTATTTAGGAAACTAAAGCAAAAAGCAGCATAGACATTTTGGGAGAATAAGCACAATACCGATAACACCTTGATGTCAATACATAAGTAACAACACTACCTATGATACACTAAATCAGTCACTTTATAAGAAAAATCTTCAATGCACAAAATGTTTCAAAATATTTGTTTTATTTTGAAAACTTTTTTCAGACCTCCATTATATGGGTAACATTATAAAGGTAAATAAATATGGACCACTGAAGAATAAATGTTATTTATTGTTACTAAAACAAATGGACGGTATGTATTTTAACCTTTTATTTATATGACTCATCCAATTGCAAGTTTTACATTTATCATCATTTTGCTGCTTATTTCGTAATCATAAACTATTATCATAATAGGCAAGCGTATTCACAACATCATTACATACGATACAAATGTTGGAGCTTTCCTCATCTGTTCTTGCCTTCTTTCTTACCTAGAAATTACCCATGAGTAAAATCACATAGACAAAGTCAATAACTATAAAAATCAAAACTCACAAGTGCTACAGAAACTCTTGATAAACAGAATTATTAGCTTTACACTAGGAACCATTTGGCGATGGGACTGATAAGCAAGGCTGATGATTTCACACAATCCCCAGTGCCTAGTCAGCCAGGGCATCCTCCCTCCTCACCAGCCTCCTACCCACAAAAAATAATACAGAATAAGAGCGAGTGAAAACAATATTGCCATAGAGGTAAACTTGAATCCAGTCTATTTAACTTTTAAAAATATATACCTTTTGTGCATTTCTGTACACCAATAATGGAGCAGCAGAAAGAGAAATCAAGGAATTGATCCCATTTGCAATTGCACCAGAAACCATAAGATACCTAGGACTAAACCTAATCAAAAAGGTAAAAGATCTCTACTCTGAAAGCTATAGAATGCTTATGAAATAAATTGAAGATGATACAAAGAAATGGAAAAACATTCCATACTCATGGATTGGAAGAACAAATATTGTTAAAAGGTCTATACTACCCAAAGCAATCTACACACTCAATGCAATCCCTATCAAAATAACACATTTTTCACAGAGCTAGAACAAACAAATTCTAAAATTTGTATAGAACCAGAAAAGACCCTGAATGGCCAAAGTAATGAAATAGAAAACCAAAGCTGGAGGCATCACAATTCCAGACTTCAAGCTGTATTACAAAGCTGTAATCATCAAGACAGGACGGTATTGGGACAAAAACAGACACAGAGATCAATGAAAGAGAATAGAAAACCCAGAAATGGACCCTCGACTCTATGGTCAACTAATTGTCAACAAAGCAGGAAGGAATATCCTATGGAAAAAAGGCAGTCTCTCCAGCAAATGGTGTTAGGAAAATTGGACAATCATACGCAGAAGAAGAAACTAGACCATTTTCTTATGCCATACACAAAAATAAATTAAAAATGGATGAAAGACCTAAATGTGAGATAGGAAACCATCAAAACCCTAGAGGAGAACACAGGCAAACTCAGCCACAGCAACTTCTTACTAGACATGTCTCTGGAGGCAAGGGAAACAAAAACAGAAATGAGCCATTGGGACTTCATCAAGACAGAAAGCTTCTGCACAGCAAAGGAAACAATCAACAAGACTAAAAGGCAACCTAAGGAATGGGAGAAGGTATCTGCAAATAATATATCAGATAAACGGCTAGTATGCAAAATCTACAAAGAACTCATCAAACTCAACACCCAAAACCCAAACAATCCAGTTAAGAAATGGACAGAAGACATGAACAGACATTTCTTCAAAGAAGGCATACACACAGCTAACAGACACATGAAAAAATGCCCAATATCACTTGGCAACAGGGAAATACAAGTCAGAACTACAATGAGATACCACCTTACACCTGTCAGAATGGCTAAAATTAACAAATCAGGAAATGACAGATGTTGGCAAGGATGCAGAGAAAGGGGAACCCTCTTACACTGTTAGTGGGAATGCAAACTGGTAGGTATAGCCATTCTGGAAAACAGTATGGAGGTTGCTCAAAAAGTTAAAAATGAACTACTGTATGGCCCAGCAATTACACTACTAGGTATTTATCCAAAGGCTACAAACATAGTGATTCGAAGGGGCACATGTACCCCAATGTTTATAGCAGCAATGTCCGCAATAGCCAAACTATGGAAAGAGCCCAGTTGTCCACAGACTGATGAATGGATAAAGACAATGTGGTATATATAATGGAATATTACTCAGCCATCAAAAAGAATGAAATCTTGCCATTTGCAATGTCACTGATGGAACTACAGCGTATTATGCTGAGCAAAATAAGTTAGTCAGAGAAAGGCATATGATTTCATTCATATGTGGAAATTAAGAAATAAAACAGAGGAACATAGGGGAAGGGAAGGAAAAATAAAGTAAGATAAAAACAAAGAGGGAGGCAAACCATCAGAGACTCAACTACAGGAAACAAACTGAGGGTTGCTGGAGGGGAGGTGGGTGTGGGGATGGGGTGACTGGGTGATGGGCATTAAAGAGGGCACTTGTCGTAATGAGCACCACGTGTTACATATAAGTGAGGAATCACTGAATTCTACCCCTGAAACTAATACTACACTGTATGTTAACTAACTTGAATTTAAAGGAAATCTTGAAAAAAATATATGTACCTTTTAAACTTTGATACTTGATTTATGAGTCACACCTTACCTGTGTTACCCACACAATACTTAGCAGGGTGTGGCAGTCCTGTGGAGAGGCTCTATGAGAAGCAATATGGAACCACCGGAAAGTATCAAGCAAGAGAGTTATAGTTTGGATATGTCTCTCTGAAGCCAGACGGAGGATAGAATAAAGATGAAAAGAAGGGCTCAGCAAGCTGTTGCAAAACCCAAGTAAGGTAGGATGGGGATCTACACACCTTCAGCGACTGGAAATATCAGCATCCCAGACAAACACTTCCACAGCTTGGCCCCATTAACTCCTACATTGTCAATGGAGCACCTTGAAAGACGCAAGCGAGGTGAGCTAGCCGACCAAGATAACTTTTGCTTTTCATGTCTCTCTGATTTTGAGAAGGCCTATTACAGCGACTAATAAAGCAGAAAATTAGCTATTAGAGATGTCCTCGTGATTGGATTAAAGTGTTCAATAACACTCAAAAACAAGAGTTGGAAATCCAATGAAATTTGCAGGTACAAGGTTTATGTGAATTTGGAAAAGTGTTAGCCTCTGATTTTCCTCCAAAACGACTCTTAGTTCTATTAAAATATGATTATCCTGTCAGATGCAAAAATATCAACTTCTCTGGAAAAAGAAATCACTTTCACAGGGCAAATCGCCCTACTAAGATGTCTTTTACTCTAATCACTCTTGCCTCCAGACCCTGCCCCCACAGGATTGTCACTTTGGACTCAGGAAAGAGCTTTATATAACTGCCAGTGTCAAAGACACTTTGAGTTGTACATGACAAATTATTGTCTGAGACGCACCAAAATTCCATCTTTGGGGTCACAGAAGAGTCAAGAAGTATATTAAACTGGTTAAAAGACAACATATCTAGCGAAAACATGTTATGAATCAATGACCCTGGTGGTTTTTGGCAGGTTAAGTTGTCTCTCAGTTTGCTCAACCCACAAAATTAGGTGACAGAATGTCCCTGTATCATAAGGTTGTTGGGAAAATTAATGGGGCTCATGTAAGTCCCGTAACCCAGTGCCTGGGGGAGAGGAAGTCAGAATGCGCTGCTCGACGGGAAGCTGGTGCTGATGTGTGATTGCACGCATCACGGAAAGTGAACTGGGTCAGTGTGCAAACCTGCCAGCTGTTTTGTGTGTGTTTGTTTTTGTTTTGTTTTGTTTTAGAGAATGGTCCCTAATTGACCAAATCAATAACTTTTTAGGCTGCAAAGCCAGCCTATCTCCCTCCCTATAAGGGGAATAAAAACAAATAAAAAACCCCGAATGACCCCCCCCCCCAAGTGAAAAGAGTCCCTCAGTGGAAGGAGGTCTCAGAACAAGGAGAGGGAGAGGCTGGTGGGGAGAACACGCGTGTACTGCTACAGAGTCAGTTGAAAAATAATAGGAAAACAGCCTTGCTTGTTGTAATTTGCAAATTTTAGGATCAGAGATTTCTGCAGTTTTTCTGAGCCTCTCACAAACAAAGCATTATCTTCAGAAGGCTTTCAAAGTCCCAGACAAAAGAATTCACAAGATTTAGCTCATGATCAACTTAAAATAAGGAGGTTCTGGCTACTGATCGTTCATTACGGGAGAGAAAATGAGATTTTAAGGATGACTGTCTAGCTGGTTATTGTTTCTGAGAAGGATAGAGACGAAAAGACCTGGAGAGATACAAAGAGGAAAGCATACAATGTGGATCCTGGAAGGAGATATTTTTTTTAAAGATTTATTTATTTATTTGAGAGATGGGGGTGGGGGGGTGTGAGTGCAGGGAGGGGCAGAGGGAGAGAATCTCAACCAGACTCCCTGCTGAGAGCAAAGCCCAACTCAGATCATGACCTGCACCAAAACCAAAAGTCAGATGTTTAACTGACTGAGCCACCCAGGCTCCCCTGGAAGGAGATTTTCATATGGAACAAAGAATCATAACATAACCCAATAGGCAAAACAGCTGATTAGGTGGTAATTGTGTCAAATCAACGACTCACAGCTCACAGATTAAACTCAAATGACACATATTCCTAGGGATATTTATGGGCAACTAAATCATCTAAGATAAAGATTCACAAATTACTTACACCAGAATAGAAAATCCTACAAACCTTGATGCCAAATTTCATGCTAACACTCAATATAATTTTAGAAATTTCAGAAATAACAGATTGCAACAACAAATGTGTTTGCTCCTAGCAAGTGAAATCCTGCTACCTCACTGGCTAAGACAATGACATGGCAGTTTGAAATTTGCTTAGTGGAAGATTCAGTATAAAAGTGGAATTGATAACCAAGACAATGATTTTCCTATGGAGGTATACCTCAACGGACTTATTTTTTCCAGGAATCAGCCATGCTAAATACTTTAAGAAAGGTGTAGAAGCTATTGGACCCAACCACTTCTCTAATATCATGCTAACCAAAGACTTTTCTCAGAAACCTGCTTCCCACATGCTTGAGAAGTAGGAGGAAAAAAAAAAAACACACACACAAACGTATTTAAGAATCTATTTTTTGTGTTTAAAATCTGCCTGCTTTTTAGTCTCCATTTCATAGCAAGAATAGACTTAAACCCTCTCTCCCAGCCCTGGTCCTACATGGAGAAAAGCTGAGTGCCTGTTATATTCTCATCACGCAGTTTTGAAACAACGAAGTTAAGGTTTGATATTTAACAGTTTTGCTACCTTGACTTTGTGCATCTAATTACTAAGGACCAACTCAAGTGAGAAGTTTTCACATCAAGATTCATCAATCATTTAATATAAATATATCAACAATGAACAATTCCCACTTTGTTGCTTTCCAATGTGTTTACATTAGAAACAATGTCAGCACCACAAAAATGAATACATTTGTATCTGCCATAATTGGTACCAATGAATATTTGAGGTGTGAGATTTAGAGAGACAACCAGACAAGAGCCTTAGAAAATTCCATGTCAAACTCTGTGCAATATTTTTTAATCGCTCTGTTATAAAGAACTATACTTCAGGATATTATTAACCCCACAAAAAAGAATACCAACAACAAAAGTTTAAATATCAACTTTTGTCATTGAATACGGTTCATCTTTGTTTCATTTGAATTTGGGTGCTCCTAATAATGGACATCAGGATTTCTCCCCCTTTAACACAGGAAGACTAACGCTAACTGCAGGCACATGGGGGTACACACACGGGCACTGGGATGTTGAAGGTATTTTCCCATCAAACAATTTCACTTGGCAGTTTTCTTCTTCCACAAACAAAGAGAGAAACCAACAACTTAAACATTAATTTCAGGACTCACCCACATAATCAATATCCCATGGCGCCAAGATAACATTTTTCCAGATGATGGCCAGATCCACATTCCATGTTCCGAGAGGCAGTGAGACAGGAAGGATGGGCAGAAAAGAGAAGAAAAAATGTTTAGGAATAATTCAAAAACTGCTGGTAACATACCCCCATACTAAGCATGATAATTAGTGTTCCCTCCTTTCCTGAAACTGCCCCACTGCCAAGATGCTGTGGATTAAGGAGAAAGTTGCTGTAGAAAAACAAGGTAGATAATTCATGAGAGAGCCAAAGGGATCTCTCATTAACATTTTCATTTAGCAGTTGCAAATAAGAGAAAACACATGCAAGCCACTTTTGAATATGTAATAGATGTTTCCAGAAAGAGACTATGAAAGAGTTGTATGAACATATAGGGACATAAAAAGAATTAAAGCAAGTCTGAACTAGAATGGGGGGGGGCTAGGGAGGATTGCTGAAAGGTAAAGACTTAGCTGACTCAAAATCATAATCAGAAAACCCAGTAAAATTATTTACACATCCCAACAAGCATTTGACTAAAATCATTCTGATTACACATTCTCAAAGAATATCACTTATAACCCCATTTTAGACGTGCTACAGGTCAGAGTCATAGACCAGAATTTGAATTCTTTAGAGGAAGGACCAAGAAAATAAGTTCTTCATTTCTTCCCATAAAGGCACAGAAAAAAATTTTACATGGCATAAAAATTCTAGCATACATTGTTTTTCAGTCCTATAAGCCATGATAGTTGCTGAATTAGGGAAGAAATTTTACAGTATAAAATCACATAAAACATAGTTTCAAGTAGATGGAATTCCGCAAACTGAGCCTTCATTTAAAACAGCTCGTCTGTCACAGGCTTTCCGCATGAGCAGTCACCTTGGAAAACCAGGCTGTGCCAAGGTCATGCTGGAGGAATCCTGTGATCCTTGGGTATTCTGGAGGCTCCTGGGCCACTGCCTTACACTACTAATCCATTCCATCAAAAGCTACTGTTAACTCAAAAGAACTGAAAGCAGGGTCTCAAAGAGTTCTTCGTACACCCATGTTCATAGCAGTATCGTACACAATAGCCAAGAAGTGGAAGCAATCCAAAAGTACACTGATGCATGAATGGATAAAGAGAATGTGATATACCCATGGAGTGGAATACTATTCAGCCTTTAAAAAGAATGAAATTCTGACACATGTCACAACATGGATGAATCTAGAGGGCATCGTGCTAAATAAAATAGACCAGACACAAGACAACAAATATTGTTTGATTCCACTAATACGACGTAGTTAGAGTAGTGAAGTTCATAGAGACAGAAAGTAGAAAGGTGGTTGCCAGGCATTGGGGGTGATGGAGAAATCGGGGGCTGTTGTTCGGGGAGAAGATGAGAAGAGTTCTGGAGGTTAGTTGAACCACAACGTGAATGTGTGCAACACTACTGAACTCACACTTAAAAATGATTAAGATAGTACATTTTAGGTGATGTGCCTTTTACTACAATTCAAAACAAAAAAGCTAGTGTCAGAATGGCTCTTTGGAACTACTTGACCACCCTGTGTAGACCCAATCTTCAAAGGAAAGAATGAATACCGGCATAGAAGTCAACCCTCGGTGTCAAGTGTTAAGTTAAAAAGATTGCAGTTTGTAATAGAACAAAAGTAGCCTAGCTTGCTGAAGAAATGTTTCCTGAAGAAATGTGGTCTTCCTCTCAGCAGACGGTAGGGTGAGAGTAGTTACTTAAAGGGCACTGATTTTCTCACAGTGGTAGATGGCAGAAATCATGACAGATAGGCCTGCAAAGACCAGAGACGAGCCAGCCAGTCAGCACTCAGTCCGCAGCCCTCTTCTTTAGCATCCAAGTCCAGGACACCTGGAAAAGAGTCCATGCAAGGTCTTTCTGATGTTCTTTGGATATTTTAAAAGTTTAGTAACTTGGTTTGTGGATAGCATTTGTTTAATCTGCTCTCACTGGTCCTGGTAGCGAACGGGGAATTTTCTTCTCGTTGTAGACACGCACACTTTAATAGTACCGACCAAAGGATCTAGTCGATCCTCTTGCATACGTTAACTATTTTTGTTTGCGAAAGAATCAGAAAATAGAATAAAATGGTGCATCTGTGAGTCACTACAATCGAAGTTAGCTTAAATATCTGTTTCCAATTACTTCTTCTCCATGATTTCTGTCACCAGACTCCTGTGTCCATGGGTTGACCTTGCAATGAATGAAGACAACTTGCATAGGGAAGGCCTTAGGGAATCCAGGAGTGAGTTTGGTGGTCCTTGAAGGAACAGGATGACCTTGAGAAGGCCACTAAACATCTCTTTCCCTGAGTGGAAAAGGAGATGAACAGTTGTATTGGTTTCCTCACAGAGTTATGGTAGAGATCAAATGAAATGATGCTTGAAAAAGACCTTTGGGAAATACCAAGCTGTGTAAATTTGGGGGGGAGGGCTTTGGGATGTCCCTAATTGTTGTCTGCCTCTTGGGCAGGAATGCTCAGTTCCTTCCCAGTAGACGGAGAATGTCCAAATAAGGTAGGATATGCTTTAGCCTCAACTTAATTCTTCAACCTTATCTGGCAGTCACCCTATTGACTTATTTCCAACCAAATGAAGGCCGATGAGTCTGCAGTTGTGGTTCTTAAAGTGCAGTCCAGGGTCCCTGGGAGGCCTCTAAGACTCTTAAAAGAGGATGATGAGGTCAAAACTTTTTCCTAGTCATACCAAGACATTATTGGCCTTTTCACTCCCATTCTCTCAGGAGTGAACAGTGGAAGTTTCCAGAAGCTACATGATGTATATCACACCCTCAGTTTCTCACATAGAAGTAGACATAAGAATCCACTCTCTTGTCCTAAGCCAGACATTAAATAGGTTTACAGTGCTACTCTTTACCCTAATTTTTTTCATTATTTAAAAAGATTTATTTATTTATTTTAGAGAGAGAGCACATGTGTGAAAACACATGCATGTGAGGAGAGGAAGGGAGAGAATCTCAAACAGACTCCCTGCTGAATGTGGAGCGCTACGTGGGGCTCGATCTCACAACCCATGAGATCATGACCTGAACTGAAATCAAGCGTCAGACGCTTAACTGACTGAGCCACCCAGGTGCCCCTATCTTAAATTATTATTGCTTTGGAAAATATAGTTAACTGTAATAAAAATTATATGTTAACACGGAATGGACTAATTTTATCGTTATTTTTAAGTGAATTAGAATAAGTACTTCAAAGTGTCTCAGTTGTCATTTCTAACGTAATACATGTCAGTAGGTAGAGCATGCATAAATAGAAGTTTTTTGCATTCTTCTGTCATTTTAAAGCATGTACAGAGGTCCTGAGATGGAACTGTTTGAGCATCTCTGTGTCCGGAACGGACAACCTCTTTCCTTACACCCTGTGTAAGCCTGTGGGCTCCGGACTGCAGGAGGGCAAATGATACGAGGTGGGCTGCAGAAGGATGGAGGAGCAGACCAAGGAGCAGGAAGAGACCCCAGTGGCCACGTGCAGGATTCCGGACTTTATGTCAGCACTCCGTCGGGCTATTGCATACATACCGGGGCTGCAGCTGACGTTCCTTTCTCTGTACGGGATAGTTGTATGGAATTACTCATTGTTCAAATTACTTTTCCACCCTACAAGATTCGCTGTAAAAAATGCATTTATAAAGCTCTATCCCAAAGCTTCATGACCCTATAACAGATCTCCAGATTGCCTTCTGAAAGAATAACTCTTTCTCCTACGTGGTCAGATGCAGCGTCTGCACTGTGCTTACCACTTAAAACCAACTTTATGGTTAATCTGGAAGTGAGAAAGGTTAATAGATGAGTTTACTTTTATCTCCCAACAGTGGCAGGTAGCCCACATTCCAGTGGAGAGAGAATCAGGGGCAGAGCTTGTGTTCTGGGGGTGCTCTGTGGAGCCGGGGTAGACGGCCCTTTCTAACATGGTGAGGCCCTCCCGTGCTGCTTGCAACCCTCTCTGCTCTGCCTCGTGGGCTCTTTTGTCCCTCTCCCCTCAGAAGTTGTTGCAAACATTATCCATTGTCAAGTCCCTTCTGCATCCTGTTCACTCTTAGGAAACAGCCTCACAACTCTCTTCACCGAGAAGCTACAGGCAGGACGCTATGGAGTTAATATCCATGCACCATGACTATAAAATTTATGAGCTGTAACTTTAGTGTTGGGAAGATAAAAATAATTACCTTAATATGCAGTTTCCAGGAATAAATAGCAATGGAAAGCGTGATCATGATTTTCAATAACAAGAAAATAATTGTAGATTAGTAAAATCAGTGAGAAAAGACAGATCTGAGCCATGTCAAGGTAAGGGGATGTGTGTGAAGAGGGACTACGGAATGTAGCCAGGGGACAAGGCTCGTTACAGCAAAACATCTTATCAAAGTACATTCTCCAGGGACCTCCGTTAAAATAGCATGACTGGAGGGACAGCCTGTACCTTAAGGGAAGCAACCGATAAGGTGTTGGAACTTCCATCAAGATTGGGTCAGTAAATCCTCAAGACGGGGGCAAATCTTTAAAAATGCTAGCCATCTGAGCAAAAAATGCATGGGATTAAACTTTGCAGTGTATCTAATTGCAAACATATTTTTAAAGGTGCTTCTTTTTTGTTTTTATTTTCTTTGTTTCCCTCTCTTTTTCTCCCCTTTCTCTTTTTTTTGGGGGGGGAGGTTGTGAAGAAGGAGAGGAACTATGATTTCACAGAGACAGTCTGTCTTTTTTGAATCGACTTTGGTTTGGGTGAGTCATTCACCCTGTGTAAGCCTTGATTTTGCTGTGTCTTCCCGTTACATACTGCAGAGGTGGGATGAGAGCCAGAAATGAAGACACTGCCAGCCCTAGAGCAGAACGCTTGGCACACAGTAGGTGCTCAGTAAATGGAAACTCTTTTTCCTCATCTCTTCCCTTCTTTTCTTCCTATCTCAGCTGGCATCCAAGATAACTATGCTGTATATGTATACACAAAGATACTTCCTAGCAGACAGAAAACTAGAAAGAGAGCAAATGTACACACTGGGAAGACGGATGCCTGTAGTTAATGAATGCATTAAAAATAGAATCCTGTATCCACTGGTGTCTGACTCTGGATGTGGCAACTGAATAGGTGTGGATTCTACAGACTTCCTTAATGCTCATGTTTGTCTAGAATCTTTCTGAGATTTCATACACCTTCTTCTTCTTCTTCTTCTTCTTCTTCTTCTTCTTCTTCTTCTTCTTCTTCTTCTTGATTTTATTTATTTATTTGACAGAGAGAGAGCACAAGCAGGGGGAGCAGCAGAGGGAGAGGGAGAAGCAGTCTCCTCGTTGAGCAAGGAGCCTGATGTGGGACTCGATCCCAGAACCCTTAGATCATGACCTGAGCCGAAGGCAGATGCTTAACCAACTGAGCCACCCAGACGCCCCATACACCCCCCTCTTCTGATGGCTTTTCCTTACTCCCTTTTTGCCAAAAGACAACCTCTTTCCTGTGCTATGGAATCCTTCCCTCCATGGGTCAAAATCCCCTTCTGCCTGGGACGACCTGGTTCTGCGAACTCTGGTTTTCCTCCAGCATCTCAATGCTGCCTTCGAGGGGTCTTCCTGGTTTTCTTTACCTGGGTTTCCTGCCTTCTCCACACTACCCTCCCCCGTCCCTGGTTCTATCTGTGGCTTCTTTTTTCATTCCAGGCCTGGGTGATCTCACAGGTTCTTGAAGAGGATGATATGTATCATGGTCACCTGGTTGCCTTGCCTAGAAATACTGTGACATCTCCTTTTCCTCACCGCATCTTCTTGTAACATCAGCTTTTATACCCGCAATTCCCACACAGCCCACCCGTGTGGCTCTGACCCAAGCCCACCGTGTATGTGCGTACCTCTCCCTCCCTCTCCCCCTCCTCACTTTCCACCACTCAACATCTGTCTGACCCCGAAGCCTTACTATTCCTTCACGTTCAGAGTAAACACGACCTCCCCTGTGAAGCCTTCCCAGTCTCCTTGTCAGAATTAACTGCTTCTCTTCAGTATTTCCCCACAACTGGGGTGGCCATTGAAAAAATGTGCATAAAATGTTTTATCATGCAATCATTTCATGCATATGGTCAGCTATGAAGCATAATAATAAAGTGCATATCTGTGAACCCATCACCTATCTTGATAGCAAGAATACTACCAATATCATCGCATCTACTTATTCGGTCCTCCTGCCTCCCCCCTTAGGTTTTCCTACAGAATGCTGTTAAGTTTTGCATGGTTTTGAGCCTTATAAAAGTGGTATTATTATACCATTCAATCTCTTGTAATTTTTTTTTTATAAGCTGTGTTAAAGATTCATCTATGTGGTTGGTTGGCACCTGTAGTTCATTCATTTTCGTGGCTGAACAGTATCTTTTTTTTTTAAAGATTTTATTTATTTATTTGACAGAGAGAGAAACAGCCAGCGAGAGAGGGAACACAAGCAGGGGGAGTGGGAGAGGAAGAAGCAGGCTCCCAGCGGAGGAGCCCGACGTGGGGCTCGATCCCAGAACGCTGGGATCACGCCCTGAGCCGAAGGCAGACGCTTAACGACTGAGCCACCCAGGTGCCCCTGAATAATATCTTATTTTGTGAATATTCCATGATTTATTTACCCGGTCTCCTGTCCATAGACATTTGTGTTGTTTTCAATCTCTTGCTATGATGGTTATTTCTGAAACATTTCATGGTGCATATGTGTGACAATTTTTCCATGGTTTATTGAGATATCTAATGTCATATCAATTTAATATTAGATTAAATTAATATCATATTTAATGATATGCAGAAGTACTATGTTGGACAGTGTGCATATCTTTATAAGATAATGCATAATTGTTTCTCAATATTGTTGTACCAGTTTACCCATTTTCCCCAATGCATAAGATTTGACATTTTCATAAAACTCTCTTTTGAAACTCATCACTATCACACTTTGTACCATGTTTATTGGTATTTAAATGCTCATCTCCCGATAAGATGATAAACATCGTATTTGATTCACCTGTTTATTCCCACGGCCTACATCAGTTATTAAAAAATGCTTTTAAAAATGATAAATGAATACCAAGCTGAAATAAATACAAAAACCTGTATTTGATTTGAGTTACTAGACTTTCGGCCTTTTAATGCAAATAGCATGGAAGGATTACGGTGTTATCAATCCTTTGTGCAAAAATGATTAATTCAATCGGATTGCTTTCCTATTAGATCAGCAGAACGAAGAAAATGATAGTTCCGTTTGAGAAAGAGAGAAAGTAATAACTTTGAAGCAAGGAGAGAAGAAAGCCTGACTATAAGCATAAGGTGTGATTCGGGATGTGGACACTAGAGCCCAGAGAAATGGGCACTGGCAGATAAATAAGAGATTTGGGAAGGGAGTCACAACACTTTAGACTCGTCCAGAGATTTTCACCTTAGGCTCCCTATGTGGCTTCCTGCTCCAAAGTCTCAACAGAAGCTAGCAGTTCCAAAAGAAAAATGTTTTTATCATATAGATTGAATATAATTGTCTGGGCTAGTCTGAAAACCTAACCATAACTTTTAACATTTTCTCTCAGGGTAAAGAACTCAAAATTCTGAACAACTTCTGACAAATACAGCCTTGGAATAATGACTCATCTGTAAGATGGGGAATACCTATGTTCAGAAAGTAGGTCTCTGCCTTTTATCACTCCAATCTTTTCACCCCTAGGGCTGAAAAAGCCAGAGGCTAAAGAAAAGAAGCATTTCCATGCTCTTAAAAACGAAATACACAACATCCATTAAACTACTCTTTGATCATTGCTTTTCTACCGTTTCGAAAAATAACTCAAAAAAGGGGTGCCCAAGCCTCCCAAAGTCTGAGATAGGCAGGCATTCCTTACGGGGGAGATGTAAGAAGTTTAAAAGAAGACCACTGGCTCAAAGAGGAAGGCTATGTCAGCAACATTGCTCAACCTGTGTCTAAAGGGCACAAGACACTCCTGAAACCCCCACGTGAATACAGTCAAAAATAAAAGGCTGCAAAACATTCAGAGGTCATTGACCTGGTCCTGCCCGCATCTTTGATGCGGGCTTTCACATCACGTGCAAACCGATACTTTAGTAGGTCAATGCCTAAAAACAAATTCCTGAATTCAGTGTGTCTCTTTGGGAATAGAGAAGGGTCAACAAAAAGTGGGGAAGAACTACACCATAAATCTCAAGCAAGCAACCCCTCATGGACAAATTCGGCTTGTCTCTACAACAACAAAACCATCCAACCATCAAAAAGAGAATGCATCTGGAACAGAACTCAGCGTTTCCAGCCTCACATGCTCCCAGCAGTCTGTCTGGTGTTTAAAAGTATAACCAATGCTTACACTGAAGTCACAGGAAAAGGTTTAATAGAGACAGAAATTTTAAAAATATGACTCTGATTAACTCTGACACTTAGACTGCTTTTGAAAATCCACCATCAGGGACGCCTGGGTGGCTCAGTTGGTTAAGCACCTGCCTTCAGCTCAGGTCATGGTCCCAGGGTCCTGGGATCGAGTCCTGCGTCGGGCTCCCTGCTAGGCCGGAAGCCTGCTTCTCCTTCTCCCTTTGCCTGCAATTCTGCCTACTTGTGCTCTCTATCTCTCTGTCAAAAAAAAAAAAAAAAAAAAAAGAAATCTAAAAAGGAAAGAAAGAAAGAAAGAAAGAAAGAAAGAAAGAAAGAAATCCACAAACAGATGTATTTTAATTTCCATCCTAGTTCACAATGCTAAGCCACTATAACGATTTGCATTTACTGAACATCTACTATGTCATAAAATCTGGCTCTTGGCTATTAAGAGGGTTTGGGGCGGTGGGGGAGGGGTGTTAGGCTGATGTTCAGGGGCAATGGGTAGAAAAAGAGGAAGAGCAATTTATTTGACCGATTAATTTTCTGTGAACACAATGCACCCTGCTCTCTTAAGCCCACGGCCCTCGGCATTCACTTCCATCCACACCCAGCACACCGCGAAGTGTAATGTGAGGAAATGAAGCCTTCCCCTTTTTCATCTGTTTTTAAATTCTCTTTTCCTCAATCTCGCTGAAATTGTACTTTTGGTCAGAGCAATAATTTTAGGGGTCAGACACTTTTTCTCAAGTCAACTCATTTCCAAGTAGCAGGTTACCTGCATTCCCATGGAAAGCCACCGGTGGTTCACCCCAGCTGGTCTTTATAGCATCGTATAAGCAGCTCACAGTGAAAGCCATTTGCCACATTCCAACCGGGCCTGGTGGACTTTTATCTTCCACTAGACTAACAGCTAGTCAGACAGAACCAACACTCCCTTTCCCTATGCCACATGGAGGCCGGGAGAAAGCATTTTGAAAGATGGGTTATATGTTAGCCTCTATTTATGTTATCGATAGATTTTGATGGAAACTACACAGATAAAGCATCCTGGTAGGCTTTGTAAAGATTACTCGGAGTAACTTTTTAAAAATTAATTAATTAATTTTAAAACCACCTGCCCTTCCCCTCCTGTGCCTGGAGTTGACCCGCAGCCCCTGGAGTACTTCCCCTCAAGCGTCTCTACCTCTTCTGCACATGGTCTGTCTGCTAACAGCCAGCAATCTGAAAAATGCTGTCGAGCAAACGGCAGAGGCCAACGTTCGGAAGAGAAAACCAGAAGGAGGGTTTGATCCTGTGGCTGATTCCTTGGCCACTGCTGCTCCCTGAGGCCCTCTCGAGTCCCAAATTGCAGCCCCTGCACCTTTCAGCCCACCTCGCACACTTTGGCCTCATGAACCCAGCCCTGGGATTTTTCTGACACTGACAAAAGACCTACCCAGAATATCTTTAAAATCACCCAAATTTGTGAGGAGAGGTAAAGGAAGAGGAAAAGAGAAACATAAAATGAAATTTTAGGTAACGTGGTCAACGAAGGAAAGTGCTAAGCCAGTTCAGAAAAACCGGTTAACTGTCATGAGGCTAATATTATCAATTATCTAGAGAATTAAAATTATATTACTTGTGCTAATAATAATGAACCATTCTCATTAAAGAATTCTTTAGGATGTCTACACAGCAAAGCACTATTTTCATTTCCTTGTGTCAAATTGTGTTTCAATAACGCTGACCTGTAAGAACTACCGCGGTGCTTATGCCGTGTTACCAGGTTTAAAAAACAAAAGGTTTTTAATCTATCATGACGCTTTAGGATTGTAGATTTGAAAGCTGAAGCAGCTGTAACTCCATCATAAAGATGAGTAAACTGTCATCCAGGGAAATTAAGTGACGGTGAACCCACAATCTGGAAAATTACACCAGTGCTTATTTTTCCTGAAACACATTTGGTTATACCCTAACAGTATTCTAGGGAGAGCAAAGCTACACTTAAGACAAAATAGGACACCAGGGCACCTGGGTGGCTCAGTCAGTTAAGCGTTCAGCTCTTGATTTTGGCTCAGTTGATGATCTCAGGATCATGAGATCAAGCCCCACATTGAGCCCTGCACACAGGGTTCTGTGCTGAGCTTGGAGCCTGCTTAAGATTCTCTCTCTCCCTCGCCCTCTGCCCCTCTCCAAGGTTTGCATGCTCTCTCTCTCTCAAAAAATAAAAAAATAGGGGCGCCTGTGTGGCACAGTTGTTAAGCGTCTGCCTTCGGCTCAGGGCGTGATCCCGGCATTCTGGGATCAAGCCCCGCGTCAGGCTCCTCCGCTGGGAGCCTGCTTCTTCCTCTCCCACTCCCCCTGACTGTGTTCCCTCTCTCGCTGGCTGTCTCTATCTCTGTCAAATAAATAAATAAAATATTTTAAATAAATGAATAATAATAAATAATAAAATAATAATAATAATTAAATAAAATGAAGACAAAATAAGACATGAAGTAACCAGAAACGCAAGAGTATATTCATATGTGGGGCACCTGGGTGGCTCAGTCAGTTAAACGTCTGCCTTTGGCTCAGGTTGTGATCTCAGAGTCCTGGGATTGAGCCTCCCATCAGGCTCTCTGCTCAGTGGGGAGTCTGAGTCTCTCTCTCCCTCTCCACCCCCCAACGCCTGCTCATGCTCTCTCTCTTTCTCTCAAATAAATAAATAAATAAATAAAATCTTTTTTAAAAAGAGTATATTCATATGTTAAAAGTACAGGCCATAAAACAAAAAACAAAACAAAACATCATGATACTTTTTTACTTAGTGAGAAGGTCTGACAACTGGGTCACACATACAGCATTACTCATTGTTGCATTACCTAATTCATTTTCATCTTTAATATGTTTTTCAAATAGCTAGGAATAGCACAAATTACTCATCCTTTATAAATACAATGCAGATGATGTTGTAATATGATAATATTCTCTGGGATTCATAAATTTGGTGACAGAAAATATCTAAGTCATCCAACCTTTAAAAAAAAATAGGACCTTCTGTTTTTCCAATATCTAACTGTGAGAGAAAAAGTGAAGTCTCCTGAGAAAGGACCCAGGTCCAGGGAGGAAAGAATCAAGGTACAAACCTTGGTCTAAGGTCAGTGTGGTTGCACTGGTAGGTGAAAAGCCTCCCAGCTGCCCATCTAACTTCCCTCGTCTTGTGCCATTAAACTTTGTCCACTCACAGCTACGGTAATCTTTTTATATCTAACCTCCTTGTATTATTCTTCTGCATAAAATACTTCCTTGCTTTCCCAATGCCTATCTGATAAATTCCAAAATTTCATATGCTTACAAGCTGGGTATACCCGTGCAAGCATTTGCCACGCACCAAGCATTTTATATGAAAACACAGAAGCCGTAACAGACTGGGAGTGTGATACGGAGTATGTCTTGCTCCATCCTCCATCCTAGCACCCAGATGCTTGTGTCTGAGTCCTGGGTGAAAGAGCTATAATCCACTGAGTGGCATCGTTGTGTGGTGGCGTCCCTAAGGTGAGAGGTGAATCCTGGACCTCATGAGGCCAAAGGGATGACAGTGCACTGAGCAGGGACCCAACACCTGCACCCAGTCCAGACTTCAGCAAGGCCAAGGCACTCATCACTCGCTGGCAGTCCTGGTGACTCCATATTAGGTTCGGGCCACAGCCAGCTCAGCAGCATCCATTGGTGCCTTTGAGATCTTTGATGTTCAATGTCAGTCTGGTGGGCAGAATAATAGCAAGTAAAAAGGGCGCCTGGGTGGCTCAGCCGGTTAAGCGGCTGCCTTGGGCTCAGGTCAGGATCCTGGAGTCCTGGGATCTGGCCCGGATCTGGCTCCCTGCTCAGCGACGGAGTCTGCTTCTCCCTCTCCCTCTGCACCCTGCCTCATGCTCTCTCTCCCAAATAAATAAATAAACTCTTTAAACAAAAAGAAAAAAGAAAAAAAGAGCAAGTAAAAATAGTAGGGTTCAGGCAGCACAGAGAAGGTTTGGTTTTGCAAGTAGGGGATTCCCCAGGGTTTCTAAAGGCCGGTCAGGAGAAATCTGAATATGGCTGGAATCACCATTGTTGCAGGTGGTAACAAAGTCAAAGAAATACAGTTGTACTACAGTTATTAAGCTGTTTGGCCTTGGAAACATGGCTTGCTCTTGTATCCACTATAAATTAAAGTGCCCTTAAAAAACAACCACAACAACAGATCAGCTCTGTCCATTTGAAAAAAATGAAGTACAGCAGTTTTACCTAATTATCTTGGTAATTAAATGATCAATGTAGATCACTTCAAGATCAAGGGGCCTAAATGAATTTGCCACAGATTATTTTAGTGCAGAGATACGTGTCCGTGATACTCATTATTTTTCCAACCTAAATGATGCAGCTATAGATGGTAGCCTAACAAAATCATAATTTCTATTTGATTTTGAAATGCAGAAACATTTTGCAGTAGGATTATCAGGTTTATCTTCCCAACTGCATTTTGCTTTGGTTGCTCTTAAAAAAAAAAAAAACCATAACAACTTGAAAAGTGGCAGAGAGAAGATTACATTTACATATCCTCAGGGTTAAGGTTTATTTTTTTTAAATAATTAAAAAATAAATAAACATAGGACTAAAAGTTTGAGACATAAATATTGACAGTAAAAGTCAATTGGTTAAGTATAAATTTTCACACTGAATTAAGGTTAAGAATATGCATCATATGACACAAAGGAAGGGGTGTATTTGAGCACTTACTATGTGCCAAACATTTTATAAGTCTTATTTCCACTTTTTATAACAACCCCGCTAGGGAAGTATTACTAAACTCATTTTGCAGAAGAGGAAACTAAGACTCAGAAAAGTTAGGTGATTTGCCCCCAGACGCTCAGCGAGACCGTCCTGGTACTGGAGTGCAGCTGGACGACTGCAGCAGCGTGATGCCTCCCGCTTGCTCCCTGATCCTTATCTCAGGGTCTGTTTCCAAGAGAATCCAGACTAAAACAACACAGACACCGACGTGTGTGTATGGGTGGGAGACAGAAGCTTAGCTCGGAGGAGAGTAAAGGTTGGTGAAGGCAGGGAGAGCACTCTTTCAGAATGACAGTATTTCAACAATTTTTTAAGGATCCAGGTTAAAGGTCATTGTTAAGACTGAGATGAAAAGGAATTTGTGAAATTGGCATGAAAGCAAAACACTGAGAGAAGGGAAAGGACTAGGCCAAAGGTAGCACATTTTATTTGTTCCCACCCCCGCAGCCACGCACATATGAACACTTTCCTCTTTGCTCCAAAACATACTTCCCTAGACTCCGTACACGTTGGGATGGGTACTGTGCTCACTGTGTGTCGTACCATCATGCTTGTTCTGCTCTTTAGGGTTTGCAGGCTACATCTTTTTAAACATTCTCATGTTGTATAGATATTTTCTTATTTACAATGCAAATTAAAAAGGGCACCAGCATCCAAAGAGACAACTATTTTAGGTGGAATGCAAATACATCTTAATTTGTCTTACATCAGACCTCTAGCTTATCCAAGCGATCTTTGCCCACACGGACTCCTGGTTTGACAATTTAGCTCTGCAGAATTTTGTGGCTATTGGGGGGGGGGATAAGGTCTCTAGGTAAAGGTAAATATGAGCATCTGGTTAAATATTTGCTTGTATTTGAATTTGTTCTCATGAATCTTCCACAATGTACTTTTATATTGAAAAGGTTACAGAGATGGAGAGATTTGCCTATTTTTTAAAAAACTATCAGGCTAGTAATGAAAATATTGTGTCTCCCTTGATGATGTTATTTCGTTTTTTTATACTCTGTGGAATGTAGAGATAATAATCCTCTATTATGTCCATGTTCCAGTGAGGAAGCTGCAGCGGAGAAAGACTGAACAAGTAGAGCCGGGTTTGGAAAACTGTCCTGATAGGAATTCCATGTGTGTGGCCAAATGTTTTCATGCAGTGGATGACCAATGTCTTTTCCAGTTTGAAACATATTTATGTAAACTTTATAAATATGAGATGTCAAAGTCTGTAGAACACAGACCCAACAGTTCTTGTTCACTTAGATCCCTCCGATTTCTCATATTCCGGAAGAGATCTGAGTATATAACTCTAACCTCATAATAAATTATGTGATTCCCAACTATTCAAAGCCTTGGTACCTGATGGTGCCCTGTTTTGTTCTACTGGCTCATTCCTCATGGACAACGGGCACTTTATAACTATTTGAGGAGGTTGGATTTATACTCTCAAGTTTGAAGGTTGTACATTTAAGACTGTTTGGAAGCATTTCCATTCCTGGAATATGGAAGCTGGCAAGCTTTTTACAATGATTTGTTTCTCCACCTGTCCTCAAACATGTCGTACACACAAGAGGAATGGCTGTCTTTTCATTCTTCTGGATCAGAAACATTGGAACAAGTACCCATGCTAATTAACAAGGCGTGATTATATTTTGTGAATCAAGGAGCCATGACAGGAATCAGATGAAAAGCTCCTTACAAGAGATTCTAGATCAGACAAACTCATGAGCCCAGAACCAAGAATTCTAGCAAATATTTCTGGATGCTTCAGCACTTGATGGGCGTCTTGTTCAGCAAGTCTCATTTTTCTTTCAGCCCAGTTACTACAGGCTTGGCTCTCCACATGCAGGTCTGCTTTGTCTCATCATTTTCTCATCTCTACTATGAAGAATATTAAGAATTACATGGATCCTTCCAACTACCAAGGCTTAAATTATTTGTGTAATTAAACAAAAATGAGGTAGAGAGTGGTTCGTGAAGTTTCCAGATAACTTCCACTTCCCTACTTTGCCTATAAAGTCCTGATCAAGGGTTGGGTACTTGCTATATTGTCTTGACTTGGGTTTAGAACATCTTTCCCCCATCTCTGCCCTTCTCAGGCATCCCTATGTGATGGTTCACTCAGTGAAAATTATTGAGCCCCCACTTTGGGCACCCCTTAGCGGTGAATACAAAGATGAGTAAGTTCTCAATCAAAAGGAACACACTGGAGATGAAATACACAGGATGAGCAAAGAGCTACAGAAGGCAAGGTGAGCAAGAGAGACCTTCTGAGCATGACCAAGAAAAACTTCCTGAGGAAGGTGGTCTTTCAGCTGGGCCTTGAAACACTGGTAGGATTTCAAGGTCAAGGGTGAGGAGAGGCATTTTAGTTGAAGGAACTGGGTGAGCAAAGAACACAAAAATAAAATCTAAAGAGATGCATCAGAAATGGTGACAGGTGTCATGGGTTTCCTGTGGGAGCCAGTGGGGTAGAACACTGAACGTGTAAAGTGACGAGAGAAAACGAAGGATTCTTAATACAGATCTAAGGGTTTTAGGAAGGAGGAAAGACCTGAGGTTCGGAGCTGGGGAGTGATATAATCAAAGCTGTACTAGAAAGGACTGAAGTGCAAGCAGAAGTTAGGGGAGGTGGGAGGTCCAAGAGAGGAGGGCTAGGCTGATTAGCACAATGGTCCAAGCAGGAGGTGACAAGGGCCTGGGGCAGAACAGGTAGCAATCTGAAGGGTGGGAAGTCACAGTGGGAGCCACCACATGGCCACTGCCATTTCCATGGTGTGCATCTATGGGGAGCAATGTGAGTAAAGGAAAGCATTAAAAAAATGAAGGCCCAGTTCCCCACCCCACCTCCCCCCCCCCCCCCGCCCCGCTGGTGACTCAGGATATGTTGCTCTGAGATAAGGGAGGAAAGTATGAAACTGATGAATGAGTTTTAGACATATTGAGATTAAGGTGACCATGGAACAGCTGGGTAGATAGCCACTTGGCAGGTAGAAATGCAAGACTAGATTTCTAACAGATGCTGAAAAGTTAAGACTGGTAATACTCCATTCCATCAACCTCCACTCCTACTTCTAGAAAGCAGAAGCTTGTTGCCAGGGCAGCTAACCTAAAAGCCAGGCTGGGTGCTAAGAGTTTTACCTGTTCCTGACCCCTCCCCAGGAAGCAAGGAAGCATTCCCATCCCCATTTTACTGGTGGGCATGCTGCAGCTCAGAGAGCTGACATAATGTGGAATCCGCAGTGAGGTGGCCAATTTCTGATTCACGTCCTTGTTTGCACGTTTCACATCCACCCTAGGAAACGCTAGCTCTTTACCTCCTTTTATTTCAGGGCTTCCAATATAAGTACTACCATGCATTCCTTTGTCCATTAATATCTATTCTCCTCTTCTGATCTTCATGCATTCCACTTGACTCAAATCTCTCCTGTTCAGCTCCAATTATATTCAGTGCCATTCCCCATCCCCTTACTGCTCTTAACCTAGTTAGCTGCTCACTTGCTCATTATAGAGGATACCAAGATAGTATAATTTCACTTCCCATGTCGTGCATTCTGTCCACAATCCCACCAGGGTACAATCCTTTGGATAAGCTTTGGGCTATGTGACCCACAGCACTCAGGAACACATGCTGGGCAGCTAGCAGAACTGTTCTTCCTAACGGGGCATGCCATCATGGCACCAAATGCTCCCCAAAAAAGCCTCACATGCTACTCAATTAAAAAGAAATAATTTTCTCTTCAGCAATTTGGTGGCTACCTTTCATTTCTATATTGCAATTTCTTTGACTCCCTGGCAAAATGACAAGTCATAAACTTTCTAACAGCCGTCTACATTTCCCCATCTTTACTATGGAGATATGCTAAAGTGGCTTTTCAATTTCTAGCCTCTAGCTCTCCACTGAAAGTTGTATTTTCTAATTAATCTTGTGTCTTGCGATTCCTGGTTAACTAGTTCTGAATTAGAGACTTCTCTGCTCCATGTGCTAGGTCTCACACTTTCCTTCCCAGTACCTCTGATAACTCTGAAGTCATAAATGAATTCTCACAGTGTGGCAGGTGAAAATTATTATTCTCCTTCCAGATGAGGAAGTGGCTGCCCAGAGTGGACCGTGACTCATTCGGCTCCCTGGATCTTTTTAATGAACCATTCACAGCCAACCGCCCTGGCTTCAAGAAGAGAAGAAACAGAGACATGCAGGCTTCTTAAATGAACGGTGGGCATGTGGGAGAGAGAGAAGGATGAGTGTTAGGGCTCAAGAGGTGGAGCTGGAAGGAGTGACCAGCTAGGCAGGCTGACCTTCAGGGAATTTCCTATTAGTCTGTTTATACGTAGTCCTGGGGGAGAACATCTTCTCCCTTCTTTAGTGAAGTTTCTTTTGCTGTTGCTGCTCAAAGCTGGGGCTTGCTTTGCTGAGACCTCTTACCCTTCTCACACCTGCCTATACAATAGCAACAAAATCATGTTTTCTTTTTGGTCCACCCAATAGACTATGCAGACAGAGGCCATGTTATGTTCCCTTGTGTGATCCTCACATTTGAATAATGAAATTCATCTAAAATAGATAGAATACTTGTAAAAGTGGTGAGATCCCTGTTTCTAAAGGTATTCAACCAGACTATTATGGAAGGAAGGACTTCGGCCATACAGCTGCCATTCCGTTATTTCTAAATTTCCTAATATTTTAAGGGCATTCTTATTTAAAGTGATTGCACCAATCCCAAATGTTTAAAAATATATGTGACTAAACAATGCATACTAGTTCTCAAGTGACTATTACAATTAGTTTAATATTCTGATTTTAATAATGACTGATCCTAGAAATTATTAAATGTCTTCAGGCCATTGTTTTTAATTACAAGCACCAGTCTATAAATGTTAATTGAACACCTACTATATGCCAGACCCCAGGGATAAAAAATGAGAAACACAGAGGCAGCCCTCAATAATTTACATTCTAGTGAGGGGGATGTCTCCATTATTGGGACTGAGGGGTCACAGCCTAGTTATATAATTTCATTTGGTACCTCTGCTCCTCAGAACAGAGAATGTTTTCCAGGAGTTTCTACGGGTTCTAAGAAGCCTATGTAAAAGTCCTCTTTGGAAACTTAATGTTAGGAGAGAGGATCTTCAACCCTTGATTGTCACTCAAGTCTCTGCTGTAATTGATCCAGCGGGGAAAAGCCTATGGCAGAAAACGGAAGGAAAGAAGGAGGCCTGCAAGGTCACTTCAAAACCAACCTGAACTTGAACCCTTCCTAGCCATAAATTAAGTGTACACATATATACACATTTTCACCCTGACCCCCACCTCCACTCCCACCCCCACACGCAGCACAATCCCAGGGTAGGAAGGGCAAACCTTGCTTGGCCCCTTAGTAACTGTCGTTTGGAGAAATGCAATATAGGGGCCTCCACTTAGACCCTCTTCTACCAGATTAGAGTCTGTTTCTAATCAAATGGAATTTAGGTTTAAACCGGAATTAGATTTGGGATTTACAGTCATTTCTACTTTCATTCATTTCGTGGATTCCAGCTCTCTCTCGGCCTAGTTTTAATCCAATGCACTTCGGAAGGAATTACACAGGAGTTGTCTACGAGCGGAGGGTGGGGTGGAGGGGGCTCTAACGCCTGGGCCCCTCCGGAAACCTCCTGACTGGGTCAGTCTTGACTTGCCTCGGGATCTTTGGCGCTCACCGCCACCCTACAGCGACTGCACTAGCCGCCGGATCCTCACGTTTCTCCTTCTCACGTTTATTGGACGCCGCCCCTCGCTCCCGAGAGGATTTCGCCACCAGCACCCCAGGCTTTCCCGGCGCAGGGACAGAATGAAAAGCGAAAGCCGAGGCAGGCGGGCCGAGGGGGCGGCCTAACGTGCCGCGTGTCTGCTGCTCCTGAGTCCGCAGTGCCGCGAGGGCTGTCACCACCCAGTGAGGACCCGGTCTGCAACTTTCAGCTCAAGTCGGCTACCCCGGAGGCCGCCTCAGCCCCGACGCGCCCTTCCCTGCCGGCCCAGAGCCCTGTGGCTCCGCGGCCCAGTGGCGCCCTCCCGCAGCGGGTCCGCCGCCCCCACCTCCCGCTCAGCTCGCCTCCAGCTGGCCCGCGGGCCTAGCTCCCCGGCCTCGGAGCAAGACGCACCCCAGGGAGTTCGGCTGCTCAGCAGCCCTAACTTCGACTTCCCAAGTGACACGACGCCCTCCCTCGAGCGCGCGCCAGCCTCCGCCAGCCTCCACCCGAGGTCCTTACAGCCCAGCCGCGGGAAAATGAAATGCCCTGCACGGGGCGCTCCCCCGGGTTTGGAAAAACCGTTTCATTCGCCCCGGGTGCGCCTTGATCCTCCACCCGCAACCTCTGGCCAGATGATTTTCACCCTGGGACGCGCCCGGGTGGAGGGGCCTGGGAGCTGGGGCGGGAGGAAAGGAGGCGGCAGCGCTGAGTTGCTGGGATGCAGCCGCGCGCCTCTTGCGGCGAGGGGCTGAGGGCCCTGCGGTTCTACTGAGCAGAGGGAGCGGGCTCTGACGACTCTGCCTCGCGGAGGACCGCATACGCTTACCCTCACACACACACACACACACACACACACACACACACACACACACACACACGCACTGCCGCCAGCACCCTCACCCCGCGAGCCCGGACGCGGAGGTCGGTGTCACTGGCCACTCTAAGGCAGGGGCTGAAACGCCCAGATAGAGGCAGAGGCTCTCTCCTCCCCTCCAAGCTTTCACCATTCTAGGAGCTCCCCTCCACCGCCACGACAAGCACCCCCAATTTCCCAGAGCAAGAAAGGTCTGGCTTCTGAGATTCCGCTCCCTGAGCTAGCGGTTCAAGTGCAGGGGGGCAGGGATGGATAGAGGGAGCACTGGAAAGCGAGCCCGCGCTCACCTCCGCCTTCCGCGCGGAGAACCGGCCAGTCCTACTCGCCTCTGGAGCACAACTAGGCGGCCAAGGCCGGACAGCCGGACCCCGGGGCGCTCCAACTCCGGCGAGAGAAGGGAGGGTAGTGACAGCAGCAGCCGCTTCGCGCGTTGGCAAAGGCACGGAATCTCCGAATAGGCTGAACCGCGGGCGCGGAGGGGTGGAGGCGCGAGGGGCGGAGGAGGAGTTGCTGGGGCCGAGAGGGATGACGTCCTCCAGCGCCTCGGGCTCGCAGGGACTGAAGATTCCTGCTCTCGCCCGGCCCAGCGCGCTCTGTCCAGGGCTTCGCAGAGGCGCCGCGCCCGGCTGCGCTGCGGCTCCAGAACGGCGCGCGTGGGGGCGATCCCGGCCAGCTTGAACCAGGGTGCAAGCCCTCTGGCCATCTCAGAGCACCTCTCTGCCTGTTCTCGCCTTGGGGTGCCCGCCCGAGAGTCCCTGCCGATTCTAGACCGGCCCGGGGAAGGCAGCCCCCGGCCGGGCCAGCCTCGCCCCTTCCTCGCTTTCTCCCTCATCGACCTCGAGCCAAGGGCAGGCGCCCGCGCCCCGGCCCCTGCCCACTGGGCGAACCGGTGTCCCGGCCTGTGCCCGACTGCGAAGAGGGATGGGGCACCGGAAAGGAGAGGCGCTCACCTGGGTCACCTGAAGCCTTCCTCTCCAGCTTCACTAGGAGCCTGTTCGCAGCCCCCAGGCACAACCTTCCTCGAAGAAAAAAAGTAGCGCAAGGGCAGAAGAGAGGTAGGGCGGCTCACAGGTCCCTGCGCAGCGGCTTTTTCCTTCGGATTCTCCCGGGTCCAGTCTCGGGTTCGCTGGCGGGAAAGGGCTGTCGGAGGCTGGAAGGGGCCGCCAGACCCGGGTTCCTCCCGCAGTGGTGGCGGCGGCACCTCCAAGTTGCCACCTGCAGCGCGCGTCGGGCGCCTGTGACAGCCCGCGCCGCTCTGCCCGCGCCGGCCGGCCCTCCCCGCCCGCTGGTTGGCTGCGCCCCGTTCCTGGGCGGTCCCGGCGCTCGGCCCCGCCCCGGCCCCCGCAGCCGTGCGGCCAGTTCGCGGAGTGGTTCTCCTTGCAGGCCTGCCTGGGCTTTATAGCCAGAGAGTTTGGGGAGCTGCTCAGGCTTTGCAAGCCGGGGAAGAATCCGTCACACGCACGAAACACACACAATTTTGTGTAGGTTGGGGATTGGAGGAAAGAGAGGATAGGAGAAATGCCCTTGGTGTGCCTTAAGGGGACCTGGTTACTTGGTGGTTTGTTTTTGGTTTTTTTGGTTTTGTTTTGTTTTGTTTTGTTTTGTTTTGTTTTGTTTTGTTTTGCTGGTATGAAATTTGTGCAGTCTCTGAAAAGAGTTAACCTCACCGTGTCAATCAGTGTGCGGGGATGTGAGCTAGAAAGTGCCTTGGGGATTGCTTTCGCTTAAGTTTCACACAAAGTTCACTCAAGAGCTAAAATGTGAAGATGAGTCCTGGAATCCAGTCGGGTTCCAGCACCTAAAAAGCCATCCACCCCTACTGTTGCCTGCAGTCCTGAAGGGCCGGTGTGCCAGCCACACGCTTGCTCCATCCTGAGGCTACGAGTACAGGCCATGAAAACTCATGCCATCGCATATATGAAGCTCTGTTTTGCACAACTCTTGGGCCCTTTAAGTAAACAGAGGAAACATTATTTTTCTTTCTCCTTCCTCTCGTTTTCAAGCGCACTCTTCCCTCTGCCTCTGAGTACCATCTGAAGTCATGCTTTCTGGAAGCTGATTTGGCAAAGTCTTCCAGAGGAGAAAAACTATAAAAATATGAAAAATGCTAGTCTGGAAAGCCATCCAATCACCCAGAAACGTCTCACTCCTGGTGAATCTATGTGAAAGAGGTACACTGCCAAGTACCTATTCGTTAGACAACATTTCAAAGTTAACTTCCCAGATAGCACATATTTTAGCCCATTAGGGAAACATCTGTGTTTTGTGAGTGCAGGGGTGGCACTGTTAAGTGTGACAAAGCAGGCACACGCAAACTCTAGTCTATGCTTTGTAGAATCCTCAGCAGGGTGAGGTGGGAGGAAAGGGGCTTTCCCAAAGGACGTCAGAAGGCGGCTCTTCACGGGGCATACTGGGGACAGTTGCAACAAGTCAAGAGGCCATTTCCTGTCAACCATTGCTAAGGAACTTGGGATGCTGCTTTATAGCACCTGTCCATATCCTAACATCTTGGGTTCACTTTAGGGACGAATGGCAAATCTTTATTTTATTTTATTTTATTTTATTTTATTTTATTTTATTTTATTTTATTCCTTCTGTAGCCAGGTAGCGCAGTTCAGAGGCAAAGCATTCACGGAGATACTTCAGTACTCCAGATTAAGTGCTTGCTGAATGAATTGCATTTTGACCTGGACTGGGTGAAAGTAGGAGTAGGATGGAGGTGCAGCTCGCTCAGATTTGAGTGCAGGTTGACTCTGTAACTGGAGGAGTATCGATCAAGATTGGGAAGGGCGTGGCCATGGGGGGGGCAGTAGTGGTCCTTAACCCAGATACATGTCTGCTGTGTTGTCAGCCAGGTGAAGTGAGAACTGGACAAGATGCATTTTCCTGAGAGTAGGGAAGGAGCTATGACTCAAGTGAATGAGAAAGCATTATGTTGGAAAGAGGAGAGGAATGAGAAAGAATTGAAAGAGAAAACTGAAGAGTCAGTGAGAGAAATCAGTGGGCATACCAACGGCTCAAGATTCTGGAGGAGACAAAAGAGAATTGCTGAGACTGACAGGTGGGATGTGTAAAAGCTGAGAATCATGCGGTAGCTTTATGGTTTCAGCAGACAGAGGGACGAACCCTGGTCCCAGCACTTCTGTGTGTGATGTGTTTGCTTTGCATGTGGGACACATGGTTTGAGCTTCGCTTTCCTCCTCTGTGAACAAGGGATAAGGGTGCCTCCCTGATAGAGCCGTGGTAAGGACGAGCTGAGATCCTGCATCTGTAATGTGTGCACAATGTTTTGCATGTAGTAAGCATTCAATAAATAGTAACTATTATTGTAAACAGTGTTTCAAAATAGCTCAATGATCCCCTAATCCTTTTGATATTTGCTTCTGATAGAATATTTCTATCAAGTGCTCCTGCTCCCTGTGCATTCCCTGTGATAAGAACCTCACTAACCCCAAGTCCATTTCATTTTCCTTACTTGAAGATGAGATGAGTGACACTACCTTTTTTTCCCCACTGGTTGGTTATGTTTTTGTCCAGGGTCATACAAATGTCTAAAACGTATTTCACAAGAAAGCCCTCCAAATTGCTTAAGACAAATAATAGACCCCCTGTGTGACTTCTTTTGTCTGAGCTAAACATGTCCCGCCCTTCAGCCTCTCCACAGTGCTGTGGTTTCACAATTTTTCACCATCTTACTCCCCAAATTGCCTGTGACCGCTTTAAAATAAAGAACACAGCTCTCCAGCCCAGTCCTTTCAGCAAAAACAAAACACAAAAACAATAACAACAACAACAACAACAAACCTCTTTTTCGACGTGCTGCTGGTAGTGCAGCCTACATTGTTGCACACATTTTGAATGGGCTATTAACTCTTGAGACCTACGGAGTTGTCTGTTAACTAAAGCTCACAGATCTTTTGCAGATGTTACTGTTTGTTCAGTACTTTGAGGGTCATAGTGTTGTCGTTCACTTGTTCCTTTCTGTAGGGTAGGATTAGACTCAATGACCAATAAAGTCACTTTTTAATGATTTATCTTGATATAATTCCAAACCTACAAAAATATGGAAAAATGGTACAAAAACTCCTATGTCCTTCTATCTTAGTTTCCCCAATTGTTATCATTTTGTGTTTGATATCTCTCACTTTTTCTCGATAGGTAGACAGACAGACAGACAGATACTCATGATCTTTATTCTTTTATTAAGCCATTTAGGAGGAAGTGTAGACATGATTCCAATCATCTTAAATACTCCAGTGTATGGATTTCTCCCAAACCAGGATTCTCTCCACATAAGCACAATGTGTGCAACCAATCCATAGAACCCATTCAAATTTCACCAACTTTTCCCAAGATGTTTCTTTTTCATTTCTGGTTCAGAATCCAATCCAAGATCACACATCATATTTAGTTGACATATCTCTTTATTTTTCTTTAATCTGCTACAGTTCTGCAGTCTTTCCCTGTCTTCCTTGCCGTTCCTTGACAGCTTTAAAAACCATATGACCTTCATTCTAGAGATTTCATGCATCTCAAGCTGGATCTATCTGGTTCTTCTTGTCCAGAGGAGGTCATGCATTCTTGTCAGGAATACCAAATAAACAATGATGCTGTGCTCACAGTACATTTCCATTAAAAGGCAAATGATGTCCCACCATCCCACCATTGTGGTGTTAACCTTGATCGCCTAGATTGGTGGGCACTAGAATTCTGCTGTATCAAGTCACCATTTTCCACCTGGACAATCAACCCCCTTGGCATTTTGTAGGAATATACTCCGAGGCTACATCGATATTCTGTTCCTCATCCAATCTTCACTGAGCCGTCTTAGGAGACATTGATGACTCCCGCATGAATCAAACTCCACTATGATGATTGTCAAATAACCGTCTTCCATTAGCATCATTCCCTTTGCTTTTATGAATTGGTATTTTTCTGTAGAAATCTTTCCCTTCTCTGCATTTATTTAGTTATGTCACTGCAGACTCATCAATTCCTATTTTCCTCACAGTCGTATTCTGCTACTTTCATTATTTATATTGATGCTCAAAGAGTCCCAGATTTGGCCAGAGGGTGTCTCTTCAGCCTGGCTCTTAGGTCCCTCTGTCCCCATTATTCTTGGGCACCTTCTTAACTTTCTGGCACATCAAAATGTTCCAGGCTTATTTTGTACTCTCCCTGCCCCAGCCCTGGAATCAGCCAGCTCTCCAAGGAGCCCCGGCTCCTTCTAATGGAGGATGACATTTAGAAACAAGATCTGGGCACCCGACATACTCACTGCTACCAGCCTGTCATAACCTCTAGTCTGTCTCAGTGGATAGAACAAGGAGACAAATAATACATGTTCACACACAACACATGCACATTTATGTCTATTTCTATGTGTATATCTATGTGTTCTTTCTCTATGGATCTATAAATATATATCCATGCAAACATATAGAGACATCTCTCTCTCTCTGTATCTGTGTCCATACCTGTATCTACATCTGCATCATGAGTTCACACCAGTACCTCCAATTCTAACCCAACACATCAGGATTCTTTATAGCCCTGTCCTTCCTATATTTATAAATCTCTTCTCTGATAGCGGGAAACCTGACTCCCATTACCTTCAGAATATCGACGTATTTGCTCCAGCTCGCCTTATGCAACAATCTTCTGACCACATCAGCCACCTCCGCCCCCCTGCCCTAGGGGCTGCCCCACTGCACTTGCTGCCTCCTGGGCCCTGGAGCTGTTGGCAGCTCCTGACCATACCTCACCAGGACGATGACATTTCTCTCCTTGCAGTTGTTCAGTTCAAACCCTGAAGTCAGCCTTAAGGATGCCCTTTCTCTCACATCCATAAGTAATCTGTAGTAAATTCTATTTGTTCTACCTTCAGCTAGGTCCAAAATCCAACTCCTTTTCACCTCCTCTGCCAGTACTACCCTGGCTCAGGTCAACATTATCTCTGTCTTGCTTATTGTCCTAACTCCCTAACTGGTCCCCCTGTGTCGGTCCTGGCTTTCCTAAAGACCACTGTCAGCCCAGCAGCTGCAATAATAACTCTCAAAAATATAAGTCATATTTTGCTTCCTTACTTAATGGTTTCTACCTTGTAGAAATAAAAAGCCCAAATCCTAACAGATCTGCCCCCTTTGGCCTGGACACCTCCTTTCCATCATCCCCTACCGCTCTTCTGCTGCTCTTCAGCCCCCACTCCAGGTGCACTCCCAGGACATGCCAGGCATCCCCCTCCCTCTACCTGAGACACTCTTCCTCAAGTATCCCTGCAAGTCCCACCACCTCCAGGTCTTTGCTCAAATGTGTCTTCCTCCATGAAGACTTCTCTGGGTACCATATTTAAAATTGCATTCTCTTCTTCCCACCCACATTCCCTCTCTCATTGCTTGGTTTTTCTCTATGGCATGCATTACGATCCAACATAGTATGTGTTGTCCTTATTTGTATACAGTCTGCCCCTTCCCGATTCCTTGAATATAAGCTCCACCGAAAGGGGTATTTTCACCTCTTTTGCTTACTGCTCCATCTCCAGTACTTATATCAGAACCTGGTATACAATAGACCATCAACAAATCGTTGTTAAATGAACAGATGAAATGACAGACACATAAATATATTTACGACCTACTGCAGATACACCCACATGCTAAGTGGTTGCCAGTGTGACTGAGATTGAAGCCAAACAGCTTAACTTAAAAGGTTTCACAAACATTAAAGGCAGAGTGTAGCAAGAGGTTATCAAAAACAAACACAGAGAAAAGACCCTGTGTTTGATGAATAGGAAGTAGAGTAGGCAATCTGGAAAAAAAGTGTTGCTGGGTTTTAATTGACCATATATTGAACAAATGACCAGATTATATACCATTAGGCCTTAAAATTAAAAATCCTACATATATTTCCAAACATATTCTTTAAAATCATCTCGTCTGTTAAAAGGATTTTTGACACTTCTTGTGAAACAGAAGCCTCTTGGAGCAAAAAGAACTAATTAAAGGAGCTCACAATAGTTCAAACTTAGTACCTTCTTCTTCTTCTTCTCCTTCTCCTCCTCCTCCTCCTCCTCCTCCTCCTCCTCCTCCTCCTCCTCCTCCTCCTCCTCCTCCTCCTTCTTCTTCTTCTTCTTCTTCTTCTTCTTATGGTGGCAATTCAGCTCACAAGGGAAATGAATCCCCTTCTTGTATTATTGAAGCCCTGTGTCCAGCTTGGTCCTTGATAAACCAAAAGTCCTTAGAAAACCTTTATGCAAAATGAAATGGAGGAACCCCATACATATGGGACAAACTTTTAGAATCGATTGGTCATCATATTTTTAATGTACCTTATTCTGCGTGCTTTGGAAGGCTCAGTGCACACTCAAGAACTGTTTAGAAAGCAATTTTCACCAAAGCCAGTCCTACAATTATTTAATGACTGAGCTTGGAGACAACTCATAAGATATAGTGATTTATATTTGGAATTGCAGAAATAATTGTTTTCATTTTCCATAAATTTCGCCCACATTTCTAGGTAGATATCTCCATAAAACTCAGTGAGTTGAATGAAATATATAACTCTGATAGAAATGTTAGGTGTTCTAACTTTTAAAAGTTTTCAGCACATCCTGAATGGAAAAAGGAGAGAATTGGAAAGAGAGTTATTTCTCTTAAATTTATCTCATTAGTATGTAGCTTTCAAAATGAATTTTCGGACTCTGCAAAAATAGCTATCTGGTTTATGCATTAAGCTTCTTTTGAAAGGAAGACCTTTCCATGTTTTCTCGAAGGAGCCATCATTGCTAACACAATGGCTGGCAAAACCCATCGCTGGCATCCCATGCCTACTGATGCACGACCTGGAGACTTCTCTTTGCAGGCATAAATCTTTTCTTCCTGATGCTGCTGTTCTGCTGCTGAAACTTCAAAATGTTAAGCAAAAAGTCAAATAAAGTTATGATTTCTTGAAATGCCTTCCCAGTTCCTCTCCAGTGCTCTTTCTTTACTAGCTGTGTGATCTCAGCCTTAACCTCTCTGAATCTCAATTTCCTTATATAAATTGGGAATGGCATTGAATAGGTAGGATTAAAGGAAATAATTTGACAGAAGGGCTTTAAAAACGTTAAAGAGTCATAAGAATGACAATGCCACCATCTTTCTCCCCATCAAGCTACTTACACAGCCAGATGGCAGAAGGTTAAAAAATGGTATTGATGTGAAGCTTGTCTTTTTTTCCCTTTTTTTTTTTTTTTACTTTCAGATACTTCTATAATTCTAACCAGCTTTCTCCTAAGTGAAGCTCTATTCTAATACTTAAAACTATTAAATCTTCAATGGTTCCTCTGTATTCCAGAACTTGTCAGGGTTGCCATGGCATGAACTAGCCCCAGAATGATTTTCCTTTCTTTCTTTTTTTTTTTTTAAGTATCTCTAAATTATAATAAAAGTTTAACCAGGTTGCTGAGAGCAGAAAGTTCCAGAGTAAGCTCTGCCCTTTGCAGCAAAATATCAAACAACAGCGACTGATCAATAAACCTTCCACATAACTGCAGATCATAAACTCATTGCAAAGATTTAGGGCTTGACGTTTCCTTGTTCTTTGCTTGATGCATGCCAGCCCATGAAAAAGAACACTCTAGATGCAGAAACTGTTTAGGTTATTTTCTGATCTGGGGCTAAGCATGCAAACTCAGCAATAAGCAGAAGTTAATTATCTGAAAAGTGAATTCTTTGCCAAATTTTATCAAGCAAGAAGTTTTCAAAATACAGTATAAGACTGATTTAAAGTTGGCTGTTAACATCTGTATCACCTTAAGCCAGTGCTGATAACTGGACTGGATATTAATCTGATTTCTATTTTTTTTCTTTAAAATCAGAGCCACATTCTCTGCTATGAAGATGCATGTATTGGAGCTGGTTAGTGATCTTTATTTTCATTAACTGAGATTTAGCAAAATTTTATTTTTTACTCTAAGAGATCACTAAATATCTTTCAGTCAGCTGAATACTAGGACCAGAGTCCCAGTTTCTAAAGAAAGTAGCCACTTTCTTCAATTAACTTGGAGTCTATTGACTCCATTTTTGTTAAGGTGATGGGTAATGATCTTATTGTCTACTATATTTGAGGTTTAAGTGCAAGGCCACTGCTAACCCAAAGGCTGCCTTTCCTAAAACCTGGGAAACGACAACCCTTCCAGCAGAACACACAGCAAGCACACAGCTCTCTTGTACGAGAGCAAGAAGTTGGCTGAATCCCAGCATTCACTGGCCACCTTGTGCTGCTCAGGGCTTGAAAGGTTATTATCTGTATGTTCATGTCCTACTGAAATCTAAAAGAAGTGAATTATGCTTGACAAGCCTCTGCTTTGATTGTCTTCAGAAACTCCATCCTGGCTAATAGCCCCCGAGTTTGTCTGTGGTAGCAGCAGCTGGAACTTCCCCTACCTGAAGTCATGTTCAGGGAAGAGAAAGAAGAGGAAAACCTCGGCAAAACAGAATGGGCTAGAAAAGGGCTTTGTGATTGGATTGACTTTGTGTAGATCAAAAACAGATATTCTATGGGTGGAATTATAACCTGTTCAATGCATCTCTAGAATACTCTCATGAAATGGGTAGTGGTCCACTCAGGTCAAGGCAAATGACTGGCCAGTGTTGTTGGGACAGAATTCTATAACCTTGACCGCATGGCTCCAGGACCTTGCTAGTCTCTGTCTCTGGCCTAGCCCTGGCTTTGATGATCTAGAAAGTTGTTTAGGTGGTGAAGTCACCCCTTGGGATATGGGCTCACATAGAGCTTCGCCAGACCCAAGAGGTCACGAGAAGGATTTGATAGAGGTATGGCTCAGAAATCTCAAATACGAAGGGATTCTTTGGAACTGTAAGGACCTAAGTTGTGAGTAGCCCCTAAGTAGATACTGTACATGTGACACTTCAAAGGGAAGGGTCTCTTCAGAGAATGGCTCCATCATCAGTTTTTAAGCAAACTTGTTAGTGTTGTCTTGTTTCCCATGTCATTCATTCATAAAAAGAACCATGCTTATTTTAAAGTGTAACCCAGAATTTAAAATGTGTAAGGAAAGGACATTGCTTCCAGCATTTCAACTTTTAAACCCGGTGTTGACACACACACAGCAAGGATTCCTGTGGGGTCTTGAGTCACCTGGAGACCGGTCAGGTATGACCACATCCACCTCCAGATACACCTTGAATGCACCCATCTCTTCTTTCACCTCTAGTTTCCAAACCTCCACCTGCCCTTGCCGGGCTATCAAAGCCTCCTTCCTAAACCCTAGCCTGCTTTGTTTCCAGCCCTGAGGCCTTCCAGGACATTCCTCTCATACCCGTCTGAGGAAGCTCTCCTTTGCTTAATACTTTTCAACGACCTTCCATTCACCTCAGATAAAATTTTTTAAAAGCTGCAGGGAAGCCCGTCTGGGATTGCCACTGCCTCCGTAGCAACTGCATTCCCTCCACCCCACTTTGCCCCAGTGGTGGCCGCACTTTGGGTTTCAGGATTGCCATGAGACCTCCCACCTCCAGGCCTTCCTCCCCTGTTGTTTTACTTCCCAGACCCCTCGTTTCCCAGCTCTTCATCTTGCTACAGCTTATTCATCCGACAAGATCCAACCTAAGATGTACTTTCTCTGAGAAGACTTGCCTTTCTTTGTACCTCTGCATTTCAATTAGATTCCACACAACCCTGGGGACACTGCCTGCCCTCCCCCACCAGCCCTTATCATTCAGTATTGATTGATTGATGTGCTTTCCTGATAAGACTGTTCAGTTCCCTGAAGACCAGGACTGGGAGGGTTTTCTTGACTCTATCCACAACCTAGAAAGAACTATTCTGTGTGGTTCTACTGCCCAGATCTGGAGCCAGATTGCCTGGGGTGAATTCTAGCTCTGTCCTTCTGACCTGGGATAAGTGACCTGCCACCCTTGTTTGTCAACTTTCTTGTCAGCAGAAAGGGGCCACTGAAGTACCTACTCCATTGGATTTCTTTATCTGCAAATGGGAATTCTGGTAGGTTCTTTCCATAGTGGGAAATTGTGAGGCTTTACTTAGTTCATATGCGTAAAGTGCTAGAAAAATTCTATGATAAACAATGTTAGCGACACTTTGGTGGCTCAGTCAGTGAAGCATCTGCCTTCGGCTCAGGTCATAATCCCAGAGTCCTGGGATCGAGTCCCACATCAGGCTCCTTGCTCAGCAGACAGCCTTCTTCTCCCTCTGCCTGCTACTCCCCCTGCTTGTGCTCACTCTGTCTCTCCCTGGCAAACAAACAAAATCTTAAAAAAAAATTAAAAAATAATAAAAAAACCAATGTTAGTTATTTTAGCAGGCACTCAATATTTTTGATAGAATTAATTCATTCATAAAGCTGTGGTCACAGATTTCCTCCTCACTTTGGACAATTCTTCCTTGATTTAAACGATATAAAACAATACCGAGAAAATAAAATTCTCTTGCTTAACATAATTAAGAATGACAACTTTCCCTTTATCAAGAAAGATATCACAAACAATACTGAAAGTGCCAAATCTGCCACATATGCCTACTGAGAGGTCGAAATGGATATTTTTTGATGCTTTCTTTGCCTTTCCTTCACGATCCAGGCCCATAATGATGACTCATGCAGGATCCCAAATTTGGCACTTCTTTTTTCTCCCCCAAGCTTGATCGAAATATAATTGACATATAACATGGTGCAGAGTTAGGGTGTATAAGGTGCCTATGTGATGCACGTACATACTGTGAAATATTTACCACAATAAGGTTGGTTAACGTATCCTTCACCTCACAGAATTACCGTTTGTTGTTGTCATGGTGAGAATGTGAGAGCTCTACCCTCAGCAACTTTCAAGTATACAGCACAGTACTGCTAACTAAGGTCACCACGCTGTGCCTTGCATCCTGGGATCTGTTCATCTTATTCATCTTATAACGGAAAGTTTGTAACCTTTGACCAACATCTCCCCATTTCCCCTACCCCTCAGCTCCTGGCAACCCTCATTCTACTCTCTGTTTCTATTTTCTATTAGTTCGATCTTCTACAGTCCACATAGAAATGAGATCATACCGTATTTGTCTTTATGTCTGATTTATTTCACTTAGCATAATGCCCTCATGGTCCGTCCATGTTGTCACACATAAGACTTCCCTCTTTTTAAATTACAGAATAATATTTCGATGTCTATAAATATGGAATGCAATGAAATATATATATTTATATTATAAGATATTATATATATATATAATATTATATATATTTATTTATTCATCCGTCAATGGACCCTTAGGTTGTTTCTACGTTTCGGCTACTGTGAATAATGCTGCAATGAACACGGGAGGGCCAGTGTCTCTTCAAGATAATAATTTCACTTTCTTTGAATATATACCTTGAAGTAAGATTGCTGGATAGTATGGTAGTTTTATCTTTGATTTTTTGGGAGCCTTCATACTGTCTTCCACAGTGGCTGCACCAATTTACATCCTCACCAACAGTGCACGAGGGCTCCCTTTTCTCCACATCCCCACTGGCATTTGTTATCTCTCGTCTTTTTGAAAACAGCCATTTGAACAGATGTGAGTTTCCCTGATGATGAGTGATGTTTAGCACTTCTTTATATACTTGTTGGCCATGTGTATGTTTTCTTTGTAGAAAGGTCAATTAAAGTCCTCTGCTCATATTTTAATCAGAACTTTTTTTTCCTTTTGAGTTATGGGAGTTCTTTATACATTTTGGATATTAACCCCTTATCAGATGTATGGTTTTCAATACTTACTCGCATTCTATAGGTTGCTTTCTCATTTTTGTTGACTTTTTTTTTTCCTGCGCAGAAGCTTTTTAGTTTGATGTGGTCCCACTTACTCATTTTTGCTTATTGTCTTTGCTTTTAGTATCATAATCCAAAAAGAAATCATTGCCAAGACTGATGTCAAGATTTTTTTCCTTTATTTAATTCTAGTTTTCTGGTTTCAGGTCTTACATTCATGTCCTTAATCTATTTTGAGTTAATTTATGTGAGTGGTCTAAGACAGGGGTATAGTTTCATTCTTTTGCATATGGATATCCAGTTTCCCCACCGTTTATTGTGAGACTACCCTTTTCCCATTCTGAATTTTTGGATTCCTTGTCAAATATTAGTTGACCATGTATGTGTGGGTTTATTTCTGGGCTCTCAATTTCGTACCACTGGTCTATGTGTCTGTTTTTATGATAATAACCGTCCTGTTTTGATTATTATAGATTTGTAATGAAGTTTGAAATCAGTAAAACAAACTTGGCACTTCTTTTGAAGAAAAATCTGGAAAATCTCTGTTAATAAAGACACGAGGTATTTTATTCTTTTTTTTTTTCCGTAATTTTTATTATATCACAATGTATTTATTACGGACATGGCCATAGAGAAAATGTAAGAGTTGTCAACTTCTTGACTGATGTCAGGAAAACTTGCCTCAAGTAATATTAGCTCCCTATATGTTTGGTCTCTCTTCCTTCTTTAAACGAATACACCCATTACATGAATTGAAAGAACAGTGACAAATAATGTTTGTTTCTGCTCAAATCTTACCTCTCTGTGGTTGTAATGCCTCTTTTAAGCTCACTGTGTCTTTATGATTATTTTCCATACTAGCCCATCATTCATCACAACAGATTTATCTGTTTGTGCTTCACAAAGTTTAGAAAAATAATTGTGACCCTGATGCTAATATAGCCTATTATGTTAGAATGGTTTTTCTAATAATATACTGAGCCATGATTTGGATGCGTAATTATTACCTTCGAATTGGACAAAATAATATAGAATTTTGCAAATGCCAGTATACCATATCCTAGATTCTTTTTACTATTTTCTAAATAACATACATAAGTATGTGTAGACTTTGCATGAACATTGAAGAAAAATATCCTCTGGTTTAGAATGCAAATAGTTTACAAATTCTCCCAGGGCATGAGTGAGTTGCCTGCTTTACTGAGTTTTAAAAAGGCTTTTGTACATAAAATTACACCTTAATTTAGTGAATCAAACCCATACCTATTTTGGTTAGAAGATTGGAACATAATTAATGTCTTGAGTTGTTGGCTGGTTTATCCAGACTAAATTTAGATGCATAGAACCATTTTATACTGAAGGCCATTTTATTTGTTATTTGATAAGTTCCATTTCTTATGTAAAATAAGCCTGTATATCTTGGGGGCACCTGGGTGGCTCAGTCAGTTAAGCATCTTCCTTTGGCTCAGGTCATTGCCTCAGGGTCCTGGGATGAAGCTTTGGGCAGTTTCCTGTTCAGCGGGGAGCCTGCTTCTTCCTCTCCCTCTGCCCCTCCCCCCCTTATGTTTCTCTCTCTCTCTCTCTCTCTCATAAATAAAATCTTCAAAAAAATAATAAAAAGTAAAACAAGTCTGTATATATTTCTACAGCTTTTCACTCCCCATTCCCAGATTATCCTACTATCTAATTCACTGTTTAAATTTCTGGCAAGCTTATGCTTGTATATATATTTTTAAATATAAAAATAGAGTCCTATTGCATATACTGCTTGATAACTTGATTCTTCTCACTTAGTAAGTATCGTGAAAATCTTGCCACTCAGTAAGTTCAATTTTTACTTGTTTTTTTTAAACTATAGCCCTGTTTCTGAGGTCATATTTCTCAAGGGCTCAAGTGCTAAAATACTGACTCTGCAAATCAATATCTAGGTATGAGTCCAAACAGTCCAAACAGCTGCACAAATGCAGCAGTCAAACATGGATACTAGGTATTAGTCTTGCAAAGCGCTAGGTTTTGCAAATACGTCTCCAGTAGCCAAGGACAGTCCAGGGTGCAAAAGTCTATTGTTCATAATTCAATCAGTTTTATAACACCTACATATATAGTGATTAAAATAATCTTCCTGTTCAAAGTACAGATGTATATCCATTTTACTGCCTAAGTGTAGATTCCCACTTGCTGAGATCAGGCTATATCAAATGCAGTTTGGCACATTCTGTCTGCCTAACCCTGGAAATTGTCTTGATTTGGACAACAGGTTGGAGTGGTTTTTCTTTACTGCAGCTTGAACAGCCTCCCAACCCCACTTTTTTATTGTGATATTATATACAGTCATATCTTGTTATATTATGCTTCACTTTACTGTGTCACAGATATTGTGTGTGTGTGTGTCTGTGTGTGTGTGTGTGTGTGTGTGTGTAAATATGACCTCAGAAACAGGGCTATAGTGTATGCGGGGCTCAATCCCAGAACCCTGAGATCACGACCTGAACCACAACTAAAAGTCAGAGGCTTAACTGACAACACTGCCCAGGCGCCCCAAACAAATAAATCATAAATCTTTGAAAGGAAAAAAGAAAAGAAAAAGAGAAGAGAAGAGAAGAGAAGAAAAAAAAGAAAAGAAAAGAAAAGAAAAGAAAAGAAAAGAAAAGAAAAGAAAAGAAAAGAAAAAAGAGCTTCCGAAAAGGATTTGCCATTCTAGATGCCATTAAGAACATTCATGATTCTGGGGAAGAGGTCAAAATATCCACATTAATAGGAGTTTGGAAGAAGTTGATTCCAGCCCTCATGGATGCCTTTGAGGGGTTCCAGACTTCAGTGGAGGAAGTCACTGCAGATGTGGTGGGAACAGCAAGAGAAGCAGCATTAGAAGTGGAGCCTGAAGACGTAACTACATTGCTGTGATCTCATGATGAAACTTTAGCGGCTGAGGAGTTGCTTCTTACGGATGAGCACAGAAAGTGGTTTCTTGAGATGAAAACGACTCCTGCTGAAAATGCTATAGAGATGTTGAAATGGCAGCAAAGTGTGTAGAAGATTACCTGAACTTGGTTGGGAGAGCAGTGGCAGGGTTTGAGAGGATTGACTCCAATACTGAAAGAAGTTCTACTGTGGGCAAAATGCTGTCAAACAGTATCACATGCTACAGAGAAATCATTCGTGAAAGGAAGAGTCAATGGATGCGGCAAACTTGATTGTTGTCTTCCGTTAAGAAATTGCCACGGCTGTCCAACCTCCAGCAGCTACCACCCGGATCAGTCCCCAGCCATCAGCACTGAGGCAGGACACCCCCAGCAGAAAGATTACAACTCACCAAAAGTTCAGATGATGGTCAGCATTTTCTAGCAATAAGGCATTTTTAAAATTAAGATATGTACCTTTTTTAGGCATAATGCTACCGCATACTTCCTAGACTACAGGATAGTGTCAACATAACTTTTATATGCACTGGGAGACCAAAAAATTCATTTGACTCACTTTATTGTGATATTTACTTTATTACAGTAGTCTGGAACCAAACCTGCCGTATCTCCAAAGTATGCCTGGTACAGAACATGAAAGTTACCATCTTAACCATATTTAAATGTACAGGTCAGTGGCGTTAAGCACGTTCACATTGCTGTGCAACCATTGCTTAAGCTCTTTGGAGTTAAGTAGCAAGATAGACTATACTTGTCTTTGGATGTCCTTCTCTGTTCAGCAGTGATTGACGAGAACATACAGCTAATCAGAAGTACCTGGAATTTCTGGGTACTTGAAATCTTATTCTATGTAAAGTACTTCCTGATACTGTATTAAATGACTGTTTAGAATGGTTTCGAGTTTTTTAGCTATTACTTTAAAGTATAGAGCTTTGTAGAAATCTGCTAGTATTAAGTACATTAATCAATACCAGGACATGACTTTCTCAGAACTTGGCCTTCGAAAGTGGATACTTCATTCCTCTCAACTTCCCAAAGTTCTGAAGGATATCAGTGCTACTTCGTCTTTTATCAGATAATTGCAAACTTGGGTGCAGAGAAAACCACACAACATGGTATTTGTGTGGTTTGATTACACAAAGAATAACTAATCAGACTGCTTTTGCAAGGCACTCAATGAGGCAGCTTTGAGATTGCACCCAATCACTGGTTCTAGGAGTTCCATCCTTGACAAGATTGAACAGGTGGGCTCTTTGTAAAGCCAGCCTTCCTCTGCATCTGTCACTTGGCTCCAAGGACAGTCCATGCTAAGCAGACATGGCATTTGCCTCTGATTGCCTTCCTGTACTCTTTAAAGAGTGCAAACAGACATTGTAGGTTAGACCAGCATGTCTCATGTTCATTGCTGTCCACGCACTTGTGCTTGGTCAGACAGACCCGAGCAGGTAACCCAATGTGGGAACATCAATTCTGACTTGAATTTTTCTTTTGAATTCCCCATCTGGATCTACTCATTTTTGCTGTGTTAATTCTGAATGAGTGTGCAAAGCCTGGCCAGGCCATTGGTCTTCTGATACTGTCCCTTTGTTTTATTATCGTACATGCAGAGTTTGCCGATGTGTGCCCCAGCCTGATGTCCTCAGAGCAGTCTTTGGGAAAACCGGAACTCATTTCTTTTCCTCTTATTACCTCCTCCATTACCGTCACCATCCTGGTAATGTGGTGCCTTCTTTCTGCATATTTCATGAGATACTAATTTGAGATGACGAACTATTTCTTGGAATAGAGGCTCTCAGACTTTTTGATTTCATGATCTTTTTTACATTCTGAAAAGTTATTGGGGACCTCATAGAGCTTTTGCTCATGTAGATTATATTAATATTTATCCCATTGGAAAGTAAAAGTGAGAGATTTTTAAAATATTAGAATAAAAGCTGTCAGAACAATGATATCATTATGTGCCACATAGCCTCTGAAAAACTCTACTGTATTCTCATGAGAGAAGAAGATGTAAAAAAGCCATAATGTCTTAATTTTGTTGTGAAAATAGTTTTAACTTTGCAGCACCCTTGCAAGGATCTCACATACTGTCCGGGGCTCCCAGGACCACACTTTGAGAACTATCCTCCTAGAAGAAATTTTTTTTTAAGAAGATCTTCATACTCTCTAACACAGTACTATTACACAGAACCCAAAGGGCGTATTTTAGGAAAAGATATTTGGTAGCATTCTTCTTGACTTGGAATGTAGGTGGGAAAGGTGCTTGGAAAAAAAGATTTTTTTTTAAAACTCTGAGATACTTTTCTCATAGTTAGATTAAATCTATTTTTTCCCACCTCCTACGTCTCACAAAGTTAGTCCTCTGTCAAGACTAGAATCTTCAGTTATAGTTAAAGAATTCTAGTATAGAAATAAAATGATAAAATGATAAAAATGAATATAAAACTAAACTTCTTTCAACCCCTGTGTTGAAGTCCAGTTAATGGACTTTGTGGCTATTTGAGCCCTGTGTTTGAAATGCAGTTCAAATAAGGACAAAGAAATGTTTCCCTTGGATGCTCATTCTGCAAGGAATGGGCTTTGGGGGTGGGGGGCATTGATGGCATTTCGGGAAAATGCTATTAAAGCTACTTGCTGCTGGAGATTTCAGGGGAAGCCACAAGGAACCAGAAGCGACTGAACTGTCACAGCAACAAAAACAAAACTGAAAGGAAAGGTTGTGATTTAGGAATGAGAGGGTTCAGGCTAGCATTTGGGGACATGTGTGCATGGATTTATATTTACACACAGTGAGCATATAATAATTAGTAGTCACCCCGCAAGGCAGGCAAGTAGTAGCCCAGTGAAGTGGAAAAGGCTGGATTTAGAAGTCGGTCTGTCTTGACATCTACTTAACGTCTAACCATGCAAGTCCGGCCAACGACTTCATCTCTCTGAATGTATCTTCTCATCTAGGAAATAGTATTCGAATACCCGCTTGGCCAGGTGATCATGAAGAGATGAGATAGTAGTTTCTGCACATGTAGTTGATTAATAAGTGATAGCAGAGAAGATTGTTAGGAAATGAAAAGTCACATCGTGATAACTATAGTGAGGACGATTGAACACTTGGTGCCCCATGGACCCCCCAAAGTCTAAGGGAAAGGGGAGCATCAGCAACATTGCTGCCACCTAAGTCTCCAATTTGGCCTTGACCTCCTGAGATCCTCCCATTCTCCTGCAGGCGCAGCTGAGCTCTGAGCTTAGTGTGACATCAGACTGGAGGATTGGCGGAGGGGGGGGGCTCACGCTGTGGAATCGCTCCAAGACCAGCTCTGCAGAGGCTGGGAGAGCGGTTCTTTTCTGACCAGACTCTGCTTTCCAAAATCACATGCAAGATCACAGTATTGGTTGGTAAATTTCTTTCATCAAAGGTCAATAAAAGCATCCACTGCCTTCCACTGAAAGTGAAACATGGCAATCCTGCTGGCATTTTATACTAAGGAATATGGAAAATAGGTCTCGCTGATGAGTTTTGTCTTCCCTGCCGGTATTATTGCCTGTGTAAGTTAGAGTGTTAATGCTTCGGATGAATCACTCATGGCAATGGCTAGACGTTTTCTCATTATTTATTAAGAGTGGTGTGACTTTTTATGTCCTACCCAACTTCCCTCCCTCTCTTTGAACCCTTTGCAACTATCTAATTTGTCAGCACTGGCAAATTTCACTTATGTGCCACTTTCTCCATCTCTCAGATAATTAACAAAGGTGTAAAAGATGAGGGGAGAACAGAAAGGAATGAGACATGTTTCAGAAGTTTTTAATAACATAAGACTACATTTAAAGTTGTGAAATTGACATTTAAGAAAAAAAAAAAAACCCACACACCTTAGTAATAGGATTCTCCACCCTTCCCAACCAAGGTGATTTTTCTGAACAAGGTGATTACTCTGAAACTTTTATTAGAGAGAAAGAACTATTTCAACACATTGCATTGTTCACTAGCTGTTGCTCAGGGTGCAGGTGTCACCTTTCATTTTGCTAGGTGCTTCAGGGGATGCTGACCGCCCTCTGGGTGATCCAGGGACATCGATACAGGATTCAAAAAGAGGCAGGGAAGAGATAAACAGTGTTGGTAAGGATGTGGAGAAAAAGGAACTTAGGCCCCACTGGTAGGAATCCAACTTAGTGTGGCCACCGTGGAACACAGTATGGAGGCTCCTCAAAAACCTATAAGTAGAACTATCATATGATCATCCAACAATCTTACTCCTGGGTGTGTGTCCAAAGGAATCGAAATCAGAGTCTTCGAGAGATAGCTGCATGCTTATGTTCATGGCAGCATTATTCACAATAGTCAACACATGGAAACAACATCAGTGTCCACGGATGGATGAATGGGTAAAGATGTGGTATATACATAATGGAGTATTATGGGGCCACGAGAGAGAGAAAAATCCTGCCCTTTGCAACAACTTGGATGGATCTTGAGGGCATTATGCTAAGTGAACTAAGACAGAAAAAGACAAGTACCATAGGATATCATAGATATATGGAATCTGAAAGCTGGGCTTGGAGAAACAGAGAGAAGAGTGGTAGTTACCAGGAGTTGGGGGATGAAGGAAATGGAGAGATATTGGTCAAAAGGCACAAGCTTTTAGTTATAAGATTAACAAGATCCGGGGATCTAAGGTACAGCATGGTGATTATAGCTTATAATACTGTATCATACAGTTAACATATCTTAAACTTATACAATATTATATGTCAATTATACCTCAATAAAGCCGGGAGAAGAAAAATTAAGAAGAAGAGGAACAAGGAAGATGGGAAGGAAACAAAAAAGTCACGCCATTCTCTACTTGCCAAGATTCGGTGAAATATTTGATTCTCTCTTGGGCTGTAAGTTGGACTATTCTTTTGGAAATCTCCAGTGTCACAGGAACTGGCCAAGTGATGCCAGAGCCATTAACTGCCTGGCTTTCCTTTGGAGTTAGAGAAACCTAAACCATGACCACCTTGTTTTACACAATGACCAGGAGCTATGATCCAACATCACCAGCAGCCTTGAAAGCTTAGCATGTCAGCTGAGTGCAGTGCCCATGGATGACCTCGTATCAGTAATGAATTGGGCACCTGCTATGTCGTATTCCAGTTTAGACAGCTAAAGCACAGTTGGCTCCCCTTAAGAACATACAATATATTTTCTAAGAAGACAAATTAGAGGCATACAACAAACTGACACGGAACGCTGACAGCATTAGATGAAGTGGCCACATGAGGGAGGGCTAGAGACTTCACAGTGGAGGCGGGTTTGTGCCTTAGGGCCCCTCAGGATGATCTTTTGAGAAGGGAGGAAATACCAGAATGTTTTAATTTCTATTTTTGTGAAGCTTTAAAATGCACATTTACAATATCCATAAAGCAGGACATTTATATAGTGTATAAATCCACATGCACAAATGTTTCACTGAGAGGGACCTCGTTCCCCAAGGTTTTGAGACCACTCCAGCAGGCAGCGAGAGCTGAAGGAGGATAGGGAAGGGTGGAGGAGGTCAATGGAGGCTCAAGCCAAGAGGTGATGAGACATGGAATTTGAATGGGCATGAGAGAGAAGAGAGAATATTCCAGTCCAGAAGACAACAGGAGCTGAAGAAAGCAGTTGGGGTGACCATACAGTATTCCCGAGGCTGGCAGGACACTGACCAGTCTAGGGGGGAAGGGAATGTACTTAACACTAGAGTGACTAACAGACCAAAGTTTGTTGCCAGAGTGAGCACGGGCGGGCATCCAAATCCATTATTGCAGGGTGAGACGTGAGGCGCGGAGGACATAAAGAAGAGAGACGTGATGTTTAGGAATTTTTGACGTGAGCTCTGACAGGTTGAGTCATGTTTAAGGAAAGCTCACTTGCCAGCAGAATTAGGCCTGGATTGAACGGAGGGAGGAATAAGGTAGGGATTTTCAGTAGAAATAGGGACAGAAAGTGAAAGCAGATTGTATTTAAATGGTAAAGGGACAAGGTGAGTCACACATGATTCTAGAGTGAGGGACTAAGATTGTCCTCAAATTCATTGTCCAGGAAGATCTGTCCAACAGAGAAAGCTAAATGCTAAGTAAGCTCAAACTCTGGGGTAGAGAGACTAAATTTAAAATTAAACCTTTGCCACTTACTCCAGTTGTGTGACCAAAGCAAGATACTTCAATTTCTTTTGCTTGTTTTCTCATCTGTAAAATGGGGTCTTATGATCCCTGTAATGTGGGGTTATTGTGAAAACTGAATAGGATAATGCACTTAGTGTTTTTGCAAAAGACTAAAGATAGAACTCACTAAGGTTTTTTTAATTAATAAAAATCCAATTTAATTGAAACAGCAACAAAATATAAATATTAATGGGATTAGATGCTCTTTGAAAATGAACTTTGAAGAAAAATATATAGATAACAATTTTCTATTGATATAGCTTTTTGTTCCCTGGATTTATTTGTACTTAGCATTTCATGCTTCTAAAAGTAAACATTTAATTTTCAGTCATGCTTTCTTGTTTGAAAATCCCACCCTCCCTTCCTCCATAAACTCATATTCCATGAGTGGTAATGGCATTCATACTTACTATGCTCTCGAACTTTCGTGGAGCTTATTAAAACGTAGATTGCTGAGTCCCACTCAGGGTTCTGATTAGATCCCAGGTGATGCAGTGTTGCTGGTCTGGATCACCTCTTTGAAAATCACAGCTTTTTTAAGAAAATAGAGTCCCAAGGTTTACTTCCCAGGTCCACACCAGGTTTGGATCCTGCAGTAACTCTCTCATTCTATCAGCTGGAGACAAGTTGGCGGTGGTGGCTTGGCATGGGGATGGAAATATGCCGTATTGTTTTCATTTCCTTGGTTGTAGCTTGGCTGCTGTTTCTTACATGTGAGAAATAATAATAAAAAAAAAAGAGACAGAGGGGCACCTGGGTGGCACAGCGGTTAAGCCTCTGCCTTCAGCTCAGGGCGTGATCCTGGCGTTATGGGATCGAGCCCCACATCAGGCTCTTCCGCTAGGAGCCTGCTTCTTCCTCTCCCACTCCCCCTGCTTGTGTTCCCTCTCTCGCTGGCTGTCTCTATCTCTGTCAAATAAATAAATAAAATCTTTAAAAAAAAAAGAGAGACAGAAATGAATATAGACTTTGTATCTTCAGAGAGACACAACAAAGCTTTGTTCTTCCGTTAGAAAGTCATCTTAGAGTTTTTCTCTGGGCCATGTGGGAAGAAAGTCAAAATGCCCCCAGCCCCCTCTTCCTAAATCCTTTCGTGTGGGTGATTGGATGTTTCTGTAATGAGATTTAATGACAGTGGCTCTCTTGGCACTGGCTCTAACTCATACAATTGGGTCAAACAAAAAATGTGTTCTGATATGGAGATTTTGTTTACAAGTCCAAGCTTATGCTAAAACTTACAATCTTTAAAGATTTAATTTTTTTAAATTGTGGTATAATGCACAGAGTATGAAATTTATGATCTTACCCTACTTAAGTGTCCAGCACAGTAATGTTAAATACATTCATCTTGGGCAACCAAGCTCCAGTACTCTTGCATTGTCCCCAACTGAAACTCTGTACCCCTTAAACTATCATTCCTTATTCTTTCCTTCCTCAGTCCCTGGCAACTACGATTTTCCTTTCTGTTTCTAGGAGTTTGGCTATTCCAAATATCTCCTATAAGTGGAATCTTACAGTACTTGTGTGTGTATGTGTGTGACTGGCTTATTTCACTTAGCATAATGTCTTCAAGGGTCATGTTGTGGCACGTATTATTAGACTACCCTTCCTTTGTAAGGCTGAATAATATTCCATTACATGTATAAACCACATTTTGTTTATTCATTCATCTGTCTGTGGACATTTGGTTTGCTTCCACCATGGGTGTAAACATATCTCTTTGAGACTCTGCTTTCAGTTCTTTTGGGTGTATACCCAGAGGCAGAATTGCTGAGCTATATGGTAATTCTATTTTTAAATTTTGGGGGAATTGCCATACTGTTTTCTTTAGCAGCTGAGCCATTTATATTTGTACCAACATCGCGCAAAGATTCCAGTTTCTCCACATTCTTACCAACACTTCCTTTCCTGTTTTGTTTTCTTTTTCATAGTAGCCATCCTAATGGCTGTGAGGTGGTACCTCATTGAGATTTTGATTGGCATTCCCCTAATGATTAGTGGTGCTGAGCATCTTTTCACATGCTTCTTGGCCATTTGTTTATTTATTTGGAGAATTGTCTGTTCAAGTCTTTTGCCCATTTTAAAAATAGCGTGATTTGGGGTTTTTGCGGTTGAATCGTAAACCTTCTTTATATATTCTGGATAGCAACACTTTATCAGATATATGATTTGCAAATATTTTCTCCCATTTCCATAATGTTAAGGGTTGACTTAAAACTCTGTTAATTGTATCCTTTGGTGCACAGAAGTTTTAAGTTTTATGTAGCCCCATTTATCTATTTCTCCTTTTGGTGCCTGCACTTTTGGTGTCATATCCAAGAAATCATGACCAAATCCCATGTCATAAAGCTTTCTCCCTGTGTTTTCTTTTAGTAGTTTTATAGATGTAGCTCTTACATTTAGGTCTTTGATCCATTTTAATTAGTGTGTAGGGTTTAAGATAAAGGTTTAACTTCCGCCTTTTCCATGTGGATATCCAGTTTTCTCAACACCATTTGTTGAAAAGACTGTCATTTTCCATTTGAATGGTCTTGGCATCCTTGTTGAAAATCATTTGACAGTATAGCTGAGGACATATTTAGTGCTCAGTAACTTTCAACTATTGTTAGCACCAGTATTATCATCTAAAGGTTGAAATCTCTAATTGGAACCTGAGCTGACTTGAAATGTGGTGAAACCAGACTGCCTCCTTGAGCATTTTACTACTCCTTTTTAAAAGATTATAGCAGCAATTTATAGTTTCACGAATTGCTCCATCATCCACCATGGGAGGAATATTCCTCGAACATCAATAGGCTTCCTCTGTTCACAGACTTCCAGTGTCTATAACTTGCCTGGAGTATGAAATCCATTTTTCCCACTTCAGCATGGAGAGGATTCTCACTGGAGCCTTAGTATCCTCATTCACTGTACGTGCATGCCCTGGGTTCATGTACGGGAGGAATCCAGGCCACGGTTGTGTGTCTGTTTGTAAGAGGTATTCGTTCAGCCTGTATTTCTCCCCCTCAAAGACAATGCAGAACATATTTTCTCCTCCAGTCTTATCAAGAGAATGATATCTGCAAACATGACCCATCAGTGTGACTTCTTATTATCTCTGCTTCCTCTGCCTCTGGGAACTATAGCAGGCCAAGAAAATGCCTACCACTATAGACACCCTGGGTTAGTACAAAGAACAGATTTTAACTCGCTTTCTCCTGTGTCAGTACTGATAGTCAAATGTACCTCATCTCACTGGAGTCCTAAGGACAGGACCAGAATGAACTTTTAGAGGTGTGTGTATTGACAGCAACAAGAACTGTCCGTTGGCCAAGAGAGGAACAGATAAGTTACAAAGAAACACGCAATTTCACAATCTCTAAGAAGTTTTCTGTTTCTTTTCAGGACTTTTATATTATTCTGTGTTATTATCATACTTGATAACAGTATCTGCATTTTTACATGCCTAACATGTTACAGGCTCCAACCTTTGCCTCCTAAGGATTCTACAAGAAACTATCAGTTTCTATTTCCAGAGAGGAAGAAACTTAGATTCAGAAAGGGTAAGTAATTTACACAAGACCACACAGGTAAGAAGGGACAAAACCATATTTAAAAATAGCACAACTCTTTAATTGTGAAGATCACGCAAAGTCTAGGAAAACTGTCTTTTCTTGTTCATCTTCCTCATTCCACTGTGAGCTTTTCAAAGGCAAGGAAAGTCTTATTCATTATCGTATCTTTATTTTTTATTTTTTTAAGATTTTATTTATTTATTTGACGGAGAGAGAGAGAGAGACAGCCAGCGAGAGAGGGAACACAAGCAGGGGGAGTGGGAGAGGAAGAAGCAGGCTCCCATCGGAGGAGCCTGATGTGGGGCTCGATCCCAGAACGCTGGGATCACGCCCTGAGCCGAAGGCAGACGCTTAATGACTGAGCCACGCAGGCGCCCCCATTGTTGTATCTTTAACATCTAGCAGAGTGAGTGATTTTTGGTCAGTGAATGAATTGATAGATGAAGGGATGAATCAATGAATGAAATCTATGAACTGAAAAAAGCGCAGCCGCCTGATGGCATTACTTGAAGGGATCAAAAACCGTACGTACCACAGCTTCCGCGGCATGACGTCCTTAAAGATGAACATAAGCCATAAACGAAAGACGAAGATATGTTCCTTAGATTCTTATCTGGATGGTAAGAAGAATATTTTAGAAACATTGCGGCTTTGTAATTAAAGTTTCAGTTACTGAAAACTTAGGTACGTGGAACATCTAATTCTATATCAAGACCAGAAATGTAAGGAATTTCTCTCTTTTCCCAATTCCCAAGCAGAACCAAGACTACCATATTTACTATCATTTCTTTATACCAAAAAATTGAATTAGTTCTCAGAGACCCTACGATATACGGGGACATCAAACGAATGGCAAATTTCCAAGTACAGAATGCTCACCTAGAGGTAGAAACTTCATGGCATCCGCGTAATGTGCTATCAGGCTTTATGGAAAGAGCCTCTGGTCTAGTCAATGGAGAGAAAAACAAAAAATGTCGTAAGTCTTGCTGCACATATTTATATGTATTTTAAAGAAACAAAAAATAAGAATGTATATGTGTGTACGGCTACAGCTGTATAGAGACACGGTATTTTATTATCCCCACATATTGATAATTTGCAATGATCTTTATTACTTCCTTAAATCGCCATCACCCCCTGGTATCATTTTTCTGTAGCCTGAAGAAATTTCTTCGGTATGTTTTACAATGGTGTCTGCTGGCAATGAATTCTCAGTTTTTATATAAAAATATCTGCTTCGTAGTCATTTTTTGATAGAAAGTTTTGCTGTATATAGAATTATGGGTTGAGTTTTTTTTTTGCTTCCAATACTTCAAAGATATCCTTCCATCATTTCTGACCTCCATTGTTGCTAATAATAAATTACTATGATTCTTATCATTATTCCCTCATTATCATTTTTCTCTGGCTACTATCAAGATTTTCTCCTCACGTTTGGATGTTAGCAGTTTGACCATGTGCAGAACAGAGTTTTCTTTGTACTTATTCTGTTTGGGGTTTGTGAAGATTCTTAGATCTGTCCTTTGATACAGTTATAAAATTTAGAACATTCTTTGGCCATTATAGTCTCGTTTTTTTTTTTTTTTTCTCACTCTCATTCTCTCTGTCTTCTCCTTCTGTAATGCTTGGTTATCCCACTGGTCTCTGCAATTCTGTTCATGTTTCTTCAATCTTTTTCTCTCTGTTGCTTACAGTGAATATTTTCTTCAAAATCATTAGTAATTTTATTGCCATTATGTTCATCCAATAAATTTTTGTACCATAGTTATTAATTTCATCTCCAGAATTTCCATTTCAGTCTTTTTTTATTCTTTCTATTTCTTTGCTAAGATTCCACATATGTTTATGTATTATTTATATGTCTGTTTTTTTAGAAGGAGCAAGAGAGAGAATGCAGCAAGCAGGGGGAGGGGCAGAGGGAAAGGGAGAGAGAGACTCTTAAGCAGGCTCCACCCACAGTGTGGAGCCCACATGGGTTCGGTCTCACAACCCTGAGGTGATGACCTGAGCTGAAATCAAGAGTCAGACGTTTAACCAGCTGAGCCATGAAGGTGCCCCTCATAAAACTTCCTTTAAGACTCTGAACATATTAAACTTGCTACTCTAAAATCCTTTTCTGTTCATTGAAATACTTGGGTCACCTCAGTGTCCATTTCTATTGATTACTTTTAAAGAATGTGTGCCGCATTTTCCTGTTTATTGAGGTCTGGTGAGTTTTGATAGGATAATAGACATTATAAATGACATTGTAGAGACTCTGGATTCTGTGGCATTCTTCTGAAGAGTAGCTTTTGTTCTAGTTGGCAGTTGGCCTGGCTGGTTTTGAATTCCCAACTCACTTCCATATGGTAGGCAGCAGATGAAACCTCTGTTCGGTCCTTTCAATTTCTACCTCTTTTTGTTTGGGCCTTCCTGTGATCTCCTCCATACATGCTTCATTTGGAATTTTGCCAAGAATTTAATCAGATTTTTGAACATAGGTTTTTGTGTTCACCTTCTGAGATTCCCTTCCTTCCAGGAATTGGAAACTTGCTGGTTTCTCTGTGAGCCTCTCAGTCTGTCCTCTGGCACCTGAAGTCAGTAAGGTTGCAGATTTCTGCTGCCTAAGTACACAGAGATGGAGAAGTGTACCCCAGCAAGAAAAATCACAAATTTGTAGATACCACCATTGCAGCTGCCCTTTCAAGGGTAGATTCCCTTCTGGTTTCTGCCCACTTTTGGTCATTTCAAATAGTTCAAATAGTTGTTTTATTTTCTACTTGTCCAGATTTATAGTTGTTATCTCATTAATAGAAGCTGGAAGAGTCTGTACAATACTGGATTTAATAAAGAATTTCCTTAGCTTACATAAGGATTGTACATTTCAATTCATTTTAATGCTGTAAGGACTAAGAATTCTGCCAAATATTTTCTCAGCTTACTAATCCTTGGCACAGGTAGACAATAAATACTTGGCAACTTCCAATTATTATGCCCATGTGTTAAGCTTACTTTATACTTTCACTCTCTTTGTGATACTCTAAGCTAAATATTCTATGTTATGTGTGCGGTGGGGGGCACGGGTGACTGGGGTGGTCTGCAATGCCTAAACCTCTCTAAAAATTGAATTATCTATTCTACTTTTAAGAAAGTCTACACTGTTGGGAGGCTTAAGGCTCCTATGATTCCTGTTTCCCCAGATCTCTGAGCATCTTTGACGGTTTCCAAGCATTATTTGTTTGAAATGGGAGAAGGGAAAAGTATTTCTTTTAAGACAGCTGCTTCAAAAGCCAATGATGTAATATGGAATTAGAAAGAAAATCTATACTGTCTAGAACTTACGATGCACATTTTGTAACATTTCTCCAGAGTCCTGTTCAGAGAGTTTGGAAGCAGTTTTTAAGGAGATTTGAAGAATTATATTGTATGTCCAAACTGCAAACAGAATCAGAAATTGGAAAATAGACATTGGGGATACAAGTGAAAAGAGTTCATTTAGTCATACTGAAAAGCAGAATTGGGCTTTTAAAAATGGCATCACACCTCAGACTAGAACTTTTAAGGCAGCACTATATGATCACAATAGAATTCCCACACTGTTGTTTATTCTATATGCCAGTAGAAGAGGCATGGTTTATGTGAAAGAGATGAAACAATATATCATTTTTTCATCATCCCCCATCATTTGTTTTTTTAATTTTTAATTTTTTTATTAAGTTCAATTAGGCAACATATAGGACATCATTAGTTTTTGATGTAGTGTTCAATGATTCATTAGTTGTGTATAACACCCAGTGCTCACCAGATCACATGCCATGTTAAAGATTAAAAAAAAAGTCATTATTAAATGCATTCTGATTAGCAGGTGTTTATAAATGCCAATGATTTCAACCAGGATGTTCATCAGAATTATGTTGGGTCCTTTTTCAAATATACAGGCCTGAACTTCACTTCCAAAGATATGGATTCAGTAGAACTCAAGTGGGGATTTGGGCATCTGTTGTGTTCTAACGCATTTTTAATTTTTTTTTAAATTAAGACTTTGCTTTTTTAGAGTAGTTTTAGGTTCACAGCAAAATTGAGGGGATGGTGCAGAGATTTCCCATTTACCCCCTACCCCCTACATCCACAGCCTCTTCCATTGTCAACATTCCCCACCAGAATGGTACATTTGTTAATAACTGATGAACTTACACTGACACATCGTAATCACCCAAAGTCCATAGTTTACATTTGAGTTGGTGTACATTCTATGGGTCTGAACAAGTGTATATTGGCATGTATCCAGCATTTTGGTGTCATGCAGAGTATTTTCACTCCGCGAAAAGTCCTCTGTGTTCCATCTATTCATTCCTATCATCAGCACCCCCATCCTCCATCTGGCAACCAATGATTTTTTTGACTGTGTCCATAGTGTTGCCTCTTCCAGAATGCCTATAGTTGGAATCACACATTATGTAGCCTTTTTAGGTGGGCTTCTTTCACTTAATAATATGCATGTAAGGTTCTTCTATGTCTTCTTCATGGCTTAAGAACTCATTTCTTTTTAGCACTGAATAGTATCCCATTGTCTGGACGTACTAGAGTTTATCCACCCGGCTTCCGAAGCACATCTTGGTTGATTCCAAGTTTGGGCAATTATGAATAAAGCTGCTATACACATCCATGTGTAGGCTTTTGTGTGGACATGGTTTTCAGCTCTTTTGGATAAATACCATGGAGGGATATTGCCGGATCATATGCCGAGAGTCTGTTGGTTTTGTAAGAAGCCACCAAACTGTCACCCAAAGTGGCGTGTACCATTTTACATTCCAATCAGCAACAGATGAGAGTCTCTGTTGTTCCACAGCTTTGTCGGCATTTGGTGGTGTCGGTGTTCTGGATTTCGGCCGTTCTAATAGTTGTGTGGTGGTGTCTCAGCATTGTTTTAGTCTGCAATTCCCTGATGACATGTGATGTGGTACCTCTCTTCATATGCTTGTTTGCCTTCTCTATAGAGTCTTCAGTGAGGTGTCTATCAAGGTTTTTGGCCCAAATTTTTTTTTTTTTAAACTGGGTTATTTGTCTTACTGTTGAGATTTAAAAGTTCTATGTACATTTTAGGGAACAATTCTTTATCACATGTGTCTTTTACAAATATTTCCTTCCTGTGGGTGACTTGTTTTCTCATTCTCTTAGCATTGTCTTTGAGGGAACAGAAGTTTTTAATTTCCACGAAGTCCAGCTTACCGATTATTTCTTTCATGGACTGTGCCTTTCGTATTTTATGTCAAAAGTCATTGCCCCAGCCAAGGTCATCTAGGCATTCTCCTATGTTGTCCTGCAAGAGTTTTATAGTGTCGCATTTTGCATTTAGGTCTGTGATCTACTTTGAGCTAATTTTTCTGAAGGGTGGAAGGTCTATGTCCGTATTGTTTTTTGTTTTTGGGTTTTTTGCACGTGGCTGTCCAACTGCTTGAGCATTGTATGTTGAAAAGACTGTCTTTGCTCCATTGTTCTGCCTTTGCTCCTTTGTCGAAGATCAATTGACTGTATGTGAGCAGCACCTGTGTTTTGAAAGGGGCCCTTCAGGGATTCTATGAACATCCTTCAAGACTTCAAAGAAAAGTCTCACCAATAAGAACCCAATAATAAGTAGGTGCTCACAAGTAAGGAAATGATAGAAAGAGGAATGTTCGCTGTTTCACTGAAGTCAAAGTTGGAATACTTCAGGGCATAAAAAATAGACGCAGTGTTGCTATATGCTAGATTTAATGAAACTGAGCAAATCTAAGGGCATACGTTTTATGGGTTATTCTTGGTGTCATCTTTAAAGAATTACCTAAAGTGCATTAAAGTATTCTTCTGATGACAGATAAAGGACTTAAAAATCCAAACATGCATTTTATTCCCTTTCAGACCCAGTAAATGGGAAGCAGATTTCAACCACATACAGAATTTAATATGCACAGAGTTGCCTTCACTCCCTGGAGGCAAATCTAGTTTCTGGTTGAAATCATGTCACCATTGTAGCTGTTCCTGTTCTGCTTATTGAAAGAGCTCTTGCCATGATGGTAGGTTCTAAAATAGACTTCTTAAGAACTGAATCACAGCCAGACAAAAGTCACAGAGGTAGAAAAGTCCTTGTGAGAAATGAAGATGAACACCAACTCGTGACCTAGTTCCCATATACCTTCTTCTTCTGGAGTCTGCATCTCATTTGTAGTTTAAACGTTTGTAGAATAGCACTCTAAGTTTTTTGGATACAAGAACCAGATACATGAGTTGGTGCATTTAGTCACCGGCTCCTTTGATAGTCAAGTGCAAGCCAAGGAACGGAGAAAAGGGTAATGTTCTTGGGGACAATAATGATGCCCTCACATTCCAAACTTTTCATTGCTGTTGCTCTCATGATAAAGTGTCCTAACAAAGTCATCAATGCAAATGATCATGCCTGACAAAGAGCTTCCCCAATGACATCAAAGACTAATATCTTTTATATTCATTCGGTGCTTGAGAGGAATAAGCTTTCCAATGTCATGTATTTGGAAAATATTCTAAAGCTAAGATTACTGAAAAAATCAGAAACACAGGTAATTCCTAGAAACTTCATAGCTTTCAAATGTTTTATAGTATGGAAAAATCTCACCTTGTAGTTTTTCCTCAGCCTGCAACTTTTCCCCAACAACCTTCTATTTTCCAGTGTTAAGAGTGTCTGGTAAATTTGTTATCAGGGGAAGTAGAGTACTAATACTGAAAGATATTAGATAAACTCCTATCAAAATCTCCATACAACTTTGTGAAGCTGAAGTAATGTCTTTCAGGCCATGGGTTGGATTCTAACTGCACAATGGTTAATAGTCCTCTGTAGACAACATCTGTGACAAAATAAAAGATACTGTTGTCCTTCGTAATCAAAGTGACATTAACAATGTTATTATGATATTTATGAGGCATTTCTAATATTAAATCAGTACTCATGACATCTAGGAAAGCAAAACAAAACACTTTTAGCTGCTATATGTTGCCCACTAAAAGTGGATATTCCCCCCAAATGTTAAACATGGCTAACGAACATTCTCTATATTGAGCTCATTCTGTTTAGACTGAATTTCAGTCACAATCTTAGAGCAGGTAGGTCACACCTTCTCAGGGATTTGAATCCATAGCCCTTAGAATGATAGATAAGGGAAATGAGGAACACCTTGTCATTTTTACATTGACCAGGAATTATCTGCTTATCATTAATGCTCTCCCTTGACTTACATTCTGTGGCAATGATCTGAGTCAGTCCTCATCATGTGGGATTAGCCAAAAATCCAGATCCAGAGACTTTGTTCATTAGGCTCAGAAGGACATGATGCAGGGTTAAAAACGATCTCATAGCAAGATTTAGCACATTCTGTCACCTGATTCCTGCTCTGAAGTGAGCTGGCTGAGTATGGGCTTCAGGCTGGACAGTTTAGGAATGGAGTAAAATGGATAACACCACCGGCTTCAAAGCATCCTCTTCCTGGCATGAAAACCATTCCTAGACCAGAGGGAATATGATGGTAAATGGAAAAGGGAGTCAAATTAAGTAAAATCGATGGTTCATGTCTTTGCTCCAGCTAGTTAATGCCGTTATCTACCGAGACCATGTGCACAGCATTTCCTTCTGCCTGTGCTAGCAGCGAGGGTGAGTTTCCATCCCTCCAGCTCCGCTTGCTGTGCTCCCCTGGCCCAGATGCTCAGTCAATCCCCGCCCAATCAGCCCGACTCTCTCTAAGCCACCGGGGGTGGGGGGATGGGGAGGGTGGTGCTGGGTGGGCGGGGAGGGAAGGATGGCCATGGCGAGTCTTGAATTTGTTCTGGAGACATCAGCCCAATGCTGGAGCATCCCTGGGGCGACTCTGTGTGCCTTGAGCTGTGGCCATTTTCTGAGCCTCCTTGGCGTTTGCCCACGAGTCAGGATAGCCCAGTGATTTCGAGTCAGCCTCTGGAATCAGAATCCCAGCTTTAAAGCTCAACTCTTCTTGTTGCTTTGTGACCTGGGCAAGATACTCAACCTCTTCAGCACTCAGTTTCTCTATCTGTGGTGCAGAGAAGCATGGTTTCTACTCCTGACCTATAGGATTATGGGCGTCCTAAGCTTCCGTTTCCTTATTTGTAAAATGGTGTTAATAGGACTTACGTCTCAGGTCAGGTGAGTATTAAGTGAGTCCATTTATGGAAAACCATTAACTGTGCAGGGCACTTGCTAAGTACAATGTAAGTGATAGCTATTATTAATGGTGAAAGGGATTAAGTAAAATAAGGAATATAAAGCAGACCGTGAACACTGGAAATGTTAACTGCTTGAGCTTCTGTTTTGGTTCCTGATTTCCGTCCAGCTCCTGTTGGTGGACTACAGCTCTCTACCAATCCCAGTAAGCCTGGAGTGAGCTCTGATAATCATACTCCCTCTTCCTGGTCTCTTCTTAGGGGTTCAGCCTTGTCCCAGCCACTGCCTGGAGACCCCAGAGTCACAGTACTTACTGCTGCCTGCTCATCTTTGGGGCTGTCTATTCTCTCAAGATTCTGCTACTGTGTCTCACTCTCTCCTCCCTAGCCCCTTGTATGTTGGCGCTTGTTTGTGTCATTGTTAAGTTTCCTGTACCTGTGTTTGAACTTTGTAGTTTGGATGGTGCTGACCTCCCTGGCCAAGGACACACAGATATATCCTCCCCTGCCCCAGGCTTAACCAGCCCCACATCTTCCTCCTGGAAGCCTTCTGCTGCCATTCCAGCACATCCTGCAGGTAAGCTCCCTTGGAATAGTACAGTGCCATCCATCAAAATAAGGCAATATACCATCATAAGCATTTTTAAGTATACAGTTCAGTGGTGTTGTGTTCACTTTGTTGTGCAAGCATCACCACCACCGAAGTCCAGACTCTTCATTTTGCAAAACTGAAACTCTATACCCGTTAAACAACTCCTTGTTCTTCCCCTTCCCCCAAGCCCTGGTAACCACCATTCTACTCTCTGTCTATGAATTTGATTATCCTAGATCTCTCATATAAATGGAATCATACAGTATTTGACCTTACGTGGCTGGCTTATTTCACTTAGCATAACGTCTCCAAGGCTCATCCATGTTGTAACATATATTAGGATCTCCCTCCTTTTTAAGGCTGAGTAATAGCTCATTGTATGTGTATATCGCATTATTACGTTGGTGGGCGCTTTGCTTGCTTTCACCTCTTGACTATTGTGAATAATGCTGTTATGAACATGGGTGTACGGATATTTCTTCAAGACCTGCTTTTAATTTTTTTGGGTACATATCCAGAAGTGGACTTGCAGAATCATATGGTAATTCTGTTCTTAATTTTTTGAAAGACTGCCATACTGTATTTAAGGGAAAACTTTTTTCCTTAAGGTTATCTTTGTGTTATTTTATTCCACGTCTCACTTCGATATGAGTTACATAACTACAAATTGCATACCTGCCATCCAGATTGCAGCTTAGATGCCAATACTTGAGCCCCACCTTAACTTTAATTTTTGTGATCATTTCATGATGGAAGAATTTGGGTTGTAAAAACCTAAATATGCTGAAGAAAATATTAAAATGCCACATCAAGAGAGGATCCACTAGGACATCTGGAAATCATTAGCATCAATCAAGAAATTGTTGCCTTACAAATATTGCTATGAGTATTCCTTGTTAGTTATAAAAACTAGCTATCTGGGAGAAGGAATGAAAAGGTAGTTTTGCTGAGTAAAGAGTAATTAGCTTAGACCCCAAGGAGAGCAGATGTTAGCTTTCATTTCTTAAATACCAGACTGGAAAGTTTTGTATTATGCTATCAAATTGTGATATTCCAGGGATATTCCACTGCCAACTTTGTTCTCGGGCTTAATTCCGAATGGAAGCTCTACCACCTGGGGTCTCACGGTGACACCGAGCCTAACTGGAAGCATGTAGCAATGGGAAGGCACAGAAACAGAAAGTCCATAGAGAGGAAGTGTTTTTGAATTCTTGGGGAAAACATCCAGTGTCCATCAGGGACGAAGCCAAATGATAAGGAAAATCCACCATTTTATTTTCTCCCATCAGAAATTGATCTGAAATTTCATCATAGTGTTGAAGTGAGGTACTGCCTTCCAAAGAAAGTCTGGTTGGTTTCATCCTCGTTGGCGGTTTCCTACACCTACTGGGGAATTTTAGGTTCACGTCAATTTTCGTTAACTCCTTGGATATTTTATTCTGTGGAAAAGAAGAATGTAGAGGATGAAACATTTCCCAGGTTCTGGTGAATATATATTCTTAAAATCTCAACTTCCAACTTCCAAAACAACCTAATGACTTTTCAAATGCCTTTGTAACCCTTCGACCTTAGACAAAGTCCTTTAGAATTGATTTCTCATAGGAGAAAAATGACCAAATGGAAAATGTTTCTGTTAAAATCGCTTGTAATATAATAAGCCGTTAGCTTGTTTTGCTTCTGGATGGAGGAAGACATCAGTGAATAAATTTTGGTTACAACGTGGGCCTACATTCAGGTTTTAGTGGCCCACCAGATCTATAATACCGTCACTTACAACACTGGTGCAGAATCTCAAAATTCAGCCCCAGATCCTGCACAGCCCCACCATTTCTCCTGGCAGCTTCTTTTCTGCAGAGCAGATCTACAGGACATTGGTGGTCACAGAGGGAGATTTCACAAAGGATTTTTATTTGACATTTTAATTGTCAGAGATGCAAAGAGAATATTTAGCAGGCCAAGTACTAAGGGTATTGGCCAACGTGTTTTGTAATAGGTATATTCGGATGCAGACCGGTTCTACTCTGCTAGAATGCTAGAAGAAAGAGGTGCTGCTTTCTGTTTTGTGTAATTAGTCTTAGTTCTCATTAGGCATCAAATAAAGAAAACATTTACTGCGTTTTACTTGCAGTTATCAAATAGGATTGAAAAGTGAAGGATTAAAAGATATTTTTGTTGTTTTTGTTTATTCCATCTTAAAAGTTGGAAATTTCATCCTTAAGCTTTATTTTACATCTTCAGTGCTTCCTTCACATCATACTTCAATGGCAGTCTGGGTAGAACAGAGCAGATGGGAGGGAGGGCGTCAGTTGATTGCTCACGCAACCTCACGTAGCCGCCGCCTGGGTGAACCTCACGGGCCTCTTGGTCTTCTAAGCTGCTTGTTGATTGACCAGCCACTTAAAGTTATTTATTGTGAGCCTGCTCTGTACTAAACACTATGCTAGATGAACGTGGAAGAAGAACGGAGTGGGAACCATGCCTGCTTCAGGGAGCTGGGGGTGGACGGATATTAACAAATAACCAGAGCACGAAATCACATCCTTCACTGAGTGCTTTGCGGGAAGAGTTTGGGGGGCTATGGGAGGCAAAAGCAGGGGGTGTCCAGTGCAGAGAATGGATTGGAGAGTGAACATTAGTTGGGAAGCCCAGAAAAGAAGGCCAATGTGTTGTATTAAGGGTTTTGGAATATGACTCCTCTCGAGCTATTTGCATCTTTAAGGGGATTCTCCTGAACGGAAAAGCAGAGGCTGGCAGGTGCCCCAGGACAGGACAGCCTTCTCTCTGTGCTCTTGCCCACAGCTCTCTGTCCTACCGCCTCAGGCCACCTGAAAAGCATTGCGTCTGCCCTTCTAAAGCTCACCCACGTCTGTTCTAGACCCAGATTTTTTAAAAACCACTTTTATATCCTTTACATAGTTGAATACTTTAGGTCTGTTCTCAGTTTTAGGCTGAATTGTTACTGGCAAAGCACTTGCAGGGAGCACTGCAGAATCTCGCGAAGTCATTTCTTTTTTCTGATGAGGCTCATTTTTTTATTGTGGTAAAAAAAAAAATACCTGACATAGAATTTACCATATTAACCATTTTAAGTGCACAGTGCAGTAGTATATTGTTGACAACCAATGTCCAGAATGCCTTCCATCCTGCGGAAAACTGAAACTCTGTCTCCATGAAACAAGAACTTCCCATTCCCCCCTCCCCCCACCCCGGGCAACCGCCATTTTACTTTCTGTCTCTATGAATTTCACTCCTGGAGGTCCCTCATGGAAGTGGAATCATAAAGTATTTGTCTTTTCCTGACTGAGCTGTTTCACTTAGCTACCTGTCGCAGCATGTATCAGAAATTCACCTCTTTTGGGGGCGCCTGGGTGGCTCAGTCGTTAAGTGTCTGCCTTTGGCTCAGGGCGTGATCCCAGGGTCTTGGGATCGAGCCCTCATCGGGCTCCCTGCTCCGCTGGGAGCCTGCTTCTTCCTCTCCCACTCCCCCTTGCTTGTGTTCCCTCTCTTGCTGGCTGTCTCTCTCTCTCTGTCAAATAAATAAATAAAATCTTAAAAAAAAAAAGAAATTCACTCCTTTGAAAGGCTGAATAGTATTCCGTTGTTGGTATCTAGACCCCACTTTGTTTATCCATTCATCTGTCTCTGGGCTTGTGGGCTGCTTCCACCTCTTGGCTATTGTGAATAATGCTGCTATGAAGGTAGGTAGACGGGCTTCTGTTTTTAAACAATAATAGACCGGAATGATTTTTCATCTGTACGTAGAAATGGATAAGATAGAAATGATTGTGGGTGAAAAGACTCAGGAAGCATGACTGTGAGATACAACTGTGTCTTGTCTTAGTGTAACTTTGGGCAGGGCTTGTCCATCTTCGGGCATTTGTTTCCTCACTAGGAAAGCGCTGGGCTGTCCTCCATCTCCAAGACCTGCACGTGATCCTTACCACCACTGGGAAGGCAACCTAGGCTTGGAGCAAACTAAGGGTTGGACTAATATGGATGCCATATCATATCTCCTATTAACTAGGCTGTCCTAGATCTTTAAGTGGCCTTGTGCACACGTGGAGTCTCTTACTTAAACTTCTCATCCTGAAAGAGAAGGGGAAATTACGGTCAGCAACTTTCCAAAGGAATTTAGAAGGGAAAAAATAGGAAGCTTTTTCTATGTGGAAACCTATGAAAAGAATGCTAAGCACTCTCCTTAGCTTCCCCTTGTGAAGTGACACATGCTTAAGAGGGTCTGTCTAATAGTAAAGCAATTTTCATTGGAATATAAGTGGAATCCTTTGTCTCTGTCAAATGCAATTTAGGGAAATGGCTACAAAAAGCCCGTATATCGAGCACATTACAGTCCTAGCTGTAGACCCAGCTAGGACCTTCCTCGCCTCAGAACTGTGTGAAATAATGCCTGAACATTTGAGTGATTGTAAAAACCTAAATCTAACCTCCCTTGTGACCCAGAATATTGGCTCCCCGTCCTGTTTCACATGTTGTGAGTGAAATACAGAGGCAACCTTTCGACATGTCCCCAGAAACTCCTGTTTTTCCTTTTATTTTTTTATTTTTATTTTTTGCAGCATTTATCCCTTAAGGGATAAAGACGGTCTATATGTTCATTTACTAAGAATCTGGCATGACAGTTTCCTGTCAAAAGCACTCTGTAAATACACATAGAGAGGGGCTATTTTTCAAAAGAAAATATTCCAATGCTTGACATTGGCTTCTGCAAAGACACAAAATGTCAAGGAAGCCAGGGTTCTTTGGTTTGTATATCAACCCTCAGTTTATAGAAGGTTTTGGTTCACCGGATAAGATGGGGGACACCCACTGAGAATGTCAGATAAATAATGATTGTTACGTTTTAGTGTAAGTATGTCCCAAAGAGTGCATAGAACATAGTTACACTAAAAAAAGTTATTTATCTGAAATTCAAATTTCATTGGACATCCTGTATTTTTATTTGCTAAATCTGATAACACTAAGTAGGCTGTATAAAACTACGTGGTAGATTTGTTCAGTTTCAAAAGCATCAGAACTCTTACGAGAAGGGCATTTATTATCTAAGAGGCTCTCACAAACGCATATGGTCATCTCAACTATGCTTTACTAATTGAAACACAAAACTGTAGTCGGCCGTGAATTCTGTATCAATTTAAATATGAAAGCTCTTTTTTTTCAAGTAACTGAAAATTACAGCGCAATGGATAAAAATAAATATGCCCCCAGCACTAAGCGCCATAAAAATCGGGTAGCAGACTTGAAAGAATTGGTCTAGATTCTATTTCCTCTTATTTTTATGGCCAATCTACGCTTGTGGAGTCACTCTGAGCACAACTACTGAAGACAGATGTTTCTGTTCTATTAGCCTCGAGTTGCATAATGAACTAGAAAGAGGATAGAATGATTTTTAAGTGGGGAAGATGGTGTTATTAGATGTAGAAGTTTGTGGTAAATGGAACAGTTGAGGGACTAATAGAATTTTTACAAACCAATGATTTAAAGACTTTCAAAACCACCCAAAAAGGTGTTTCTGCTGTTACAGAAGTAGCTCATGATGCTTGACTTGGTCCGTACCCCAAGTCCCAACATCCCCCTCTACCTTATTTGCAAATCAACTCTTAAAAATTTGACCAGTCATACCAGCCAAGGATGGGCTCACAGCCACAGGACTATCCATTAGTAATTGGTGACAAGCCAGGACTGTACCAGGCAATGTGGGATTTCTTGGCCAAAGAATACAATTAAACCAAAAAGGGACACATTCAACTGCACAGGGCTGCATTACTGGAAGATGTGGGCTCCCAGCCTCCCAGAGAAGGAAGGGCCCTGTCCCTTCTGAGTGCCAGCTTTACTGGTGGCACAATGCTGATGGGAACAAGGTCTTGATCTTTAAATGTTTATTGATCAGCTATTCCCAAGAGCAGAGCTAGCATCTATTTCAAGCAGAAAAAGATTCTGGTTCATTTCCCCCATCTCATAAATGAAATGACAGGCCGAGGAAGGCTGAGCTGGTGGCATATACTCCACTAGGTAGCCGATCTCCTCTGATAAAACTAAAGCTGATTCTCCAGCCTAAATTGGCTTCCCACTTGAAAATAAGATAATGACTGAATAAGGTAATGAATCTCTCGAGAGTTCTGGAAAAGTTTTATGTCTTCCTTTCTGGAAGGGGGAGCAAGGGGAGTGACCTGCCATGATCCAGGGGCTCCCTCCAGTCCCCTTACCTTAGGCCCTGGAAGAGAAAACACGATCGGCTGATCGAGTCACGTGCCTTGTAATCACCTTTGACTTCCCCTCCACTGTAAGCCTCCCACTCACAAATCCTGCAGGCTCTCATTTCTCCCTCCCGAGGTTCTCCCACATGCAACCCTGCCTCTCCACGTTGGCATTGCCTCAGATTTGGGCCCTTATCAGCCCTTGCGTGACCTTCCCCAGCTGCCTCCTCCATGGCCTTCTTCCCCCTGGCTTCTCCCACTCATATCTTTACTATGTAGTTATCGAGAATTCCATTTCTAACACACTGGGTCATTAGACTCTCTCTATTCGCGATGAGTTCAAATTCCTCAGCAGGATTCCTCACCTTTGCACTTGTGTTTTCTGCCACTATCTTCATCCCTGAATGCTGTGCTCCAGGCGTCCGAAACACGTTCCCCAAATGTGCACAAACCTCCCCGCCCTCTGGCCTCCCTGATAAACCCGTTCTTCAAACCCCAGACCAACCGCCTAAGTCCCTGCAGGGCACAGTCACAGCTCTCAGTGGCGGCCCTGCACCTCTCTCCTGGTTCTTGGATGGTTTTAAAAATATTTCTACCATGATATACATCACAGGCCTTCAGAACATGCTTGCCACAACCAAGAAGTAAACCCCGATTATTTCTTACGTTTTTGTGTCTTAAACGTCAGCTTGGCAGTACGAAACAGAAAAGAGTCTTTTTATGTATGTGCTTACTTAATGCTCCTCCGCCTTGCCCCTTCTCCCCAAGCGCATGCCTCGCCTGTCCCCTCCCTCACCTGCGGGATCAACATCAACAAGCATGTCCTGCAGATTCCTCCAGGAGTGTCCTTGCATCTCGGCTCCACTCCGTCCCCGGCCACGCTCCAACCCACGTTCCTTACCCCCAGCTTGTGCCAGCTGAGATTCGGAATCCGAGCTGGGCAAAGGGCATGGTGTCTGTTGGTGAACTAGGGAAATCGGTGGCCTAAAGCCGACAGTGGGGGGACCTAGAGAGACTGGTGGCTGCTACTGCTGTTTGGAAGGATGGGGGTGCAGGCAATGGTGGTGTAGGAGCAATTGATGACCTCAGTGGGCCTGGAGACACTTGGCGTCTGTCTCCATCACAGTCATTCTCAGACATTTTATCTTCATGATGGTCACACCTTCAGCTAGGTCAGGTCCGGAGCCCTCTATTCTTGTGAAATGAAAATAACACGTTAAGTCACTTTTCTGCAAATTCTGCAGATTGTTTGCAAACATGGCCTAATGGACAGGGGTACAACTCGCCTTTTGGCATGGGGCTAGCTGTTGCCTGCGGTCAAGCCCACAGTGTAAGGGCTACATGTGGCATTTTTAATGCTAAGTTTAATGTCCCAAAGGCTGGAGCTGGAGCTTTTAAACACCAATAGGGAGACTCAGTTTGTCCATGTAGCAGGGTCCTGGTGGCCAGTGGTGCCCGGGGCCTGGCGCAGAGGGGAGCTGCCGGGACGAACACCTTGCCCAGCTCACGGCCACAAAGGGCAGGTCTGAGAGGACAGGAGGGGAAAGGTCATGCCTGATTCTACAACGGAAGCTACCCATCTCCTCGGCCACCCAGGGTCGGCCTGGTAGCCCTCGAAAACCGTCCCTAGGGTGAGCCCCTGCCGGAGATCGCACAGCTTCACGCTTCTGTGCAGCGCCCACCTGTCCTGCAGAATCTGGAAGGGGAACTGCGGCGCCAGCTGCTCCGGGAGGCTGCGTGGGGATTTTCCTTTTCAAGTTTCAGGTGGAGTGGGTTTCATGAATGGAGGTCAGGCTCTCCAGCTTGAAGCAAGTTCATTCAAAATTTTTATTCCAAAATTCCAGTGGGTCTGGCCCTGCACGGTGTTTCCAAAATGCACTGAAACAGTAGACTTCAAGGAACCCTCGGGACTTCAGAAGCCGCAGGGCCCACTGTGCGGTGTGAATATGTGTGTTTCCGTTCACACATATGCATACAAGTGTGTGTTCCTATGTGTGTGTGTGAACATGGGCAGGAGTGCGGCTATGTGGGTGTGTGCACACGTATGTACAGGTGTGTGTCAGTGTAGGTGTGTGAGCAGGTGTGCATGTCCACACGTGTGTCAGGTGTATGTCCGTGCGCGCACATGTGTGTGCCCGCACGTGTGTCCAGGTGTGTGTCCATGTGCACAGGTGTGCATGGCCGCACGTGTGCACAGGTGTGGGGAGCGCCCTGCAGTGGGGGAATGAGAAGGGAAGGAATCCGAGCAGGTGCCACTCACTGCATTCATCAGGGCAGTTACATTGGATCATTTTACATATTTAGTTGAAAAATGCAATTTATTTGAATTCACAGCTCTGCCGCTAAAGGAAAAAAGAAACGAGAAGGAAGAGAGAAAAGAAGGAGGGAAAGGACGAAGGAAGGGTCAGAAGACGCGACGGGAGGAAAGGAGGGAAAATAGAAAAGAGAAAAAAGACCAATTTTAAAAGGAAAAGAAGAAAGACTTTTCTCTCACTTTCTCCTTTCAAATAAATAGCCCTCATTTCCCCCTGGGCGTCTGGCGCACAGCACATAATACGCCTTCTGGGTTGGGGAGGGATGAGAAGTCCTCATCCCAGAGTCCCTGAGTGTGTTTATGCTCAGACTACGATCTAGTGATTATGGAGCCTTTGTTCCCAGGTGCACAGCACTGAGCTGCTAATTGGGGGAAGAATCTCTTCTCAGCCGAGGCCCTGGCTTGCCCTCCAGGACCCGTGGAGGCTCCGGGCTGGCACCAGGCAGTCTGCCGGGGGCCCTTCCTCTACCCACCCCTGGCCCTGGGCCTTTGCAGGGTTGGGGTCTGCCTCACCCATGAAGAGGCCAGAAAGGGGTATCATCAGAGAATCCGAAGGGTCACAAACAAACCCCATATGCAAGGAAAAGCTCATCAACATATTTGGCAATATGGATTTTGTGAAGACTTAATCATACAAAATAGAAATTTGGAGGCTCTGAGGGATAAGATTAGGGTAGAGAGCGACAGTGATTACCAAGATTTGCATAAGTGAGAGTGTCGTGATCAAAAAGAAATGTAGGGTTTTCGGCCAGCAAGCCTTGGGCTGATGGGTACTTCTGGAGTCAGCTGTCTTCCAAAGGGGATTTACAGGACAATCAAGGCCGTGTGGACCTGGAAATTCTTGCTTGCCAGTGAAGCTTCAAGATGCATTTTGTTCCTTGGTATGAGCTGCCAGGGTACCCAAGGAATTGAGAACGCAGTTATATAACGCACCGATGACTTACTATGTAACAAGGCTCCTTTCCCACTGATACTCACCCAAGCAGACAAGCTTCCCTAAGACCCAGATTGGGTTAGTGAAGAGCAGATTTAATTCACAAACTGCCTGATGTACTTTGCAGCCCAAGATGTCAGTTCCAGTCTTGTAATGTGCATTGATTGTGCTAATCGTGATAATAGACTCATGCAAAGTAGAAAGACGGTTTCCCTCCTAATTTTCACCCGAAGCTTGATTGTTTCTTACTCTTCCTTGTTATTTCTGCGTGTATGTGAGGATTCGTTGTTTTTCCCTTCCCTGAAGATATATAGCATGACCACCATCTTGGCCTGTGGCCCGAGATCCAGACCTCAATGTGAACTCAAGGAAAGATATCTCTTGGTCTTGTTCTCATTGCTTTTCCAATCCCATTCAGATCCATAAGGGGATTTCAAACCTTCCTTGCAAATCTTTATTGACTAGGCCTATATGACTTCCATCTGAATAGGGGAATAACCCACCAAATAATCAGTGCCAGGCTGCAGCAGACTCACAGTAGCTCCTGGCTTCAGAACTCCAAGCCAGTTGGCCTAAAAGGTATGTTGTGGATGGGATGAATAGGGCTTGGTGTGCTCTGTGTTTGTCTTCCAGACAGCAGATGCTATGTTGTCCCTTTTAAATTAGTCACGGTTATTTCTCCTATTTTTATAAACCCCACAAGGGATCTGAGAGGGACAAGAAGGCCATGCTCCCTAGTAGTTCTAGGCAGCAGGGGCCAGCAGCACTGAACACAGCCCTCTGGGTCTACATCAGCCCCGAAGAGAACACAGAGCACAGCCTTTGTTCTGATGCGGTTGTCCCCCGTGGAAATGCGCTTATTTTCTGTTACAGGTCTAAAGTGCTTTCCCGTTTATTCATTTCACTATTGACATGATTGTGCTGAAGTCTGGGGGAAAATGGAACCCAGGGCGGTTGACACACACGAGTTCATCACAGGCGTATGAGCAGGACAAGATCAAGCCCTGGTCTCCTGATTCCAGACCCAGCGCCCTTTTCCTCTACACGAGATTGTCTGCCATCCAGTGGGAGGGTATGCAAGACCACGACCTCCTTGCTTCAACTCAGCAAGCACGTGCCAAATGCAGACCCAGTGCTGATTCCATGCTGGGGTGTGAGGTGTGGGGGCTGTACACGAGAGAGGCAGCAAGCCTTGTCCCTCAGGAGTCCCCAGCTGGAAGGAGACAGGCAAGCAAAAGGGTCATTAGGTGAGGTGGTAGGTGTTACAGCTAGCGCGCCTGTAGGTGAGGGGGGCTGCGGCCTCAGACTATGAGCAGGGGCGACGAGTGGGGAAGCAACCCTCCTAGCAGAGACGAGGGCCCAGGACACAGTGCAGAGAGCTCAGGTCTTGGGAGACCTGTGCGAAACTTCGCATAGTTCAGAGTGGAGAATCCAGGGTGGGAATGGAGTCTTGAGAGGTGACATGGGTCCATCACCCAGGTTTTCTAGGCCAGGTTGATGTTAGAGTTCAGACTTTCATCCTATGAGTGGAAGGGAGCCATAAAGACTTAAGCAGAGAATGATTTGATGAGGATGGAGCTTTGGAGAGATCTCTCTGACTGCAGGGAAGGTATCTGTGCCTCCTGTTGGCTCGCCTCCCCCTGGAGCCTCACAGGGTTAGTCCAGGTATTGGTAGGTGTTTAAGAAGCACTAGCTAAAGAAGTAATCTGGAGCCAGCCAGAAGAAATAAGGGACCTGTGACTGGCATTAGAAAAGTTTCCTTAAAAAAATTATTTTTGTTATGGTTAAAATCTTAGTTGGAAAAAAAAAAGCTAAATATTTTATGTGTATCTCTCCTTGGATTGTGTACTCCTTGAGGTTGCTCCCTCACTACCCAGAACGGCAACATTAAAATGCAATAAATATTTCATAATGTTTTATATCAGGATGCCAGTGCCTGAAAGCCACTCTCCACCCTTGCCTACCGCAGGCTGGGAGCTCATCGGGGAGGGTGAGGGACATAGCTTCTCCCTGGGCTCACCCTCCCACTCAGAGCACGGAGTACTGTGAAGCCAAGGGATTCTCTGTCTTGTGAAACATAGGCAAGCTTACATAGGAGCTAAGTTTTCACTATCCACCCCCATCTATGGCTTCAAACCTAAGTACAGTCTTGGGAGTTGATGAGATCATGAGATTCCCGACTTCTTACTGAAGACAGTGAAGCCTGGAGTTAGGAGAGTAAAGGGTATTAACAACAAATATAGAGAGGATTTATTTACTATTATTATTGGATAGCTTTCTGAAATAGGATGGAAGAATTGTGGATTTTAATACATGGAGATCACTAGAAGGAACCATCATTAAAGTTTAATCACAAAATATCCAACCAACCAATTGTTTTGCAACTACTTGTCTTTCCCCTTCCCTGAAGCCCTTCTCAACTTGCTGAGATGGAAATAAAATATGTATATATATATTCACACACACACAAATAACTATACACATCTATATTCCTTCCTTCCTCCCTTCCTCTCTCTTTCCCTTTCTTTCTTTCTTTCTTTCTTTCTTTCTTTCTTTCTTTCTTTCTTTCTTTCTTTCTTCTTTCTTCCTCTCCTTCTCTATCTTATCTATCTATCTATCTATCTATCTATCTATATCTAACATTGGATAGGAAAAAGCTTGACAATAAAAATCCTCAATTTCCTGAAGAGATCTGGAATTGCACTATAATGTCTTAAGGAGCATCTGGTAGCATGTAAATTCCTACGGGTTTTATCTGCTTACAAAAACAGAATCTGTCCAAAAGTTAGGGGACTTACGCTTTTGTTTATATTCATCAAAAAGATTGCCTTGGTTCTTATTTTGTCCTGATAATGTACTAATTAATTATACTCTCTCCTTTTATATATTTTGCCAACAAATCCAACAATGATACTCTATTTCTTAGTTTAGATTGTACTTATACATACAAAACTAAGGTATTACAAAATCCTGGGATTGATTTTTCTTAGCAGGGACCTAAATAGCTAAGGATTTTTTTTTGAATTTTCTTTTTTTTTTTTAAATGATTTTTTATTATATTATGTTAGTCACCATACAGTACATCCCCGGTTTCCGATGTAAGGCTCGATGATTCATTAGTTGCGTATAACACCCAGTGCACCATGCAATACGTGCCCTCCTTACTACCCATCACCGGCCTATCCCATTCCCCCTCCCCGCCCCTGAGGCCCTCAGTTTGTTTTTTAGAATTTTCAAAACAAATTATATTTCTCTAAGATAATATAAAAATTGATTTAAACATCTAAGGGCTTATTTTAATAATCATTATAGATCTAAAAGCCTTTATCCTGAAGTGCTCATTACACGTTAATAAAATAAAATAAAATAAAATAAAATAAAATAATCAGAGTAGATAGTTAGCAAGAATATCAGTGTCAGTTGATAGATAGAATGCCAAATGATCAATCATACTGCAAAGTGGCCACAAACCAAGGTTCTCTAAGTGTTGATTAAACCAACGTGAACTCAGTTCTCTCTGATTTCCCCTATGCACAAATATGAGAAACATCTCTGGATCCCAAGGTGGGATTTCTGTAACTCTGAGGTGGGAGGTCTGCAACCACCACAAACGTGTATTTTCCAAGGCAATCAAAGGAGAAAGGAGGAGAAGCAAAATGATTTACCATAAATCGCAGTACGCATATGCCCTTTCTATAGCTGTCTGAATCTCTGGAGTACACGCGACTCAATCTCCGCCTATTCGAGTGACTGTCATGGAACAGGAGGGGAACGTCCTCAAAGTGGTGCTGGTCGACCTCCAAAGTGTCTAATCACTTATACTGGAGGCTAGCTTTCATTTTTCACAAAGCGCCTTAGTGTTGAATTTCTATTTTTCAATAAGGTCCTCGAAATTTTTGTTTTCAGTATTCTTTGATTTTATAAGACATATTTTTAACATTATTTGATACTGGTAAATGACAATGATATTATCTCATCTGTGTTGCCCAGGCAATTGTCAGTACCTGAAAATACATAAGAGGGAAGTTCGCACAGCCATAAGGGCATATAGACAAAAATAATTGCAATTTACTGTTGCTGCAAATGAATCCGTTATTAGCATAGGAGGAGGGATAGGCATCATCGCCCCTGATATTGAGAGGCAAATAAAGAGCTGGCATGTTAAAAATTATATTTACAATATAAATTTTCTTAGTAGTACTGAACATGAACAATTTCAGAGTACATTGGGGAAACACGCCAAAGATCTCAATGTTTGTTTTATAATTGTTTTGCAACTAAATAGAGTTTTATTAATAAAGGAACGATTAACCTGAGCAAATGTCTATAGCTGTGAAAAACTCTAACGGCTTGAAATCCTTTTTAATGGTTAAAGATAGTAGAAATGGCAGGCACATTTTTTCCTTAATGACAAATTTTCAAAGGTTCAGGTTCCGGCGATGCATGAATTCAAGGTAGAGGTGTGGCAATGTCAGGTGTTAGTTCGATTACCGGGGTCTTTTCTGGCTGCGCAAGTCCTCAGTCCTAGAGGCTGGAAGTAGACAGACGCGTTCAGGAGCAAACCCATCTCGCTATAAAGGACAATAACACCTCTCTTTTGCTGGGAAAAGGAAATGTGAGAACACTTCATTTCAGCACTTAATCATAAAAGTGCTCTGTGTTGCTTTACACTGTTCTACAGTCCCCCTGGAGACTCTGTGCCCACTTCCTTCCCCCTTTAGACACCTTGAAGTTCAGATGCCTTGGCATGACCTCTAACACACACGCAAATTGTAAAAAGAGCTAACATACCTTCCACATAGGAGTTTCCGTGTCTATGTGGGCAAATGACTTTTTTCACCAGGGTCAGCTTCATGCATATATTCTGAACGTGTATTGTTTTACTAGCTCCTTGATACCCAAATATAATCTGTAGACCAGCAGTACTGGCATCATGTGCGAGCTCATTAGAAGCATAGAACCTCGGACCTCCTCTCAGGTACACCGGACCAGAATCTTCATTCAAATGAGATTCATATTACATGCATCTGGAAGTTAGAGAAGCACTGGTCTTCTTGAGCTCCTAGATGGTGTACAATTATCTGTCTTGGTCACTAACACTCAACTTCACTTTCTCACATGGACCCTCGCGAGCTGGTTAGCACATGCTTGGTATCCTTTGGATCTAGTAACTGCAGAGAAATGCATATTCATTTCCAATCACAGACCAAGCCTTCCCTGGTTTTATTCTACTACTTGGCTAATAGAACTCTTTCCCTAGCTGCATACACCTAAGCCCTCATTATTTCTAACCCTACTGAAGGCGTGCCATGAGGTCAAGGGAACGCAGTTTCAGCGACTAGTAATCTCAACATAAATTAAATTTGTAATTGTATTTCTCAAATGTCATGACGTGTCCACTTTTAAAAATCCCCTTTTTCTCTCACATCTACTTTCTTTACATACCACGGTCCTCCCTCTCCCTCACATTTCCGGGAAAGTGACTTCTTCTCCCACTGTCCCAGGCTGTCTATTTCTTCCTATTCTAGCCCCGCGGCACGCACCCTTCCCTCAATTTTGCATCCAGAACGACAAAGATACCAGCTGTCTGTGATGGAAAAGGGAGGGGGAGGGGAAGGAAGTGAAGGAACCAAGGCTGCGTGCATGCGGGAAAAGTCTGGGAACACCTGTCTGTTAATGACCCTATCCATGTGCCATGTGCCCGTTTGTGTCTGTATTTCTCTTTATTAGACAGCTGGGCGCAGAGACAGCAGCACTCATCAGATTTCAGTTCTTCCTTTCTTCTTGGCCATTCAGGTAGAAGACATTTCCCAGCCTCCTGGATTCTGGAGGGGGGCACGTGATTAGTTCTCACCAGGAAAATGTGAAGCCGAGTGGGGTGTCACCTCAGGGCTGAGGCATCCACGAGTGGATGCCCCTTTTCTGTCTTCTTTTATCAGCTGGCTGATGGAGAAGATCGAGAAGCAGCCTACCAAGTCCCAGAGCAATGGGTCTTAACTAAGGGTGGGGGAGGCAGGAGGGTAGGAGGGTAGGAGGCAGTTTTGGCTCTCAGGTGACATTTGACAATATCTGGAGACATGTCAGATTGTCACAACTATGAGAGGCTACTGGCATCTCGTGGGTCAAAGCCAGGGATTCTGCTAAACATCCTGTAATGCATGGGATAGCAGCCTATGGCAGAGAGACTCAGCGTAAAATGTCACTAGTGCTAAGTTGGAGAAGCCCTATCGTGGGGGATGGTGGGGCCACTAGATGGAGCCTGGACCCTCCCATGGAGCACCCCCAAACCCACCTGCTGATACACATGGAACTGTGAAAAGAGCAAGAAATAAATTTTTGAGAATACAGACACTGAGATTTGAGGGTTCTTTGTTTCAACATGCAGCCTACCCTGCCTGTAATACAGAGTTCTTCTACCCAGAACGGAGACCTCTCGCTGCTGTGTAGACCCACCTGTGCAAGCCTTTTTGGAACAGTCCATTTTATTTGGAGACTCTGAAATAAGCCTGGCATTGTTATGAGAATCGCATCTTCAATTAGAAGCAGTCAACGTTTGTCATAGCCTCACGCATTTCTGTTGCTATGCGTCAGCGCCGATGCCTGGCCGGGAAGCAGGTACCTCCCGTTACGAAGGAAGCCCAGCCGCTACAATGGATCTCTCTGAAGTCTGTGCCCCCAGGCTTGGAAAAGCACCAGGCAAACTGGTCTGACTGCCTGTGTGGAGAGGCTTTATTTGGGGTTACCATCACAGTGCCACCTCTATTTCAATACTTTCTTAAGTGAGAAAAGGCAAATTCTTCCATGGATTCAGACCCAAATGTTCATTTTGCTTCTGTAAACATCACTGACCACTGAAAGAGAAGCCGTGTTATTAGCCTGGAAAGGAACGTCTTGCTGCAGTACGACCGTAATTGGTGGTGGTGGGCCACCAACTTGATGGGAAGGAGTCGACGCCGACTGACTTGCCCGAGCTGGAGAACAGAGGTAAAAACCCACATGGCTCAACAGCCCACGTTGCCTTCTGCCTCCCGGTCGCCTTTAGCACCCACGTTCCCAGTATCAGTCTGTGAGCCACTATTCATTTGCCGAGCGTTACACTGCCCCACCAGGCAATTAGAGAATGAGGCTCGGCAGTGTCATATTGATCTTTCCTGTTCAGATGTATAATTAGCTGTTAACATTTCATTATAATCAAGGTTTTCCCGGGTTCTCCATGACCCTTGACTCATGAAGTTCCCAGACTTCTGAATGCTGCGAGTTAATTAATTTCGCTGTCGGATGTGAACATATAAAACATGGAACCTGGAGTCTCGATAGGAAGATAATGTTTGGCAATCACATTCTTTTTCATATTAAGTAAGCTTTATGAAGAACACCGACAGAGAAGCAACGGAACAAAGCAGCTCTCCTCGTCCCAACAGAGAGGTAGTAGGCTTGCGGAGAAATGCTAAAAGATGCGCTGTATTTAGTTATATATGAATATAACTCTTGAGGGTCATTCTTATTCAAGGAGAAAGACACTGATTACTCAAAGGAGAAGAATACCCTGCTGGGTGACTGTGACTATGGAGGAAAGACAGGTGCGTGCACGCAGGTACTAACGCAAGCCTCCCGTGGTCTCCCTGCAAGCCAGGCCCTGCTGTTAGCTCCTGAAAAGTGCAGGGCAAGTGCCAGTGAGTGACTTACCTAGGACAGCTTCCAATGATGGCTTATTGAGAGCCAACGATAATGTGTCATTTGAATTCAAAGTTGAAACTACCAAGCGAGAGGGAGAAACCCTTCCAGTCTTGTCCACACCCTGCGTTGGTATAGACTTCCTGCGTGGGCTTTGGCCACGGCTGTGTTTTCAGCATCCTTCAATATTTGTAGCTCTGCTTCCCCCTCAGAAGGCCTAGAGTCTCTGATGCAAAAGAGCCTTGCTCTTTTTTTTTTTTTTTTATTTCAGGAGAAACTATTCTGTTTGATGACTTGTTTCAACTAGCTTTGCAACTAGACTACCCATTTCGAGTGGTATTTTTTTACATTTAAACTTTTTATTACAAACGCACTTAAACTCACAATATTTCTCCCAACGAAGGAAGGAACATACTCATCCGGAATGATCCTAGGTCCGACCCACTGGAACTGTGTAGAGGCACAAAGCGATTTAAGGCAAGTCAGTGGGACACATTCCTGCATGTCATTGTTGGTGACTGTGGTCGTCTTAGAAAATTTAGCATGGCTTCTTGAAGACTCTGTGGCAAGTAGGCAAAAGACTGTCATGTTTGGGTGTGTTGGAGTCTTCCAGCCTTGTAGAGAATTGTAGAAAATGGGTCAGCTGCGGATGGGCTGGGAGGCTGCATCTGAGGGAAGGGTACGCTGACTTGATTAGCAAATCAGCGCATTTTATAGGGCGGGAAAGGGCTGGTTAGGAAAAGACACATCTGGGTGCTTCGGTAGCTCTCACTGCTTAAAACTTTTGTTTGACTTTATTTCCCACTCCCACTATCTTTTTTTCCCATTCCTGCTTCACTGCTAGAATGTCTTCTATGGAAATTTCCCTGACCTCATCTCCCCACATGGGCATCCACTGCATACGCTTGCTTACCACTCCGCTTGATGAGTAGAACCTAGAGGAGTCTGGAACTCTGCCTTGGGAGTCAGACCCTTTTATTTTAAATTCCAGTCTCACCACTCAGTGGCCATATGTTCTCGGACAAGCTATTTAACTTCTCTGAGTTGTTCTCTCACTTGCAGAGTATGGATAATAATAGTATCTACTTTATAGACTTTTTATGTGAATTAAAATAAAGAATGTGTGCAAAATGCTTAGCAACAGGCCTGGCACATGGCAAGTGCTCTGCAGACAATCATCGTCGGTGGGTTTCCTTGTGATTCGTGTGATTGCCATTCTTACCACCATGAGGCTGGGCGGCTCTACCTTCAAAATGTATCCGGAGCCCAGGCATGCCCACTTGCCTCTCTGCTGCCAGCCTCGACCAAGCCATGATCAAGCCTCTCTTGAGCACATCCATGTCCTTCTGAACTGTTTTCTGCTTCCACCCTTTCTGACCTATTTCCCATACAGCAGCCAGAGCACTCTTCTAAAATTTTCTTTCATTAGATCATATGACTCCCCAGCTGAAAACGTCCATTGCAACTAGAAGAAAGTCCTTTCTTTCTTTCAACCTCCTGGCCTCTCTGGCCTCCTGTCTGCCTCTTCAGCCACACCTCCCACCCCACTCTGCGTGGCTCTCTGTGACTCAGCCACTTGGCTGGCCTGTCTCTCAGTTCTGTATTTCTGGCCTTGGTGCTTTCCCACTTGCTCTTCCCTTGCTGGGAGAGCTCTGTTCCAGGTATTTGCATGCTCCTGTCTTCCTCTTATTGGATAATCAGCTCAAGTGCCATTCCCTTGAGGGGGATTGTCTGACCATTTTGTTAAATTACAGATTCGAATGTATGAAGTTGTTGATATTTGGCCATTCTTGACCTAGAAGAATGGCGACTTTATGTTATTCAACCTAATAACTCCCCCTAACACTCCTTATCACCACGCTGTTGATATGATTTTTACTTTTAAATCCTAGATGTTATTTCATTTGCAATCATATGTGGTTGTAGAGAGTAACAAGGGATTCTGTTCGAAGGTAAGTTTCAAGGGGTCAGGTACTGAGCATTTCTTCTTCATTTCTGCACTTGGTAGGTCCTCTGCAGAAATCTGCAGCATTTGGTAGGTCCTCTGCAGAAATTTGTCAAGTGTATGAACAAAAAAAATGCGTAACACCAGCTTGGCGTGCTGTCTTCCAGAGGGCTGAGTTCTCCGATTGCGTGGCTTAGTCCGCCAGTGTATATTCTCTGCACACCATCCAGGTATGAATCAGTGTCAGGAAAGCAAACAGATTCCCTCTCATATAACAACTCTTCGAAGTGGGTACTGCCTGTTGACACACTGGGTTGAGAAGGATTCTGCGGTTGCATTCAGACTGAGCGGAAAAATACCGTGATTCATTAGCAGTGGAATCTTCCATGGGGGAGGCACTGGCCATTCCTCCTCTGAGGAATTTTGTTGTACATTGTAGGTGTTGTCAGTGTAGGTGGGGGCGGGGTCTCAGCCTCCTCTGCCCAGTTATGAGCTTATGGTGCTGCCCTGTTTCTGTGACGCAGCCATATCATCTTACATGTCTACTTTGAAGGCCACTTCCTGGTACTTACTGGTATCCAGTGGCTTCTACGTACCTTACTTGGAAAAACCCCACCAGGACTTGTGCGAGGATTGATTTTTTTTCTGTTTCTCTAAAGGCTATCAAATATTCTAAGCCTGCAGATAATTTATGTGACCCCCTAAAGTTTATTTAAAAATTAGACATTTTATGCAATTACTGCTTTATGTTATTAAGATGGGGCAGGAGTCAGAGAGGACACCAGGGGGATTTTTAAAAATTAGTAAGTTGCTTTAGGCAGGCATGGTTACTCAATAGCTTCCAGAAACTACCCTTCGGTTTCCTAGAAAAAGGTTTAAGTTACAGTCATGGAGAAAGTATATTGTCCCATACTTCCTGTTAGCTAATTACTTTGTTCAACCTGCATCAGCTATGGAAAAACGATACCAATCATATGATCAGATTAAAACATGGATTCAGTCGGTGGATCTATATAAACCTGGAGTCCAACAGACACCCAGTGAAAGAAACTGGCCTCATACAACATGTTCCGGACGCAGATCCCTTTAAGATTTATTTTCTCCTTAATTTTGATGGCCGATTAAGTTGGGTCCAGGGAAGGAGCTACTCACAAGCATTCTGGAAACACTGCCTGGCAGGTGTGCTCTGATGCCATATTTTAAATGAGTTGTTCCAGTGCACTTCTCTGGGCTCCTGTCCAAGTTCTGTCTGAATTCACATTCTCTGGGACAAAGGAGGCAGATGGAAAACCTGCCCTTCTCCTGCATTTCCCTGCAGGAACTTCTGTCCCAGTCCGATTGCCATGATCCTTTCCCCAGCCACACAGCATGCCTTCCCGAGCCTGCGCCTTCCCCGTTCACCTCCACCTAGCTAGAAACCTTCCTTTGTACTCCACCTCAGCTCTAACCTCGCCGAGGCACACAGCATGATCCATTTCAAATAAACACAATTTGTCTCAATAGTTGCTCCAAGAATGCTCACTTGCCTGAGAGAAAAAGCCTTCCCCAGCAAAGTGATCTCCTTTTCCTTTGGGCTGTCTATGGACCATCTATTTCATTTGCATCTATTTTATGCTGTTATCTTGTAACATCTCTTCTATTTCGTAATTTAATGGATCAAGTTTTTCTATTGGGTTTTGACTTTTTGTGTACACATGCGTTGTGCTTTGGCCAGATTCCCCATTCCTGGAAGCAAGAGGAAGGATCATTCTTTATATCTCAAAACAGGTAACAGATCATTATTCATGCAGAAGTTTCTTAGTTAAATAATTGCAGAAGGTAAGAAATAAAAGAAGATGGAAACGGGATAAGGAAGAGAGAGGAGAAAGGAAGGAAAAGATAAAGGAAGGGAGGCCGTGTTGTTCCTGAAACCCCAGAGTCTAGTATGGGGCTTGTCTTAAAATAGATGCAAAATACATGGTTGATTAATATAGAGAAATACTCAATCTGGCAAAACTGTCCTAAAGTTGCAAAGGCACTATAGCTGCTCTTGTCATCTTCCCACACATACAAAGCACCTGTCCAGACCCCACTTCCAAAATGCATAAGGATGCCAATCCAAACTAAAAACCAGAGCCTTTAGTAAGACAAAAATCTCATCGGTGCATGGGCCGATCTTCATTCTGGCAACCTCCAGGGCTAAGGAGCCTCGGCCTTAGCACCGCGCACACTTCATGCCCGCGTTAACCGCGTCATCACCCGTTTAGAGGTTGCTTGTCAGAGCTCATAGTTGATAACAAGGACTTTTAAAACACGAGATCTTAGAGTTGAAAATCAAAGGTTGACAATATTTTCATCAGAAATATGTGAATATATTTATTAAAGAGGAAGACCATATAAAACTAGTCCAAGGAGATGTTCTCAACTCAGTGAACCATGCTCCCATTGCCCCCAGTTAGGAGCAAACTGGCAGAATGAGATGCCAGCGAAAATAGAAATGGAAGTCTCCTTTCAACCTCGAAATCAATGCAGCCGCAGGACCGATTCACAGACTTTCCCGAGCCCGGAGGGTGTGTGTGTGTGTGTGTGTGTGTGTGTGTGTGTGTGTACGTGCTCCTACCCGTGTATTTGCTAGACTGTAACAATAAAAGCATACGCTTGCAGATAGGTTTATGCTTTTGCCGCCCTAGTGGGTGAGATTTCAGGGTGAACAAGACAAGTCATTTCAACACTTTCTGAGTGCTCAGCATGATCTTGAATGTGGAGCACACGAAAGAAGTTGAAACCCAGTGTTTCTCTTTGTATGGCCACTGTCTATCAACACCTTTCCCCCCCTAGAGCAATGCGGTCACACACCCCCTCAAAGCAATGTTCCCATTCACCTGGTCCATTTGGGGAAAGCAAGTTTTACCCCCTAACCCAAAGGTACCATCTGCTCAAAGCAGTCAGTGCACCCCAGTGCACAGGTGAAACGAACAACCTAGAATCTTACCACCAAGCCAACCTGTTCTTTCTGTTGCTTACATTCTGATGTTTGCGCTTTGGTGGTTTTAAAATATAATTTTCATATAATGGTATTATCCTGTAGTTTTAATAGAAGATATGGCAGAATGTTTCAGCTGATTATAAACTGGGATTCTGTCTGAGCGATGATTGAAACGATGGACATCTGACCCTCAGGTGTCCTCTTTCAGGAGCTGATGTGACCGAGGAGAAGTCAGTCACTGCACCGGGGCCAACAGGAAAATGGTGGAAAGGGAGAGTCTTGGATGTGCCTGTTTGAAGCTCTGAAGTTGGGTGAGAAGTCCTCTGCCCTTAGGTTACAAAATAGTTGATTGGATGGTCATTCGATGACATCATAGTTTTTATGTTTTGCAAGTAATCCATCAGGTAATCATTTCGTATGTGGTTTCAGAAGGGATTCCATTTTCCATTTCCCATTCAGTGAGCCAGTCTCCAAGTACTATCCACTAAACAACTCATCCTTGCCTAGCTGGCCCGTGAGGCCACATCTGTCCCCTGTGATGCTCCTGTATACACATGGGGATCTTCCTCTAAGCTCTCTCTTTGGCCAATTTGTCTGTTCTTGTACCAATACTGCATGTTATTATTATGGCTTGGTAATATCTGGAGAAATCTGCTAGACAAGTTCTTACTCTTTTCTTTTTCAAAGGTGAGTTAGCTGTTCTCGGATCTGTATTCTTTCATATGAATTTTAATCTAAGTTGGCTAAATTAAAAAATACAACTGGAAATTTATTAAGTTTATATTTAATTTGTGGATTAATTCGGGGAGAATTTACGTCTTTGCAATACTGTATCAACCCATGACAAAGCATGGAGTGTCTCTCCATTTAGTAATAAAATCTTCTATGGCTTTTAGTAAACTTTGACCATCTTCTTCCTAAGGGTCTTGTGTATTTTTGTCCAGCGTGTTTTTGTAAAAATTTTCAAGCATACAGAGTTTTTGCAATTTTATAGTGAACACCGGTACAATCACTACTCAGATCTTACCATTAACATCTCATTTGCTTTTTTCTCACCTATCCACTCATCCACTTATCCATCTGTCCTTCTTACCCACACATTAATTGATCTCATTTTGGGTGCATCTAAAAGTAAATCTTAGACATCAGTACGCTTCTCCGTAAATATTTCAGTGTGAATATCCTCAAATAGAATTCAGCTTGTTTACAGTTTTTCTTTGGAGGACAGTATTTATACATGAACTTCCAAATGGGCAAACCTTGTCACAGTGAGAAAAATCATAACAGGATCAACAGGTGTGCCATCTTGTGTGGAGCCGCCTTCGCAGAGCATGGCGTCCTCTGAGATTGATCCGCGGTGTTGCAAGTACTCCTGCACGTTCATTACTTTTTCTCATAGAGTTTTATTCTGTTGTATGAATTTACCAGGTTTTTTGTGTTTGTTTTTCCATTCTCTTGTTAATGGACACTTGGGCCATTTTCAGTTTGGGGCTTTTATGAATAAAGCCGCTATGAACATTCTTGTCTAGGTCTTTCGGTGAACACATGTTTTTATTTCTCTAGACAAGGAATGGCTGGGATGTCATTGTATGCTTAGTTTTATGTTTTTTTTAAAAACTGCCAGAACTTTCCCCAAAGCGGTTGTATAATTTATTTCCCCACCAAAAATTAATGAGAGTTTCAGCTGTTTTATAACCTCAACACATTTAGTTTTGACATTTAAAAAAATATAATTAGCCATTCTGTCAGTGTGTAGTTGTGTCCAACTATGGTTTTTTTCATTTTCCTGATGACCAATGACACAGAACATTTTCTTTTTTTTTAAATTGACGTATAATTAACGTAAAGGTTACATTAGTTTCAGGTGTACAATATAATGATTCAACTATTCTATACATTTCTCGGTGCTTATCACGGGAAGTGTAGTCTTAATCCTTTTATCTATTTCACCCATCCCCCCACCCACCTCCCCTCTGGGGACCACCAGATTGTTCTCTGTATTTAAGAGTCTGTTTTTCTGTTTACCTCTTTTTCCTTTGTTTGGTTATGTGTTTTGTTTCTTAAATTCCACATACAAGGGAAATTATATGGCGTTTGTCTTTCTCTGTCTGGCTTGTTGCCCTTAGTATTCTACCCTTTAGGTCCACCCATGTTGCTGCAAATGGCCAGATTTCATTCCTTTTAATGGCTGAGTAATATTCCATTGTATTTACACCACATCTATCAATGCACACCTCCATGTCTTAGCTATTGTGAATAATGCGGCAATAAACATATGAGTGCATGTATCTTTTCATATTCGTGTTTTGGTCTTCTTGGGGTAAATACCCAGAAGTGGAATTACTGGATCATGTCTTAATTCTATTTTTAAATTTTTGAGGAACCTCCATACTGTGTTTATTCTTGAATTTGTGGCTTGATGTTTTTACAGTTTAGAAAATTTTTTGGCCAATGTCTTTCGAAATAATCTTTGTCTCCATTGAAAATGGAAACTGTGGTTTTCTCTATTTCTTTCTGATGTTCTGTCAGTGTTGCTCGATACAGTGGGAGGCTACGCCTTGGTATATGTGTGGCTATGAGTGTCATCTCCCTATTCCACTGTCCCTCTTACCAGACACCCCTTTGTCCTTTTTGATGTCTTTGATTTATAATCTCTATTGTTGAAGAGCAAGATTTCTTCTACTTTATATTTATCTGTTTCAACTTTTCCCATCATTTTTCTGTGCCTTCTTTGCTTTAAGCATTCTCTTGCAGATAATTTACTATCCTTTCTATTCTTATAGAAAGAGCTCTTCAAATCAGTAAGAAAGCAATGAAAACCCTAATAGAAAATGGACAAAAGACATGAACAAGAAATTCACAATATAAGTGGCTCAAATGAAAATTAAATCCGTGGGGACACCCGAGTGGCTGTTAAATCCTACCTGAGAACATCTGCCCTTTAATATGTGTGCTCACCCCATGTATATTTGTTGATGACTACAATATTAGAAATTGTTCCTGCCACTGTATTTCATGTCCTCTTTTTTGTTTTCTCTATTTTGTTCTTGTTTTCTCCTTTCCTGTTTTCCTTTGGATTGAGTTTCCTTCTGATGTTTTAAAAGCTAAACATTCTGTTTTTCTCTGTATGTGTCCTTAAACCTAAAATTGTTCGCAATTATTTACTCTTATTGTTTAAAAACAAATTCAATATTTTCATTCTCCCACTGACTAGTCAGTATTTGGGCACATTCTCACATCTGTCTGGTTCCCCTCATTCCTCCAGCCTTCTCTCTTATCAAGTGACTATTGTCTGAAATTCTAGCTGTGGGTTGTAATGGGTATTGTCTTTTTCCCATTTTCTCTTTTTTATCAACTAGTCACTCCTGATAGTGCCCTGTTGATACCAGTGTCCTGGACTGTTGCTGCTGACTTACTGGAGAAGGAGTAGGTGAGGATTGTGTCAGGACATCTCAAAGAGGAAGTGAGAGTAGAACCTAATTCTTCCTTTTCCGGGGTGTCTCACTACTACCTCCGGTCACCTGACCCCCATTTACATCTGTTCAAAACTACCTTCAGTTGCCACAGAGCTTTGCTTGCTTTTTAAATTTCTTGGAGTCCATACTTCCCCTCTATCTCCTGTAATTGTTCTAGGAGCGGTCCTGAGAAGAAAACCGGCATCAGATGCTTTGTGAATACAGAAATCTGAGGGTCTGTATTTCTTTATGGAACAGAGCACGGCTCCTCCGGGAAAGGAGGGCCTGAATAGAGAAGAGCCTTCCTTGGAACTGGTTTTATGGCTTCGAGGGTGTCAGAGAGAATGCCTCAGGCCGTGCAGAGTGCTTGTCATAGAGGCCCCTTAGCCACGGCAGTGGTGGAGCAGCTGCTCAGCTGATCGAGAGGAAGAAGAGAACAACAAGGAGATAGGAATGGAAGGACACTGACAATTTTTTCTTTCTGAAGATGTAAGAAATCTCCTGGGAATTCCCCTCCAAAAAGCTGAGGGAAGCCCGATGTCGAGGGCGGGTGGGGTGGTGAACGTGGGTAGGATATTTCCCCTGAAGTTCTGCAGCTATACAGGCAGGGGCGATCAAGTTTGTGAAATTTGAATATTCTTATGTCATCAGTCCTAGTGCGTCTTAGGTACCTTCTAATTATTCTCTGTATATACTTTTTCTCCCTTCCTCTGATCTGCAACTAGATTGAAAGTCTACAAGAAGTTCAGGATCCTTCATGGCCTTACTGGCTTATGTCCCCAAGTCTGACCCTGAGCTTGACACATCGTCATGTGTGCTTAATAAATATTTGTTGAAATTGTACTAAAATTGAAGTTTTTCTTTACTAAATGTATGCTCCTTTCAGTCATGCATGAGAATGCCTGTTTTCCCAAACCTCTGCTAACACAGGTTATTATTGTTCTTTGTAAAGATTGTAAATTAAATAGATACAAAAGGACATCTCATTTTTATTTTTAATTTGCATGTTTCTGATTCTTGTTGCAATGGAATATTTATCACAGATTTAATTTTCTTTTTTTCTTTTCTTTTTTTAGATTTTATTTATTTATTTGACAGAGAGAGAGAGAAAGCATGAGCAGGGGAAAGGAGCAAGGGGAGAGGGAGAAGCATACTCCTCGCTGAGCAGGGAGTCCGATGTGGGGCTCGATCCCAGGACTCTGGGATCATGACCTGAACTGAAGGCAGACACTTAACCGACTGAGCCACTCGGGTGTCCCCACAGATTTAATTTTCATTTGAGCCACTTATATTGTGAATTTCTTGTTCATGTCTTTTGTCCATTTTCTATTAGGGTTTTCATTGCTTTCTTACTGATTTGAAGAGCTCTTTCTATAAGGATAGAAAGCATTTGTTATACTTCTATTTTGAAAAGGTTATTTTTTTCCTGGTAATTATTTGCTTTTTAATTTTGTGTCTTGATAAAGTTAGTTTTTGACATCATCATCACAACTATCAAATGTTTCCTTTATAGTTAAGATCTAAATATATTGGGGCGCCTGGGTGGCACAGCGGTTAAGCGCCTGCCTTTGGCTCAGGGCGTGATCCCGGCATTCTGGGATCGAGCCCCACATCAGGCTCCTCCGCTATGAGCCTGCTTCTTCCTTTCCCACTCCCCCTGCTTGTTTTCCCTCTCTCGCTGGCTGTCTCTCTCTCTGTCGAATAAATAAATAAAATCTTTAAAAAAAAAAAAGATCTAAATATATTTTCCAAATATATTTTCTTGAATTAATCTTCTTTCTTATTCTTTCTTTCTTAACATTTAACACATCAAAAAAAATCTTATTTAGTTAATCAATCATCCTGGCACCACTTTTCTTTGCCATAATTTCCCCCATTACTTTGGAATTCCATTTCTATTCTGTTCTAAATACAACAAATTGGAACTTATAATTTCTAACGAAGCAATGGAATCACAGAAAGAGTAAGTATGTCCCAGGTGATGGGGGTAGCATTTGAACTTGGCCAGGCAGACTCAATGGCCTGCCCTCTTTACTGAAATTAGAGAATACTGCTAGAATGAATGAATGTACAGTGTGTCATGAGAAATTTCTGAAACAGGATGAATGAACTAATACAATAGTACATAATGTTCTGTTCCACGAACCGAACCCCCTGCTTCGCTGGTCTTTAAGACCGATTGGATGGCATGTCCCTCCTTTGTGTGTGCTGCTATTTCCACTGCTTGTGGCCCCAGCAGCTGTATGTTGATTGTTTTCTAAGTGTCTTGTCTGAAAGACACATTCATAGCTATAGACACTGGGTGAAACTAAGCGTTTGAGCAAAGAACGTCAGAATTTAGAACAGTTTCAAAGAAAAAGGTAATAAGAGTTGGTGACAGTTGGTGTGACAAAGGTTGCAATTTGAAATAGAAATACAGGCTTCCAGAGCACCACTCTAGATCAGCTCTGAAGGGAAAGGGATTACAAATGGCTCAAGTGTCTCAGGCAGCCCTTGACACGCCAAAGTAGACCAGCACTCAGGTTAACACAGAGCAGTCCCAAGCTGCTTCCTCCCGAAGATCAGAGGGTTTGGACCATGTGTTTTCTGGTAAGAAAGGCCAGGGAAAAACACATAGAGGTAACCTCTGAAGATTTTGGTGGCCCTCCCTGGCATCTTGACAAAAACCAAGTGAACAATGTGCTTCCATTTTTAACAGCCTGGGACTGCCTTCCTGCAGCTGGTAGGCACCAGCCTCTCTTAGAAGCCACACATACATGGTACCCAGTCATGCTGGCTTTGTTCAGAAGGGGGCGAGGTGTGAGGCTTTCTACCCCATGTATTTTGCAGCCCTTACCCAACGTATGGCTTTCCATTAGCATGACTGATGGACAAGCTCACAGATGTGAGACTCTGTGGTCAGAAAGCCACAGGCAAAATGCCCTCTCCCATCAGCCCATTAGCTCCGGGCAAGGGTCTGCTCATCATTGATCTTCTGGTCCCAGAAGGAGTGATGTTTGGGTGAGTGGCTCTCTCCAGGCAGATTGTGTCGCTAATAATTCCTGATGGCTACAGGACACATGAGACCCAGGATTGGGGAGGTCATCCCAGGGTGATGGCACTCAGATCTTCGTCCAAGGCCAGTGTGGACTAAAGAGCAGAGCGGTGTGATAGAGAGGGATGGAACCACAGCCAAAGACCGATTCCTAAACTTGCCTTGGGCCACACAGGGAGTTCTGCTATCCTGTTACCTTATAAAGAAGGCTCTGTGGCAGAGAATTTGGAAGTAAAGAATCACAGATCTGCAAGAATATGGTGAGAACTGCTGGCCCAACTCTGAGGTCCAAAGAGAAAGATGACTTGCCCGATATCACACGAACATGGTGGGCAAGTTCCATTCAGCAAGACGGTCCAACTTTGTGGCACTGTGGGATGAGAGCACAATTGAGAAAACTCCCAGGGTGGATCCCACTGATTGTTCCCTTTTAGGACAGCACTCGCAGAGGAGCCCACTGCTTGTGTGAGGGTGAAGCATGCAATTGAATCCCGGTGCTCATGGCTTTGCTGCCTACTGACATCCCCAGGGCCTCATCTACGCCACCTCTTCCCCAAACATCTCCGTTATTTCTGAGCTCTTTGTTCGGCTCTCCCCATCCTCTCTGAACCCCACCCTGACCATCTGCTCTGACCTCCTCTTCCTAGTGTGATGGATGACAAGCAGGGGCGGTAGGGGAGTACGAACCAGGCAGAGGGACCCTCGGGAGCATCTGTAATGCATCTCAGACTCAGCACCTAGGCTCCCTCAGCCACAGGGCATCCCACTTCTGGAACTATATTCAAAGGAAACAAAATCACAATCTCAAAGAGATATCTGCACCCTCGTGCTCATTCCAGCACTACTCACAGTGGCCAAGACATGGAAATATCAGGGGTGCCTGGGTAGTGCAGTCGTTAAGCGTCTGCCTTCGGCTCAGGGCGTGATCCTGGCGTTCCGGGATTGAGTCCCACATTGGGCTCCTCTGCTATGAGCCTGCTTCTTCCTCTCCCACTCCCCCTGCTTGTGTTCCCTCTCTCACTGGCTGTCTCTCCGTCACATAAATAAATAAAACTTAAAAAAAAAAAAAAAGACATGGAAATATCAGTGTTTCCCACGGACAGATAAATGCATAAAGAAGTTGTGGTTTTTATATAGAATGGAACATTATTCAGCCATAAAAAGGAAAGAAATTCTGTCATTGTGACAACATGGATGAACCTGGAGTGCATTATGCCAAGTGACATAAGTCAGATAGAGAAAGACAAACACTGTGTGATCTCACTTATATGTAGGATCTAAAAAAACCTAAATTCCTAAATACAGAGAACAGATTGGTGGTCGCCAGAGGTGGGGAGGTGGGGGAAAGGTGATTAGAAGGTATAGACATCCAGTTACAAGACGAATAAGCCCTGGGAATGTCATGGACAGCACGGTGATGCATTTCATAACAGCTTTGTATATTTGAAAGTTGCTGAGAGCGTAGATCTTAGAAGTTCTCATCACGTGCACACACACACACACACACACACACACACACACAATTTTGCTATGTGAGGTGATGGATGTGTTAACTAACCTATTGTGGTGATCATTTTGCAACATACACATGTATCAAATCATGATGTTGTACACCTGAAACTTACACAATATTATATGTTAATTATATCTCAAGAAAGCTGGAAACAAAGAAACAAAAGCACCATCTGAGAGGCTTGTCAAATCACAAAATTCTAGGCCAGCCCTCAAGCGTTTCTGATTCAGCAGGTCTGGGGCGGGGCCTGAGAATTTGCATTTGCAACAAATTCCCAGGTGAAGGCGATGCTGCTGGCCTGGCACCCGCACTCGGGAATCACCGATCTGAATGCTGAGCCCGGAAGATTTAAATGCGTGGCTTCTCTCAGGAGCTGAAAAGAGAGGTGAAGCAGGGGGCAGGGGGTTTATTTGGGAGGGGACGGTGGGGTGAGAAAGGGAAGGGAAGGGAGAGAATGGAGGGTATACCAGTGACCACCTGGTGCCTCCTGCGGCAAAATCCTACTGGGGGGGCTCGTGGAAGACAGCGCAGAACATGCCTCCAAGCTGTCCTGGTCGGGGAGGGGGGACTTTGTCAGCCGGTGGGTGGGGGCTTTCCTGCCGCACTTGTGACCCAAACAGGGCAGGCTCTGGGTTAGAGGACAGCCACCTGGAGGCCAAGAATTGGGGCCGCAAGCGTTGGTCAGGGGTGTTTGGAAGAGGAGGGCCCTGGCCAGGGCACTAACAGGCATCACCACACAGACCTTCTAGTAACTTCTATTCCATTTGGGGAGATAAATTATACACACAGAAATTTTCAATAATTGCAGGCTGAGAACAGGAAACATTTAAATTACATTGTCATGTTAAAAACTTTCCTGTGTGATCTTGAGATGTTGGGTCAGGTTTTGTTTTTGTGCCCAAACACTTCAATTCTCTGGGAAAGAAAGCCACCTGCCTTTGGCTCCAGACTCTTCCATTAGAGACTGGCCACCATGGAAACAGGATACCTGTTTCCAAAATTAGGACAGAAACCGTGGAGCCCTCCCAACACTCCTCCCCAGCCCCAGGTGCATCACCACCTCCGTGGTCACTGCCACCCCCACAAATGCACGCACACACAGACACACTCAGGCACACACACGTGCACACACACGGCTACTGGGCTGGTTGAGCTACTTTCTTTTTATCCTTCATGCCCAGTCTCTGCGGCCGATCCTTCTAGCTCCAGCCCTCCCCATGGCCAGGGCACTGATCTTTCCACACTACAGTGTTCTCCTTTTCCCTGTTGCCCACCCTGGTGCAAACCCGGTCTGAGTTTGGGGGGGGGGGTGGGTTTGGAGCTCAGACGCTGTTGTTGGACTGAACAAAATTTTCGTCTGGCTTCTGTGGTTTATGGGATGCATGACCTTCAGATGCGTGGTGTAGCCTCTTAAACATCACCTCTCATTAAGTGGAGACAATAATTGTTTTCTCTTTGTGGAATTGTTGCAAGGATCAGATGAATGCCTGGGACTTTCTACGTGTTTGCTCCTGAAGCAACGAGCTGCATTACACAGCGCTGTTGTCAGGAGTCCCCGAGATCCGGCTCGCGAAGTGGCCAGCAATCCCGGCTCACCGGAGGCAGTCGGAGGCAGCAGATGTAACTACTAGGCATGACTGTCCGGGAAAGGTTGGAAAGTGTTCGCCCGGAGTTGTGCGAAATTCACTGCTGGGTGATTCCGATCCTACAGGACGTGCCCCTGTAGAGATTCCCCAGCTCTTCTAGGCCAGCCCCGGCTTCTGCCCGAGCCCCAGAGCGTGTGGGCAGTGTTAGGTGGCCTCGTGGTGGGTGGCCAGGGACGCCAGCACCCTCTCCACGGCCACCATCCCGCCAGCAGATTGCGATGCCTTATTCATAACAAATATGCTTTTGCTTCGTGAACACAAATAGCACGCCTTCCTGAATTTAACAAACATTTCACTGTCTTTGCAGACCATGAAATTACTCACGTTTTAATCCACTTGTTATTAAGAAACGAGGCTTCTAATTTAATAGGTTCCACAAAAGTAAGTAATTCATAAACACATTTTCACTCTGAAGACAGATGAAAGAGTGAAATGATGTGCTGGAAAAAGTCTGTCCAAGCCGCAGTTTGGGGGTTCAGGGTGTGAGGACTTTCTGGCCCTCGGCAGCAGATTGGGGCTAGAACTGGACTGCCTTATAACGCAGAGCCTCCTCTGGGGGTGTCAGGCTCCTGGCCCCTGAATGATACAAGAGGAAGTCTTCATGCGCTTACGGAAAAGGTCTACTGGACCAAAATATGCTCCTACAAATAAATATTTTCCAATCCCTGTCCCAACCCCAAATGAGAGACTTACGGTAACCACATATAGATTTCAGAAGGAAGAGATGCTATTGTATTCTTCCCATATCTCATCATGTGGCAGAAATATGACCAATATCTGCTGAGCGGCTGAGGATACCTCCTATCAGAGAGGCATGAAACGCCTATGCACGCGTCCACCGAGGGGTGATGGAGGGACGGTGGGGCGTGTTTAGGCTTCTCCAACCCCTGCAGATTGCTGTGTTGACGGCTTGAGGGTTTGTTCAAGGTATTAATTGCCAAGGGAGATCTTCAGTCTATTTTTAAGGTATAATTTACAAATACGAAATACACATATCTTAATGGCATAGCTTAATGATTTTGTACCCACCTGTACAGCCATCAGCCAAAGATTTAGGGGATGTCCATCACCTCAGACAGTTCTGTCAGGCTCCTTTCCTGTCAATACCACCACTCCACCCTTGGCCATCTATTACTAAAGTTTTTTGGGATTGCATAGTATATATTCTCTTGTGTTTGGTTTCCTGTGTTTTGTATAATGTTTTTCAGATGAACTCATCTTGTCGCATGGATCAGTATTTTCTTCCTTTTTATGGCTGAGTACTATTCCATTGTGTGGACATACTATCTGTTGTTTATCCGTTCACCAGCTGATGGACATTTGGTCTGTCTTTTAATTTTTGTCTATTATGAATAAAGCTGATGTTAAACATTCTTGTACAGGTCCTTTTTTGGGGACATAGACATTCATTTCTAGGAGTGGTATTTCTGGGTCATATGGTACGTATGTGATTAGCTTTACAGAAACTTCCAAATAGTCTTCCCAAGCAGTTACACCATTTGACATCCCATCAGCCATATACAACAGTTCCAGTCACGCCACATCCTTATTTTTTTAATTTTTATTTTTTTAAAGATTTTATTTATTTATTTGTCCCTGCTGAGCAAGGAGCCTGATGTGGGACTTGATCCCAGAACCCTGGGATCATGACCTGAGCCAAAGGCAGACACTTAACAGACTGAGTCACCCAGATGTCCCAAGTCCAGCCATTTTAAAGATAAATCCAGGGTCTGTTTCCTATGTTTACTCCCTGTGCCTGAAGAAAATACTTGCCACTTATGAAGAGCCTCCTATATGCCTATCAAATATTTTTACTTTAAACGTCACATCAACCCTACCGAGGAGGTTTTTTAATTTTCCATTTACAGAGGAAGAAAGTTAAAACTGCTTACATTCTCACAGCTAGTCATGCTTCACCAGGATTCAGTCTGCACTCTTAGCTCTGGGGTGGGGCGGCCAAGGGCCTCCGGAAGCACCTTTACCTTCCTCTCAAACTTGCTGGTCCAGAGCAGGGACTGAGACATGAGGACTCATATGAGGCCACAGATTTAAAACCTATTTATAAAGCAGCTTCGCCTCATTTCTCTCTGTAGTCAGACATCGAATGAGGCAACCTGTCTCAAAAACCTGCAAAAAAAGTGATAATTTACATGGCTTCTTTCTTTTCAACCTGTGTGAACACAGACTTTGGTTTCTAATATCACACTGAAATTTTGTTTTACCACTGTGGGAATGGCAAAAAAAAAAAAAAAGAAAGAAAGAAAGAAAGAAAGAAAAAGAAAAAGAAAAAGAAAGCAAAAGAAAAAGTGCAAGGAAAAGTGAGACGACTTTATGTAAAAATACCTTGAAAATGCTCCCATGGGCACTTCCGGAGAGGTCGGCTTCCACAATCCTTACAAGGACCAGGATGAGAGTCATGAACACGTGGGGTACGAAGGCTCAGATTTTCCCCGATCAGTGGTTCTAATTCCGTCGGTAAGTCGACGCCACTTCCCCGAAACGGTGCGTTAGGCAGGCTTCCCCAGAGAAACAGAAGCGATAGGAGAGATATATAAAGATTCAACATGAGGAACCAGCTCAGGAGACTATGGAAGCTGGTAATCTGTACCCACAACCAGCTGTGCACAAGGCGGAGCCCCAAAAGCCAGTGGTGGGGTGCTGTCTGAGTCTGAAGGCCTGAGAAGCAGGGGAGCCAATGGGGTGAGTACCTGTCCCAGGGCCGGAGAAGACCGATGTCCCAGGTCCAGCAGACAGGCAGAGAAGGGACAAATTCTCTCTTCCTCCACCTTTCATTGTACCCAGGGATCGCACGGTGCCCAGCCGCACTGGGGAGGCCATCGGCTCTGCTGAGTCCACAGACTCAAATGCTCATGTCGTCCAGAAACACCCTCGCAGACACACCCAGAAATAACGTCGAACCGGATACCTGGCTATCTGTTGGCCCAGTCAATGTGACACATAAAATGAACCATCATTAATAAATTCCACAGCAGGTATGACCAGGCCAGGCAATGGTACCCTTTCGGGATATATTTGGTTTTCTAGATTATTTGGTTTTGGTCAAGACAATATATGATACAATTTGGGTTGTTTGTTTGTTTGTTATTTAGAGACAGAGGGCCTGAGTGTGCGAGTGGGGCAGGGGGAGGGGCAAAGGGAGAGGGAGAATCCCAAGCAGGCTCCATGCACAGTGCTGAGCCCAACATGGGGCTTGATCTCACCATCCTGAGATTATGACCTGAGCCAAAATCAAGAGTCAGCTGCTTAAGTGACTGAGCCACCCAGGTGCCCCAATTTGTTTTTAAATCATGGGGGCAGATCTGACTTTCTTCATCAACCACTAGGCACCTGACACTTTCACATATCCTCTCATTTAATCTCCAGCCTGGTCCTTCCTATAAGGGAAGGATTTTTAATCTCTCTTTCTCAGAGGAGAAAGTTCAGGCTCAGAGAGGTTAAATAATCTTTTCATGGTCACACAGCAGGGGCAGAGCTAAAATTTCACTCAGATTATGTCTGACTTCAAAGCAAGAACTCAGCTCATTATACTATGCTGTCTTTCCAATACGGAAGTTTTTATAACACAGGAAGATACATTAAGGTTATTTGCTTAAAAAAACACGAGTGTTTAAAAAGTCACAATTTCCCCTCATGTATCATATGAAATAATGTTCGATAAAAATTATACTTCATACTCTCTGACACCATTTATGATTTTTATGTGGTGCTCTCATCCACAGAAGGACATGTCCATGGACTCAAGAACCTGAAAAACAGTATTAGTTTAATCAGAAAATGAATCACAAAAAACAAAAATTTCGATTGTCCTTGTTCCAACTAATCAGGACTTTCCATTAACCAGACCTCTTTTTTACCCTCAATGGCAAATTAGAAAAAGGAAAGGCAAAGACTTATTTCTAAATCTCAGCTCCTACAAGTATCAGGATTTGTCTACGTCCAGCTTCTATACCTTCTAAATCTACACGAGTAATCTTATAATCGGCATTCAGGACCGATAGCCGAGAATTACGGCTGAACTTCCTGTCCTCAAAGAAGGATTCCACCGTGCTCACTCCTCTGTGCTTGCAAGGACGGGAGAATGGACCAGTTCATTTTTGACATGTTTTCAGTCACAGGGATCGAAAAGCGTTTCTTACTTAACTCTCAGTTACCTAGAACAGAAAATTGATCAAACTACGCTGTGGCCCAAACATTTCTCTTAATCAAGCTTTTGCTGGGCTCCCAGGCTTGCCGGTTGTGTGCTTATTGTTGTTTATTTCAAATGCCTCATTCTGGTGACACTGACAAATACGGAAGAGAAGGCTGAGGCCGGGTGGGGGCGGAGCAGATCCGAGCACAGAAACCAGGGACTGCAGGCCTCACGTGGGGGGAGGTTTGGGAAGAGGCCAAATGCGGCACCAATTAGCCTTCCAGAATTATTTACCTGGCATTGGCACTAATTATTTTTAAGACGGGGGAGCATGCGTCCTCACATTTACCTGCGGTGAGCCATCGCCAAAGCTCCCCTTTGCCACCGAGGAGGGGACAGAGCTGGGCTGCTTGCTAATGCTAGTGATGGCCCTTCCTCAGGGAGCCCCAAGTCTGATGTTCTGTCCCTAAGGGACTGGCTTTGTGGTGTTTGCTATGGCTGTTTGTTTTGTAATGGGAAACACGAAATTCGCTCATTTCTCGTTTGTAAAGCAAAGGAGGTATTTTCGTTCAGATCCCCTGAGGAGCGAGGGCTGAAGGGAGGAAACGGGAAATAGGTGAATCTCATACAGTAAAAACAAACATAATCTTGCGAATCCAGGCTCAGGGCACGTGCATGATGCAGAGAGCAACTGGCCGGGCGGTACCCTTGGAATAACTAAAATCCATGGCTCATTATACTTCCTGGCGAAGAGGATTCACCCAGGGACTCAGGCATCTTGGGAAGTTTTATCCTGGCTTTCAGACCAACTGAATAATTTAGTGGAGTCCTGAAACAGTAAGTTACTGATGCTCTCGCAGCAAATTCAACAAAGCTGCAAAAATTCCTTGAGTACCTGCCGTGTGCCAGACCAGGTGCGGGGACTACAGGGACAGAAGGCCCAGGGTCTCTAACCCCAGGTGACCAGTGCAGGAGTGCAGCGACGCTTACTGGGCTGAGCCCGCCAGTCCCACAGAGCTGGCTTGCGGAGGCCTTGTCCCCACGCAGTGACTTCGGGGCACCACACAGAGCTGGCTCTCAGGCTCCTCATGGGCCAGACCCCGAGGACATGACAGGCAAGGGATGAGGCCAGACCATTTTACAGATGTGGATGAAAACAAACACTGAACACCACGTGGGACACCAGGACCCTTGGCACTGCTGGTAGCAGTATAAATTTATACAGGCTTTTTCAAATGTATGGCAGTTTGGTAGTATTTAATGGAATTAAGTGTGCCCAGACTTATGACCAAGTGATCTGACACTTGCCCCCATATCCCAGAGCCATTCTTGCTGATTTCATAAGGAAATCTGTGTTGGATTTCATTTTGGTATTGTGTAGTAAGGGTGAGTGGTTGAGTATCAAGTCAGGGCCGTGGACAGGTGACAGGTGATGGACCCCTACCGTGGAATACTTTGAAGCTTGCAGAAGGAACAAACCAAACACGCCTAGAGCCATATGCAGAGAATGGCACAGGAAGAAAATAATTCTAAGACAATTTAGGAGACAGAACGAGAATTATAGCACAATACCAATCGTGTAAGTTAAAAACACACACTCACCAAAACATTTTACAGGGACACATGCAGATTTAAGGGTAAATATGTTTGGGGATCAGGATGAAGGGGAAAAAATAAAATAAGTACCTGCATGAACCAATGTTGATGATACTGAGGAATGTTCTAATGTCCAAGGGGGGAGATTAAGTCAACCTTCTATGCCCAAGGGTGCTGTGGAAAGGAGCCGAAATTTGAAGATGTGGCCCCATCTTCAGCACGATTCAATTAAACTTCTGTAGAGGTGTCCTTCCGGGGAAATTGCTGATATTCTGTTCCTGTCCTGCTGAACTCTGAGGGGACTCTCCTTGGATAAGGAATCCAGAGTAGGCTGGATTGCACAGATCTCAGGGGTTCAAAGCAACCTACGGCATGTGGCCATCACGGCTGGGCTGCGGGCTGTGCCCCACATGAGATCCTCCAGGACCAGGCTCCAGAACAGTCATGGCACTAGTCTCTGCGGGAGAAGGAAGGAGACCTCAGGTGAATTGGACACCGGTTCTCACAACCTCCAACCAAAAGTGACCCTTAGCACTTCCACTCTCATTCCACTGGCCTGAGCACGTCCCATGGCCAAGCCCAACTGGAGAATGACTGGAATAATGGCAGCCAAGAATATTTGGTGGGAGCACTAACGTCTACCCTCCTTGTCTTCAGATAATACTCCCTCAGATTTCTCCCAGTTTGCTCTTTTGAGCTCTGTGACCTTGAAGAAGTGACATAGCGACTCTTCATGCCTCAAGTTTCTTTTTGGTAGAATGGGGATTCTGTGACCTGTCCCAGGAGCCTTCTGTGAGCACAGGTAAGGGGGTGCAGTGAATATGTATAACCGTGGGTGACACCGCAGTCACCACTGTTATGCTGATTACCCCCACTCTCACGGCCTCTTCCTACCCCTCCCTCAGATCCATTCTCCACACTAGCCCTGCCTTAACCTTCCTCAAACAGGGCTCTGCTCATGTCCCCACTGAGGCCAAAAGCACGCATTGGCTCCCCACTGGTGTGGACTTTGCCTCGACTGCTGTCTGGGGGTAGCATTCATGTTTTGGGTGCCACACTCCCTCTGTCAGTTAGACCTCGCTTGCAAGCTCACTGACCTGCACCTAAGGCCTGTCAAAATCCGGCTTCAACCTTACTTTGCAACCTGAGCGCACACGCGGTTTTTCCATCTAGACTAAACTGTAAGCGATGCGATTCGCTCAATCCTCCTTCATGCCACGCATTTTTCAAGGAGTTTCAGGGAACAAGAGCATCTTTCTCCAGCCGTCCATTCATTCCTGTAATGAGCGCTCGAGCTCTTGGTCTACTGCAGACATTATTCCAGGTGTCGCAGATACAGAAATGAAGACAGAGAACATGTTGTCCTCACGGAGCCGACAGGAAATTGTGCTGTACGATAACGAAGATCGTGCTAATTAGTGAAGTGCGCCGTCAAGACCACTCCATGTGGCGATGAGATGGAGTGTGCGAGCGGGTTGGCTGGGTTAGTGAGGGAAGCCGGAATGATCAAGGGAAGAGGAGAAGCGTCATAAATACCTAGGAGAAGAGCATTCCAGAGACATGGGGACAAATCTCATGTCAAGAAACGGAAGGGAAGGCTGGAGTGAGTCCAGCTTAGTGGACAAGGAGAAAGTGGCGAGAGAAGAAACAGCAGAGAAGAACGCGGGGGCAGGTCATTTACAAGAATGTAGGACAATGAAACATTTTTCAAAGGTTTAACGCGGTTGCCTGTCTATGCAAGGCATGTGTCTTCAATATCCGTATAACCAGATTTAATCACTCTCCAGGTCCAATTCGAAAGCACTTCTCCAAGAGACCTTCCCGGATCTCTATCCCTCCTCTCCCACCTCTCCCATTAAAAGCAGTTTCTTCCAGCTTTAAACTCACAGGATAATTTACCCACCCCAAGGATTTGCATCGGTTTGCCTGGAGAAACACCTGCCCAGTGGCTCAGTGATTTCAATTCCACCAAACACAACGTGTACTGTTAGAAGATACCCAGGCTTTAGGCATTTCTTTAGTCATAGTAGTAAGAGCAGTAATGACATCTACTTATAACCTTACTCCAAAGTCATAGATTTCCAGCTTCAGGAAATCAGACAAAATCATTCCTAGAAAATGGAACGAATCATTCAATATCTTTGGTACAAAAAGCTGGAAGCAAGAAAATTACTTGGTTTGGATAATTCTTTTCAGAAATGTTTTAGCCAGACCCCTTGTCTTATTCCCCACAAGCCTTTGCCCTGTCGTTTATTTCTGAGTATTCAGCTGAGTAGTAAAACCCAGCTAAGAAAATAGCAGTTTGTAGGGTTTTCAGTTGCTGTTTCTGATGACTTCCCTTTGTGGCTGTGTGAGTTAGGGTTCTTTTCCAAACACAAAGGAAATAAAACAAAGAGAACCCAGCAAAATTAAATCATCTTGGGCATTGCCAGGCCTGACTCTAAAAGATCACTTCAGTTTTCTTGTGTAGTTTGCTAGCTTTTTAATCTAAATTAATGACCATAAAAAGCTTCAGAATTCGTTGCTCTGTTTCTCTGGTCGCATCGTGCCTGGGGCTGGGCTCTCGTACTCAAGCACATGGTTATTATCACTTATCAATATTCACTGAACATCAGTCATGTGCTTAGATGCCACTGGGACACCAGAGTTAGCTAGGGTCACTCTCCAGTGCATTCAACCTCTGAAGGCGACAGGATGTAAACCGAAGGAGCCTATTTCCGGGAAGCAAGGAAGACATCATGACTCGGGCTTCGGGGGGCACCACGTGCCAAGCTGGCTCTGATATTTATGGATCTTATGAGATTTCCAGGTAAACAGTTTGGTTTTGCTTGGTTTCAGAGGGAGATATGAAGTGGGGGACGGAAGGGAAGGGAGGGTTGGTGGCATGTGAATCACGGAGGGCATATTCTCTTAGGCGGCAGAGGGAATGTTCTCCAGCCTTGCTGGGAAATGAGCCTTGAATCTCGGAATTTAGCTGTATTGTGTCTTGACAGTGGGTGTGCTTGGAGTGAATGAACGAATGGGAGAATGCGAAGGGGAAGGATGGGGGGAGTAAGCACAGACCCTTTGGCAGCACACAGAACGAGGGGGTGGAAACAAGAAGAGAGTTAGAGTTTGAAGAGATACAAGATAATACAGAAAGTCTGAGAAGGGAAAGGTTTGTTTTTGAGAAAGTTTGTTTTCACTGAATGACACTTTTCAGAGAATTCATAGATTTTAAGTGTACGAGTTCAATGAGTTTTGACAAAGGCATACATACATGGATATCACATTCCTATCAGGATATAGAACATTCCCCTCCCCAGGAAGGCTGCCTGGTGTCCCTGACTTTCTGCCCCTCCCCCTCCTCAGAGCACACTGCTGTCCCCGGTTTCTATCCCTGTAACTCACTTTTGCCTGTTCTTGAACTTCACATAAATGCAATCACATAGAACATTTGATGTCTTTGGGACACCTGGGGGGTTCAGTCGGTTAAGCATCTGCCTTCAGCTCAGGTCATGATCCCAGGGTCCTGGGATCGAGTCCCGCATCGGGCTCCCTGCTCAGTGGGGAGACTGCTTCTCCCTCTGCCTGCCACACTCCCTGCTTGTAGGCTCATGGTCTCTCTCTGACAAATAAATAAATTAAATCTTTAAACAAACAAAAAAAGAGTATTTGACATCTTTGACGTTTGCCTTCTTTCCCACGGCAGGTTTTTGAGCGCAAACATGTTGTTAGTTTGATTGTTCCTTTTTTGTCTCACCGGGATCCGTCGTACTGCTCTACTGTGCTTTTAAACGGTACTCTAAAGCTGCTGCACAGCCAAGGAAACAGTCAGAAAAACTAAGAGGCAGCCCACGGAATGGGAGAAGATATTTGCAAATGACACTACAGATAGAAGACTGGTATCCAAGATCTACAAAGAACTTCTCAAACTCAATACACAAGAAACAAATAAACAAATCAAAACATGGGCAGAAGATATGAACAGACACTTTTCCAATGACGACACACAAATGGCTAACAGACACATGAAAAAATGTTCAACATCATTAGCCATCAGGGAAATTCAAATCAAAACCACACTGAGATACCATCTTATGCCAGTTAGAATGGCAAAAATTGACAAGGCAAGAAACAACAATTGCTGGAGAGGATGTGGAGAAAGGGGATCCCTTTTACACTGTTGGTGGGAATGCAGGTTGGTACAGCCACTCTGGAAAACAGTGTGGAGGTCCCTCAAAAAGTTAAAAATAGAGCTACCCTATGACCCAGCAATTGCACTACTGGGTATTTACCCCAAAGATACAGACGTAGTGAGGAGAAGGGCCATATGCACCCCAATGTTCATAGCAGCATTGTCCACAATAGCTAAATCGCGGAAGGAGCTGAGATGTCCTTCACAGATGACTGGATTAAGAAGATGTGGTCCATACACACAATGGAATATTACTCAGCCATCAGAAAGAACGATTACCCAAAATTTGCAGCAACATGGACGGGACTGGAGGAGATTATGCTAAATGAAATAAGTCAAGCAGAGAAAGATAATTATCATATGGTTTCATTCATTTATGGAACATAAGAAGTAGGAAGATCGGTAGGGGAAGAAAGGGAAGAAGAAAGGGGGGTAATCAGAAGGGGGAATGAAGCATGAGAGACTAAGGACTCTGGGAAACAAACTGAGGGCTTCAGAGGGGAGGGGGGTAGGGGATTGGAATAGGCTGGTGATGGGTAGTAAGGAGGGCACGTATTGCATGGTATACTGGGTGTTATACGCAAGTAACTAATCATGGAACTTTACATCAAAAACTGGGGATGTACTGTATGGTGACTAACATAATATAATAAAAAATATTATTAAAAAAATAAAATAAAATGTACTCTACTTTTCATGCTCACTTCTGTTCCCCCGGTTTCGGCTATGATTAGGAAAGCACTGTGACGCTGTGAGCATTCTTATACAAGTCTCTCTCTCTCTCTCTCTCTTTTGGTGTATGATTTTATTTCTCTTGGGCAATATCTAGAAGCAACATTGCTGGGTATAATATAGGTATATTTTTCGTGTTATAAGAAACTGCCAGAGAGTTTTCCAAACCGGTCGTACCATTTTACACCTCAGCCACCACACCCATGTGTGAGGGTTCTGGCCAATACTCTGGTAGTGTCAGTTTCTCAGTTTTCATTCCTCTGGTGAGGAGGAAGTGAATACTTTTTCATGTGCTCGCTGGTCATTTCTCCGCCCAAGGGCACTTTTTTTTTTTTTTGGCCATTTTTATTGATGTTTTTCCATCTTACTATGAAGTTGTTATGAGTTCTTTATACATTCTGCATACAAGTCCTTTGTCAAAAATTTCTAAGAGGAATATTAACTTGACAGTCTATGGCCTGCCAATTCATTTTCTTCATGATTCTTTCTTATTGAGTAGAAGCTTTGAATTTTGATCAATTCTGATTTATCATGTTTTTCTTCTATAATTTATATTTTTCAGGTCCTGTCTAAGAAATCTCTGCTTGTCTCGAGGCCACAAAGACTCCTTTGTTTTCTTCTACAGTCTTGTAGATTTGGGTTTGATGTCTAGGTCTTAATTAATTTGAGGTATAAAAGGTATAATCATGGGGCACCTGGGTGGCTCAGTTGGATAAGCAGTCGACTCTTGATTTTAGCTCAGGTCATGATTTCAGGCTCGTGGGTTGGAGCCCCATGAGGGCTCCGTGATCGGTGGGGAGTCTGCTTGAGGACTCTCTCACTCTCCTTCTGCCTCCCCCCCCTCCACTGGTGCACATGCTCTCTCTGTCTCAGATAAATAAATAAATCCTAAAAAAAAAAAAGTGACAATCATTAAGTAGGAGTTAATGTTTCTTTTTTTTTTTTCTCCCAGATTGATTTCCAGTTGTTCTGACAACCCTGTGGGAAGACTTTCTCCACTGCATCATTTCTGCGGAGCCTGGTAAGGCCAGCATTTGATAAGCAAAGTCACTGGTGACCTCAAAGCAAAAAAAAAAAAAAAAAAAAAAAAAAAATGGGGAGTCTGGAAAGATGCCAAGAAAAGAGGAAGAAAGGGCTTTAATAAGACAGGAGAGGCTCTTAAAATAGAAGCCAGATTATAAAGGCTAAGACAGAAAGCAGATACAACAGAGGGAGTAGGTCTAGATCACGCATCTAAGGAGCTTGGTTATGAAGAGAAAGGTAAGAAGGGACAGTAATTTCGACAATCATGTCCAGGTCAAGAGCTCAGAAGGATATTTATTAGCAGACAATGGGCTAGGGAAATAATCACGTTAAGTCGGAAATGTAAAGGCTTTGCGGTAGAGAATGGCTCAAATGATCTCCCTTTTACCGAGACCTTGCCACTCCCAGAGAGAACATTCTCTGGCATTACAGTGAACCCAGAGAGACTTGCTGGGGAATATGCATTTACTGTGCAAATATCTATTCCATATGAAAGACCTTACTGGTGAAACTGCTGTATGTAGAAGTAATGCAGTGAGTTAAAGGCTAGTCTGCCAGACGGGCTGAGAGCAGACCACCGAGGAGCCGCTGTGTCCCTGCCTTTGTGAAGAGGGTCTGCACATTCGCCTTGGGCTAGAGGAGTGGTTGAATGACTCAGTGCCCTCAACCATTTCACATTATGGGCAGGAGACAGACCAAAATTCAGTTACCACCACTTGCTTTTCTGTATGAAAGTTTTTCTTAAACATCTAAATGGATTAGGAGGACAAGCAGATATTTTACTTTATATGCTGTAGACTCAAGCTGCTCTCCTGATCCCACAAGGGAGAGTTGAAGGGCCTATTACAATTTGTTTCCCAAAGCAGCAACTAGTAAGAAGGAAAGGAAAGAATAACAATATTTATGCCCCGGCAGGGCTGTTAGATACTGTTGTACAGGTTGTGCACTGTGCAACTGCATTACACCAAGAGACACCGTTCCCATCCTAGCTTGGCATTGTGAAATGTGGTGGCCTTGTTAGAAAATAGTGCTCTGTGTTTTTTGCAAAAACAAGTTTACTTATTCTTTGCAACCACCCTATGAGTTTACCATTATAATGTCCATTCTGTAGATGAGAAAATTGAGGCTCAGAGAGGTAAAGCCACTTAGCCAAGGTCATTCAGCTGGTAAGTAGCAGAGACATAATTTGTAGGTCTATTGATTCCAAAATGTCACATCTCAGTGGACTTAAATCATTGGACTGATAAGGTTCGTCTTTAGAAGGCAAGTAAGTAGACTATTTGAAATGGAACCGGCAGCCTTCTGGAAAGGTATGGAATGAAAAAGGCCATTGGAATGAAAGACAAAGGGAATGGAGGAATAGGAACTGCCAGCGTGGCCAGTGGAAGAGAGAAATTCTAGGTTGGCAGAAGCAGAAGAAGCAGATGGCCCAGCAGGCCAAGCACACCCCCCGTGTGGCCGAGAAAAGAGCCAACTACAGAACACCAACATTGGCCCAGCCATGAGTGGCTTGGGAAAACCCTAGACGGGTTGATCCACTGGATTCAGGATCAGGACTAGAGGGGAGCATCCCATCGCTCAGAAAGTGAAGCAGGGGGCGCCTGGGTGGCGCAGTCGTTGGGCGTCTGCCTTTGGCTCGGGGCGTGATCCCGGTGCTCTGGGATCAAGCCCCACATCGGGCTCCTCCGCTATGAGCCTGCTTCTTCCTCTCCCGCTCCACCTGCTTGTGTTCCCTCTCTCGCTGGCTGTCTCTCTCTGTCAAATAAATAAATAAATAAAATCTTTAAAAAAAAAAGAAAAGAAAAGAAAGTGAAGCAGAAATACTCCGTGCTTGCCGGGAACCTACTGCGTTCTCTCAGGAAGGCAGTCTGGCTCAGAGGCAAAAATAAATGTTTGCGGTTGAGGTCACATGCTGATTCCCACATTTTGCAGGTATGAGACTTTAGGCAAGTTACCGGTCTATTTCTAACCTGTAAAATGGGTTTATAGTACCAACTGGGAAAATTGTTCTGATGATTAAATGAGGTAATATCACTGCAGCGCACAGTCAGGATTTGATAAACATCAGTTGCTCTGTGGCTTGGGACAGACATGATGCCACATGATCACAGTGGTAACAGTCTATTTATCAAACCTTTGAAGCTCCTGGCTTGGAAGGCACTGTGCTGGCCTGTGTCATCCTTCAGATCCAGCCCTGGGGAGGATGTGGGAGCTCCGCTGTTGCCTTCCTCCACTGCAGGCTCCTTAGGCTCCTTTTTTATTTGTTTCTTTATCTGTCCCCACTCGATCTCTCTTTCCAGGACACCACGAGCATCAGAACAGTATCCTGCCGTGGCCTCGGTGAGAAGCAGAGCTGTGTCCTCTGAACTCCTGGTCTGAGCGATTCCAAACTTCAAGCTCCCGGAAGGGAGGAGCTGGGGCTTGTTCATGTTTGCATCTTCAGAATTGGAACCTAAAAGCCCCTCCATCAACGTTGACTCGATGCCTGGCCAGTCAGGGCACACACTTGTCTGGCCCCTGCACTTGTGGTCATGCCTGGTGAGTTTCCATGGGGGCTGGTCAGTTTCCACAGCCGTGGATGAAGAGGCGCTGCTGGCGAGTGCCACGGTGGGCTGGGAGCCTTGGATGCAGCTATGGGCTTCAGGACCCGGCTTTCACTGCAAGCTATCCCTGGTGGGTGCTTTATGCATTCTTTGAAACCATCAACTGGTTAAGCAGATGCCCGGGGGTAGCAGGCTGCCTGTTTTCAGGTGGCAGCCATGCCCCGCAGGCCCCTGAAGCATGCATTCCCCATCGCACATGAGTTTCTCTGTCAGGCCCAGAAATAAACCTTTCCTTTTCCCGGGCAGTAAAAGAACAGAGCTTTTGAAAAGCGATGGAAAAAACCCAAATTAAACAGTGCTGCACTACGGAGTATCCTCTCTCTCTCCTATCTCCTCGTAAAACAAAATGAGAATGGCTGCTCGTTACTCCACCTGAATTAATCTCTGGTCAGTGCCAAGGTGACTAGTTAAACACTTGAGGGAAGAGGTCAGACCCACAAGGTTAAACAGTAAAACTCAGAGGATATCTTCCAATTAGGAAAGAGGTAGGCAATGAGGAACGCTTTTGCATTTCCAGTAAATGTGATGCTAAAATATTCAGCCATTTGTATATTGCCATGTTATCAATCCAATTAACCTTGCTCCATGCTCCCGACTGCATTCAGTGATACTGATGTGTTACAAATCAATATAAAACATCCCACTGCTGATTCGAATCCTAGGTAACAGAGGAAATCCAGCTTTTGAGTTTCAGAGTTTTGGTAATCAGTGAAATTTCAGCTCTCCAGTAATGAAGGCAGTGATCACCTATGATTTGGTTGCAAACAAATATAACTTTCATTTTACCAGCAACATGAATTTGTCAAAATCATCAGCATGTGGGACTCTGCATTCCGATTAGCGGTGATAATGGGAAATGAGTTCTAATATTCTGCAGTTGAAATGACCCTGTAGTAATGAAATAAAATTGGTACACTGAAATGTTTTCTTAAGGAAAGGTTATTTTTTGAATAATGTCCACTGAATTTTATTATTTTTTCGATTGCTTTATAAACAGAGAAACAGATGTTTCTCTTACAGCAACTCTGCTTTCTGAAAATTACCTTTGCTGCTAAAGGTAAGAAGTGTAAAGGGCAAGTCCAGTCTATCCTTAGTCCCACATTTGCCGTGTTCGAACATTTGCAGAAGTTGATTTTAAGTATTTTATTATCGAAATAATACACACGGGAGGGAAATTGCCAAAACATCCTGGTATTAGTTTTTTGTTTTGTTTTGTTTTTTTTAAAGATTCTATTTATTTATTAGACAGAGAGAGAGACAGCCAGAGAGAGAGGGAACACGAGTAGGGGGAGTGGGAGAGGAAGAAGCAGGCTCCCAGTGGAGGAGCCTGATGTGGGGCTCGATCCCATAATGCCAGGATCACGCCCTGAGCCGAAGGCAGATGCTTAACGACTGAGCCACCTAGGCGCCCCATGGTATGGGGGGTTTTGTTTTATTTCTGCTTCTTTTATCTATTCGTGTATTTGTCTCACTGTATATGGGACATTTCTCACAATTCACTGAATTGGTAACTCTTCCACAAAAAATATGACTGTGGCTGAAATTACTATTACTATGTCCACTCTCAAGGTTTTACATGTAAAACTCATTAAAATTTTGGCAAGATAGGACAGCATCCAGAAGAAATTCCATTTGGTATTTCTGTTTCAATTAAATGTGATTTCAGCAGGTTATCAGCAATCCTCAACCAAAACCAAACTGGAAACTTTCAAAAATATTTCCTAAAGTCTTTGGAATTTAAATCTTTGAAGGGACTAGGAAGCGGTTTCCATTTATGTTTCCCAAAGTCACTGGAAAATAAAAAAATAAACCTATTATACTTGTGTTACTTATTACAGGCTTAGGCAGGAAATGGCAGAGTTCAACCTGTTCTCTATAAAATCGTATCCTGTACCTTTTTAACCCAACTATTACGACTTAGGGAAAATGAGAGATTTTCCTGACGTGGTTTATAATTTAAATATATGTTAGAGTCAAAATGATTTGAGGTTCTGACATAGATTGCTGCAGCTCTGGCTTAGTAATAAAAGGAATTTCTTGAATTAGGTGGGTGACTTGTGCTTGTGAGTCCGGCTTTGAACAACAGAAATACCAGAGTACATTCATGGTGAGAGAATGTGCCAGAGGAAGGAAGCACTTTTCTCCACGAGGAGGTCCAGGAAAGGAAGAGATGGGGGTCAGACCAAGGTTGCGCACTGTGGCCCTCCCTGGCCCGGTTACTCGTGACATCAAAGGCTCTCCGTGCCAGGGCCTTGCATGGTATGGCGTCTGCTGGGTCCACATCCTCGACCCACATACACGCGCTAATGCCTATTCAGCGGAGAGACCCTGGAGGCCAAGAACCTGAACCAGGAACGCTTGACACAATACCATACTCTGGAGTAAATATGTACTGAGAACTTTGCTGGGCATTATAAGGAGTAAAAGAAGAGATTTCTGTCCTATACGAGCTTACCACTGAGTCAGAGAAAGAACACAACCTTAGAGGATCGGTAACACAAGGTATCATGTGACAAATGCCCGAGTGATAAAAACCTGAACGACGACCAGAATTAAGAAGGAGAATGGCGAGCGGGAGGAGGAGAAGGAGCAAGCAGACCTTACCAGGTATGACATAAAACATTTGTTACCTGCAAGATGATGACAGCATCCAGGTGTGGGAATTAACTGCTTAAAACATAGACAGGGGCTTCCCTAGGGTGGAGACAAAGTCTTCTTTTCTCCTTATATCTGTATTCAGCCTGCAATTCAATCCCGGACACAAAGCAGCCTGTGAAAATCTGTAAGTGTAGAATGAACGCATGGGTGCGCATGGATGGACGGTTGACTATCGGTGGTGCGCGAGGGCTTAGATTGGAAGGTGAGAGGTGGGGTGGACACACCCAAAGGACGAATTCTAAGCAGAGAAACCCCAAGAGGAGATGTGAGGCGTGTTAAGGGAGCTGCACTAAGATGCTGGAGGGGAGGGCCAGGCTTCGGAAAGCAGTGGGGGGGTTAGAAGCCTGGCCGAGGACACGTTCTGGAAGGCTGTGACTCCCTTTGTCACCATGATAGATTCCATCCCTCCTCAGGACTTGCTGTGATCTGTTGTCCCTCCTCAGAGTTCCCCTGAGCCCCAGGCGGGGCTGCGTCCCCAGCAGCCCTGGCCTCCTTCCTTCCTACACTTATCCCATGGGTCTGCGGCGGCTTATCCACTGGGTCTCCCCACTGCCCGGGAAACTGCACCTCGGTGGAGATGGGCTGAGATATTCTTCCCCTGCAGAGTCTCAGCACCAACAAACAGCTGCTGAGTGAACTAACGCATACCAGCGAGGGCGTTCCGCTGACATTTTTGAAAGAGAGAAGGGTGTGGTGGGAGCTTGCTTCTGGAAGGTTCACTGAAGGAGGAGACAGGTGGTCTGCTAAGGAGAAGAACTGTGAAGGAGGGTGTCCATGGAACAAGTCATAGCAAGACCTGAGGTTGAGATGGTATGGGTGGTGGTGGTGGGGGAGGGCACAGAGGGGCTGGGAATGATGCGCAGAGCGAGAGCTAGACATGGCAGGAGAATCAACAGAACTCCACGACTGAGAGCAAATGACAACAGGCCCCCATATGAGGCCCAAGTAGACGGCCTGATTGCAGAGGCACGCGACAGGGAGAAGAGCAAAGAGGAGCCCGGAGGAGGCTGAGGAATCTGGGCAGGAGAAAGAGAGGGTCAAAGCTGGAAAGGGCAGAAGGGATTTGAGCAGAGTCTGATAGAATGCACTGTGTATTAGCAGATGCATAGGGAGGGACAGGCATTCCAGGTGGTGGGGCAGGATGGGGACCACATGTCCTGGAGGTCATGCGGCCAGAGCCTCGACTGGGTGAGAAAGACAGCTCACCAGCCCTTCCGCACAGAAGCAGCCCAGAGTGTCCCCCAGCCCAAAAGGATAGCTGTCTTCCCAGTCAAGAGAGAATGGAAGGCTTACCATGGCCTCCGCAGTTTAACAGGGAACAATAAATAACTATAATTTCCAAAAGCTTGCTTCTCTTAAGGGAACATACACAAGCATTTCTAAGCCAATGTATCATTGGTTTGCTTTGAGTTTCTTATAGAAAATGAAGCAGAGAAAACCCAGTGGGCTTATTTTTAGTTCTTACAGGGCTGAATGAGCATCCCCTGTGGTTTAATGATTATTTGAGTATCCCTTTTGGCAGCAACCTGCAAAATCAATCTATGGTTAGCACACCTTAGCTTGTTCAAAAGTGATCATTTTAACTTATATTTCGGAGGCAGGAGGCAATGGACTGGCCCCAGGGAAGGGGAGCGTGCCTCAAAGCCCAAGGAGTAAAGGTTTCAGCCATGCTTGGGTGTCATCTGGTTCTGGACTCTGAGAAGGACAGGTAGTCTCTCTGCAACTCCATTTATCCATCTGTGAAATGGGACACTCACTGCCTGGCTCATGCTCCCCTCACACAAAGAAATCCCCATGATGCACATATCCTAAAGGAAGGTTCTTTCTGTCCAGTTCTTAAAAAGAACTGCATGGACTGAGTTAAAAAGATGTTCAGGATAACTGGGAGGAAAAACAGGTTGTAAAAAGCACACACACACACACACACACACACAGACACACACATTATGATCCATTTTTAAAAATAATGGTAATTATTATGTAGATACGGATGTGCGCATAAACACCCAGGAACGTCTACTTAAAATAATAACTGGTTATTTCTGGGGTATGTGATTATAGGGAAGATTTGCTTTTATTTCTCGTATTCTTTACCATTTGCATTTTTACAGACTTGCATTTCTTTCGAAGTCAGAAAAAGAATGTGACGCAAATGCAAGCAGATAAATAAATGAAGAAGGTTCTCCACCTGTGGAGGCCCATTTTCTCCATCAGTTAATGGATCTTCTGGACCACAGGCGGTACTGTCTCTGGAAAAACTCAGACGCCGCCAGGGTTGCAAGACCTCAGATGGCCTTTGCCGCCGACAGCTTACCGTGAATGGCCCTTCTTCTTATCCTGGGGCTCTCACGCCAACTGGCTGTCGGCGACACGCTGGCGTCAGCTCATGCAAGAGGGCCATGCACGCTTTATTTTGTTCATGTTTTAAGGCCCACGGGAATTTTCTCTGACAGAAAAATGCCTCCTCCCTAGGAATAAGTGAATATTTTGAAAAACATATTTCTTTGCCTAAAAAAGGCTGGAGAGCGAGCGACCAGGGGGCTTTATAAAAATATCCCAATATTTAAAAAATCAAGATCTGGCAAAATTTGTGTTTCTTCAAAAAGGAGTTAAGGAGCCGGGTGGCGGCAGGCACGTGTGAGGACACTGGGGACACAGGTTCAGGGGGGCCCTGGGAGGGCTCGAGCCTGCTCAGGCTCAGCTTTCTGCGTTGTCTGACTCTGTTGTGAGTTGGGGTACGGCTATGATGAGCAGTATGAAATTTGCTTGCCAAATACTGCTGACCACAGTGAATTCTGGTGTGTGGTAACTAGGCTATAACTTTTAGGGTACTTGGGAGAACGATAAAAACACACACTCATACACACCCTGGGCATATGAAGTATGGGTTGGAAGGAGGGGCAGGAAACTGACTCTCAAAATCCAAGCCCAGTTTGCTGTGTTAAAATATTTGAATCTAGCTGTTGACCTTGATTCATGATATTTAAAATTCTAGGCATTTCTCTTACGCTTCATTTAGTCCGACTCACCAAGGAGCCCTGCCTCTTACGATGGTCAGTTTCTTCTTCGGGTCCAGGAAGTTCGATGCTCAGAGTTGCACGACATCTTTCTTTGGAAATCTCGAGAACCTTCATAAAGCATGAGTAAGAGCTGGCGATGTTCACAGGAACTCCTAAGAGGGTTCCATTTCATGGTAGATTTAGTGTAAATTATTTACTGAAAATAACCTTTGTGCAAAGTAGATGGACATCTCTCTGGGTCACCATATCTAGTCTCCCAGTGCCAAAGAGACAACACTGTCAAAGCCTGGGATCTTCTAGCGCGGAGCCACCAATGATCTGCTGTCTGACTCCAGGCTCAGAGGACTACTGGGTGTGGGGTGATTTGCAGCATGTCCAAGGGGGATGAAAGGGGGTGTCACTGGGTCCACAAGGAGACGGAGGCTGGAGACTGTGCAGGAAGATGGAGGCTCACCACATGTCACACAATTCGTTATTAGCAGGCCAGGAGTGGAGCTGACCCATCCCCTGTCGATCAGCATTCCTTCCCCTTCTCCCAACTGCCTGCTTGCCAGGGGCTCAGCTTGTCACCTCTCTCAGGGCTCTCTGGCATCTGGACAAGGCCCTTCTGACACACAAAAATCTAACTCTAAAGACTGATGCAAAAAAAAAAAAAGAGAGAGAAAAAAAAGCCCGATGCTAACCCCGGGAATTTCCACATCAAGGCGGAATTTCGCAGGGAGATACTTGGGCCCTCAGACCTTTTGGCGCTCTTCCAAGTCCCTGCCCTGGGTGATTATTCTATTTATCTTGCTTTTCCTCGGGAAATCATTTCTTGCTTTTCAGTTCTCTTAGCCTTGAATGAGACACCCTCTATGTGGGCTTTCAGACTCTTAGAATATATACTCCGTTTTCCTTGATTAATTGATAAGAAGGTCCAATACTGTTTATATTGCCTTTCTCTTGTGCCAAGCGTGGATTTTTTTTTCCATCACCAAAACCGTGTGTTCAAAGCAGTGACGGGAGCGGGCTCCTGCCCGCTTATAGGAGCCAAGTCCGCATCCTGCCCCGACCCCCGTGCAGGGACTTCACACTGGTATCTTGACATTGGGCACAGAGAGAATATTTACATCGTAGAACGAGGCAGATGGTAACATTAGGGATTATTTTTTTCTCCAGAGAGCCTGTTTATGAGCGCACAATTGGTGCGAAGTATGCATTTTTCTACTCTAGTGAGGCGGTTTATTTATTTGGCGAACTAGTACCCTCTTGTGCTTGATACATGATAAGTACGTAATAGATGTTTGTAAAGGAGTGAGTGGACGGATGGATGGATGGATGGGTGGGTGGTGGGTCTCTTCCACATACATTCAGTGCTCTGTGCTGGTTCTTAGGACTCAGCTCTTCTTCGAAACTTCCTAATTTTGGATTCTCCGCCCCTTTTTGGTTTTACCTCATATTCATCTTGGTCTCTCAGATGCTGGCCCAGGATGTGGGAGCTTTTCTGCAGATTTTTCTAGTGCCTGTTCTTCAGACAAGAGAAAAATCAAACATTGCCTCTACTAAAATGAGGAAATATGATTTAATTATCATGCAAAGTAAATTTTACTTTTATGGTGCAATAGTAAGGAAAAGTTATTTTTATACAGTCCAGGTTATTTTTATTTTTAAAAGCAGGAGCCAATCCCAACTATAAGAGCTAAACTGTCTGACGTAGAGTCTCATTAATATTTTGCCTCTCTGATGCCTAGCGCCAGAAATTATAAAGAGTTGCTTTTAAAACTGATGTTCAAATTCAATATGATCGTGCTTTGCATCTTGTTCCGGTAAAGTCTCTTGTTGATTTGCTTGTCAGGGGCTAAGAAAAGCAGCAATTTTTGCTTGGAAAATCCTGTGAATATTTATATAGTGGCTCTAAGCTGCAGAGAATTTAAGAAGCTTAGAAGAATTTTGCAAAGTTTTTAAAGGAGGGAGTCACTGTAAACTCATAAATAGGAATACATTCATGTCAAACTTGAAATTTGTGAGTGTTCACGATTATTCTGTTAGACCTGGGCCCACCCAGCCTTTTGAATATTTCTGAAGTAACTTGACATAGCCGTTTCCACTTATGCAAAGTATTCTTATTCAAGATTATCTGCACTAATAAGTTTGGTACGTCTGCTGAACTTCTATTAATAAAGGCTCTGTGTTTTGGTTTTGGCTTTTCATAAATACTTGTCAAAATCAGGCAAAAAAACTATAGAACAGATATCATCTCTTATGTAACTTAACCTCAAACGTCTGTTGTCCTTGGTTGACTCTTAGAAAGAGTATATTGAGTAAAGGAGTCAGAAACAGAAGTTTATGGACCATATTATTCCATTTATAGAAGGTTCAAAAACAGGCAAAATTAAGCTCTGCTGTTAGAAGCCCACACCGTGGTGACCCTTTTGGGGGACAGTGACAGGAAGGGACAGAGGTTTCCTTGGCTGCTGGAGATGTTCTGTTTCTTGGTCTATGTTCTGGTGACACAGGTGTGTTGACTTTATACAAATTCTGTGCTTGTGGTTTGGACACCTTCCTGTATGTAACTTATATTTCAATACCGAGTTTATGTTTTTAAAAATGAACTGTTCCCTGATTGTCTCTGAGATTCTAAAGCATTTCAAAGAGTGAGTCTGAGTAGACAAGAGCGGCTTCCCAGAGGGTGTTAACCTAACCGAGGTCAGTGCCTGGAAGGGAACAGATCCCTGCGCAAAGAAAGACTTGGCCTAACCGTATGAACTCCGCCATTTGCCTCGACGAAAGAAAGAACTTTCCTTCCCTGTGGTTCCGCAATTTCTTTCAAGAGACCATTTCGTGTTCCTCCATGCAAGTGGTTGTTTGTGAATAAGAACCAAACATTGTCTTTCAGCACCTTTACAACGTGATTGGAAACTGAGAGACTTGAAGGGGTCATGGAGATAGCTCTGTGACAGCTTCCCAGAATCCCAATCTGGCAGTTTTCACCCTTCCTAAAATCCGCCCGGGAAAGCTGAGCTAATTAGAAGTGACCAGCTAGCGTTTCGTCGATAAAGAGCTTGGCCCAGCAGAGAGTTAATGCAATTCCAAATCAATAGGGACTCTGAAAATTATTTCTTCATTTCCCTCTCTGGCCAGTAGAAGCCCATGAAGGACAGAATGTCAGCCTCCCATCAAGGAGGCACGGAGCTTTCCATTATTCTGACAGAAGATGTCGAGAGGAAGCAAATGTAAATAGTTTCAAGCTCCTTCTTGACATAATGTCAGATTTTCGCCTTGAAACGGAGGAGGCTCTAAGAAGATTTTGTGAGAATGGTCCACTCTTTCTCAACCAGAAGCCCCCCCCCCCCTTTTTTCCTGGAGAGGGCACTAGAAATGGCGACCACACTGTCACTCAGGCGACTCGCTGAAATCCCAGCTTTCAGGAGATGATGGGGAGTTCTCTCTTATAATCTTACATAATAAAGGGAAAAGTCAAAAGAATATTGAATGGTAAGAGGAAACCTTTTGGAGGAAAGATGAACATTTTTGATGCGGCCTTCTAATAATTCATATCGAATGGCTCTTTGGTTTCTAATTTTATGGCTACGTAGAGTCAACATGAAGCTCCTTCCAGGATTGCGGATCTCAAAGAGGCCTTTCAGCACCAGTGTTCCCCATGACCTGGTGTTCACCGTGAGCCTTGGGAAGCAGTGTTGCAGCTAGGAAATGGGGAACAATATACTTCCTAAAACAAGTGCCCCCTCCAGCCAGTTTAAGAGGTCCAGACGGAAGTAGGATGGTTGTTTTGATTTTTAAGAAGGGAGGGGAACAGAGAGTAAAATGACAGAGTCTCCGACTCCTTTCCTTCCTGTGATTAGCTTCAAACTGATCCCTGCAATGGATTTTTGTTCCCACGTCCAGTTTGCGCACTCCTGTTCTGAATGTCAGCTGTAGAAAGACATCTATACCTCAGGAGCAATTCATGCTCTATTTATTTCCTTGGACCCTCCTCCCTCCTGGCCGCACAGCGACATTTCCCTAGGGGTAAGCAATCTGGAAGCAGAAAGTGGGTTTTTAACTTTTTTCCTTTTTTTTCTGCTTTTTGGGGGGTGGAATATATAACATTCGTCCATCTCTGAAGATCAAAGCAGATTCAAGCGCAATGCCATCAATTCAACAAGAAAATGGCCAATGTGTCACATCATCCAAGCTTCCCAGGCATGCTTGCTTTTCCCCCAGAGGCTTTTATTCTCTCTGTACAATCCTAATGGAATATTGGCTCGCTGGGAAGGAATTCTCAGCCTTCCCCGTTTGTTTGTTTTTCCCAAATTACTAAAGACAGTGTCATGCTATGTTCCACCAGAGGGGATGGTCTTTTGAGTTACTGGTAGGCTTTCGGATATGCGTGTCCTGTGAGCAACTGACCCTACACTCTTACAGAGAGTCCGAGATCCCCGCGGCAGCAGGGCCCCAGGGTGAGGGGAATGATCAGACTTAACTATTGCTTTTCACCCTCTGTGGTTTTGGCCACTTTCTCCCCTGACCTTCTTCTGCACTGCGTCTGCCTCGCGATTACAGCACAGACTGTGCTCCTGTGCGTGCTTTCTTCTCCGCCCCAGCTACTCCCTGTCACACCTCCCCTCACTGGCTGGTTCCAAGTCCAGTTCTCAACTTCAATAGCACCTTCTTTTGGAAGCCTGTCTTGACCTCCCTGGGGGAAATGGATGTCAACGCATCCCATAATCTGCTTGACCTCTCCCTCGGGTTTTCCTTCACAGGACGACTTCTTGTCCTTGCCCGTTTATTGAATTGAATGTGTCTACTGCTGTAATGGGAATGTAAGGACCACGAGGTCTCAGGCTGTCCCTCTTTGTTCACTGTCCCATCGCGGGACCTGGCGTGGTGCCTGCTCCGCGGCAGACACTTGGCAGATACTTGCGGACACGTCCGTTTCCTCCACCCCTGCGTGAAGGCTGCCCTTCCCGTACAAGCCAATACCATCAAAACGTTCTACCGGCAACAGTTGCAGGCCGGCCAACAATTATTTGACAGACATCCACTGCCCTTTTCAAAAATCATTATTTTGTATGGGGAAATTCAACTTTAATAGTTTTTTGGGGTGACTGAATATGAACCTAAGCCCAAAGTACCAGAACCTTCTTCAAGTTTCATCTTTCAAGTGGGGCCAATTCTGCCCCAGGGATTCCGTTTGTTCTATTGTTGATTAAAACTGGGTTTTAAATTCATGAAATAATAATGTCTGGTAGATTAAGTAAAATGAATGAATTTATATAATTTATGTCCTTCCTGGTAATTGGCCTGGCCAGACGAAAGTAAGACCTTCGTTTCTTTTTTCTGCACCACCTCCCCACCTGTCCTTCCTCAGAGCTCCCCTTGCCACTTTCCACAGGTGCTCAGACCCGTTTGGATGCTCTCCCTCTCTTACTGTAAAAATTAGTCCTTGTGAATCCTTTACTCACTCCAAAGAATCCATCACTCGTTTAAAAAATCATCATCTAAGAATGTTCATAAAATTAGAATCGGAGTGGGTAATGGATTATGGAGGCCAGCCTCCTTTTTTGGTCCTGATTTGTAATATAAGATAAAAATACGATGATATCACTCCCCCGTGCACCATCTTTCCCTTCTAGAATCCTCCACCTGGCGGAGCAGGGTCTTGGACTAGGCTCACTGCTGTGCTGCGTGCTCTGGACCCTTGTCATCCCGGGCCACACTCGCACTTGCTTCTGCACCTGATGCAGACATCTCCTTGCCTGTGGCCCATCCGGCCGCACCTTGCTGCCTCCCGCCGGCTCACTCCCGTGTGTTACATGCTTTTGTGTTTGTCTTCTCTCCCTGCGAGAATGGGCAGCTTCTCATCTCACTGCCTGTACGTCCAGCCCAGCCCAGGCAGGGCCTGGCACAGGGTAAGATCGAAATCCACAATGCAAATGAAGGGAGCTAATGAGACCAAGCCCCAGGGGAGGGGTTTCAGGGATCAACCAACAGAAAAAAATCATGATTATTTGGGGGACCAAGTTGTTGATTCTTCCAAAACCTCCAAAACTCTTCCCAAGCAGCTGTGTACTCTCTCCGCGCCTTTGCTACATCCACCTTGACGGGACAGTCCTTTTTGGTGATAAATGTCACATGCATCGGGAGGGCACAGGCCAGGGTTAGTCCATTAGTCAATCAATAAGCATATTTTTTCATTATCCGCTGTTTACCCCACTAAGTAATATCGTAGAGACTCAAGCTAACTGCCTCTCTCCTCTGTCCCCCAGAGACTTTCCCTGAAATCACCACTTCATCCACACTGTGCGTTCTTGGCCGAACAAATCAGCCCAGTCTGGCTTGAGACGACCCGTGCCTCCCCGGCCTGTCGGAAAGGCTGGGGCAAAGCTGGCGAGAGTACACGCTGCTGTGTTGCATGTCTCCCCCTCCACAGTCGTGCCTCCACGTACCCCTCCTGTCGGTTCCCGTGAGCAGGAAGATGAACTACACGAACAAGGAGAGGGCTGGAAATGTTATATTCATGGTCCGGTGGGGAGGAAGTCGCATGGTGACCCGGAAAGGCCTCAGAGTCAGGAGGGCCTGGCTCGAATCCAATTTGCCGCCTTCTCTGACCTTGGACACAGTAACTAATGGCCCTACGGCCAGGAGAACGGGGCCTGACCAGCCCACAGAGAGCTTAGGACTCCCAGACAACACAGTGCAGGGGGGTGTTAGGTGTTTTGTCCTTATTCACGGCCATCCCCTGAAGGAGACAGGCACCTGGATGTCAGATGCAGTGAATTCTGGGACTGGACAACAATTTTCAGATCCTGGGCTGCATTTATCCCCGGACAACTCTTATTTTCTCTAAGTTTCTTTTAGTTTCTTAACTGGGACATCAGCAGCCGTACACAACTTAGCCTGTACTCACAAAATCTCGAAACCCTCCTGAACACCTGTAGCCTAACGGTGCCTCCCTGCTACAGGTCTGCAGTTTCTCCACGGTGCAGTTCTAGAAGCTAGCAGGGGTCTCAGTCCTAACCTTTCGTGTGTCAGGTTTTGAACCGCATGCTCCTCGGGCAAGAACGTTGTCTTTTTATCTTGTTATAGTTGTTCCTTGTAGAACTTTGTCCATTGTAAGGCAGTGTAGACATTTGTGACACTTTCTGAATTACGAGCAATGACTGTAACCTTGCCAGAGCCAGCAACTTGATGAGCCCCAACTGTGTGTGTGCATGTGCGTGTGCGTGCACGTGCGTGTGCGTGCACGTGCATCCGTGTGTTTACATGTGTGTCGGTGTGCGTGACACAGGAAGAGGACTAGCAAGCAAGTGTGTGTATGTGAGAGAGACAGGGTGAGCGCATGTGCGTGTATGTGAGAGAGAACGTGTGTGAGTGTGTGAGTGTGATGTGCATGGAGCCCTTGACAGCAGCGTCAGGGACACAGCGACATAGAAACACTCATGAAAAATTCATCTTGTCTCCTCTGGGTTTCCATCGAACAGGTCACCAGGTTTTTAAAAAATCTATTTTGCCTTTGTGGAACTTTCTATCATCGCTGTTGTTCTTTAATCCATCTTTGCAGGTGTGTATTTTCCCCAAGGAGGCTAATCGTCACCCACCTCCCCAGCTCCTCAGAGGATTCAGCCAACTTTTGGTCGCCAGCCTGCGGGCTTCTCTTCCGGGGAAGCCTCACCAGTCCCCTTCCTCTGTGCCAGGCGCCGGAGCCCCCACCGGACCTCCCTAGCCTCCTCCAGGCCCCACGACAGCAGTGTGGGCAAGGTGCCGATGTTTTGTCCCTTTAAATAAAGAAAACTAAGGCTCCGAGAGCCCCAGAGCTGGCCCAGGTCACAAGACAAGCTGGGGTGCCCCCAGCCATGACTGGCTCCCGTCTTCTCAGCCTCTCCCTGATGTCGCTCTGGAAAGAGAGAGAGAAGCAGACGGCCTGGAGTCGGTGTGTGAGGAAATCGGGCGGCGTCCACCCGTGCTTCCCTGAGGAAGAGGGGAAAGCCCAGAGAGACTTTTCTGAGGGCAGAACTAGGCGACAGCGGAGGCCTGTGACCTGAGGCTACTGCTCTTGTTTTCTCTCATCATTGTCATGGTGACGCCGAGGTCCCCACGTCCCCGTCCGTGGAGAGCAGGCCTTAGGATAGCCGGAGTCGCATAGAAGGGGAGCCTTCTTCCATGCGTTCGCCTGAGAACACTCTGTCCCACCTTGTAGTCCATTTTACCACACATTTGTTTCCTTGTCTCGCGCCTGTAGAAGTTATTTTCTTTCCAGAAAAATCTATGGGACTTACGGAATATAGAACAGATGTCATCTGTGGAAAAAATAGTGGTGATGGGAGCAATAACCCTGAGATGAATATTTGTTTAGCTTATCGAGGATAGAGAATGACGAGGACGCTCACAAGCTCTGATTCGCTTCTCTGAGAAGAGTGATATATGAGGGAGACAACCTCATTCTTCCCAAATGTTCAACTTCAGGCTCCCGTATCTTCAGGAAAGAAACAAAAATGTAAGACTCTCCGTCCAGATGGCTAAGACTCCCTCATCACACTGGTTTCCAGTGGACCCTGCCTGACGACTACAACAATGGCTTCTAGGCTGAAGGAAGCACGCGACACTCCAAAATGGACCCCTTTCTCCTGCCAGTGCCCCATACCCCATATTTAGGGATGGCCAACTCACTGGGCACCAGATAGAAGGGAATGTATTTATTCTTTATGTTTTATATTATAAACACATACATAGTTACACTGTAATATTTTAAGAACCAAAGGGGAAATCTATAAATGATGGTGCTTCTTTTTCCAGCCAGATGTCTGCCTCCCTCCCCTCCCAGCCTTTCCAAGTACTTCCAGAGGGGATGTGGACAGCTGCTGGCACAGTCAACACGGACTTTAGCCTGGGGTTTGTGTGAGCAAGGCTCACACGGAACAGTTGGGGCTGCTTCGAGCAATAACATCAACAAGAGTCAGAACCACTTGTCTTTTTCTATTTTCTTTCCTTTTTTTGGATTTTTTTATTTGAATATGGTTGACACATCATGTTACGCTAGTTCCAGGCGTACGACATAGGGATTCAACTTCTCTGTACTTTATGCGACGCTCCCCGCCAGTGTGGCTACCATCTGTCGCCGTACGTAACGATCACAGTATAACTGGTTGTATTCTCCACACTGTGTCATTTATTCCCATGACTTCGTCATTCCATAACTGCAAGTCTGTACCTCCCACTCCCCTTCACCCATTTAGCCTGTCCCCTCACCTCCTTCCCCTCTGGCAACCATCAGTTTTTTCTCTATATTTATAGGTTTCATTCTACTTTTTGTTAGTTTATTTGTTTGGTTTGCGTTGTAAATTCCACATGTAAATGAAATCATATGGTATTTGTCTTTCTCTGTCTGACTTATCACTTAGCCTAATACCCTCTAGATCCATCCATGTTGTCACAACCGGTAAGATCTCACCTTTTTAGTGACTCCGTAATATTCCATTACAGAGCAAATACATCACATATTCTTTATCTGTTCGTCTATTCTTGGACACTTGGGTTACTTCTGTGTCTTGGTGGTTGTAACTAATGCTGCAATAAACACAGGGGTGCATGTATCTTTTCAAATTAGTGTTTTTATTTTCTTTGGATAAATGCCCAATAGTGGAATTACTGGACCATATGGTGTTTCTATTTTCAATTTTTTGAGGAACCTCCATACTGTTTTCCACAGTGGCTGCACCAGTTTGCATTTCTACCAACAGTGCACAAGGCTCCCTTTTTCTCCATATCCTTGCCAATACTTGCTATTTCTTGTCTTTCCGATTTTAGTTATTCTGACAGGTGTAAGGTGGTATCTCTTTGTGATTTTGATTTGCATTTCCCTCGTGCTTGGTGATGGGAGCATCTTTTCATGCATGTCTTCTTTGGAGAAATGTCTATTCAGGTCCTTGGCCCGTTTAATCAGATTCTTTGTAAAACCACTTTTTGAGTCTCTACTGTGTAAGGTGCAATTGCTAGGAACTTTGTGCATTACATATTAAAATTTATTTAATTAATACATATAAAGGCTAGCTCCTTCTTTTCTGCAACTTCTGTTCAAGTGAAACAATCCTTTTCAAGCATTTTAGCTGTTTCTTCTGGCATTTTTCTCCATCTTGCTAAATATTTCACTTATATTACAGTTTATTGACTTTTCAGTTTTATTTCTAATATATTGATTTTTTTTTTTTTTTTACTCTAAATGATGTGGGTTTGGCTCTCTCTGCCTCCCCCTGCCATCCCATTCTTTCACCCTTTTAGTCCTGGTGGTTGTATTATAGTTTCTGGTTAAATGAATATACAATGCTTATATTACTTGTATGCATATGTTATTATATACAGCTCAGCTACATAGCATAATTTTAATTCTTTTATTTACAATTTTTTTCACTTCTGGAGTCAATGATACCATGTTTTTTTAAATTTATTTTTCTATGGACCTAATACTAAGTCACTCCCAACACGACAGTAAATGTTTTCTCAATATATTACAGAGCACTTTATTTTTTAATTTTTTTTATTTGACGATATTCCTGGTGAAGCCCTTCATTCTGCTGTAATTGGGATTAGACATCCCTACCAGGCAAGGTGCAGACCTGTCATCCTGGGACTTCTACCATCCTCCCTGACCTTTTCTCTTATGTTAAGGTCCTATTTTCATCTTCATTTTCCTTTGCTTCCCCTACCCCCTGCCTCATGTCGCTATTATGGAAAAATGGCCAGGGGCTAACTAAGAAAAACTTTGTGAAGGTAAATTTGGGGGCTTTGAATATCTGAAAATATTTTCATCCTACTCCTATATTTGATTGATAGCTTAAACGTAAAATTCTATATTGGGTATAACTTTCTCTTAGAATTCTGAAGGCATTGATCCTTTCTTCTGATAACTCTGGGCATATTAATAATACTTCCATTGAATTTTTCTTTTGTTTGCTACATTATATCTGTTTCTTCTGAGTTTCTTTTTTTTTCCCACTTGCCTATTTTTGTTTTGCTCCTTCACATTAGATGTCCTCGAATGTCTTGGGATTCTTAGATGCCTGTGTTTATTTAAAAGTGAGGCACTGATGTGCTGTTGGAAGCTCTTTTGTGTAAATGGGAATTGTCAACCAGGAGAATTCGCTGTAGGGAGTATTCCATTTTGTTAGAGGACTCCTAAATCTGTGTCTGTAGGTGTTTCTTGTAGGCTGAGTCTTCCTGAGTGGATTCCTGCAGTTGCCTTCCTTGTGGCACAGATCTGACTGCCAGGACTCTGGTAGCAGGAGGGGAGAGGGAAGGCTTGGGGGACCTTCACAAGCCAATATGTAGACTTTGACTTATTTTTCCTAGTTTTGGCATGATGCTACATCCCACTTAACTCTACCTGGCGTTCCAATTCCAGAACACCTCTGGTTCAAGCTCCTCAAAGAGGAAATTTTCATATTTGTCAAGGACGTGAAAGGGGTAGTAGCCTGGCTGAACAGGCCAAGGAAGAAATCTGGAGATCTGGCCTTTTCTTCATGTCTCTGTGTCTCTGTCTGTCTCTCTGTCTGTTTATCTCTCCTCTTAAGCCTTACCCATCCATACCTTTGCCTTCAGAGGTAGCTACAATTTCTGAGCATTTCTGCAAGTCAGTGTAATGAGTCAGCTTTCTCATTATTGATTTTCCCTCTGCAGGCCAAGTTTTCAGCCAATTATCTTTCTTCCATGAGCTTTCCAACTTTCAAAAACTTTTGACCATTATTCTGTGCTGTCACTTTTGTTCTTTCAAGTTTATCACCTCTCCCATTTAAAACATGTTTGCTGTAATTATAATAGAATGTTAAGAAGAAGTAAGTGGACTTAATGCATATTTCTGTGTGCCATGTTTAACTGGATTTATCCTCACTTGACTCAAAGAGATTAAAAGCTTATGTAAGGGCATACAGCTCAGTAAGTAGCATGGCTGAAATTTCAACCTTCTAGGAAGGAGGGAAAAGGAAGAGAAAGGAAATCAGGATTGAGACTGTGCATGACGTCAGGTTAGAGAATGACATGTAATAGAATAATGAGTTGCTCATGAAAGGTGTTGTGAAACAGGAAATAGAGGTAAGGGGACAGCAGCGTGTAGCATCCTTGAAAAATGATTTTGTCTGAAGTCTCCCTTCTTCCTTTTATTTGTCTCTCTTTCCATCTTTTCTTTATCTTCCACGTCCTTCCCTCCATGAGCATGTTGGAGAAACTAGCATGTGCTAGGATCAAGGCTAAATCCTAGAGACCCAGCAGTTCATAAGACCGAGTTGGGCCTAGCCTCAGGAATCTCACAATTTCATGGAATTAAACAATGCTGTGCAGCACTTTCAGAGCACAGAGGAGAGACATGGATACCTCGCTTAACTGACAAAGCAGACGGCTCTTCTAACCACTACTAGAGTTCTTTGTTCTTTGACCCGTTTGTCCTCCATGTCAATATCTTCTTTGTCACCACAATCATATTATGAACATCTAAGTATTCATAGAAATTCTTCTATTTTCCTGGTAGCATGACAGATCATATGTGCCTTATTCAATTCTCACCACAATCCAGCAAGATAAGGATTCTCAGCTCAAGAAAGCTGATGCTTACAGAGAGTAACTCGCCCAAAGTCACCAGTAAGCAAGGTTTCCCAGTCTGTCCCCTTCCTCTGACTTTAGATGTCCCTTCTCTGTGCCTCTTTGGTACCCGGTAAAGGGCATTGTCATTGTGCCTAGCCATCATCAATTCAAATGATTTACAATTTGTATAAATTCTAGATTGTGTGCTCCTAGGAACTATTCTTCACTCATCTCTGTATGCCTAACTCAGTATCCGGCACAGGATTAGAACTTGTTTAATAAATAAATATTTACATAAGGCAAAGTCAGTAATGGAACACAGATTTTTCTAATGACAAAGCTCATGCCTTTCCATTGTGTGGCATTTTCCTCCACCTGAGGCTTTCCCTCCTCACTGTTCCTTCTCCTCCTTATTAGGAAAGATTTATCTTCCACCCACTCTTACCTTCTGCCCTCTAAATGCTGAGCCCCTACTGACAATCGTCTTCCTTTCTTTGGGAAGACTTATGATTAAACCAAAAATTATAGGCACGTCTTTTTCAAAACCAAATAAATGCCCTTTGAAAAAAATCCCTCATTGTCTTCAAGTGCCATCACAGCACAAATGTGAGCCACAGAACAAAGTTTTTGTTCTAAATATTTACTACATTATGGACAGAGAGTTAGGATTCCATCTGTTCTATGGGATTTTCATTTTAGTAGAATCTTTTGAAACCAGATCTGCAAATCATTGTTACCATTGGCCATGCATGGAAATATCTTGCTTAAACAGAACCTTGTGTTCAAATGGCATCTGTTCTGAACCTTTAGTTTGACTACACAGAGCTGCAGAAGGTAACAAAGATAAGCAATGGTGGGAACCTGACTCATCGACCATCAATTGAGAGGTTGCCTTTCCTGGAAAACTCTCCACCAGTCAGTCCCCCGGAGCTTGAAACCTAGGTGAAAACAGATGGAACTGGTGTGGTAGGAAGACCCTGCTGCTTTTCTCCAATTCTTTGCCAGGCTTTTTCCCTCTGCCAGGCATGTCGACTCTTGTTTATGGAGGCAGAAGAGCAGAGGAACAGCTCTGGAGTCTGGGGCCACAGAAGGCTGGGTTACATTCTGGCTGTGTGTTTGGAAACTCTGACCTTGGCAAATTTGAAGCATCTGAATCCTAAATGTTTATTTCTTATCTGTAAAATAGGAATAACAGTGTTCTAAATACTAAATGAAATAACACATATAAAACAGTAACACCCTTCTGGGCAGATAGTGATTGGGCAATGACTCTTCAGTCCCCTTGAAAGGAAATAAAGAATCACACACACAGATGCCATGAACCCCTTTCCCCCCAGAAGCCCTGATTCAGTGTGAGGCCTGGGCACCTGTTTATCTTAAATGTGTCCCAGGGAAATCTAAGCAGAGAACCACTGCTTTAAGTGACATTTGGGCCAGCTTTCTCAGCTGAGACAAAACTGTTGATTTCCAGTCTGGAATTAAGCCAGAGTATCAAGTTCAGGATGTAGCAAGCAATATCACCCTCCATTTATAAAGCATTTTACAATAATTATGTTTATTCTTTCTATATCCTTGATGACAAGTTTGGCTTTATGAGCCATACTTTCTCCTTGAGAACACAAAGATAGAAAGATTAGCTCGGGATGCCCAATGGCAGCCACAGGGCTGGAATCCAGAACGCTTATCATCCACCGTAACTGAACCCTATGGTCCTTACCCAAGCAGAACGACTACGGACAGTCTAAGTAATTTACTGCACTAAAAACTTTGTCAAATCAGGCTCATGATTTATGGTTTAATAGCATATTAAAAAGCAAACTATCAATCTCAGTGATTTGTATTTAAGAATAAGTTGAAAGTTTCAACATTTATGGAAATTATTCAGAACTGAGCCTCCAACTGACATTTTTAATGGGGATAGAGCCAAAATCAGAGGTACGTGCAAGAGAAAGAAAATTGTACCAAATATAGGTTTCTAGGTACAAAATAGGGTAATACGAATAAGAGATCCTAGGAAATTCCAGACGTTTTCATTTCAATGAGAAAGTGAAAGTGTGCTTTAGTAACTGACCAGGAAGCTCGTCTCGCAAGCTGCCAGTTTTATGCTGAACCCAATGAGAGTATTTCATGCCTTGTTTTCACAACTGCTTTATGTAAAACACCCAAATTAGAAAAACAACAACAGACCAGTTATCTAGACACTATCATCTGCGGGAAATTTTGTTGAAATGTAATTTGTTCCCCATTCTTCTACCAAATAGAAGAAAAGCATGGACAATGGACAACGTGGTACAAAAATCATTTGCTAAAGGTTATAAAGAGGCTAAAAGAATCCAAATAACGACCTCTTCCTGTAACACAATTATCTTTCAATGTTGCTTTTGCGCCATTCTTCCTCAGTGCCGTGCTCGGGAGTAAAGAACATAGCACTCACCAGCCTAGGTGTTCCAGCTTTAATTTTTGCAATGAAATATCATGAACTGTGTCATAATATAGAGGCATTTAATTAGAGTCATTTAACATATTGTAACTCACCAATGATTTTTGCATTCAGCATGTTTCAAACAGCTGAGCTTTAAAAATGTGAAGACTTGTTCACCACTAAATATCCATGGGCCTCTGCAGCTGCGCGGCCCCTAAATATGGTTTGCATATGTAGCTCAATGACTCCTCAGAAGCAAGATAGAGCCAAGGAAATGGCGGCAAAGAAAAATACCCAACTGGAAAGGGAGTTAACCCAACCATGAAAGTGGGACCCCTCAAGGCTAGAAGAGCTCAGAAGAGGCTGAAGGAAAGCAAGCAGCAAGCCAAATGGAAAGTGGGCCCCGGGGCCTTGGGTAAATGTAATGTGCGCTCCTACCTCTTTTATCTCGTGTTCCTGTGGACTTCCTCCTACAGAGGCTATTTTCTGCAAGGGCATCCTCCACCAGTCCTGAGCACAGGCACAATGGCAGAGTGAGGCCACAAAACAGGTCAAGCTGCCATTTCTAGCTCCTTACCATCTGCTCCCATGGCAATCCCCTCACCTCCTATTTGACATAAAATTCCCTATGTTGAGGTTACTCCCCTAGCATCAGGGGATTAAGGGAAGGCTATTGTCACCAGAAGGAAAATGTTATCTGAGAGGGCCATAAACTCTCCCTGAATTTCTCCCTGTTTTTTCTGAAATGTAGTTCTTCCCTTACCACAAGAATAAAATTTAAAAAAAAGATATGAAAATCCTATGAATTCCACAGTGCAGATATAAGTACTGTTAGCCCCATGAAGTTGGTCTTCTCAAGCCCTTATTCTTTATAAAAACATCCTGCTACACGTACTTTATGCATATCTATTTTCATTTCCTTAGGATACAGCCCTACGGGGGATTTCACTTGCTCAGATGCTATGCATGTTTTAAATCTTCTTGATAAATATTACAAAACTGTCCTCTAGAAAACTAATTATTTTATATTTGCATCAGAACTTGAGAGTGACCATTTCCTAACACATTTGCTTACAGGGAATATCATATTTAACTTAAAAGGTAGAAGTCATTTCATAGTTGTTTAAATTCACATTACTTTAACATTCCCCATGAATTTTCACTTCCCATTCCCACCCCCTCGGGGGTTGGTCCTCAGCGAGACTCACTGAATGTCTCCCTTCCTCTCAGGCTGACATTTTCAGAAAGGGTGCTCCTGCAGGATGAGGGAGAAACAAGAGGAAATAATTATTGAAAATTAAAACAGCATAAAAATACTCCTACGTCTGAAGACTAAGCTGGGAACTTTGGAACACTTACGAGCTTTCCAAAAATCCTCACCCCATCTCCGTGGATTACTTCCTTCCCAGCTTCCAGGCTCCATGTGTTTCCTGCCCTATAGAAACAGACTGCTGGAACACTTTCTTTGCAAAAATAACACAATTGCTCAAAGCTAATTCATGTTGCTGCCCCACATTTCCCAAACTCCTAGAAGTCTGCCCTCTCAATGATGCTGTTTCTGTATTTTCTGGGTCAAAACTTTAAACACTTGCTTTGATTGAGGATTTTAAAATGTGAGTCTTTATAGTTACAAACATTAGTTAAACTTTGAAATCAAACTTGGTTCCATACTTCGCTAAGTGCCTCTGTTTGAGAGGAATACAATTACATGAAATTTGAAAGAAATTCCAAATACAGGTATTGAAGGAAGTCCCAGAAATTCCATATCTCAAAGGAAAAAGCCATGAATCAATATCTGAATATATTGCTTGCTATATAAGAGAGAGCCATACTTAGAAAGGCACGGTCTGTTTTCAAAGTGAATGTCCGATCTTATATAGGGTTTGGGGAAGGTGGGAGTGTTTAGGAATTTGTTGCATCTATGTGGAGGAGAGGCTACCAGAGTGAGAGTCTTGCTGATTGGTTGACTATCAGGTGCTTGTGGTCGTCACTGATTGGCTGACATTCCTCAGAATGTTTAATGGAGCTGTCATCGATCAGATGGGTTCTGGTGAGTGTACATGGTTTCCAACTACCACCAAAGAACAATCAGCATTTTCTTTTCTTCAATTTGAAGGGCAGGCACATTTCATTATCATTTGATTGCCTTGTCTTTGAGAGATAAGCTTTTTTCACTAAGAGTATGCAGTTCAGTAAAAATAGACAAACTTGAGACCCAAACTGAATGACCAGAGTCATTATGTTCTGGTACTCGAACTTCACCTATCTCTGGATTATTTTGTGATAACCTTCAGAGTAATGTCTTGGAATGACATCAGAGAGTCATAAAATTAGATATGTCTTGGACCTCATATTTGAAGCGTTATTTTCTTTCAGGTGGAGAAACTGAAGCCCAGAAGGCCGTCTTCACATTCCTAGAGGATGAATTGTGCCCTGATTTCCCACCCACCTCTAGACCATGGATATTGGGTAGGCTTCAAACTTCTCTGGCATGATGGGATGGGAAGCTGGTCAATAAATAGGGGGGAAATTATGTCAATAATTTATTCATACAAAGTAGCTCTATGTATTATTTAGTGAAGTATAAACTAAGTTAAATTAAAAAATGCACTATTGACCTAATAGGTACATTTCCCTTGATCTTCTTTATTTTTATTTATTTATTTATTTTTGCATATTGACACTGTGCAGTGCAGGTCACTGTTGAGTTTATTGAAATTCCACTACCATTACATCCAGACATTATATTTTCTAGGTCTTCCTTGTAATCATTTTACTATCCTGTAGTCCCAGCTACTCGGGAGGTGAGGCAGGAGGATCGCTTGAGCCCAGGAGTTCTGGGCTGTAGTGCACTATGCCGATCAGGTGTCCGCACTAAGTTCGTCATCAATATGGTGACCTCCCGGGAGCGGGGGACCACCAGGTTGCCTAACGAGGGGTGAACCGGCCCAGGTCGGAAACTGAGCAGGTCCCTTGATTTTCTATATGCAAAATATTTCCTGTTTTGCCTTTATTTGCTGAGAGGAGAAGAGGGAAGTATAGAAGAGAGGATGAAAGGAATTTGGAAAGGAATTTGATGTGGAAAAAGAAGATAAGGCCAAGGAAAGAAATGGAATGAGAGAAAAGGAGGACATGGAGATGTAAGCAGCCAAAATGGTCCGTAGAAAATAAAATATTGATGTGCAATACAAAACCACCTGTTTCTCTTTCATAGGGATGCAGCTAAATCAAAAGTAAAGGCGGTGGGACTTGGCATAGGGATAACCTAAAACTAAGCTGATGGTTTATCCTCTTCTTCTGAGGGGGTGCACCTCATGCTTCTGTGGTCGGCAACAAAGAAAATGATAGAACTTCGTAGCGGTTTGCCATCACAAATACAGCTCATGGATTTTCACTCTGTCCATCTCCACCACCTCCTCTCTCCTGGTCCATGTCTGTAGCCTCCACACTGGTCTCATTTCTTCACTCTTGCCATCTTCTACAGAGCAAACCGTTATTTTTTTAAAAGACACATCCAATTAGCTCACTCTCTTCCAAAGCTTTTCCCTTATGCCCTTGCCTTAAAATCCAAATCTTTACAATGTCCGATATGTAAGGTGGATATGTAATTTATCATCCAAGTGGAGGCACCGTCAGAGAAAGTGGGGGTCTTACTGATGGTGGCACCGCATTCACTAGGACTGTCTGGGGCAAGATGGAGCCTGTGGCTACCCACCCTCCAGGGCCTTTTGAGATCTTGCTTATCCCTCCACTTTTGCCTTTTCTTCTCCCCCATCACTTGCCATGCTCTAACAATATTAGCCTTCTTTCCACTCCTCAAACATCAAATCCCTTCCCACTGCACAGCATCAGCATATCCTGTTCTCTCTCTGCCTGGGGCACTAGTGCTTCTACTGGCTAACTTCTACTTATCCTTCGGGTCTCAGCTTTTGATCCACAGAACAAACTTCCTTGACTGCCCACTCTAACTCAGTGCCCTGTTACACTCTCTTGCTGAGCCCTTTATTTTTTCTTCATATTTGCTACACAATTAGTAATTTTGTATTTGTGTGGCTGTTTATTTTTAAAAGATTTATTTACTTATTTATTTATTTGAGAGAGAAAGAGAGCACAAGTGGGGAGAGAGGCAGGGGGAGAGGGAGAGGAAAAGAATCTCAAGCAGACTCCCCACCGAGCAGGGAGCCCAACACGGGGCTTGATCCCAGGAACCTGAGATCATGACCTGAGCCTAAACTGAGAGTCAGATGCTTAACCAACCTAGCCTCCCAGGCACCACTGTGTGGTTGTTTAATATCCGTCTTCCTCTCTAGGTTGTCTGCTCCCAAAGGCACACACTGTAGCCTTGAGTTCAGATTTTTTAGCAGTGTACAAGGTACATGGCAAGACATAAGATACACTTGTTGAATGACTGATTAAATAAATATATGGATGAGTGGTTAAGAAGAGATGATACTTAACAAAGTGTGTAGGAGGAGGCCAATGCAAATATTTTAATTAGACTGTTGCTGGACTTAGTAAAAGACTTTAGAAATTTCCAAATAGTATGTATCAGTCAGCTCAGGCTCAGTTATACTGCAGTAACAAACATCCCTGACTTTCAGCAGCTGGCAATAGTAAAGGTTTATCTCTTGCTCATATTACATTCTTGCTGTAAGTCGGCTGTATATCTTCTTCATCTGGGTTCCAGGCATTTGTAACAGTCCCTATTACAGCATTGCTTATCTCTTGGCAGAGGGATGTGAGAGCATGGCAGAGCCATGAGATGGCCCTTGAAGCTTCTGCTCAGGAGGGGCACACATCATTTCTGCTTCAAAGCAAATAGCATGATATCAATGTGGCAGAGATGTTTAATCCTCTCACAGGGAGACGTCTGCCCCCCCCCCAGAAAGGAGCATACGGAGAGAAAAATCACTATTTTACAATATAACATTTTCTACAACATAGAATATAGCCGTCTAAAATTTTGATAGATGAAAAAAAGGAAATTGTCTTGCTCACATAGTCTATAAGGTCTGGCAGATTTAGAGAAATTGTGATGACTCTAACTTTCTTCTGGGGGAAACCAGGACCCTACTGGATGAGGTGGCACGCACACGGGGAGAGTGAGCACCCTGCATATCTGCCACTAGGTTGCCCCTCTGTGGGGGTTCATTTCCTTTTCACCTAAGCCTGACCCTTTGATTCATCTTCTAATGCCTTATGGTATTCCGGATAGTTTTTGCTCTTTTAGGAGTTTTCTTTATATTAAAGTTAGGCTTTCCCATGGAAGACAGAAATAAATGCAAATGGAAAGGAAACCCAGCCTTCTGTTTCTAGTGGAGAAGGTCTGTATTTAACACCTCCTACAGACCGTTAATATCTCATTTCCTAGAAGAAAATTGAAGTGTTCAACTGAGTGGGTCAGTCAGTCACTCTTCTGACTCTTGCTTTCATCTAGTTCTGGGGGGACGAGATTCTAATAAGGAATTAACTGCAGGCCTCCTGGGTAAACCTCATGCTTTCCTCATTTTGGACTGAAATAGACAGAAATCCTGAAAGATTTAGAAGAAGGTGAGAATTCAGAACTTATATAATTTAATTAACATCTCTGCCTTGTCAGAAAGGGTACCTAAACTTTTTTAGGCATGATTGGAACTTCTCTCTGGAAATGGGATGATAGTTAAGGAACAACAAGTGTGTGACCAGAAATGGAGTGGAACGTAACAGGCGAAGCTTGGGGCGTGCTGAGGAGCTTCTTTAAAAATGCCTATGGGCAGAAAATGTGCAAAATAAGAGATTTTTTTTTCTTCTGGCAAGCGAGGCTCTGATCCTGTAACCTTCATACATATTTAACAGCAGTTAACTTCAATTGACTCCAAGTACCTTCAACCCCATTTAGCTTACTTCTATTTTGCCAAAAACACAAAATCAGAATTAAAACTAGAAGAACATAACTGATAGCAAAATAGGCTGAAAAGGCAGGAATCGTGTAATAACAATTCGGCGAGCAGTGAAACTCCCCAGCTATGATCACCAAGGGAAATCTTGGAGTAGTGGAATGCCTATCAATCTTTTGGAAGTGCCTATGCTATGCCCCGTACTGCTTATGAAACACGGAACTATTTCTGAAGCTCCAGAGAAAGATGGTCAAACACGTCTTCATTTTATTAAATTTTCTGTTTTCAGTTTTATCTCCGTGTGATGTTTACTGTCAGACACATAAGTTACATTTTCAAGGAAAACCCACTGGAGTGTGGTTATCTCTGAGGCCCGTAACACCCACCAGTGGACCCTGAAGTCGGACACAACAGAAGGTCAACTCTATGATTCAGTTGTTACCATTAGCAAGTCACGAAGATGAGCAAGAGATCAAAGCAAATATTCACCCAGTTTTAAAGGTCCTGAGTAAGACTGTGCCCATGCCGCATCCATTGGTAAGAATTAGCTAAATGATGAAAAAATAAGAAAAATGTAGTCAGGAGCCAGAGTTAAAGAAATCAAAAAAGCAGGTACAGATGAACGCCAAGATGACAAATATGCTGGCTTCAAGTTGTCAGCTTTATTCTAATGTCTTCAAGGGCTTTTTGGACTCAAGTGACAGTTTCATATTTGTAAAGCAAACTGAACTCTCAGACTTCGTGTGACCTCTCCCTATTATTTGCTTGATTCTATTGGTAGGAACTACTTTACATATAAATGTTGAAGTTTAGAGGTGAAGTTGCCTTTTTTTAAAGACAAGATGTTTAATTAGATTTTACTACTTTATTTGCATAAACACAGTAACTTAGTTACTTATAAACACTGTAGGACATACGTCTTCCAATTTCTCTTTTCTTTCTAAAACTACCGATTCTAGCTGTAGCATATCTTTAGTCTTTCTTTATGCCATTCTTATTTCCACTTTTTAGGAAATTACATCGGCTTTATGGCCCTTAAGAACCTTAAACCACACCCCCATTCTCCTACCACTCACCTCCGCTCACCACCATTGTGTTCAGGAAAGACATAGTAGCATTACTCCATTCTCTTTGTACCACTATGTAGTTCACATTTCATCTCATGTCCTAGAATTCTGAGCACATGATATGTCTGTCTCTTTACCAAAGAGGTATTATGCTATATTGGTTTATAGCAAGGACTGGCAATTCTTTTCTGTAAAGGGCCAGATGGTAAATATTTTAGGCTTTGCAGGTGATGGGGCAACTTCTCAACTCTGCCATTATCATGTGAAAGCTGTCATGAACATGTAATCAAATGAGGGTGTCTGTGTTCTAATAAAACTTTCACATTTGGTCTATGGTGATTCTTGGTGCAGATGATGGATTCTGGAGTGACACTACCTCATTTACTGGCTCTGTGCCCTCGGGCAAATCACTAACCCCCTGTGTCTTAGTTTTCCCTTCTTCATGGGAACAATAATAACACCTTTATAGGTGTTATGGTCTTTATAGGGTGGTTTTAAGGCTTAAATTAGATAATCCATGTAAAGTTATTAGACTTGTGTCTGGCTTAGGATAAAATCAATATAAATGTTTGCTGGTGTTATAAGCAACTTGAGAAAAGAGGCCCTGTATTATTTACTTTCATCTTTTTTGTACTCCTCCAATCTCCTCATTCTCCGCAGCACATGAGCAGAGTACAAGTTATACAGACGCTCAGTAAATATGTGTTGGATTGAATTACTCTGGCTTGCTTTCTTCTTACTTGTTTACAAAGATTAACTTTTTTAAAAAAAGATTTTATTTATTTATTTATTTATTTGAGAGAGAGAGAGAGAGAGAGAGTGAGAACGTGAGCACGGGGAGGAGAAGAGGGAGAGGGAGAAGTGGGCTCTCCACTGAGCAGGGAGCCAGATGTGGGGCTCTATCCCAGGACCCCAGGATCATGACCTGAGCTGAAGGCAGACACTTAATCAACTGAGCCACCCAGGCGCCCCTACAAAGACTAACTTATTAGTCTCTCTTCTTATACTTTCCCTCTGATTAATAGATCATATTTTACTGATTTCTTACTCCTGCAGCAAAATTCTATTTTTAGGTGCTGCCACTAATGTCTTTTTCCCCTTTTATGGTTTAGACCTAAACTTTTAAAGGGGTCCTTCTTAAAGAGATCAAATCTTTTGTTCTTTCTCAATATTTTCATGGTGGACAGACTCTAAAACAGCTTCCCAATTATCCGTCCTGCTGGCATTCTTGTCTCTGTGTAGTAACCTTCTCCATAAGTACAAGTCGGACCTGTGACTTGCTTCTCAATGATAAATTACAGCAAAGATGGTGAGGTGTCACTTTCATGATTATGTCACATAAGATTGTAACTTCATCTTACAAGTAGGCTCTCTCCCTTGACTCCTCTCTTGATGGCTGATGAAATAGGCTTCTATGTGAAGAGAGCCACGGAGGCAAGAAACTGAGGGTGATCTCCAGCCAATAGCCAGGAAGGAACTGAAGGCTTTGGTCCAATAGTCCACAAGAAACTGGATCCTGCTCATAGTCCGATGAGATTGGAAGCAGATGCTTCCTCAATTCAGCTTCCGATGGCACCCTAACCCTGGCTGACACCTTGGTTACAGCCAAGGTGAGAAACCCTGGACACAGGACTCAGTTAAGTGTGTCCAGATTCCTGACCCACTGCAATTGAGAGGTAATACATGTGTGTTGTTTTAACCTGCTAAGTTTGTAGTGATATTGCTATGCAAGAATAGATAACATAATATTAAACTATTGGATTATAACAGCAATTATACATACATAGTTGTGATGGTTTCTTATCAATGATTTGGTTTGTCAATCATCAAAATCGTTAAGAACTGATTTTAATAGCGTTGTGCTAGTCAACTTAGTTCACTGCCAAGTTGAACTGTTGTAATTAATACTTCACTAAAATGCATCATCCAGCCTTCTTGAAAATTCAGTTCTCGAGAAGAATCCTAAATCTAGAAGACAGTGTCAGAGAATGAACAAATTCAAAATTTTGTGAAACAAAAGAACACAACTAAGAACTACTGAAGGCTGAAATATTACAACTTCTCTGTGATTGGTTGGCCCCTGACACAGAAGCCAGCATTAGTCGCGGTTCTGAAAGTGTACCTGTGGTAGCTGGGCTTGATGGAAATCCACACCCTCTCTCCTATTCCACTTAAACATGGCCTCCTACATAACCGTGATCAGTGTTTGGTTTGAGAAGGAGACATCTGGCACAACAATAATCCCTGGAATTAGTATCCTTGACCTAACAGTTTTAATATATGCTGACTTCCGAAGCAGCTAACTTCCTACTGTGCAGGGCTTAAGCAGTGAGGGAAATAGATCCTAAGTAAATAAGTAACAATAAGTCATATTTTCTCTTCCCTATAATCGAGAATGGACATGTGTCGTCAGAACTGAATGGACCAAATCACTTTCTCCTATGCTGAGGCAGTGTAAACACATCTTGCTAGTCCAGAGACAGATCTATCAGAGTCAGATTTCCCATACCTGCCACTGGAGTCCCTCCCTTTCATAACCCAAGGAATAACAGGGTAGGTCATGTTTAAATGGAATAGGGACACTGGTATAAATTCAGGATGTGGGGGATTCATTACAATATGTGTGTTTACCAGCATGTGGGGAAAGGGCCACCAGAGGAGCTGGTGATGTAACAGGAGAGTGATGGGGATGTTTGAAAGCCTGACCCTGTTACGTATCAACGGAGCATAAATAGCTGGGTCCACCTCTCAGACAGTTGGCTAATTTTGAGGCATCCTGGCATTTTCAAATCCAGGATGATAGAATCCTACTGGACTGGACTGGAGAGTCTAATGGAAGACACACTCCCAAGGGAAGGGGAAAAGAAGTCGTGATAAAAGAATAACCTACAAAGCTACTCAAGGCTTTGCGGAAGTTTTAATACTGAAACATGCCCTTGCTGATAGGAAGCAGGCACAGAGCCAAGCAGCTAAGAAAGTAATTTCACTTATAATGAAAGCTCACAGAAAGAAGTTTTCAACCAAGCTTTCCATGGTGTCATTTTTATGGTTTTGGGGATTCTGCTTAACCGATTAATAACTTCAAATCTCCAATTAGCTTCATCTTGGCAGGAAGAAAATACCTAATTGTGTCTCAGACTTACATTAATTTTGTCCATATCTAATTAGAAGACTTTTTGTCCTTCCATAAGAATCAGTTACAGTCATAATCCATGGAGTCCTCACATCTGGACTGTTAAAACTCTCTCTACCTACCCCTGACGGCATGAACATTGTAGCAGGTGAATACTGCAGTGCCGTTCTGAAAAAACCTCAAAGCTCTGTCCTGCTCAAATTCATTAATTGCTGCATTGGTTTCCTGGTTAATTCTAGATTCAGCAGAGTCCCAATGCTTGTAACACTGAGCTGATGTTGAGTGGGGTCCTATGACTTCTGGAACTGTCTTACCTCTGCTGTCTCTGTGTAACTAGACTGCAAAGGTGCCCTCATCTGTACCCAGAATCCCACTCACAGATTCAGCTGGGCTCCCAGCCTCCTTGCTGCAAAAAGAAATCACAACTGGACCAATCACAACAGGTCCAAGGTTCCTCTACTGATGATAATCCAATTATTTTCCCGACAGCCATCTTGATTTTGAAAGAATGTGCTGTCAATGTATTATGGAGGTTAGCCTGACTACACTTTCAGATTATTAGAGGTGAATCTGTGGGAAATTTACGGTAGACAGTGAATGTGAGGCTTTGAGTGTATGTGTATATGTGAAAGCACAAGCTGTAAATTCTGGTTTTCATGGCTGCAATTGGCTGTAACATTATTTTACAGAGTAATTACCTTAAACAGTTCCTGGAACCATAGGACTATGAAGTGCTTTAATCAAACACATCCGCTTTACTGCTCTCGCAATCAACCCCAAAGGTCAGGACTGTGGTGTGTTATTGCCCCAGCAAGCCACTCTCAGCTCAAGCCAGTTACTTCTCTGATGCTGGGGTACAGGATAGTTTTTCAATACCTAGACACTCTTGACCAACAGGAAACTACCTTATGCTACCTGACAGGCTGCCTGTGTCCTCAGGTCACCTTCTTACTCCCCCAGCATCCAGTTTCCTTCTCATCTTTCACCTGGAAGCCTGAGTGAAAGAAGAGTCCGCACCGCCAATAACCCAATAAAACGAGTGCAATTAAAACGAGAACTTTTCAATTGAATCCCACACCCCAGTTAACAATGGCTCAAAAATAAGGATGTATAAAGGCTGTGAATGGGTTAGGGGCGCATACCCAACATTTTGAGCAGCTCAGGGACGCTTATCTCATAGCCACTAGGCATTTTAAGAAGCCGTCTACACAACGTGCCAGTAGTCATTGCTATAATATAAGTAGTTATGCTATAATTAGAAGAGGGATCTACTCACAGTTTGATATTTTGTCTCGCACCCCCAAAACAACATTGCCTTTCTTTCCCATAGGGGTACGCTAGCCTACTTTAACTCTTTCCTTTCTGCAGAGTGCTGAGATTAAAAGAAGTTAAGTCTGTCTTTCCTTGGTGCTGAGGCATTTCTTCCCTGTGGACTGCTTCCTAGTCTGTTCTCCAGTGGATTGGGTGGGTGATCAAAGGCCTGAGTCCCAGTTCCAGCGTTTTCAGCCGTCGCTCATTCTGTGTCACAGTGAGTAATGTGTGTTGAACCCCCCCATCCACTACACTTTCATCCTTCATTATCTAAGGACGAAAAAACAGAGACCCCTGTTCTTTGTTCCCTCCAATCTCCTCCTCCTTCGAGAAGGATATCTTGGATGAAGGTAGAAGCACTTAGGTCTCCTGTTAGTGTTACCTGTTGGAGGAGAGGGAGCTGACACAGGTGAACAGATAAGGGCAGGGAGCCAGTAAACTTGGCTATCCCCAATTTGACAAAAATGGAAGAATGGGTGGCCTGGCCCTCCTTTTTATACCCCACTAGCTGCCCTGAGGGTAAGTTCCTCATTGCTAGGATCCCAAACCTACTGCTAACTGTGAAAGCTGAAGGGGGAAACTCTTCCTCTCCCATCCTCTGGTAGCCAGGGTTTGGGTAAGTGACGCAGACTTAGCCAGAGACAGTGGGAATGTGCACTCAGCCTCTCAAAGGTGGGGTTCTGTGGTGGGGGGATGGGGGTAGCATTCTAGCCACACGCTCCCACTTCCTGGCCTCTGGAGCCCCCCTTAATTCCCAACTTTTTTCCAAGCTTGTCCCTCCCAGAGGCTGTGAGCCCCCTGTATCTTTCCCATAAATGCCCCCATTTTCATCTGAGCAAATATGCACCATTTAAATGTCAGATAGTTCTAAAATACTTATAAAAATAGCACCTGGGAGGCTCAGTTGGTTAAGCGCCTGCCTTTGGCTCAGGTCATAATCCCAGGGCCCTGGGATTGAGCCCTGTATAGGGCTCCTTGCTCAGCGGGGAGCCTGCTAGTCCCTCACCCTCCGCCCCGCCCCCCAACTCCTGCGCACTCTCTCTCTCTCCCTATCTCTGTTCTCTCTCTCCCTCAAATAAATAAATAAAATATTTTTAAAAAATAGCAGTCCTTCCTTCTACCCATACATAGACACCCCTCTCCCCATCCTCACAATGTGATTCATTTAATTTTTGGTTAAATTTTCAGTTTATATTATTAGGAGCATGAAGACTTATTTACAACTGTGCTTATACTAGACCATATTACAATTCCTTACAACTCCCCCATCCAGAGTTAACAATTGCTTCATTTATTCCACAGCAGTCCGTGCATCTATCACTTTTGCCAATCCTGTGTAGAATTGGATATCTCTTCTCAATACATTAGAACTTTCGGGAACACATCCATCCTATCTATCTGTTTATCCATCCATCCATCCATCCATCCATCCATCCATCCATCATTTATCCCTTTATTGTTTTTACTATTTCCTTCCATTAGTTGTTGTCTAGGCCTGAGGTACAGATTTCTCCCACTCCCAACCCCTCTGTCTCTCCCCCCTCCTCTCTTTATCCCTCCCTCCCTCCCTCCCTCCCTCCCTCCCTCCCTCCCTCCCTCCCTCTCTGATATTGGTTGCCCTGTTTCCTGGATACCATTCTTCCCCCTCTTTCTTGGTTTACTTTCCCTTTTGATGGAACAAATTCTCTACTAGCTTCTTGAGAAAGCACTTATGAGGTAAAATTTCTGAAATATTTTATTTCACACTTGATGGATGGTTCAGGAATAGAATGTGAAATGAGGAAACCTTGGCACGGAATTTTGAAAACATTGATTCATTCATTATCCTCTGTCTTCAAGATTGCTCTTAAGAAGGCTGGTACCATTCTAATTCTTGATATTTTGTATATAATGTATTATTTAACTCTAGCATCTTTAAAAATAGTCACTCTGTCTTCTATGTTCTGTTTTCATGATGATACCCTTTTGTGTGGGTCTTGTATCATCCATCAAGTTGGGCAACTGCTGGGCTTTTTCAATTTAGAAACACAGGAGCGTCAGTTTGGGGAAACATCTCTGAACTGTTGCACCATTGGTATCCTTTTCTCCGTTTTCTCTGTTCTCTCTTTCTAGAATTCTTATTATTTGTATGTTAGATTCTGGATTTCTCTCCTAATTATTTTTTTAACTTCTCTCTCTCTCTCTTTTTAAATCACTTTGATTTTTTTTAAAACCTGTCTTGGGGAAATCAACCCAACTTTTTCCTTTTGATATTTTTATTAAGCTTTTAAAAATATTTAAATTTCATTTTTAACTACCAATAGCTCATTTTAGTTCTCTGAGTGTTATTTTTTCAAGAGCTCACTGTTTTGGTTTTATAGATGGAATATCTTTAATTATCTCTCTGAGGATATTAGTCATAGTTGGGTTTTTCCTAATCTTTTATCTTAGCATATAATTGTTTTGGGTTTTTTCCCCCAACTTTCTTTATCCTAATTATTTGTCTTGGTCTCTGTATTAATTCACTAGGGCTGTTGTAACAAAGCACCACCAACTAGCTGGCTTCGAACAACAGAAATCTATCGTCTCGCAGTTCTGGGGGCTGCAAGTCAAACAACAGAGTTGGCTCCATCTGAGCCTGTGAAGGAAGGTTTTATTCCAGGCCTCTCTCCCATGGTGTTCTTTTAATAAGGACATCAGTCATATTGGATTAAGGGTCCTTCTTCATTGCATCTATAATCACCCTATTTCCAAATAAGGTCACACTCTGATATACTAGGGATAGGATAAGACCTCAGTGTATGAATTTGGGGGGCATGTAATTTGACCCATAACTGTCTCTGAGACAGGTGGAACTTTCCTTAAACGTCTGGTCTATGATGTAAAAGGCTGCCCTCCTATACATTAAGGCAAGGTGCTGAAGAGCTGAACTGGGGCTGGATGGTGGGTGGTTTCACTGTAAGGTGTTCCAACTGGGCCATTATTACCACGGAAGCATCTACAGTCTTTTCTTATGGGCCGATCAACTACAACAGCTACTACGACTTTCCATCTTCTACTTGGAGGGCGTGCACCTGGACGCCAGCACCAGGCAGCTAATTATGGGAAGAGGGCTCTGGTTACCAGTATTCAACGTATAAATCCTTATTCAATTCCTTGTTTTCAGTGTACTTTTCCACTCACATCTGTGCCTATTGTGCCTCCAGTCCACAGATGCCTGTGTTGCCTTCTCCAAAGAACACATACCTCGTCTTCTGATGGGTGACAGTGAAGACCAACTGCCTGACCCTTTGAAACAGAGCCAGGATTTGGAGGTCCAATTACTCCTGAAGAGATTTCAAGCCAGTCTTTCCGTTTTCAGTCCACCTCTACCCCACTTCCAAAGTTACCTTGTGCCACCAATTCCTGAGCCTTTGCCTCTTCCAGGGTGCAGACAGATTTTATATGTGTATATATATATATATATATATATATATATTTATATATATATATTTATATTTATATATTTATATATAAATATATATATATACATATATATATTTATATATATATTTATATAAATATATATATATATATGCAGTTACACTGTTCTGAGTCAGTTACCAGTAAACCATTTTCTTTTCAACTTCTAAAAAAATGTTTGATGTTATCCTCATTTTCATTGCTTTTTTGTATTAATGCTATTAAAAAAAGGAAATCCCTTACTGTTTTCCTGTGCTCCTAGTGGAATTTCAGTAGAGAGTGTAGGTAAATGCATGCATTCAATTTACCTTGTTTAACTAGAAACTCCTTAAACCTCCCTTGTGGTTAGGGCGGCCGGAGTTGGATTCTGGCGCATGTACCCAAGAATCCTGGCTGGGAGAGGAGGACAAGTGAGGACCAACAGAGGGGGTTGGAACGGAAGCTAAAGCCACAGCTGCGTCCCCGTACACGTACACCCTACACTTGAGGCAAATTTCAGCCAACCTGGTTGCTGATGCCCGTGAAGAAGTCAGGCTATTTCTTTCCTCGTATCTTTGCTGATGCCTCTGTCCGCGGCGGGACGAATCCCCCTGTTTTCCCTTCTCAGCCCCAATGGCCAGGTAGACATGCACCTCTCAAGAATCCATTCGAGACTCCTGGACTCCATAAAAGCTGATTCTACTCCCTTCAGGGCAGAATTGGCCCTTTCCCCTCCTCCCCACCCTCAACCACACACACACTCTATGTACGTAGCGCACACCGGTGTGTCTGCCCTCTGTCGCTTTCCACCAACTTCTCCCCCTTTCTACAGGACACACAAGAACTGCTCTAACTCAACCGGAAAACAGTCTCATGCTCTTGGAGATGATGCGATAGTATAAATGTTGCCGTCATTTTCAGAACGGAAGTAGTGGTCATTTTCTTTAGAGGGCTCCTTGGATACTGATCTATTTTATTTATAAACGTGATCTCTCTCTGAGTCCCAGACCTTTTAACGCTGGGGCTGCAGTGGCGCTTGCTAGCAATCGAATAGGTGAATTGTACCCGTGTACGGTGTCCGTCAAGGCGCTGGGGATATGGGTAGAAAAGGCGCCTATAAACTCAGACGGCTTCTACATATCAGCAACTTCGGATGATAACGGTAAGTTCATTAGCTCGTTCCAATAGCGAATGATTCAGAGCATCAGCCGTATATCATGCATTCACCCCAAATGTGCTGACCCCTGAAAACCACTATGCAAGTTGTTAAACATTGAGAAAAAGAAATCATTAGAAGTCCCCATAATTAGTAAGTGTTCACTACGTGCCACGCATTGTACTCGATGTTTATAGGAGGACCTCACTTCATACTAACCAGCCAGGGGCAGGGAAGTAGAGAAGAAAACAGGACTTAAATCAGGTAAGTGCCTCAGCCGGGTTACATGGATGGGGAAGTCTGATTCTAGAAGGGGAGTGCTTACCGTCACCCTCTGCTGCCAGCCCTCTGTGTGGGAGATCGTCCTTTCTCTTGGGAAGCTCTTCCTAGCCCCTCCTGACTCAGTGATACCCTTGCTTTCTCCTCCGCTCGAGAAGGTTCGATTGAGAGTAGAAAATGATTCTCTTGGGACCAAAGAATGGGGGTGGGGCGGCGCTGCCAAGAAAACTCAGTCATTTAAGTATTAAGTTTCGCATTGATCCGATCCCTAAGCACCTAGAGCTGTTCGGGACTCTCGCTGGACTCCCCAGCGCCGCCCCCTCTGCGGGCCTCACCACGCCCGGTGGGTTTGCCCTGCAACGGTGATCCGTTTCCATTGAAAAATAGTGCATTAGAGATTTAAAAAATCTCTGACTCTTAGAGGCGTGTTGCCGTGTTAACTTTTAAGACTAGTGACGGGGTTTCTCAGGATTATTATTTTTTTCACTTTCGTGAGTGAAAATGTATGCCTTGGGAATTGATTTGTCACTGTCTGGTTTTAACTTTCTGACTGGAAAATAACGATCATCATGTCCCTTTCTTGATTTCAGCCAAGCCAGAAAGCGGTAAGTGGCAGGGCCATCTTGAGAAAAAAACCACCGGTCTCCAGGGACTTTTGGTCCTAGATGTGCTGATTTGAGTCATTTACAGAGGTCGTCCTGCCGTTATAACCACCCCCGCTATTGCTTTGAAAAAGCCAGGCTTACAGGGGGTCAAGAATGAGGACGAAGGCTTTGCGTTTTCGCTTAGGGCAGGTTAAGAATGAACAATGTAATGGCTTTGGGATAGAGTGTAACACCGCTACTTTAAAAAAAATGGGTTTCAGGTTTGCTCTGTCATAAAATGGTGCAGAGCTACAAAATCTCTTTACTTCTCATGGAAAAGGATGGACTGTATTACCTGCAGTTTAGTTTACTGTGGGAAAGAAAGAAGGAAGGAAGGGAGGGAGGAAGGGAGGAAGGAAAGAAGGAAGGAAGGAAGGAAAGGATTCAAACTAGCCTGTAAGTCACTCTCCCCATAGCTTGTAAACAATGAACCACCCCCAGGAGCACCTAAGTGGAATAGGAATGACAAATGATAAAAATGGTGTTTCCTACAGAAGTCAAACGACATCAGTTTGCCGGAAGCCATTTAAAACAAAGAGGTCTTCATCTTGGAAATCCGTAAGCTCCTCTGTCGTGAGCTTTGGTCTAAGAAAAGATTAGGCTGCTGCTACACCATCTAACCTAGATCTGGAGATTCATGACATCCAGTGCAGAAAAAGGATTCGCTCATACTCACACCTCCAGGGAAAACCATGGAATTAGTATCAGGAGAGAAAATTTGGTGTCATGAGATCCAATATTAGTATTTGGATATATTTTTTTAAAGTTTCTGCTCACTCTTGGGAAATGGGTATAACATAACTAGCATTTTTACTGTGCTTTATTATTTTTAAAGACTTAATCAGGGGCGCCTGGGTGGCACAGCGGTTAAGCGTCTGCCTTCGGCTCAGGGCATGATCCCGGCGTTATGGGATCGAGCCCCACGTCAGGCTCCTCCGCTAGGAGCCTGCTTCTTCCTCTCCCACTCCCGCTGCTTGTGTTCCCTCTCTCACTGGCTGTCTCTCTCTTTGTCAAATAAATAAACAAATAAAATCTTTTAAAAAATAAAATAAAGACTTAACCAATGAGTAAAGTGTGGGGCACACTGCTACAAAGCCATACAACAAGTTAGTAACTCAGCCAGGATTAGTTGCCTACTTCCCAACCTACTGCTGTTTTTACTTGCTACCCAAACTAAGCTAACTTTTCTTATTTCAAGTGATTGTCTGCTATCTTTCCCATATTTTCGAACAGCATCGCCACCTAACCTTTCCTGGGAATCTTAAAACTGCAGCATGTTTAGGAGTTTCTTTCTTTATTTTTTAATTTATTTTTCAAAAGATTTTATTTACTTGAGAGAGAGAACATGCAGAGGGAAGGGGCAGTGGGAGAAGGGGGAAGCAGACCTCCCGCTGAGCAGAAAGCCTGATGTAGGACTCGATCCCAGGACCCTGGGATCATGACCCGAGCTGAAGGCAGACACCTAAGTGACTGAGCCACCCAGGGGTCCCAAAACTTCAGCATGTTTAAACACTCAAACATTTTCTCATTTGCCTAAAACAAAATCACTAGTAAACTGTTTCTCTTTATGTTTTGCCCAATCCTATGTGCAGAGAAGCAGCTCCCACCTTCTCTCTGACTTTCTCTAGCACAGTCTAGACAACTTTGGATGAACCCAGAAAGGTTGGAGTGCTCTCTGCAAGTGGGGAGACAAAGCTTCACGCTGAGTGGGCAGTCACTGGGAGCACCTGGCCAGCTTCTCATCCACCTGCAGTTCTTACAGCACTCCCACAGATAGATAATATTTTTAGTGGATGAAGAAAACGAGGTTCAGAGAGAGGTTACGTAACTTGCTCAACCATATAGCCAGGAAGTGTCAGATCTCAAATTTGAACGCAGGTCACCGGTTACCAAAGCAAGCGTGCTTTGCACTCCACACTGCTTCTCTTTCAAGGGGCAGGCTATGGCACTGAATGCGTAAGGTTGTATGTTCACACTACGCATGGATCTTTCTAGAGATTATGGTCTAAATGGGATAAATGGTAATAGTAAAAATCATGTCTATCTATCTATCTATCTATCTATCTATCTATCTATCCATCTGTCACTTCTGTGCAAGAGAGTGAGACCACTATAGTTTTTTGTACCTTTTCACATAATTCCTCTGATGGGGATACATGGGCTACGTATCCAGAGATAGGCTTCTTTTATTTTCCCAGGTGACAGGTGTCTCATTTGGGTAGGAGTTCTTGATGACAGTCCTTTTCTCCCAGTGATCTGTGAATATTAGCTTCTTCTACCTTTTGGGGTTTCAGACGAGTTAAAATGCTAGTCTGATTCTTTTTTATTTATTTATTAAAGCACAGTTGACATGCAAGCTTGTACTTGTGTTGGATGTGCAGTGGCGATCTACAGTCCCACACGGGGCTCACCAGGTTAAACGCCGTCACCGTCTATCACCATACAACGTTATTACGGTATAATCAACTCTATTCCCTATGCTGTACTTCTCATCCCTGTGACTTATTTATTTTATAATTGGAAGTTTGTATCTCTTAATCCCCTTCACCCCTCCCCTCTGGCAACCACCAGTTTGTTCCCTGTATTTATGAGTCTGTTTTTGTTTTGATTGTTCCTTTGTTTTGTTTTTTAGATTCTACATACAAGTGAAACCATATGGTAGTTGTCTTTGTCTGACTTATTTCATACCTCTGGGCCCATCAGTATAGTGGCTTTACTATCTAGCCTACTGTAGGCACTCCATAAACATTCAATAAATACAGTAGGAAGGAAGAAATGCAATCCAAAGGTGATCAGGACATGGTATATATACACTGGCAGGTCTCACAGTCTTGCTGGGGAGACAAATGTGCCCCTAACTATTTCTATTCAAGTTAGAGCAGTGCTTTTCCACCTGTGCTCCATATAGGGTTTATGGGAGGGGGTACAGAGGGAGGAGGTGGGTAATGGGTAAACCTTATAAAAAAAACAAAACAAAACAAAAACCCAATGCCCAGTGCTCATCTTGGGCTGATAGAAGAATCTCTGGGTGGGACCTGGTGGGAATTTTTAAAAGGCTCCCTGGGTGTTGCTAATGTTTAACCAACACTGGAGACCACCAGTGGCTACATCCCTGCATCTGTTATGAAGACAAAGAATGGAGGTATGAGCACAGCAGTGCATGTCAGGGGTCTTTCTACAGAGATGTGGTGTTGGAGAGCATCTGTGATTAACGTTGGTGACAATGTCAAGAGGAGGACATTGACCAGGAAGCCCAGAAGGGGCGGGGAGTCACCTAGAGTCATGGGTCAGAAGCACAACCTCAGGTTCGAAGGCCAGGCTTGAGACCTCCAGGAGCCCAGGATGGTGGGTGTGGCAGGAACAGAGTGCAAATTCCACATGGAGCTCGAGTTTGAAATGCTGATTGATTGTAACTCCTGGCAGACAGCTGGAATTCATCCCTGGGAGCCTAGCATGAGCTCAGCACCTTCCTGCGTGCTCTGTTTGAAGGTCTGGCTCTGACCCTCTGGGACTCAGGAGCCTCCTCTGTGTGGGGCGCCTGCGTGGCTAAGTGTGGGACTCTTGATTTCAGCTCAGGTCATGAGCTCATGGGTTATGAAATCGAGACCGGCATCTGGCTCTGCGCTCAGCGAGGTGTCTGCTTGAGAGTCTCTCTCCCTCTCCCTCTGCTCCTCCCCCTGCTCTCTCTCTCTCTCAAATAAATAAATGGATACAATCTTAAAAGAGGAAAATGCCTCCTCTGTAAGATAAGGGGGTTGTCTCAGAATAGCAGCTTTCAACGATGCCTTTGATGTGCTAGGCAGTGGTTCTCACGTTTTATGAAGAGGAGACTCAGTTGAGGAGTTTTGTATAATGAAGACTCCCAGGCCCCTTCCTGAGACTGACTCGGTGGCTCAGGGGTGGTGGTGCTTCAGAAGGCAGAAGTCTGAATCTCCTGCAAGCACCGTGGAACCCACTTTGAGAATCACTGTCTAGGACACACTGAGTGCATTAGGGACTACGGCGTGGGTGTGCAAAGAGGCAGCTGGCAGGGTCTGGGTCCCTGACCGCCTTAAAAAAACAGAAGCCTCCCATTGTCTGGTTCATGTATTGGCCTATGCAAGACTTGCTTTGAAGAAAGTGCATTGAGAATAGCAAAGGAATTGGGAGAACCATTGCAGTGGTTGGTCCTCGAGGTCCCACCACAGTCCAACCTCCTATGAGCCTTTATGGAGGCGACGCCCAAGACATGGGGAGGGAGAGAGCAGAGCAGCAAACACTAAATTGAGGACAACGTTTTTATTTAAGGAATGGAGAGAGATGACAGTCAAGGGGGAAAAGACATACAATTTTTAAAGGTTTTAGTTTTCAAATGCTTTTGAAACCCATCTGCCATAAAGATAAATCAGTGAAATGGCAAACAGCTGGCAAAGTAGCATTTTGTCTTATATAAAGGGATGGCTCTTAACCCCAGCTATAGGGTCTGGGCGGGTAGTCCACGAAGAGAAATGAGAACTCCTCACCCAGGATGGGGACCTAGCTTCAAGGCGGCCATTATTAGAGAAGATGTGCTTCTCCAGCTTGCAGGCAGCAAAGACTATAAAATCCCTCCCGCCTGGTTACAAAAGTATTTCCAGAATGCGTTTTAAAGGAGGCATTCATGGCAAACATCAATAGAGTATTTTGCATTGGGAGAGAATTGGGTTGCTGAACACTTTCACAGCTCTGGGTCCTGTTCTGGCGCGGATTTGTGAAATAGCAAAAGGAAAGAAATTGAGAGCACAATAGAAATAGTATTAAAACACGGACTTTCAGAGGCATCAACTGATAATTCTTCATAGTGTATTACTGGCACAGAGAAACAGCCAGCTGGACGTGCACCCCACCCCCACATCCTATACACGTCACAACTGCAGATGGTTGCTCGGCTCTCCCCGGTGTAATTGCCTGTGTCCCCAGACAGACTGTAAGTTCCCGTCAAGGGCAACTGTACTGTAGCCAGTGCTGTACCCCAACACTTCACAGAGCCCGTCGGATGATGGGCATATAATAATTATTGTCTATTTTAATTGGCATGGACCAGAATGAAATGCAAGAAGGAATTCTTTATACGTGACTTCATAGAAAAAGGATTTGAATAGAACTGGTACCGAGATACTCCCTACTCACTCATGACTCAGGTTGTTCCTACCAGAACCGCACGGGTACACAAAACACAATGCTTGCATGTTATTTCTATTTTTACTTACATCTCTGCTTCAGTAATGAATGATTCTGTCAACTCCATTTTCCCTATTCCGCACTGAAAGTCAAGTCTTCTTAACCCTGGTCCTTTATTATCTATTTTAAGTTCCAAGTTCAGGGCTCCCCTCGGGTCTTGTTGTGCAAGAATTCCTGAATCAGGGGCACCTGGGTGGCTCAGCTGGTTGAGCATCTGACTCTTAGTTTTAGCTCAGGTCATGATCTCATAGGTCATGAGATCAAGTTTTGTGTTGGGCTTGTGCTCAGGGTGGAGTCTGCTTGAGATTCTCTCTCCCTCTCCCCCTCCCCCTCCCTGACTTGTGTGCCTGTGTACTCTTTCCCTAAAACAAATAAGTAAATCTTTGGGGGGAAAAAAAAAAAGAATTTCCAAATCAGGTTGACCCAGCAAGAATTTGGCATCCCTTTCCCGGTGCTCAGATGGGCAGAGGAGGCAACTCACACCCTCCGGGCATAGCACCCGAGCAAGTACTACCGCCACGGTCACAGACAACGCTCCCTGGAGAGAAGGGCAGATCTGATGTGGAATCAGCCAACCAGAAACCCCAGGCACCACCACCCACCACCCAGACCTGCTCAGCGCCTGAGCACTAGCCCTACCCTACTGACAGGGCACTGGAAGGTGGGAGCATGAATTTTCTCCATCCGAGGGCTACAGGGAAAGTGACATTCTCCGGAAAACACAGAGCACTATCAGGACAAGAGTCTGGAAAGGGTGTAAGAGAACAATTTTTACCTCATGTTTAGGTAAGGTGAGGCAGCATTTACCACCTCCCAAGTCCATTTCCAAACCATTCCCCTCCCACCCTTGCAGGAAAACCCTTCCTCCTTGAGGTGCTTTCCGTCCAGCTATATCCCAGCGTCGGTCAGGATTCCCTGTGTTGCAAGCCACAGATACTGGCCTGTTGATGTGGGCTGAAAACGAATATGTTCATGGGATGCTGGACAGCCACAGGGCTGCTGAGCGGATGCTGTCGTGGGTTGGGGTGAGGGTCCGGGTTGGAGAACCAGGTTTACAGGCTCTGCAAGCAGGAGAAAAGCCCAAAACCACTCTGCAGAACTGGTCTGTTGAAAACCCACTGCTGGCCCACTCGGCCCCAGGCCTTCCTGGATGCTGCTGTCCACACCGGCGCCTGTGCGGCTAGCAGCAGGGCGTGGAGATTCGGCGGCCATCTCCTTCCAGAATGGCTCCTGTACAACGGGTACAAGCTTGAGCTTCCTCGGGACAGGGGTGGCGGATGGGCAGAGCCCGGTCACATGCCTTTATGCCATCTGCCAGGGAGTCTGCAAAAGCGATCCTGATTTGCTAATGAAAGGCCGTCTTCACCTGCCTCTCTTAAAGTAGGAGCTTCCTTAAAGAGAGTCTCAGCTGCAGAGTCGGGTGCTGCCGTCCTCCTTACTCTCTTCGTCTCATTGCTACTTCTGTCTGCCCATCTCCACATCTCTCACTGTCCTCTTAGCAGCCCGACCACAGACCTCTTCTGCAGTCCGTCCTGCTCTCATCAGCTGTGACTTTGGTATCCATGTAGATGGTCCACCAAACAGCCTAACGTCATGGTACCTTAAATCCAGAGACTTCCACCTCCGTGTCACTTTTTAAAAAGATTTTATTTATTTATTTGAGAAAGAGAGAGAGAGCACAAATGGTGGGGCAGGGGGGAAGGTTGAGAGGGAGAAGCAGACTCTCTGCCAAGCAGGGAGCCCAACGCAGGGCTGGATCCCAGGACCCTGAGATCATGACTTGAGCCGAAAGCAGATGTTTAACCAACTGAGCCACCCAGGCACTCTCACCTCCACATCGCACTTGTCACTTATTCCCAGAGTCACACCAAGGAGCTTGTCATTGCTGAGAAGTGCTTCTCTGTAGAACTTTTCACCTATTTCCCACCGCCGCACCTTCCCTTCTGCTGGAGACAGGCTGCCGGTGCTCATACCCGCCTATTAGTTCCTCTGAAGCCTCTCTTTCTCTCTAATACGACACACAACCAGGCACGGCCCCGAAGCATGCTTAATGCCTTCATACCCCTCTCCCTCTCTTGCTCCCGCAGAATCTCCCAACAATGGATCCATTCCATAAAATGTCTACTAATACACCCAGGTATTAGCTATTGCCAGTCCTACTAAAAAATGTTCCTCGACAAGTCCTTGGTCCCCTATCTTAGCTGGGTCTTGAACACCAAGAAACTATTTCTTTGTTTGCCAACTACCATGTTCATCTTTTTCCACTTCCCTCAAGGTCCCCAGTCGTCCCTCCCCCTCTCAACTCTCTGCCCTCAGCGAACCATAAGCCTCCTACTTTCTAAGTGATGAAGACAATACAGCGTGAACACTTTCCTATTTCCACTGAAACCCACATTTCGTTCTTCCAAAGGTCAATCCCTCGCCCCAAGTTTTGTTCTCCATCCCAGTTCCCCACCTCCCACAAAAGTTGCCTCATTTCCCTGTATTTTCAACTTCTCTCTCTCCTGTTAGCTCTCGCTCCACAAATATTTTCAGATCATCTTCCCCAGATGGTAAGAGCCTCAGAAGCAGGGGTCCGGACTGATTCGTCAGTGTTTGCCCTCAGTACTGAATACATAGTAAAAAATACATTTTTGTTGGGCTGAATCCTTCACATTTCCACATATACCATCAGTAGACCTAAAATTTATGTCCTAAATCTAAACTCACCTTTGACTAAAGACCCGTTAACAGGGAAAGGCCTTTAGCAAATTCATTCATTAGAGTCATTCTATCACCTTTCTTTGCTCATCTGAACTGAGGTTACTTTAGTTTTATATTATCATTACTACTTGTCAGTGAATGATAAAGAGCTTAAATTTCATAGGTATGTGTAAATTGCATTTAAAATAATGATTGTTACTATTAATATTTACACAAGTCATTTAATCCTAGAACAGGCCTGTGCTAATTAATATTTTTTTCATACTAATAGTCACTATGAAGTAAAAGTTCTCAGGAAATCCCCTGGTAAGAATAATTTTCTACACGTACCATGAACATGCATTTGACCTTGGGAGCGCAAGGGTAGGAAGAGGAATGAACACACGCCAGGGCTTAGATCCATGTGTACAGTAAAGGACTTTGTCAGGGGAAAAGCTACCTGGAAGAGGTGAGTTTTGAATTGCAGTTTAAAGTGGAGTTGCTTCGGGGCGCCTGGGTGGCTCAGTCAGTTAGGCTGCCTTCCGATCAGGTCATGATCCTGGGGTCCTGGGATTGAGCCCCACGGGCTCCCCTCTCAGCGGGGAGTTTGCTGCTTCTCCCTCTGACCCCCCTCCCTGCTCGTGCTGTCTCTCTGTTTCTCTGTCAAATGAAAAAATACAAATATCTTTTTTTTAAAAAAAAGTAAAGTAGGGATGCTTTCGGAAACCCAGGGATGAGACCGCGCTAGGGAGCTCTGAGCCCCACCGAGAGTTACACCACTGGTCCTGTGGACGGCTGGAGTCACGTGAGCGTGTTCATTCACAAACCTGATTGCTGAGCACTTGACGTACCTGATTCTGTGCTCCTTACATAGTTGCTTCACCAGCCTCTTCTTGCATTTTGTAAGAAAGAAAGAAAGAAAGAAAGAAAAGAAAAGAAAAGAAAAGAAAAGGAAAGAAAAGGAAAGAGAAAAGAAGCTTCCCCTTCCCTGCTTCTCGCCTTACGCTCTCTCTGAGGTGCGGGTGACCTAGTGTGCCAACCTGCTCACCAGGTGCCCATCCCGGTGCCCGCTGCGTCTCTCCGCCTCCACCTGGGACTCGGATCTGGACCCACAGGGGGCGCTCCTGCGCTCAGACACAGGAGTCTGCTTCCGGTTCCCCGAGCTGGCAGAGATTGCCTTCAAGGTTTTTTATTTCTATTGACAATGCCTCACGCTCTTTTCCTCCGCTCAGGTCAGTGGGTTCTTCCTTAACTTCCTGGGCTGAAGCAGAATCCAAATTGGTTTTGATACTGGGGATCTTTCTCATTTTTGTCAGCCTTCCCCTGGCCTTCTGTCTGCTTGCCTTTCCCGCTGGCCGGGTCAGGCCCACTCTGCAGAGCTCCGGGAGACCGCTGCCAAATGCATACTATCGAATTCCCTACACCTGCCAAAATGCCACCTGCGCCCCCCCCCACCCCCAGTCTCCGGCCGCCCATCTCCCCACCTCAGCTCTTTCCTGTTCCTGGTCCTCCAGTCACCTCTGTTGCTCCTCGCACCCAGGACAGGGACCTTCCGCAGGGATCCTCTGGCTTCTGGGGCCCCAAGGGCTCTGTGTGAGTCTGCCGTTGTTTCCAAATGAGCATTTGGTGAGTCTGAGAAATGAGGTGGGCATCGGGTATAAGGCATTCAGTGTCTGCCATCCTTTCCAGTAACCGTGTTGGGGTGTTGCCTCTGGCCCGGCCACAGGGCCCCCTGAGAGGGTGCACACGGGAGGCAGACAGATGAAGTCACAGCGCCCTGTCTGCTCTGAAACTCCTTTCTCACAGCAACAGCACCTGTGAACCTCCAGGAAAAGAAAACCCCTCCCTTGCGGTGGGAGGCCGAGCTGTGTAGCTACCCTTCACTCAACATCGTCATTTCTCTTCCAGCTGATGAGGCCAAAGTGTTAGGTTTCCAAAAGAAATGCTATTTGCCAACAAGAAATCAGAGAGAGTGGTTTTTAATCAAAAGACTTTTATCCTCTGCTCTGAAAACGGGGAGAGCCTATTTTTTTAAGATATGCAGTGTCGTGAGCAGGTCATCACACAAAGGCTGGGGAGGGAGGGGCAAGGCTGAGTTTGGGTGAGAGAGAACAGCAGATTTCATTTCATCCACACTCAAGAGTCAAAGACCCTTTTAGAGTAGGAAATAAATAGACTTCTCTGCTAAGGATGTAGCATAGGCCAGAGCTGTTTCTAGAACCAGGAGTCACAAAGTGGCTGCCGTGGGCCTCCGGGTGGAATGCAAATCTGCAGCAGACTTGGGGAGAATTCTGAAATCTCACGTCCGCGATCTCGAAGTCACGGACGGTCTTCTACTCCTAACACACGTGCAGGGAGTGCAGTTCGGTAACCATGGATGGTGCCGCAATGTGCTTTTCTTCTACTCTTGAAATTTCTGCTCGTGTGTCTTGATACCCACATTCAGACTCTGCCCCTACATCCCTCCCTTGGAAAGTTGAATTCCTGGCGTCTTAGTTGGTTCTTCTCCATCTGCGATTTCAGAAGGGATCTCAGGAGGTTCATTTATAGCAATGATCTGATTCCTGCTGTGCTGCTAATAAGCAGGCCCCATCTTCTTACCTTTTAATAAAGTCATCAGCAGAAACAAGTGGGCCTCCCAGGGGAGTGCAGAGAGGCATTTACCCTCGGTGGGACAAGGGTTCTCTCCTGCATAACTGACAGTAAATAAAACTAATGTCTAATTAAGAGGTTGACGTAGCTTAAAATACCCTCCTTGTTTGGGAATCGAATGTTTTGCATCCTAGTTTATCAAGATGCCGATTGGACACATTTCCGTGTCCTGATCCAACCAGTCCATGGCAGAATGTACGGACTGGAGGGGCTGGGACCTCAAAGTCCAGGATGAAAGCACATTGAGAGCCCGAAGAGCGTCTGGCGGAGAGCATCAGGCAGCCGTGTGAGCTGACGAGCATCCTGTCACGCGGGCTGGGCAGACAGGAGCCGAGGCTGGACTTCAGTGCCCACAGGGACAAGTAGGAACAAGACTTAGAGAAAAAAGAACTTTCCACCTAGTTCAGAGGATATGATGAAGATCAGTACTGGATAAGCAAGAGCTTCACCGTAAGGAAGGGGGGAAGAAAAAGCAAAGGACTGGTTTCAACATCTCGGCACCTACCACGGCCTATGGTTGTCTGTGAACAGCGGCTTCCGCCACCACATGCTGAGGCCTTGCTGCTCAGTCTGGTCTGTGGATCCCAGCATTGACACCACCCTTTAGAAATGCAGAAGCTCAGACCCCAGCCCAGAGCTACTGAACCGGAGTTGGCCGTTGGTCAGGGCCGCAGGGCGACCACGAATGCATTCAAGTCAGGAGCACAGCCCGATTCACTGTGGCCTTCACCGTGGCTACAAGATGACCGCATAATACATGTTTCCTGAAGAGATTAACTAACTGAGGGAGATGGTTCTGAAATCACCTGAAGTACTTACCTCCGCCGTGTCTGGAAGCAAAATTAGCCCCTGAACGTGTAACTAACGGAGTCTAAGTTGGGGCCGGAGCCCAGGTAGGTTGTGGAGGCCGAAGGCGCAGAGCCCATTCCCCGGGGACCCCCTGGCATGAACGGCAGCGCTGTGGCATAATGGGGCCGGGGTCCTGGGTTCTGTCTGTGCCTTGCGAGCTGAGTAACACTGAACAAATCCCTTACCCTCTCTTTGGGCCTCATTCATTCATCTATAAACCAGGCCGATAAAAAAATCTGCCTTGCCTTTCTCACTGATGTCTTTGGAGGATTAATTGAAACAATACACACGGAGACACTTTGTAAACAGGAATCAATTATACGCAGACAAGGAATTCTTGTTTGATCTGCCCTTTGATCTTCCACTCCAGCTTTCTGCCTGCCCTGCGCCCGCCCTTTGCCCGCCCTGCACCACAATCACCCTGTGGGACTTGTGGCTGGGGCCAGGCTCAGGGGCAGGGACAGGGACAGGTGCCGGCCTGGAGAAGTCCACCTTCCAGCCCTCCAGGTCACTGCCAAGGCCACCTGCTTCTCAGAATCACCGTGCCAGGTGCAGGGCCATGGTGGTCCCTCTCGGCATTGAATTTACTCCAGCCATTCAACGGGGTAATAAGCAGCAAGAAATCCATCAATCCCACATCAGCCTGACCCCATTTTACAAACCTGATGATACTTAGCATACCAGCATGTTTGCTTTCTTTCCAGCAAACAGTCAAACATGATTAAACTCTCTCCTCATTTCCATATTAATAGCACACCCGTGTGAAGAATTTAGGAAAACACATTTCTGGAAATCTCATTTTTGATTTAAAATTTTCCAGTGTTGCAATGAACAGCAACACACTGCCATGCAGAAACATCCCCTCCTGTCAGGGAGCTCGGAGGAGATGTTGCTCCCTTTCTGGCAGCTTCTTCCCATGGTCAACAACTTGGTCACAAAATGCTTTCTTCCCCGGCAGTTCCCTAAGGCTGTGACTTCAGTGTGCTTCTTGCTGTTTTCTCCTTATTGGGAACAGGGGGAAGGACCTCCTAGCAATCTGGGTAAGGTCCCTCCTCATGTTTAAAGATCACAGTGAAATTCCTCCATCCCTTCCTAGAATGTGGAATCAGAGAGCCTTCCTCTTCTGATTGGATGGCTCCATTTCCTCTCACTTTTCTTCAGATTTGGGGCAGAGACCAGTGTGCAGATGAGGAATGGGGAGAAACGTGAGAACAGTGGAGTCCCAGACTTCCCCTGAACACATCCTGCAGGCTGAGAGCAAATCACATTCCCCGCCTCGCAAAGATATAGCTTCTCTAATCACCCGTCCTCGCCCCTCCCTGCCGATGAGAATGCCAGGAGGAGAGTACAACCCCAGGCTCTGGAAGCAGGCGGGGTGCGGTCCTGGTCTTGGCTCCTTCATGAACAAGCTGTCTCACTGAGCAAGTAACTTACGTAACACTGTTTCTTGCACTATCAAAATAATAATATTATTATTCACACTGTTCTACTTCATGAGAGTGTTACGAGAAATTTTAAATAAATGATGCACATAGAGCACTTAGTTCAGTGTCTAGCATACAGTAAGTGCCCAATAAAAGTTGGCTATTGTTATTTTGTTTTTATTGCTGTAAATAATGTATCACTACTCACCGTTCCTCTCAGCATCCCATCAACAGCGGAGGGGAAAGAAGAGCTCCCAGCCAGGACTCCTCCTTCTTGGCCCCTTTGGCAACCAGGAGGCAAGGAAGGGGGAAATCTATGTGGAAGGAAGGTGGGTTCCCTCCACCTCTGCTCTTGGACTGTGTTCTCATTCCCTATGGCTTTAGAAAGAACCCTGTTCTGGGGGTAAGAACAGGCATGTGTTAGCCCCAACTCTATTTTTTACCACTTGGCAAGTTTCTTAAAGCCTCTAAAAAACCCAGAGATTGCTCTGAACTCACTTCAGCTTTCTTGTATCCTTGAATTGGGTGCAATGGAAAATGGTTTATTTGTTGGGCGGGGGATGGGGGCTCCACGGGGCACTGTGAGGCAGTTTTACAGGGGAGGAAATTGAGATCCAAACTGAAGTTAAGCGACTTGCTTAGGACCAGAACACTGTCTTCTGGGCGCAGAGAGATTGTTTTTTTTCACATCCCCCCCCCCCCCCGCCATCTCTCGAAAGGCCAGTGACCCCCCCACCGTCTCTCGAAAGGCCAGTGAAGCCTGCTGTCTGTGATAAACCACGCTCCTACGGCGGCAGATTCATGGTTGACTTCCGTCCGGCTGTCTCCTGGGACACGTTTCCTCCAGGCTGCAGTGTCTGGGCCCACGTTAGTTTTGTAACCATCCCTTTCCCAATGCCAGGTGTCTGCCCTGAGCTTCAAGCTACGGCACTTCGTTCTATTTCTGAATTCTGCCATCTGCACCCCGGGTTTTGTGCTTCAGATGATATGTGACTCTCTCTGTGAATCCTTGCAAATGATTCAGGGGTTTTCTTGCAAGACACAGAGCAGTGAACTGGCCCTTTTTGTTTGTGGACTGGGAGTAGAGGGGATGAGGGAGGAAGGAGTATGAGGACCCCTTCTCTCCTCCTCTCTGCTATGGCATGGATTCTGGCCACACTGATTTCCAGATCGACGGCCCCCCGGGCACGTGCCTGGAGCCCTGCCTGGGTGAGGCGGGTAGGCCTCCCCACGGTCACCCGAGCACTGCCTCCACACGGCCTCCCAATTTCCTCGCAGCCACAGGCTCAGAGATCCCTGTGCCTTTGAATGCTTGCCTGGGAAACACCATATGTATGAACTAAGTTTATAAAGCACTATGTTTAAGAATAAATTTCAAGATGCTATTTTTCAGCAGCCTATGAATCACTTCAACTCATTTGCAAAATAAACTGTTTGCCAGGGGAAATTCATTTTTGATGACCGAAGACAGAATGAAAGTCGTAATACATGGGGCTTTTCCCTCCCGACAGTCACGAGCTATTCTGCCAGGAGGGATAGGAATGGGCAGCCGTAGAACTTTGTAAATGCAAACTCCCACATAATAAATAGGTATATCTAACACGTACTCCAGTAGACTCAAACTCCCATTTTCAGAGCCACATGGCATTTTGTCAAACAACCTGGACTTTATTTTGGTCTTTCAGCAGAAGTAGGAAGATGAATATTACAATTTTTGAAAAAGATTTTCTAGAGTTGCTCTGTTCCTTGATTTACCAAGGGGCCATTTATCTCACCACCTGGTAATCAAAAAGCATGTCGGAAAGGCCAGCTCCCCGGGACGCCTGTGAAGTGAGACACTTGCTGCTGATGCAGGAGGTGGCGTGGCGTACCCTTGGCCAGCAGGGAGAGTTCCCGGGCCATGGCCATCCATACCGGCTGCCTGGGGTGGTGGGTCTCAGATACACTGTTTTTAGTTCCTTGTATTTTGCTGCCTTTTCTGTGCTCGCTACCGTTGGCTGAATCGTGCCTTTTCAGCTCTCTCTGCTCAGTCTGTTGTTTTTTGCACCCTTATCTGAAGAGGGGAAGCTGGGGCCGGCTAATGATGATGAAAGACACGTGTAAAAAGCAATCAGCGCGACTTCATCAGGAGCAAAGGCACTATTTAGGTCATTCCGGGGACCGCAGCCCTTTGCATCGATCTCCTCCCTTCTGCAGGGAGCGTCCCAGGCTGTGCGGGAGGAATCCTCTGGAGAAACGAACGCAGCACCATCACGGAAATGTGCACCGGGAGCTGCGGACCGCTTGAGAGGGAATGCAGCAGGATTAAGAAACGGCTGGAAGGCTCTTGTTTACTTGCGGCCCTACTTGTACAAATTGTTCTGGCTTCTCTTCCTTCAAACGTTTCCTTTTCGCCATGCCAGATGGGGCTGCATTTCTAAAATTGATCCTGACTTGGCCACCAGGGATCAAACCTATCAAACTGACTTAACCCAGCGATCAGAATATAAGCCAGGCGTGACGCTTGCACGTGGAAAGGACGCCGGGACACTGGGTTCATACCCAGGTGCGGGAGAGAAGTGGGGTATCCAGTGTTGGCTCAGAAGCAGGTCTCAGGTCTGTGCTGAATAGAGTTCAGTTGCTCCTGGCTTTCCAGCTGACCACAGAGGAAGGAATATCTTGGCTCGCGATTCGGTTCCATAAAACCTGCAGAGCTGAAAGCCACTTGGGTTTCTGGTTTGACTGAAGGCCCGCGCGCATGCCTAGCTGGTGTGCGCCGTGAGCCAGTTTGCTTGCAAGCATTGAGATGGTGGGAGCCAAATCCCATGCTCAAGGAACAGTCGCAGATATTTTACTGACTTTTTATTTTTTTTTACTCCCTAGGCCTTCAGGCTTCCTGCCTGGCAGGAAAGCAGAGGCGCCGGGGGGTTCCTGAGCCGGCAGCTTCCCGTGAGCTTGGAGTTGGAGCATGGCTTAGGTCCCCGGCAGGTGCTCAACATTGTTGAAGGCACTCTCCTTTTTGACACGATGGTGTATGTCCATGCGTGCCCGTGCGTGTACCACGTGGCACAGTGTGTTGGCGTGCACCCACGATCCCACACTCGACATGCATGAAATGCAAGAGGCCCCCGGGGCTACCCCTGAGGACAGGGGCCACCCCCTTCTCAAGGTTTGGTAGCTCATTGGCTAACACAGTGTTTATTCTCCATGAAGTCACAGAGATAAGACCGACTCGGAAAAAAGTAGCCGAGACTTATAGCCCTGAATTAACTTTATGCCAAAGTACAACCTCTGTGCACAAACGTAATGAACAATTAAAGGGATATGCTAAAAGGGGAAGTGCTGCCGGTTGAATGCAAACTATGGGAGCTAATAACATAGTCCGTGGCCTACAGCAGTGTCGTATCACCTACATAATACCTCCCACGGAGTACTCCTTCCAAACAACTGCAATGTCATTCACCTTTAGATCTAACTTGTACTTCACAGGAAATTCAGAGAAGAGAGAAACTAGTTAAATACGATTTTTATCCTAAATTTTTTTTTAAGAAAGTAAAACAGCAATTTGACAAGAGAGGAAAGGACAATCTAACCTCTAAGGCAGGGAGGTGAGAATCCGTAAAATGGGTTCTGGGACCTACAGGGAGCTCGACTTTGCTGGAGGGTCAAGTCCAAGCAGGTGCCGCAGGTGGTGTGGCTGGAAAAGGCGGGCAGGAAAGACCACACCTGCTATGGAGTTTGGACTGTTTCCTGGAGGCAAGGGGGCTCAGTGGGGGCTTTTGTTTTTAAATAACAACTTAATTTTATTTTTATTTCTTTAGAGAAGGAGAGAGAAGGAGAGACAGAGAGAGGGAAAGGGGGAAGGACTGAAGGAGAGGGAGAGAAATTCTTAAGCAAGCTCCACGTCCAGCATGGAGACCGATGTAGGACTCCATCTCATGACTCTGAGATCATGACCTGAACTGAGATCAAGGGTTGGACATTTAACTGGCTGAGCCACCCAGACACCTCTTAAATAACTTTATTGAGACACAATTCATAGACCATAAAGTTCAGTCTTTTAAAGCATACAATTCAGTGATTTGGGGGCTATTCAGAGTTGTACATCCCAACGGTACTAATTCCAGAGCATTTTTAATACCTCAATTTGAAATCCTGCACCCGTGAGCACTGTCTCCCCTTTCCCCCCTGCTCTCCCAGTCCATGGTAACCACTAAGTTGCTTTCTGCTTCTCTGGATTTGTCTTTTCTGGACATTTCATATATGTGGAATCAGAACAAATGGCCTTTTGTGTCTGGTTTCTTTCACTTAGCATGTCCCAACGTTCATTCACGTTGCAGCGTGTATCAGAACTGCATTCCTTTTTATGGCCAAACAGTTTATAGTGTGGACACACCACATCCTGTCTCTCCATTTTTTAGTCGATGAACATTTGGGTTATTTTCACTTTGGGGTTATTATGGATAATGCTGCTATGCAGGTGGTCGAAAGGTACAAATTTTGGGGGCGCCTGGGTAGCGCAGTCGTTAAAGCGTCTGCCTTTGGCTCAGGGCGTGATCCTGGCGTTGTGGGATCGAGCCCCACATCGGGCTCCTCCGCTATGAGCCTGCTTCTTCCTCTCCCACTCCCCCTGCTGTGTTCCCTCTCTCGCTGGCTGTCTCTGTCAAATAAATAAATAAATAAATCTTTAAAAAAAAAAAAAGGTACAAATTTTCAGTTATAAAAATAAGTAAGTCCTGGGATGTAACGTACAGCGTGGTGACCTTCTCTGGAGAGATGGTTCTTTAAGCCCTTTGCCCATTTTTGAATTGGGTTGTCATTTTATTTGTATTGTTAGGAATAATTATGTTATTTTAAATAGAGTTTTTTTCATGATCATTCTGGTGTGGACATGGAATAAGAGAGACATGTGTAAGTGAAAGAGACTTATTATACTCACAGGTCCCTGAAGAGAGGGGCATGGCGTGCCACCCACTGGGGCAACCGAACAGCTGGGGAGCCAAGAGAGAATGAGGACAAGGGAACAAGTGTCTTTTGGGGGGTCAGGGTGGAACATGTGCAAAAGGGATGAGGGGATTTCACTGGTGTGTTTGAATGTCACTAGGTCACCGTCAGGGACGGGCAAGAAATGGAAGTTGTGACAGGGACCAGCCTTATCACCCGGGTGTACCTGGCCACCTGGGCAGGGTGCTCAAAGCTTGTTTGTCGGGATGTTGGGGCATCAGGAAAATAGGAAGTCTTTAAAAGTTTACAATACATAATGCTTGGGTTATAAGAGTTCTAATGTATTCTAGATACAAGCCCCTCATCAGATACATGATTTGCAAATACTATGTTCTTCCATTCCGTGTGTTGTCTTTTCACATTTTTGATGGTGTCCTGTGAGGCACAAATATTTAAAATTTTTATGAAGCCCGATTTATCTCTTTGTCGCTCGTGCTTCTGGTGTCATATCTGAGACGACATTGGCTTATCCAAGGTCACAAAGATTTACTCCTATGTTCTAAGACTTTCATACTTTTAGTCTCCACGTTTAGATCTCTGATCCATTTTCAGTCAGTTGTTGTGTATGGTGAGCAAGAGGGGCCCCACTCTGTTCTTTGGCATGTGAATATCCAGTGGTCCCAGCGCCATTATGGGAAAGACTATTCTTTCCCCATTGAATGGTATTGTTGAAAATCAATTGACCATAAATGTATAGAGGCTTATTTTTGGACTCTCAGTTCTATTCCATTGATCTCTACGTGCATCCTCGTGTCAATCCCACATAATCTTGATCACTGTTGCTTTGTAGTAAGTTTTAAAACAGGGGCGTGTGAGTCCTCCAACTTCGTTCACTTGCAAGATGATTTTTGTCTCTTCTAGGCCCCTTTCCATGTATTTCCATGTGAATTTTAGATTCAGCTTATCCATTTTTGCCCAAAAAAGGGAGGAGGCAGCTGCGATTGTGATAGAAATTGTGTCTGTAGATTCGTTGTTAGAGCATAAGCATTTACCTAAACTAAGTCTTTCCACTTATGAACATGAGTTGTCTTTCCATTTACCTAGGTCTTCTTAAATGATTCTTGGGTTTTCTTTCTTTCAGTGATGTTTTGTAGTTCCCAGAGAACAGTTTTTGTACTTCTTTGGTTAAATTTATTCCTAAGTATTTATTCTTTTGTTGCTATTGTAAATGGAATTATTTCTTTAATTTCATTTTCAGATTTCTCATTTTTAGAAATACATTGTCTAGAAATACAATTGTATATTGTTCCTGTGATCTTGCTAAACTTGTTCGTGAGTTCTAATCATGTTATAATGAATTTCTTAGACTTTTATACATATAAGATTATATTGCCTGTGAATACAGATAGTTTTGCTTCTTCTTTTTCCAACTGGATGGATGACTTTTATTTTTTCTTCTTGTCTGATTGCTCTGGCTAGAACCTCCAGTACAATGTTAAATAGAAGTGGAAAGAATGGGAGTGCCTGGTTGGCTCATTGGTTAAGCATCTACCTTCCACGCAGGTCATGATCCCAGGGTCCTGGGATCCAGCCCGGAGTCTGGCTCCCTCCTCAGTGGGGAGTCAGCTTCTCCCTCTCCCTCTGCACCTCCCCCTCTCTGATCCTGCCTGCATGCTCTCTAGCATTCTCTCTCTCTCACTCTCTCTCACTCTCTCTCTCAAATAAATAAATAAATAAATCTTAAAAAAAAGAAGTGGAAATAGTGTAATCCTTGTTTTGTTTTTTATGTTAGAGGGAAAGCATCCATTTTTTTCAACAGTAAGTGTGATGTTAGTTGTACGGTTTTTATAGATAGTTTTTATCATATTGAGGAAGTTCCCTTCTATTCCTAGTTTGTTGAATGTTTTTATCATGAAAGAGTGTTGGATTTTGTCAATTTTTTTTTCTTCATCAAATAAGATAATCATGTGGTCTTTTCCCATTACTCTGTAAGGTAATTGATTGATTTCCTGTGTTGAACCACACTCACATTCCTAGGATAAAATCATTTGGTTACAATGTATAATCTTTTCAATATAATGCTGGATTCAGTTTAATAAAATTTCATTGAGGATTTTTGTGTTGTATTCCTAAGGAATATTGGTATGTAATTTTCCTGTGACATCTTTGTCTGGTCTTGATGTCAGGGTAATACTGACCTCAATGAATGAATTGGGAATTGTCCTCTCCTATTTTATGGGAGAGTTTGTGAAGGATGGGTGTTAATTCTTTAAATGTTTTGCCCAGGGCAGAATTCATCCGTAAAGACATCTGAGTTTTTCTTTTGAGGGTTTTTTCCGATTGCTAATTTAATCTTTTTACTATTATAAATCTATTTCATTTTTCTGTTTCTTCTTGAGTCGTTTTCAGTATTTTGTGCCTTTCTATGAAGTTGTCTTTCGTTTAGATTATTTAATTTGTTGGCATATGATCGTTTATATATTTTCTTAGAATTTGGTAGTGATGCTCCCTCTTTCATTCCTGACTTTACTAAGAAGTCTTTCCTTTTTTCTTTCTTTTTTTTTTTCTTAACCAGTCTAGCTAAAGCTTTGTCAATATTATTGATCTTTTCAAAGACTCAACATTTGGTTTCATTGATTTTCTCTATTGCTTTTCTATTGTTCATTTCATTTATTTCTATTTTATTCTATCATGCCCTTCCTTCTGTTTATTTTAGGCTTAATTTGCTCTTCTCTTTCTAGTTTCTTAAGGTGTAAAGTTAGGTTATTGATTTGAGACCTACCTTGATTTTATAGGCTCATTCAAATTCGGAGCTTTAGCTAAGCAGAGGAGGAAGAGCTGGCAGCAGGACAGAGAAGAAGGGCACACCTGCTCTATATCCGGTTTAGTAGTTGTTCAGTCATAGGGAGTCCTGGTGGTAATTCATGTCTACTGTCTCTTGACAATCACAATTACCTCCTTATAAGGAAACCTCTTGGAGTCAGCCATAGAGAACAAATGTCTCAAAGTAGTGCCGTAAGAATCTTCTGTCAATATTCTAAAGAGGGACAGGCCCAGAGTTCCACTTGAAGTCAAAAATGGGCTTTTTTCCCCTTAAAGATCTTCAATCAGAGTCTTATAAAATATGACAATTGATATTCCTAGATGTAGGCCATCACATGAAAGACTTAGAGAGAGGACTGTTAGGAAAGCTTGTGTCTAGAGAGATCTGTATTAAAGTGGCTACTACATAGCCTCCGCTGGGAGTCCGAATGTGCCCGAGACTCTCATATGGGGCTGAGTCCTGCGGTGGAGAGTAAGTCAATACAGCTGTGCAAGCTAAGGGCTCCGGAGAAAGGAGTTACGCAGGTTACACAGTGATGAGAATTGAGGCGGCTGATAAAGTTCTTTCCGAGAGAATATAGGGCAGCAGAATGGGGAGATCACGAAAGGAACCTAGAATCCAGGGCTAAGAGAAGTGAGTAAACTACGTTCTAGTACAGAAACTAGAGTGGAGGGACGGAAGGAAGTGAGAAGCACTGGGGGCAGGGACCAAACCAGATGGACCAAAGGTGCTTTGGAAAATGATCTTACCCTCCAGGAACCAAAAGGAGACTTAGAAAGGCCATCTGACTTTGGTGGGAGTGCAGTGGACCAGCCAGAAGCTGGTCCCGAGTCAGGATTAGGACTGTGAACATTCACCCCTGGGTGCTCAGTACCAGCCCCAGCATGAGGGTTGAGCATTCCTCCTCCAGGTGCACCCCCCAACATCAGGCATCCTGCTGGTTAAGCAGCCTTCTACTCTGAATAGCTATGATCACAGAGGCCCTATGTTCTTGTACTCACTATTCAGAATTAGCAAAGCTTTCTCCACATGTCAGTATACACCCTGGAAAAAAATAGGTCTGAATACTTGCTTCCCTCTCTCCTAGTCCAGAAGACAGACTTTGAATCCAAGAAGTGGCAAAGGAGGCTCCCCAAAGGAACTGAAGACCCTCATGTTAGGGACCTGGATCAAGCTGAGTTATGAACCACACTGGATGAAGCTCATCTCCAGAAATGTCTTCCTCGCTCTACATGCTGCTTCGTTGGTGGTCATGGCTTATATGTCAATGTCTTGGGTCCTGTTCTGTGGTGGTGAGGACGCAGAAATCCTATGCAGGAGAACACGTGGATGATCTTGAACGGAAGGTCTGAGGCTCTGGGTCACAGTAAGGAGTCCTGAGGGTAGAGAGCCTGAATTCTCCTCAATCATACTTGTGTTTGGATTCAGCCTCTCCCTCAATGGTTTGCTCCCCCCCCCCCACGCCTCCAACCAGTTACACTGACAGAAACCAACTGTCTCTTATGAGAAGAGGAAACACATTTCAGTGTTTCAGCTGAAGCTTAGTTTGTTCTCGCACCGCAGAGGGGGAAGGCTTCTCCAACAGCACCTGCCCCAGTGAGCGCGGAAGAGCTGATTGACAGCACGATTGTCTTTAAGGAAATATTCCTGCTTTGATTCTTACTCTACCTATCTTGAAACAGCAGTTCTGAACACTTTGGAGTAACTGCCAAGATCTTAGAAGAGAATCATTTATCATGTTATCCGTAAGTATCTATCATGAGTACTTTGGGGCACTGAGAGAATGGAACCTTTAATTTTGATTAAGGCAAATGTGGAGGTGGGGACGGGGTGGGCAAGAAGATAACTATTGGTAGCCTGGAGGGAAGTCGGAGCATCCCTAACATAACCCTGCAGAAAGAGATGAAAAGTTGTCATTTTACTGAGTGTTTCTTAGTCTTTGAAAAGAGAATATTTACATCCATGATATTTCTGCCTCAAGATGCATTTAATTTCTGGCTAATTGAGTCAGATTACAAATCACATCTGTTTAATGTAAACAGAAACCCAGTTAGGCTTCAACCTTTCCACCTGAGTCACTCTGTTAATTAAATTCCTGATTTATCAGCTCGCTTTCTGTCTCTCTCAGTATCTGCCTCAAGTCAGATTGCCTGTGCTTCTCATGACTTCCCAAGATGGAAGCCAGTCAGATGGACAACATCAGGCAACCTTTGATACTTCAGTTTAGGGGATCAGCACCTCAAAGGTGGCATATTTTATTCTTCTAACTTGATCTGTTTTATAACCAATACAGCCACACACCATGAGAAATATTTTTTCAACAAATGATAGACTCCGTATCATTTTTTGCAATGTGAATTAATTTTTGTAAATTAATTTTTGAATGTACAAAGCATCTTTGCATATTATCTCATTAAAACATGCCTGTGAATTAGTAAAACTGGTGGCGCTGTTATTGCTGAGGCTCAGAAAGGTTAAAGAGGCCCATTCAAGGTCACAAAGCTAATAAGTGGCGATAGAGTTGCCATGGTTTTGTGGTTTTTTTTTTTTTCCTTTTTAGCTACGTCATGAAAAACCTCGAATACTACTGGCACTAATCATGAATCTGAAGAGAATCTGATTTCGTAGGTAATAATCTGAAGCTAAATAATTGATGCAGAGAGAGTCTGAAAAGCTGGTAGAGTCCTCTTGGGTTTTACACCATTCTGTTGATTCTATCTTAGGAGACACAACATGCATGTGAGAGCAAAGTATCTAAAAAAGCAATGTGTTAGCGTCCCTCCCTGAACCTCTAGCCCACTGGCACACCGTACCTTGGTGTGTTTCCCAGCGAGGACGCCATGTCGAACTGCACGTGCAGACCACGCAGCAAAAATGTCCAGGCACACATTGCTGTCACCCCTACAATCTTCCCATACCTCTACACATGACGCTTCAATGGCTTTCCTGCTATCTACCAATATAGTGAAAGCCCCTCACCTAGCATTCAAGAACTCTCTTTTGAAGCGTTTCCCACCACTTTATTTCAACATAAAATTTTAGGCATAGTTTCTCCAGTCACCCCCTAACAATTATTTTTTTGCCCTCTTCTGGGCTTTTCCGGTCTTTCCTTCTCTATTATTTCCCTTCAAAGCTCAAACAGTACTCTGGGTGGAAGCTTTCTATTTACTTTCATGCAATTTCCCCCCTTCTGAACATCCATGGCTTTCTGTCTACATTGATCTCGTTGCATCCTCACTTTCTATCTGTTACTCACACATGTATCTCACCTTCCTTAGTAAACCATACGATCGTTGGGGGTAGGTTTGAATCTAAAACCCTAGATTGGTTCTGTGTTGCTCAAGGCAAGCACCAAGCGCCATGTCTTACACACAGTGCTTATGGTCACTGAGTAATGGCCCCCAAATAGGTCCATGTCCCAATCCCCAGAACTGGGGAATGTTAGCTTACATGGCAGGAGGGACCTTGTAATTAAGAGTCTTGAGATGAGATTATTCTAAATTATCTGGGTGAACCTGGAGTGGTCACAACAGTCCTTATCAGAGGAATCCAGGAGTCAAAGCCAAAGGAGAAAGCGATGTGATGAAGAGGACAGGGACTGGAGTGATGCACTTGGATGATGGAGGAAGGGCCTGAGAACCAAAGAATGCAGGTGGCCATTGGATGCTGAGAATAGCAAGGAAACAGATCCTCCCTCAGCTCATCCAGAAAGAACCTGCCCTGCCAACACCTTGACCTTTTCCCAGGGAAGCTGACTTTGAAATTCTGTCCTCCAGAAGCATAAGAATAAATTTGTATTGTTTGAAGCACCTGAATTTAGGGCAATTTGCTATAGAAACAATAGGAAATCAATACAGTGTTGGAGAAAGGTTTATTGAATGAAAAAATAAATGAGTGACTACAAGTAGGTGAATGAATAAATGAACTCAAAGAGTTCTGAAAGGACCCCCTGATTTATACGATTTCTTTGCTTCCTGCCTTTAACCACATGGGAAATGTTACCACAGTTAAAGGCATTCGTTAACGTTCCTCGATATTTTTCTGGAGATCTGATTAAAATGCAAAGGTTTTCGCTGGGATCCTGGTAAGTGGCTGACTAATCGTCCCACACCAATTGACTGCCACTCTAGAGGGGACAAGCCTGGAGAGAGCAAGAGCGTATGGGAAGACAGGACTCAGTGGGGATGGAGGACTTGAGGGATCTGGCAAACAGAGTCTCTCTAAGGCCGAAAGGGGCGTGTCTCGCTTGGACCGAAGGCTGCCCAGAGCCATAACCTGATGGTCCAGCCTTGAGGCGCAGGAGAAAGATAGAGAATAGTCATAGAAATCATACCGTACCTGTCCAAACTTTTTTCCTTGAATTGGCAGAATCTTAGCAGGGTCTCTTTATTTCCCTGAGGACAAATTCACATCATTTTCAGGGACAAAAGTATGATAGTATTTTTGTTCAATGTGTATCTTACTTCCCCGTGACTGACATGCCCTCTTTTAACTTTAATTAGAAACCAAACTGAATAAAACACTTGACTTTGACATACAGTAGTGATTTAAAAGGACTTTTCCACTCCAGTACCAAAAACACGAAACAGTAATTCAAAAGGCTATTAGCATGGCCCTCCCACCACCTCGTGACACAGGGAAAGACTAAATTAATCAAAATGGTAATTGTGCCACAAATCAATTACTACTTAAGGTTATTCCCACTAAACTTGACCATAAAACTTCATATCCCCTACAACACAATCTTAATTGTGGTTTTTTGAAGAAAAAAAAAATCCATCCCTTATAAGGCGAGTGTGTGCACGCGTGTTCCTGCTTGCGCACGCGCGCGCACACACACACACACACACACACACACACACACACCTCGTCATGGGCTATTAGCCGAGCAGCGATCATCTTCCTCATTTTCTCAAATAACACATATCATTCACACAGAGCCAGAGCGTAATTTGAATGAAATCGAATGAGATTTTCCTCGGCTTCAAATGAATTGGAGTAGGAGATAATAATGCTTTCTATTTTTTTCCTATCCAACAAGATCGGCTCCTAGCTCCAAAAAAATTTTAAAAGTCTCCCTGGTGTTTCAGATTTAAATACATTATATTTAATGCAGTTTCTAAATTTTAACTACTTCTGATTCTTTTAAACTGCTCAGAAAGGCATACTGAGATTTTCAGATCTTCCAATCTAGCTGAAATCAAGCCCATAAGCGTCAGCAAAAGCGGAACATTGCCTGGGCCTCTCAAAAGAATCTCTGAGTCTCCTGGTCTCCATGTTAGAACTACATCTCTCTGCCCAACAAAAAAAATAAAATAAAAATAAAAATATCAATGAGATAAAATTACTTTAATAAAACATCATCGGAGAGAGGAGAGGAGAGAATTCTTGAGCACAGGTTTCATATAAACCATCCTTTACACATAGATATAATTTTACGGTGGATTGGAATAGTGTTTTACTTGTTACTATGATCTATTTTTACTAAGACTAAGAAAAATCAAATGCTCTGGGGAAGAATAGAACATTCTAAATTAAGCTGCATAAATAATTTTCACACTTTCTACTTGAACGTCTGTGCGGATATTTCATTGTTTTTTATATTAGCTACAAAGGTGCTCCCAACCATTTTATATCTTGTGCCTTATTCAGATACTGCCGAGTGATTAAAAATTGCAGCTTCTGTTTTCTTAACTCGGTAATGTTGGATTCTATACGTCTTGGATTTCTCATCTCATCGATTTTGCTCAGTTCCCTGATTCCTGTTTTGTTCTTGCCCATAAGTCCATAACTATTGGCTTATTCTCATTAGGAAAGTTACCCATACTTTATCTGTACTGATAAATGATAGAATGTCTGTTCATAGTCTGATATTTCTTTAGCCTGCCAATTTCTAACAGCAAAAGATTGACATCAGGGATACTTTTTTAGCATATGGAAGCAGGCTTCTCTGAAGATCACAGATTCAATGATGTAGCCATGAGAACAAAGGAATGACAATACGCTTAGAACAATCTATTATCTTAAAAGTTCTAGAATTCTTGATTTTAAATAAAAATAAGATGATATTAGGCAGAAAGTTTTAGCTAAAACCGCACAGGAAAAAATTCATTCTCTCCTATCTTCTCTTGAATGCCTCTGCAAGGGACCTCCGAACCTAGTGTTTTAGTCAAAGCATATGTTGGCAGCCAACTGCCAACACTAAATATAAACTTCAAGGGGAAGAAAGCCACATTTGGATGATAACTCATCTACAGACTAAATATTTCAGAGCAGATTGTGTCTCTATGGATTCTAAGCTGTGAAACTCAGAAGCCCTTTCAATAAGTAGTTTTGAGACCTTTGCTGAGTTTCTGTTCCTGTCCTTTACCTTTCTGGGTCTTCCGATTTATTTGTAAAATTGAATTAATAATCTTTCAGCCTACTGAATGTTGGCGTTATGTGGATACAGATGAGACATAGATGTAATCACTCTAAATTACCTAGAACATGACATTCGTTCATTCAACAAGTATTTATTGAGCACATACTTTGTTCCTGGTGCTGTGTCAGTTATTGGGAACATTACTGCGGCCATAACAGACTTTGCCTCTGCTCTTGTAGATATAACATGAAATATTGCTACAAATATTATTAGAGCTATTCCTCCAACATCTACTACCACCACTACTATAATGTTGGTGGGTATTTAAAAGAAATTGCTATTCTTTGTGTAACCATCAACATCTCTTATGTGGAGATAATATTTGGGACATCTTCAGTAGTAGGAAATAATTATTACTATCATATAGAATTTTATATTATATTATTTTATTATTATTAAAATTTATGAGTAATTACTAAATTACTACATTCATTTCCAAGACATCTTTTGGTGATTTTGCAGACAGTCAAGAAACCACCTTCAAGACCATAAGTTAGAGTTTTTACTTTTAATTTGATTCACCAGGCACATCTCAGCCTGACATCCTGTAAGAATCAGGACCAACAAGAACCACGCACAAGAAAATAAGAGAACAATCTTGAAAGAAATCCGATATCAGATCTGTACAAATGTCTTCAGCCTCTATTTTTAATTTTCTTTTTATAAAAATTTTTTATAAAGAAAACAATGAAGGGTGGGGAATTAGAATTTACTTAAGCACCTACTGTATGCTTAGATATTTTTCATCTATTATCTCATTTATATGCAGTACTTCTCCATGATACTCCTTTGCAGATGGAGAGGAGAGGTCCCGGGAGATGGTGACTTTTCAGACTCACTTCAGTTGGGACCTGAAGCCTATGTTCTTCTCACTGCATCCAACACTTCTGTTCTATCACAGTCTGCTTAGTGAAACACAAGATTCATCACCGTGACTCAATTCATATGCAACCGATTAATAGGGACTTGATGTCAGTTTTATACAGACGTCTTGCTGGTACCTAGGTGGTTTTTCCAGCGTGACCCCGTTCTGACAACATCAGGAGCCAGCTTTCTCACAGTTAAATCAAAGACTTGACAATATTGAAGACTTGAGGAAAAAGCTGCAGTCATGCAAAACGCCTTCTCCAAGAAGTGGCTGCTCTAGTGTCTTCGGAACAGTGACATTTCAAGTATGCCCGTTGTCCGGAGACTTTACCTGCATCAGAATGGCCTGGAAAATTCGTTCAAACGCAGATTTCTAGTCTCCTCCTCTTTCCCAGCCTCCATCCTCAGCCCAAGAATTTGTGGTTAACAAATTTCTGCATGACGCTGAAACGGCTGATGGGAGGACCACGCTCTGAGAACCAGCAGCGTGTTACGCGATCGGGGGAAGTTGCAAATGCAGACAAAGAATTTACAAAGATATTTTTTTCCTACAAAAACTGAGTGATGAAGAAGCCTACCCCCAGATTATACGTTTTACGTTGATGAAATGGGTCTATTATTGGCAAATGTCTTCAAGGATCTAAATCGTGATGGAGGAAACATGAACCCCAGTGTATCAGGTTGCTGCTACGACATTTGGTCTGTGAACATAGATACAAATGTCAGTGAAGATTTCACTGTGCTAGATTTTAGTAAAGGTTGCAATTGTATTTTGTTTGTTTTCTTACTTCTCTGATGACAAAGTTACATAGATTTTCAGTGGTCTACTTTTTTTTTTTTTTAGTAGGCTCCACATCCAGCATGTAGCCCTATGTGGGGCTTGAACTCATGACCCTGATATCAAGACCTGAGTCAAGATCAAGAGTCGGATGCTCAACTGACTGAGTCATCCAGGGGCCCCTTCAGTGGTCTACTTTAACCCCACTTTTTCCAAGTTCCGTTGGTTTTAGCATGTAATTTTGCAGAATATGAAGTTTTTCAGGAACACAAATATGGCATGAGAGCAGAATATAGCTTCATTAGATAATTAATAAAAGTTAAATTAGTAAGGTGATAATCCATAATATTAAAATAGCATCATAATATAACTTTATTAGAGCGATGTGGAGAAACTTATCAAATCTATGATAATGACCAAAAAGAGTAGAAGATCTAGAATAATGGGCAAATGTAGGTGGAGTGGATGAAATAGAAGTTGTGTAGGCCCAGTGAAGACCCCTTGCAAAACTGTCTTAGACATCTTCCCTGAATTTGTCAGAACATCATCTCTAGCCCCTGAGCTAGACTGCCCATAGCACTTAAGACTTTGGTATTAAAAAGACTCTTCAGTCAAGAGAGTAACAAATGTTGGTGAAGATGTGAAGAAAAAGGAACCCTCGTGCACTGTTGATGGGATTGTAAATTGGTGCAGCCACTGTGGAAAACACTGTGGAAACAAAACTACCATATGATCCAGTAATTCCACTATTAGGTATTTACCCAAACAAACTAAAAATGGTCATCTGAAAAGATATATGCCTCCATATGTTTATTGCAGCAATATGTACAATAGTCAAAAGGAAATTCAGTGTCCATCGATGGATGAATGGATAAAAAAGCTACGGTGTATATGTGTGTGCACACATGTAGAAATACACTGGAATATTACTCAGCCATAAAAAGGGAAGAGATCTTGCTGTTTGTGACAACACCGGCAGAACTGGAGGGTATTATGCTAACTGAAATAAGTCAAACAGAGAAAGACAAAAACCATATATTTCACTTATATGTGGAATCTAAAAAACAAAACAAATGGAAAAATGAAAACAGAAACAGACTCATAAATACAGAGAACAATCTGATGGTTGCCAGAGGGGAGGGGAGTGGGGGGACAGATAAAATGGTTGAAGGGGAGTGGGAGATACGGGCTTCCACTTCCAGTTATAGAATGAATAAGTCACAGGGACAGAAGGCACAGCATAGGGATTACAGTCCAAGGTATTGTGATAGCATTGTATGGTGACAGATGGTAGCTACACATGTGAGCATAGCATAATGTCTAGAGTTGTCAAATCACTATGTTGTACGCCTGAAACAAACGTAACATGGTGTGCCAACTATACTTCGATAAAATAAAAAGATAAAAAATAAAAAGATAAAATAAAGCACTGTCTCTCTCCTTAAAGAGATATCTCTCCTTAAACAAGGCTGCTCTCTTGACTGTATTTTGACCACAGGTCATCATTCCAATTGCTTCACTTTGGGGCTCTCTATTTAATTCTAGTTTTGCCAGCCAGCCCTGAGTCTGTTCACAGAGGACACCAGTTCATTCCCCATAAAAACAGATCAGCTGTAAGCGCCCCCGGGAAGCGCTGAGGAGGAAGGAGGGGGTAGCAATGCTGACTGAAAGTGAGGTAAGGGCTTGCAGAATAGAGTCCCCGAAGAGCCTGAGATTTGGAATCTTGTCCCCTGCATCTTCACAAATCCTTGCCATGCATCTCCCTTCCTTGTGTGAATGAAGCAAACACCCAACCTCCTACAGTTCAAGTTAGAGAAGATAAAGAGATGGATGCCGTATCCGCCATTTTGTGTGCTCCCTATCCCATGATGCCAGGGGGCAGGTTTCCAGGAAGTGAGTCTCTGGGTGGTACTAGCCTTGCAGGAGTGCGCGCTTCATGGAAACTTAGCTCTACGGAGAGTTTATCCTTGGACCGAGATGTAAGAGAATAATCCTGTATAAGCTTCTAGCGGCTGATTTGGCTAAATCAGACAATGTGGAAATTGAGTGAAAACTTGCTGAAAATGCGCTTTTCAAATGAGCTAAGGTGGGGGAATTAAAGGCAGAAATCTGGTGGGGTGGTGTCTCCAAAGTCGTCAGAACAGAACTTACTCGTTAAATTACGAAATCAGCATCTTAGATGATGAAGCGGGGCTCCCCCCCCCCATGATTTTTATTACAAAGCCCACAGTCATGGTGGAAAGGTTATCACAGATTTGGAGAAAGGAGTAGACAGGGTTCTGACTTAATTAAATGTTCACGTTAAGTAAGTATTCCAGTTCCTGGGGTGATGACAGCCAACAGTTCATTAGCTGGAAGTAAACTGTGTGACAACTGTCTGATTAACAGTTTACCTTGAGAAAGCCAAGGTTATGTGATAGTTACAAATGAAGGAAGCTCTCCATCTGCTGAAGCCTTACTCAAACCTCCTTGAGTAGAGGCATTTTTTTAAGCGACTAGAATGGAAGACAATTTACTTGCCTACTAAACCTGTATGGTATGTAATGAGAATCTTTGTTTCAAAGGGTGTTTTGTATCTTGACATACACTGGAGCCTTTATTAGGAACACTAGTTACCGTGGTATATAGTAGTAGTAGTAGTTGGCAAACCTCAGTGTGTGTTAGGATCACCTGGAAGGCTGGGCTCACCCAACCCACCCCCACGCCCACTCAACCCACTCCCGCGCCCACTCACAAGTTTCTGATGGAGCAGGCCTGGGCTGACTCCCTAACATGCACATTTCTAACAATTTGCCAGGTGATGCTGAGATTGCTGGTTCCAAGACCGCCTTTGAGAACCACATTTTAAACAGAAAAGAGACTGGCTGATGAGGTGGGGAATGCCTCCAACAGGAGTTGGGGGACCCAGAATCCCTTCTAATTAGCTATCAACACAACCACGGTCAAGTCGCTTGGTTTTCATGGGGTTGACTTGATGGCATCTTACAACTCCATATTTTGAATTCTTGTGTGAAATTACCAGTAAATAGATAATTCTAAGAGTGTTGGTTAATGATACTTTTTGATTCTTCCTGGAAGCTCTGGCCTGACAGTGAATGTTTTCCCACAGAATGCCTGAAGAAAAAAGAAACCTACGTTGTCATTATCAGCCAATTATTTCATAATCAACAAACATTCCATTTCAGAATCAATGGACTGTATTTGATTGTCCAGTCAGGGCAGACCCCTGGGCCACACTCCTTTGGGCAAACTCTCCCAGATCCTCAGATGCCTACACAGTTTGTGCCCTTTTTAACTGATTTAGCCTGAGCCGCTTTGATTCAAGACTATTTAGTCTAGGGACCCTAAGGGACTGGGAAAGCTCACTGGTTATTTTCTTTTAGATTATGCTACATATGTTAAAAGTCACTAAGCAGTAAGTTCTGGGAAATCTCATTTGCCAGAGGAAAAGGAAAGCGGCCACATCTGGATGCTGTCTCTCAGGCAGGAACAGAAAAGCAGCAGGTAACTGGGTAGAGTCTAGAAACCTTTGTTTGCTGTGTTATATTACTTAACTGTTCTCTATGTGAAATACTTCGCTTCTAAAATGTAAGTCCCCTTGTCCTACTAGGACAGTGTGGGGGTGGGTCAGCCCCACAGCCGAGATACTTGAGCTTTTTTAATGCTGTGGTGATAGGTTTTTATATACATCAAAAATGACCTGTGTGTGTAAAATTTAAAGAAATTTAAGAGTTATGTAAATTTGCAAGCATGCAAATTTTAATATAAATAAAAAATTATATCATGGGATAGAATTTACCATTTTAAACATTTTACGTATACAGTCAGTAGCGTCATGTCCAAGCATGGATGGTCCGCAGCCGTCGCTACCACCCGCCTCCACAGATCTTTCATCTTCCCAAACTGAAACTCTCCATCCGCTAAACAATAGTTCCACGTTCCCTCCTCCCCACAGCCCTTGGCAATGAGCATTTTACTTTCTGTCTCTATGAACTTGACTACTCTGAGTATCTCATGTAAGTAGAATTGTAGGATATTTGTCTTTTGTGACTGGTATATTTCACTCAGCATGATGTCCTCAAGGTTCATCCGTGTTGTAGATTCGGTCAGAATTTCCTTCCTTTTTAAGGATAAATAATATTCTGTAGTGTGTATGGACCACATTTTGTGTATCCATTCATCCGTCAGTGGACATTGGGGTTGTTTCTGCCTCTTGGCTATTGTGAATACTGCTGCTGTGAACACTGGTATACAAAAAGAGTCCTCTGAATGTTTTATTCAGGGATTGTCAAGCATTGGTTCATGATGCAGGAGCATAAAAATGGAATAATTTTGAAGTAATTCTTGGGTTCCTTATTCATAAGCAGTACATAACATTGCCCAGTACCATATCTTCACTGAGCATTCTGCCCTTGTATCATACTGTAATCCTGTGTAATGAATGGTCTTCCTTGGGGAATGTAGACATGGGTTTCCTTATGTGGAACCATCTGAGTATCCTTCTAGAAAACCAGTTTGGGTATATTTTTATTTTTTTACCTTCAGCTAACCATCCACAAAGAGAATGGTAACCAGCTTCATTTTATGGATGCTAATACAGAAATATTTAAAAGTTAGCACTCGGCCTCTTCAGTGCTAACTCTTGCCCATTTCTTCTTTGGGCAACGTTTTCTGGGACAGAAAAGCCCTTATTTTGGCTTAAAATTTGCTATAAAGTCCAAGTATTTTGATTAAAGGGGAAAAGCCATTAAGTTTGCCAGTGATAAGGAAGCTGTTTTTTTTTTTCAATTAGTTGTGACTACAGTCCTACCCTATGTAAAAGTTCCCTTGTTTCTGCAAAATAATTTCACCTCATATTTGGAAAAGAATATTCTAAATATGACATAATGTGGTCCATTTAGAAGAAGATGACATGAGCCAAGTATAACAAACTGAAACACATTTACAAGGACTACCAAACCACAAGCTGAACATACTTTTCCCTTAAATTGCCTCTGTCCTAAGAAAAGAAATCGTTAAGGCTGATATGAGGAATACAGATTTTCAATAAAGTAGAGCCAATTATCTCTCAATTTTAAATAACATATTTTTTGTATGATGATGATTGCTTATGACAATAATACAAGAAAATTCCTTGTCACACAAAGGACTCGAGAATTTACCATTTTAATGATTTTTTAAGCATTAAAAAAGTTGATTACTGAGTGTTATAAGATTGCATAAATAGCCCTTAGATGTCATATAAACCAGGGATAAAGAAATAATCTTAACTTGCATTTGAATAGTACTTTTCATAATTTTATAAACAGTTTTATTGAGATATAATCCATAAGCCATATAATTCAGTTAAAGTGTCCAACGTAACCATTTTTAGTATATTCACAGACATGCAATATTCACAGACATGCAATCATCACCACAGTCAATTTTAGGACACTTTGATCACCTCAGTGAGAAACTTTGTGCTTGTTTGCTGTCACCCCAACACCCTCAGTCCTAACCAACCACTAATCTGTGTTCTGTCTGTATACATTTCCCTATTCTGGACTTTCATATGAATGGAATTATATAATATGTGGTCTTTTCTGCCTGGCTTCTTTCATTTACTATGTTTTCAAGATTCATCTATGTGGTAGCATGTATCAGAATGATTCCTTTTTGTGGCCAGACATTCCATTGTGTGGAATTTTGCTTATCCAACTGTTTGTTGGACAGCTGGGCTGTTACCAGCTTTGGGACATTATAAATAATGCTGCTATAAGCATCCATTACAAGCTTTTGTGTAGACATATTTTTAAAATTTCTCTTGGCTACATACCCAGTAATGGAATTGCGGAGTCGTATGGTATGTGGTATGTTTAATCATTTGAGAAACAGCTAGACTGTTTTCCAAAATGGCTGTACCGTTTTACATTCCCATGAGCAGTGTATGAGGTTTCTGATTCGTTCACATTCTCACTGAACTTGTTACTCTGACTTTTTGATTGTAGTCATCCCAATGGGTATGAAGTGGTATCTCATTGTGGTTTTGACTTGCATTTTCCTTGGTTATTAATGATGTCAAGCATCTCTTTGGGTGCTTATTCGACATTTGTGTATCTTTCTTAGAGAAATGTGTGTTCTAATATTTTGCCCATTTTTAAATTGGGTTGTCTTATTATTAAGAGTTCTTTATATAGTCTAGATACAAGTACCTTCTTAGGTGTATGGTAAGTTTTCTCCTATTCTGCAAATGTTTTATTTTTTTGGTAGTGTCCTTTGAAGCACAAAAGTTTTTAATTTTAATGAAATCCAATGTTTTCATTTGTTGCTAATGTTTTTGGTGTCGTATCTAAGAATCTTTTGCCACGTATACATGTATATGTTTAAATACACATATATACGTACACACACATGTGTGCACACACATGTATACACAGTGTATAAATTATATGTATAAATATAAACATATACCTGGATCAGTTTGCTAGCTTTGGTGAAGATTTTTGTATCTATATTCATAGGAGATATCAGTCTGCAATTTTTTCGTAGTGTCTTTGTCTGGTTTTGGTATCAGGGTAATACTAGCTTCATAAAATGAGTTGGGAAGTTCTATCTTCAGTTTTTTGCAAGAATTCATGAAAGGTTGATTTTAATTGTTCACTAAATGTTTGGTAGAATTCACTTGTAAAGCTATCTGGACCTGGGCTTTTCTTTATAGGTAGCTCTTTGACTATTATTATTATTATTATTACTGATTCAATCTCTTCACTTATTATACCTATACAGATTTTCTGTTTCTACTTGAATCAATTTCAGTAGCTTGTGTCTTTCTAGAAATTTATTTCATTTATTGTATTTGTTAGCATACAATTATTCATAATATTCTGTTATGATCCTTTGTATTTTTATAAGGTTGGGAGAAATGTCCTTTCATTTCTTGTTCTAGTAATTTGAGTCTTCTCTCTCTTTCTCTTTTCCTTGTCAACCTAGATGAAGTTTTGAAATATTGTTGATACTTTCAAAGAACCAGCTTTTGGTTTCATTGAATTCCTCTGTTGTTTTTCTATTCTCTGTATTACATTAATGTCCACCCTAATCTTTATTATACCCTTTCTCTGCTTGCTTTAGGTTTAGTTTGCTCTTCTTTTCCCAGTGTCTTAAGGTGGAATTTCAGATTGTTGATTTGAGACCTTTTATACCTGTAAATTTCCCTTTAAGCATTGCTTTAGCTGTGTCTTAAAAGTTTTGGAATGTTGTGTTTCATTTTCATTCACTTCAACTATTTTCTGATTTTCCTTTTATTTTCTTCTGTGGATGTTGTTTAAGAATGTACTCTTTAATATCCACATATTTGTTAATGTCCCCAATTTTTTCTGTTATTGTTTCCTAATGTCATTCCATTGTTGTCAAAGACCATGCTTTATATTATTTCTGTTCTTTTACATTTATTGATTAAAAAAAAAAATTCTACCATATGGTCTATCCTGGAGAATGTTCCATGTATACTTTTGAAGAGTATATGTATTCTGTTCTTTAGGGGTAGAGTATTCTATGGGTGTCTATTAGATCTAGTTGACTTATGGTATTTTTAAATATTTCTTATTGATCTTCTGACTAATTTATTCTATCTATTACTGAAAATGGGGAATTGAAATCTCCAACTATTGTTTAGTTGTTTATTTTTCCCTTAATTTCTTTCAGTTTTTGCTTCATGTATTTTTTTGGTGCTCTATTATTAGGTGCATATATGTTTATAATTGCTGTATCTGCCAATGGATTGAAACTTTATAAAAAATATCATTATAAAATATGTCAGTATCTCTAGGAACTTTTGTTGTTTTAAAGTATGTTTTGTTTGATCTTAGTATAATCATTCCAGCTTTTTTGGTAGTTCTTCTTTGCTTCATGTTGTTTGCTATCTTTTTGCTCCAGTCTATTTGTGTCTTTGAATCCAAAGTGTGTCTCTTGCAGACAACATATAGGTAAATCATATCTTTTAAAATCCAGTCTATCTCTGCCTTTTGATTAGATTGTTTAATCCATTCACATTTAAGATTGAAGATACTTGAATGCCTCTATTGTTTGTCTTCCAGTTGTCTCATGTCTATTTCATTTCTCCTTTACTAATTTCTTTTGCAGTATATGAATAGTTTCTATTGTAATATTTTTATTTCTTTAATGACTTTTTATTTTTGAGATATTTTTTTAAGGGGTTGCTACAGGATTTATCATATACCACTTACCAGAATCAGCTTCAATTACACTAGCTAATTCCAGGGCTACATAGAAATGTTACTCCTCTATTCCCATTTTCCCCTTTTGTGGTCTTATTCTTACATGTATTTCATCTGCTTTGTTACAAACTCAATCATACATTATTATGCTTTGTCATCTGTAGTGGTTTCCTTAACTCAGTGTGGCTTTGTTCCCATTTCCCTTCTTTGTGCTGTTGGCAACTGTCACACATATCTTACCTTCTATATGTTATAGTCCCAACAATACATTATATCGTACTATCTCATACAGTTGCTTTTTAAATCAGTTAATAGAAGACAGGAGAAAAATATGCATTTATAGTGTCTTTTATATATTTTTATTATATAATTATGTATAATATATATTATTACCTTATAATCATATAGCTAATAATATATAATTATTAATAATATATACATGTTTATTAATTAGATATGGTTGTTATATTTATTAGTTACATAATTATTTATATGATTATTATGTAATTATATAATTAATTATTGGTAATAATTATTATTACAAAGAACATAAGTGCTCTTTGCCTTTCATGTGAATTTGAATTACTGTCCAGGGTCACTTACTTTCAGTCTGAAAAAGTTTCTTTAGTATTTCTTGTAAGGTGGCTCTGCCAGCTATAAATCCTCCCAGTTTTTGTTTGCTTGGGGAAATATTTATTTTTGTCTTCTATTTGAATGATAGCTTTGCTGGATATAGGATTCTTAGTTGACAGTTTTGTTTTCTTTAGCACTTTGAATATGTTATACTGCCTTGTAGTCTCTCTCTTTCTTTCTGCTGAGAAGTCAGATTTTAATCTTATTGGGGTTTCCATGTAACTGACAAGTTTTTTTTTCTTTTATTCCTTTCCAGATGTTCTCCTTTTTTTGACTTTTAATCCATGATGTATCCGTCTGCAGATCTCTTTAGGTCTAACCCATTTAGTTTGTTGAGCTTCCTAGATGTGTACTTTACCATTTTTCAATACGTTTGGGAAAATTTCACTCATTATTTCTTTGAATATTTTTTGTGAGCCTTTCTCACTTTCTTCTCTCCTAATACGACTCTTACACATATGTCCATGTGCTTAATGATGCCCACATTTCTCTGAGGTTCTGTTCCCTTTTATTGTCTGTTCTTTTTTCTCTTTGGCTTGCATCATCTCCATCAACCTATTTTCGAGTGCTTCCTTCTTCTGCCAGTTCAAAGCTGTTGGGTCACTTTAGTGAACGTCGTTTCAGTTGTTGTAATTTTCAACTCCAGAATATTTATTTTTTTAAATAATTTCTCTGTATTGATATCCCACATTTCCCTTCCTTTACTTACTTTTCTTTACTTCTCAATCGTGCTTTCCTTTAGTCCTGTAAACTACACTCTACAAGCTGGCTTGAGAAACTAACTCAATTAAATGTGGTTCCCTTGAAATAATAGTGTCTGAGGTCAGTGTTTGATATTTGTCTTAACATGATGAAAGCTCTTCCCAGCTGTTCTGTTCCCTTGTTCTCTTCTGCACATTTGTGGCCTGCAGTCTCAGCTATATCTTTATTAAATCCATGAATCTCTCCCCAGCGGCCTTCTACCATAACATGCATTATTCTTAAGAGCATCATTGGACTTGAACTTCTTCACATTCTGTTGAACATCAAGTCAGCTCCTTTAGAACAAGATTAGGAACTATCTATTTCATAGCGTGTTTCTCCCCCCAGGCAAAATCTCTGAGCCAGGGCTCTGGTGCTGGGTGTGGAGAGAATGGCAAGCTTCTCTCTGAGTGACACCCCTCTCTAGGAGGTAAGCACCCTGTGCGAGGGAGAGGAGTGGCGGCCTGAGGCTCTCTCAGTTTATATCTCCCATGTGATCCACCATCTCACAAGTCAGGGCAATGACAATAAGGGCCACAGCTTTCTCAGCATGCCACACTCAGTATGGAGCCTCCAGACCACAATCGGGTGCTAGGTGGGAAAAGGGAGCTCTTACCTCTCATTCACTCACCTGGAACTTTGCCTCAACAACAAGGAACTGGGGACAAATGAGAAGAGCTAAAGTATTGCTCCTCCCGGGAAGAAAGCCCTCTGATTGGGAGCCATGAGGAGCTGGGGGCCTGCATTTCTGAGTCACAGCTACCTGGAGTGGAGTCTCCATCTTGCTGAACTGGGAAGGTCGAGAGAGGAAGGGGTCTTGGTTCAAACACCACAGTCTTGAGCTTCTTACTGGATTTTCATGATTTTCTCGAATAGGTGTTTCTTCATTTGCTGTTTGCCCATAGGACCATTTCCAGAGAATTTAAATGTGTTTGTTTATTTTAGAATTCTCACCGGTTTGTATGAGGAGCCAGTCAGCAGAGCAACTCACACTGTCATGGCAGGGGTTCTGTCTCTAGTAGGTTATAGTTTATAAAGTAGTTTCACATATATTCTACATGTTATTGTTAACTACCCACACAGACTTAAATAACCATGTCACTCAGGTAGAGTTTATGTCACATTTCAGTGTTTAGTCACAGAGTAGGAACTGTACGTCAGACACCGGAAATAAAAGATAAATATAACACAGTTCTTCCCTTTGAAGAATTTACATCTGCTAGGAGATATGGAAGATCTAAATTATTCCAGAAATAAGAGTAGAATTTAAACACAAAGTCATTTGAAGCTTAATCCCACTAGCTCATGATGCCTTCTGTTGGGTCTTGAGGAAATATATAAATATGAAGGAAGAGAATTCCCTATTTGAATGCCTTTTTTTTTTCTTTGCTTTACCAAAGTTTGAAGGTGTGGAAGTGACAGAAGACTAATTTGTTGGATGGAGGTACTTGGGTGAGAAACGTGCTGTGAAAAACAAGCTCTTTATTTCCACTCCCATAGGCTGATGGAAAGGCCGGTGTGTGTGTTGGGAGAGAAGGAGGCTGTGGAGGGCATATGTCTACTCATATGTTAGGCACATGAGAAGAGAAACAGTAGGCATAGCGTTAACTAAAATCTAAGCATTCCGGTTAGGTTAATGCCATGCCTCGAGGATGGGGAAGAAGGAAAAGGAGAAGAAACAGGGACCGTTTGACACTTAATTTCTGGCTGTTTTTGTTTTGTTTCGTTTGCTAAAAATGCCTATTTAATTGCAATACTGATTATAGTGTCTCGAAATAAACACATGAGAGAATGAGTGCCGTCTCCCACCTGACATATAAATTTTATGATATCAGTCATAATTTCAGCTTATAATGTTAGGCATCTCTAATTTTTGCTGGGCTGCTGGGGATCCAGGTTTTTGTTAGTGACAATGTCTTACCTTTCTGTTGATACTTAAAATGCCTAGAAGAGAAAACCATCATTTTGGAGAAAATAGTATTACCGTAAGTCACAGAGTGTCAAAAGCAGATTATGCTGAAGCATTAAGAGCCTCATTTAAATGGGGGAGAATCTATGCCTAGATGAGGGTATTTTGAAGAGCCCAAACCTCCAGTACTGAGATGACTGGTTTGACTGCATTGGAGTAACAGTGCCATTTCCAGCAGGAAGGGAGCCTTCAGGAGATCAAGGAAACAGAACTGTGCCAGAGGCAAAAATAGGATGAGCCTGCAACCCTGGGGCCGGGGCCAGGAGGTTTTGCATATTGTGGGTCCAAAGCAACAGCAAGATCAGCATGAGTCAGTGTGACAGAGAGAGAAGATTTCTTCAATATTCAAGAGGAAGAAATAATTTAAAGACAGTGGTGGGATAAAGAAATGACTCAAGGAAAGATAATCTGCTGCAGAAATTACTGAGTTGCAAAGACATGATGAGCCTCCCCCCACCCCCCGCCCTGGCTTGCCTGAGCAAATGCTACAGCACAAGATGGCGAGGCCACCCAAGAAGTATCAATATCAACTAAAGCAAGTTCTGTACCCAAACCAGGAAAGCCCCAGTGCTACTCACCAGGAGTTTCACCTCATTCATACTAAAGAGAAGGAATTGGAAGTTGAAAAAACTTTTTGGCCCTGGGAAAGGAGATCCAATGTTTGGACAACCATAATAAGAAGACAGCCCAAGAGAAGGTAAATAAAAAAGAAACAAAAGACCTAAGTGGAACACAGCAAATTTGTGATAAAAGAGAGCTGAGAGTTCCAAGGCAGGAACAGATCCAAGGGAATTTAAGCATGGAATTCATGTTCTTGGAAAAGGAAATGATGACAATAATGAAACTCATGGCAGCAGGGACATTTGGAAGAAGTCAGGGTGTTATCAAAGGGACATCGGTCTCAGTTAGAAAAGGTAAGACAGGGGGGAACAGCAAGCATAGGTGGAAGAGAGTTTTGACAGAGTGGGAGCACAACTCGGTGCTCCCAGCAGGAGCAGCCGCACCCTAACTTACAGGAGGAGGAGGCCAGACCACAGATCTTTGGAGGAATTCCCTGGGGGTTGCTGACCGAGTACAAAAGATGCTCTGAAGCGGTAGCAGCAAAGCTCAACAATCAGCTCAACAGTCGAGCCAAGAAAAGGAAGCTATATAAAGTGCCCAGCTGGAGGGTCTAGAGGGTCCAGGACCATGAATGCTACGATAGGAACCTCAAAAGGAGATGTTCCCCAAAGCAAGGGAAGCAGCATATGGGATGGAGCAAGTCCTGCAAGGGTTGGGGCAGCAGCACCAAGGCCAAGAGTGCTGAGAGGGCAGCGGGCATGCCTACAGAAGGCATCTCAGGTGGGTTCAGGTTCCAAGGGCCTAGAAGGACCACTCCTGAGCATCCTGTGTCAAGAGGGGCAAGGCCATTTTGGGGGTCTTGAGGCAGCAGTGGTAATCACAGAAAAGACTCTTCTGGAATAGTAAAACCTCTGCAGAATCAAGAAAAACAAGAATCTGGCTCAAGAGTTGGTTAAGCAGAGACAAGGTCCCCCAAACACAATTACGAAGATCCTGCAAGATCAAGGGCAGTTGAGTCTCCAGTACTTGACTGGGTCATAGGAATGTGATCTAAAGGAAGTGGAGCAAAACCAACGGCGGGGTAACAACATGGCAGCCTACAAGGAGGGAGCAGGTGATAAGGAAAGCCCAGTGGAGATACCTCAGCAGACTAATGCTGGTCCACATCCAGAAGCTTGCAGTAATAGGAAGTACTGTAAGTGCAGACAGTAACATGGCAGAAGAAAACCAAAAGGACAGAAAGAAACAAAAAGGAGAGGCCTCAGTTTAACTTGGAGCTATTCCAATAGCCAAAGGTCAGGTAAGAGCGTTTTGAAGCTTCTGTAGATTTTCTTTGGGAAACGAGGTGAATAGGTGTGAATTTTTCAATTTTGCCAAGTCCTCAATATGCTCATTAAAAAAACTTCTTAACCCAGGTATCCAGTTTTATAGTAAATGGCTTTCGAATTTGTTATCATTACCTATTTCTCTCTCTCTTCCCTCTCTGCCCTCTTCTCCCTCTATCTTGTCTCTCCTTTCTCTAGACATGATCTGCAGTTTGTGATTTAAGAAAGAATTGCCTTTTAGCCCCAAACCAAACAGGGAAGAGGAAGGAAAAGCCACTTTAATTTTAAATTTGATATCTTACTTGGGGAGACTTTGTCCCTTCATCCCGTTCCCCAGGCTGAATATGTAATGAATCCACAGTTCATAAGAAACTGGAGTTGAAAGAAAAGTTGCCTCTCCCTGAAATATTGGTGGCCCCACCCTATAGTTTGTATCTGGGGACTGTGAAGTGTCAGAGAAGTTACCCTATTTGCAAGCTTAAAGTTAGCTTGCCATGGATTCATGGATGCTGGTGGAAGACACAAGACCAGGTCATGTCATGAAGGACTGTTTCTACTGACAATAACAGTCACCCAAGAATCAGCATCTTTGCATTGGTTCCCAAGCCCCACTTTCTACAGGACACTGAGAAGTGGGCCACATGGCACCGGTGCGTGAAGTGGTTTGTGAACCAGTAGTACAGGGTTTCTTGAGCTTGGGGAAGCTTCATCTTTGATAAAGAGTAGTTAACATGTTTTTCCCTTGCTCTAAAGGAATCACCATCTTTATCTTCCAAGGCTTTAAGCAGTCTTGCCCTGTGCCCCAGAAGGAGATGCTATCCCTTCGTTCCAGGTGAGTTCACTATACAGACATCCTTGAAAAGATAGTCTGGAACAGAGCGCAGTCCATACCTACCTTGTAAGACATACAGAATCCCAAGAGACCTGTGGAGAATTACTTCCTAACCATTTGTTTCCAAAAACAAAACGTACAAATGTTTTAAATTTATATTGCACAGAAACGATAGTGGGTAGACAAGCCTTTAGCGGTTAGAATAATAGTCTCAACAATATTGAAGCATAGTCCCATTGATCCTGGCCATTAAATGCAGGAAGGTTTCTATAGGAAAAATACGCAGACGTGAACAAAACAAAACCAACTGGGATTGGGGGTGGGGATTGTGAAGAGTTAGAGAGGGACCCCCAGTGACTCTGCTTCACTGGTTTTGTATTCATGATGGCCAGCACGTAGTAAATAATAAATACATGACTTACTGTCTGCTAGGGTGTCACAGCCACAGCAAACAAAATGAGGTATCAGTAAGGAAAATGATTTCCCAAATGTTAGAGGTTTAAATTGGTCATCAGGGGCTCCTGGGTGGCACAGCGGTTAAGCATCTGCCTTCGGCTCAGGGCATGATCCCGGCATTATGGGATCGAGTCCCACATCAGGCTCTTCCGCTGGGAGCCTGCTTCTTCCTCTCCCACTCCCCCTGCTTGTGTTCCCTCTCTCGCTGGCTGTCTCTATCCTGTTGAATAAATAAATAAAATCTTTAAAAAAAATAAAAATAAAAAATAAATTGGTCATCAGGTCTCATTTCTTATCTCAGTAATTGTAAATTATTGCTCCCTTTGCCTCTTACGGGACACTTGCTGCATACTGAGCAGTATGCTGAGATAGCCATAGTGTGTATGCATTTAGGTCTGTACATATGTGTACATTCTGCATACATACCCATACTACAAAAACATCTGTATTTGTATAAATTTAATTCTAACCTCAAGCCCACAAGGGAAGTATCATTGCCTCCATTTTACGGATGAAATGATTGAACCCGAAAGAAGTTAAGTTGCTGGTTCTGTATAATTCGGAGGTACACCTGGGGTTTGAATTCAAGTTTGTTGGACTCTACAACCCATTTTCTTAAGCCCCGCATCATTCTATCTTCCTACCAAGAAGCACGAACTTCGATACCCTCACCTTCTCTAGCCTTACTTTATAATCATCATAACGATTTATTTATGCTTCCCTCGTACAGTCGCTATAGAGGCAGTCCTTTCCACTAACAAAGAATGCTGGAAACTACTACAGTTCTTCCCCCTCCTTTATGTCTCTCCTTTATTGGGCATTTACTCAATCAGAACTCTATAGCAGGACCTGTAGTTCCTTTAGAAGGACCAGAGGTTCCCTGAAGAGCCCTTGTCAAGGGAACAAACCACATTCTCTCACACTGATCCCACTTCCCAACCTCTTTTGATCCATCACTCTCACGATACTTTGGAACAGGAATTTTGGCTGGACAGCATCGCCGTTTTAAGACATCTGATGAAACTCTCTGTGCAGATGGAGCTGAAATGGAGTTAAAAGAAACCTCTTCTCTCCATTATTCTGGGAGGCCGAACATGCCAGATCTGAGGTTTATCAGGAGCTGGTACTCCTCACAGCGTGGCTGAATTCTCACAAAGGGCATCATGAGCAGGGCGATGAGGAGGCTTCAAGTGGTTCTGCAGAGCAGAGTGAGAGAAGAGGTGAGTTCAGGTCCTGCTGGAAGCTTTCGTACGTCTCCTCACACTGAGATGGTGCCCCACTGATAGTGACCAGAGAGTCTAAGCCAAAAGTCAGAACATAGTGTCTGATGGACTTACTTTGAGTGGAGTATTTACTTAAAATGAAAAGTGATGGTTAACTAGAATCGCTTTTTACTGGGAAGAAAAACCTTGCGTGAGATAGGGATTACTAATTCTGAAAGGATTATCTTTAAATTTCCTGCTTCAGAATTCACCAGGCGGCCTGTTAAAATGCAGATTCTTGGGTTCTGAATCAGAATATGCCAGAATATTTAGGATTCTGCATTTTTACCACTAATTCAAGAGATTCTTTTGCATATGAAAGTTTGAGAAGTGCTGATTTAGGATAGTTTATTTTCAGATTTCTCACTGTAATTTAATGTGATATTTCAAGCTCTATATTTTATGTGCCAGTTTTGTGTAATAAGGAGAGACCCCCCCCCCCAAGTGACTGTGAGTCCCCAAGGGAGGGTGGATTAAAACTTATTCTATATAAGGCTATAATTAGAAGCTAAATTATGTCCTTCTTAAACTCTTCTGTTTTTCTTCAACCAGCTCACACAAACTCCTTGCCCACTCCAGCTCCATCCTGGCCAGCCCTGTGGAAATACAATAGATACTCCCAACTCCGAAATCATTTTAGCCACTTCTTATAACCTCCTTATGAAAGCCAAGTGTGCTGCCTTCCGTGTATTCACAGGCCTGCTTGGGAGGGGGAGCTCAGTAATGCCGTCTTCTGAAGATTAGGTCCAATTTTCTGACCTGATCCTGAGCTTTCTTCCAAGGCTTGCAGGAGCCAGAGAGAGGCAAGACCCTCCACACCATGGGCCTCTCTGACGGGGGTGGAAACACCACAAAGGCACCGTGCTTTCGAGAAGACTTCTACAACCGGGCATTTCTTACTGCCTGTGATGCAAAAGTTCTCAGCACAGCCACTTGGCATTGTTATACTGAGTAGAGCCTCTGATAACATGAAAGCATTGCTGGACTCTTAATGAGTGGCCAAGACTCGAACCTTCTGATTCCCCATTGCATCACATGTTTTTTCTTTTTTCCCCCAGCTTTGAGGTAGAACTGACAAATAAAAATTGTATATATAGTTAAGGTGTATAATGTGATGTTTGGTATAGGCATAAATTGTAAAACGATTACCACAAATAGGCTAATTAACACACCCATCACCTCATAGTCATCTTTACATGTCAGTATGACACACACAAAACTCTTCTGCTTTATATTTTTATTAAGGAGTTTTCGGATGTAAGTGCCTACCATATTCTGTCTCTGATTTCAACCTTAATTTCCACAAGTAATGTTAGACTGGACACTTCCTTGGAGGGCAAGGTGGCTGGTGCAAAATCTAATCTCATGGACAGGCACATTAAATCTCGACAGATCAAGTTCAATATTCTTTCAGTGGAACTGGCATCGAGCCTACAAGAAGAAAAAGGTTTGTACTGGAAATGTTGTAATGCCCTGTGATTATTCCAGAATCTCTTATTTATTACTACACACTCACCTGCCATCAGAGTTGTCATTTTTTAAACAAATCTTGCATCTTCGGTAATGGAAGAGAGTCTGAATGTGGCGGGACTTTAATTTTCATGATTGAATTGAAAAGTGAATGGTTTAATCCTATGTACTGCTTACTAAAATTGAATGGCAACAGGCCATCCAAATTTAGGGAAAAGGTCTCTTGACTTGGCAAGAGCAGTGAGTCGGACCTGAAGGAGGAAATGGAAGACCTGAGTTTCAGGAGAGGTTGAAAGAGAACCGTTGGTTAGAGCTCACCAGGAAAGTGAGGTGCGCAGAAGTGAGGTGGAGGCATGAGTTTGTCTGCTGGAGCTGCCACAACCATGCCATACGCTTGGTGACTTCAACAACAGGATTTGCCTCACAGCTCTGGAGGCTGAAAGTCCAAGATTGAGGTATTGGCATGGCCATGTAGTTCCTTGGCTGGCAGCAGCATAATTCAGATCTTTACACATGACCTTCTCCTGTGTGCCTGTTTTTCTGTATCCGAGTTTCCTCTTTGTGGGAGGAGGATGTCAGTCATACTGTATCAGGGGCCCACCCTCTTTCAGTATGACCTCATCTTAAGTAATGACATCTGCCATGACCCTTTTCCCAAGTAAAGCCACATTCTGAGGTCCTGGGGCTTGGGACTTCAACATATCAGTTTGGGCGGGGGGACACAATTCAGCCCGTCACAAGATACATGAGCATCTGTCAGGTAGCCTCAGAAGAAAGGATGTGAATAGTACATCGATGTGAAAATTTCTCTTCATTTCTCCAGTGCTTTCCCAAGGCCATTTTCCTATCTCTTTGGGAAAAGAAGTATTTAATATTAGAGTACAAAGTTCTTGACTGTCTAATTTCCTACCTTATGGTGTAGAGGGGAAAACGGAAGTCTCCAGAAGTAAAGCAATGTGCTCAGAATCAAACAAGATGGCGCCACATCCAAAATTTGAATCTGAATCTCCATACTTCCTAGACTGTCCCTTTAGCTTACCAGGAGCTGGGATACTATGAATGGCTTTGCCCTCGGGACCAAATATTGGCTGTGATTTTCTGTGTGCTGAATGCAAGGGCTGATCCTCTCTGGAAGTGGAATTGGGCATCTTGTAAGTTGCCTCCTTCTGGTGTTCACTGTGTGGACTGTACAACTCTGAGGGCGCAGACTGAAGCTTCCTGCCACAGCCTGGACGGTGCTCTGTGCTTTGTGCATTGTCCCTCTGCTCCTCCATCTCTCCTTTCACACATTCCCTGTCCCCCTGTCTCACTGCCCAGCCCAGCTCCAAGATGGTGACCGAAAATGTGTTAACCTAACTTAGTTTCTTAGTAGGTGATAGGTAATATTTTAATGGTAATAAGCCAGTTCTCCACCCCCTCTCCCTTTTCTAGGAGTCTTTTGGGTTTTCTGGGTACCTATCTTTGGAGAACAAAATAAGACATATCATTTCTGTGGTTCATTTTGGCCAAATTAAAGGGCTCAAAGTCATTAGGTAAAAGCAGATAGTCGTCATGGTTGCATCAAGTAGCAAAGAGTTGACCGCTCTTTTTTTGGCCTATTCTTAAAACTTTGGCATCCTGGGAGGTCTCTGGTGAACTTAACGCATACAGAAGTGAAGAGTTTCCATTGCAGTTGGCACTCAGGACCTGTCTTGAGCTATCTGGACAAACTATAGTATTTCTAATCACACGGAGTTATTTTTTTCCCCTCCCACCTTTCATCTTTTTAAGGCTATTCAACGATGAGCTTGAAACAATGCTTTCATGCCGCTTTTGCTTTACTTCCTCTATGCATAGGATTTCCAAAGGCTAAATATTGATCAGACAACTATCCTGGATTGTCTCAGAAAATATCCATTCCCCCCAAAACAAGCTATTCCATTAGTTGCTTTTGAAAATGGATCAGTTTCACACTATCAAATTTATAATTGGAAAATGGCATGAGATTACTTATGGAAATGCTTTTCAACTTCAATAGTCAATTAACAGGCAACTGGATGAAGACCACAATAATTACATTGTTCTTCAAGCATTGCACTAAAAGTCTTGTTTTGGTATATTTCGACTTTTAAAAGAGAATATGATTAGCGTTATTTTTAAAGTGAATTTGACATTCAAGGAATGCATGAATTTACTTTGGATGTTGAATTATAAAGTAATGCTTATCCCAGATTAATATTGATTTTTTTGTTTTTTTATAATCTAGAACCATCATCACAGACATTTTTCTGCATGAATTCCTGCCATGGTTGTTTTCAGGTTCAGGTGTAAGAAAGGAGAAATACCAACGGCCATAAACCCTATTAAAAATATTCTTTCCTGATATCTATGGGGGTTCTGCATAAGTCTTCAAGATCTATCCTATTCCTTTATTTTTTAAAAGATTTCTTATGTATTTATTTGAGAGAGAGAATGAGAGGGAAAGAGAGAGAGAATCTGAAGCAGTCTCCGCACTGAGTTCATAGCGGGTCTCAATCCCAGGACCAGGAGATCATGACCCGAACCGAAATCAAGAGTCAGACACTCAACCGACTGAGCCATGCAGGCGCCCCGTCCTATTCCTTTAAATGAGAAAATTGTTCTTCTTTGCTCTGACCAAACAGGGAAGTAAGGGCCAGCACAGGCCCTTGAAGTTGGTACTGCAAGTGTGTAATTTAAGTAAAGCTTATAATTTATTTTCATATTATAATTACATGCTGTCAAAGGCACAGATCCTCAGTGTACAGTTAGATGAGTTGTGACAAATGTATAAACAACATCCAAATCAGTATCTATGCTTGCATCACCCTAGAAAATCATACGACACTTTACAATAGTATCTTGATAAGAGGTGTCTCTATGCAGACCACTTTGTCTCCTTCCTCTTTGGTGTTTGGGAGAACAGAAAAGGCAGAGGTAATTATTGACTTATGCACTCAGTGTAGCCCTCTGATCCTGCAGACATTTTCTAGGGCAATGACTTTAGAGTCTAAGAAACCAGGTCCTACCTCTTAGAGTTATTAATGTCTGAGATTTAGCTCCCTTATCTGTAAGCTGAGGATGCTAAAACCGACCTTATAAGGTTTTTATAAAGATTAACTAAAATACATAAAACACTTGACTTTCAGAACATGCTCAGCTGATGTCCCATTCATCCTCTCTGGTTAAAATCTTGGGTGTTGGATTTTTTTCTCTTCTTCTCCTCCACGCCAAGCAAATTATCAAAAAGGCATATTCTAGTCTTTAAGGACACTGCATTTGAAGGAGATACTTTTCTAATCAGAAAAACTAATCCTTGCTAATGCATTAGTAAACTTGAATAATTTAGAGCATTTCCTTTCCCAGGTAACATATTTGCATTTTAATCTAAGCCTTTAGGAGATATTGTTTTAACCCAAATGAAAGGCCAGGAGCTGAAAAAGTCAGGAGGTTGGGGAATGGTGTAATATTTGGGGCCAGGCAGCTCCGTTTCTCCAAATTTCAGATAGCCATCCATCTGCCTGTGTGCACAGCTGCCCGTGTTAAATGTAGGTGATTTTTTCTCAGGAAAAGATTGTGTGCACAGGTTGCAGGCAAATTTGGAACAAGATGCTTTAAGTGGACTCATGCAGGCATTAGAATCAGTGCCTGGAATCTGTGCTATGTCAAGGAAGCCACCTTCACATGGTGGAAATGACAGTTGTTGCTTAGCAGAGAAGAAGAGGTGGGGAGATTCAGACTGTGGGACATGCACAGGGAGCGGCCCCTCCCCTTGTGCTCCTTGCAGTGAGAACCGTCCTGATTTTTGCTGGAAGCACAGAGCGCATCAGGGAAGGCAGCTGATCAACAACCCATTTAAAACTTAAATTCAGGGCCACCAATGAGTGTCATCAAAACATCCCAGCTAAGCACTGTGGAGGGCTGCCCCTCTATGTTTCCCTACCTTTCCAAGCCCTGAGTGGATGGGGTGCTGGCTATACCTTTGCTCCTCCTCTTTCTTATGAAAAGTAGTTGCTAGCTTTAAGAACCTCCCCAAGTGTTACAGACTATTCTACCTCCTATCATGGATTTCAAAGCCCTCTTTGCTATTGGCTAGCCATTTGTTTGTACCATTTGTTTTTCCCAAACAAACTGACACCCATTCACCTTTGCTTTCATCTCTTCTGGAAGACAGTCATATTTCTTCTTGATCACGTAAGATACTCTGGGACTGAAGCAAAGCAGATTTTCTACTCTGTGTGACTTCATAGGTTCTAGATAATATTAGAACTCCAGGGACTCCTATACAGTTGACGATACTCAGCACCATTAGCCTTTAGCTCAAGACCAATGATGATGAGGTCCGAAAGTAAGGACCCGTTGGCTGTCTACCGATTTTGTCACAACTGTGTTTTCCCAATTTCAATTTTTTCAATAAGTTGTTTGAGGAAATACATTCAGGCATAACCCTCTTATCTTCTCATTTTGGTTGGGCATTTGGAGCTCCTCCTTAGGAATTCTCACCCTCACAGTATCTACCAGGGAGCTGTATATATCATGGGCATGAAGGAAGTACAGCATGGAAAGTAAGAAAAATTAGGTGCTTTATAATATTAAACCTCTGGTCCAAATTACATTCTTTAAGCCTAACATCAGTGAGTTGTCGATAGAGTATATGGGTAGAACCATCAACATAGAGATATAGTTAATTAGACCAATGAATTAGGAGCCTAGGGGACAATACTCAACAAAACATCGTGTTCCCTTGGTCATCAGTCTAGTTTACAAAGAGCTGTCCCAGTGAGGATTTCATCATATTTTGTTACTCTTCATGTCATTTGGCAACTGTTATATTCGTGTCAGTTGCCAATGGCAATTGTCATGAGCTTATTAGGTTGGGAGTACCCAGTTACCATAAAGAAAAATATCTCAAAGTAGATTTTTTTTTTCTTGCTTTTCTTGCTTAATGTGAATGAAGGTTAGTGGTGTTGAGAAGAGGAGGGACACTAACCAATGAATTTGATAAATAAAAAAAATGTTTATGATCAATGAGTACTCAATTTTGCAGTTTTTCTTTAATCATCTTGGAGCGATTATGGGAATGCAGTCTGTGTTGCATATATGAGCTTAGAGATTTTAGCAATCCTCATTCTGAGATAAAACACCAAGAAAAAGTGGTAACCATAAAATTCTTGAAGCTTCTCTTTGAAACAGACCATCCAGTGTGTCATGGATAACCAGTTCTGCAGAACTATTCCTTTATGAGTTCACTACTCTTGGCTAATTTTATTAAGCCACCTTCAGGTCTTTGGACTTTCTAAATGGGCTGTGGAATAATTGATTGTTGAACTATCAACAGAGGTAATAAGCCTGAGGCCCCGCGTTGACTCAACGCTGATACCCCAAACCTCTACAGGCCCTATTATGAAAGATAAATGGGGAGCGTTTTCCACTTATCTGTCCTGGAGTTCCACAGAGTGAACTTTAAATCAAAATTTAGGGGCGCCTGGGTGGCACAGCGGTTAAGCGTCTGCCTTTGGCTCAGGGCGTGATCCCGGCGTTATGGGATCGAGCCCCACATCAGGCTCCTCCGCTATGAGCCTGCTTCTCCCTCTCCCACTCCCCCTGCTTGTGTTCCCTCTCTCGTTGGCTGTCTTTATCTCTGTCGAATAAATAAAAATCTTAAAAAAAAATCAAAATTTTTAGCTTTATGTAACTTGCAAGAGTAGTGAGAAGGGCTTTCAGGTGGAAGAAGAGCGATGATTAAAGCTTGTGAAGGGTTGAGAACAGATATGTGGTAAATGCATTTTTTTTTTCAAATGGCGTCAAAGATTGAAAATAGACAGCGTTAGTCAACAAGGAAGAGAAGGGGTATATGTTTGATAAGGAACAGTTTCCCTACCTCCATAAATGAGTTTGGTGGACAGCTCTTTGTCAGTCCAAAGCATCAGGGAAAAGAACAGAAGTAAACCCAATACATTTAAACAAGAATAGATCAAATGCATTGCTACTGCAGAGTCTACCAGAACAAGAAATAAAGAGCATCAAGCTTAGAAAAGGACATCTGGTCTCTTGATTGGGGTCAAAGGCCAACTCTTCTCTCTGAGAGACCAACAGGCCTCTGTGGACACTGCAAGTCCAGGTCTTTTGTTCCCATTCAGTGTTCAGTGGGGTTGCCAGACGCTCTTGGGGTGCTCCAGGGGCAAAGTGGCATGGGATGCTTGTGCTTCTCATACCAGACTTTTCCGTGCCCCGGGGACCTAGGGTGGAATGCTTTCTGATCTCTCAGTCTCTCCTTTGGTGGCAACGAAGTGGGAAGACTTGTCTCTGGACTAAAGACCTCCTTATCAACCTCCTGGTGTGTAGACTGGAGAGTGGACTTTGCCGGGACTTATGCTCATGACCTAAGTGTTTTTATTAAAACTCACAGAGATTAGCATTGGTGATGATCCCCTGAGCCTTTGGTGCAAACCTGTGCTGATGAGTGTGGGTCTGTAAGGGTGAGTTCTTCAACTTGGAAGGTCCATCGTGTTCTTTTCCTAGGATACTTTTATTTCCATGGATTCACATGTAGACTATCTCATTGGAGTCTTTAAATACACATTTTAAAGGATCTAGGTAAGACTCTTCTAGAGGTTCATGTGAAGTGGAATCTGGGTAGGTTCATGTTAGTGGTTTCTTCCTGAGCCGAGGCAGCAGGCAAGCTGAGAAGCAGACTGTGTGCACCATGCACAGTGTATGTGGCCCCAAAGTGCCCAGCTGGGGAAGTACATGGGCTGAAAAGCCCTCCAGCTCTCAACTGGCGGTGTCGTATGCCAGCGTTGCATGCCCTGGAAGAAGGGGCGTCTGTTTGCCGTGTGCCGACCCAAGAAGCACCATTCAGTAAATGCATGGTAGCTGCAGGTGGAAGCCTGTTGTCAAAGAAAAAGAAGGTGCCCTCATTCAAAATAAAACGGAAGGAAGTGCAAACTTCCTCTGAGGGTTTATGAAATCAACTGGATAATTATGTATTCACTGATAAAGCATAAAGGCTTTGACGGCCCATGAGGGCCAGCCGTTGAACTAGGCGCTTGGGAAAGGCCATGGTCCTTATTACTGCAGACAGCAGAGGGTTGGAGGGGCAGTCACATGAACAAAAGAAGTGATGCCATAAAATTAGCATTGTAGCAAAGTTTACAGAAGATACTAATGGAGCCCAGAGGGGTTAGAGACTCAGCCCCATGGTTAGGAGGGGGTGGAGAAAGGGCAGGTCTCCTTCAAAACCCTGTTCTGAGTCTTCAGATCAAGAATTATGTGAATGATAGTTCAAGACCCGCCTACTTCTGGTGATCTTATCTCCTCTTGCAGGCCTTTATTCCCTTCTCTTTGGATATTCTCCCTCCATCCGGGGACCATGCCCCAGGGATTCCCTATAGCCTCATGAAGCCCCATTGAGGGGTATCTGTTGTGGGTCCCGACCTTTCAACGCCACGGAGGAGAGAGATAAGCTGATCAGACAGATGAGGCTATGCTAAGATATTAATGGGTGATTGTGTTTTATCCATTATGTCTCTGGGGCAACATGTATTTTAATAAGACCCTCAAATCCTTAACCTAAGAGATTCACTAATGGGGTGCTGGCAAGCTGGCAGGGAAGGTGTTTGGGAGCAACTGGTTCTCTTGGATCTTCTTAAATCATTGCACAAATACAGAGGCTTCCTCAATCAAATGAAGTTAGAAAAAGTTTATCCCAAGCCAGAAAAAAAAAGTTCCGATCTAAAACTACAGAGCTCATACATTCATTAGCATAGTTTTTTGATTCCTCAAAAGAATTACTGAGAAGGCCTTTGATGTATCAAATATTAAGCCTTTGATGTATCAAATGTTATATGCCTGGAGGGATTAGTTCTGATTAGAAAATTCTAGTCTCTGGTCTATCTCCCGGCCTTTAACGACTTGTGCAACCTTTCGTTAACAGGCAAATGGCAGCTGGCTTGGCTTTGGGAAGGTGCCTGTGTTTTGTAGTGGCACGATGTATGTCCACCCATCAAGGACAGTTTGGTTCCCATTCTGCTGAGGGGACTTGGGAGGAGGTAGGAGGCATGTAGGAGGACCTGCTGATCTTGGGGACATTGTTCACAATGCCATGAGTGGGTATTTTCATGAATTCCTAGGGATGAGCACTCCTTTATGAGTCTCCAGTACCTTAATGAATCTTTGTTTTCATTGTGCCCCACGGAGGAAGATAATCAGATTGTCTTCCGGTGACCAGTGATTCTCCTTTGTATGTGAATTTCCCCAGGGCCATGTTGGTGTTGAAACAGAGGAAAACTAAAGTAGAAGGACATTTGCAAGGTACACTTCCTGATATGACATTGTGAGGCTAGCGGTTTTCCCAGCTGAATGGTATGTGTGAAGTTGCCTGCAGAAGAACAGGAGATCCTGGGAAGGACTGCAGGGTAAGTCCCTGACACTCAGCTATCATCTACGTAAAATCGGTCTAGGTTCATCCATGATCTTAAACAACCCCACTGAAATACTTTTTGGTGTTCATGCCCTTAGGTAATAATTACTCTGGAGAAAAAATGGAAAGGTAACCTCATAGGGAACAGAAGGAAGTTGTGAATTTCCTGAGTGTTCTGGGGAAGTATTCTATGAGATGCTGCTAATTCTGTATCAGTGGTTCCCCTCTCCTCTTGGGGAAACCACTCTGGGTCATGGCTATCCATCAGAGCCTCCATCCACAGAGAAAACAAAGGCCAGAGGAATTCTAGAATTTGGCCACTGTCCCAGAAGCCTGCTGCACACTGGCCTCTGCATAGCTCAGCTTGAAGTTGAAGGCCTTTTGCTAGTTGGTGCAATGATTCAAGTTTGACCCTCCCAGTGTTGCTTACTATTTTGAGAGTGAGCAATTACACAGTGCTCGGGTTTATGGCTCACCAGATGAACCTGGAATGGTTCATTTGCTTTCCCTAAATAACCACCTGCCCCAAAGAATAGGAAGTGATTTTCTTTTTCCTATATGTGAATTTCAGGGTAGGTTTATGCTGAGGTCCCAGGAAGCAGCTGCATTGGGTGAGACGAAAATACTCCTCAGAAATAAGTGAGAGTTCTGCTTGGTACTTTGGACTCCTCATCTGGATAGTGGAAATCTATCACAACCTTTAGAAGACTCCAATCCATGACTCCCCAAGTAGTCATGGACAAGACAACTTCTCATCAGCTGTCCAGCCCCTTACTATGTTTCCATTAGCTGTACGCCCACCTCTCATGTTTCCAGAAGGCTTATTCCCAGGAGAGGCCATGGCTCCAAAGTAGATGAGCAGAGAACATTTGTTTTTTGGGGTCCTCAGTTTACACTGAGGCTGGGCTCTGGGTTCTGAGACACACACTCATGAGACTGAAGGAAGAGAGAAAGTTATCTGCTGTAGGATTCTTGAGGTTATTTCTTCTTGCCCCTGAAGTACTGAAGACGGAACTATCTTGTGTTAGCCAGCAGGGCTAAGCGGACTTGATGCAGGGGAAGAAGAAGGAGGAGATTCTGGCTCAAGTACAGTGTCTGCCAGCTTCTCCCTGCCCCTCCTGGAACACAGACCTAAGCTCCGGAGCTGGGCCTTGATTTCCCAGGGGCTCTCATTACCACTGAAGGACATACTCAAAGTAAAGAGGTGCTGCAAGGTTTTGCCCTCATGTTTTGTTTTCAAAATAAAGATCATTCCTCTTGGCCCCCTTCACATCTTCCCTCATTAGTTAGTGCTCGTAGTTGCCTCTCTATTAGTATATACTACGTTTTTTCTTAGAAAAAAAAATACTGTTCTTCTAATTTTGGGTTTTTAACTCATGAGATTAAAATTGCATCATGGAATGACTTTTAAAGGAAGTTGTAGTATTTCGAGCTTTCCACAATGGGCCTCAAACGGGCATTCTAGGAGGTGGTCGTGCAGAGCTCCCCCGAGGCTCACGAGGCAGGTCTGCTTTCCCCAGAGGGATTGGCTTCTCCCCAGAGTGAGACAGTGTACCATTTTGGGAGCCTTATCCCAAATGCTTTAGGAGGGTCTGTTGAATCAAACTTCCAATGTCTTTACCTATATGATCGGGAGTATCCACGGTGTGGATATTTTTAAATTTTCTTTTCAAGTTGATGTGTTGGTGTCTCCAAAGTCTACTCACTTATGAGTAGCGTCATAATGCAATTCTCCACTTGACCTTCCCCAACCCCATTAAGGAATGCTAACTACACTGTCACAAGTGGAAACAAGAAATCCTGTGAATGCCTTTAAGTCAGAAGAACTAGGAAGAATCAACCAATGAGTCCCCTTGTCCCCAGTACCTGACTGCCGCCCTTCCCCACCTCAGAGTGGAACAGATAATAGCCCCATGTACTGTTGAACTGTTTTTACAGCATGCACTGCACTATTGCTTGAGTTTTTGAACACCAAGGCTGGTATCTGGATACTCCTGGATCAACGTGTACGTTCAGTAGTACAGGAGTGTGGATTTGCCCCACTACTCTCTAGCATCCTTGAGCAAATTACTCTCTGAGCTTGCTCTCTTCCTCTGCCATATGTCTCATCATGGTTGTTGTGAAGATAACATCTGAATATTTCTGAAAAGCTCAGCAGGCCCCTGGCCCACGGTGATGACGATGCTAATCAACCTGAAGGGTCTCCAGGCTGTTCAGCTAGTAGAAGGGGCCACACTTGCCTCCCCAGGAAAGTGCTGGTGCCGGCAATGTGCCCGGGCTGCAGAGTAGAGGAAGGTAAGGGGGGTGGTTCCAGACCTTAAGCAGATAGCTCTATTTTTCCCCTTAGTCCTAAGATGTACCCATAATGAAAAGGCCAAGATGCAAATCCCATTATTCAAAGTAGTGGAATCATGTGAAAAGCTTTTTTGAAATTGCTAGGGAGAAAAAAATGAAGTTTCCTTATTAAAAAAAAAATTCTTATGCAACTAAACAATGACCCAATTATCTTATAAATTCCCTAGACCTTGTCCAAGATGGCCAGACGCCAGCCAGCTGGAGAAACCAGGCTGTGCAGGAGGCCCTGTGGCTGTGTTCCTCAGTGCTCAGGAGGACTTCCGGACACCTGGGACCTGGGCTCCTGGGCCCTTCCAGGAGCTGTTGTCATGTGGGACCACTAAGGTGTTCCTGTGCTCATGGCTGCAGCTGTCTCTACATATGCCCCTGCTCTGGGGCTTGGAGAATGAAAAGTCCCAAGGTTCCTTTTTTTGTAAACAGAACAGAGCTTAGTGTAGACAGCCTCTGACTTATTCAGACACAGCCTGCCCCAGTGGTGACTTGGAGCAGGGAAACAAGAATAGTGCCCCTAACTTACCTTAGAGCAAATCTGATTCTCCACCAGACTGCTCAGTCCTGCCATGCTGCAAGAAATAGAGAGGCTCGACCCCACCTGGGCCTGCTCAGCCCAGCTCTCAGGCTGGGTCCTTAAGTGATTCAGGGAGCAGCACAGGCTGGGAACCCCAGGAATCAGCTCTAGGACTAGTAGTAATGATACCCCATCTTCAGCACAACGATGGGCCATTTCTATACCAAGCAAGTAGAGGATAGCTCCATTTCTTTTGCATTGCTGTCTTCTAAAGAACAAGTCCAAGGACCACTGCAACAGCTCAGGACCTGGGCATCATTTCCTGGGTGAGGAGGCTTTGCCCCCATGACAGCCAGGCCAGCAGAGTGGGAGTTTCTGGCTCTTTCATTTGGTGAAATACTGCAATGAGCACATTGCTAATGAAGGAGGGGTCGTAACCTGGGCCCCCCCTTTGCAAACACCCTCAAATATGCAGAGAATGTGCCGGAGCTCCATTGCATTTAGTGGGCCTTCATCAGTTGTGAGTTCGCAGGGTCACCTGCATCACTTCAAAGCCACCTGCCTGAATGAAAGGCTGCCAGCCAGACCTGCCCATTGAGCTAAACCCACCATCTCATTCTTCTCAAAAGCTGATATGTCTCTCATGTTGGCTTACACTATGCAGCCTAACCATGGGAGCCCCTTAGGAACTCCTGTTTCTATAATGTCAAATCACCTAGGAGGTTGGGTGTGCCAGAAAAAAATCTGTCTTTAATCACCAGATAATTCGGATAGGCAGATATAATTGTATAGAAACCATTTTCTTCTGGAAGTGGCTCATGGAGGGAAGAGCTCTTGCTAAGGAACTATAAAAACACTTGGCTAAAGTATAAACAAGATTTTACTCTGAATTTGTAGTGACCGGTAACTTTTCTAACCTATAGTCCATACAGTAGTAATCTCTTAAATTTGAGCACTTGACCCAGAAGGGCTATGTGGTCAGCAGAAAGAGAATGAGTGGCAACTCCTATCTTCAAATGTGTGGAATCGTACATGTGGGCCTTAACATCATTCTGGTTCACCCTAATTTTCCCTCCGAGGCAGTAAAAACTCCAAGAGTTTGTCAGTGATTGAAATGCAAGTGCACAGGGCACCTGGGTGGTTCAGTCCATTAAGCGTCTGCCTTCGGCTCAGGTCATGATCTCAGGGTCCTGGAATCGAGCCCCGCTTTGGGCTCTCTGCTGAGCAGGGAGTCTGCTTCTCCCTCTGCCTCTCCCCGCCACCCCCCGCTGGTGTGCACACTCTCTCTAGCAAATAAATAAATAAATCAAATCTTCAAAAAAAAATGCAGGCACACATGTGTGCATGCACACATACTGTTTTCTGGCCTTAGAATGGAGTGTTTTTCCTGGGACACTGCGATGCTGTCAATCTGATGTCTGAATCTAATGCAGTGAAAATATTTGTCATCTATTGTGTATGAGTCAGGATAGGGTAGGCTAGTCGATGTGGTAGCAAACCCCTCAAATCTCAGTGCCTTAAGCCACAGAGGTATATTTTTCAATCAAGTCCTGAGTGAGCGGCAGAGAGCCCACTCGTCATGGTTACAAAAGAGCCAAGGCTGCTGGGTGTGCCGCCATCTTAATGTGGAGCATTTGTCACGGCCATGGGATCTCACACCTTCTAGTGTCAACTTGGGAGCAACACTCACCACTTCTGTTCTCATACCACTAAAAAGAGCTGCATATGGGCCCTGATTGCAAGAGGTCTAGGGATCCCAGTCCTTTGGTACTGAGGAGGAGAGCAGAGCTTGATGTGGGTGCATGCTAAAAAGGTCGGCCATGTTAACAAGTATTTGGGGGGGCACCAGGTTCGTGCTACGTACTGGACTGGTTGCCGAGAGCATTAACAGAAGGTCTATGCTGGAGGATGTAGAAACCGGGGCAATAAGGGAGCATGGAAGAGGGAAAAGTGTGAGATGTGTAGGCAGATAAGTTACAACATGACAAGTGCCAAAGGAAAGCATCGCTTAAGTACTGTCGACTTCAGATACGGGAGCAAACATGATTGGGGGAATTGAGAAAGCTTAACAAAGTAGGTGACATTCAATCTGGGTCTTGAATAAAGAATGTATACAGTCTTCATGGACACATTACAATGTGTCCTTTGATATAATGCCTTTGCTTTTGTGAACGTTCTACTGAGGTTACTTTTAGTTCTATAAGCTTCTTGACAAAGGTCCATCATTCTCTGCTTTTTCGGTGCAAGAAATAGACTTCAACTTCCAAAGAATCAAGTAAGTAATACGTGAGCACAGTTATCTCATTAGTATAAGCTGCAGCCACACAACCCAGAAGGAGCTGATAGGAGACCAGGCAGGTGCAAATAGAAAGTGTGCTAACATGGCCATGTTTTTAACGTAAAGTCACAACAGAAGGACTTACAAGAATTTTTGTCTCCATTGCATGAAAAGGCTATCTGGGACATGTTGTTTAGATGCCCATAATTTTGGAATTTCTGAGATATTCCCAAAGTGTGTAGCAATATAGGAAAACAATGTTAACTAGAATGAGCCCAGAAAATCTAAGATTTGTCACTGAAGCAAAAAACACAGCCAGTGACTTGCACCCCATCCATTGGCTTAAGACGGTTTCCTACTCGGGACAGACGACACAGCTAACAATTACTGCAGCTTCATTTTCTCCTTCCTGCAAGAAGAAGGAAAATTCCTTTCTCCTGTTGTTTTAGTGAGGACCTCCACCCAAATTCAGAAAGGGTGATGATTTCAATGATGACAATTAATACCAACCAACAAGAATTTGCTATGTACCAGGGCTTAATTCTAGGGGTGTATTGACTCACACTCAAACCCCCTTAGGTCGTAGGAATCACCAGCGTCTTCAACTTAAAAGCTAAATTATAAATAGCTCTGAGTCACACACACCGCCACGTGGTAAAACTCGGATTTGAACCTTGATTGTCTGGCTTCCAAGACTAAATTCTTAATCATTCCACTACAGCTCTTTTATAAAATTATTCTACCTCTAGAAAGAATGACTGGCAATGCCTCCTCTCTTATTAAAAAAATAAATAACAGGCGGGTAAGGTTGGTTTGAAAAGCACTAGGCTGCAAATCTTTTCTTTGCCAGTTGCTAAATCCATGTAAGTCCTCTATTCATTAAAAATGATTTGTTGTAATATTTAGCTATTTTCAAACACTTCTCTTGCTCTTCAAGGGCTAGCACTCAGATGCAGACGCGTGATGGGGACAATTCGGTCGAAGGCCCTGGGCCATCGCAGCAAGGAAGCACGTACCACGTGTAAGCCCTTCCACCTCACAGAGGGAAGGAAGGCAAAAGAAGGGACACGAATGGCCTTTGATAAGATTTTCAGTTAGATTACCCATATCTTTGTCCCCAGTCTTCCGGAAGCCAGTTCCCTGAGCTATTTTAAAATACCTCCTCTTCTGGACCTGAAGTTAAAATTTAGCCATCTGTTCTACCTTTCTCTTGCACTCTGGAATAACTACCTGTAGTAAGTTGCCACTCATCACCTTTCCAAGATAGTTTGTTTTCTTAAGTTAGGTAAGGCTTTTTTTTCTCTCTTAAGTTAGGTAAGAAGCCATTGACCGCTGCCCATAGAAACTTAACAATGGTTAGGAGGGACGCATTTTTCATAAGAACGCCGTTTTTTGGACTTTGTCCCGTCTACTTTTTCAAAATGCTGCCTTTGAACCTAGAGGCCATTCTGCTGCACCCCCCATCACTGTATTCATTTGCCACAGAATTTATTTCTGGATGTCGAGCACCTGCTGCCTGTCCAGCTGATCCACCACCTCCCTCCGTGGGGCCCCTGCGCAGAACTGTGCCCACACTGCACCAGCAATGCTGGGGGCTGCCTTCTGCAAAAGTCCAGTCTCCCGAGAAAACCACGGAGATGCTCCAAGCTGCCCTCCGAAGCAGCTGCTGGGACGCCAGGTGACCCCAGTGAGCGGCAGTGCCAGCATGGGTGCTGAGCGTGGTGAAGGGAGGGCCGGATGAGAGCTGAGGGGGTATAAGGCAGGCACGCACACATGGGATACGCAGCCTGGGTCACTGGCCACAGGGGGAGAGCCGCTGCCTTGTCCACGCAGTGCACAGTCATTTTCTGTGGCACTCCCTCTGAGGTTGTGAGTTTCCAGTGTACAAGCACCGAGGGGCCTTTTAATCCCTCTGGCTAGTCTAGTACTCAGTCATGTTGCCATCGCCTGGATGCTTGCAATAAAGGTGATGATCCAGCCCCACACCCCATTTCGGGAACTGTAAATCATTTGTTTACCAGAAGTCCTCAAGAAAGCTTTTTGTGAAATGAGCAGAAACGTCAGAGGCAACAAAGCCTTCCAGTCCCACCTGCCGGTCCTCGAGCTACTCAGAGCAGCTTCAGGGAGAAGAGCGATAATTACGCTGATTGAATCCTCATGACTGAGTTCCTTTTCGGCTGCTTTGATTTATTCTTCTGAGTATAAATGAGTTTTCGATGAGAATTACAGCATGGGTAATACGAGGAAAGCGTGCCAGGAGGGGCCATGATCTGAGATGTTGTTCCAAACAGCTATGGCGTTCCTTAAATTATTAGCCTCTGAAAGCCCTGCCCGGCTCTCCCAAACCTGTGAGCCTGGATGGTTGAGATTAAGGAAGAAAGCAGGATGACTGGAAAGCTCCCTGCTCTGTGGCAAGGAAACCCCTCGTGTCAGGTGCAAGCTTGAAGTACCAGCCTCATCCCATGTCTTGCCCATGGTGACGTCTTACATGACCGAAGGTGGGATACATATTTTTTGAATGAAGACTTCGTATCCTCAAGCCACACCCTCTTAAAAACAGGATCACCAACTTTTCTAGGTGTGGAAGTTCAACATCCAGGAATCCCCTCTGTCTAGGGCAAATTGGGGATGGTTAGCCCCCCTACTTAAAAGGCACTTAAAATGCACTTCCCTAGGACCCAGTATGATTCTATATTTGTTTTATGGTCTAGATTTCTTGTTACATTAATATTCCCCAGTTAGTCATCTCCATTATCAGAATGGCACCAGGGAACACGTTTAGCTGAGGGGAGGGGAGGACGTGCGGTGAGGGTGGGATGAGGGACAGAGCAGGAAGATTAATGTCATATTGGAGTCAGACCGCAAGGGCTTCTTTTACACTATAAATATTGTATGAAGTGCTGATGTAACCTTTACTGCAGCATGACATGGGATTTGGCTGTTTTTATGGCTCGTGATTAAAGTAGGAAACAAGTCTCTGATTAGATTATTCTTTTCCCCCCACAGACCTCTGTCCTTCACTTTTCCACGAATGCTATTTTATTTATGAAATCAATCCAACTCCCACATGGAGAAACATGCAGGTCGCAACTTAGAACGAGTATAGTAAGACACATCCTGTTTCTTCTATGTCCCAGATTATTCACAATCTAAGATATTGGCATTGATAAACGCTGCAGGGAAAAAGGAAGCGTTGAAACTTGCAAATTCTACCTCCTTTTACAAAGCACTATCTGTGATAAAAGTCACTGATGTTCTGTCGAGGTTGCATAAGAAAATGGATGGCTTTTTAATGACTTCAGTTTGTTGCAATTGCAGATAGCTAAATACAGTCAGCTAAAAAGCAAATCGAGCTCTAAGGAACAGAATTCAATCTATCGGTTTTCTCCTTCTGATCAATCCTAGTCAGTAATTTAATTATTTGTGAGACTTTTAAACTCACTTGACTCCCATGGAATTTATCCAAGTTGGAGGATGTTTGGTATTATATCTTTTGGTCCTGGTCCAGCAATTAGCAAGTCGGCTTTATTCAATCATAAAGAACTAACGGTATTTCAAATGCCTGTGTTCAGTGTTTAATGTCTTTAAATTATATCCATTTTAAAAATTCAGAACGTTTAGTCTGCTTATTATGTGGAAGTGCAGTAGAACTATCAGATTCAAATTGAGGGAATTTTTTCGTCTTTTTTTGTCCTTTAAATGAATTTATTGGATGGGAATTTTTAAAATTCAATCATGATGAGTAGGGCTCAAAATTAAAATGATCTATTATAAGTAATGTCAGAGGGTGAGCCCTCATAAATCAGCAAGTCTGATGTTAAAAATAGGTCTAAAATTTTGCTCTAGCTGATAGATGCCATCTACTGGTCGTAACTACTGTTTCATACAACTGGCCATCCTTTCAGTGCAAGGGGAGAATCATCAAGACACGTATGGTTAAAATTCAAACAGTGTGATATGGCATTCATAGAGTTATTTTGTGCAAATCAACCACTGAATAAGCATGGCTACGTTTTGAAATTCAGATTGCATTTAGAAAAAAGCTACTGTGAACCTAAAGGCTTATGTAGATTTTCCTTGTATTTGTAAATTGTGGTCTCCCAGGAATATCTGTACGGTAGGACCATCTGACTGCTATTGATTCTCCAGCCTCGCCCTTTTCCAGATGCATTATCACGTCCGCGCATCTGGATATAGTTCTTTTGTCATTGTACCTCAAAACATTTCTCAAAAGCAGTCAGATCCCAGCTGTTCTCCATGCAGAAGATGGCAGTGTGCCAACTGAAATGGCTCATGGGCTATTGGTTAACACACCCAAGTTCTATCTGCATTTCTATATTTAAGAATGATTAGTACTGGTATTCGTCATAAACACAGTTAAATATATAAACCAATCTCATGCATGTCACATCTGAAAGTGTCAGCATTTGAGTACGGAAACTGCTCGGGCTATAAGTTACGTTATGAATAAAGGGGTTAACGTTTCCTGGGTACCTTACAGGGAAAAATACATATAGCAAATTCTGCTAAAGTTCTAGAACCGGCATCGTAAAGTGCAGCCTGCAAACCAGATCTAACCTTCCCCCTGTTTTTGTAAATAAAGTTCTATTGGAACATGGCCAGGCCCCTTTGTTTACACATTGTCCGAGGCTCCCTGCACACAGCAAGGCAGAGCTGAGCCACTGAAACAGACAGCATACAACCGGAAAATGAAAATATCTATTATCAGGCCATTTACAAAAAAGTTGCCAAAAAAAAAAAATTAAAAAATTGAAAAAGCTGTCAACTTCCGTCCAGAAACTTACTCTTTATTTCATTAAGCCTATCTTCTATTTAAAATTTTAAACCAGTGTCTTTGCTTCAATTGCCAGAACCTTTGCAACAGCCTCGTTTTGCCCATGAGAGGGCTCCACCGAGAGAGGGAGAGGAGAGCCGCTCCTCTTTGACGTCTGTGCACGCAGCCTTCCAGCGGGATCCGCCTGGCTTCCCGGCTCTTGGGCTCCCGGTGAAAGACCACGGGTGCTCTCTAGGCCACAGTGCAAGGGAGGGTTTGTTTCTGAACAGAGCGAAGGAGACTTCTCTGCCACCTTTTGGTTTCCAGTTGCTGGAAACTGGGGTGTTGGTCATAAAATTGAACTTAACATTTATTGAACTAGAACTGCCCGAGAGGCTATGGAGGCATGTTTTGTAACAAGTTGGTGAATTATCAGCAGCTTTGAGTTGTGCACAGTAACCACTTATAACAAAACTTCACATGGCCCCAGGCGCCTGGGTGCCTCAGTTGGTTAAGCCTCTGCCTTTGGCTCAGGTCATGACCTCAGGGGCCTGGGGTGGAGCCCTGTTGGGGTCCCTGCTCAGCAAGACTTTGCTTCTCTCTTTCCCTCTGCTCCTCCCTCTCCCCGCCCTATTCCCCACTCATGCGCGCTCTCTCTCTCTCACATAAGTAAATAAAATCTTTGAAAAACTTCACACAGTCCAAGGAGGAGCCAAAAAGGGAGGAAGTCAGAAATATTTGGAAAGCAAAAGCCTACTCACCTTAAAAAAAAGGCTAATTGGCAATAATTTGGGAAAGTGATATTTTCACACACCATCCTTATGTAGAAAAGAGATTCGGGAAACCCTTGAAGCGGATTTTTCAAATGCCGCATTTATTGATCCACTCGAGACCCCTGTTTTTGTTAAAACTACCTATATTGGTAATAATGATGGAAAAAATAGAATTTATATTATTTCTTTCTAGGTACTTTCGGAGACCTCATCATTTATCCGCAAATATGCTCCATGGTAAAGAGAGGGAGAGCTATTATTTATCTCCAATTTCGAGAGGGGAAAAAAGATTCAGAACAGGATGCGTCAGACCTGAAGGACGTGTTTAGGGATCACTATTTACCAGCTGTGTGTGGCTGGGGTAAATTATCTCTGGGGTTAAACATCTCTACGCCTCCAATGATCTCAGCTCTAAAATGAGCACACTACTCCGCTCATGGAGTTGTCATAAGGACTAGACGAGATGAGACAACGTATGTAAAACAACACAGCCGTTATCCTCTCATTTGTGCTCAGGACCGTGTGAGCTATGGTGTGAGTTATGTATGTGCAGAAGAGTTACCATAGCAGGTTTGAGGCTGCTGTCTGCAGACAAACCTGCTGGTAAGGTCGGCCGTGGCTGGCATCTGGGATCTTTTTTTTTTTTTTTTAATAATTTTTGTTTTGTTATATTAGTCACCATACAGTACCTCCCCGTTTTTGATGCAATGTTCCACGATTCATTATTTGCGTATAACACCCAGTGCACCATGCAGTATTTGCCCTCCTTACTACCCATCACCAGCCTATCCCATTCCCCCCCCACCCCTGAAGCCCTCAGTTTGTTTCTCATAGTCCATAGTCTCTCATGTTTCATTCCCCCTTCTGTTTACCTCCCCCCCGATTCTTCCCTTCCTTCTCCTACCGATCTTCCTATTTCTTATGTTCCATAAATGAGTGAAACCCTATGATAATTGTCTTTCTCTGCTTGACTTATTTCACTTAGCATTATCTCCTCCAGTCCCGTCCATGTTGCTGCAAATGTTGGGTAATCGTTCTTTCTGATAGCTGAGTAATATTCCATTGTATATATGGACCACATCTTCTTAATCCAGTCATCTGTTGAAGGGCATCTCGGCTCCTTCCACGATTTAGCTATTGTGGACAAAGCTGCTGTGAACATTGGGGTGCATATGGCCCTTCTCTTCACTACGTCTGTATCTTTGGGGTAAATACCCAGTAGTGCAATTGCTGGGTCATAGGGTAGCTCAATTTTTAACTTTTTAAGGAACCTCCACACTGTTTTCCAAAGTGGCTGTACCAACTTGCAAATTGGCATCTGGGATCTTGATCGGTAAACAGATCCTCCAGTGATATACAACTTTTCTTAACTAATAAGGTGGCTCTCTGGGCCTCAGCGTTGGTACAATGTGGTTTTTGTGCAGTGCACCTCCATTCCTTCTGGGAGTCTGGAATTTGCGAGCATATTAAGCAGAGGGTGCCTATGTGACAAGCTGCCACTCGAAACCCTGGACTGTTCTAGTGAGAACCACGCATTCTCCAGTTTCCCTGGGCAAGAAGCGCCGCATGCTTGGTGCCGGAGAAAGAAGCATGCTCAGGTGTCCCCCTCGCGGGAGGGAGAAAAAACACGGAAGCCCGCATGGGATTCCTCCCGACCGCTGTCTCTTCTCTTACGATCTGGCTGTAAGTCATCTTAGCCATGGGAAGACGATATGCAGATTTGCTTGAGCCCTTCTAGGAAATCTCAAACATGGGAATGGTCCTAGGGACATCCGAACACTCGGCGCAGACAGCCCCTGACTTACAGTGGTTCCACTTACGAGTTTTTGGCTCTATGATGGTGTGAAATGGATGCACATTCAGTAGAAACTGTACTTCGAATTCAGAATTTTGATCTTTTCCCAGACCAGGGATGTGCCTTAAGATCCTCTCTCCTGCTGCCGGGCAGTTGGAGCGAACCACAGCCCCAGTCAGCCACGCCATCACAACGGTGGGCAACGCATACACTGCTGACCATTCTGTACCCATACCAGCCATTCTGGTTATGACTTTCAGTGTAGTAGTCAACCAATTACACGAGATGCACAGCACTTCATTATAAAACAGGCTTTGTGTTAGATGATTTTGTTGAACTGTAGATTAATATAAGTATTTTGAGCACCTTTAAGGTAAGCCAGGCTAAGCTATAATATTCTATAGGTTAGGTATATTAAATGCATTTTCTGCTTACAATATTAGGACATCAGTGAGTAAAGGAAAATGTGTATATAGCTTCTTTATATTTTAATGTTAATTCCATTAGGCTAGCCCAGTAGTTCCCAACCTTGGCTATGATTAGAATTGCCTGGGAAATTACACACACACTCCAACTGCCTGCTCCAGGCCACAGAACAATTCATTCAGGATTTCTGCTGTGTAGACACAGGTATCATCAATATCTTTTAGTTCTGACATTTCCTCTTGTTGTTTTTTAATAGTTCGTATGTCTTTTGGAAATTTTCCTCTTTAGGCATGTTATCAGCCTTTTCCTCTAGATCCTTTGGCATGTTTTTTCTTTACTTTGAAATCATTTAAGATTTACAGAGAGGTTGAGCAATCAGTCCAGGGAGGACCTGGCATACTCTCCCCCTTGCTTTCCCAGATGCTCGCAGCTCCCATAACCATTGCTAACTATCAAAAATAAGACATTAACACTGGCATCTTGCTGTTACCTAAACTACAGACTTTGTGTAGATATCACCAGATTTTTCCAGGAATGTTGTTTTTCTGTTGCAGGATCCAATCCAGGATCCCACCTTGTGTTTAATTGTCATGTTGCCTTAAACTCCATCTGTGACGATTCCTATTTATCTTTCATGACCTTGGCACTTTGGAAGAATACTGGTTTTTGTAGATTGTCCTTCAATTTGGATTTGCCAGATATTTCCTCACGATTAGATTGAGGTTATGCATTTTTAGCAAACACTGCAGAAGCGATGTACCTTTCCCAGTGTGTTAATGGGGGTACATATCGTTGATAGGTTTTATATGATTGGTGATGTTAACCTTGATCATTTCGTAAAGGTGGTGTCTTCCGGATTTCTCCATGGTGATGTCACTCTTTTTCTCTTTGTAGTCAGTAAATTTCCTGGGGACAACATTTAAATTATATAGATATCCCCATTTTCCTCAAACTTGTGTCCACTAATTATAGTAACGATCGGTGCATCTTGCCTGCACCAATTCCAACTGTGGTGTTCAAAAGATAATTTTCTATTTCTTTTATTTCTTCTACGTTTGTTAATTCAAATTCTATAAGAAAGAGTTGTCTCTTCTCCCCCATTTATTCGTCCAATTTTTTGTTATCTCAGTATGGACTTATGCTTATTTATCTTATTCTGGGAGTGATAATCTAATACCGTCATTATTTTATTGCTCAAATTGTTCTAGCTTTGTCACGCTGGTGCCTGTGCCTTCTGATATATCCCATCTTCTTTTGAGTTCTTCTTTCCATAAGATGCTCCAGTGTGTTCTTGTATTTTTCTGCCCCTAGAATCAATCTGTTTTCAAGGAACCCTGATTCCCTTTATGGGAGAATGGAATTTAAAAACCAAAATCTGGGCTCTGAGTGTGCTCATTGCTACCATGATGCCATTTCTTCCAGTCCCTGTCAGTGGAGAGAGTTTGGAAATGTGTGTATATGTACTAATGCATGCATACACACGTCTCTTTATTAATTTCTGTATCTATTCAATGCACATTCAAACTCTCTCTCTCTCTCTCACACACACACACACACACACACACACACACACACACACACACCTGTCTCCAATTCCAGTCTAGTACGTCAGGGTTTATTCTCACCTCCCTCCTTTCCTAATTTGGAACTCTTTTCTCTGACAATGAGAAACCTCTTATCATCTATAAAGTATTTTCTTATGTTCAGCCTTAGTACACAGAGGGAGTAGTTGCAGAATCGCTAACCGTGTGAGAAACAAATTTACTAAATGGAGTTCAGCGTTCGTGTGCAGTTCTTTGTGTCTCTATCCTTTGGCATCTCCATTGGACTTATTTTTAAGTCTCTATCTTGTCACTCCAATGTGTGGACCATCTGGGGCTGCTTCTATTGACTCCTGGCGATTTTTGGCCCCAGGCTGTGTTTTCTTTTCCCTCTGTGCCTCTTATAATGTTGGCTTTTACCTGAACACTTTTTAATAAGGAACAGTAGAGATGGAAATAATAACATTTACTCCATCAAAGGGCACGTTCCTGTTTGGGTCAGGCTGCTAGGGTGGGGGAGGGGGCTGATCTGATCTGATCTGTACTTGGGCTGGGTCTGAGCTTTGTAACAGCTTTACTTGGACTCAGTTTACCACCAATGCTTTAAAGCAGGCTCAGGACCTATTCTTCTGGAGGGCCAGGCTATAAGCACTGGTGAGATCCTGGAGAGCTCTTTTGCTTACTCCTGAGTCACCAGCTTTCTAGACTGTGGGAAACTTTTCTCTGCTTTCCATCCCAGCTGCTAATTGCTCTGGATCCATGGGGAGGTTTTCTTCCCTGGCCCTGTCCCCTCGCACACATTCGGAACCATTGGAGAATATTCCTGCCCTGCTGCCCAGACTGCATTATAGTCCGTGGGGGTCTTGGAGGAGTTTCTCTCTGCATCACTGTCCTCCTATCTCCTTTGCTGGGCAGCTTTCACTTGCATTCTGGGGAGGCACTTCATGCCTTCAGGGAGCTAGCTCTCAGATCTCTCTGCTGCCCCAGGCTTTGGCATACTACCCATGGTGGTATGCAGAGTAGTGGAGCCTCAGACGTCCACACCTTAATCCCCAGAAGCTACAACTACGTTAGATTTCATGGAAAGGGAGAATGAAAGTTGAAGATGGAATTAAAGTTGCCGGTCAAATGACCTTAAGAAAGCAAGATTATTCTGAATTATCTGGGTAAACACCATATCATGGTGTAACATGGTAAACACCATATCATCAAACACTAAAAATGGAAGAGGGAGGCAGAAGAGTGGAGTCTGAGCAGATGTGATGAGGGAAGCAGGGTCAGAGAGATACAATGCTGCTGGCTTTGAAGATGGAGGAAGGGGCCACCAGCCAAAGAATGCAGGCAGCCTCTCAAAGCTGGAAAAGGCATGGAAATGGACTCTTCCCTAGAGCCTCTAAAAGCCTTGCCAACACCTTGGTTTTAGCTCAGTGAGACTATGTCAGACTTCTGGCCTACAGCAACTGTAAGATAATAAATTTGCATTGTTCTAAGCCAATAACTCTGTGGTAATGTGTTGCTGCAGCAACAGGAAATGGACCTACTACCCCCCAAGCATTCAGTGAAGACCTGTGGGAGTGCATTACCCGTGGGGAAAGTCTTGCTCTGTGGCCGGGGCCCTGAATTGGATCATGTCAACTGGCCCACTTGTGGCCATTGTAAATTCATTAGGAGCTGGACTGGTGTTCTGGGCTGAATTGTGTCCTCACAAAATTCATATGTTGAAGTCCTAAGCCCTAATACCTCAAAAAGTTTGGAGATAAGGTCTTTAAATAGGTAATGAAGGTAAAATGATTCTTTAAGGTGCGCCCTAATCCAATGACTGGTGTCCTAACAACAGGACACAGTGTGGACGTGTGTCTGTGCACGGAGGAAAGACCATGTGAAGACGAAGGGAGTAGATAGCCATCTACTAGCCAAGGACAGAAGCCTCAGGAAAAAATCAACCCTGCTGACACTTGGTCATAGATGTCTTGCCTCCAGACCTGAGACCCCAAGCGGAGGAGCCTTGTTAGGGCAGCACCAGCAGAGTGATGGCGGCTGCTCTGTCCTCATTCCTGTTCACAGGGGGCTTCTCCACACATATAAGAGCACCCCCGTGGGGTGCCCAGGTGGCTCAGTCCTTAAGAGTCTGCCTTTGGCTCAGGTCATGATCCCAGAGTCCTGAGATCAAGCCCCGCATCGGGCTCCCTGCTCAGTGGGAAGCCTGCTTCTCTCTCTCCCACTCCCCCTGATTGTGCTCTCTCTCTCTTGCCTCTCTCTCTCTGTCAAATAAATAAATAAATCTTAAAAAAAGAAAAAAACAAAGAGCATCCCCAACAAGGGCTCATCACTTCTGAAAGTTAGTGTCATGCCTTCTGCTCTCTGTTGGGTTTTTTTAAATGCTGAACTTGAATTTGTAATTTATCCAGCTTCTTTTGATTGTTAGAATGACTTCCTGCGTTGGATGTGGGAGTCCACAAGCATTGGTATTTTTGAAAAGGGCTAAGGTGCAGCCAGGATGGAAACCGTCTTGGCGAGACCTTATTCTTCAGGCGCTTCTCCAAAAATGAAGGCACTAAGCAACCTTAGGGAAAACATCAGGTCACAGCCCAGAAGCGACTTTCACCTCAGCAGATACCAGAAAAATGCACTTTGGGCCACGGACTAGGTCATTTTGGCTCCCTTTTAGGCCACCCGTGAACACACAAGTTTTGTTTTTGTTTTTGTTTTTTTTCCAATTAAGACCCAGCAGACTTCTACTAGAATGCCAGACTATGTAATAAACCCTAAGCTTCTGGAAAGTAATTGCAGTTATGTGACAAAAAGGAAGCCAACCCAAATCTCAAATCTCTACAGAATTTTCTAATGATAATATAATCTGTTGGACTATTTGACTCTTCCTTCTGGATGAATAGCTAGGAGTTCGTACATGTCTACTTTGTATTACATTTCTTAATTATCAAGATGTTCAAAATATTTTCGATGTGCTCTGCTCCCTTTTTGTGGTAAGCTTTTTAAATTAATCAAAGTTTAACATTTGAATTTCATTTCATTGGTTTCCACCGCAGTAGAATTCTGCTTCAGAGACATCTCTCAGGTATCTTTTAGATACTTCTGGGGCCTTTCACCCTCTGAAGATAAAAAAGAATTTTCTCACAATTCTCCTGGAATGCATTGAATTTGTATGTAGACTTATGCATTTTTAATATGTAGTTACTGAGGGCCTCCCTGTTTAAGAGCTAAAGCCCGCCATGTTCAGAAGCCTAAAATCCTCACAGAGTTAGGGAATGATTATAGTTATCACTAAGTTAGGCTAGCACAGGAGCTTCCCAAACCAAGTGGCAAAGAGCAAAGTATTTAAAAGCACCGAAGAGGTATCAAGGTCAGTGACGTGAGATCGTTTAACTTCAGGTGTCCTGTAGGAAGCTGCTGGCCTCGAGGCAGAAGCAGTCTTCAAAGGCACATTCCCTAGCTTTGCTTGCCCGGGGCTTCTCAGTCCTAAGGCGTTTCCCAAACCGTCACACGCTTCCCAAACCCTGGGAGCATGCAAAGGAGGCATTTTCAGGGACCACATCCCTGTCGGTTGTGCCAGTGTGCATTCTCCCACTGGCAAGTTGGCACGGGGAGTCAGATTCTTCCCAGGAGGTCTTTGGCAAGCAAGAGTCAAGCAGTAGTGGATTTTCCCAATTCCGTAATTGAGCTGTGATCGTCCTACGCGGCTGCTCCCAGTCTGTCTGCCAGAGGGATGCGAAATGGCCTGTCTGCTTGGTCAGGCACTTTGACCCCTGGTCATTGTTAAAAGGGAACTGAAATCCTTGCCACATAATGTCCCGTTCCTTTTTTTTTTTTTTTTTTTTTTTGGTATTCTAAAATGACTTTGGATGTTCTGTTGGTCTTTGAAGCTAGGATATATTTTGACTGCTTTTCTTTTTCTTATTATTTTTAAAGATTTATTTATTTGAGAGAGAGAGAGCGTGTGCAAGCGGAGGGGCAGAGGGAGAAGGAAAGAATCTCAAGTAGACTCCCCGCTGAGCACGGAGCCCAGGACACGGGGGCTCAATCTCCTGACCCTGAGACCATGATCTGAGCCGAAATCAGGAGTCGGACGTTTAACTGACTGAGCCACTCAGGCGGCCCTTTTGATTTCTTTTCTTTTTTTTTTTTTTTTAAGATTTTATTTATTTATTTATTTGACAGAGAGAGAGACAGCCAGCGAGAGAGGGAACACAAGCAGGGGGAGTGGCAGAGGAAGAAGCAGGCTCCCAGCGGGGCAGGGAGCCCGATGTGGGGCTCGATCCCAGGACTCTGAGATCATGCCCTGAGCCAAAGGCAGATGCTTAACGACTGAGCCACCCAGGCGCCCCTGATTCCTTTTCTTTTAAATCATATTTCTTTACAAAATTGCAATGACTTTTATCCCCAGTAGAGTTCCCCAATGTTTTTACCAAGCATTTAAAGTTTCATGGGTTACTACTCAGAAAACTAACTTGTTTTCATACGTATGGATGTCCTTAGTTTTCCTTTTAGGGAAACCCTATGAAAACATGTGGTGTGGAAGAGGGTATCACTCTCACTTGGTCACCCCTGTAACAACAATATGTATAGTACAGTACCAGCAGCTAAGAGTCGGTGAGTTCTTGCCATGTGCCAGACCCAGAACCATGTTTCATACCTAGTATCTCATTTAACCCTCAAAAGAAACCTAGGAGGCATAAGAACTACTATTACTCCCCATTTTATAGATGGAGTAACTGAGGTTTAGCCAAGTCTTGTCTTCCATCTTTCTAACCGCTCTAAGATATTTTCTCTACTCACCATGATGAGCACGAATGATTCCATGAGCCCAAAATTTCAGAGCCAGACATTATTTTAGGTAGTGGGTATGATACAATCTAAATAGTTGTATAAAATGTAATTCCTCTGTACCACAAGGGTCTGGGTTAGACTTAACACTTTGGTTTCAGAACTCACCATATGATCTTTGAATTTTTGTTTGTTTGTTTCTTTGGGTTTTCATATTACAGGGGCATGATTTAGCCTGTGACATCTCCAACTTCATGAAGTAAGGAAACCTTGTTACAATAGAGTACCTCTGTGTATATTACATGCCCATTGGAAAAGCTTTCTTGGAACTAAAAAGGATTTATAACCTCCCTGCTTAAACAGGGGTGAGGCTGAAGACTGTAAGAGAGCTACCATGTGCTGTAGATCGATGGAGACTTTGAGCAAAGGGCCTCAGCTCCCAGGAACTGTCTCACGCTCAAGGATAGATAGCCCCTTAATGAGGGTATTTTCAGAAGGCTCACAGCCAAGAACCATGACAACATAGCCCATTGGAGACTCTTTTCCTCCTCTTACACTCAGAATCTACCATCAGACCAGTGGTTGTGAAAGTAGTTAGCTAGCAGTGATTTACGCCAGGCTTCCACGAGTTCCTGCTTTCCTAGAAAATCAGAAATATGAACTTGGCAACATCTCTGTTCGAACAGTTGACTCATGAGTCCTGTGTTTAGGCCTCAGATTTTGCAGGGAGAATGTCTGGAGTCCATGATCACGCGCTATATTCTAGCTCTCCGTTTCTGGAAGAAATATTTTCATAGTCCTCTCCCGTTTTAAGTGCTATGTTTTTGTGTCATGTTTGAATTCCTCTGACATTTCTCCTATGTGAGGTCATTTGCAAGCTAACTAAAACCGCCTGGACTTCTGGATAATGCCTCGTATTTTAGAGTTTTTCTTTCATGAATATTCATATGTAAAAGCGAGGAGGGGTAGTTTTGCCCCCCAAGGGATGTATGGCAATCTCTGGAGATGCTCCTGTTTGTCACAACGAAGAGGACAGGATGACCAGTGGATAGAAGCCAAGGGGTGCCGCTTAACATCCCCAAATGCATAGGATGCCCCCCACCCCGCAAAAGAATTATTTGGCTTCAGATGTCAATGGTACCAAAACTGAGAAATGTTGGCTTAGGGAAAGTACTTCTAAAGCCATTAAGTTATTTAATTATGCCTAATTTTAGTCTGTCTACAAAGAGATTTTCATCATGCTTTAATATTCTTATTAATTAAATGATGCTTGTCTACTTTCTAATGACATGAAGTAACTTTTCCTATATTCCATGGCCATAGAAAGATTTGTTCAGATCTATAAAGGGAATATAAAGACAGCCTCTTTGGGATAGAAATTTTTAGTAAAACTGATCTGTGTTTGAGGCACAAGAGGGAGGAGACAGGAATCTGGATACGATTGCTGTGAATATTCCATATATCTGGGTCCTGAAAGCATAAAACTAGACCAGAGAATACCAACAAAGACAGATTTTTTGGGAGATATAGATGCCAAAGTGCCTCTCAATCTGGCCCCAGAGCCAGAGATGTCAGGAGGTGCTGCTCTATTGTTTGTGCAGCAGAGAATGATGAAAAGCTAAATGAAAATATTGCCACAGTTGAGGTTGAAAAGAAGGCAATTCATGAGTGAGATGTTAGTTTCAAATGAGATCTTTACTATTGATGGAGAGACTTTGCTCCAAGCCAATACCCGAGCTTCTGCCAGTTCAACCAAATGCAGCAAAGGAGGGAGATGAGGGATTAGAGAAAGCAAAGCTGACAGATGGCAATTTGCAAAGAGTTGAATCAACATAAATTATATCTCATCAGTGAGCGGAGGAAAGGGAGGATACGTTCCAACATCCAGCTAACCACTGAGATGGTGAGCACGCCAGCACACAGCAAGCAAACCCCGGGCATCTCTGGGAGCTGGCTGCAAATACAAAGGTGGAGAAATGCCCTTTTGTTGGAAAGCCATCTGGATTACAAATCATGGGCAGAAATCTATTTGAAACATTACAATAAATGAAATTAATGAACATTTGGGATATTGGAAAGCATCAATCACAGACTATAGAAAACCAGAAGAAAAATATTGCTGATAACTGGATCTGACTAATATAGATGTAAGTTTCCATGTAATCTACATAATTAGATACTTGGAAGAAAGTCCCCTAGACTCACCCGTTCAAACCCACCTGTTTAACAGTGTTTGAAATAAGTGTAAATGTTATTTTTGAGGTTGGGAAGACTTCATTTAAACCACATATAAAATGTTCAGTGAATTAGTTTTTTATCCTGCAGCCCTGAAATTTGCTTCTTAGAGATTATGTAATTAAACATTAATATTAACTTTCCAAAATTTCATAATTATAAAGAGAAATAGAAAAACCAACCTATCGGCCTTAGTACATTATAATAATATACCATATAAAATAATATAACATACATATAAATATGCATACGAATGATTGAAGTCATGGTAATTGTAACTTTGGGGTAAGGCAAAAAGGATCTATGAATTCAAATAGGACATATCAAATGCATGTGAAAAAATATTTTCACAAAATTTAAGCAAAGATCTTTCATTACTTTAGAACTATTCTAAGTTTTCTTTAGTGTATTGAAACTTACAACCAGAACCTGGTCAAAATATCTAGACCAGCAGATGGCACTAATGGGAAATCAACAGCTCCTGAAAAATAGGAAATTTTTCAAAGGCTTGAAAATATAGATGGAGAAAATTTCAAAGTGAATGTAAAATAGGTTTAAAAAAATCTGTATTTCCATTATATAGGTAAAAGAAAAGGTATAGATTTGGGGGAGAAAAAGCAATAGAAGCATTGAAACAGCTACTTTTTCTCTGATTTTGAATTATTATTGAGTATTGTACAAATAGGGGTTGCAAATCTTGAAGACTGTCTCTAATCCCCAAACATATTCTCTGACATTTCCATTAAAACAATTATTTAGAAATGCTATCATGACAATTGTCAACACAGCAGGTGGCTCACTGCTCCTAAGAAACCAACAGCATATCAACGGGGGCTGCCTCTTGCAAGGAGCAGTTTGTGCGTCATGAAGATTTGGGTTGCCCTCCTGCACCCTCGCCACGTGAGGGTTTGGTGTAGGACAAACACTTGCGGAGGCAGAAACAGCATTCGATATTTCATGAAGGCGTCCTCCACTGATGTTTCATGGCAGATGTGCTCCACTTAGAATGTCGGAGAGGAAACGTAGAGAGGCAGACGCATTAAAAATGATCAGACATTCTCAAAGCCTCTCCCTGTAGGTGTCTCTGAAGGGTAATTACCTTGAGCGCAAGATGGAAATAAAATGGGGAAAAAACGTTTTGGTACCAAAGTACAAGAAATGATTTTGCTGTAGGCAGAAATCACAAGCTCCAAATGCCTTATTTTTTGCTGCTTTTGGTTTTTGTTTTTCTTTTTTGCAGGATGAGTTCTGCATTACATACAAGACTTACAGAGGAACAATAAGAGTCTTTAATAATTCATGTCTGAGAGGAGGGAAAATAGAAGGGCACATCTTATTATGAGGACATCAAATGGATTACTTATTCTAGCACCTCGAAAATGCTACACAGTATCCCCATTCCTAGTGAAAAGGCACATTCTTGTCTTTTCTGTCTTGGAAATTTCTGATATTGGAGGGTCTAAGATTCCCGGATAAGAGCCCCTCCTATTCCCAATGGTTCCAGCTCCTGTGGAGTTTGAGCTTAAGATCCAGATATAATTTTGTTAGCCAGCAAGAGGAGAAAAGGGAGGGGAGAAGAGAGGAAGGAAAGAAATTGGAGAACCAAAAGGTCCTTTCCCCCTAATGCTAAATGCGTATTTTGATATGAACTGGCAAGAGACTGTTGCCCCAGGAAGCAGTGACATCAGCAGCATTAGGAGAACGCTGTTGAACAACTTTAAAGTGTGGGCTGCTTCCTCTGTACCAGACTCTGTCATCTGAATCCACAGTGGCAGCTGTGTCAAAACATGTTTGCATTATGCAGACCTAATTCCAGGTTTAAAAATGCTGATTCAAAAACCTATGTCACAGTGGCGATCAATTATATTTGTCAGTTTCTTTGAATACTATTTATGAAATTCTCAACACGCTGCGACTGGCTTCCACATGGCCCCGTGGTAGAGAAGCTGTGTTTTCCCAATCAATAATAATGATAACTCCCATTTATTAGACTTCCAGCATCCAACAACATGGCAGACTAGACATTAGGAAGCTGATAGTGCTAGAATCGGAATAGATTCTATAACAAGCACACTTTTCCAAACGCTGCTGAGCTCCTAAACAAACAATGGGAGTTTTCAACAGCCCAAACAAGCAAGCAAAACCACATTCCCCAAAGAAGAAACATGTAACAGTGGGCTGAAAACGGACTGGAACGTGGGCGAACCCCAAAAGCTGGGTTTTTCCTGGAGACAAATGCTCCCACCAACAGCAGATTTGGGATTTAAGCTTAGCACCCATAGTGGATGGATGCATATGCTGCAAATGTCAAGAACTCTGCATAGAAACGTCCTTTGTGGAGGGACGTGACCCAAGAACTCAGAACTCTCATGGATTGTTTGGCCGAAGATAATCAAATTAAATGTAAGCGAAATGTTAACCACCATACGCCCAAGGAAACAAATCACCACCAGTAAGTTGGCAAAAACAATCAATCTAGACCACTCCAGCTCTTGCACAAACACCTCAGATTATTGGAATGACCAGATTTGGAATAGGAAAGCACCATTATAATGAAATACAGATATTTAAAAAAAAAAAAAAACAAAACAGGAACAAAGGATTACCAAAAATAGCATGCAGATAAAATGAAAAGTATAATTCTTGAAATAATCCTAATGGCATATTTTACACAAATAGAGAATTAGTATATTTGAATTTTTTTTAAAAGGAAAATAATAAATATTAGCTATTGAAGTTATCCAGTATATAGCCATAAGAAAAGAGTTTGGGGAGAAAAAGATATTAATACATAGGGAAGACAGAATTAAAAGACCTAACATAAACTTACTGAGTGTTTGAGAAGAAAATGAATAGAACAGAGAAGATAGAGGGAAAAACAATTTGTAGGAATCTTAACAGAAATAAAAGAAGACGAGAGAATCATGCAACTCCGGAGAACAGGTAACCGCCAGTGCAGCACGGTGTGCTCCACAAATATTTCTTTTAAAACCTAGGACGAGATAAAGACATTTTCATACATACAAAACCAGACTTTACAAACAGCAGAACTTTGTCAAAGGGCTTCCTGAAAAAATCCACTTCAGGAAGGAAAATGATCTCAGAAAGAAGGTCTGAGGTTAAGACATGGTTAGTAAAAAATGGGTAAGCATGCAGGTCAATCTAAACGAGTATTTTCTGGGGGAAAGTAAAATACCTAAATCGTGGAGTTAAATAATGAGCCGAAATACTGATTTTTAAAATGCCACAGAAGTTGGAGGGCAATCATTGGATTTGGTCTCCAAAGACCCTCTTGCTCTTCGGGGGGAGGGTTAAGACGGTGGAATGCGGCCACATTTTGAGGGTAAGCCCTAAAAGGATGGAAATCATGGATCCCAAATCAGGACAGAAAAAAAGAAAAAAGGAAAAAGACAATTTGAAAGAAGAAAAAGGCAAAGCAGGTGAAAAAGTAATAGAAGAAGCAGGACAAAGTCGAGAAACTGGGGCAAGTGGAGGGTTTCTATTTCTGGCGTATGGAAGACTTGGCACCTGGGAGGAACGGCTAGGTAATATCTGATAAAAGAGTTCAAGCGAGAAGTATCATTGCTGGTGATAGGCGTTCAATTCGAAATGACAAAAAGTGCGGTTCGGCAGGAAGATAGGAAATTCTACAACTGTGAGAGTAGAGTACAATTAAAAAAAAATAGAACCTCAAGGAGAAAACATACCTGTAGATTTTAACGCATCCCTCTCAGAAATTAATAGTTCAAGCGGACAAAACCGAGGAGCAATATGGAAGCTTTCAACAGCACGGTTAATGTGCAACTGCATACAACAAGCAAAGAATGCGGTTCTTCCAAACACACGGGAACATTCTCAAAAATTGATCGTCTTTGAGGCCACAAAAGGTAGTCTCAACTGAAACAGAGGAATGCTGTCACAGAAACCACATCCTGGGACCATTTGCAACCAAGAATAAAAACGAAACTAAAAGAATTCCGTATGTTGGCTAGTCTTTCAAACTTTTCTAAATAACTAACTCATGGGTCAAAGGAGAAGCAAAAACATTGTGTCAAAAATTGTGCAATGCTAATGGTACTTACAGGGGAAATTGTGACCTTTAATGCTTCCATTTAAAAGAAAAAGGGTCAAAAGTAAGCATCCAACATAAGACATAACAAACAGAAAACGGCCAGCAAATAAATCCCAAAGGAAGTAGAATAAAGGAAGGTAATCATAATTGTAGAGATAAAAGGCACCACTAATGAATTAGAAGACAGACATAAAAGAGAAAATTAATGTCATGAGTAGGTTCTTTGAAAGAGGTGAATTAAACAGACACACCTCTGAACCGTTAATCAAGAACGGAGAGTGAAGACGGTGGATAATAGTAGGAAAGAACTTGGGACGTGCTTTAGGATTTAACAGGTAAGAATGTATTATGTCCAGCTTGAAGCCCATTAACTTGAAAAGTTAGAGGCAACCGATTTTTTCTTTTTTTTTTTCTTTCAATTTTTTATCTAAATTTCAGTTAGCTAGTTTCAGGTGGACAATATAGTGATTCAGCGATTCCGGACAACACCCGGTGCTCCTCGCAAGTGCCGTCCTTAATTCGCATCATCTATTTAGCAATCCCCCCAAGCACCTCACCTCTGGTAACCATCAGTTTGTTCTCTGTAATTAAGAGTCTGTTTCTTGGTTTGCTTCTCTCTCTCTTTTTTCCCCCTGTGTTCATTTGTTTTGTTTCTTAAGTTCCACTTATGAGTGAAATCATATGGTATTTGTCTGGCTGTCTTATTTCACTTAGCACGATACTCTCTAGCTCCATCCACAGCATTGCAAATGGCAAGATTTCATTCTTTTTTATGGTTGAGTAATATTGCAATGGATTAATTTTTAAAATACAAATTTAACCACACTGACGCTAGAAGAAGTAGAAAATCTGAATATTCTTATAATCACTAATGAAATTGAATCAATAGACAGAAATCTTCAGACAAAGAAACCTTCAGGTCCATCTGACAATACAGGTAAAGTTCAAGGAGAAATTCACTGCTAACCTACACAAACTCTTCCAGAAAATAAAGGCCAGTCTAATCTTGATACCGAAACCTAATGATGAGAAAGGGGAAGGAAAAAGAGGCTTGTAAGTCCTCAACAAAATCTTAGCAAACTGAATCAAGCCGTGCATAAAATAAATAATAATAATGTCTCAGGCCTTCATGGGTTTATCTCAGGAATACAAGGTTGCTTTAACATGAGGAAAATAATCCACTGAAATCATGGCATTCAGAGTTTAAGGGAGAGAATCCTATCACCACCTCAAATGGTAGAGAAAACGCAGCCAATAAAACTCCCTTACCGTGGGGAAAAGTTTTGCAAATATTTCATCACCTAATAAAAGACATTTTAGAAAAACCTATAGGAAGCATCATTCTTAATAATGATGTAATGAAAATATTCTCTTTATAGTTAATAACAAAACCAAGATACCTTCAATCATTTATTACACTTTCTACAGGACAGTCCTATAGGCAAATAAAAAAAATGTATATTTAAGGAAAGAAAAATACAAACTCGTTATCGACAGATGATAACGTTGTCAAAGAAAATCCAAAAGAACCTACAGAAAGGGTTGAAATTAGTAAATTTAGGAAGGTTGCTGGTTATAATATCAATACATGAACATTAATGGCATTTTATTTACAAGCAACAATTGAAATTTTAAGATATACTGTTTATAAGACTAAAAATATTTTGCATTACATCTAATAAGATGTGTAAGCAGTGTGTTAGAAAAATTATAAACCTTAATTTAAAAATGTTAGAGCCCGCCTACATCAGTAGGAAGCTTTTTCAGAAGAGTGGAGAGAAAATGGGCCGTTCAGTAAGTGGGGTTAAGACAACTGTCCATCCACACTGACAAGAGTGAATTGGGATCCCTGCTTTCCCAAACACAAAATAATTTCCACATGTGCATTAAAGACAAAATGTACAAGTGAAGATTGTAGACTGTTGAGAAGACGCAATGGGAAAACATCTTTTGTGGCTTTGGGTAGGAAATGATTTCTTATACAAGATGCACACTATAAAAAAAGATTGACAAACTTGACTCTATTAAAATGAGGAACTTATGTTTATTATAAAAGAACACAAAAGAGGAGTGAAAATACCACACACCGTAAAAATAATTTTGCCACATACATACTAGACAACGAGATTATCCAGGATGCTTAACACCTGCCTAAAAAGATGGGCCACACACAAGCAGCAAGCATTTTGCAGAAAAGAAAACACAAAAGATCATTGACAAATGACAAAATACTCAACGTTATTATGAATCAGGCACATTGGAATTAACATCTCAATGTTTTATCTCTCATCCTTCAGACTGCCCAAAAAATTAGAATCCAAATACCAAGTACTTTGAAGATTTGGAGCAAAAGGGAACATTCATCAATTGTAACAGGAATGTACATTTGTATAAACATTTTGGGAAACAGTTTGGCGTTGCCTGGGAAAACAATATATGCACACATACGGGGCAAAAATCCTCCTAAAAAATCCTGCACATGCACCCTGGGAGACACACTTGTAGGAGCATTGATCAGACCAGCATAAATGAGTGAATGTATGTATGCACAAATAAATACCAGAGGTAATGCAAGTGTCCATCAACACAAGGGACAGATGCATTTTGGTGTCCTGTGCTCACAAGATGCACTATGCATATGGAAATGGCCAGCAGATGCATGAAAAAATGCTCAACATCACTTGGCGTCAGGGAAATACATGTCAAAGCCACAATGAGATACCATCTTACACTGGTCAGAATGGCTAAAATTAACAAGTCAGGAAACGACAGATGTTGGCAAGGATGCGGAGAAAGGGGAACCCTCCTACACGTTGGTGGGAATGCAAGCTGGTGCAGCACTCCGGAGAACAGTACAGAGGTTCCTCAAAAAGTTAAAAATAGAGCTACCCTATGATCCAGCAATTACACTACTAGGTATTTATCCAAAGGATACAAACAGTGATTCGAAGGGGCACATGTACCCCCAGTGTTACAGCAGCAATGTCCATAATAACCAAACCATGGAAAGAGCCCAGATGTCCATCAACAGATGAATGGATAAAGAAGATGTGGTATGTATGTGGTTATAATTATATATATATATATATATATATATATATATATATGTATGTATATATATAATGGAATATTTCTCAGCCACCAAAAAGAATAGGATCTTGCCACTTGCAACGATGGAACTAGAGGGTATTATGCTAAGCGAAATAAGTCAGTCAGAGAAAGACAAATAGCATATGACCTCACTCATATGTGGAATTTATGAAACAAAACAGATGGAGACAGGGGAAGGGAAGGAAAGATAAAATAAGACAAAAACAGAGAGGGAAGCAAACCATCAGAGACTCCTAACTATAGGCAACAAACTGAGGGCTGCTGGAGGGGTGGGGGGTGGGAAATGAGGTAACTGGGTGATGGGCATTAAGGAGGGCACTTGATGCAATGAGCACTGGGTGTTATGTGCAACTGATGAATCACTAAATTCTATCTCTGAAACTAATAATACAGTATATGTTAATTAAATTGAATTTAAATAAAAATTTTTTTAAAACGATGGACTAAGTGTAGCAGAAAGTAAACTGTAGCTTCCCACAATAGCATGGGTCATCTTAAAAATATAATGGCAAGTGCTTGTAAAAAGCAAATTTACAGAGGACTCAATTCCATGTGATTGCATTTTCAGAAGTTAAAAAAAAATAAGACTAAACAATGTATGGTACAACATGCATTGGTGGTTAAACTAAAAAGAAGAGCAAGTTAATGTTTAAAACAGAAAGTGGTATGTTGATGACCTCAGGGAGGTAGGAAGAACAGTTGTAACTGGGGATTGAAATATCTAGAGTAAGGATAAATTCTATTTCCTAACCCATGTAGTTAGCACCCAGAAATTCCAGTGAGTACTTAAACCATAGGATTTGTTCTCACTGCTTCTTTTGGTGTGTGACGTAGTTCACACTGCAAATTTAAAGAAACAAGTCCAACTATGTTAGAATCACAAATTTAAATGGATTCACTTCTCCAGTTAGACTGAGGTTGTCATATTGGATTTTTTAAAAATCCAGGTTATGTGCTATTTATAAGATCTATTTCTAAAACAAAGGCAGGAAACATGGAGAATACAAAGCGGAGAACTACTAGACACTGTGGAGTCCCCATTCTCTGCCACTCTCGGTCCTTAGATGCTTCATTTATTTCATTTAATTTCCGGAACTCTAAAAATATTCTCATGCTTTATGGATAAGGAAGCCAAGCTCAGAGAGGTTAAAGAAGTTACGCATGGTTACCAAACTACCGTGACACCAAACGAGGTGGTATTCAGACCCAATTCTCTTCCCGCAGGACTCTGTCGCCCCTCCTAAGACACAAGCTGGCCCCCCACAGCATTGCTGGGGAGCCGGGAGAGGGTGTGATAGAGGGGACTATTGGAAACAGGGTTTGTTTGTTTGTTTTCCTAGAAATGTTCGGCTACATGCTTGCCATGCCTATGGTTGCACAGGGGGAATTTAGACCAACTGCTGAGAGAATCTCTGGGTTTGACAGAAGAAATGAGGGATGGACCTAAAAATGAAAAATATTGAAAGGGAGAAATTGGTTCCTGCAGCCAAGAAAGAGTCCTGGACCAAGAGGAGTGGTGTGAAGGAGATAGGGGTGAGGGCAGTGCCCCCCACAGAAATTTCCCCAGGTTGCTTTTCCTAACCCAGAGGATCTCAGGAATCTTTTCTTAAAATTACTGACACCCTAAAAAGCTTGTGTGTAAGTGTGTATATAAGTGTGTAATCATACTATATTAGAAATTAAAGCTGAGAAAGTTTTTTAAACACAAAAATACACAAGTGCAGATTTCCTTTAGCCTTCTACTGAGAGTGTAGTAGTGCATTCTTGGAGAAAAATTTGATAAGAGTTGTAAACCCATTAAAATACTTACCTTTTGATCCATGGATTCATCCAGAGATTCAGCATAAGGGGCAAGGAAACAATCTATCACCATAGGGGTGTGTGTGTGTGTGTGTGTGTGTGTGTGTGTGTGTGTGTTATACAATATAATTTGTGACCTGTAAAGGAAACCACAAATATGACAACAGGAAGGGAGAGAAAGATTTAATATCTAATACCTGGCAATAAAAGTAAAATGTTTATGTCTGATTCTGGGTTCCACCACTTACAGAAATTGTCAAACCGCCATAACATTAATAGCATCATCTACTTCATAGGGGTGTCGTGAATATAAAATGAGATTATCCATTTCAAGTACTTAGTTCCTGACATATAGTAAGTACTCCATAAATGTTAAATATTTTCCCTACTACTGCCTGTGAAATTAGAATCAAATAAATTTAATTGTATATTAATACAGATTTGAATTTATTTGCATCAAAATGCATTCAATGTATATCAAGTAAAAGGTTAACAAGACAACATACACAGCCTAGTTCTATTTTTGTAAAGAACAAAATTTTCAAAGAAATTCTGTGAATATATATGCAAGTTGTTAACATGGATTAGTGCAGGTTGTGTATTTTTTTTCCTCCGTGTATCTGTGTCTTGTAATTTTTCAATGGTTGTGACCAGCGGGATGAAATGTTTTCCTTGGCACTGTACAGTGTCCTGGCCGCCACCAGAGGGCGCTGGCGCTTGTGAGTTTCTGGCGCTAACGCGGAGGCTGGAACCCATGTGGGCTGAAGAAAGCAAGAGCCTCACCCCAAAAGACAATGAAATAGTAGTTTCCCTCCAAAATACAAACAGATACTTGCACATTAGGAGCAACTAATGCCAGGATCACATCCCGGACATTTTTAAACCAGACTCTCTGGGGGTGAGTCCAGACATCAGCTATTTAAATTCATTCATTCATTCATTCATTCATTCATTCATTCCCAGGTGATTCCAATTGCAGCCAGGGCAGCAAATCCTTGATGCATAAGGAAAGTGAAGGCTACCTGATCCCAGGTGCTATGCAGGATTGGGAGGAGAAAAACCTGTAGTTCTCATTCCCTCAAAGACGCGGTCCACCGGCCACGGTGGGCCCTCATCGGCCCCCTCCTCCACATCAGTGGGCCTCCTTCCCTCCTTTTCCACCCCTGCATCACCCACTCTGGGAAACACATAGGCTGAAGGCTCTCCTCCACCAGCCCCGGAGCACAGGCACGGGTGGAGCTGAGGGGGCTGATGTCCCCCTCCGCCACTCCTGCCAGACCACAGTCAATCCTGCTCCCTTCAGATGTTCCCCACAATGAGTTCTTCCCAACGCAAAGGCTTCCTTCTTCCTTACCTGTCCCAAACCCTGGAAGATGCTGTGTTCAAGACGGAGAACCTACCTACAGATTCCTTGGCAGGACTCTGTCAACCAGCCCTGCTTCCGTGTCGCAGAGAACCGTGCCGGAGGTCGGGGGAGGGAACCCCGCAATCTGATTTCTTGTGCTGCACAGCGTGGCGCAAGCTGGCCGGCGCAAAGACCTTGGCTGCTCAGGAGGCAGGAAGGGGAGGAAGGAAGGTTGAGAACAGAGGGGAGCTTCATCGGCTTCCGGGGCTGTAACCCTCCGCCCAGCAGAGTACCGCAGACCTATCTTTGATTCACAGTCACCGTCATGCTGCATTCCAGCCAGTCCCTGGTATTTGCTCCAGTTTCCTGGTTACCTGCATGTGAGTGACTGCAGAGGATAAACGTCCTAAAGAAGGCCAGCCGCTTGTTCTCCCACTGCTTGTGAGTAGAACCACCATCCCTTCTGGGGTTTTCCAGAGGACCCCATGTGGAGTGCAGGAAGCACGCGACAGCATCATGGTTTAACTGGGATTCTCATTTCTGCATGGTTTCCTTTTTTCTCCCCCATCCTCTTCTCTTCCCCTCGACATACTTGAGTTGCTACTGACTCCGATGCAGAGTGAGAAGGGAAAGCAGGGCCCAGCGGTAGTCAGAATGCTTTCACCAGGAACGTGCCATTTCCCCAGAAATCCCCATGGACTTCCGTGGGTCTGGTTGCACCCATGGAAGCAAAGGATGGAGAGCTGTAGGTGGGCACTGTCTGCGGCCTCTTCCGCCCGGCCTGTTCCAAGGAGCTGCGGGACGGTGGCTTTGGGGAACGCTGGGGGAAGTCAGCCCTCTCCACCGCAGAGTCCTCTCTCATTCGGGTCATGCAGTGAGCCGCCGCTGCCTGGCATGACAGCCCACACCTTAGCGACGGAGCGCGCTGCATGTTTCTCGGCACGTTTGGGGCAGCTGGGTGTTTGTGCATCGACCTTGGGGCTGTAGCTGAACAGCTGGGGCTTCCTGTCGACTCGCTCTCCGTCGTAGGCTTCTTTCAGGCCTCCTGGGCCGAGGGAGCACAGGCTAAAGGGCCTCTTGACCCTTGGCTCTGGGGGTCTCTCCTGCGCCGCCGCAGGTGGGGAAACGACTCCGCCTCTTGATGCAGGAAGAGGCCAAACGTCTGTGGCCGTACTTACCGCATCCCAGCACTTTTTATCGTGGGCACTAATTGACATTTCGAGCCAATGAGCTCTTCGTTGAGTGGAGTGGGGTTGGGGGGCACGGGCTGTGCCTTTAGAGGAGGTCTGGCAACAACCCTGGCCTCTCCCTGCTACAGGCCAGTAGCTCACACACACAGCAGTTGTCACAACCAGAAATATCCCCAGACACGGCCAAGTGGCCCCTGGGGGGGCCAACTCACCCCTAACAGAACTGCTGATCTACTGTTGATTTAATTAAAAAAAAAAGAAAAAAAAAAAAAGATGTCTCCGGTTCTTGGTATCAGCACCCACGATGTCAGAGCCACGCGGACTCATCCGCTTGTAGAAGCGACTATCCACGCCTGGACTGACTCATCTGGCCAGACAAGTCCACCTGCCAGGTGGTGGCTGGACTCCTGACCCCTCTCCCGAGCGATAGCGGGTTCATCATCTACGCGGACGCCCAGTGTTAGGACGCACATGAGCTTTTCTGTTTTGCATTTCCCGCAGCTGCGTCCCTCAGCTGCGTCGGGCCGTACCGAGCCAGTACTAGTGGCGGCCACTTCACAAGAGAAGGTCCGGCGTGCGGACGGCAACGGAAGACGCATGTTACACTTTGTTGGGGTTTGAGTTACTTCGGTTTTGTTCTTATCTAATGATCTACCACCTGGGACGTTCCTAAATCGCCCAGTTTGGAGTCATATTTGTGGGGTAGCATTCCTTACGGCTGCGCTTCACTGTTTCAACAGTCAGTTCTTCCCAAACCATCTTGTAAAAGATTTATTTATTTATTAGAGAAAGAGAGCATGAGCAGGGGGAGGGGCAGAGGAGGAGGGAGAGAGAGAGAATCTCTTGCGGACTCCTCACTGAGTATGGAGCCCGATGCAGGGCTCGATCCCACTACCCCGAGACCACGACCTGAGCTGAAACCAAGAATCAGACAGTTAACTGATGGAGGCACTCAGGTGCTCCCCAAACAAGTTTTAATTTCCAGGTTTTTCTTATGTTTCATTGTTCCCTTCCCCCAAATACCTGAGGCACGGTAACCCTGACAAAATCACAGGAAATCGTGATATCCCCAAAGGCCAGATGCATTTCTGGCTTGAAAATGGCATAGAGGCCCACGCTGTAACAATGCGGTGTTTTTCCAGCTCCTCGGGGCTGTTTGTGATGATGATAATCTTGGCTGAGAGGTGTTGCTGACACCATTATTTCGTGAGAGAGACTAAAGGACCCAGCATCTTTATGTTCCGAAAGCATCCTATTTTGTTGTCTCAGTTCTTTGATGTTGCCAGGAATCATTGAACTGTGAGGAACGGAGAGGAAATTCATATTCCACGGGAAAAAAAATATGTTTGCTCCTTCAAGGAGAAACCAAAAAAAAAAAAAAAAATGAGGTGGAACTTTCTGCTTATGGGATTGAACACATGGAGAGGCCAGGAGTGAAAACTACGACGACCAAGCCTCTGCTTTGTCCCATAGCCAAGCCCGTCCCCTGCTTCTGTTTGACGTGCATTTTTCCCTGAAGGAGAAACTGGTCCGGGGGAGCAGGAGCCGGGCTGCCCGAGTTGTCTGCGACGCCAGCATAGTCTGATGCCCAGGTCTGATGAACTGCTGCCAACTTTTAATTGGAACCTACACATGAGAGAGACTCTGGTGACGGTCTGTGAATAATCACAACACGGCGGCAAGGTAGCCGTTATGGAAATAGTTACAGCAAGTAAGAGCTTCCTTTTGGAAGCTGCGAAATCTTTTTTTCATTTCTCTTTTCCCTTCACCCCTCCTCAGCTCCTTCCGCTGGTTCATGACCCTGCTTCCTCAGACCTAGAATCCTCTCCTAATCTGGGTTGGCAACGCTGGCCGTGCGGTATTGGATCACTTCTGTTGTTGTTCTTTGGTACGGGGCTGGTATTGGCCTTGGCTTTCGAAGGTTCTGGCGTGTGTGATTTAAAACTACACTTTCAATCATGTATTGCTTTAGGTTCTGAAGTTCTATGGGACGGGAGCATCGTCGAGTACGGAAATCCCCAGACAGGTGTTCTTTACCTTCTCACGGGTGGTGGACTCTCTCTACACGCTGTGCACCCCAACGGTAGGCTCTGAAATCAGGGTCACGCTCACTCTTTGATACAAATGTGTGATGGGAAAGGGGTGAAGCCTGGCTCTTTGAAAGTCACATACCTCTTATTGTAATTGGAGAATCCGAGGCCCTAGTGCCAGGGAGGATATGTCGATTGAAAATAATTTAACGTTTGAAGATGTCCTGGGAGACCTGGAGCCCTAATCTTTAAGCAAAGCATGGGCTTCAGTGTTGAATTCCTTGCTTTTTCAATGGGGAAGGAGTGTCGCCTTTGGCCACTTGAGGCCATTTCGCCAGAAGGCAATGGTCTCCGAAGACCATGAAGAATCTGTATGCAAATCCCTGTGTCCAGCTCTATTTTCAAGGGGTTCCCAAGGCCAGGAGAGTCACCCTGCCAATGAAAAGTGCCCCCTACAGCATAAGATAGAGAAAGCATTTAGACTGACACCCAGAAAGCTTCCCGGGTGATAAATGACTTCAGTTCCCTGGAAGAAGCAGTTTCCTGGTGAAACCAACAAAGCTCTTCACAGTAGCGGGTAGGGGATTTACATTCTGTTGTCGGAGCAACGAGAAGCATAAGGCAAGGTGCTTTTGCAATGTGTAGTGGAGGCTCACATGAAGGGCACCGAAAACAGACACGAGTCCGATGCTATATGTGACTGACGATGAAAAGAATCCAGAGAGAAAAAGATGTGCTTAGTCCAAGAGGGTAAAGATGCACCTGTTTTTATTAGGTTGTTTTTGTACTGGAACTTTACTGCACAACACTTTCAAATGTAAATATGTAAGTATAACTAGACGTACGTAAACTGGAAAGTCTATTTCTCACTGAATTATAGGAAATTAATCATTTGCAATCTTTTAATTGTCGTTCTAAAGCCCTGAGTTAAAGAGCTCCTTCAGGTATTGTTACAAACATGTGACAGGGCAGGGAAGATTGCAGCGTTTGCAGTGACAAAGTTACGAGCAGACTTCACGGAAGGCCCTTGCTCCTGAGCGTTTGGGGCTGAATGGTATTCTCCCAAATTCATAGTTGAAGCCCTAACCCCTCATACCTCAGAATGTGAGTGACTGTATTTGGAAATTGGGCTTCTAAAGAGGTGGTTAAGTTAAAACCAGACAGACCATTAGGGTGAGCCCTAACGCAATCTGATGAGGGTCCCTAGAAGAAGAGGAAATTTGGACACAGACGTAGATGAAAGACCGAGGAAGCTCAGGGAGAAGGTGGCGTCTAAAGACAGAGAGGCCTTGGAAGAAACCAAGCCTGTGGACAACTTGGCCTTAGCTTCCAGCCTTTAGACCTGCGGAAGAGCAAGTTTCCGCTGTTGAAGTCATCCAGGCTTTGGTGTTTTCTGATGGCAGCGCTAGCAAACTGATATACTGGTAAGGGCCTCCTTTATATGTTCATACTCAGAGTAATGGAAGAACGTCACCACAGGGGCTGTGAAGAGGCCGTGGTCCCTAACCTTGAAGCAAGAGGCAGGCACGACTACACGATCCTGAAGTCTGTAACATCCCAGCCATTCTGGTGAGTCTGGGTTTCCCTTGAGTCCTTGTGATGGGAATAACAAGGAGCCTTGGAATTCCGGTGATTTTGATCATGGTCTCCCCCACCACAAAATTTTCCCTCCTCTGTCCTTCATAACTGCCTCCCACCCCCTGAGAAGGCATACACGTTCTGTTTTGTCTTCCCTCTCATGGCCTCCTCAGTGGACTGTTTTCCCACCCACACACATTCTCGCGTCTGAGCCTCCTTAGAACCAAAGGGGAACTACTTGAAAGGCGTTCGAGCAGCCTCCGTGGTAGAGTCTGGGGCCGTGGTTCCCACCTTGAGCATCCTGAGTCAGCGGGGGGCTTGGTAAACTTGTGAACACACAGATCACTGGGTGGACCTCGTGAGTCTCTGCTGAGTCAGTCGATCTAGGGTGAGGGCTGAGAATTCGCAGCTCTAACGAATTCCTAGGGCCCATATTTGGGGACTGGAACAAAAGGAAACAGATCATTAGTCCTTACTTCTCTGGCTCCAGCCCTAGCCACCCTTGCTCAACGCAGCAGATAGGATAGACTTTTTTTTTTTTTTTTTAATGTTGTGCCTGTATTTTAAATCAGGCGTCTCTTGAAGTAGATGATGTCATAGGGGGTACCAAAAAGGGTGTGTGCTGTGATTACATTTTCCTCAAATGAAGTTGCTGAGAAGGCCAGCCATATCCAAGACGAAGATATTCTAAAATTCCACTTAGCATGAGCTTTTCTTTGAGGTCAGTGAGCAACAAACGTGCAACTTAAGTCTTCTTTATTTATTTATGTTTCTTTATGGGCGAGCGTGAGTAAGAGGCAAGGGAAGGAAAGTGTGTACCTGCTACAGTGATTGAGAAGCTAATGATGATAATTAAATTTCTGTAGGGTATCTATTCTTCAAATTAGAAGCATTGAACTTACATAAGGCCACTGAGACAAAGAAAGTGCTTGTAGTAGTTAAGACAGGAAGATTGAAGGGACAAGTCCAACTATTCTGTTCTGTAAAAGTCATTTTATAAAGTTGCTAACTGAGTGCCCATTGATTGTGAATTGGGAGTTTTGAATGTGTGCATGTGAAAACACTTAATATATTAGTAAAAACCTAGGTTGTAAGAATCAGTGGCATCCATTTGTCAAAAGTTCTTGTTAATTGGGAGTTGAGTCTGCTCACTGACCGCACCACTTACTGGCCCTCCCAACATTGAAAAGCGAGGGCAGCATAGGGCAGAGAGAGAAGGCCCACTGACCTCTGTGATCAGGAACTCTGTACCTTCCTGTGTTCATTTAAGGTCTTCTGGTTGTGAGCGCGTAGCTGACTCTAGCTAACAAGTGAAAACAAAACAAAACAACGGGAAATGAAGGAAAGGGGAACTGGAAAAGCCCTGTTATATCTAACCCAAACCCAACCCAAACAGGCTTACTACTGCAGGAGCCGGGGCAGCCCCAGGAACCTCAGCCACTGGACAAACTTGGGGACCCTCTGTTTGCAGCATTGCTGATCACATAATGGGACCCAACCTCAAGAGCGCCTAGGCTCTGATCCTCCCTGTTCCACATTTTAAATTCATGGTAGAGAAAATCTGGCTGGCAAGCTCAGGGCGGGTGACTAGCCCTGGATCAATTAGCTATGGCCAGAAGATTAAAGTCATGTCACATAGGTGTGGACACTGGGGACCCCTGTTATTAGTAGTGTCCCTTTGGAGGAAGGAATCATTGTAAGTCAGGCAACTATCCCCTGTTGTATTTACTACACACCGTTTTCCTGTTCCATCCCAAGACTTCCCAGGTAACCTTCATCACCTTTCTTAAGGTGCCGTCCTAGAGTCAATGTCCTAGAGCTGATGTCCTATGCTTCAGGTTTACAACCTTTCTCTCCTATTCACTCATAACCACCATTCCTGATGCTCACTATGTACATGAATGTATCTGGATTAATTTATACTGAGGAGTGAATAACATTGCCTCCTATTTTTTTTATATTATTTTTTAAAATTGTGGTAAAACACACCTAACATAAACTTTACCATATTAGTCACTTTACGTGTACAAGCCCGTGACGTTAAATACATTCACACTGTTGTGCACCCCTTCCCCACCACCCAACTTCAGCAGTTTGCATTTCCTTGATTAAAACTGTCACCTATTGAAGAGTAACTTCCCGTCGCCTCCTCTCCCCAGCCCCGGCAGCGTCTCTTCTGCCTTCTGCATCTATAAATTTGACCACTCTAGGTACCTCATCTCAGTGGAATCATACACTATTTGTCTTTTTGTGACTGGCTTATTTACTTACCACAGTGTCCTCGAGGTTCATCCATGTTTAGCAAGGGTCAGAATTTCCTTCCTTTTTAAGGCTGAATAATATTCTATTATACGTACAGACCGCATTTTGTTTTTCTGTTTATCTGTTGACGTATACTTGGGTTGCTCCCACCTTTTGGCTCTTGTGAATAGTGCTGCTATGCACATGGAGAGAAGTTTAATATATTTTTTTAAGTGCGTCATGTTAATAAGTCAAAGAAAATCTCTACTTATGAAATTGCGGGATAAGTGGAGGGTAGGAAATGAAATAATCCAATATCCCCTTGCTGTCAAATAATACCACTAGTCTCTAGTCCATTTCTTAGATGGGGAAGGCCACATATCCTTGTTTCTACACCTTTCACTTGACAAAATACAAAGTAACACAGCTTTCACTGTAGTTCACTTCGTTTTGTATCACTACCGTCACGGCACGAGGGAGACAAAAATTTAAATAGATACCTAGTAATAATTTCATCTAATATTTGTAACTGCCATCTGAAAATACATCACACCTTCCTTACTACATTAATCTCATTTATCCAACTCCTCCGTTCTTGCATGTTAACCAAATGCTTTGTGAATTAAAAAAAAAATGTTACAAGGGATTTTCTTTTAAAGAAATATTTTCAAACCGTTCACTGACTCATTTTATGTGTTATGTTTGATAGCAACAACGAAAAAGAGATGGTTCTTGCCAGTGCCTTCAAAATTGTCCTTGAAAATGTGGACTATTTCCTCAGCTGGAAAAGGCAGCAAAAGTACATGTATCCTAAGACGAGAAGAGGTAAATATCAACTTGGTACAAATTCTAAAATTCAGTTTTTAGTCGTTTGAAGTAAGGACACTCTTTATGGTCACAAATTAATACTATGTTACTTCTGTAGAACTGGAATTATATTTTAGAATCCTCTCCCGTGTATGGGTCCAGGTTACAGGAGCCTAAAGACCAGTGTGGAGAAGGTAGAAGGAAAGCATCCATCATTACTCTTGGAAGGTCATTGAAGATATGGTAACAGTCAGATGTAAAGGTGCCATCATGTTCTGGGGTTTGTCCTTGATTTCCTTCACTCCATGTTGAGCTCTTCTTCCCAGAGGCTGACCCTGTTTTCCAACAGTGGCCTCAGATGGTTGGTGGCAGACCTACACAAGCAGGAACTATTAAGAGGTCACAGCTTTCCATAGACTGTCCCTTCTCAGTACAATTGTGGCAGCTAACCATGCTTGGCTTCTCAGATTGACAGGGGCTCACAGCAGTCCGAGGAGGTGTAGCATGACGGCCTGCCTCTTTGTCTGTACCTCTGTGTTCAGAGGCAGCAGTCAGTGATCAGAACACAGATCTCTGATTATCAGAGGAGCTCACCATGCCTCCTACAAGCTCTGTGCAATCTGCTCCAGGAATATGTGCACTGATGCATGGGGGTGGGAAATGGGTAGAGGCAATTGATCGCAGGTGATTACAAATAATAATTTAAGTAACTGTTTTGACATTGAATGATGTGGACTACCAATGCCCCTTCTACTTCGGGAAACATGTCATTTATGCCTCTAAGTCTAATCGAGCCAGAGGACTTATTCCAGATTCTCATCTTTTAGATTCTGTTCCCCTGAAACCACTTCCAGGGCCAATAATCATCAATCAGGGTTCAATAAGAGAAGCAGAACTTCTATGAGTTATAGAACAAGATATTTATGTAGAAAGTAGATTATACACAATTGTGGGAGGAGCTGGGGGGAGTGAAGTCTTGTGAAGTAACTTAGAAGAACAGAGAAGTCACCAAGTATGAATTTACCCCATTTACAAAGTGGATAGAACAACCAGACAGAAGATAAGTAAGGAAATAGATGACTTGAATAGTATAATAGACCACTTAGAGCTGACAGACACTTAGAGAACACTCCACCCAACAGAAACAGAATGTGTATTCTTCTTCAGGTGATATGGAACATTTTCAAGGATAGACCATATGTTAGGGTGCAAATTAAGTCTCAATATATTTTTAAAATGCATTTTAAAAGCTATAATACATGCAATAGATATCATACAAAGGATCTTTTCTGATCACTATGGGATAAAGTTAGAAATCAATAACAAAAGAAAACTAGAAAATTCAACAAAACTGTAGAAATTAAAGAACACACTTTTAAACAACAGTGGATCAAAGAAGAAATTATAGGGGAAATTAGAACAGTCTTAGAGACAAATGAAAACAAAAACAACATTTCGAAACCTATGTGACATCGTGAAAGTGATGCTAAAGGGGAAATTTATAGGTATAAACATAAACATTAAAAAAGAAGAAAGATCTTAAATCAACAAACTAACTTTACAACTTAAGGAACTAGGAAAAGAATGACAAACTAAACCCAAAGCTACAGAAGGAAGGAAATTATAGAGATTAGAGCAGAGACAAATGAAGCAGAAAATTAAAAAACAAATATTTAAAATTAATGAAACCAAAAGTTTGTTCCTTGAAAAGATCAACAAAATGGACAATTTAGCTAGATGGACTAAGATAAAAAGAGGGAAGATTCAAATTGCTAAAATAAAAAATGAAAGTGAGAACATCGGTACTAATTCTACAGACACAAAAAAGGATTATAAAGAATCCTAAAAAGGAGTCGTATGAACAATTGTATACCAGTAAGTTGGATAACCTAGATGAAATGGACAATTTCTAGTAACACAAAACCTACCAAGACTAAATCATGAAGAAATAGAATATTTCAATGCACCTAATCAGTAATCAAAACTCTCCCAACCAAAAAAAGCCCTGAACCTGATGGCTGCACAGGTGAATCCTAACAAACATTTAAAGAAAAGATACCAATCCTTCTCAAACTTTCCTAAGACAATTGAAGAGTAGAAAACTTCCTAACTCGTTCTATGAGGCCATTATTACTGTGATTCCAAAACGAGACAAAGACACTACAAGAAAACTACAAACCAATATCCTTTATGAACAGTGATGCAAAAAATTTCAACAAAATACTAGCAAACCAAATTCAGTGACATATTAAAATGATTATATAGCTTAACTAAGTGGGATTTTTTTTTGGACTATAAGACTGGTTCATCATATGAAAATTAAAGTAACACACCACATCAACAGAATACAGGGAAAAACACATGGAGCATCTCAATCAATGCAGAAAAAGCATTTGACAAATTCAACACCCTTTCATGATAAAAAACACTCAACAAATTATGAATAGAAGGAAACTACTTCAGGGCGCCTGGGTGGCGCAGTCGTTAAGCGCCCTTCGGCTCAGGGCGTGATCCCGGCGTTCTGGGATCGAGCCCCACATCAGGCTCTTCTGCTGTGAGCCGGCTTCTTCCTCTCCCACTCCCCCTGCTTGTGTTCCTCTCTCGCTGGCTGTCTCTCTCTGTCAAATAAATAAATAAGATCTTAAAAAAAAAAAGAAGGAAACTACTTCAGCATAATAAAAGCCATATATGAGAAACCTACAGTGAACACCACACTCAATGGTGAAACACTAAAAGCTTTTCCTCTATGATCAGAAGCAAGCAAAGATGCCTGCTTTCACCAGTTCTATTCAACATAGTACTGGAAGTTCTAGCCAGAGCAATTAAATAAGAAAAATGAATAAAAGTCATCCAAATGACTTACCTAATACATGGATTAAGGACTTAAAAGTAAGACCTAAAACAATAAAATTCTTAGAGGAAAACATAAGAAAAATTCTTCATCACAGTGGATTTAAGAGTGATTTTTTGGGTATGACACCAAAGACACAGGTAACAGAAGAAAAAATAGACATATTGGACTTTATACACATTTTTAAATTTTGTGCATCAAAAGACGCTATGAACAGAGTGAAAAAGGCAACTCATAGAATAAGAAAAAATATTTGCAAATCATATATCTGATATATGATATATAGAAAATATAGAGAACTCCTAAAACTCAACAACAAAAGACAAACGACCCAATTCAAAAATAAGCAAAGAACTTGAATAGAGGGGCGCCTGGGTGGGGTAGTTGTTAAGTGTCTGCCTTCGGCTCAGGGCGTGATCCCAGGTCCCTGGGATCGAGCCCCGCATCAGGCTCCTCTGCTGGGAGCCTGCTTCTTCCTCTCCCGCTCCCCCTGCTTGTGTTCCCTCTCTTGCTGGCTGTCTCTATCTCTGTCAAATAAATAAATAAAATCTTTAAAAAAAAAAGAACTTGAATAGAATTTCTCAAAGGAAGTTATAGAAATGGCCAATAAACACATAAAAAGATATCACTAGTAATTAGGGAAATTCAAATCAAAACTACAATGAGATCCCCTCTTACACCCATTGGGATGGCTACTACATTTTATTTTGTTTGTTTCTTTTTAATTTGGGGGGATGGCTATTGTAAAAAAAAACAAAACAAAACAGAAAACAACAAGCATTGGTGAGTACGAAGAAAGTTGGTGAGAATGTAAAATGGTATAGTTGCTATGGAAACAGTATGGTGGTTCCTTAAGAACAATTAAAAACAGAATTAACATATGACCCGACAATTCCACTTCTGGCTATATACCCAAAATAATTGAAAGCAGGATCTCAAAGAGGTATTTGTACATCCATAGTCATAACAGCATTATTCACAATAGCTAAAACATGGAAACAAATCAAGTGTCCATTGATAGATGAATGGATAAGCAAAATACGGAATATGTAAGCAAAGGAATATTATTCAGCCTTAAAAAGAAAGGAAATTCTGACCCATGCTAAACATGGATGAAACTTGAGGACATTATGTTAAATTAAATAATCCAGTTACAAAAAGGCGAATACTGGTTCCACTTATATGAGGTACTGAAGAGTAGTCAAAATACTACAGATAATAAGAAGAATGGTCGTTGCTAGGGGCTCTGGGGGAGAGGAGAATAGGGAGTTGTTGTTTAATAGGTACGAGTTTCAGCTGTATGAAATGAGACGTTCTGGAGATGGATGTGGTGATGGCTGCACAACAATGTGAACGTATTTAATGCCACTGAATTGTACACTTAAACATAGTCAAGACGGTAAGTTTTATGTTACGTGTATTTGATCACACACAAAACAATTGAGCAAGAACAGCTCTACTCCAGGGTGGCCTGGGAGAATACTGCTGAAGGGAAGTCCTCTCATGGACACAGTTTCAAGCAGTATGCCTGGGCGTTCATTTTGCCTGGGAGGAGGAATGCCCAGAAGTATGGCTCTGCATTTATTCAGAATATAAGTGTAAGGTACTTAGAAGGACCACAATTGGAAAATTGGTGACAAGAAGGTCTCACTAAATAGGATACATAGATAGCCCTATTTGAATGAACACAGAATATAAAAATACTTGGGTCCCCTATTAATGCTCACCAAAGAACAGTTTCAGGAGAGGAGGATTTTAATAATCAGGTAGACAAGATGACCCATTTTGTAAATATCAGTCATCTTCCTTCCTTCTGTTGTTGCCCAATGGATTCATAGATGATTGTGACAGCAGAGCCTATAGTGAGTCCCCCCAGTGGAGGCAGGTTGATTATATTGGGTTACTTCTTCATGGAAGGGATGGTGTTTTATTCTTCCTAGGACAGACACATATCTAGCTATGGATTTGTCTTCCCTGCTAGAATGCTCCTGCTAAAACCACTATCTGCAGGCTTTCAGAATGCCTTTTGCACAATCATGGTATTCCATATAGTTTTGATTCTGACGATATACTGCAATAGGCAATGCTTACAAAATTCACCAGTTTCAGGCATCTAAACAGCTGGCCTGACAGAACAGTAGAATGGCCTTTTGAAGACTAAGTCACAGCACTAGCTATGTGGCAATACTTTGCAGGGCTGGAGAATGTTCTCCAGAATGTGTTATATTCTCTGAGTCAGCAACCCGTGTGTGTTGGTGTTTCTCTCATAGCCATGATTCATACGGCTAATAATTAAGGGTTGGAAATGGGAGTGATTCCTCTCACTATTATCCCTAATGACTTACTCGTGAAATGTTTGCTTCTGGGAGGCTTCAAGTTTGGGTTCTGCTGAATCTAAAGATTTTAGTTCCCAAGGAAGGAATGCTTTCAACAAAGGCCACACTTTTGGTTCCAGTAAACTGGACTTTAAGATTGCCATGTGGCCTCTTAGGCACCTTGTGTCAGTGAACCTCCAGACAAAGAAGGGAGTTACTGTATTAGGTGATGCTGTTAATTCTGTCAGGGAGAAATTTGCTATTACACAATGCTAGCAATGAGTTTATCTGGAATGCAGGAGATCCTAATGGTGCCTGTTTGAATTCTCATATCCTATAATGAAAAATTACAACAACCTGACATAGGCAGGCATGCTCCTGGCACAGAACTTTTAGGAATGAAGTTTTTGGTCACCAACCAGGAAGGGAATCACAGCCAGCCAATGTGCTTGCTGAAGGTGAAGGGAATATGAAATATAAATGCTTTTTTTCCCCTTTTTTCCTCACTCCAGCTCTTCATTGTCTAACTTAAGATAGGTTAACAGTGGTTAACTTTGGCATATCTCAAAATTTCAGCTACAGAATGGCAGAGCGTTGGCTGTGACTTAGCTATAAGAAAAATGAACATTCACTCAAAGAACACACTGAATTTATGTTCTTTTTTTTTAGAGAGAGAACTAGTGTGTTTTCAGTCGTGTGAGAGATCTTTGTATCATGTCGGGTAGAAACATGATTTTCTTATGTCTTTATTTGAAAGTTAAATATGGCTAAAGGGGTGTATATGGATGCCAAGTTGATGACAGATGGACTCTGATTTTTTTTAAAACTGTGTCAATTTAGTTAAGCTGGATCTACTTTTCTCAGCATATATTAGCCTGTATGGTTCTGAGTTAGAGTTGGCCAAAAGACCAATTTGCAGAAAGAGGAAGCAAAGCTTCAGTCATTACTCTTGGGAGATTAAATGGGGTTACAGCAAACATAGAGGGCCAGTGGGATCCAGCTTGCCTTTGCTCTCCTCTGCCCCACGTCCAGCTCATCCTCTGAACTGATGACTGTTTGAAACAACAGCAGCCCTAGGGCCACCCCTAGATGTGTGGTGGTGGACCCATGGAAGTGGGAGTACACAGGGGCATAGCTTCTCAAAGCAATCCCAGGAGTCTTCCATTTGGAGTCCCAGTTTGGTGTTGGACATGCTTGGCTTCCCAGGCTGGTGGCTCCTTCTCTGATTCTCCAATTTCCTTCCTGGAACTTCACGTCCCCCAGCTCCTCCTTTGATGTGGTAGGTCCTATTCTTGTACTAAATTCCTTGTTCCATAATTCATAGTGCTCCCCCTTTCTGATTGAATTCTGACTGATTCAAAATGCGATACCAAACCAGATGAAGACATTTCTGAGTAGTGCATGATTGAGAGAAATGCCTTTTCCGAGAAACCTAGCTAATGCTCATGATTGTGGTACCATTATTGGACAGTAATAATAATAATGGGCATTTTGAGCATCTACTATGTGCTAGACACAGGGCCTTATGTACCTTATGTTATTTACTCCTCATACAAACCTTCTGAGGTTGGTACAATTATCATCCTATTTTGCAGGTGAAAAAATATTTAGGGCTAGCTCAGAGCTGAAAGTGCATGTTTTTAACAACGAGATATATATAATTATATATATATATATATAATAATTCCTCTCCACTTGTCACACATAAATATTATCCCTTTTCATATCAGTATCCTCCACTAGAGTATGATATTTCAAGTTTAAGAAGTATATCCTTTTACTATTTTCATTGTTAAATACAAGGTCTGAAAATTAGAAGGTTTATGATATATGTTTGCTAAATAAATGGACAAGTCAAAGGAACAAGGGTGGAAGATGTGGCACTCTGGTCAAGAAAAATTGACAGGGAGACTTGCAATGGACATTTGTTCATATTTCTAGGATGTGAGCCCAGCTACATAAAAGAATTTAGAAAGAATAGAGTGAGATTATGCTATTGATGGGAATAACAGAAATATTTATTATCTGGATTATCTCACATTTTAACCAGGGGGAGACGGCAACTAGGAAGGGCATTCATTTTATAGAAAAAAGCATGTACCTTGAACAGGACATTTATTTTTACTTTAAGGAGTACATACATCTACTCAACAGTAGGGGGAGCAAGACGCAGGGAAATCTAAAATTTTAGACCGCTAACTGTAAAAAGCGTGAAGATATCTGAGTCATCTAGGGATAAAACCATGAGAAAGTGCTTTTACACAAAACAGTCTGAAAATGGGGTCTTGATAGATTTTAAATACTGACTGGTGTTTAAAATGGTTCGAAATTGCTCACCCGAGCTCTGGCGTCGCAGCACGCAGTTAAAGATTTGGCCGTGATCAAAGTAGGTATTCAAATAAGGATAGAACGGAATAGATCGTTCGTAACCTAAATTAACCGATTCACTCTTTAACAGTGGTAAAATTCCCAACGTGTTTTTGCTGATTAGGCCCGACCTTGAACCCTTTATTGTGTCTATGGAAAACCAAAATTGGAGTGAAAAGTACTATTTAAATGAGCTTCCCTAGGCATAATATAGTGTGAGATAAAATTTGCATTGTTATTGCTATATTTTGCTTGTTTTGTGAACAAGGATTGTATTCAACTTTGAAATTCAAGAAGAAATTCATAGTCTAGTTCTATGAAGTCTAAACTAGAGAGAGTCTAGTTCACTTCAAGCGTATGACATTGCCACAAATGAATGTTTATGATGTTCCCCTTTGAGAAGAGTTCTTTGAACACTCTTCACAGCAAATCTTCCCTTTCAAATACCCCCAACTGGCATCAGACAAATGTAAACTCTTTCAAAATTATTTTGACCATATCTGATTTTCTAATTAGAGTCTTGAAAAAAAATCCTGTATATTCAAACTGAGCGACGTAGTTGCACAATGAATTATTCCTATTTTGAGTATGCAGATTTAGTCTGAAATCAGTTCCAGTGCCTGTACAATCGACATTTGTTTGGTTCATTTCACGTTCAGGATTTTTTTCTAGTCTTATGAAGCCCACTTGGCAAGGGCCTGCTCTCTCAAGCATCCGGGTCTTCACTTGCGCTCATAATATTGAAGAGAGTGGGCATGAGAATATAAACTATTCCGCATGAGAACCAAAATATAATATAAAAACCAACCACAGTATTGTTCACTGAGTTTTATGTATCTACTTTGCTAGTATAAATATGAGTCTGGTCTGTAACAGAATTCTGGGACAAAGAAATCAAGTTTGAGTATTTGTTGGGTGTTTAAGTTTGCAGCCTGTGTCAGAGAACTACGATCTGCTTGAAGCCAGGGTTTTCTTACTGTGCTGTATTTTCTTACCATGCGATTTTTCACAGACCTCAAAGTAAGGCAGTAAGTTGCACTGCTGATATCGTTTTATGCTGCCCTGAGTTTACTGATGGACATGTGCATGAGTGGAGATCTCCTTCGGTCTGTAACTTGTGCAACTCAAAATCCCAGGTGTCCTTCCACTTAATGCTTCCATCATCAATCCCAGTTTTCATTTTAACAGCCTGCTTCCCAAGTCTCTAATTCCAGGCCACGATCCAGAAATCAAGCATTCATATCAGTTTTAGAACATTATGGTAAAAATGTTCTAGATTTTAGGAGGTTCTCTGGCTCATCTTCTCAACAGTCTCTCCATCCTGTCTTTAAGATTTTATGGAGTGCTTATGAATCAAAAGATCCAGTGGCTGGATTATTCATTCTGACACCCAACTAATATCTTATTGCTGTCCTTCCATGAATTAAGTGTGCTGAAACGATACCGGGATTGCCATTAAAGTTGTGCTTCCTAACATGTGTAATTGAAATCAGGGAAGAATGAGGCAGGCCTGTGACACTTCTGGGACCTCTTCATTTTCAGTGGCTAGAAAAGGCTCTGCGTTCAACCACCAGCTCCAGGGGTTACAATCCACAACAGCCTTTTAGAATTGGAGCTTACAATTTCCTTGCAAATGACTGTGGGAGCATGGCTAAATAATTATACATCTCAAACATTGTGTAAACCAGTTTAATTAACATTTTCCAGGCATGTCACATTTATACAATCACTAAATAATTTTCTAAAATTATGTTGCATTAGAAATTGCTACACATCAACTTGGATTATTTTTACTCATGGCTCTAATCACGCCTGTAATACGTTGTTGTTGTTGTTGTTTTTCTTTTTGTATCGCTTTATTTATTTATTTTACTAGTATTCGGTACTTCCATTGGAGATGATTCATACTTACAGGCTAGCCAGATGCTCGGTTCAATTTATTTGTAAGTGTTATGTTTAATTGCCATTGACTTCATCAAAGTTGGCATTTTTCTTTAAAAGCAGTTATAGCACTATTGAATTTCCTTTTCATTCACTCTGTATTAAAGAAATCTTGGAACACATTCACTCCCATATCCCAACTTAGAATACACCGTAAAAATAAAAGAAAGTTTCTTAGCATCCAACATTTGTGGGATTTCAGAAATGAGGAGGTTGCAAACATGCACTTTCATTGTGGTTTGGCTATTGGCAGCCCATGTTTCAAGAAGATATGGTCCAGTTTACTCTCTATTTGAGAAGATATAAAAAATTGGGTGCAAACAATTATTATATTATTAGTAAAGTACTCAAATTACTTTTTGGTCTCCTTTAAGCCCATTGTTATTATTATTATTATTATTACTGCTATTATTATTATAAATGCATTCTTTTTTTTTTTCTAAAGTACTAATCCCAAGCAAGCAAGACTAATAAACCAAGAAATGTTCTCAGGCATGAAACTGAAATGAGATTAGGAATACAAATGGAAGAAATTGTACAATCAAATGTGTAAGCACTAGGTAATATTTTGTGCTCCAAACACATTGAGATGGGTGGTTACATAAGCAGAAGGATTAGCAGTTAGGTCACCAAATTAGTCTTTTGAATTTTCTTGCTCTATCAATTTAGTTTGCTTCCTGACATCATTTACCATGCTGTATTAACCGTAGTACTTTATTGGTATTTCCAAATTATAAGCCTCTCACCCATAAATATATCTCTATGAAGGATTTATTTAGCGGCTCTGACAATAAAACTGCAATTGATAATATCTGTGGAACTCTATGTGCGACAGAAAGGGCTTTTGCAAAATTCTCACTTTTGTGGATTAGAAAAAAGAATAAACACTTTTTATAGTTTTGCCTTCCCTGTTGAAAGCACTAAAAAGATTTTGGAGAAAACAAATGTCAGGAATTCCAAAAAAAAAAAAAAAAACCAGAAGAATACTATTTTTTTACTTTAATAGAATATTTGTATTGAAAAGTAGATTTTTCAAGGAAGGGGAGCTATCTTTTAGTTGGCAGCTTTGTGAGTAAGGAAGTATTAGGCTGCATTTATACAGCGCCGAACCATTACTCTGGCTAATTCTGGTTTCAGTAACAATCCCCAAATCATTGTCTGTTTAGATTTAGGAAGCATGGTCTTTTTGGTCCCAGTCCATAAAGAATCCTTGTATATCTCTTGTATGCATTTGTAACAGGACAACTGGGCCTGAAATAATCTCACTTTTGCTAGGAACATGGATGTGAGAAAAAATACAAGTGGGTTGCTTTATTAACAAAAATACAGTATTTTTGATCTGAGACGAATGATGTTGCAATTTGACGTGGAACTACGTTAGTTATCATGTCTAGACTCTGTAAAAGCGCCCTATAGCCTGCCAAAATATCCTCAAGGTGATGCTGTTCCCAATCCTCGCAGCGCATGGGTCAATGCAACATTATCCAGCACCCCAGAAACATAAAAAGCATTGCCAAGTGGCAGACCCTCCCCCCAGCTTTAGCCCTTCGTACCACATCTAGAGAAATGATTTCTAGCACTAGAACATTTCAGTTACATTGTTATTTTAAAGCAGCATATAACTGGCAAAAATCATTCTTACTCATGAAGACAGTTAGGTCCAAGGAGAATATGGTTTGGTCATCCACGTACTGATACCTCTTGGTAAAGAATTCTTGCTCGTTGAAGTCAGCTACAAATGGAGAATAATTAAATATCTAATGGTCAAGAATACACATTTTGAGTATTTGAATGCCCAAATCACTTTCATCTTAATATATGTTTCTACTACTTACAAAAGGAGAGAGACAGAGAGATGGATAGGGTTTTTGTTGTTTTTTGTTTTGTTTTGTTTTTTCAAAGTAAATGCATCACTCTGAAATTGTGGGGATTCTAGGGAAAAGTCATGTATTAGTTGTCACGAAAATCTAGCTCGCTGAACTGTGTTTTGCATCCATGGAGTTGCTCATGATGATTCCACTGTTTGACACATCTTTCCCACCTTCTTGCACCTGGCTGACATTTTCTTCATTTCTCAAGATTCACCTATGGGGTCCACATCACGATACTCATGATACTTACATTATATTAAAATTATTGGTTGTGTGGCCAGGTCAAGAAGATCTGCAAGATCCTGTGGTCTGGAATGGTGTCTTAAAGTTTCATCCTTTCCGCCCAGGACAGTGCCCACCTGACTTATATAGGTAGTTAAAAATGTATCTTAAAAAGGAGATAAAACAATTTAACCCAAAAGGTATTATGTATTTCACCGAAAGGGCAACTGCTTCAGACAAAGCTGTTTACTCCTACAGGTGAAATGATTTTCAGTTATGTCTATGAAAAATGGAGTAATAAGGCAATTGGCATGTAAAACAAAGCAATGGCCAAAGACCTAAGACAAAGTATTTTTTTTTGACCTGCCTTGCTTCAGTTGACTTAATACACCAGTTATAACTGATAACTGGCATATTTTCTCTCTTTGAAAGTATAGACATAAAGATACTCAAATTTCTCAATGCAAAGCAATTCTTTGTAAATTCTCCCAGGAATTTTCTTTCCATTATTGAACATAATTCGATGTTTAGCAATTCTTAGAATCAAGTGGATTTGTGTCAACAACACAATGTTATGTTGAATTCCTTAAATATTGAAAAATATACAAGCTAATATCCAACCATGCATTTGCTGAAAGAATATTTTCTAAGGAATAAATTTACCGTAATGTTTCATTTTAAGATACTTGTCTAACAAACAAATGATCTCCAAACCAAATGACCACATGCTCATTTATGAAACAAAAAAAAGTTATTGTGACTTTAATCTAACTTTATCTTTTTTTTCTTTTTTTGCAGGATTCTCTTTTTCTTCCATCTCTGGGTCTGCTCCCTATTTTCCTCCTTTATGATTGACAGTCAACCTTCTTGCCCTTAGTGGGGCTCAGTGGCAACGTGGAGTCCAAAGCAAAGGTCAAGCCACACGGGTTATTGAGACAGGCACATGCTTCATGAAATTCCAGGTGAATCTGCATAAGCTTTTTTTTAGTCTTTTGACTGGCAACATCATGGGCAGGAAAAACTCTGTTCTGTTTTGAATAAATCAGTCAACCATCCTGTTTGTCATACAGGGCCATATCACAGGCTAGCATTATGGATAGGGTGAGGGCTGGGAGTCAGCTGAAAGTTGGATAAATGTATTTTCCGATGGTAGCAACCCTACCATGCCCCGGTTCAGGGGTGAAGGCGAAATTCCCAGGATGGCAGGCATTTATAACTTCTACTGTGGCTCATGCCCATATATAGACCCACCACCAGCCCAGTGCTTTCCTGACCTCATAAAGAAATAGATGTTACACATAATAAGGAGCTCATCTGGTTTTGGAGACTGGCAGGCAGTGTTTGACTAAAGTTGTTAATGCACGTGGACCTCCCCTCAATTTGTGGTGACTTACTATAAAACACGTATAATTTGCACCTCCATTTAAAGAGACTCATTCTTTTTTGAAGGAAAAAACCTCAAAGATGATTTCCCGAGGAACAACAACAAAAGCCTCTGAATGCTTTTCAGAGTTAGTCATTCAAAAACTTACTCTAAATATTCACCCGATGATTTTTAGCCAAAAAAATAAAAAATAAATAGTCTGGGTATACGGAAACAAACTCCACAAATATCCATCCTATTCTTTATTTGACTATAAAATATTTTTGGCTCTTGACAAAAATGCTATTCTGACCAAATACGAATTCATAGATTTAGTTTGTTCTAATTTTATGTTGTTGGAGGACATTTTTGAAAAGTTCTTTAATTCAAAGAGGAAATTTCAAAACTCCATCTTAAAGAAGAACCCGACATGACTAAAGAGAAAACTAGTATGGAAAAAAAATACTTTTGCCTAGAAATGTAAATTGATCGACTGGCACTTGCCCCCTGTATGTGTTCCCCGGAGCCTTCCTCCCAGGCCACTCCTCTGACAGAAAGGGGCCTGGACCGCAGGGCTAGCCTGGCCTTCCTGACGCAACCAGCCTCCGTCATGGAAAAGGAATACCCATGACCAAATACAGCCACGGAAGCAGTTTGTGGCCGCATTCGTAATTATGTAATATTATGACAATGGGACCGTGAGGGCCCTTAGCTAGCTCTCAATAGTTCTGCTTGCTACTGAGGACCTTGCAGGGGCCTAGATCCTCATTTCTTAAGGTCTATTTTTTCTTTCTAATATACTTAAACTATAAAGTCTTCTCAGTACAGTACATTTATGGTTGTCCCTAGCAACTGAGTAGTAAATTTAGCCTACTAATAAATTTTCTGCATTTTGCCTTAATAATAGCAGTTAACATTGACTGAAGGTTTATTTGTGCCAGGAGTGGTTCTAGGTTCTTTGAGTCTATTAGTTTATTTAGCTCTCATTTAAATAATTAATTCCATGAGTCAGATGCTCTTGATTATCTCCATTTAACAGATGGGGAAACCCAGGTAAAGTGTTCTGTGCCTCTCCAGGTCATGCTTTGAGCCACTCTGCTGTGTTGCCTTATAGTTTAGATTTTTAAACCTGAAATTATTCCGTTCATAAAACGGAAGGTCGTATGAAGTGATTTTAATAGCTTAATTCTATTTTAAATAAAACTTTTTATGACACTCTCCATGTGCCAAGCCTGTCATAAATGCTCTACGCAGATAGTAATTCATTGAATCTTTGGTTAGGTCCTGAGATGTAGGGAGCATTATTACGCCCATTGTATAGAAAAGGAAATTGAGACACAGAGAGGCTAAAGCCCATTGTCACCCAGCTAGTTAGTACAGGGTAGGAATATGGGGCGGTGGGGGAGGAGGGATGCATATACCAACTGTTGCAATTATTTTAGCTTTCTAGTCCTGCCACTGCTATTTGCCTTTGAACAAATTGTCCCATCTTTCTCATTCTTAGCAACCCCATTTATAAATTAAGGGGGGGATTCCAGGATTCAAATGGCCCTATTGTTCTGGGTACAACAAACCCTGCCAAGTCATGTAGAGAAAAACCTTGTTATTCCAGCCCGAAGACTTAAACAGATTCCAGCTTTTAAACTAGCCGTGCCTCCTAACACTTCTCTGCAAGTCTCTAAGAACGGATTTTGGGAAAGGATCTAGCAGGAAGCTAAGAAGATAGAAACTATTCTGATGGTCTCCAGAAATGCCAATTTTGGTTCTGCATCTGCCAGCAGGTCCAGATAATCCTCAAAACCCTGTATAAATCCTGACCCACTATGCATGATAATGGAGAAGAGAAACTAGGGAAATCAGAACTTTGGGGGAAGTATGATAAAACAATAGAGACCAATGAAATTCAACACTACCTGGAGGTATCATTACACTCGTTTGTCACTCTTACTAGTGGAAACTCACTTTTGCTATATAGAAGAGCCAAATAAATTAATCCACAGCTTTAAAGTGAGTTAATAGCTTAATGCAGATCCAATGTGGAAATAAATTAGGTCCTTTTAAATTGATTACAGAACGTCACACGAAATGGTAGATTACAAAGTATACTCACTTTGCAGTTGTATGTACAAATATAATTATATCCAGGACAAAACAAATACCCTCAAATGAAGTAAAGCTTCTAGAGCCGAAGGCAATCAGAGAATATATCATCCACCAGAGGCCCAGAGGGATTAAGTGATTTACCTAAGGTTATGCAGATAGTAAGTGGATATTCCAGGTTTTAGCCAGGCTTTCTTGAGCTCAGGTTGAAGGAAGGGTTATTCTACTGCGTACATGCAGACAACTTATAATAATAATAATAATAATAATAATAATAACAACAATAATAATAACAATTACAATAATGATTTACTGAGTACACTGAGCCAGGGACTCTGCTCCCCTCTGTACATATAACCCCTTGCCCACCTGCTCATCTCTCTATGAGGTCTGTCTACTTATGCCCATTTTATAGATTGAACGACTGAGACAGCATTTGTGACTGTTCAAAGTTCCACAGCCAGCAAATGCTGAGAGCTGTGGGTCTAATCTCACTCCTGAATCTGCACTCTTTCCACTGAACCCACTGCTTCACGCATGGGGACAAACATGACCACATCTCTGGCTGGTTTTCCTTTAAAATCAGTATTTGAGCCTCCTATAATGATAGCCTCATGCCCAAATGGTCAAAAGAAAGTAGTACCACTCTCCAGGTTCTCAGCTCTCACATTCAAAGGAAGAGGGCATCAGAAAGGTACATTGTTTACTGTCCTTGAAGAGTAACTAATTGACTTTTAATAAAACCAAGTGTAAACAATCTGCCAAATTATTAAAACATTACCTTTTTAGCCTATGTAGGCCATGGATTCAAGATCATGAACTTAAAATCAAAACCAAATAAGTCAAATCCAAAAGGATGAAAAGGTGCCATTAAGCCTGGTACTCTGTAAATTAATACTTTGAGGTAAACTAGGAAGTATTATAGAAAATTACTATTTATTTAATGTTTCATTCTATTTGAAAGAGAAACTCCCAAATGTTCAATACTACCCTATATTTAAAAGTTAAAAATATACTGGAAGTGGATGGAGTCATGATAGCACTGAGCACTTTGGGGGAGGACAGCGACAGTCATAGTACAGTGTCATAGCAAAATATTTCAGATTTACCAGCGGAACTGTTTAATTTTTAATGTGTATTAGAAGCATTAGTTCCAAGGCAAAATGAAGCGATATTATGTTTAACTGTTTGTTTGGAAACTTCTTTTATTAAAAAAGATTTTTAATAATGCTATTTGCAATACAGGTGTGATAATACTCAATAAAGCATTGTGTACTTGATATAGTGATCTTAGGAATGTAACAATCCATCTAGATGATGCCCATCCCCTCCTCCATTAGATACCCTAGTAGCAAAATGTAAATATCCTTTTAAAAAATAAAGAGGCCTTTGAGCTGTTGGAGCAGAGTAGGGCGGGGCAAAGGAAAGTGCTCTTTCCTGACACACTCTGGCTTCTGGCTTTGACTTCATTTAGTAAGGTCGGTTCTCAGAGAACTTCGACAAACCCGTCTATGCTCCACAAAAGCACAGGAGAAGGAAAGCTTGTCAGTCACAAGCAGCTATGGACAAAACCAGCGGCAGGGGACAGGGTTAGGGAAATGAGGGGGAAGAAAAAGTTGGAGTAAAGTGCACAGTTACCGTCAAAAAAATATATTATTTTGATCCTAAGAAAATTAAGAGAATTTTATCTAATGAACTAGATTGCTGACCTTTTAATACATTTGGTTTTCATAGAACATACAATCACCATCGGACATAAAAGACTAGTTTGCTTTTTTTAAAAAAAATTGCTTGGAGTTATCTACAGGAAACTTGTGAACGCAATTCAAGGATAACATTCTGCAGCTCTTTGGGTATTGGACGATTTCCTCGAGTAAGTCCACAAGGAAATAGGGAAATGTTCATTTCACCAATTCAAGTGGGCATTTCCCCAATTCTCTGACTCCTTTCCCCCCTTTCGCTCCTTCTTTTCCTAAATGCCAGTACTTTCCAGTTCTCCATCCTCTACCCCTAGGGCGTGAGACCTGGAAATCATGAAGAGTTTCTCCTTGTTTGTAAACTGCCTCTGCACCGGCTGAGGTGGCTGGGCCTCGGGTGGCCCTTGGCTGGGATCCTCCGGGGGGCTCTGCTGCGCCCCCGGGGCCGTGGCAGCCTCACAGTCTGGACTTTTACTGGCTACTGCTTTCACAACCGACTCCAAAGAGGTGCCAGCCTCCCGCAGGGGGGTGTAGCCCTTATTGCGGCAGGATGGGTCATCCGACTGGGAGCTTGGCGAGTCCGGCCTGGCTGGGGGCGAGTCCTCCAGCCGCAGGGGCGGGGAGGGGCAGGCGACTTTGGCCGGAAGGCTCGAGTCCAGCTCCGCGCTGCGCGGGGAGGGTGGGGGCTCGGGGGACAGCGGCGCCCGGTAGTCCGGGAGCCCGCTGGTGCTGCGGCGCCGCAGGGCCGCGTACCTGCCGGTCCTGGGCAGGCGGCCACCCTGCCCCCTGGCGGTGCGCGCCGCCGCCGCGCCCTCGGGCTCCTCCAGCTCGCTGGGCGCCCTGCGCGAGCCGCCCGGGGCACCGCGGAGGTCGGTCAAGCTCAGGTCGAGCTCGCCCCGCGGGATCTCCCGGGAGCCACGTTCCCCAGGTGGCCTCTGCCAGCCGCAGCTCGCGCCCTCCGCGTCCCCGTTCGCATCCCCGTCGCCATCCCCGTCCCCGTCGCGGTCCCCTTGCAAGGGTAGTAGCGCGAAGGCGCTCAGCGAGGAGCCCACGAGGGAGCTGGCGGTGCTCTGGCGCCCCCAGCTCTCGGGTGGGCTGCAGGGCGCCGGGCTGCTGCTGCTGCTGGCGGCCGCGGTGGCGGCGGCGGCAGCGGCCACAGCGGCGGCGGCAGCGGCGGCGGCCCGGCGACGGCTGGCCACGCCCGAGCGCTCGCGGTAGATGCTGAACACGGCCTCTGCCAGGCTCGGGGGCTCCCGCGGGCAACGCGGGGACGAGGCCAGATCGGGCGGGGACGCGGCGCCCTTGGCCCCGCCGCCGCCCCCGCCCAGCGCGGCGGGGTGGGGCCACGAGCCCCTGGCCAGCATCGCCGCCGCCCCGAAGGCGTCCCCCGCGCTGCCGCCGCAGCTCCCGGGCTTCAGCTCCAGGCCCCGCGACTGCACGTAGCTGAGGAAGCCGTTGAGCGGCGGGGCTCCGGGGGGCGCCGAGGCGGCGGCGGAGGACGAGGAGGCGGCGGCGGCGGCAGCCGCAGCCGCGGCGGCCGCTAGGTCTTTGGCGCGGAGGCTGTGCACGTCGATGACGGTGGAGTAGAGGTCCCGCAGGTTGATGATCTTGGTCTTCTTGTCTCGGTTCTCGTGGAGCACCGCGTTGGCGCAGATGAAGAGGAAGATGCCGATGCCCATGATGAGGGGCCCGAAGACCTTGAGTTTGTCAGAGTGCAGGTATCCGGAGAAGATGCGGAAGAAGAAACCCACAGACGTGGAAGAGGAGGAATGGCCGGTGGACCGCGCTGGTGGAGTGCTTCGGGGCGCGCCCACCAAACTAGAGTTGACACCCCCCGGAGTCCCCAGGTGGCTCCTGGACCGGTTTTTGCTGCCACTGCCGCTGCTATTGGCCGTGGTCGGGATGCGGTGGCCGCTGCCTGCGGGCGACAGCTGCTTACCCCCTTCCCTGTTGGTCCCGTTGGCCTTGGGCCAGTAGCCCACCACTGCCATGGCTATGCCCACCAGCAACACCAGGATCCCGCAGAGGGCAATGAGCCCCGAGATGGAGCACAGCTTTAGTTTGCCTTTCACCACCACCACATCGTTCTTGCGCCTTTTCTTGGCTTTCCGCTTGCGCTTAGGGACCTGGGCTGGGGGGCGGAGGGGATCCTGCTTTCTGGCGGAAATCCTTAGGAGGCCACCGGTGGCGATCATGGTGAGCCGGTGCCGTGCGGGGCTAGTCTCTGTGGCAGAGGCTTGTGTAGTGGGGGCGCCAGCTGCCCACTAGCTGCTCCGCCACCTCTTCCTGCTGCAAAGCAGAGGAAGACAGTCAGAGGGTACAGGCTTGGCTGCAGCAACATCCCACGCTCCGCAAACGTCCAGCTCCCAAGTCCCACCACATGTGTACCCCCCCACCCCAGGGCTACCCACTAAGCGAGGTGCTGGTTGTAGAGACCAGGGGGTGGGGTAGATGGATTAGGGCCGAGAAACGCTGTTGCAATCATTGATAGGAGGTGATAAAACAATTTGAGAGAACGCCTTCTTCCCCCCCCCACCCCCATCCCACCACACTCTCTGTAGGTGATATTCCAGCATTGCTCATTTCAAACCCTCCCAGCTGGCAGCTGAAGGAGTGTTGACCATTAGTAGAAACCAAATGTGGGGACTCAAAGTGGTGGTTGAGGACTTTCCTGGCAAAAGCCTTTCCTTTTGTCTCAAGAGAATCGGAAGACTGCCCAAGGGAGCTGTACAGGAGGTTCAAGTCTCTAAGAAGAGGAATTTGTCAGTGTTTAGCCCAAAGTCACTAAAACAGTCACAAAAGTTACTATTTTATAAAGACACAAGCAATTTTCATTAGTGGATGAAAATTAAAGGTCACATACTGGCCGGCAGACGACTTCTGTACCGCAGATAGTTAATAGAGAGTTCATTTCCGGGAGAGCACCAGAACTAAGTCAGTCCTCTGACAATAAATCCCTTCACAAAGTTGTCTCCCACCTATTACTCTTCCTACAGCTAAAGGCAAGCAGTATTTTTCCTCCTTTCTTCTTTGCAACATCTGGACAGCTTCTTGGGGTGGAATATTTAGTTTTAGGTAACAGGTTATGTAACTGAGCTCTTCCTTCTGGCCTCCTCTCCTCCCTCAGAGGAACTCCCTTAAAGGTATCATGTGCTAAATCTCATCAGGGACTTTGAGAAGTCCCCTAGAATCCCTAAGAGAAAGATCTTTTTTTTTTTTCTCCTGTGGGAAAATTACAATCTTAAAAAGAAAACAACAACAACAACAACAACAAACCAGCCACTCTGCCATTATAGCCTTCTGACCCCTTATTAATGTGCCAACAGCACTCTTCAGAATCCTAATATTCAAATGAGAAGGCAATTAACTAGGTATTGCAGTCTACATAATAATGATGATTTGTAGACTGACATCTCCCCCAAGTGAGAGGTTGTTTTCTTCATCTTTCTCTCATGAGGTCATTTTTAGGAAGGGAGGGTGGCAAAAATCAATGCACTATCCTATAGGAAGTTTAGTCATTTATAATAAAGCCTGGTAGGTAAATGCACAGATGTGTCTTTGCGGATATCTGTGAGCTTGTAAAAATGTCAATCCTGCTGGATCCCCAGAGTAAAACATTTTCTGTTCCATTGGTTGTGTTCCCTCCTATAATAGAGATGCTAAAATTAAGGGCATTGTATGAATTTGAAAGGCTCAGATATCACTCACAAGCCTTTTGGTATTTTATCCTTTATGAAATAATTCATGTTTTAGAATAAATTACCCTTTGAAAATGTGGGATTACTTAGGAAGAATTTTGCTTTTAATTGGCGCCTGGGTAAAGAGCTTTGGCCCTTGATCCCCTCCCTCCATTATATCAATATAGGCAGAATCTTTTCTCCACTGGTGGAAAAGCAAACAGTAATCAGCTCTTTACAATGTTTGCAAATCAATGTCTCCTTGGAACTTGGTTGGTTTTCAGTAAAGAGAAATACTAGGTAGGTTAGAGAGGGGTTAGTAGGGAGAATATATCTATAAGCCTTTAAAATTGTGTTTTAAGAAGAGGCTGCACCAGTAAAGTACAAACAGATTGTAAAAAAAAAAAAAAAAAAAGAGTAGCTACTGTTCATCTGTCACCCCCCAAAATAAGCACATTTATTGTGTAGTTGTAACATAGAGACTGCTGTTTTAAGTGATCCCTAGACTGTAGCATCTTAAATGCAATAATCCGGAGATCTGCAGTTATTTTAAGGATTTCCGAGCCAGACATTTTAGAAACAAACCTAGACTCAGTTGGCAGGGTGGCTCTGCCCAAAGAGAGCAGGGCTAACATTTTGTTGGGCATTGGTAAGGAGCGCCAGGATGCTAAGCATCTTTGGGAAAGAAGGTACCCACATGTATTTCTCCTCAGTAAGGCAGCTTTGGCTCTGGGTAGACAGAATGTAAGGAAAATTGGAATGGATTTCAACAATCGTTTACAGATCTTTAAAATTAGTTTAATAGCTAGTAATTAACTCCCTAGTTTATTATTCCTTCAGCTCCCTTGAAGGCTGAACTCCTTTATAATGTATTGCCATCTGACGTGAAATACTGACAAAAGTCAGGTGGCAAGGAAGACCCACGTTTGAGGCTTTTCTTCATACATAATGAAGGGAAACAAACTTAGCAGTCGAGGTTGGCTGCCCTCGCAATTTACTGCCTGATGCTGGTCTTTCCGTGGTTAAGGAATGGAGGATGGGGGAAGCAAAGGAGGGATGTCTAAAAATACAACTGCTTCCAAGAGAGACATTCAAGTTCTCGGCTCATGATGGATTAAGCCCCACTCGGCGTCTGAGGCTCCCAGCCCACAGGCGGGGAGCGCCCTGCCCTGCCCGGGACTCAGTCCCGGTCCTCGACCCCCCACTCCCTAATTGGCAGGAGAGCAGACCCCTTGCCCCGCTATTTGGTCGCTTATTTATGCTGGAGTCACATGAGTGCAGCAGCTGGGAGTCCGCCTCTGGAAAGAGCACAGGCAGGAACGAAGTGAGGGCAATCCTGAGCTCGCTTTTTCTGGGCAGCGCATCCCGTGCAGCCCGCCGAGGTCCCCGACCAGCAGCCCGAGGGACCCGGGCTCGGGGCCGCGGGGGTGGGGAGGGGCAGCTCGGGGGCCGGGGACTCACAGAATTGCTCAAAATGGCAGCACTAAAAGCAAACAATATCGCTCACTTACCCGGGAAGGCTGGGGCAGCTCCGGGCCGGCAAACGGGCGCTCCGGCGACACAAAGGAACCATGGAGAAACTTTTTCAGCCCGAGCCGACGGCGGGGCGCAGGGACAGCGCCTCGGGGCCCACCAGCCGAGCGCCGCTCAGCAGCCCAGCGGGGGCGAGCGCCCGCCCCAGGTTCGCAGCCCCCCCCGCTGCTGTGGCGGGAGCCATTTCCAAGAGTTTCCAAGAAGTGTCAGGTCCTCCGCAGCCCGCATCCTGCCTCGGAGCCGTCCTCCCCGCCGCCGCTCCTCCTGCGCCTCCCCGCGAGCCGTGCCGCGGCGCTCCCGGGCCGGCCCCAGCGCCTCTTTTGTGTGGCTGCGGCGCGCCGGGCTCCGCCGGGTGGAGTTGAGCCCGCGGCGGCGGCGGCTGGCGCGGCTCGGGGCGGCCGGACTCGCGGCTGTTGCTAAGAGACCGGAGCCATGACACAGGGAAATTGCGGCAGGATGGCAGTCGGTACCCGGCCCGACTCTGCTGCTCGGGGGCGCACCCGCCCCCCGCCCCGCCCCCCGCCTCCTCCCCGGCGCTGCCCCCCCCCCTCAGCGCCGGCCTCCCTGCGCTCCCCCCACTTCCTCCGCAGCCCGCTGCCGGTGCCTTCGGGGGAACCGCTTCCCGGAGGACCAGGAGGCGCGAGGGGAGGGGGGAGTGTGTGGTGGGGGGTGCGGCGAGGGGCGCGAGGTGCAGGGCTAGCGGCGGAGGACGCGGGCGGGCAGCGCTGGCGGGCGCGCGGCACCTCGGCCTCGGCCTCCCCCGCCCCCGGGGCGCCCCGGGACCGCCGCCCGCCTTGGCTGGGAGCTTTGTTCTTCTCCCTCCAACTACCTGTCTGAGCAGCGGGCCGGAGGGCGCCCAAAGGAAGGGCCGTCACTCCCGGAGGGTCTCCCAGTCAGCGTCCCGAGGGGCGCCCTGGGGTGCGAGAGGGGGCAGTGCCCGCGTCTCCCGCCCTCCCGCCCTCCTTTCCTCCCTCTTCCCTCTCCTCTTTTGTTGCCTCTACTCTCGGACACGACACAGCCTGGGCTGTTTCTCCCCCTCCCACTTGGGAGTTTGCGGTGTGGACGCACAGCGCGAGCACAGTAAGTTGTCCCCCAGCGAACTGGGGCGGGCGGAGTGCAGCTGTCCCCGCCGCGCTGGGCGCACCGCGGGCCCCGGGGCAGCCAGCGTCTGATGCCCTCGCGCTCCGGCCGAGCCGGGCTTTGTGACCGGCCTCCTCGGGACCGCGGCGTCTCCCCGGCACGCGGGGCAACTGGGGCTCAGCGGAGATTAGAATCAGCTCCGGGGCGCTTCCTTGGGCAGCCCCTCCTGCTCCCACTCCGTGCGGTAATCAGCAAGCATTAAAAGGAAAAGTAATAATTCTCCAGGAATCAGGGCTAGGATCAAAGGGGGGGGGCGGTAGGGAGGATGTCCAAACTCCCTACGTCATTTTAAAAATGCGAGAGGGAGAGAGAGATCCTGTTTCCTAGCTCATCCCTGTCCTCTCAACTGTAAAGTAAAAATGACAGGGAAAAGAGAATTTCAACGTGGAATTTCCCCACGGAGTATTGAGAAAGAAAGATTTTAATTATCTATGGGAGTGAGGCAGCCAGGATTCAGGAAGAAAGCAAGAGGAGAGCAGACGAAACAAGGGCTGTCTGAACTTTGGGGTGCAGACAGAAATCCTATGGTGGTGGTGTGGAGTGGGTGTTGTCTGTGCTGAGTTTTGCTGTTTAAGGATCCACAGAACCCACACAGGAGGGCTTTGCTGGCCACAGTTCCAGTTACAAGATTGTCCCTCTGTAACACATACATCCTTCACTTGGGTTTTAAGCTCAAGCATACACTTTTCAAAAAGAACAATGAGGACACAAACATTTACAGATGCAGTGATATAAATGTGGGCCGGAGGGAGATGGTGGGGAGGGGGGAGGGGATGAAGGAGAAATGTTTCCTAAAAGGAAACCCTGCACCTGCCTGTTTGCAAGGTGACCCCTGTCACCCTTTTCAAGCAAATTGTGAATCTGCATGATGATCCAGGTGTTTGGAATCCACCTCTTCCCACCTCTATATTCCTGCTCAGATTATGAATGCTAGAAAACAAGCCGTATAAAGGGAAAGTTTTAAATTCCACATTGGATTGTTTCCTTTTAGAGAAATCACTGCAAAGGAGAAATAACTAGGTCTAGTTGTCATCTGTAAAGAGTTTTTGGCTCCAAGCTTCAAGATTTCTTGAATTTCAGTAATCTGGGGTTTTGTACAGAGAACAGATCTGAGATCTCATCTCATTACCCAGCTGGCTGCCAGGGGCCATGGGTGGCACCTTGTCTCCTTTGTGGGCCTGTTTGCTGATCTGTATAAAGAGAATAATATCGCAGAACTTCATTAGGATTTTAGAGGGATTAAGTCATTAACAGTTTCCAATTTCTGCATAAATTATAGTTATCGTTTGCACATTTAAACTCACTTGAGGGATCTGCAGAAGAAAAGAATCCTTTTCTAGACAAACAGGCCTTGGACATAGCTAGTTTTTTTTTTTTTTTTTTTATGTTGACGACTACAATAAGATTTATGGTTTATTACTTAGAGGCTTCCTTCCAAACTGAGCTCTTTGGAACTCTGAACTGTTCTATTTAACCTGAGTGTTACCACTTTCAGTAATTTTCTTTGTTTTTAGCTCAGGGTATCAGAGGAAATCAGACAGATCCCATCTGCTTCCAGCGGAGTCCTTTATCCTCTCTGTAATAATATAGTATCAACATACATTCCTAGGGGTTTCTGAGTTACTATTGTATTTGGCCCCCCTGGAGTTATTTTCCTTCTGATTTCATCAGCCACTTCAGTTGGGATGATTTCTGGGATTGTGGGATACCCCCTGGCACCCTGCTAAGGACTAAAAGGCTAAGACTACCTAATCGTGATCGCTCATTTCAGTGTCTCAACTCGGAGCTCAGGACAGCAGGTGGAACATGTTGTAGCAGAGAGCAATGAAAGCCTTGGGGAAAAAAAAGAAGAGGAAAAAGATGAGCTTCATTTAGTTGGATTAAACTGTGACCTGAAACCTTTCATTTGCTCTTTCTTAAAAACAATCCTTATGTAATTTTTTTCAGTTTCATAATTTATTCACAACCCCTTTGCTTTCCCTGATCATTTCATCAACCTGGCCTGGCTCCCTGGCCCGGGCTCCCAGTGCTGCCCAGGGGCAGCCGGTGGTCAGCCATGGGTCCACCCAGGCCCCTCTCAGTCTCCAGAAGCCTGCAGGGGGAAAGGGTTGGCTTATCTCAACAGCTCAACGCCAAGCTCAACGCCAACCTCTCCGCAAGTGCCGCTGTCACAGTTTGCTTGGGCCACGGAAACAGAGGTAGTTTAGTTTAGTGGGTTCTGGAACAACTTTGTATCCTCCACTAACTAACTACTTCATTTAAGTAAGTAAATGACTTAATCTTGCCTGCCTCAGTTTCCTCAGCTGTAATGGGGCAATGACACTAATCCCTACCTCATGGCATTCTTGGGAGAATAAACAAATAAAGTTCCTGCAAATTAATGCCTAGACCGTGGTAAACACTCACTAAGTTTAGCTTTCAACCTTGTTAGTCCCGAGGTCCTCTCCCAGCTTGTTTTCCTCACTCTCCCATTCTATTCCTATTCCCCAGGACCTACTTGGGACTGTACCTTCATTTAATCTCCCTGGAATGGGGTTTTGGAATCAGCTTCTGTGATGGAACTATGTTTCCTGTCCGTGTGGCAGAGGCCCAGTGCCACTCACCAAAGCCCGCTGTCCAGGAGGATGAAAACGCTCTCTCCATTGCTGGTTTCCTCACTGTGTGGCTAGCCGGGGCCCTTTAATTTCACCTTGCTGGAGAATCCAGCTATCAAACTCCTGTCAGTCTACAGTCAAATTCGAAGTCTGTGAAAACACAACCAAGAGAACATTCTTCAGCCTGAAGGTTTGAGGCTATCACAGAAAGGACTCTCAAGCCATTTTCTGGCATCTCGACAACAGAAGAAGGAACCTGTTATCCCAAGGTTGAACACAGGACATAAAATTCCTCCTCTTTCCTCAAGCTTCCACCCTGCTAGGAAGAAGCAACAGGACAGGAAAAAGCATGACCAAAAACAGCCACAAACTAGGCAATAGATTTCGCAAATAAAAATATTGCATGGGACATAAACCTAAAGACAATTTGTTGTAGATCTGAAATTCAGATTTAACTGGGCTTTTATCTGCAACTCCAACACAACATCCCTTAGTAGCCTCACAGATGGCTTCATGGCACATGTAAAGGATGAAAGAGCCTGAAAGAAAATGTGAACTGCAACCATACGTTATAGCCTCATTAGATTTCTTCTGGAACAGGAGAGGCAGAAAAACATTGAGCAGAGTGTGGATGGAGCAGAAGCACTTGGAAGTGCAAGGACAGCATTTCCACAGCCAGGCAGGCTTGGCCTTGGGTTTTCTCACAGTTGAAGGTTCCATGGTTCCTGTTTCTAGCCCTTGCCCATGGATCCCCATCCTGCTGGAGGGACGGGCACTTGCCGTGCCTCCACTCCCTCGATACCCACAGGGGAACCTCTGAGACACAGCACTCAGCAGCACTTCCAAGAACTTCGGTTTCGAAACAGGGTTAACTCACGCTAGCGTCAAGGTCACGATCAAACCCGTTTCTTGTGTTTCTGAAAGGTGTCAAAGAGTTCAAGCCCAAAGGCTTTCACTACAGAGGAAAGGAAATGATGAAAAGTCTACAGAGCATTTCTTAGAACCCATCGGATGGAGGACTCTCCCTCCGTCCCGGGTAGATGGCATGTGGCAAGAGTAGCCTGCAATCTGCCTTCAGCCTCGATCATTCTTAACATTACAAATCACCAGGCTCTCGATTGGAGACCAACTCGGGTTGTTTTCTCTAACAAGTGGGTTCATTTTTGTCCATTCCATTTTCCCCTACAGCCTGCATTTCCTACCATTTCCCAGGTACACTATCAAAGCTAGAGTGTGTGTCTTATAAAATAATTGAGGTCTCGGATGAGAAACTGGGGTGTGTTGGCGGGACTGAGAGCAGATCAAAGCCGAGCCAGGAAAGGGCTTGGCAGACGGGGCTCCATCCATGGAAGGGCCAAGGACAGCTGACGGCTGAATTTGCCCTACGTTCCCCAAAGGATCCTAAATGTCCACTCTCAGGTTGTTCCTGTTATTTCTTATCACCCACAAGCACTGTGGAGAGACGGACTTGTCCTACTGAGAACTAATGGGAGCTCACATGTCTGCTCTCCTTTCAGAATTAATTGTGATGTGAGCTGCTGCGAGTACCCAGCAGGAAAGAACAAACACAGACAAGGAAGTGGTTTTCAAAAATGAAGAAACGTTACAGTCCAAGATCAGTGCTCGGGTGACAGGTCTCTGATTGACCCACAAAGCATTTTCTGAAGCACCTCTTGTGTGCCCAGCTCTTGGATTCCTGTGTTTATTCACTTAGCAGGTATTTCTTGAGCACCTGCTATGGCTAGTTACCATTCTAGGCACAGGGGAGAGAGTGGGGAACAGTGTGAACAAAGCCCCTCTCTCTTAGAGGGCGGTGGGCAGAAAATGAGCAAGTGAACAAGCAAGGGAGACGATTTCAAAACTTGGTGAGTGTTACAAAGAAAATAGAAGCGGGTGCTGCGACTGGTTACAGAGAGCTGAAAGAGTCGTTTAGACTGGATATTCAGGGAAGGCCACCATGGAATGACATGTGCACTGAGGACGGGAGGGTGAAAAAAATCTGACCGTTTGAAAGTAAGGGACGTGGCCTTCCTAGTCTATAATTCAGTTACATTTCATCCAAAAATCACCAGTGAGCAACGCCAGGCAAGAGAGTAAGTCTCTGATGCTAGAGGACTTTAGAAGAAAATGATCACTGGGGAGAAAAAAAAAAAAACGAGTTAAGGAATACTTCATGGATATGGATCCCACCTTGGACCTGGAAGAAATTTGGATTAAGTGGCTATGTGGAGAGAAGGCATGGAGTTGGGCAGGTGAGCAGTCATGGACACGACCTCTCTGGGAGCAGGGCCCGAGAATGCCATCGCAGAGCTGCGAAGATGCTTCAACAGGAAGGAGCCCTCAGGTACTCTGGGCGCTTGCTCCGCAGTGTGGTCGTGGACCAGCAGCATCAGCATCACCTGGAAGCTTGCTAGAAATGCAACATCTGGGGCTCCATCCCAAACCTGCTGAATCAGAATCTGCATTTTACCCAGACGCCCAGGTGATCGGTGTGCACAGCAAACTTTGAGAAGCCCTGCACTGGTCCACACCTCCCACCTTAGGGATGAGGGGTCCGAATTTACCCGATGCCCATCTTTGCATGCAGGTGTGCATGCACACGTGACCCAGAGAGAATTCTGCTTTTACCTGTTAGTTTCAGTAATGAATCCAGAGGGGTATAACATCTGTGGCCAAATACGCATTTCTTACAAGGCAGCCAGCCTGGTTTTTAGCTCAAAAAGAAGAGGCAAGTTAAAACCTGGTCAGTTTGCAGGTTTATACCTGTATCGAAAAAACCAGTTTGGCGGATTTGAGTCCTGAACCCAGCTTTCTAAAAGTTCCAGTTACTCCGTTCTCGGATTACCCTTTGGATTAAGACTACTTTTTTTTTTTTTAAAGGTTTTATTTATTTATTCAACGGGATAGAGACAGCCAGCGAGAGAGGGAACACAAGCAGGGGGAGTGGGAGAGGAAGAAGCAGGCTCATAGCGGAGGAGCCTGATGTGGGGCTCGATCCCATAACGCTGGGATCACACCCTGAGCCGAAGGCAGACGCTTAACCGCTGTGCCACCCAGGCGCCCCTGGATTAAGACCACTTTTACTCCAGTACCTTGGCCCTTCTAGCCACGTGATACTGAGCAAATTACATAAGCATCTGGATGTAGTTGTGTTGTCTATAAAGGGTGATGTATAACTCTTCCCTTTCAAGGTAGTTGTGAGGAAGAAATGAGATCCTCTGTGGTAATCTGGAGGAGAGTTGTGGGGAAGAGCTGCCCTGGTCCCCCATTGCCTCTGCCACCCCAAAAAGTCCCCCTAAAGGAACATGCAGGAGCAAAAACTGAGTACTTGCTATGTCAGTGTTCCCCATCACACCGTATCACCATCCCTAAGCACGTGCCGTAGGGCATTCTGGAGCCGCCAACATGGGGGTTTCTTGGGGTACAGGCAGCGAGGCCTGCACGGCAGTATTCAGACGTTAGTGGTTGTGTTGTCCATGACGGTGATGGTGAATCGTGATAGCGTGCCATCATGTGTTGAGTCCTGGAGATGCAGTGGAGGGTAAAAGCTGCTTATGAAGTTCGGGTCAGATGCCAAAGACAGGGAGATGTTCCTCAAACTGCTTTGTGATTCCACCTGAGTCCCAGGCAGGCAGCAGTAGCTTTCTGGCCTCTGCTCCGTCACCCCTGACCTTCGGAGCTTCAGTACCCCTAGGGTAATTGTGTTTTGAAGTCAGCTCGGGTTGCCTTAGTCCCCCAGCCGTGCCGCTGTGACCATCATGCGAGTCCCCCAGTTTGTGCCACTATTAGGAATTCAGGCGGTGGGCCTCCCTGAGCTCCACAGTGTCTTGGCGTCCCCACCGCTGAGTTAGTGAGCATGGAATCTCTATGTTTGGGGCTCGAGCTCATCAGAAGTCAAAGGGCCACATGGAGAATTAAATTTCAGATTTGAAGAGGGTGCCACCCAATTATTCTTTTATTACCCACACCTTTCACATGACCCCATAGTAACATCTACAGTGCATTTTTATTCTTTGAAGGTATAAAGAGTCATAGCAAAAATAGAAAATGGAACCGTCCAAATTACCATCACAAAGCATATATGTGTCTAATACATAAAACCAATAAATCAGCACTGATGGCATATTTGTACCCAATGAAACTCTTCTGATCCAGGGAGGCCACAAAAGATATGTTAAGTGATTAAAAGGGGCTCAAAGTAACGTTGATATAAGTTTTCTTTCTGAAGAATGAAAGTCACACCACAGTTTTTACACTAAATTTAGTTCCGAATTTCTGTAAAATCTAACTGATAACAATCTAAGCTGGCTTCCTTATACTGAAGAAGATTGAAGGATCATTGCCTCAGAAAAAAATCAGAAATATTTTTTCTGTCAAGAAAGATACCAACATCACTTCTTGACTGGCGAGGTAAAGTGATTACACGGCTTTTTATAGAGGTAAAATATTGGTATGGTATTTTGGAAAACGATATGTAGAAAAAGCAAAGGTAATATTTCAGAATATACCCAGTTTTCATTATTCTCTAAAGCCACTTCCTCCAAAGATCAGGGTTTGGCTACAAAGGTTTGTGGTGTTCTGAGTACTTACAGCGAATTTTAAGAGCTTAATGTATTCATCTCACAAAAGCAAAGAAGATGTGTCATACATTTCCTTCGAATTCCCCCCAATCACTTAAAACTTTTGGCTTTGATGACATTAATATTAATGAAATGATAGAAAAGTTTGATATCAATCAGTGTTACAGCTCTATTTTCTCCCCCCTGCCCCAGGAAACGATGTTTCCCCCATTTACAGAGATAAATATATTATGATCAAGACTGAGAATCTGCGACCCAAGGGAGGGGAGTTAGAAGAGATGGCAATTTGCAGCCATCACTGAAAAAGCTTGTGCATTAGAACATATATTTAATGGCTTGCTTTAGAAGTCTTAGACCTCAGAGACTATCTGCCAGTCCCCTCTGTAAGCAGTGGAGGGATTTCTGCAGGAGGGTCCGCTAAAGCAGACGGCGCCTGCGAGGGACACTGGTGGGGGAGGGCTCAGGGGTCCTGCTTCTCGGTCGCAGGAAGTTAAAAGGCTCCAGGACTTCATCAGTGGAACCAGCTCTCTGATTATCTGGGCCCGTCTCCACGGGCATGTAGAGACATCAAAAGTCCCTGTAGTCTTCCCACTCTGAGCAAGATAGTTTCTAAACTACCTCAAAACAGTCATTTTCATACCCTTTTCCTGGGCGATGCTTTGCCTCACAAGGTGAGGTGGAGACTGAAAATGTCCTATTTATACAAAGGATGTAGAAAGTCAACTAGATAATTTGATTCCCTTTTGCTTTTGCAGCCATAAAAATCTCCAGGGCATATTGCATAACCTCTTGGACACAATACATATTAATGCACTATTTAAATGATGCATAATGTTGAATAGTTGGTATTGAATGATGTGATGTGAAGAATGTACTAGATGGCTTGTAAAGATTCCTTCCTGTCTTCCAATCCCTCATACTCTTGCTTAAAGCCGTGGAAACTGAAGACAGGGCCTTTATGTAATGTCAGTAGGCCACTGCACTTTCTACTTCTCCGTGTAACCCAGAAACATCAGTGTGTACGAAACACAGTAAACACTCCAATGTCCCCAAACATAGAGAAACTATTGAGTTTGGCTTTATAAGGCTCTGGATTTGGCCCTCACTCGGATTAGTGATTCTCATTCTTTAGGAGGTGGGATACTTGCAAATCTCGGAGCTCTTCTTGGGAACATTTTGAGATACTGAACTTAAAATAAATGCCTGATTTCGGATTGAATCACAAATCATCTAACATAGATTTCCACATAGAAATATAACGAGCAGCAAATATTTTAAGGAATACTTATGGAAGAAAACCTCAAAAGTAGGAACTGTTGTGTGATCACATCCTAAATACTGGAAAAGAACACAGTCATCTACTTGAGCCAGGGGACGACTCGACTTAGTTATTGAACGCCAGTATTCTTCAAGAACTTACTTTCGAAAAGATGGTCTTAGCTATCGTGATGGTTAGATAACTTAGGATCTTTGTCTTTGGCGGTTTGGGGGTTTTTGGGGGGGTTTTGTTTGTTTTCTGGCTTTTGGTTTTTCTTTGCTTTTGCCACTTAACATATTGACCTTCAGGATCACGCAGCAAATACCTACCTGCTTTCTTATTATCTCTCTGTTCTGGCCTCTTTCTGCAAAGCTGCTTTTCAGGTTTCCCTAGCTCATTAAGTACCTTGTTGCTCTGGACAATACCCCAGAGGAATTAGTTGGCACTTTTCCCCAGCTGAACCTCATATTTTTCCCCCTAGCACATTTTCTTTATCCAAGCAAATCTTTTGCTGTTGGTCCCTATCCTTATGGGTGTCTAGAAGGCTTCCTTGGTTTGTCTCACCACTAGTTAGGGTACTGTTTACTCCCTTCTCCTGATCATTAGTGAACTCACAGAAGGTTCCGGATTGCCAGGGGAATTTCTCCTCTGGTTATTTGTATTCAGAACCTTACTATCCTCAGAGGGACAAGTACCTAGAGACCTATATTGTTTTAAGAGAGAGCAAGAGTTCAACCCACTTCGAGTCCGTTTTTGAAGAAACGTGTCATGAAATATTTCTCTATGTCAATCAGGTAATAAGCTCGGGTTGCATTCAAACACTCCTGTGCATCTCCTTCTCAGGTGTTGTATGGCAGGTGTTGATTCTGTAGATTATTGAACACTTTCTCATCACAGCATCTCTGCATGAGGTTAACGTTGATGGACTAGCTGTTTGCAAAATCCTCTCGGCGGTTTTCCAGGTCGGTCCTTCTTCCACCCCCACTCTGCTAGGATTTTCAGGCAGAAGGATCGTGAGCCTTGTGCCTCTGGAGGGAAGCTCTTCTTCTTCCTTTGCTGGAGCCCTTCCTCATCTGTACAGCCTCTCTGGGCTTTCCTTGCCATCAGCGCGGCAGGGCTCAGGGATGCCATCTGCCTTCTTCTATAAGTAGCCACTGCCATCCCTCTTCTCTCCTCCTCGGGATGTTGCTGTCCCCAAACTCAAGCTCAAAGGAGGATGTTTCTTCCCGACTATCACCTTTCTCACTCCCGCCAAACAAACGCACCAGCATTTTTTAGAGTTCTGCTGTCCGTCGCATGGACCAAAAGCCAGCATGATATAAATAATACACCCGAGGAGTTTACAGGGATTCCAGCATCCTACAAACTGATGAGATCGTAAATGGAAGTCCCATCGGCTTTGTCGCAGGTTATTTTATTTCTAAGAGTGTGGCTCACCCATCCTCCCCTCCTGCCCTACAACCAGCAAGCCGGCACACGTCCATTCTTCATTGGGGACCTTCTCCCAGAACTGTAGCCCTGACAGTTCAGGAGGAAATCTCAGGCGCAGGTGAGTCTAAACACTGTAGGTCATTGGCCTTCTGGACTGGAAAGATGGCCCGGAGGCCTCTGCCTGGAACACTAACTCCCCCGCTTCCCAGTCTTGCTCACTAATTATGGTAACCCACACTACCATTCCATCAGCTATTTTAAGATTTCAGGCAAATTGTCCCTTCATTTGTCTAGAAAGTAAGCTCAGTGAGAGCAGCTGCTTGATCTTGTTTGCTGCTGCATCCCGGGCACCAAAGAAAGTGACTGGCAAGTACCTGTCATGCGCCTTCCCTGTACAAGACAGTGAACGGGTTTGTGGACAACAGGAGGGTAGACGAAAATTAATTAGAAATATCAGACAGCATCCCATTAATCAAGGAGCCTGTACAAGTGGAAGAATTGGAAGGAGGTTCTAACATTCGAATAAATGCAGTAACACTATTTTTCTGGATGTAATGACAAAGATTTGTATTGCAAAGATGCCAATTCTTTCCTTCTCTTAATACAACTCCAATAAAAATCTGGGCTTTGCTTTTTACCATATGAACGTTGTTCTAGAGATTTACCCAAGAGACAGGAAAATATATTTCCACCTAAAACTTGTACACGCACATTTATAGCAGCATTACTCATAATGGATAAGAAGTGGCAACAACTCCGTGCCCATCAGCTTGTGAATGGATAACCAAAATGTGCATCCACACAAGGAAATACTACTAAGCAGTAAAAAGGAAGGAAGAGGGACCCCTGAGTGGCTCAGTCAGTTAAGCATCCAACTTTTGGTTTCTGCTTAGGTCATGATCTCAGGGTCCTGAGATGGAGCCCCCCTCGGGCTCTATGTTCAGCGGGGAGTCTGCTTGATATTCTCTCTCTCTCTCTCTCTCTGCCTCTGCCCCTCCCCCCAAATATATAAATGAATCTTTAAAAAAAAAAAAGGAATGAAGAGCTGACATGCTACAATGTGGACAAACTCGAAAACATTACACTCAGTGAAAGAAACCAGGTGCAAGAAATCACATATCTGAATCTATCACTCCATCTGTATGCGAAGTCTAGAGAACATAAATCTACAGAAACAGAAAGTAGAACTGTGGTTGTCTGGGGCTGGGGTGGGATTGAGGAGTGATCAGAAAAGGGTACATGCTTTCTTTCTGTGGTGATAAAAATGTTCTAAAATGAGACTGTGGTTATGATTGTACAACTCTGTAAATATACTATAAAAACCACTGAATAAATAGTACACCAAAAAGGGATGAATTATATGTTATGTAAATTACATCTCCATAAAGCAAAATAGAACACTCTAAAGTATTTATGTAAGAATAGGGAGGTATGAGGAGCCAAAGCACTTCTGACCAAAAAGTGGTGACAAGACAAAAATTATTTTTCTTGGGAAAAGTCTTAGAAGGGGAATTTCTGGATTAAAGGGTATACAAAACAGGAATAATAACAGTAATAGAATAAATGAAAAATTTATGTGTTTATGTTGAGAATAAACAAATGAATCTGGATCAGAACTTCACACCTTCAGTAGATGTAACCTAAAATATATTAGACTTTAAAGTAAAATGTAAAATTATAAAATGTTTAGGGGAAAACATGCACTGCACAATCCATACGAGAAAAAGTCAATAAACTTGACCTTGTCAAAATTAATGGGGTTTTTGGGTGTTTTTTTTTTTTTTTTTTTTTGCTCTGTGGAAAACTGACCCATTGAGAGGATAAAAAGATAAGCTACAGGCTGGAAGAAAATATTTGTAAATCACATGTCCTGACAAAAGACTCATGTCTATGGTACATAAAGAAACTTCATTCTCAACAGTTTAAAAAAACCCAAACAATCCAATCAGAAAATGGGCAATAGGCATGAACAGACATTTCACTAAAGAGTATGTATGGATGACAAATAAGCCTGTAAAAAGATGTTCAACATCATTAGCCATTAGGAAAATGCAAATTAAGATTGTGATGAGCTTCCACTACATTTTCCCTAAAAGAGCTGAAATTAAAAAAAAATAGTCATAATACCAAATGCCTACGACGTTGAGGAGAAATAGGGTCTCTCATGCATTGCAGCTGGGTATGCAAATGGTATAATCACTCAGAGTAATTTAGCTGCTTTGAAGAAAAATTAACATACCCTTGTTATATGACCTAGCATTCACATGTCTGGGCATTTATCCTGAAGAACTGAAAACTTACATTAACACAAAATCCTGTACACAATTGTTCATAGCAGCTTTACATGTAATGGCCAAAACTTGGAAACAACCAAATGTCCGTCAATAAGTGAATAGTTAACCTGTGTTGCCTCCCTATCATGGAAGCCAACTCAACAATAAAAAAAGAACAAACTATTGATAGATGCAACAACTTGAATGACTCTCAAGTGCCTTGGGCTGAGTGACAAAAGCCAGTGTCAAAGGTTTCATTTTGTATAATTCTAGTTGTATAACATTCTCTAAATGCCAAAATTATAGCAATGGAGAACAGATGACTGGTTTTCAGAAACTGGAGATGTTGGTCAGGGGTCAGCCCGGTTGGGAAGGAGGGAGCTGGGGGTAACCATAAAGTAGTAGAACAAGGAGTGCTTGTGGTGATAACATAGTTTTTCAACTTGATAGCAGCGGTCAATTACAGGAATCTGCACATCCATGGTGGTTATAGACGTCTACACATGTGATAAAATGGCACCGAATTACATACACACATTGCACCAATGTCAATTTCCTGGTTTTGATCTTGTACCATAGTCATGTAAGATGTAACCGCTGGGAAACATTGGGTGAAAGGTACGTGGAACCTCTCTGTACTGCCTTTGCAACTTACAAATCTATAACTATGTAAAAATAAAAAGTTAAAAAAATTGGTAAAGAAAAAATAGTTATGCAGACACTAATGTATTATAAAGTTATAATAATTAGAGTAAATTATTAAAATTCTAACAATTAGAATAGATAAATTAAATATATACATGCACATAGATGGGTAAATCATTAAAGAGATCTAACATATGTCCCCGGTGACACTTCTTGTCAGCAGGTCAAGATTTTTAACAAATCCTGTGAAGTTCGTTATTCATTAAAAAAAAAAAAAGTTAGGTTCCTGCTTTTCACTACATTCCAGAATGAATTCCAGGTGGATTAAAGATTTAAAAGTGAAAAAATTAGACTGTTAAAAAATTTTAAAAATGTGAGTGAATATATATTGGATCCCAGGATAGTAAGAATCTTTCCAATCAGGAATCAAAGACCAAAATCAGAAGGAAAAAGATTGATAGGTTGCACTCCATAAAATTTAATATTTTAGTTAATGAATATCAAAATGAAAATTAAAAAACAAAGACAAAACAAGGAATAATTTTTCAAAGTAGGCACCAAAGAGTTAATATCCTTAATATATAAAAATGTTTCCGATACCTAAAAAGAAAAAAAGAATTTAATTAGGAATAATGGTTAAAGGGAAAAAAACAAGGTAATTCATAATATAAGAAATCCAAATGGCAAATAGGCAAAAATAGATGAATTTCACCAATAATGAAAAAATAACCAACTTAAGAACAATAATTGCATTTTGATACAATTATTCACCTCTCGATATGGCAAAAACAAAACAAAACAAAACAAAACAAAAAACACCAAAACACCCTCTTCTAAAACATAATATTCGCTGTTGCTCAGAAATAAGAAAACATATTTGCAATGTAATGCAAGTTTTAAAATCTGCCCACTGTTTGAGCAATTCCACCATTAGGGATTTAACCTACTACTAATGATGATGACAAAAAATTGACATCAACAACAATAGCTAATAAATGTAGCGCTTAGTATAGGCCAGGCATTTTTCCGAGCACCATGCAGGTAGTAACTCATATAATCCTCTCAACAGTTCTGAGGTAGGTTTTGCGGTTGAGAAAACTGAAATTCGTAAAGGTTAAGTCATTTACTCAAGGTCACGGAGCTTATGATTGCTAAGGCCAGGATTTGAACACAGCAGTCAAGCCTCAGAGAATATGCCGTTAACTACTATGCTGTACTTTCTGTCTTCCTATAAATAGCAATATTTAGGGACACCTGGGGGGCTCAGTCGGTTAAGCATCTGCCTTTGGCTCAGGTCATCAACCCAGGGTCCTGGGATCAAGTCCCATATCGGGCTTCCTGCTCAGTTGGGAGCCTGCTTCTCCCTCTGCTCCTCCCCCCTGCTTGTGTGCTCTCTCTCTCTCTCTCTGACAAATAAAATCTTTAAAAAAAGAGAGATATCTGCAAAATTTTGCGCATGAGTGTTCATCACTGTTTTCTTTGTAATGGTGGAAACTAGAACAATGTCAGTATTGAAAAGTAGAGAATTGGTTTGATAATTCAAGGGTTCTTCCTCCACTGTATTGGAAATCAGCACCCATTAAAGATGCCGTAGAGTTAGGGTCAGCAAACTTTTTCTGTCTGGGGCCAGATAGTAACTATTTGAGACCTTGCCAGCCACGTGGTCTCTGCAAGAGTCCTGAGGCTTGCCCTTCACGTTCCAAAGCAGCCAAGTATGGAAACAAATGAGTGCGGCTGTCCTTCAGTGAGACTTTATTTGCAAAACCAGGCAGTGAGTGGGATGGCTTTACCCTGCAATGGCATAGTTTGCTGATCCCTGGGGTCTAGTAACTGCGTCAGATTTTGATATGAAATATTCATGATATAGTAAGTGAAAACAGCAGACCAGAATTTTTCTAAGCCCACGTAACCATGTTCTTAAAGTTCAAATACAAATGATTTTGGAATTTGATAATATGTGACAGATACTGCTGTTTGGCTACCTAAAAGTTGTCGCTGACCTCCCTCTCCTTGCTGTTTTCTCTAGGGGCCAGGAAAACAGATAGGCCTCACAACCTGCTTTGCAGCTTGGAGCGGCTGTATGACCCAGTTCTGGCCTACATGATTGAAGCAGAAGTCTACAAAGGATGGTTCGTGAGAAAACTTTTAATGTTATTGATGCAAGGGCACCTACAAGCCTAGGGATGATATCCAACTTGCTCAGGGTCGTAGAGCACAAAGAAAGGCCCGAGTCCCTCATGCATCTCTGAGCCAATGCCCCGTTCTCGCCCTGGCAATTTCTGGTAAGTGAGAAGCAAAAACCCCTGATATGATTAAGCCATTATTGGTGGGGTGACGTGCATCCAAATGCATATTCCTTAACTCATACCAGACGGAAAGGAAATCCTACAAAATCAGTCTTGCCCCAGACAAGCCCTGACTTCTGAGAACGGTAGTTTCCCATTTTATGGAGCCCAGAATCAAGGAGAGTGTAGAAAAACATGTCCAAATGGCATGGCGTTTATCTCTTGGGTGATGGGAATCCAGAGATAATCCTTTCTTTCATTTCTTTTCTTTGCGTGTATTTTTATTTTTTTGCAATCATTTCCAAAGTTACCGTGGATACGTTTTGTAATTACAGTAAATAGGAAAATATTAATAAGAACAGCCCTTTTGAAGGAATTCTTGAACAAATGATAAGATAGGAGATGCCAAGCCCATTTTCAAATGATGAAATGGACATAATTATAGAAATGGAGAAGAGATTCATGATTTCCAGGGGTCAGAGATGGTGGGAGAGGGGGTGGGTGTGGCCACAATGCAGTTGCACTAAGGAACTTTCTGGTGGTGGTGGTTCCATGAAGCCACACATGTGATAAACTTGCATACAGATACACACACACACACACACGCACGCACACACACAAGTGTATATAGAACTGTTAAACTTTGAGTAAGCTCTGTGCATTGTACCAGTGTTAGTTTCCTGGTTTTGATATCGTGATATAGTGAGATGCAGTTGTTAACACTGGGGGAAGATGGGAGAAGCATTCATGCTGTCTATACATTGCTTTGCAACTTCCTGTGTATTTGTAATTATTTCAAAATAAAAACCACCCTTTCTCCTCCCCCCAGCCCCCACCAAAAAAGAAAGAAAAGAAAAGAAGAAGAAATAGAGGCACGTGGAACTTTGTAGTTCAGCCAAAGTCATTTTAGGATTCTGAAGCTGGGGAAGAGGCAAAGCTTACTTATTCTGTGCCTAGAACTTCTAGAAAAGAATAAGTTCTAGCAAAAGCATTTTTCTAGAACTAAGTTCTAACCAGTGCCTCTCTCCTTCCTTGAAAGCATGTTAGGAAGCAAAATAAGACAAGATCATGACTTCTGGGTCACCAGTCACCACTTTGCTTACCTGAGGCTCAGGGCGAGGATGTTCTCAGGACCACTTAGCACCTGATGGGACTGGCCTCAACAGGTTAACATCTAAAAGCCTGGATTATTTATGGAAGTAGACTGAGGTACTCTGCCTTTTAAAGTTCTTGGCTTCATAACAAAGAACAGAAGGGAGAAATATACATCACTGTACAAATAATCTAAGTACCGAGCAGACCATGGAGTGGGGATTAGAAATAACAATCGACAGTATCATCTATCAAGGTAAAAGTTTTTGAGACTGTTGTGGATTCACCTCTGTATACATTTAATCTTTATTTTTTAAAAAATATTACATATTGTTCTTGATTCTATGGAGTTCTTTACAAGGTTTGCTTTCTTCTAGTCGGTAATGTTTTCTCCTGTTATTTCTGTCTTCATTTCAGCGCTAGTTAAAACAAATTGTCCCCTTAGGTCTTAGATTTTTAAAATAGATGCAGAGCTGCATATGTGTCTAGGGATACATTTTCTAAACTCTCCCTCACCTCCTTCATTTCTGTCTTCTTTGAAATGTGCCTTCAATCCATCCACCAACACAGCTGGGTGCATCGTGGAGTGTACGTGTCTTTCCTTCGCATCTACTGAACTGAAGTTCAGCCTGAGTAGGTAGGATTCCTGACAAGGAACAAGGTGCTGAGCTCCCTCAGAGTTCAGTTCCTGGCTTGTCGCAGGCAAACATTTAAAAGTAGGAGAACACAGGTTCCCCTCAAGCATCTACAGGCTTCCTGGCTTCACCTCCATCATTTTAAAACAGGAAATTCAAAATCCCACCTCTTGTCCACTTGTGTCTGGCTCTTTATGACTTCCTAGTCATCTACCTAATTTGATCAATTAACTGATATTAGTGGGAAATATCTGGTAGCTACTTCTAGAAGACTTACCAAAAGCCTTTCAGGAGACAATATGCCTTCCTCTTCTCCTTTTGATGTCTAACCGCAAGTGACTCCACTGATCTGATTTCAGATAGTGGATGGAGGTGGGATCAGGCCAGTGGGGAACCTATTTAAAATGTCTGCAGAGGTATCCTGTCCAATGGGTCTAAAGAGCTATTTGAATTTCTAGCAGAAATTTCCCAATGCCTCAAAGGTGCCAGATGGACAGTGAAGCGGTCTGTTTGGCCACAGGAGAGATGCCACATGAATAATAGGTTCTCTGTGCTCTTTGTCAATGTAAACATCATCTTGTCAGTTTGTTAGGACAATAACATCTGACCATAATTCTCAACATTTGTCAACTTCAGAGACCTTCACAAACCCATTTATTTTCAAGACAATCCTGACAGTGCGGTTTGATCAAGTCCATTGTACACAGGGAGAAACTGAGGCAGCTTATTAGAGAAGACGAGTCAGAGTGAGAATTAACCCAGGGGATGGTGTCTATAATTCTTCCCTCTGACTTTGCTACAAAGATATTATGTAGGATTGTGTGAAATGACTATGACGCTAAGACTACCAATTCAATCAGGAAACAGCACCTACCTTGTAACTCCTGTTATTTCTCACTGGTCCAAGCTAGCTCTGAAGCAGCAGTTAAAAAGGTGAAGTCATTGGAAGTCATGGAAAAACGTCCATTACGGATCTCTATGGAAAACAAAGTGGCTGAGGGTTTGTCTTCTGGCACATTGGTTAGAAGTGGTTTCTACTCACTGGCTTGGAGCCTCTTTCTGGAGGAGTCCTGCTTCTCTGCTCAGAAATCTCAGAGCAGGCATGGGCGTGCCATGTTTCTTAAATGAGTTGCCTAAGACCCAGAAGGTTTTTCTGAAATAAAAATATACACCCAAACTCATTAAAATAATATCGGTAGGAAGGTAGGGCTGAAGTCTAGGACTGGGGAATGGCAGTTACCATGGTAACAACCAGGTGGGTGGGGCTAACTGACATTCATGTAGTTTAAACCAAGTAGTTCTCAAATGTTCCAGTGCATCAGCATTACTTGGAGGGCTGGTTAAGACACAGGTAATCGGCCCCACCCCCAGATTTTCTAACTCAGTAGGTATGGAGTCGAGCCTTATGATTTGCATTTTCAACAACTTCTGAGGACTAGTCCAAGGGCCAACACTGTGCCGCAGTCTGTGTTTGTAAAATCAGCAAACCGGCAATGGTTCTTACAGATGAATCTTTGATTCTGTGATAGGGAACGCTAGCTCTGAACCCCAATGAAGGGAAATATCCCCCCACAAAGAATTATATTCTTCTCATTAGTAGATCTGTATTACAAAAAAGTTATTCTCTTTATGGTTTGATTTTCATCAATAAAACTATGGAATGTCGATTTCCTCTCTTGGTATGTAAGTACCCACATAATATCCTCGCTTTTGCCTCTTGGCCACAAAGCTTACAATATTTACTCTCTGGCCCTTTCCAGAAAAAAAGAAAAAAATGCAGACCCCTGGTCTAGCAGATGCTGCTGATCCAGGCTGACCTTGAGAAGCACTGTTCTAAATTGCTTTTATTAAGTACCCCTCCTCCTCCCACACTCCTCAGGGTTAATGTTTCACTAAAGGCCAGGAAGCTGTGGAGTGGAACAGAACGTGGCAAATGCCTGAAAATTTTGGTGAATATAGAGGAAAGGCATTTGACAGTGTCTGGTAGTTAGCCCCCAGCACATTTTAAGGGGGAGGACATTTGTTTTGGATGTCATTCCCCTCTCTATGTTTTTGTCTCTCTGCCGTCCTGAGAGCTCTGGACTGTGGGGGTTCTCTGTCCGCAACTTTGCTGTCCACACACACCTTCCCTCCACAGCACACCCGCACCTCGACAATCAGCTCCCAGCTTCACTGGTGGGTAAGTAATCTGAAGAGGAAATCTTCAGAATTTGCAAGTCTGTGACTGATTTCAAATATTCGTGGCACATATGCTGGTTTCCTTTGTCATGTAACATAGAATTCGTTGTATGCTGCAATATTATCTGGAAATCAGTACACCAAAAAAAAGTCACTTTAAAAAAATCTTGACCTCTTTTTTGCCCGCGCCCTCTAATCGTGCTGTCAATAGCAGCTTCTCTGTCTGAAAACTGCTGAAGGTGAGGTTTTCTGCGGTAGCTTGTCTTGAAGAAGGAATAGCACCTGACTTCTGTCTGCTAATGAACATTGGCATTCTCTTGGAGGCAAGCTCTGTCATCTTGACTCGTCCAGCCAGGGGATGAGTCAGCTCAGGGCTTCTCCCTGCTTCTTCCTTCAGCTCAAACGCGGAGGGAAAGAGAGGAGAGACATTGCTTTTGCTATCGCGTTGAGCATTCCCACGGCAGAAAGTTACTCACACTTTTCCTTTTTCCTGTTTAAATTTGGACCCGCAGTTTGGAAGCGCTTGGCCGTCTGGAGTTGGGAGGGAGAGCAGGATAGTGCAGCAGTTAAGAGTTCCAGAGTCAGCAGACCTAAATCTGAGTTCTCTCTTTATCACTAACGGTGTGAGCTGGGGCACCGCGAGTGGCCACTCTTCATGCCAGCTCCTCGCGCGTGCGGCGGTGTGATGATCACAGCTACTCAGAGGTGATTGTAAGGATTAACACAGGTCATGTGCGGAATTGATAGGACCCTACCTGGCACGTGGCTTAGTGAAGGCTCCAGAAATTGTTGCTTTGGTATAATTTGATGCAAAGTCCCCTATTAACCAGAAGGTAGTCATTTATGTATCTCAGCTCCCCACTAAACCCATCCATTCATCTGTCCATTCACTTGAGAAGTATTTTTTGAAGACCTGTTACAAACCAAGCACTCTCTTGGATTTGGGGACTACAGCGTGAGCAAGGCAGATGAAGCTCCCGCCCTCTCCGAGCTGCCTTTCAGTGGATTACGAGCTCGTAAAGAGGGAGCGTCTGTCCTTGTAACTCTATCTAGAGCCCAGCACTGTGCTTAACCTAGAATAGATGCTTGGAAAGTGTTTATTAAAGAATGACTGACTGGGTAATTGACACTTCTGAAAAATGAAAAGAAAAGTCAGCTGTGGTTTTACTTCCTCTCAGCTGTTCCTGGGACCGGGCCACCCCTTGGAGCAGCATCTCTGAGATACTGCTGGGCAGAGAGAAGAGCTGGCCATCCTCATCGTTCTGGAGCAGTCTTGCTGGGGCTGCGGTGCCAGGCACCCTGTTCCCGGGGAGCATGAGGAAGGGGAAGTGACAGCCCCCGGAGAGACGGCAGTCATTCAGACAATGGTCTTCATATTAATTTCAGTCTGTAATTCATACTGAATTCCAAGTGGCAGCCACACAGAGATTGTTTTCCCACATAACTAAATGTTCTTTTCATTGCCATAGTATAGCGAACAAACTGTTCAGCTGTTAGTGAGTTCTGGGGAAGGAAGTACAATATTATGCTGCCATGCATACTGAGAGGCAGAGAAGCTTTCAGATTATGGAGCAATTAATTAAAGAATAATCATGAAAATGTTCCTGATAATTCACTTCAAGCAGCTGCTCACTGTTACTTTATTATTTTGGATAATATTCATGATAATTGTTTAATTTGTTTTTAGTATGGATGTACAGTTTTATGTAATCTTTTTGTAATTGAGAAGCAGTGAGAGGGTCCAGGTGCTCTGAAATACTTCTTTATTCAATTATCCAACTTTCAGAAGAAACCTGTTACGCAATTAACCCAGATTATTAACACAGACATACACATTCTGTCTCTTTATTACATGTAAGGATAACTATAAATCTATCTGATTTCAATTTTAAGCTTCACAGAAAATGCCATATTGCTATTTCTATATGAGTCTAGCTAATGCTAATGCGTCCATCCCTACTGGGGAAATCTATTAATCAGTCAACAAGTATTGTTTGGGCCATTACCTTGTATAGGTATGGAAATGGAGTTTTGGGGCTAGTAATAAAAAAAAATTACAGAGCTTTGTCCTTGCTCTCTATGCACTTTTAGTTTTGTTTGGAAAACAAGACAACAAGGAATGATAACTAACAACGTACGGTGATAAACGTTGGGTGTCAAATGATAAAATAAAAAATAATTGCTGTAGAGTCCATCGGAGACAATGGCACCCATGGTCACACTTGGCTGTGGAAGTGTTGCCCATTTAATCATGGCCATCTCAGGAAAAGTCGATGAACAGGAGGAGGGAGGTCGAGTGTACTCCGTTACTCATCAGCGTGTGACTTGAGAGCCCACCGCTTCGGCAACACCTGGGAGCTTGTTAGAAATTCAGAACCTCCCGCGTTGCCCCTACTGATGGAACAGAATTTGCCTTGTTATGAACAAGACCCCCAATGATTCATAGAATCATTCCAATTAATTAAGGTTTGAGAAGCAGAGCCCTAGCGAGCATACCCATGAATAACTTTTTGTTTTATCTGAGGGAAAATTGGACTTATATTTGCTAACCCCTATAAAAAATAGACATTACAGGAAATCATTCATACACCAAGACTTTATGTACGTTCTTTGTGCCTGACACTTGGTGCCTGGTTTTTTGCCTGTAAGTACCCAGTTACAGCTTTGGGTGTTCCTTGATTCTGGTGACTACCGCAGACACCGAGGTCTAAGAGCCCAACAGATTCTTAACCACTCGGGACTATCCCATCACCAAGTAGCAAACCTGGGTCACCCCACAAAGGGGGCTAACTGAGTTAGAAACTTCTCAGGGCCAAGAGTGGTGCCCGGGGAAGGAGGAATCCTGTCGTACGAGACAGCGCTACAGCAGACAGTTTCGCGCTTGCTTTCCTCTTGTTCTAGACACTCCATCCTGCCGCCTGCTTGACATTTCAACTTGTGTGTCTAGCAGGCTTGTGAATAATAGATATCCAAAAGGGAATTCTTAATTTTCCCTCACAAACCTGTTTTCCCTCTGCTTTTCCTCTTCTTGATAAATGTCACTACCATCCATCCAGTTAATAAGCCAAAAGGAAGGAGAAATCATTCTGAACTCTTTGCTTTTCCTCCCCGCCCCATCTAAGCCATGAGCACTTCCTGTCAATTCCACCTTCCGAACAGGACCTTGCCAAACATCATCCCCTTTGGTTCATCGCCCTGGGCACCACCCGCTGTCTTGCCTTGGGGCTGGGCTGCTTACCTAAGTGGTCTTCCTGCTTCCATTCTTGTTCTTATCAATCTAATCTCCATACAACCGTCTTAGAAAATGTCATTCTTCACATCATTTTTCTGCCTGAAACGTTAATGGCTTCCTGTTCATCCTCAAATAAAACTGAAACCAACAGGCCGCGTTTGATCTGGGTCCTGCCTCACCCCGTCACGCACTAAGCCGAACTGACCTTTAGTCTTTCCACCTGCTCGGCTCTTCTCTACCTTGGAGGTCTTTGCATTGTTCCCTCTGCCTACGGCTCTTCCCACAGTTGCCCCCAGATCGTTCAGAGCTCAGACTAACTGTGCCACCTTAGAAAGGCTTTCCCTGAAGTTCAACTGGTTGGCAACCCCAGCCCAGTTTATTTGATGGTCCTAATGACAATCTCCAATCACATTAAAAATTTGTTTTGGTTTTGGTTATGTGGGTCTGCCTCCCCAAATTAGAACATAAACCCGCTAAGGGCAGAGACTTCACCTCTCTTGTTTACCTCAATTTCTCAGCACACAAATAAATGAAAGTATGTTTCCAGATTTGTGTGGCTGAACTTTTGTCCTCTTTAAGAGTAAATAGAAACATTTCTTGAATTATCTAACTTTTATAAGAATCTCATTATTCATTTAACACAGATTATTAACACAGGTGTGCCCATTCTATCTCCATACCACATGCAGGTATCACAAGGAGCCAGATACATTCTGAATACAAGAGATAGGTGTCTCTGGCCAGCTGGACATCTGAAGGAAGGAGCACATGCCCAGCACCCCATTCTTTCTGTAATGCAGTCAAAGTTTTGCCTCTGGGATCCACTCCAAACAGCACCTTGGTCACTTCTGTGTAGATGAGCCTCCCTGATTGGACATTTAAGGATGTAATAAAGGTAAGAGAGTCCTCTGAGTCCCTAGAGTGGAAGTGTAGGCGAATTCCTATCCCCGACAGGAAGGGAAGGTGAGTCCAGCCCTGACGGCAGGTGCAGTTAAATCCCCACATCTTGACTTACACAGAAAGGAAGTAAACCTTCCAGTTTCCTTAAATGGTTTAGATTGTGAGATCCTTTGAAGCTTTAAGAAAATTGGTAATTTAAAAAGTGATAAACAGCTACCTGTTTCCATGTCCAACACAAAGCTAAAGAGGCTCACATTTGGCAAGTGTGGTGGACAGAACAACAGCCCATCGAAGATGTCCGTGTCTTAATCCCCTCCGGAACTTGTGATGATGTTACCTTGTGAGGCAGGTGTAGTTAGGGACATTGAGATGGACACACTCTCCTGGGTTATCTGAAAGCACCCGATGCCATCACAAGGGTCCTTAAAAAGGGTCAGAGAAGGAGAGGCGATGACAAAAGTGGAGTGTGGCAGTCAGATAGAGATTTGAAAATGTTCTGCTGCTGACTTTATTTTTTTGAAAAATTTATTTATTTGGTGGGGGCAGAGGGAGAGGGAGAGAATCTCAAGCAGACTCCCTGCTGAATGCAGAGCCTGATGTGGGACTCAATCTCACAACCTTCAGGTCATGACCTAAGCCAGACTCAAGAGTCTGATGCATCAACCAACTGAGACACCCAGACGCCCCAGAGTTACTAATTTATTTTAGAGAAAGAGAGAGCACGTGGAGTGGGGGGTAGGAGGGACAGAGGGCAAGGGAGGAGTCTTGAACAAACTGCTGGTTAAGCACAGACCCCGGCACAGGGCTCCATCTCATGACCCTGAGATTACAACCTGAGCGGAAACCAAGAGTCGAAAGCTTAACCAACTGAGCCACCCAGGTGCTCCTCTTTGCTGCTGACTTTAAAGATGGAAAGAAACTATAAGCCAAGCAAAGCGGCATCTTCTAGAAGCTGGAAAAGACAAAGCAGCACACTATGCTCTAGTGCCTTCAAGAGGAAAGAGTCCTTTTGATGCCTTAACCCGCGTCCAGGAAGCCCCCCCTCAGACTTCACATCTCCAGAACTGTACGGTAATGCATTTGTCTGTTGATGCCTTGACCCGCGTCCAGGAAGCCCCCCTCGGACTTCTCATCTCTAGAACTGTACGGTAACGCATTTGTCTGTTGATGCCTTAACCCGCGTCCAGGAAGCCCCACTTGTACTTCTCATCTCCAGAACTGTACGGTAACGCATTTGTCTGTTGATGCCTTAACCCGCGTCCAGGAAGCCCCCCCCTCGGACTTCTCATCTCCAGAACTGTATGGTAAAGCATCTGTCTGTTGATGCCTTGACCCGAGTCCAGGAAGCCCCACTCAGACTTCTCATCTCCAGAACTGTACGGTAATGCATTTGTGTTGTTCTCTAAGCCTACAGGAAGTTTTCGCAGTGGCAATAGGAAACCGAACAGCAAGAGTGAGTTGTAATGATAAATCCCTTCTCAGTTTGCTTTTCCATTTATAAAGTAATGCCAGTGCTCTACAGTCTTCCACATGGTCCCAACAGAGATGATAAAACTCAAAACACTTTCACTCAAAACAGAACATCCTCATCTCCTCACTTTAAACTCCTTCTCTTGTTATTTCATGCACAATTCTGCTTGCAGCCGATTAAAAACAACAAATGAGGAGTCATCGGAGTGAACATGACAGTTACAGTAAGTGACAATAGATGGCTTGACAGTAAAAGATGGAAAATCCACCAAAAAAAAAAAAAAAGCCACAGGGGCAGACCATTTAGTGGTAGTGACGACTCAGGAACGTGACAGGTCCTGTAGGTATCCCTCACTCACAGCACGACACGGTACTCATTGTTGGAATCGTGAACCTGGAATGTGGAAAGAAAGATTAAGTCATGTGGAATATACCTCCCCACATGTAGGGAAGTGTGCCCAACATTTAAGAGAGATATCCTTCAGAATTGGTTAAAATAAAAAGGATTTGATGCTTTTAAGGTAGACAGTCTCTGGAGACGTTTATTCTCTGATTATACTGAATAGTGGTGGTATTTCTATGAGCATCATCTTCTCATAAAAACGACTGTCTGACATGGTTTTCTAGAAGATAATGAAGAACCCCTCCATGGGACTTGATTCCTACCTCCTTTCTGGAAAAGAATGTGTAGTGATAGATGGACTTGTGATTGCAGTTAGAAAAGGCTGCTCCTGTCGTCTTACCATCCCTTGAGAATAGCTGTCGGTTCAAAGAGGAATTCTCAGCAAGCTTCTGAGCTAAGAGCTTACAATACAATTAAGCAGAGTCATAGCTGACATTTAAACATTTTTCATTTTTCATTTTTAACCACCTTGTAAGCATTAACTAATTAAGCTTCATCAGGCACTGATGCGAAAGAATTACCTCCAATATTCTGCAGATGAAAATAGTTCATGTGATACTTCGGAAAGTTCACCTGCTGATGTCAAAGAGCAAACGCATCTCCCACCATGCCGCCTGCACTATTTGAAAGCAGTGGTTCTCAAGAGCAGACCTGGCGCTAGTGAAGGGAGCCTATGTTTCCGTGCAAATAACCAGTGACATCAAATGGATTCTCGTGGCCGCCATGCGTGAGCGTCATTGTGGGGCACAGTTGATTTGGTACTGGTGTTGGGTGGTACGTATTTGTATGGCATATGTCCCCATTCTGCCCTCCTCCCTCTTCATTGGCTCTTATGGGCCAAGCCCCATCATTTCTCACCTACACTAGGATGGGAGCCTCCCTATAGATCTCTGCTTTCTCCCCGGCCCCCTCTGGTCCTTCTCCTGACAGCAGCCAGAGCAATCTAGTAAAGACTGAAATGACACCAGTACCACCCCCCTGCTTCCATCCCTTCGTGACTTCCCATTACACTGACAATCAAGGTCAGTCTTCTTACCTTGACCTCAAAGCCCTGTGGCATCTAGTCCCTGCTGGCCTCCTGATTATTGGCCCTCGCTCCAGCCAATCTGGCCTCTTCTGTCCTTTCAACATCCCCGGTGTGTTCTCACCTCAAGGCCTTAACACTTGCTATGCCTCTGATCTTCCCGTGACAGTCTCTTCACGTCTCAGCTCAGATGGCATCTCCTCGGAGAGGCTTCTCCTGGCGATCCAATGTACGGACACTGGGTAGCTAATAGAAGCACCATTGTGACTAACAAATGCACATCAGTTTGAAAATGTTCCTGAAGGCATAATGGGTTTGGGTCACCTTTTCCCAATTAGCAGTGGTCCATGAAAACGGGTGGCCTTAAAATTTAGTCTGGATACTGAAAGGATGAATTCCATTAGAAAAGAAAAAAATAACTATTAAATGGGGTCATTTAATTTTTTTTAAAAAGCTACTTGATACTAAACATGATGCTGCCAGTATATCCTGGGATGGTTATTAAACTACAGTTTAGAACATTTCTCACAACCAGCTCCATGCTGACTTTAATAATGTAATGACATCAATACCTAGTACAGAGTCAGGCATCGATTCCTGTAGCTCCTTGCCCCGCAACTATGGGAGAGTCTGTTTTTCTAAGCTTCCCAAAGCCACGTGAGACTCTGCATTTATGCATCAAGAGCTAAGAAAGCTTCATGGTAGCACGATGAAGACATAGAAAGACTAGAAAATTACGATCAGCCTTACTGCAGGCAATTTAACTCTCTGTCAAATTGTGAAAGAGAGAATGTACTCCTCTATACAATTTCCGCTGGGGGAGCAAATAAGTTTATCTGTTAAGTCAATAAACCGTGAGACTAAAACCTTATAAACTACAAATGTATTTGACAGAAAATGAAAAAAGATGTAAAATGTTTTTAAAATTTTTAAAAAGACACAAAACTTAGGGGAAATAGATGCCGCGTATTGGGAAAAGGATGCGTGCAACCGCTTTGTCTTTCTAAGGGAGTGGGTCCCTGCTGTTGTCTGTGCAGCAGCCCAGAGCCTTTGGGAGCACGACCTGCAGGGGGAGGGGAACTGAACTGTTCTGCACCCCTGCAGGAGGAGCTGGGGGAAGAATTCAGAGGGTGGTCCAGGAAGTACAGGGAAGGAGGAGAGGAGGCAGAGAGAAAGGGTCAGGGAAGAACCTCCTTGATGGAGACTGTGGACAAAGGAAGGTCAAAAGAATGTCTCAGGACAGCCACATGTACAGTGGGATGCTGTGTCATTTGAAATATGTTGAATCCGTGTCCTTTTTCATGATCCTTCAGCCTTTAAGAAAACTGGTTTTGTATAATGAGGGGTGTGTGTGTGTGTGTGTGTGTGTGTGTGTGTGTGTGTTGAAGAAGAGGCTGAATGTCACATCTGTCTAGCAAGATAACCAGTGAAAAAGTGGCCCTGAGAACTTAAGAGTTTCAGGAATTCCCAGGTTTCTGGGCTTTATGTTTCTACAGGGAATTTAACCTATTCTAATACAGTTCCTATGAGTCTGGGAAAGCCACAGTGACATCTGGGTTATGACTCCTTAGAAGCTTCCAGGGCAGTGTGGGTGGGAAGAAGTAGGGAAGGACTTATTTTTGTGCCTTCTAATAATGAAAGTTGTTGGTGCTTAGCAGAGGGTAATATTTAACTGGGAAGCCATAGCTTTTCTCTTATTGTTACACACGTCTTCGTTTGGAGGACAGAATTTCAATGCTGCTCACCAATCCTGCCACACTTTGCATTATCGTCTTACAAAAATTTGCACATGTTCAGGGATAATAGAAACATAAATTTAGTTTCCCTGAAGCAAATTCCCTGAGATGAGATAGGATGGTGGTTTCACGAACATTGGAGAAGTAACAGTAAGTGCCAAGCAGAAGGATTTTAGTCTTTCAAGAAGCTGTTGGAATTTTCAGCACTGTGCCAAACCCATAGTAGTATAAAAGGGGGCTACACCAGATACAAAGTCAACCTGTTTTAAATGTGATGCTATTGATTCCACACAGCACATTTTTATTTAAGCGGGAAAATACTAGTTTTGGAGTAATCTGGTTAAAGATGCTTTCCTGGGCAGCACCCGAAATACTGGAAGTCAAGCCTATAAAAAGTGAGAGAGGGGCTTCATTCCTGGCTTTAGTCTGACTTTCTATTCTGCCAGCTCCTGTGGTTCTTTATTAAGCCAGCCTGTTAGCTTGAGGCTTGTAATACCTCCAGTTCTCAATGACTTTATTTCATATACATTTCATATAGTTTAAATGTGACCTTTGAAGACTTTATTATGAAATGTTATATGAGAATGTCAATCTCCCGATATAAAGAAAAGGAGGTTTCAGTTTTGTGTCTGGGAAGATATGACTCAGTGACTTGGAAAGAAGTCTACTGTGCAAATAAATATAGTTATGAAAGAACAGGCTGCAAATATATCTCCTTTCCTCTAGGAAGAAATTATGCTATTTCCTATAGTATATAATAACAATAATATGAATCTGTGCAACTTTCTGGAAATATGCAGAAATATCCTCTTAGCAAGTTAGCTGTAAACGGTCCCACTGCTTATGTGGAGAATGAAGCTTACATATTTGTTGGAGTTTGAAATGAGTCATCATTAGCAATCAACATTGAAAATTAGAGAATTCTCTGCTTTATTGAACCTGACAGTACGACTTTCCGGAAATACGCAGTTAGAAAAGAGGCACATGTTAGTGATGGGGATACTTGTTTAAGAGGAAGGTGAATGGAGACGGAAATGAGACTCCCTGCTATTCCCTTCCCTGCTCCCCTTCTTCCCTCCTGTCTTTCTCTTCTTTCCTTCTCCTTCTCTAAGTTCCAGTTTCCCTGAGTCCCTACACATGTACGCGCACGCACGTGAGCGCGCGCGCGCACACACACACACACACACACACACACTCTAGCATTACTCAACCTAGGAAACCCCGGACCAGAAAGTTCCTAAAAGTTCTATTCAGGTTGCACTCTTTCTGTCTACACCTATGGAACCATAGGTTATGAAACATGATTGCCAAGTTCGCTGATTTCTCAGGGATAGACTTGCATTTGGCTAGACATGACGCTGCAGCCACCAATGAGTCACACAAACCGCTTGTCCACAGTTGATAAAGGATGTCACTGATGGTCCCAGGGCTTGGAACTGACACTTCTGCAGGCTTCATCACAGTCACCATCCTTACTCAGAATCCTGCACTTCTTTCCTCTCAGAGACTTGAGTCGCTTTACAAGGGGCCACCACTTCTGTGGAAAATGAAGCCTACGTGCTCGTCAGAGTTTGAAAGGAGTCATCATTATCTATCAACATTGAACATCAAGGTGTGTTGCTGCTTTATTGAACTCGACAGTGCAATAAAAATGAAGAAAGCAGCAAGTTATTTGCATCACTGGAGTATGGTTAATGTAGTCAACGTGTGCTTTTCTATGAGTTTGCTGCAAATAAATACTTTCAGGCTTCAGATAGTGAATCCGTATTTATCGAAAATCTACTCTGTGTCAGATACCCTACTTGGCCTTTAGGATACTTGGTCTTACAAAGTCATTGCATCCTTTCTTCAGGATTGCTGTTACCTTCATTTTACAGATGAGAAAACTGCCGTCAAGAATGCTAAGTAACCGGCCCCGGTCAGGCTACTAGTAGATGCCCGAGGTGGGTTTGCTTCATAATCTGGTCTTTCCATTGTATGATGTTTCCCCCTTGATAAGAGAATAAATGCTGATAAAAAGCTATGGAACAGTCAAGACATTGGCCACCAGTCAGGGTGCGGGGGGTGGGGAGTATCTGTTTTGCTGTAGATAAAGAATGAGCGTAATAGGAAATAAAAGATGGAAGAAAAGAGTTGCTTCTCCAGGTGGAAACAAAATGTTAGGAGTTTATTTAATAGTGTTATAAGTGATTTGGGTCGGAGAGTACACAGTGAGGTCTCCACAATTAAAGATGCAAGTGAAATGTTAAACAGGGATAAACCATCGTAAGATCTCATGAGGTTTCACGCGTACGTAGCGAAATAGCAAATGAGCTCGGTGTGGGCAAGTTTCAGGCAATATATTCAAGGAAAATAATATAAACTTCGCTTGTGACACCTCTTGGTTTCAATACAGGAAAAAAAGCTTGAAACCAATATAAAATAAAAAATATGTGATATTTCATGTTTTTAAAAAATTTTTGGATCTGTTATAGATCTCTCTCTCTCATATACATGTATATGTGCATGTGTATATGTGTGTGTGTATATATATATTAATATATATGACCTTCATAAGGAAAAAGGGAGAAAAATCAAGTGTTAATAACCTCATTTTCTAGAGAAAATACTTAGCCTGCCTCTGCTTCAGTGACACCCCAGGTCTTTCTGGTAGTTAGTAAAAGAACTCTAACTAGAAGCCAGCGCCACAGAACCACAGCCCACATTCTCCCTCTTCTTGTGGCTTCTTCTCCAGGGTCATAAAGCCTGTAATGTCAGATTATTATTAAGAGATGTTTTCTTATCCTTACCATATCAAAGCCAGTCGCTCTGGCTTTCGAGTCAGGCATACTGGATTCAAATCCCGTTTTGTCCCTGCCAGAATATGTGTCAGAGAACACATGACTTCAGTTCTACGGAGTGTTGATTTCTTCTGGTATAGAGATACAGAAAAGCACCTGCCTCACTGAAGTATTTTAAGAATTAAATGAGGTAAGATATGAAAATACTCAGCACAATGCCTGGCACATAAGTATTTAATGAATGTTCATTTTTATTGTTGTAAATGGACAGGAAGGCGCAGTAAATTCAGTTTGAAGTATTCACATTTTTCAAGCATATAGCAATAATTGATTAAAAAAGAAAAAAAATGAATAACCACAGTTACCTTAACATTTAGTGTAACCCTCCCTCCCTAGAAATGGAACAACAACGCAAACCAGTGAGGAGGCAGAGCTATGTGCCCGCTGGTCTCTGGGACTGGAAGCAGCAAGGGCAGAGCAGTGTGGGTGCTGCAGGAGAAGGGAGACGACAGCCTTCCACCTGCGTGGGGGCTGGCAGCAGGCTCGGAAGAGGAAGCTGTGAAAAGCTGCTGCTAACAGACGAAGTGGTAGACCAAGGGAGAGCACGGACATGAGGGTGACGGGCCTCAGGAAACCTCCTATTGACCAAGGTGGTAGATATCATCTCCTGAGTGGGGGTCTGTGTAACGACAAGAGACCTAACCCTGGGCAGGGGATACAGGCAGTTGGATGAGCACAGTCTCCAAACTTAGGGACAGGGAGTCTGGGACACAGAGGAAGGGAGACATAAAAATGGAACAAACAACAAAATAAACACCTTGAAATGATCCTACAAATCTATAGGCTTCAAAAGCCTTTTTTGGTTTGTAAAATACACAAAGGTATTTGATGCTGAAATAGAAAACAAAATTGACAATGAGTATGAATGAAGTCCAGGAGTCAAAACAGGTTATCAATCTGAGAAACACATTAACATAGGTAAGTTTAGATGCTCAAAGAGATAAATAAAAGAATACTATTCATAACAAGAACAAAAGATTGTGAAATAAAACAAGGCTGTGTAGACATGACTAAGAATCAGTTTAAAACTATGGACTCTGGGAAACAGAGGGTTTTAGAGGGGAGGGGGCTGGGGGATGGGCTAGCCCGGTGAAGGGTATTAAGGGGGGCAGTATTGCATGGAGCACTGGGTGTTATATGCAAACAATGAATCATGGAACACTACATCAAAAACTAAGGATGCACTGGGGGCGCCTGTGGCTCAGTCATTAAGCATCTGCCTTTGGCTCAGGGAGTGATCCCGGGGTCCTGGGATCGAGCCCCACATTGGGCTCCCTGCTCCGCTGGGAGCCTGCTTCTGCCTCTCCCACTCCCCCGCTTGTGTTCCCTCTCTTGCTGGCTGTCTCTCTCTCTCTGTCAAATAAATAAATAACATCTTTATAAAAAAATTAATGATGTACTGTCCAGTGACTAACATATCATAATAAAAAAAATAAAACTTTGGAAATAAAAGATGTTGTTATTGGCATTAAAAGCTTCATCAATGATTTAAACACTAGACTGGACATGAAGAGAAAATCAATGAACTGAAGGACAATACTGAGAATTACCTAGAATGCAGCATCAAGAGAGCTGAGTAAAAATATGAAAGAGCTATTCAGGTATGTGGTGGATAAACTGATAGATCTAATGGCTAAAAGCTTTCCAGAATTAAAGAAAGTCACGTGTCCTCAAATTGAAAGCAACCAACAAATGCTAATACAGTTAACTAAATTAAATCTCTGACTTGACATCAGAGTGAAAATCTAGAATGTCAGAAGCAAAAAGAAAATGAAGATTGCCAGGGAGAAAAGACAGATTACTGGCAAAGGCATTACAATGAGAGAGACTTCTCAGCAGCAACAGATGCCAGAAGACAATGGACTTCAAATACTGATGGAAACAATTTTCAACCTTAAATTTTATACCCATCCAGACTATCATTCAAGATTGAATGTAAAATAGAGACATTTTCAGACATATGAAGACACAGACCTTCACCAATCAGAAGCCTTCACTGTTAGAGGCTGTATGTCACCAGGGAGAAAGGAGACCTGACATGAGATAGAAAAAAAGACACACAGCGATAAAGACAGGAATTAATAAAATATGTTAGTCAGTGTAAGTAACAATAGATTACAAAATACAAATAACTAAGTAAAGGCTATGATTTTAGTAAAGCAAAAAAAAAAAAGCCCTCTGAATAGTTAAATATGTTAAAGTTAGAGTTCAGTATGTATGTTACGTATTTAAAAATAATTATAAACATAATATAAATATAATCTCCATTTTCCAAACTTTCCATGGGAGACAAAAGTTGGGATATAGAAAATCCTATAAATTCAACAGAAGGCAGGAAGAGGGAAATGAAGAAGTGGGTAAAAAAGGTGATGAACTAAACACAACCTGAGATGTATTAGTTCGAGTGTAAGCATGATTATGATTACGATTACATCTACCCATTAGCTTAAGACAGAAGCTAGGAGAACAAATAAAAAACAAAATTCAGCTGGGGCGCCTGGCTGGCTCAGTCGGAACAGTGTGGGACTCAGGGCCTCGGGGTTGTGAGTTGGAGCCCCACGCTGGGTGTAGAGATTACTTAAAATCTTTAAAAAAACAAACCCAAAATTCAGCTGTATTCTACTTTAAAGGAATGTATGTAAAACAAAATGATACAGATCTGTAGAGAATAAGGACAAGAGAAAAGGTACACCAGGTAATTATTTAGTAACCAAATTTTAAAAGATAGATAGTGCCAAAGAGAATTTAAGGGAAAAAGCATTAACAGGAATAAAACAGCAGCAAAATACATCACCAGACCAGATGCTGTAAGAAGTGTCAACTTTTTGATATAGAGATTAGAGCTCAAAGAAAGGCATCATTAGCCTTTATAAAACTACATCCATGGTCTTTATTTTTATTCAACTCAACACATTTTATTAAGTTTCAGCTGAGCTGAAATTTAGTGTTTTATTTATTTTTTATTTTTTATAATAATTTTTTATTATATTATGTTAGTCACCATACAGTACATCCCTAGTTTTTGATGTAAAGTTAGTGTTTTAAAGCTGGACTGGTAAGGAAATTTTGTTTTTTTACAGAATGTTAAAATATGGTCCATCTTGACGGAATAAAATACATATGGTCCAAAAGTTTGGGTAGCTCAGTGAAAGGCAAAGCCAAATTTGTTATTTAGGAACTTTTTTTGGGTACATCCTTAACCCATGATGTTAGAATTAAAGAGGGCAACCAAGCTCTTCCACAAAATGTCTATTTTTTCCAGTGTCAGAGGCGGAAGGTTGTTCTGGATTATTTTTCTGGCACAAGATTGCCATTTCACATGTCAATGGGATGGACAATGGAAGTATGTAAACTGTAGGAATTCAGTCAGTGTGACCCCTTTGTATTGTCATTAATGCTTATTAATAATTCATTCAGAGCTCTCTGATCCTGGCTCTCTTTTCTGAGAGGCTAAATTCTGAAAATCCACCAAGCTCTGGGTCAAGGACAGACATTCTGGGGTAAGGGTAACAGAGATCATTGGAAATATGAATCAGAATGGGCATGTGAAGTACATTACCCTCCCCTCATCCAGCTCAGCCTGTGACCTCTTTCGCCTAAAAGGGAGCGTACCGTTATACACCTCATTAGGCTTACCACTCAAACCTGGAAGCTTGTTTGGTAGCTTTTATAAGAATTACTGGGCATGAGTCCTAACTGTGAGATGTTCATAACCTTTTAGAGTAGGTCTTTTCATTAATTATTTAGAAAAGGGCCAGTTGATCAGAATAGATAAGAACCTTGAGCCAGTCCTTACCCATTTCTCTTCTCCCTGTGGTAGGTACAGGGATTGGGCTGGGGGTTGGGCAGGGGGTAGCTGGGCACTGAGGATGGAGAGCGGGTGTGCAGGGCATGCCTGCTCACACACTTGACACCACTTGGCGACACACATAACAGGATGAGATTGCTTTAAACTGACAAAATTGACTTGCAACAGGCTCTCGGTTGTTTTAAGCTTGTTCCCAGTTTTGTGGGTCACCAGACCCGTGCAAGTTAGCACATCTTAGTTAAGCTCTGGGGAAAACAAGACACAGAAGAGAGTTCTAATGGAGTGTTGGACGCAAAAGGATTTGAGCCAAACAGAGGAGAAATCTTCAGATGGTTGACCTAAGTTCAGATGCTGGCATATTCCTTGTTCTGCGCTTATCAGAATAAAATCACATGCTTCAAAGGAGCTAGTTGGATGACCTCTAAGGTTTTAACAGCATATAGTTCTAATGTTCTGGCTCTCCTTGGATACCCATAGTAGCCCAGGGCAGTAATGAAATTTGAGAGGTCTTTGCAAATGTAACGCTCACTGTAAGGGGGTATATTTTATTAGCTGGTTGACTGAACTAATATTTGTATTCTCTCTATATTTTTTCTTTCTGTAATGCTCTAAAAATAATTCCTGGTGCCTTGTGTAACTTTTCTGAGTCTCAGCCTCATGTTTCTGAAAGAACCCCTCCCCCCCCCACAAAACCCCCACCATCTCTTGCAGTTTGCAGATGTGCTCTTTGGGTGGCCAGAAGGGGACAGCCTTAGGATCAGTGGTGCGCTGGAACTGACTTGTGCTAGCTCCGAAGAGCTGATTACGCACATCTCTTTCCAATTCCGCGTCCCGTGACATCATGAAATCGGCCATGATGAGAGCGCTTACACCATGGAAATTGGCATAGACTGCAGGCCAGTTATTCAAGTTATTAAAGACTTACCAGCATTCCACTGCTCCAGAATCCTCTTAGTCCACAGTTCACTTCCCCTAAGACAACCTTTCTAAGCTTGAGGCAGGGTCTCTCAGAGACCACTCTGCTAGGCAATTTGACTGGTGCGTATTGACAATTACTGGAAATAATTTGACTGAGAAAGTAACAACACCAATAGCACACAGTGGCTTATAGGCATTCGTATTTCTCTGAGCCTGGCATTGAGCAGTAAACTTTTTCTTCCAAGGTTAATATGAACACAGTTATACCTAACCTGTACTAGCCTCTGCCTAGTAAAAAAAAAAAATCCCAACAAAAATGTATCCTTTTGCCGAGCTCTTGATTCTCTCACATTGTAAAATATTGGCTCCTCACTGTACCAAATTATAATAATTCTTGCCAACATGCTTTCCCTGTCAATCAAGAAATAAAATACCTAATGAGTATTTATCACATATAAGACACAGTGGTGGGCAATATGCTAGAAATCCAGAGAATTAATTGTATAGCCTTAAATTATTATTTTCAGGAAGTATGTAATTTAGAGAGGCAAGGCAACACACATGAGAAGTTACATAAGAGGATTTCTGTAACACTTTATAATTTGAATGTATCCAGTAAGTTTCCACCTTCAGGTCAGTCTCAGGGCATTATTGCATCCAAATAAACACACGCAGGGGATGCTGTGAAAGATTCTCACTAGAAATTTCTGAAAGGTGGGCTCTGGAAGACAAAGGTGGGAATTGCATCCTGTATCATTAAGTGAAGCTTTCCAAAATTCCTCTTTGGATATTGTTTCTCTTTCCCCAAATTATCCCCATAGCATCCATCCTTGTCTCTCCCTTCTCTTTTCTTCTCTGACTTTCTTTGTCCTTCCCTCTCAGGCCATGTGCTGCTGGTATGCCCCCAGCTCTCTAGATATTCGAGAGAGCTTGGCCAAACCAGGATCTTTTGGGGGACCCACCCTCCTTAGAAAAGAAAGGAGGAAGAGGCTGTACATTCGTAGGATGTTGTGAATTTCTGCCACAAATAAAAGGTAACAATTCAACAAGTCTCATAAGGAATATTTGAAATCAGAGGTAAAGTGTTGGTACTTTAAAGTTCAGAAGGAGAGAGAAAGATGAAAAGATCATTTCAGGAAGGAGAAAGCTTTAAGAAGAGAGGAGTGAGTGGAAGGTCTCAGAGTAGAGAAGGGAAGGTGAGTGATCCGTGGGCTGCTTCTCTCCTCTGTGCTGTCAGCGGGCACGTCCCTGAGACAGGCTCGGAGGCACCCCGGGAGAGGTCAGCGTCCAGGTGTATGCAGGTACCCGTCTCTTGCTTTTCATCTTATCGTGTACTTCCACCTTCTCAAAATGACCCTGAGTCTATGACCCTTTTCTCTTCTCTGCAAAGAGGAGGAGTCATCTGTATTTCACATGAATTGAGGAAAGGACAGATTGATTTTCAGGACATCTCCAAGGAAGTATAGAAGTAGAGTCACACCTCAGGTATTTGGGTCCTGACCAGAGCTCCAACTGCTAATGTGTTTAGTGGAAGAGTTTTTGCAAACATTTTAAAGATGACAATGTATTTGAAGGAGAAATAAGCATGAGTTTCTCTCGCTGCCCTGTTGGCACCTGAACGCACAATAACCAATGGAAGAGTGTCCCCACCATGCTGTTCTTGGCACAAAGTGTGGCCTACCACTCACTGGCATGGTGCTGGTATATTCTTGTACCAATCAACTAGAGAAATTTTTAGAACAGTTTTTCCTCTCCTTGTCAATGCAGATTCAAATGACTTTGGTGTAGAGCAAAAGTCTATTGTCAGCAACTTTGCAAAGTTCCTGGCTTGAGAATTTTCAGCTTCCTCCTCCAGCCTGGTTGAGAAGTTCTGAAATCTCGCTCTACCATTATGAATCATTGTCAAGCCCCCATGTTAACTAAGTGATTCTAATGCTTTCCCATGTCTTTGTGATGGTGGAGCTGTCAGCATGGGACCTAGGGAGTCCTAAGTATCACAGAATCACTGTATGAAGTCGTTAAATGAACAGCAACCTGATTTCTTTCATTTTCAGGGTGGAACATCTATCATAATCTAAATAGCTTCTTTCCTGCTAACAATCAACTAATAAGTACTCCCACTCTCTCACAGTATCAAAGACATTTGAATCATTCAACTGAATCTCATCAGGGTTTTGGGGATATTCGGCTCATCTGGATTCTGGACAATTTTTTCCATCAGCAGCAGCTGCTCCTTCTGGCCACATGACCTTGAGCGAACTCCTTAACGCCTTTGTGAACTTCAGTTTTATCATCTTCTAATCGAGCTACAGTTACATTCCACGTCATCCCAGCTGGTTCTGAACATCCAGATTTGCTAATACATAAGATACCACTTGGAACCTAGAAAGCCCTGTATGATACGTTAGAGACTTCGATCTTCGTGGTTGGTGAGAAAAGCAAGACCACAGTGAATCACATGCTGGCCCGGAGAGCTGGCCTTCGAGTTCCGTTCTCCGCTATACTCAGTAGCATCTTTAGGATGGTCAGCATGCAAAAGGGTCAGGGTTTTTTTTTTTTTTTTTTTTTTTTTTTTAAGAAGGTTGTTTGTTTTATCCTCGTTTCTCATATGTTGTCCCCAAATCCAAGTATTATGGTAGACATGGCATATTACTGTGCATTCTCCGACATAGATAAATTTGGGGGGGGGGAAGAAACGATTTGCCATATTCACTAGTATTTTTCACAAAAATAATATGCAGCCTTATTGAAGCTATGGTCCACATGATCACACGTGATCCAGCACAAGAGAGATCACCCGATAAAAGAAACACGTCATGAGACAACCAAATTTTTAAATAACTCAAATTGCCTGCAGTAACTCTTCCTAAGTTTCTTTTTCTCAACCATCAGCAAGTTCTTCCCAGTTCCAGCCTGGGTGCCTCTCCTCCCCCCTTCCCTTTCTACTTATTCTGTATCACACAAGGTTGTGGATGGAGCTGGTAAAACAGAATCTCCCTAGAGGGCCGGTGGAGAAGGTGAGCCTGGCGGAGGGCGGGGGGATGCTGAGGACACTCATACACTCGGAATTTTTGACTCATCACGGGTATAATGATGTAGCAAGCATTCTTGTTTGAGTCACTTCAGGATTTCGATGTGTCTGGAACTGGAGTCCTGGGGTGGGCTGCAGCTACAGAGGCTCTCTGGATGAGCCAGCAGGGAGAGCCCTAAGAAGAAGGCAGGCAGAGAGAAGGGATAGTTGAGCAGGACACACTGATGGAGGTCACCAGGCAGGTGATTCATGTTGCTTTCGTGAGGAGAGCAGACTACAGTCCAAGAACAGATGCCAATGAAAGAGCTGGGGCCTTGAAAGAGGAAGGAAGGACTGGAGCTCAGGCCAGCAAGCTAGGGACTCAGCTTCAGCACGGGAGGTGCCTCTCCACGTCAGACATCAGCATGCTCCTAGCAGGCCTTGTGGGCTGCCAGCTGCGGTCAGCCCTTTGGCAGGTGCTGGGAGCACGACTGCTGGTTTTAGGGTCTGCAATGGTGGAGGCGGAGTTGGAGAGGAAGAGGAAGGCCGGTGTCCCCAGAGTACCCAGCAAAACTCACTGGGACTGTCCGGGGCACCTCTCCGGGGTTCCCCAAGTAACTCACCAGGTCTGGTTCTCAGCCTTCCCATGCATGTCATTTTCATGAGTCTCTCCGTGGAGTGGAACATCACTGCCCCCGTGCTCCATTTCTCTCTCAAGCCCACGTGGGGTTAATGACACATAGTTCACCAGTATATTAAAGTTTCAGTTCTTAAAAGAATTAGATGTTTCAAAAAATATATACCTTAGAGACCATGTGAAATCAGTACCTAATATGTCAGCAGATGGAACCCAGGCACAGGATCTAGTTTAAGCTTTGCTCTTTCTTGTTGTGTGTGACCTTCATGTCCTCATTTGCAAAAGAGGGAGTTGATAGGGGTGATCGGAAGGTGCCTTTCGGCTCTCAGAGTCTACCTTCCCCAAGTCACCACACAGCCAGCTGCTCACCGCGTTCGGGGCAGAAGGTTGTCTGCATACTGAGGAAGTAAGACGTAAAGACCTGGTAGGAAGGCACATTTGGTTCAGGACCAATCCAAGAACTTGGAGGAACTTTGTCTTGCACATTGGATGAGGCTGCTGGAAAGAGGGAGGAGGTTTCTGTGATGAGGAACAGAGGCGTCAGGTGGTCAGGTACAGAGGGGCAGGATAAGGTATTGATAGGGGCCTTGGAAGTTAACCAGGAAGCCAGAGAAGGTGCTTGGCAGAATTTTGGTGTGATGGGCACATCCTGTTGGAGCACCATAGCTTGTCCCGGGCAGAGTCATTCCCAGAGTGGGACCCAGAGTTCTATCACCTGACCTGGGTCTTTTGATGCTGGGGAGTCCGAGGGGGACATGCCTGATTGTGCCCATGAGCATACCCACGTGTATTTCTAATTAGAAGAATATTGTTAACTAACATTCAATTAAGAAAATTTGGAAAATAGGGATGCCTGGGTGGCTCAGTCAGTTAAGCCTCTGCCTTTGGTTCAGGTCATGATCCCAGGGTCCTGGGATCCAGCCCCACATTGGGCTCCCTGCTCAGCGGGGAGTCTGCTTCTCCCTCTGCCTCTGCCTGCTGCTCCCCCTGCTTGTGCTTGCTCTCTCCCTCTCTCTGACAAATAAATAAATAAATAAATAAATAAATAAATAAAATTTTTTTAAAAAAAGAAAATTTGGAAAATATAGAAAAAGACATAGAAAAATGTAAACGACCCACAATCCCATCACTTAGAGACATAACTTATTACCATGTTGCCGAATTCCTTCCTTATCTTTTCCTTCACTAAATCTACTTTTTACAAAATTGCAACACGCAGCTTTGCATTCTACATTTTCTTCCCTTAATATTATATGACAAGAAATATAATATGGCTACTTAGCATTTTTTCACATAGATTCGTCATCATTAACTTGACCTTTCTTCCTCTGTTGTACCTTTGTTATTACTAGTGTTTCTTCTATTATAAATAATTTTTAAACAAACACATTTGTGCAGAAATCAGAAACCGTATTTGTGATTATCAGGATAGATTCTCAGAAGGACATGCACATTTTAGAAATTTTTAACATAGTCCTTTTATTCTTTCAGTGCATACTGGTCAGTGGCAGTGGCTGGCTCTGTCCCAGGCCCTGTGACTCTCAGGGAAGGAGGAAGGACCGGCCTGAACCCTCAGAGAGCTCATACGCTTACAGGGCACAGAGAAAGGTAGGAAGTGCTTATGATATGGTGCCCCACGTGTCAGGACATGGGGAGTCCCTGTGCTGCTGGACGATAGAGCCAGCTCCAAACGGTGACACTAGGGGCAGGGAGGCTTGCTGAAGGAGTGTCCACCAAGCTGAGGCCTGATTAAGCAAAGATTAAGAAGACTTTTGGTAGCAGAAATAGAATGTACAAAGATTTTTGGAGATGGCATAGGCACATGCAAGTTACGGAAAGTTACCGAAAGAAGCACAATAATGCTGAACGATAAGGTGTCAGCCCTTCAAAGACAGGAGTGTATAGGGACCAGCAAGAATTATAAGATTCTGCTGAGGCATTTGAGGACCTTGGTCATTATCTCGGGGATAATAAAGAGTCACTGAAATGTCTTCAGTAGGAGAGGCAAGTGATCAAATCTGCATTGTATAAAGGTCACTAGGGCTACCAAGTGGAGAGCATATGGAAGATGGGAAGAACCCGGAGGTCGGGAGGTCAGCTGAGAGGCTACAGAAGTAATCCGGGTGAGAAAATCGTCCTTTAAATAAGGGAATGGCAATGAGAGTAGAAGGGACAGTTCCCAGGTTATTTAGGGAATAAAATCAAAATAATTTAGTCACCAATTAGATACAGGAAGCAGATGAGTGCAGAGTAGATGGAAACTCTTGAGTGTGTGGGAGGTCTACGGTGGGTGGGTGGCGGTGCCAGCGGGGCAGAAAGGGTGCACGGGCGGAGGATCTGGCTGGAAGGGTACGGAGGGCAGGGACTGGGTGCCCTGAGTTTAGTTTTGAACATCCCAAACTTGAAGAGGAATTACAAGTGGAAGCAAAGTGAGTTCTCGCATCCATGGGTCTGGAGGAACTCTAGGTTGAATACAATACATTCAAGAGTCATTGATCCACAGCAATGGAGTGAGGAGGCCAGGACGTCAGCCTTGAAAGAGGGCTAAATCTCTCCAACAAGACAGTAACAATCATATTTGTAAGAACCCTCATTCTGATAAGTCAGTTGGGGTGAGGTATTAAATCCTCAAGGACTGCTTTCTGAGGAGGGTGTCTGACCAGCTGTAGTGCTTTTGGCTTTTTTGTGGGGGCCATGCAAGTTTCTCCTTTTTTTTTTTTTTTTTTTAAAGATTTTTTATTTTTATTTATTTGACAGAGATAGAGACAGCCAGCGAGAGAGGGAACACAAGCAGGGGGAGTGGGAGAGGAAGAAGCAGGCTCATAGTAGAGGAGCCTGACGTGGGGCTCGATCCCCTAACGCTGGGATCACGCCCTGAGCCGAAGGCAGACGCCTAACCGCTGTGCCACCCAGGCGCCCCAAGTTTCTCCTTTGAATAAATGTCAAGCAATTGTTTGGAGAGTGTTTTGTTCAAAGGGGTGATAGGCGATCAGCCTTCCCGCTTCATGTGCCTCAGACACCGCCTGCCCTCCAGGTCGACAAGATGGCCCAGTGAGACTCTATGGACTTAGAGTGGTAGGGAGGCCAGCAGACTCAGGTGGCGGACAAGAAGCCCACAGAGGAGGGAGATGCAAGGGAGTGGTTGGAAGAGGCAGCGGGCGTGATGGGGTAAAAGTGAGGGGCTGGTTGTCAGTGCACAGTGCAGCTGGTCAGTGAGGCAGAATGATGACCAAAGAGTCCGCGTTGGGTTTAACCACAATCTGCTGGCTGGTGTCTTCGGTAGCACAGATTCTAGGAGGTATGGAGAGGGTGCCGTACTGCTGGGTGTCCCCATGCGTTATGGGGGCAGGAAAGAAAGACAAGCGGTCGACAGATTGTTCGAGGGGTTCGACCTTCTATGGGAAAGAGAACAAAATGTGAACCTGTCTGTTTTACTGTCCACTGATCCCCTGGCTCGTGCATCATTTTACAAATGTTTCCATGTCAAAATATGGTGTGGCCTTATTTGAACTTTTGTCATTTATCTGATTACTAGGAATACTGAATATTTTCTCTCATGAAAATGGGTAATTTTACTTTTGTTTTTTATGCCCTTTGCCCAATACTCTATGTCCTATTAGTCATTTTGAAGACGTATTTATATATCGTAACCCCTACGCAGTTGTATTTGAGAGCAAATATGTTTTCCCAGGGTTAATTTTGTTATTGCTTTCAGATATAAAATTGTATTTTTATGTTATAAAATGTCTCAGTGGATTGTTGAGTTTTAACAGAAAAGTCATTGGCAGCCATTTGAGCTACGTGGCAATGTGGGGTTTCCTAGGGGCCAGTGTGAAGGACGCCCTCATGCTGGGTTTACGAGACACTACCTAAGGCTCCTAGCAGGCTCAGCAAACCCTTCTTCCCCTTGGCAGGAAGAAAGCCTCGCTGGGATCCCATGGCCGGAAAGCATCACGGGTTTGACTTTCAGACTGCCCCGTGCCAGCAGACACTGGCCTGGAGGAGGCAGGGTGGCCCTCGGATCACAGACTCAGCAGGCTCGGGGATTCGGATGCCACATAATCTTTAACGCCGCGGGGTCGTGCACCTGCGGCTCGGCCCACAGCTGACGGCGTGTTCAGCCTTCCAAAGATGGACTTGGATGCCCTTGGCTTTCTGCCTTAATGTGGCACAGGGGAGGCAGCTCTGCAGGGCAGTTCTCGAAGCCAGGAGCCAGAGGCTCAGCCACAGCTTACCGGGGGAGGGAAACGGATGGTGATGGACACCAGTGCAGATGCCACCAAAAAACCCGGGGACATTATTGTCTACAGCGGAGGCAGCCGAAACCGTTCTGTTCACTGGCCCCCTCTCTGACTTCGGTCCAGCCATGGGCACAGCCAGCCCTTCCCCCACAACTCTGTCATCCTACGTGTCCCCCGAGACAATAGGTCCATAGAACATGAAGCAAGTATATTGTCAGGGACAAGGTGACTTGGTCCTCTTGTTCACCTGCCCCCCATATACCCCTCCATCCTGAAAGCAGGGAGGCGGGCTGGATGCAGGGACAAGAGCATCGTTCTTAAACCTGCTTCAGCAACTCCAAGCCCCAGAAGAAAGGGAAAGGAAAGCAGAGATTATTGCCTCCTTTGTTTTCTCTTTAAAAATGTAGAGGTGATTCTGAAAACACAGTCCAGGTGACACCCCATGATTTCTTCTTCTCCACACAGAAATATTTGGAATCAAATATCTGTTTTCTAGGTTGACAGCTTCGGGTTTTTCTAATCTCCAGTAGCAGGGAACTGATGTCGCTCCTGGAAATGAGAAGAGCAGGACCTAGCTAGGGGTTAATCTGCCTGATTCTGCATTTCCAAGGGTGACTGAACAAAGTTCCTGGCTCTATGTGCCAAGTGATAGCTTAGGGCAGCACCGCCCCTAGAACTTTCTGCGGTGACGGAAGTGTTCTCTAAGCCATGCTGGATACATGGGCAGCCACCAGCCGTGGGGGCTACTGAGCCCTGGAGGGGTGGCTACTGTGACTGAGAAACAGAATTATTTTAATTGAACTTTAATTACATTTACACTAACTTTTAAATGTTAACAATTAAATTTAAATAACCACTATACTGGATGGTAATATCAAAGCAAGCCGTATCTAACGAACGGCAAGCAGCACCCACAGCTGTGGGCTGAACTAAGGAAGTTACGTGAATGCATCATCCACATGACAGGGAGAAGGGGAGACGCGAGAGGTCTAAGAGTCCTGGGGAGCAAGGTTCTTGAGGTGCGACAGCCATTTACATGGCAGATACGCTGTCTGGATATTTGTGTTTCCCCCTGGCTTTCTTGAGAAATAATCAACAGACATCCCTGTACATGTTTAAAGCGCACAGTGTGATGGCGTGATCTACATAGAGTGTGAGATGATGACCACAATAGGTTCAGCTGACAACCATCTTCTAAAGATACGTTGCAAAGAAAAGAAAGAAAAAAAAGGAAAACAGTGTTCTCCTTGTGATGAGAACTCATAGGACTTCTTTGAACAGCTTTGCCACGTATCACACGGCGGTGTTACAGTCAGCACGCCGTGCGTGACATCCCTGGGACTTAGTTATCTTCCAGCTGTGTGGCCAGGCCAGAGGGCTTTGGAGGCTCAGGAGTTGTGGCGAGTCCAAAGACCAAAGGCAAAGGGAAGCCTTGAGTCCAGAAGAGAGGACAGCAGATGAAAACCAGCCGCAGGGAGAGCAAGTTCTGGAGAGAAAGGTGCAGATGGCCAAGAGCAGGGTGCTGACTGCAGGGTGGCTTCTCTGGATTCAAGGGTAGCGGGTCCTTAGGACATGAGGACAGAACGTCAGTTGCAGAGCGCAGTCAGAGGGCCCCCGAAAACAACACAGAAGTACAGGGTCCGACCCCAGGACGGGGAGGACAAATGACTGGGACTCCAGCTTAGACTTGGGCACCAGAAGATGCAGCCCCGGGGCGCCTGGGTGGCACAGCGGTTAAGCGTCTGCCTTTGGCTCAGGGCGTGATCCCGGCGTTATGGGATCGAGCCCCACATCAGGCTCCTCCGCTATGAGCCTGCTTCTTCCTCTCCCACTCCCCCTGCTTGTGTTCCCTCTCTCGCTGGCTGTCTCTATCTCTGTCAAATAAATAAATAAAATCTTAAAAAAAAAAAAAAAAAAAAAAAGAAGATGCAGCCCCACTGTGGAGACTGGCTGTCCGTAATCATACCTGAACACCTACTATGTGTTGGGAATGTTGCACACATTAAGATGAAAAGGCAGATACTATTATTCCCATTTCATGAGTGAGTAAGCTGAAGCCTAGAGTGGTTGAGATTTAATATTCTCCTGGCTCTAGGCTGACTCAACTGGCTACTCCTTCCCAGGCTTCCTTTTGACTTCATTCTTCTCTACTAGGGGTGTAAATGTTGGCATTTCGGGGTCCCATCTCTTCTTATCCCCTACCTACTCAGAAGAGTAGTAGCTACTGTCTGGGAATTCCAGAATTTCCTCTCCAGCCTGATCTCTCCTAGTCAAGGAATGGCAAAAGGAACCGAAGAATGGATGAGGAAGGAATCCATAGACATTAACATATAAACACTACTAATTTATTAATCGGAAAAGCAAGAGAACAGATAATTCCAAGAGCTGCTTTTCATTTAACCAACAAAATAAACCACTAATTGCTCCAATAAAAAAATAGAAGGAAACATAAAATTAGAAATGAGGAAATATTTCAAGAGATCACTTCACTCAAAGTTATGTTGATCCTTCTGAAAACCTAAGTGAAAAATAAAATTTTCTAGGAAAATGTTACCAAAGTTCACACGACAATAGGATTTCTAACTAGGGTCATCAGATTTAATAAATAGAAATATAAGAACCCCCCCTGTTAAATTTGCATTTCAGATAAATAAGAGTTTTTGAGTATGTCTCATGCAATATTATACTAAAAATTATTGGTTGCTTTTCTGAAATTCAGATTTAATTGGATGTCCTACATTTTATCTGGAAGCTCTGCTAAAACAGATAAATTACCGTGGAAAAATATGAGGAACTTGTCAAAAGCTAAAAAAACATCAGGACAAGATGTTTTCAGGTGAATTATATAAATCAAATTCAAGGGATACTTTATTTTTTTTCCAAGGGATACTTTAAACTCTTTTTAAATTATTCCAAAGCATAAAAAAGAGTAATAGCTCCTAAATTATTATTATTACAAAGTTGCAACACAGTGAAACCAAATCTGACAATGATAATTAAAGAGACATGGGCAATTCTGTTATGAATATCCACGATGAAATCATAACTTTGATATTAACAAATATGAAAGAATAACATTTTTCTTTAAAATTGACAGACTTTTTTAAAATTATTTTTTTCTTTTCAAATTTTTGTTTAATTTCTAGTTAGTTAACATACAGTGAAATGTTGGTTTCAGGAGTAGAATTCAGTGATTCGTCACTTACATACAATACCCAGTGCCCATCATGACAAGTAACCTCCTTTACAACCATTACCCACCTAGCCTACCCCCCACTCACCTCCCTCCATCACCCCTTAGTTTGTTCACTATCTTTTTAAGAGTCTCTTATGGTTTGTTTCCCTCTTTCTTTTTTTTTTCTTTTTCCCTCTCCCATATGTTCATCTGTTTTTTTTTCTTAAATTCCACATATGAGTGAAATCATATGGTATTTGTTTTTCTCTAACTTATTTGCTTAGCTAACACGCTCTCACTCCATCCATGTCATTGAGAATGGCAAGATTTCACCCTTTCTGATGGCTAATATTCCGTTGTATATATGGGCCACATCTTCTTTATCCATTCATCAATCGATAGATATTTGGGTTCTTTTGGGTTCTTTTCATAGTTTGGCTATTGTTGATAACACTGCTGTGAATGAACATTGCAGCGGACATTGCATTGTACCCTTTTATTTATTTTTTATTTTTTGGGTTGCAGAAAATTTTATTTACCTTTTGCTTTTATTATCATGATAAACATTTTGTCCAAGAATGAATTTTCAAAATTCTAGTTGGTTAAGTAAAAGAAGAAATTGATTCTCACTGAATTCATGGAGGATGTAATTATAAAACATATAAAAAAGATACCACTAGATTCAGGTAATTCACATTCCACTAATTTATTATTATTATTAAATTCATGAACAAATATTTATATAAGCTCTTATGGAAATTAAAGCTTTTTCCCCCCTGGCTTTAGGCTTTATTTATTTATTTATTTTTAAAAATTTTGTATTATGTTATGTTAGTCACCATACACTACATCATTAGTTTTTGATGTAGTGTTCCATGAGTCATTGTTTGCGTATAACACCCAGTGCACCATGCAATACGTGCCCTCCTTAATATCCTTCACCGGGCTAGCCCATCCCCCATCCCCGTCCTCCCCCTCCCCTCTGAAACCCTCAGTTTGTTTCCCAGAGTCCATAGTCTCTCGTGGTTCATTGCCATTTTACCCCTTTAAATCTGTGTTTTTGTATCTTTGGAGTAAATACCCAGTAGTGCAATTGCAGGGTCATAGGGTAGCTCTATTTTTAACTTTTTGAGGAACCTCCATACTGTTTTCCAGAGTGATCGCACCAGTTTGCATTCCCACCAACAGTGTAGGGGGGGTTCCCTTTCTCCACATCCTTGCCAACATCTGTTGTTTCCTGTGTTGTTAATTTTAGCCGTTCTGACAGGTGTGAGGTGGTATCTCATCGTGGTTTTGATCTGTATTTCCTGGTGATGAGTGATGTGGGGAGCATCTTTTCATGTGTCTGTTGGCCATCTGGAGGTCTTCTTTGAAAAAGTGTCTATTCATGTCTTCTGCCCTAAATTAATATTTTATTATTATTATTATTATTATTATTATTATTTGAGGGGGAAATGAGGGGTAGAGGGAGAGAGAGAATCCCAAGTAGGCTCCACGCCCAGCATGGAGCCCAGCACGGGGCTTGATCTCAGGGCTCTGAGATCATGACCTGAGTCGAGATCATGACCTGAGTCGAAATCAAGAGTTTGATGCTTAACCGATTAGGCCACCCAGGGGCCCCTGACAGACTTTTAAAGAAAAAAGGAACTAAAGAAAATTATTGAAAGTAATTTTACTAAGTTCTCTGTATTTTTTCCTCAGTCTTAACATGCCTACATATTGTGTGCATAATTCTTAGCTTTAAGTCATTTATATAATAGACGTTACTTTCTGGAATCATCCCAAATTAAAATTCATTGTTTTGAAAATACCAGTCAATGCAATTAGATAAGAGAAAAATATGCAGTGTCAATACCTCAACTGAGGAGACAAATTATTACTATCTTTAGACTATGTAATTGTTTATGTAGAAAATGCAAAATAATCAATTGAGGGAAATTCTATTAGCAATAGATGATAATTCAGTTAGGTGGACTGTTTTCAAAATTAATAACCACACTCCGCAGCATTTCAATAAACAGTATTTAGCTATAAAATGGAATGAGGCAACTTATCTCATTTACAATAACATAAAAAAGATAGGACACCTAGGTAGAAACTTAATAACAAATGTATAAGACATATACATTAAAAGAACTGTAATACTTTCTTGAAGGACATTAAAAACATTGAACAAATGAAAAGATCTATCATATTCCTGAATAAGAAGATTCAAGAAAGTAAACACACCAGTTTACCATAAATCTATCCATAAATCCAATGTAATCCTCATAAAAATACCAACAGTAATTTTTATAGCTCGTCAACATAGTATTAAAATTCTTTGGAAATACAAAACTTGTGAAAACGATGTAGATTCCTGTATTTGCCCAACAATTTGGGGGAGGATACACAAGAAGCTATTTATAATGTTTACCTCTAGACAGCAGAAGTGAAGGGTATGAGGTTAAGCCAGAGACTTAGTTTTTATTTTATAAATATAAATTTGAATTTTTTAGTAGGTGCACATATTACTTATATGGTGAAAGTGGCAGTTGTATTTTTTTAAGGAACATTTCCCATTATGTAGAGTAGTGATTGCTAACCCTCAGTGCTCATTCGAATCACAAGGGGGACTTTAATAAAGCACCAGTACTCAGACGGCACCTCCAGATTGGAATTTGGTTGGTCTGGGGTAGGGCCCAGGCATTGGTATTTTTACAAAAGCCTCCAGAGTTGATTATGTTCAGCCTCGGCTGAGAGCCACTGACGTCGAGTATCCTGTGGCAGTGCTTTTCAAACTTCTGGTTACAACCCATTGGGCATGAAATCAATTTTAATGGGTTAGGACCAGCATTTTAAAAAATACAGTTGAACAGAAGTGTGTGTGTGTGTGTGTGTGTGTGTGTGTGTATGGACTAAGTTGTGATCTAAGGCATCTCGCTTTCAGTGGGATGCAATCAAAAAACATCAGAAAGCCCCTACTTTATGTGACTCCAACATCTCAGACCTTCTGAAACACTTCACTAGAATTTGTGTGAACTCTGAAAGGCTTGAAAAATTATAGTGTAATGCTGACTTTTGTTTGTTAATGTGGTCATTCAATCATTGATTCATTATAACTCAAAGGTCAAAATGACATATGGAGGTGGGTTTTTCACGGTTGTTGAACTGCGACTGATAGCAATTGTATTAAATACTCCTGGGGACTGTTGAGAAATGCAGGAGCCTGAATTTTACTGTGAAGTCCTGGGGCCTCAAAGGTCTTTTAGAATGAAATATATATATATATGTATATTTAGAACTACTGGCTAGCATTAACTCAGTTGCATTATAAATACATACATACATACAGAGCGTGTTTGCAGGATCTCCCACCGTGGGAACATGTGGGTTTAACCTGGGATTCCTTAGCATTTTGTGTTCTTCCTGCATCCATTTGCCTTGATGTCTAGATTCCTCAACCAAAGGGAACACAATCTCATTTCAAATTGAAGCCCAGGGGCAGTTGATGGGTGTTGCCTTGTAGGCAAACCTGACCCAACGAGCCTGATCCCATGAGACAGAACCATGGAGAAAAACTCAGTATTTCAAACTGAAGTCTTATTTGTCCCATCTTTTGTTTTTCATTTTCTTTTTAATGGTGGTTCTTACTTTTTTTTCCCCCCTGCTTTGAGTCATTCTCATGGCCACTCTCGGCAAACAATGATTGGGATGTTGCCGCTTTCTCTCTCAACATTCTGGGGTCTCCAAGGGATGTGCCCTGATCCAATGAGCCCGTGGTTCTCTGCTGACATCACTCCAGAGCTGAGTCTTCACTGCAGCCCTGCAGGCCCTCAGGACCTGCCTGTGCATCTCAGCTGGGCACTCGGGCACTGGGCACTCTGGCATTGGGCACTGGGCACTTGGGCATCAACCACCGGGGCACTCGGGTACTTGGGCACTGGGCATCATGCATTCAGGCCCCATACATTGGGCACTTGGGCATCAGACACTCGGGCACCGGGCACTCGAGCACTGGGCACGCAGCAGTGGCAGCTGGGCTGATTTTCCTGGATCACTGGACTCAAAATCCATCCTGTGTCTGAAAGGGCTCTGTGGTGCAAAGACTGGGGAGCAGGTGATCTCACTGAGAAGTCAAGTCGCGATCGGTAATTCAGCAGAGCGCTGGGTCAGCAAGTTCGCGGTGTAACTCTGTAGCGGAAGCAGCTTGGTTCGCACTGTGTTCACGGCGGCATCGTCAGGCCTGTGCTGTCCCAGGCTTCTGCTGCAGCGACACACCAAATGGTCGGGAGGGACAGAGACCAGGCCAGAATATAGCCAGAATATATTTCTGAAGGAAGAGTTTTTATGAATATATTATTCATTAATATAGTTATTCATAAGAATATATTTAAAAGGATGCTGAATATTCAAGTCTATTAACAAATATATTTTTCATGAATATATTTATAAGGAGAATACATTTTTAAGAAGAACTTACAAGAAAAAATATTCATGAAGAATGTATTCTTGAATATTAAGAATATATTCATTGGAACACTTCATATTCCAGAATATATTTTTCAGCTCTGAGAATTGCAGAGACAAATGGAATATTCTTTAAAATGATGTGAAACAAAGTGTAATGCAGTGGAAACTCAGTATTTCAAAAAGAATGAGCAACTGTGGCCAGTTGGTCATTTGTTGGGTGGTTAAGAAACGTGTTTGGATCAGGCACCAGAGTCAGGATTCGAGCCTGGACCTCAATCCAAAGCCCAAGTACTTCCCCCACACTTCCCTGCCTCCAACCCTCACTCAACAGAACGAGATTCCACAAAGAAAATCCCACCAAGAAATGCCACGGATGTTCAAGTCGGCCCTCAGTAAGGGTAAGAGGCCACAACTCAGAGCCCGGGGTTAACAGGACTCAGTCTTCTGTGCGGTCACCCTTGCAATCTGTTTAGAACTTGAGTTATCCAAGGTCAGGATCGGATTGTAGACCAGGAGAAAAGAGGTGTTCAGAGCTGATTAAGGGGAGATTTTTCTTGGGAGGACTATGGGTTGTTGGAAGTAGAGAAATTTATTTTTTTGAAAAAGTATCAGAAATTAAAGGCATTCAAAGACTATGGTCTCAGAAGTCCTAAGCTCCCTGAGTACCCTTGCTGATGACCTCCTTTCCAGCCCCATGATGTGTACTTACGATGTGTTGTACAAATGGTCATTTAGGGGAACTCTTTCTAATAACCCTGAAGTTTGCATTTCTTGCAGTCCTACTGGCAATGTTTTGCTTTGTTCCTGACTCATGCTTATTCCAGGTGGGAGTCAGGAGAGAGGTGAGTAAGAGGCTGAGTGTGGTATCCGGGGGCAGCTGAGGCCTTCCAACCATCTGGGGCATTTCTGGATGCTGCCTGACTCCTGAGGGTTGGGGGGATCCTCCTGGGAGAAAGATTTCAGCTTGTAAGTTTTCCAGCCTGTCTGGAAAGCTTGGGCTGGGGGGAGGGAATGGGTGGGAGTCAAGGCTGGGTGTGGTAGGGCTGGGTCCAGGGTGATCAAGGGTCCCCTGAGATCATCCCAGGCCCGCCTGACTGTGCTTCCGGGCCCCCTAACCAATAACCACCCTGAGAAGAGCGGGTCTCTTGGGGTGCTCAGGGCTGATGATGCAAACTGAAGTTTATGTGTGGGGCTTCCTGGAAGAATGCTCGAGGACCGGGAGGCTGTCTTGCTCTGAGCGTTATGTTGGCTACATTCACATCCGCACATCCACAAAATCTAATGCAAACAATATCCCTCGGGGTCGGTATTTTCTTTTTGACAGACCAGTGATGCGGATGTAGAAGCTAGGGAGCTGGGATTCGAAGCTGAGTTTGGTGGGCTTGCTGCACTCACAGGTGCGACGGCTCTCTTACCGCGCGCTGATGAAGGGCCAGGCATGACTTCTAGGGCGGGAGGAAGTGACGGGCAAGCCTGCCACCCTGTCTGTCCCCACAGACCGACTAGACTTGGGGGGGGGAGCACGTGGTAAGGATGGTGAGTGAGGAGCCATAGGAGGGGGAGGTGGGCTGCAGTGGGGTCTTCCCAGGCAGGGGTGAGGGGCAGAGGGGCAGAGAACACCTCAGGCTGAGGAATCAGCATATGCCCAGGTGAGAGGCCCACTAGGAGGGTGAGTCTGGAGGAAGAAAGCAGCTCGGTGTAGGAGCACGAGCGAAGCGCTGTGACGGAGGAGGAAGGGGGGCGAGGTGTGAAAGCCGGCAGTGTGCGGGGCCAGCAGGGACCCCTCCGGAGCTGACCCGCACCTCGTCGGTCTCCACCTTCAGCGAGGTCGTGCTCGTAGAGAATCCGTAACACAGAAATGGACAGAGTCGGACGTTTCGTGAGCGGGGTGGCTACTTTGATGACGGTACGGTTACTCGGGGGAGGATACGAGGATGGGACCATCTTAGTTGCCTTTCCAGTATGACAAGGTGAAGGTTTTGGGTGACAAGCTGGGTGTCCAGCAGGTGGACACCTGGATTGAGCTCTACCTGATCACGCTGTCTTCTAGGAACACAACAGTTCAACCCTAATTCGTCTTGGTGTTATCTATTCTGTTCTGTTGAAACGACAAGTATTAAATATACGAAACACGCATCTCAGGTCTCCCATGGAGCCTATACAATGAGCAATCGTGAGGTTCTTGTTAATTTAAAAATCTCCGTTTTGATTTCTCAAGTTATTTTTTTCAAGTGGGCTCCACATCCAGCATGGAGCCTAACACGGGGCTGGAACTCACGACCCAAAGATCAAGACCTGAGCTGAGATCAAGAGTCGGGTGCTTAACCAACTGAGCCACCCAGATGCGCCTAATTTCTGAAATTATTAACAGGGATCCGCTTCCCTGAGGAAAGATATCCCAAAGACTCAAAGAAGGCTGACTGCTGGCTGATGCACGCGGTGCTTTCTTCTTCCGTGGCGGAGAAAAGAGTCTTCAGGTTGTGGTGTGGGAACAGGTTATTACAACATATTCATTAAGGCATGGAGGTGGGCGTTTTATTTGATCTGTTTATTATCATTTAAAATATATTAAAATTTTAACACAGCAGAAGCAGAAATTTAATTGTGCATGGCAGTCTAAAAACAAAACAAAACAATAACAACCAGAAAACAAACAGCAAACAAAACTCCACAGAAAACAAAAATTTACATGAACCAATAATATATTAAAATTCCATTTAGGTGAGGATCTAAAAAAAAAACGTAATATGCACACACCTCTTAGAGAAGAATTGTTTTTCTTCACTGACTTACAGTTTGAGAATCTCTCCAAGCTGAATCCACTTTCTTCAACCATAAGATTCTTAGTGGAGCAAAGGGGGGAGGTCTGTTTCTTTTCTCCCTCCACACCACCCCCCCACCCCGAAACAAGGGATAACCACTTCCCTGGGGGTCTGTGTAGCTCTGACTATGGGTATAAAAGAGGTGACTGTCTTTCAGAATTGTGGGACTGGCGCTTCTTGTCAGATACACTTATACAGAACAAATAAGGTCTGACAAGGAATCAGAATCGTTGGAACAAATCACAGCCACCAAGCTCCCTGCTTTAGAGACCTTCCCTTTGAATGGTGCGTCCTGCAAAGATATAACACGGCTCCCTCTCGCACCGGCTCAGAGGGAGCGCAGCGCCAGTTCCTTCTCCAGAGGCCGCCTCTGAGTGGAAGCCGGGTGGGTGGCTGTCCCTCGAGCCCACCCGCATGCGTGGCAGGACGGGGTCCCCCGCGCTCCGGCACACAGCGGCTGGGCGCTGCCGGCAGGGGGTCCTCGGGAGGGTCTGGCCAGCTTCCGCTACATGCCCAGGCGGACTGCTCCCCGGGTGCTCCAGGAGCCGCCGGCAGCACACACAAGAAACGCTTCATGGAACAAAGGAGAATTAATGAATCATGAAAACATGTGCTTATTATTATTTTTTTAAAGATTCACACTTTCCTGAGTAAAGTACACAAAAATCCCACGTGAAGTCTTTTTAAAGCACCAGGCCTCTATCTCTTAGACTGACTGCACCCAGATGGCCAAGCTGAGCCAAGCTCAGATGTTCTGGTGAAAACATTCACAACGCATTTATGAATGCTGCTTTTCTAATATTTTACCGCTGGAGAGTTTTATGCTTGAAAACTGGTTAATGGGGAAGGAGAAAAACTGAAGGTGTATGTGGGCCTCTTTGGTCTGCTGCGACACTTCAGAGCTGGCAGGGCCCCGCCGAAGATAAAGATGTTCCCAAACCACACACGGGCCTCTGCGTCCTCAGCACCGCATCAGTCAGCGATACCCTCTACACATCGAAACCAGAGCCGCTTTCGAAGGTCCAAATTAAATATGGATATGACCGTGGGGACATTCAAATCAAATTAATGTGGGCCAGTTTTATTGCTCAGAGAACAAGGTCCTGGTGCCGCGGCCGTTCCGGTGCTGTGTTTATCCTCTGGCTTCTTGGCCTGAGAGAGAATCTTCTTCAGTGAGGTCCCGGGAATTCCGGAACATGAGGATGGAGTTATAAATCTTCAGGGCTGGACCCAGCTTGATCTTCATCACCTTGACGATGTCTGTCTGTGTCAGAAGCAGGAAGGCTTTGCCGTCGATCTGCTATGAGTAAATAAACACACGCTGTTTACCCTCTGGGTACTTTTGGGGGCCGAGCTGTGTGACACCGAAAGGTGTTGGCCTCCCTGCAGAGTTCTCGAACGGCAGGGGAGCACGGCACGCTCTCCCACCCCGTCCCGACCGCTGCCCAACTCCATACTGTCACCCAGGGCTTTGTTAAATATGAACTCAATATACAGGCAAAATTTCTATTGTTACGTTTAAAAAATCTTGGCCCAGATTTGTATTATGAACCTTAAAAAAAATCTACTTGCATCCACCAAGTAAATCTCCAGGAATTTTTCGCAAGAGAACAAAGTGCAATGCGTCCACTCTAGTGTTATTTGTAATAGTGAAATGCTAAAAACAGTCCAGCATTTCAAAACTAGCAGAAGTAAATAAATTATGGTATTGTCTAAGCTGGGGTATGAGGCGGTCGCCGAAATTCACATCTTGATGAAACAATTATTTGGCAAAATTTTCATGAATTGTTAAGCAACAAAACATGACATGATGATATTGAAAGATCTCAGTTTTATTCCATAAAATTAAAGGTGCATGGCCACATGTATACATACACATAATGAAAATATTTGAAGTCTTTATACCAAATGTTAAGTGAAGTCAGATTTGGCTGGTGGGGTAGTGGTTTGATTTTTATTTTCTCCTTTTAACTGACCTGCATTAAAATTTTTTAAATAATAAATGCCGTTATAAGCAGAAATACATATAAAATAAATGTTCTTTTTATTAACTTTTAAAAATATTTATTTTAGAGAGAGCATGCGAGCGGGGGGAGGGACGGAGGAAGAGGGAGGACAGACTCCCCACTAAGTGCAGAGCCCCATGTGGGGCTGGCTCTCAGGACCCTCAGATCATGACCTGAGCAGAAATCAAGAATCCGTTGCTTAACCGACCGAGCCACCCAGGCGCCCCTTTTTAAACATAGTGGTCTGACATGTAATAGCTTTGCTGAGACTCACAGGATGGTGAGTGACCACCACCCAGGCCTTTCCCACAACTTCTAGAAGCCCTAGTCTGCTCTCAGAGTTTGAGTCCCAGGGACTGTATGTCCGATACCCACACCACCTATTTAAACAGACTGCCTCAGAAAGATTGCTGGTTCTAGAACCAAGAAGACAGAATGAAAGGGTTTTCTACGGCAACCCCCTTCTCTGACTCTAGCACTGTGGTTCTAACCTTTTTGAATTAATGATGCAAACCCTTCGTGACAATAACTTACTGAGGAAGTAAGGCTCCCCCACGGACCCAAGTTTTAAATTAAAGTGGGAAGTTAAAGTTTTAAAGTTTTAAGAAAGTCGTAAAAAGCTTCCTGTGCATTTATGATAGTGTCTATTGAAGAATCGTCCATTTAGAGACAGACTACACCGTGCAGAACTTTCTTAGGTGCCGAAACACACTAACCCTGGCTTTAAAGTCCCCTCGAGGAAGTGTGTGTTTTACAGAGGGACGAGGCAGGGGGACCGCTGGTCGTAAGAGCCAACCTGGGGCAACCTGACCTGCAAAGACACCGGCAGACAAAGTGGGCACTGCTTGACGCAGAGAGCGGCCCGCACGTGCGAGGCCAGGCCCACCACGCCCAAGCCGTGCTGGGCTCAGGCGAGAGCAGGTGAACGTCATGTTTCCATAGGCAGCTACCCAGAATGCTACCCGACTGACCCTGTGCTGAGATCCCTGGAGATGCCGGACTTGCTGGGCTCTGAGGGGCCCAGGACCCCAAACTCCAAGAGTACTTTCCCTGAACCATAGCCTCTAGAGAGGGAGAGTGTGTGCTACATGCTGGAGTCTCTAGGAGTGTAGTTTTCTTAGAGACTTCTAGAGCAACGGTGATGGCTCTGGAATCACAGGGATAGGGGCTGCAATCTGACTGCCCTTTTCCTGCTACACCTTAGCTTCTTCATTGGTCGTTGGAGGCCCCGAGCACAGTAATTACAAAGTGCTCAGCACAGGGCCCAGCACGTGGCAAGCCCCTGATTCATCACCAGCACCATACCTTCACTATTATTCTACAGCTGGTCCAGTCTCTTCTGCAGCCCCTAGAGCTATGGCTAGTTCCAGGACAAATACTGAGCAGTCTCGAACATTCTCAACCAACAGGGAGTAGGAAGCAAAACCCCACAGAAGGCTTTTCGGCCTCTCTGCATTCCTCTTGAAGCAGGTACAGAGCGGGGGTACACAGGATGGTTCCGCTGTCACCCTGGAGCAGAAAATCCCCTCCCTCCCTGGGAGCAGACTCCTAGCAGGACCGCTTCCTGCCCCCAGTGAAGCCTGAAGTCATCACGGCAGAGCCTGCATGGTGCCCATAAGAATTAATCGACATGCTCATCTATTCTTCTACCCAACAGTCTATTTCTCGAGCGGGCCCCGTGGGCCGAGCCCCACAGCTTGTGCCCGTGACAGAGCACGGCTACGTGGAAGCGGGACAAAGCCGGAGGCCGACCCCGCTGTGCCGAGTGCACTGCTGGGCTCTGTCCCGCCTCCACCCCTCTCTCCTGCCCACCCAACTGTGCCTGGTTCCACTTAAGGAAATGAAAACAAAGCGCTTCAGGGGCCAGAAGTACAGAAACACATACAGTTTGTGCATTTCTTACCTCTTTCTTGAAGCACTTGGCATGCTCTTCGCAGCCCAGAAGAGACCGTACAAATTCAGCCACCTACAGAGCAAGATGGAAAGCCTGATTTACAACACGCACCTGAAATAAGTTCTGGGGCTGTGGTAATCCAACGTTCGAGAAAATTTACTTCAAATCCCTCAAACATGGGGGACTGAAATAGTAACTATCAAGGCACATTAGCACATGCCAGCTCAGAAATTAGACAGTCGCCCGTCTCCCTTCTGGCCTCTTATTGCCAGGCTGACCTACACTGGGTTACCGTTAGGATGACAACGACAACCTCCACGTGTGCAGTGGTCATTCTGGAATCTTCCGTCATCTGATCCTCCCGTCCACCCTGGGGAGTCACAGAAGGCAGGAGGGAGTGGCCCGTGTGTAATGGTCTCCACAGTGACCGCTGGAGAGAAGGACTGTCCACCTGGCCCCTTCAGCAGTCTCACAGGGACTCCAGGGACATGTGCCAACCGAATTCCCTCAGCGGTGACAGTGAGTTTGAAGCCCAAGGAGGTTTAATGACTTACTGAAGGTCACGCATGGCTGGGAAGTGTCAGGGATGGTTTTGGAACGCAGGTTTTCAGACTCCAAACCCAGACTTCTGGACAATCACGCTCTTCAACTTCATTTCCCACTGTTCCCCCCACCCCCACCCCAGCCACACACGCACCAAGTTCCTTTTAATTACAGAGACCAGACTACGACCTGGCTAGATGCGCAGGAAGCTACGGAGTGTTCCCAACCGATGCTTTTAGGGAGCTGAGTGAACAAACATCATAAAGTGCGGACTCTCAACGACCAAAATGACAAGTGGATTCTGGCCACGTCTGGCAAGGCCGGGCACGGTCGCAGCACAGGGTGAAAGGCACGCCAGGAGGCAGCAGTAACAAAACCTGGGAGACGATATTTGTAAGAGCAACTGTCTTGGCTTTTAATTTCTGGCTCTCTGTGTCTTGTGCCAACCAAATTAGGTGCACTTGAACCTTCTCTCTCCCCGCTGATGGAAAAGGCCCACAGGAAGGCAGGGAGCTCAGGGCCTCGTATCCACATGTTCCACAATCCAAGAGCCCTGGAAGTCCCGGGCTCCCTGCAGGGAGAGGACAGTGGACACCGACCCTCCCCACACGTTGCAGAAGAGAGCACTGCAGCACTGGCTGGTCTCCAGCAGCCGGGGACCCACACCTACAAGGCAAACCCAGGTCCTGACACCTGTACGCACACCCTTGACTCACAGCTGTATTTGATATGAAGATTTCAGAACATCTTCTTAGGGGCAATCAGCATGCTGGTGTCTGCTTTACCTGTGATGCTGCAGTATATTTTATTATGAGTCATTTACAGTCGTCCTTCCAAAGTGCAGGATGATGAGAATTAAAACAAAAAATCTTCCCACAGCCGTCATCATGCTGCCACACAACGGCATCCTCGGGCCCTAGGAGCACCTGGGAGGCGTTAGCGTTCTGGCTGCTTCGCCAGAGCGCCTGGTGCTCCACGCAGCCGGGAAGCCGAGTCTGTTGGTTGAGTTGACATGATCTGCTCTTCTTAGGTGGCTGAAAAGCATGGAGCTGAGGAAAGCACGGGAACGCTACTGGTCAAACTGCAGAGATGCGTAACTGGGGCGAGTGACGACTGGGGCTCACAGAGGGTTGCTAGGGCTTGGGACACTGGGAGGGGGGTGCAGTCCGCTTGTTCCCTAGGCTGCTCTCTGGCCAGGTATGCCCGGCTCCAGCTACACGTGAGGCCCCCGCCGGGCGCTGGGAGGCAGGACCTGTGAGCAGGTGAAGCGGGAACTTCACTGCACTTACTGTTTGATCAGAGGAGGGAGGATAAACGGAAAATGGCGATTAAGGATGGCTTACTCATCACACTGATATGTGCTCACATGTGCTAACTTCTAGAAGAGAAGTGGAAAGGCTATGATAATCTTCTAGCAGGGACAGATGGCGTCTCAGACGGGAACCCAGGAAAGGCATCTCAAGGGAGGTGGAGGCTAAGACGGGCACTGCTCGGGGGCAGTGTTTCCAACGGGAGCGATCCCGGGGGGATGACTGGAGACCTTCTCAGCACAGAGCGTAAGGGGCATGGCCACGAGTGGCATGCACTGCACACATGTCATCAGCAGTGAGGAGTCCCGTGAGGCTAGAACTGCAGAGCAGAAGGGGAGTCTCGGGAAAAGGCAGGGGTGAGGGGGTGGCGGTGTGGTTTCCCAATATGGACAGAAAGAGCCCTGGAGAGGCGGGTCTCTCTCTGGGCCACACCTTGGAATCCCCTGGACAGCTTTACCCAGGAATGATGGCGAGACTCAGGCCACAGAGACTCCAAAGTCGTCAAGCTGGGTCCGTTCCAAGTGTTGGGCACTCATGTTTAGATTCCCCGGTGATTCTCACGTGCAGGTAGGACTGAGGACCCCGGCGCAAGAGAAAACTCGAGAGATGATCTAGCAGCGTGGCGGGGGGGGGGGCTGGGCAAGACGTCACTGGGAGACACCCACGGCTGTCCCGGCGGGGGCTCTGAGGGCCTGGACACTGCACGGGGCAAAGCACGGAGCTGGAGGCAGAAGGTTCTGCACGTCAGATCCTGAGATCTGCCCACGGGCTGGGTGTGGGACAAAAGGAATCAAAGCGGAGCCCAGGAAAACCGCTGGAGGCCAGGTGTGTCCCCACCTGTGCTACTGACTGAGCATCCTTGGCCGCGGGGCCGCCCCAAGTGTTGCAGGCTGTTTAGCAGCGACACTGGCCTCCGTCTGCCACGTGCCACTCGCACCCCCACCCCCACCCCCACGTTGTGACAACCAAAAATGTGTCCAGATGTTGCCCACATCTTCCTCGTTCAAAGCTACGGCTCTAAAGGCAGGTTTTCCTGAGATGGCCCTTTCACAGGAAAAGAGGCCGAATGCCACAGCAGGAAAACTGAAAATAAAAAAGCAGGACTAGGAATTAAGAGAAGACATGCATTTTGTCATAGCTCAATCACTAGCTCCTGCGGGAAAGCCAAGCCGGAGATGAGGAGCCCGAGCTCCCCACAGACAAAGAGAAGTGTTTTGAGAGAGGGTCTTCTTCAAATACGTGTCCCAGGAACTTCCATTCACAGCAAAATTGTTGTGTGCTGCTTTGATGGTCAGCATAGGTTAAAATGTCCTTTCCTGGGCAAACAGAAAAGAATCACATTCCCCTCCTGGTAGCCAGGAAGCCACTGTCCGTGTCGGAGGTAGGCAGGATTTCCGAACAGGAATAAGGAACCGGCCAGGCCAGGGAGGAAGTGGAGCACCGCGGCTGGGCCCCCCGCGGTCCCGTCTCCCTCAGACGCTGCGGCCCCCTCGTCTCCGTGGCTGGACCACGGGTCCAAAATCCTCTGCCTCTTTGGAAAGAGATTCTGAGTCCATTCAATCCTTCCTTTTCCAAAGTCAAAAACAAGTTCCATGAAATCTACTGAGGCCGACTCTTCCGGCCAGAATTTAGAAATATCCAAAGGCCTTGATCATTATTCGGTGTCATTATTCAGTCCTGTTAGTATTTATTCCCTCTGAGAATAGATTATATTGTGAGGTTTACTAGAAAGCCCATTTTGCTACAAATTTTAAATGGGAAGTGGCGAGCTCGAGCAAACCACAGAGTACTCTCAGGAAGCTTCCCTCTCATTCTCCCCTTCTAAATCTGTGTGCCTCCCCAAGGCCGCGGTAAACGTGACCTGTTCAGACGGGCGTGAACCCCGGGAACAGGAAGCTGCCCTCCGTCTGCCGGCACCCAGACGGCGGTGTGGACGCGTCTGCTTGTCTGAGGTACGGGCCGGGGGGCGGCCGACCTCCGCCTTGGCCTCCGGCAGCACGTCTGGAGTGGGGGCCGCCTTGCGCTTGGTTCCCCAAGTCTCAGGAGCGGGGTGTCCCCCCGCTCAAGCCCCAGCGTGGTCCTGGAAGGACACGGAGTAGGTCAATTCCGGGATGACAGCACTTCGGAAAGACTAAGAAAGACGGCCGTGTGCCAGCTCTCGGAGGAGCCGTTACTCCCCGCAGCTTGCTTCCCCTGCGTCTCCGGCACCGTCCCGGCGCAGCAGGCCTGCCGCTCCCCTCCACGCTTCCGAACGCCCGTGTTCTGGATCGCGCCGAGCCCGCGGGAACGCCCGTGTTCTGGATCGCGCCGAGCCCGCGGGAGCGCCCGTGTTCTGGATCGCGCCGAGCCCGCGGGAGCGCCCGTGTTCTGGATCGCGCCGAGCCCGCGGGAGCGCCCGTGTTCTGGATCGCGCCGAGCCCGCGGGAGCGCCCGTGTTCTGGATCGCGCCGAGCCCGCGGCCGTGCGCCTGACCGCACTGGCTCCAGGGCCGCCGGGGACCGCGTTCCCAGCCCGGCTCTCATTTCTCAGCGGTGGGATTTGTGACTTGCCCTTTTTTAAGGGCCTGCTTGTACAAGGCTGCTATGCTTGGTTAGCAGCCTCCTGAATTTTTCAAAACACGCCCTCCTGGGTAACGATTGCTTTTAAAGCGACCGCCGTCTTCTAAAGTTAACGGGCATCTAGGGAGCACTTGGGTGAGGCGAGGGCGATTTACACGTGCTGCTTCAAAAAGCATTCTTGACCGTAAGGAGTACAAGTGCCCATACGTGCCCCGAGCACACATGAGCCACACCTGTGGCTCCGAGGCACACACGGCACGTCACCTCCTGCCCTCACGTGCCCTCGCACACCTGGCAGGAGGGTACTGGATAAAATCCCCCTCCCCGTTTATTCACTCACACATTATCAGACACCTACTCTGGGCGACGTACTTTACTATAATGACGTAAGGAGATAGAAAAATATTTTAGTTTCTACTCTTAAGGGCTTATACTTCCACAGAACATTTTCACCACCCAGAGTACGAAATACACTTCACACTAACCATAATTTGAGTGTTTGCACATACCCACACAATTCTAACAAAGGTTTCACAAAATAATAACCCTTACTACAGTTATGGTCTTTCATCTTCTCTTTTACTCTAGAACCACGAAACTGACTTCACAGCCTACCTGTGCTTTGAAAGACACCGCTCTAACCGAACCAGGCACAGCGATAAAGGAGTGAGAAGCCAGCTCACGCTCTGGGCAGTGCTACAATGGCCCTGGGCGGGCTTCTCTTCGCAGGTAATGTAATGCAGAGCGGAGGTCTCCCTCCCAGGCCAGGGAAGCAGACAAAAGCGAGCGTTCTTGCTCTTCATCTTCTGCCACAGACAGACCCCTGCCTCAAGTCTCCCTGAATGGCACTTAACACAAGGACACACAAGTCCATTTTCAATGTATCCTGTCTTGGGCTCCTGTGGTTCCTCTCCAACACTTTGCGTGATGAGAACAAAACACTAAAGAACAGCAACCCCCTTGGTCTCGTCTTGCCCTGAACTGCCTTTTCAAATCCTTACTGCCCTATTATTTTGAATGTGGCATCTAAAATAGTCACAAACTCTACTGTTGGTACTCACTGGAATGCCCCCTAAGCAAACCCCCATCTGAGGGCTGCCTTATTTTCAAAGATACAAATAGAGTCACCACAAAGCCCACACTCTCACCCCACCCAAGATTCTTCTTGAGCGCCTATTTTGTTCCAGGAAATGTGCTACAAGAGTGTGGGAATGCAGAAAGAAATTGAGGACATGGTCCTTGTCCTCAAGGGAATCTAGTTAGAGAGATTGCAAGATTATGAGATATTAAACATGAGGGAATAAGCCAAACTCTCTCTGGAATGCGTGCTTGAGGGAAGTCATGGTTATGGAAGCATCATGACAGGAGCACTCTATGAAGACAGCCTCAGGGATGATGTTCTTATTTTTAATCTAGAAAATTCTAAGGCCTCTTTCAGCAATAAAGGTCTGGGGTTCTATGTGTAGAGCCTACAGAGAACTCAGGGTCTGTGACCTTGGCCTCTTAATAGTCCTCGATGGCACCGTCAGTCTCCCCTGCAGTGAGTCCCTCCCTGTCCCAGTGAGACTCGCAGCTTGACCACTACTGCCTTTCATCACCCTCCAAGCCCTCGCTTTCCTGCAGTGCCAGACTTGGGACTCATCACATCAGAGGCCCCCCTAAACTTCCCACTCACTACTTAACGTTCCTAAAACAGAGGTTCTGTTCTCTTTGGACGATGGTCCTCTTGAGACATTAATAAAAGCTCTGGCCCTCCTCTTAAGGACCAAGAATACACATATTGTCCACATTTTTTCCAAATCCCCCGAAGCCTAGTTCTGCAGCCCCAGCCAGGAGCCCTGAGCTACATCTGGCGTGTGCCCTGCTGAACGGAACACTCGCCACCTGCCTCCCCTTGACAATTCTCTGTTGTGGACTCTCTCTCCAACTGTGGTCCCCTCTGACCTCCATCCTCCGCAGCTCTCCTTGGACAACCGTGTCCTCGGTGAGGGCTCACCCAGCGCCCCCACCCGTTAGTGACATCCCATGGGTATTTCCACCCCCGGAATAGGTGTTGTACCTGCACTGCTGTCATCCGCAGGGACCTCCCCCTCAAGATGTCCCATAGGAAATTCACCATCTTCTCCCCCTGCCCCCAAACCACGTTCTTTCACCCAAAGTTTCATTTCGTTTGGTGGCACTACTTGCCCATTCTTTCACATGAACTCTCTAGCTCGCAAATCGTCATCCTGGGTCCTACACTGTGTGATGCTGAGATGACACGTGGAGTCACGCTTGGCTCATTTCGCCTCTTCCTCTTCAGTATCTGATCTGTTCCGCTGTGCTGTGTTCTTGCTTTTGACCTTACAATGCCTGCCGACTTTGACTTTGGTGGTTCTTCTTCCGGCAGCGCCCAGTGCAGACCTGGATGATTCCCCGCCGGGAGTGTGGGGCTGCTCCCTGCTCCGTCCCTCTGCTCCGCCTCTTCTCACGCGTACCCCTTCTGCAGATGGGGGCCGTTCTCATGCCCCCGAAGCACCTTCTCCACAGGTGACTTCCTGCCTGAGCGCCTCACGTGGCTCCTGCTGCCGACGGACATGCCCGCCCCCGTCCGGCCTCACACCCTGCGCTCCTTCCCCAGCCCGGGGCACTTCTGTTTGTGCCCCACATCCGCGGGGTGCTCGGAGGGTAAGACGTCCGCTCGGGACCTGGCTCTGCCTGTGGGGCTCTGAAAAGTGATGTAGTCTCTAGATGCCTCAACTTCCCTAACTGTAAAATGGGCAAAATAGAAGAGTACTTGCCTTACCCCCAGTGTATTAATAGTGTTCACTCTCATTATCGTCTTAGTAAAGGATGCGCGGCCATCCATGTATACGTCAGACTCACTTCCAGGCAACTTTCCCTTTTTCCCTGTGACTGGAATGGCTGCCCTTCTTTTCTCTGCTTGGATGTGTTCCACTTTTGTTTCAAAACCCAGCAGCTCACGATGCCCTTGTCATGCAACATTCATTCAACAAACATTGCCCGGTTCTCCACTAAGTGCTGGGTGTAGTGAAAAGTTCTCCAGATAACGTGCCAAGCATGTGAAATAAGGTCTCTAGTCATCTGGTGAGGGGGCAGACAAGTGAGTGTAGGTCAGTGACAGAAAACTCTCTGAGGAGATGGGAGCACGGAGAGGCTCCTGTGGGAGGGGAGCACTGTGCTGATGGCTGAAGTGGTCACAGGCAGAGCGGGAAGGGCTGTCTGAGGTTGGGGTAGCAACTGTGCCAGTGTAAGAACCTCATGCAGGGACTGTAGCCCAAGGTGGGGGGACCACGGGGGGCATGGTGGGAGGTAGGGCTGGAAAGGCAGGGAGGACTGCCCATGCACGTCCTAGGGCACGCCCAGGACTTTGTTTGGGGAGCCAAAGATTATGTTAAGGTGCAGAGTCACACCCAGAGCTCTGAACAAGAGACACCCACTTGAGGACTCAGCTGCTCTGTGCACATAGGGCTGGGGCCAGAGGCAGATGACTGCCCTCTCCAAGACATCTTTCTTTCTTTCTTTCTTTCTTTCTTTCTTTCTTTCTTTCTTTCTTTCTTTCTTTCTTTCTTTCTTTATAATAATTTTTATTTTGTTATATTAATCACCATACAGTACATCCCCAGTTTTTGATGCAAAGTTCCATGATTCATTATTTGCATATAACACCCAGTGCACCATGCAGTATGTGCCCTCCTTACTACCCATCACCAGCCTATCCCAATCCCCTACCCCCCTCCCCTCTGAAGCCCTCAGTTTGTTTCCCAGAGTCCATAGTCTCTCATGGTTCATTCCCCCTTCTGTTTACCCCCCCTTCATTCTTCCCTTCCTTCTCCTACCGGTCTTCCTATTTCTTATGTTCCATAAATGAGTGAAACCATATGATAATTGTCTTTCTCTGCTTGACTTATTTCACTTAGCATAATCTCCTCCAGTCCCGTCCATGTTGCTGCAAATGTTGGGTAATCGTTCTTTCTGATGGCTGAGTAATATTCCATTGTATATATGGACCACAACTTCTTAATCCAGTCATCTGTTGAAGGGCATCTCGGCTCCTTCCATGATTTAGCTATTGTGGACAATGCTGCTACGAACATTGGGGTGCATATGGCCCTTCTCTTCACTACGTCTCTATCTTTGGGGTAAATGCCCAGTAGTGCAATGGCTGGATCATAGGGTAGCTCAATTTTTAACTTTTTAAGGAACCTCCACACTGTTTTCCAGAGTGGCTGTACCAACTTGCATTCCCACCAACAATGTAGGAGGGATCCCCTTTCTCCACACCCTCTCCAGCGATTGTTGTTTCTTGCCTTGTCAATTTTTGCCATTCTAACTGGCGTAAGGTGGTATCTTAGTGTGGTTTTGATTTGAATTTACCTGATGGCTAATGATGTTGAACATTTTTTCATGTGTCTGTTAGCCATTTGTATGTCATCATTGGAAAAGTGTCTGTTCATATCTTCTGCCCATTTTATGATTTATTTGTTTCTTGCATATTGAGTTTGAGAAGTTCTTTGTAGATCTTGGATACCAGTCTTTTATCTGTAGCGTCATTTGCAAATATATTCTCCCATTCCATGGGCTGCCTCTTAGTTTTTTTGACTGTTTCCTTGGCTGTGCAGAAGCTTTTTATCTTGATGAAGTCCCACAAGTTCATTTTATCTTTTGTTTCTCTTGCCTTTGGAGATGTGTCATGAAAAAGGTTGCTTTGGCCGATGTCGTAGAGGTTGCTGCCTATGTTCTCCTCTAGGATTCTGATGGATTCCTGTCTCACATCGAGGTCTTTCATCCATTTGGAGTTTATCTTTGTGTATGGTGTGAGAGAGTGGTCAAGTTTCATTCTTTTGCATGTAACTGTCCAATTTTCCGAGCACCATTTATTGAAGAGACTGTCTTTTTTCCACCGGATGTTTTTTCCTGCTTTGTCAAAGATTAGTTGCCCAAAGAGCCGAGGGTCCATTTCTGGGCTCTCTATTCTGTTCCATTGGTCTATGTGTCTGTTTTTGTGCCAGTACCATGCTGTCTTTGTGATCACAGCTTTATAGTATAGCTCGAAATCCGGCATTGTGATGCCCCCAGCTTTGTTTTTCCTTTTCAACAATTCCTTGGTGATTCGGGGCCTTTTCTGGTTACACACAAATTTAAGGGCTGTTTGTTCCAGTTCTTTGAAAAATGTCATTGGTATTTTGATTGGGATGGCGTTGAAAGTGTAGATTGCTCTGGGTAGCATAGACATTTTAACTATGTTTATTCTTCCGATCCATGAGCATGGAATATTTTTCCATCTTTTTGTGTCTTCCTCAATTCCAAGACATCTTTCTAAGCACGATGGGGACAATGCAAGGGAAGAGAAGCCACTGTGAGTCTAACTTAAAAGTTAGTAGAACCTTGAGTGAATGGCTTGAAAGTCAGGAATGAATGACTTGCCACTGAGATCCCCATTACGCAGTGCTGTTGCAAGGCCAAAGCCATACATGATTGGATTACAGACACAACAGGTCTTAGGTTCAGTGGGCTTGGTCAGGAAGCCACTGCATGCTTTGTTAACTGGTCCAAATTCATCAGTGAGGGGCAGGGGGCAGACCTTGCATACTTTGTAAGGAATGGGATCCTATTTAGCCACCATTGGCATATTCAGCCAGCACTCCGTTACCAGGATGCTGGGGGCACTTGGAAAGAGTGGAAGGAGAGGTGGAGCAGCAGATTGTGCTGAGGGAAAGGCGTCAGCCCCTGCTGCTCCGGGCAGGGAGTGCTGGGCAGGTCAATCCACCAGGAAGGTTCTGGGAGGTGCTGGCAAGGAGGTGGACAGGGCAGGCTTGCCCTGAACCTCCAGCCTCTGCATGGCCTTTGTCACCCGCTCCTCGTCTAAGGCTAGAAAAGGAAGGCTTGAACCAACGTTAAGTCAAGCTGATTACAGGAAGTGCTCAATGAACATTTGCAACTAATTTAAGTTCAACCCCACCGTTAACTTGACCTCAGAGTGACCCAGGGTTTTCCTTCATTTAAAAAAATTAATTCAGGCCTGACTAGTGGAAATAATACCTTTATTAAAAGAAACATCAAAGAGTGTATTCCTTAAAAGAAAACTGCTTTACATAAGAAGCATTTCCACAGCATTACAGCGAGCAGCGGGACTTACCTGATCCTTATTAAAAACCAGCATTGTAAGCATGGTTATATTAAAGTTGGATCCGTTTTCCCATGAGTACAGCATCTTACGCAGTGTTGTGAGCTAATTCACTTTGAAACCAAACCCAAGGCTAACTCATCATCTGTGGCTTCAAGTGGACAAATGGCAGCACCCAGCTGCTCTGTCATGAGAACCAGTGGATCTTCTGGGGCCTTGCAGGTGCCAGGCAGAGGGAGCCCCTCAGCACAGAACAGAATGCCCTGGGGGTGGGTGCTCCCCAGACAAGATGCTGCTTAGGACAGGGGCTGCCGGGGTGCGAGTCTAAGATGCTTATACACGTGTGCTTCCCCAAAGTAAGTCTGTGATGTGGGACCGGAGGCCTGGGCCCCTCTATAGAAACTGGCCCTGGGCCGATGGTGACGGACAGCAGAGGTGGCTCCAGGGTACCGCTGGGAAGTGGGAGCCAAAACCACCTGGGCTGTCCTAATTTCCTCAAACTCAGGCCCGCCTTCTCCCTTAAGTGTGGATCTGAAATTTGATGCAGTGAATCCCACGCCTAAGAGGAATTCTCAGCAGCAGGGCCCATCCCTCCAGGGCCCCAGGACAGCCCCGCTCACCTCATCCACAGTCCATCGGGCCACCTCACCGGCCTGGATGTTGGCCACACCCGGAAGGAGCTTGCAGTGCTGTTCCCTGCCGAGGGGAAGGTCCCGGAAGGGGTGGGCGGACACGGAGGACATGAAGACGGACTGGTGCAACGCCTGCTGTGTCTGCTCAGCCGAGTATTCTGAAAGAGGCAGGGCGAGTGAGACACACGTGTGGGGCAAGCTAGAGAGCACACCTAGGGCAGCCCCTCCTCCCAGGGGACCAGGTGGGACAGAAGCATACTCAGTGGGGACCCTGGTTTCTGGCCTTTTGGCATCATTGCCAGGTCTCCCCAAGCACAGGCCACACCACTGTTCTGTTTCAAAGCAACGGTCCCGAGGAACAGATGTTATATAAGGCCCAGATGACTCCAGCTATTTGCAAAACAAATTGTTTGATGACAACCAGGAGCTAGCTTGTCACTGCCACTGGCTTCACCCTCCCCAAATCAGAGGTCAGAGGAAGCACAGAACCTTGCAGAACGTGGCAGTTAAGTGGATTGGCCCACCGACCCATTTGGCACATATGTGCCCACAAAGAACGACCTCTTCCTGGAAGCTGCTTCGTGTCTCCGAAGACACAATGAGCCCAGGCCCACATCTGGCTTCACAGGTCCACTGGGGGATACTGAACGTGGAACGCAGCACAGGGTCCCCGTGGGAATGTGGGTGGCATCTGCTGTGCTAGCTCCCAGAGAGACACGATGACCTCTCGGGACTTGTGGGAAGCAACCTCAGCTGAGATGTGACTGTCCCGACACAGGCACTCCTAAATGGGCACGCTCTTTCCGGAGCAAGAGCTCTGAATG